>NC_133397.1:85197500-86525000 GCF_047511655.1 Castor canadensis | reverse complement strand
GCTAAAAACTTCTTTTCTGTATAAATTTCCCAGTCTCAGGTATTCAGTTATAGCAACAGAAAACAGGCTAAGACTCCTCATGCAGCTCTTTTTTTTGTCTAGAAAATCCTTCCTACTGTCTTTGTCTCTTAGGTCAAAGCATCTTGTAAATTGCCTCAACTCCAATGTCAAGTCGGTGTTCCTCTGTCCTTTGGGGTGTGTTGTTCATCCTTTTCTCCATAGCACTCATTGTTCTGGGACTATAGATCTGGGAATAGAAACATAGTTGACAGAATTCCAGGTAGAGCTGACCACAAAGCAAAATTGTGAACAAAGCCAAATATTGTCTGTAGCTTCTCTTATTTTTCTTCCTACTTTTCCTTTTTTCTCCCTTAAGCTTGGACACTGGTTCTTGATATGCTGTGCAGGCTGGCCTTGAACTCCTGGGCTCATGCAAGCCTCCCACCCTCAGCCTCCTGAGTAGGTAGGACTACAGGCATGCTCTATCATGCTTGGCCCTTTTCTTTCTTATAACAGATCTTGAATGCCTTTTCTTTTTTTCCCCAGCCTATTTGTTTTACTACATTATTGTACTACTCTAAGTGTGCAGTTTAGTGGATTTTAGCATTTTCAGCACTGTACAACTATCACTACAATGTAATTTTAGAACTTTTTATTACATCAAAAATAAAAAACTCTTCAATGACAAAAAGCAAGTCAGTAGTTTGCTTGAAACTGTGGGATGAAGGATGGCAAGAGGGATTTCCAAGGGGAACGGGAAAACACTTGAAGGTGATGCCTATATTTATTATTTTCATGGCAGTGATGAGTTCTCAGATATAGATTTCGAAACTTTGCAAAATGTGCATTTCATATATATTCAGTTTATTATAACCCCAATAAAGCAATTTTTAAAATAAGAAAAAATATAAAATAAACAAAACCCCACTTCATACCCAACCAGCAATTACATCTCTCCTCTTTCCCCTCCCCAAGTCAAGGCAGCTGCTAATCTGTTTATCATACACATCTCATATAAATAAGATCATTTGATATGTGGTCTTTTATGTCTGGCTTCTCTCACTTAGCATGAAGGTCATCTGTGTTGGAGTATATATTAGTACTTCATTCCTTTCAATTGCAGAATAACATTTCATCATAGAGACATACCACATTTTATTTTATTTACCCACTTGTCAGCTTTACCTTTTGACTGTTATGAATGATACTATTACATGTATAATTTTGTGATATATGTTTTCATTTATGCTATACATGTAGGGGTGTGTTACCTAATTTTCACATAATTTATGATTTTCTCAAATTTCCTCCTGTTCTTTGATTATAATTTAACACCATTGTGGTGGGAGGCTATATATTGTATTATTTCAACCCTTATAAGTCTGTTGAGGATTGTTTTAGAGCCTAGCATATGATTTACCTTGGAGAATTTTCCATAGAGGTTTTAAATATTCTCTACAGATATCTTTTAGGCTTAGTTGATCTTTTGTATTTTGTTTTTTTGTCTTCTGTTTCCTTGTTGATTTCTGGCTAGTTATATCTTTTTTTTTGTTTTCGGTGGTACTGAGGTTTGAACTCAGAGGCTTGAGATTGCTAGGCAGGCACTCTACCACTTGAGCTATGCCCCTAGCCCTTTTTACTCTAGTTATTTTTTGAATAGAGGCTCACACTTTTGCCCATCCTGTCCTGATAGTGATCCTTCTATTTATGTTCCCTGGTAGCTGGGATGATAGGCACATATTACCACTTCCAAGCTTACTGATTGAGATGGGGTCTCTCTAACATTATTTATTTATTTATTTTTTGCTCAGGTGGCCTTGAATTGCAATCTGCCTAATCTCTTCCAAGTAGCTGGGATTGCAGGTGTAAGCCACTGCACCTGGCTAGTTGTATCCATTTTTGAAAGTGGGATATTTCTTAACTATTGTCGAATTGTCTATTTCTCTCTTCAACCCTGTTAGGTTTTGTGTCAGACATTTTGGGGTTCCATGGTTAGGTGCCTATATTTATAATTGTTTATAACCTTTCTCATGAATAGACCCTATAGAAAGTCCCTCTTTGTCTCCAATAGCAGTTTTTCCTTAAGGTTTATCTTGTCACTTATTAGTATTTCCACGCCAGCTTCCTCAGCTCTGTTTTGCAGTTTCCAGCATTTTGTTTCAACCTAATTTCATTTTAATCTAAAGTGTGTCTCTTATAGACCACATAGAATTGGGTCCTGCTGTTTTGTCTATTTAGGCAACCTGCCTTTTTAAAAGGAACATTCATCAACATAATGACTGATAAACAGGATTAGTACCTGCTGTTTGCTATTTGTTCTGTGGTGTGAAGCTGATTTCAAGGCTGTTGTGGAGTTGGGGAGGAAGGATGGGAAGTTGTGTTGCTATTATGGAGGTTCAGCAAGTTTTTTTCTGAATAAATGTTTCTTGGATTGCTGAAAGCCTTTGGTTAATGTCCATGGTTCTTAAACAATTGATTTTATGAGTTTTGTCAGTGTCTTTGTTGCTTTCATGGATGGGCAGACTGACAGATGTCTTAATCTGTCATTCTGGGGGCCCATTCTCTCTACTGATTCTTTGCATGGTTCTTTTTTGAAGGCTAGAATGATTTCTAACTCATGGCTTTCCTTTCTTCCCCAATCTAGAATGACCATGTAACAGGTGCTCCACAAATGCTTGTTTGGTTAATAATGGGACAAATTCTAAGAAAGTGCAGATATACCCTGAGTTCACACAGGATTCCTTCATAAAGATCCAGAAGAAGGGCTGGCAGATTGGCTCAAATGGTACAGTGCCTCCCTAGCAAGTGTGAAGCCCTGAGTTCAAGCTCCAGTGCTGCCAATGAAAGAAAGAAAGATCCAGAACAATGGGGGGCAAAGTATCAAACATGCAAAGCTTATCTTTGATGTGGCTCTCACCAGGGCCACAGTGAGGATGGGGTAGATGTGGCGAAGATAAAAGGCTGGAAATTAATGACAAGTGTGAAATGTGCTGTCAAAACTTCATTCAGGGCAGTTCCATCCCAGCAGCATGTGGGTCACTGCTATGCCCAGCACAGACTAATGGGGCCCAAAAGGTGATCTTGTGCAGTGCACCTACTGTCAGGTGGGAACTCCAGATAACAAGAAAGTAGTATGCCCCAAGTAACACAGTTTGTTAAAGAGCCCGACTTTCATACTGCTTTGTTTAGGACTCTCCCCCAACTCCCCAGTGTCCTTTAAGGTAAAAAAAGCATGAACCCCAACATGTGGTTCTCTATTAGTGGGAGAGAGCCAAGGATAGAGGAAAACAGGGGCTGGGTTGGGGTTTGGAGGGCAAATGTTCAGGTTTGATTCTGCCATTGATCTGTGATTTGTTCAAAGCTGGGTACTTTTGCGCCTTTGTTCTTTTAGTGTTGATGATAACTACCAACTGGGTTATTGGGAGAATTAAGTCAAATAATGTGTATTAACTCCAAGCTTACATTTTTAAAATTTGGATCTCAAAAATTTTTTAATAATTTAAAAATTTATTTAACTGTTACATAAAAACATAAAAATGTACATATTAATGGTGTACCATGAAATATTTTGATACATGTGTACATTGTATAATGTTTACATTGAGCTAAGTCAATCTCAAACAATTATTGCCTTGTGATGGAAACTCTCAAAATCCTTTCTTATAGCTTACTGAAATGTACATTACACCATATACTCTTAATGTCTACAACAGTGGGGGGGATAAAACCTTACCAAAGATAATGACTCTTCCCAGTTTGTTTTTCTTTTTTGTAAAAATTAAACTCGTACAAGAAAATATCTTTGAAGAAAACACATGAAAAGAGGAAGAAATTCCTTCACACTAAAAAAGAGGTATTAAGTTTTAGTTCACACTCACTCTGTCCAAATGAGCCATTGAATCCAGTCCTCTGTATTCACGGGTGTCACATCCATGGACTCAACAGGCTTTGAATAAAAAATATTTGAGAAAAATTGTCTATGCTGAACACCCTCAGACTTATTTTTCTTATATCACTCTCCTAAACAATGTAGTAAAATCACAGTTTCTACAGCACCCACATTGTATTAGGTATTAAAAGTTACCTAGAGATGATGTAAAGTATATAGAAGGGTGTTTCTGGGTTGTTTGCAAATACTATGTCATTTTATATAGAATAGTGAATTTTGCATAGTGAGCATTGTGAATTTTGGTATCTGCAGGGGGCCCTGGAAGCCATCCCCTAAGGATACTGAGGGATGACTGTACTTACCTTTATCACCGAGAATAGAGTTAGCAGCTGAATGAGAAAATTAGCCAACAAAACTTTAGTCTACTCACGTTTAGTCTCTGAGGGCCTGAGCAGATGGAGGAAGAGTAGCTCATACACTTAATTTCCTCCCCTTTTTTGCTTCTCTGTTGTTACCTAGTAAGTGTCAAGCCCTGTGGTGAGTTCTGAGCAGTCAAGAGCTGCTTAAGACCCAATTCCAGCTGTCAGCCATTCTACATCTGCAGATGACATCACTGAAAAGAAATTTCTGTCTCTGTTAAAAACAAACAAGTCCACAGGTGTAGTGGCATGGCTTAATAGATCCTTGTTATGGGCCTAATTGAGTCCTTACAAATTTCACAGGTTTATGCCCTAAACCCCTATGCCTCAGAATGTTACTATTTTTGGAAGGCAACTCACCACTATACCACCAACACCTCTGAGAATGTTACTATTTTTGGAGATAAGGTCTTAAAGAGATCAGTAAGTTAAGATGAGGTCGTGATGGTGGGCCCTGATCTAATATATCTGAGGTTCTTATAGGAAGTAGAGATGAGGACACAGATGTGCACACACATACATCCATGTGAAGACAAAGGAGGACTGTCATCTGTAAGCCAAGCAGGAGGGCCTCAGAGTAAAACCAAGCCTGCCCACGTCTTGATCTCAGACTTCTAAACTCAAGAATGGGGAGGAATACACTTAAACTATTTAAGCCACCCAATCTGCATGCTTTGTTATGTCAGCCCGAGCTAATCAATACAATCCTCCACTTGGGATGTAAATGCTGTTATGGTTGGTAAATAGCATTTAGGAGGGGGTGACATCAGCATTATGGCTGACCTCAGGCCTCTTGAACCCCACCTGTCCACAAGACAGTCAAAAGTCAAAACAATGAAAACACATACATACACACACACACACACACACACACACACACACACAGACCCAATTACATTGTGAAAATAACTAAAGGAGAGTGTCAGAACATATCAAGGAGACCCACTTCAGCCTTAAGGATATACGGGCTGAAAAGGGAGTGGGTGGAGACATCTAATCTACACAAATGGTTACCCAGAGAGGGCAAGGATGGTTGTACTTACGTAAAGTAGACTTCAAGTTAAAAGTTATCACAAAAGATAAGATAAAGGTCATTACTCAATGACAGAGGGCTCAATTTATTAAGAAGTCATAATGCTTGTAAACTTATATGCAGTCAACAGCAGAGCACCTAAATATATAAAGCAAAGTCCACACAAAGGGAGAGTTGATAGCAATACTGTAACAGGAGGACCTTCTAAACCCCACTTTCAACAACGGACAGATCAACTGGACAGAAAGTTAACAAGGAAATACTGGACCTGAACTACACTTTAGATGACATGGACCTAACAGATACATACAGAACTTTCCATCCAACAACAGAAGGGATATGCTTTCTTCTGCAGGGGACATGGAACATTCTCCAGGATTCTCCACATGGTAGGCTACAACACAATCTTAACAAATTTAAGAGGATTGAAATCATATCAAGTATTGTTTCTAACAACAATGGTATGAAAGTTGAAGTCAGTAGCAGGAGCAATTCATGAATGTGTGGAAATTAAACAATATGGTCTTGAACAGCCAATAATATAAAGAAAAAAAATCAAAAGGGAAATTAAAAAATATCTTGAAACAAACAACAAATGAAAGCACAACATATGAGAATTTACAAGGTGCTGGAAAAGCAGTTCTAAGACAAATGCCTACATAAAAAAGAAACACCTCAAATTAAGAGCCTAATATACCTTAAGGAACTAGAAATAGAATGAGCTAAATTCAAAGTTAGCAGAAGAAAGGAAATAATAAAAGGCAGAACAGAAATAAATCAAACAGACAGGAAAACCATAGAAAAATAAAATTGAGTTAGTTTTTTTGAAAAAGATTAACAACCCCTTAGCCAGATTAAGAAAAAAAAAGAAAGAAGATTCAAATCAGAAGTGCAAGTGGAGGCTTTACAATAGATACCTCAGAGCAAAAGCAACACAAGGGATGATTGTGAACAATTAGATTTCAACAAATCTGATAACCTAGAGGAAGTGGATAAATCCCTAGAGAGATGTAACCACCCAGGTTGAATCAGAAAGAAATAGAAAGCCTAAGTGACCAGTAACAAAGGAGTTGGGTGTGGGGTTCTCTGTTGTAATCCTAGCACTCAGGAGCCTAAAGTGATTGAGGTACTAATTAAAACCTTCCCAACAAAGACAGAACAAGATGGCTGTATAGATGAGTTACACCAAATTTTCAAAGAATTAATAGCACCACTTCTTAAACTCTTCCAGAAAAATAAAGCTGAGGGGAAAACTTCCTAACACGTTTTACAAGGCCAACATCAACTTGAAACCTATACTAAAAAGCGTATAAGAAAAGAAAACTACACAGCAATACTTCTGCTGAACATTGATGGAAAAATCCTGAATAATATATGGGCAAATAAAACTCAGTAACATGTCAAGACAATTATACATCATAATCAAGCTGAGTTTATCCCTGGCATACAAGTCTGGCTTGACAAAAGCCAATCAACATACGTGATACCGCCCATTAACATTGACTGAAAGACAAAAAACACATGATTGCATCAACTGGGTCAGAAAAAGCATCTAACAAGATTCAACATTCTGTCTTGAAAAAACTCTTAACAGTTGATGTATGGAAGGAAAGTTCCTGAACATATTGAAGGTCATTTTTGAAAAGCCAAGAGCTAACACCATAATCAATGGGGGGAAACTTGAAAGGTTTTCCTCTCAAATCTGATGCAAGGCAAGGATGTCCATCCTCACCATTCTATTCAACCCAGTGCTGCAAGTGCTATCCAGAGCAGTTAAACAAGGGAAAGAAATAAAAGGTGTCTGAGTTGAAAGAAAGAGATAAAATTCCATTTGCAGTTGATGTTATCCTAGAAAACTCCAAAAACTCCACCAAAAAAAACCTATTATATCTAATGAACGAATTCAGTAAAGATGCAAGGCATAAAATGGACGTACAAAACTCTGTAGTACCTATGCACAGAAAATGATCTGGCTTTAAATTAAATCAAGAAAACCAGTGATGTGATTCAGCCTAAGGCTGAAGACCTCAGAACTAGGGGAGATGACAGCACAAGTCTTGGAGTCCAAAGGCCCGAGGACAAGGAGACCCATTATCCGAAAGCAAGAAATGATGGATATGGCGAGGATGAGGGGAAAAAGGAACCCTTTTACACTGTTGGTGGGAATGTAAACTAGTACAACCACTCTGGAAAAAAATGTGGGGGCTACTTAAAAAGCTAAACATTGATCTACCATATGATCCAGCAATACCACTCTTGGGGATATACCCAAAAGACTGTGACACAGGTTACTCCAGAGGCACCTGCACACCCATGTTTATTGCAGCACTATTCACAATAGCCAAGTTGTGGAAACAGCCAAGATGCCCCACCACTGACGAATGGATTAAGAAAATGTGGTATCTATACACAATGGAATTTTATGCAGCCATGAAGAAGAACGAAATGTTATCATTTGCTGGTAAATGGATGGAATTGGAGAACATCATTCTGAGTGAGGTTAGCCTGGCCCAAAAGACCAAAAATTGTATGTTCTCCCTCATATGTGGACATTAGATCAAGGGCAAACACAACAAGGGGATTGAACTTTGATCACAAGATAAAAGCAAGTGCACACAAGAGAGATATGAGGATAGGTAAGACACCTAAAAAATTAGCTAGCATTTGTTGCCCTCAATGCAGAGAAACTAAAGCAGATACCTTAAAAGCAACTGAGGCCAATAGGAGAAGGGGACCAGGAACTAGAGAAAAGGTGAGATCAAAAAGAATTAACCTAGAAGGTAACACACACGCACAGGAAATGAATGCGAGTCAACTCCCTGTATAGCTATCCTTATCTCAACCAGCAAAAACCCTTGTTCCTTCCTATTATTGCTTATACTCTCTCTACAACAAAATTAGAGATAAGGGCAAAATAGTTTCTGCCGGGTATTGAGGGGGTAGAGGGGAGAGGGAGGGGGCAGAGTGGGTGGTAAGGGAGGGGGTAGGGGTAGGGGGGAGAAATGACCCAAGCATTGTATGCACACATGAATAATAAAAAAATTAAAATAAAACAATAAAATCCCCCCTAAAAAAAAAAAAGAGATGATGGATATTTCAGCTCAAGGAGCAAGAGGGAATTTTCCTTTCCTGTGTCTTTTTGTTCTACCCAGGCCCTCAAAGGGTGCAGTGATGCCTGCCCACATGGGTGAGAGCTGATTTTCTTTATTCAGTCTGTTGATCCAAATGTTAATCTTTTCTGGACACCCTCACAGGCACACATGGAAATAATGTTTAAACAGCTAACTGGATATCAATTAGCCCAATGAAGTTGACACATAAAACTAACCATCATGGGATTGTAGTGTGGGAAACTCTAAAAATAAGATTCTATTAATCTAGTTTTATTTCTATAACTCAAGCCCACATATCAACCCCACTCCTTGCCTCCCCCTCCCCAACACGCACACCTGAAGGATGGAGCAGAGCTTTTTGTTCATTTCTGTTGGAAGGATGAAGTTCTTGGTGTGGCCGAGGACCAAACACTTACCACCAAACCCTGAGGTAGGAGAAAAAATTGGAAGCATGGTAGTAATGTGGAAAAATGTGTATGGCATAAAGTTAAAGGGAAAATGATGGCAAACCTTATATTTAATATAAATCTTATAGTGTAAAAGCCACAAAAGTCACAAGTTCTATGTATGGAAAAAAGACTTGAAAGATATGTATCATACCACTTTGGGTAGCTGCTTTGGAAGCTGATGTTAGTTTATTTTTTTACTTCTTTTCTATTACTTACTTTTAACTGCCACATTTTCTGTAGTGGGCATATTTACTATTCTAATAAAGATAAAAATCAATGAGCTATGACTTTTTTGAAGATTCCAGGTTTCATGACAATTTCTGGGATGTGTGGTTATACTGATCTTACTTCAGAATCCTTGCTCTAGTGTAAAGCAGGCAAAAAGGAAACCTAAAACATTTTCATTATTCAGATCTGGGATGATGTGGATCTTACTATGTTCTTCATGCTTTCTGTGAAGAGAAAGTTTATGAAGTAAATTTTTACTCAAACCAGTGTTGAGGCAGGCTAAGACAGGGAGAGTCCTGGATTCTTATAACTTATTATTATATTTTAAAGTGAACTTTCTCTCTCTCTCTCTCTGAACCTCTCTTTCAATTACAAAAAATTTTTAATAGCTGGCAAGGATCCTTTCAATTGCAAGTATGCACAGATTATTCACACCTTAGCCTGAACCACCACTGTGGCACAGAGATATCCACCATCCTAGCCTGGGGACCACCCAAACCCTTCTCCACTTGCTGGTTGTTGGTAATCAAGAGTCTCCCAGGTTTTTCCCCTCCCATGTGTTAGCACAGGCTTTAAAAGCACCTGGATACAGAAAGCGTGCTCTCTCTGCTTCTGCCTCATACCTGGACCATCATGGCTGTTTGTAACTTTCCCCCCTAACCTTTAATAAACTTTTCTTATCATTCCCACAATGTCTACATATCCTGCCTGGGTGGATCCATGTGGAATACAAGAATCTGGGTTTTCTGTTTATCAAAGACTACAAAAAATGACTAATCTACTTTGAAAAAATGTTTCTAAGTGCAGTAGTCACCTCTTTCTTAAGGGGATTCATTTCAAGACCCCAAAGGATACATGAAACTGTGGACAGTATTTTTTCCATACATGCATAGCTATGAGAAAGCTTAATTTGTGAATCATCCCTAGTAAGAGATAAATGATGATAGTAGAATGACTATAAAAATATACAGTAATAAAAGTTATGTGAGTGTGGTGTCTCTCTCCCAAAATATATTACTGTTCTGTACTCTCCCTTCTTCTTGTGGTGATGTGAGATGAGACAGTGCCTCCACAATGAGACGAAGTGAGGTGAATGACAAGCCATTATATATAAGTCACTTGAACTGTGGTAATACTAAAACATGATCAGATCATGGGATGGCTACTAAGTAGCTAATAAGCAGGTAGTGTATACCCTGTGGATACACTGGACAAAGGAATGATTCACATCCCAGGAGGGATGGAGTGAGATTCATTAGACTACTCTAAATGGCAGCAACTTAAAACTTAAAAATTGTTCATTTTGGCATTTTCCATTTAATATTTTCAGACTGTGATCATCCCTCAGTATCTGAAACCATGGAAATCAAAAACCATGAATGAAGAGGGACAGCTGTGCATGCTTTACAGGTTCTGTTCAAACAGCTTCACATGTATTAATTCAAGAAGTCCCTACAACAATCCTCCATCTTTCCATGGAGGAAACTGAGGCACAGAGTGGTGAAATGACTTAGTGGTGGAGCTGGGATTTGTTTGAGTCCTGCCAATCTTGTTCCCAAGCTTCCACTTTTGACTGCTTTCTGTGGTGGTGGAGACTTGTAAAAACTCTGCTCTTCTGATGAAACTATCAGCAGTGTGGCTTGAAGTTGATTCAGCCAGGACCTTACTTTCTGGCTTTACACAGTAAAGTTAGCAAACTTTACTTTGCCTGCAGGAGGTATAGTAAGGTGGAATGAGCTTGCATGTCCCTGAGGACACAAACACCTCTTTCGATAGCTCCATCTCCACTGCTCCTTTGTTGGTGTCTCTAAAATTTGTGAGGACTATGTTAAGAGTTTCCATCAGTTCAAGGGAACTCTTAATCACTCCTGTTCATTTTCTAACAACTGTCTCAGGTTAAAGATGCCCAATTTAACAGAGAATAAATTAGAGGACATACAATAAATCTGGGGAAAGTGCAGAGAAAACACTCCCTTGTTGCATTTGGTAAATTGAATGTGCAAATGAACTCCTGTTCTTAGAAGAATCTTAGTTCTTAGAAACTCTTCTCCATCACACAGCTGTAAGGACAATTGCACATCAATTAATTTAAGTGAATGGGAAAAGATAAACACAAGAGGACATTTTCCAAAGATGGCTTTGTCAGGGTTTTAAATTGAAATTCTGTGAGCCTATTTAGGTGACCAGTCCATTGAGCAGGCATCTTATTTCTATGCATGGAAAATGAAGCAACCCATTCACGGGGCTGGCCAAGAGGCTGCTGATAGGAAACACTCCACTGGTTGAGGACCAAGACAAAGCTAGGGGTTTCCTACCTTTGATGAAGTTGCTTTCACTTACACAGAAATCTCCAGAATGATGTCCAGCTGTCCATGAAGCTGATTCTTGCGCTTAAAGCCCTGGGTAGTCATGACTGGGCTGAGTGGGCAGGGCATCTACGTCCTCACTGAACTTTGTAATGGAGGGTCCTCTATTTTGTGCAAGGAAGTCAGACAGATTAGATATTGAGGCAGCATATTAAATTTGGGTGGCATAAGAAGCTGAAGAATATATGCCATTGGGGAAAGAGGGACCTGGAGCCAGGCGCTGGGTTTTAGGCCTTGTGATTACTTATGGCTGGTTTACTGAGGAAACTGCCTTAATTTCTGAAGTCTGTGGCAGAGGTATGAGTTGAAAAGTTTCCTGCCCATTGCTTTCCCGCTGGGATGTGCTAGGGTTCAAACTTTAGAGTTGTCTGAAATTCTCTCTACAGGAGCTCAGCCTTGGTGGTCTTGTTGCTACTTCACTGTTTTAATTGCCCGTGCTTTCTCCTCTGACTTCTAGCACCTATGACTTGCAGTGGAAACCCTTTGGATCATATGATTTCATTTTGTTTACCATTTAATGTGTGGCATTCAAACTTTAAAAATAAGAGAGAAAGCACCCACTCTATAGTAATCTGTCAAGCAGTGTGGGCCCCAGACAAGGGAGGCAGCACGTCTACCCACTAAGGAGTCCTGTGGCTTCTCTGTGAACCGGAAGGCAATGTTTATTGCTATAGAGTCAGGGGTTCAGGGTCCAGGTACCCTGACCTAGTACCCACTATCAACTTAAACTTTCAAAGCTTTAGTTTCTTTAGCAACCAAATAGAAATAAAAACACATAGCCCCCGGCTTTATTGGGTGAAATAAAGATATGACATATTTAAAGTGCTCTGAAACTACAAGCAATTTTCACCTGCAAACAGAAGGTCACTGGAGAAGAAATGTACTGTCTCCTATAACAAAGATTTTATAGTCCCTGGATATAGAAATCAGAATATCCACATGTATTAAATAGTGGTCGTCCTCTGTCAAGGCTCAGAATTTTAATCAGCCTATAGAGTAGATGGAAGAAATGATAGAAAACTTGTCACTTACAGGTATTTAATGGTTACCTTCTTTCCTCTGAAGTTGGTGGGAAGTCATCCAGGGACTATCATTCTGCATTTACTCATTCCACAAATATTATGAGTCACTTGCTCTATAGACCCATGGATTTGATTTTACAATGTGATTGGGGCTCATTGTTCTCCAAAAGACTTCTGGGAGGGAGGTGCAATGCAGCTCTGGGGCATCTTGTTCATTTCAGCATCTCTAACACCCAGCACACAGGTCTGACAAATTGCAGGTGCCCAGGAATCTGATGAATGAAAGTGCAGATCAAAGTATTGGAGTAGACTGACTTTTTCCATTTTCTCTGTAGATGTTTTCCAAGAGTCTTCAACTGTTTTTCATTTCTTTCAAACAGGAAGATACATCACACTTCTCCACCAATGGAAGTCAGTTCAAGTGAAACCATGGGGTGTGCAGACGTCCAGAGGACAGTGTAGCTAGTTATTATAGGAAGGGTTTAAGACAACAGTAACAGCTCTGAAAAGCCTTGGTTTGCTTCCTATTCCCAGGATCAGTGATGAGTGATAACTTTCTAAACAAAGGCTGCCTCCTGTGTATTTCGTGGCTTGAGTAAAGGTGTTTTTCACCATATGCTGGAGCAACAGCAGAAGAAGCAGGGACATCCTTGACAGTCTGTAGCTTTGAGTCCCCAGGGAGAAGTTGGTGATGATAAGTAATAGGACCTAGATGTTTCTATTCCAGGGACAACAAGAGCCAATGCTCATTCGTAGTATGAGGACAGGATCCACTGCAACAATAATTATGTGGTAATCATTCACCGATGGAAACGGGGTGGGGCCCCACCTCAACCTGTCTCTGCCCCAAGATCTACTGAAAGTCTATCCTTGTTCTTGCAGGATGGCCATGGCATCTCTCTCCCTTGCCTTTTCCTTTCCTTCTTTAACCAGGATTCCCACTTCCTATGGTTTTTGGTGTCCCTCTTGAGTGATTCTCATTCTGAACCAGGTGCTGAGTAAACAGATGCAGGAAACAAAGTCCTGTCTTCTACGGGCTGTACTCCAGTCGGGGAGGACTATTCATGGATAATTACTCTTCACATGACAGGGTAGGGCCCTAAAACCCATATGCACAAAGCGCTGAGCAAGGAGTGATTTATTCACACTAGACTAGAGGGAAAGAGGGCAGCTTCCAAGAAAGAGGAGGCAGCCCTTAAACTTAGTCTTGGAGGTCTGCCAGCCAGCCGGGTGGGAGGGGCAGGGGAGAGACTGGGCATTCCAGGTTGAAGAAGGCCTATGGGCAAAGGTTGGAGTTGGAGGAAATTGAGATGTAAATATGGAGACAGTGGAGGGAGAAGCAAGGCTGTTTGACTCCAGAAGAGCAGACATTCCTCATACACTCTACTAAGGAGATGGGATTTTATTCTATAGACAATGGGGAATCATTAAAAGTTTTTGAGGAGAAGAAAATTATAATCAGGTCAGTATTTTGCTAGATCATGGAGGCTGCCCCAAAGAGGGTAGACTGGGGATGGTAGAGAGGACAGGAAATGATGGCACAGAAACTTATTAGAATGAGGATTTCACTGTCCAGATGAGAAATAATGAAGGGAAAAGAAAGCAATAGATGAACGCTCTACCATGTGCCAGGCTGGGCATCATGCGAGGAGCCTTGGCCAGATCCATCATTTAAGTCCCCTGCAAAGATGTTATTGTTGCCACTCTACCTACAATGGACTGAGAGCTGCAACAGGCAATGGCCATGTGACCAAAAAAAAAAAAAAAAGCCTCTTTGCCTCCATGGGGGCCACTGGCAGGAAAATGGAAGTCAGAGGCCTGATCAATGCCATCAGTGTGAGAGGGTCCCTTGAGGAAGGAGAGCCAGGGTGATTGGGGAGGGGAGTTAGGAGCAGGAAGCTGCCAAGGACTTTTAACTCAGCAAGGAGCATGGCATGGGCTCAGAGGTTGTGTGGGGGGGTGGGGAGTAGTTTAATGTGGTTCCAGTCAGCAAGAGCTTAATTTACCCAGGCACACGAACACCATCTACCAAATAGCATTCTTTTTGGTGAAAATTTTTATGCATTGAAAAGTTTGAAATCTTAGATTGAAAACAAACTATAATATACAAAATTAACAATACAAATTTAAATGTTTGGGAAAAATTTCAAATAGCATTTGCTATAACTTAGCATTAGCAAAACCATCAGCAAATACTCAATTTCCATTTTTTTCATCTGATTGAGTTTGTACACTCAGTACTCTCTTCATTAAAAGTTATTGCACTATAGCTTCTCTTAAATAATATTAAATTAGTTTTAATTTTAAAATGTTCTGTTTGGGCACAAAAATGTTCTGTTCAAGAATTATCAAAAATAAAGGGAATAAAAAGTTCACTTAAAACTTATTCATGTTTTGTGTTCTGATAATTCTCAGAAAATCCAAAGATATTTTAATATATTCAGTTTTACTTTCTAGTCACATTATGTAAAGTAGTAATTGTACCTGTATTGTTTTACTTGTCTTATAGAAGGTTATTTTGCATATTCTATGTTTTTTTTTTCTTGACATGTTTTTCATGCACTTGAATTTATTGAATTTGGGTAAGAAATGTAACCAAGTCAGCCACTCAGCTTAGCCTCGAAACTTTGAGTTTAGCTCTGTATGCACTATATCTGTTGGTCTCTATTCCTTAGGTATTGTTTTAGTTTTGGTTCTCCAGAGAAACAGGATCCATTAGGACATATGTCACATACACAATATATATTATAAATCTATAACATAATATAATACAATATAATATAAATCTTGTAATATGGTATTATAAGGAGTTGGCTCATGGACGTATGGAGGTTGAAGTCATCCGTTTTTTTGTTTCTTTTTTTCTTGGTGTGAATGGGGTTTGAACTCAGGAGTTTGAGCTTGCAAAGCAAGCGCTCTACCACTTGAGCCACACCTCCAGTCATTTGGAGGTTGAGAATCCCCCAGATCTGCAGATCATGGGATCTGGAGATCCCATGGTACAGCTGTGGTCTGATTCCAAAGGCTTTAGAACCAGAACTGATGAGATAGAGTGTGGCTCAAGTGGTACAGCACCTGCTTATTTAGCATGAGGCCCTGAGTTCAAACTCCAGTACTGCTACAACAACTGATGGTGTAAGTTCCAGTCTGAGTTTGAGTCTGAAGGCAGAAGACTTCAGACAGCCAGGCAGAGAAGAATTCGTTCTTTTGTTAGCAAAAGGCTCAGCCTTTCTGTTACATTCAGGCCTTCAGAGTTTCACATTTTAAGAAGGATGAGTATGCAATGCTGTTAAAACCCTGCCCAGATGTTCAGTGGAATGGGCATTGAGGAGAGACTGATGAAATTAACAGGATGATAGCTCTGATTTTTTGAGAATGCATTTGTAGATGAGGAATGAGCACTTAAGTCCATTAAATACAGGGGATTGTAACAGTGATGAATGGTGAAGACTGAAAAATGGCGGCGGGCCCAGGGGAAGCTGGAAAGAGAAAGTTTTTTGAGGCTGGGAGAAATGAGTAAATTGGGAAGCTGAAGGGAAGAAGCCAATGCATTATTTTCTAGGCAACAGGGAGAAGAAATTCTACATGCAGCAATTACTGGAGGGGATGCAATCAGGACTCTGTGGCAGGTGCTATACGGGGCATAGTGCCTCATTAACCTCATTAAGTGCCATTACAATGGCATAAAGTAGATATTTGCATCAGACATTGCTACAGGTGACCCAATATCCACTCTTTCTGCTTACCTACTAATAACTACTTAATTTTGTTCAGGGAAAACAATGTGCCTGGCTGGAATACTTACCTTGTCACATGCTCAAGCTGCCAGGATTTTTTGTCCCATGACCTAGATCTGACTATGTTCTTGTATACTGACATGTTTAGGGTGGGGATTTTTGTAAATTATTATTAATCTTGATTGTCTTGGAGTGATTCAAGTGGTAGGGCACCTGCCTAGCAAGTGCAAGGCCCTGAGTTCAAATCCCAGTACTGCAAAGAAAAAAATAGAGGGTTAGTAGGCACATGCCTTTTGACCTGTACTCTTTCCTCTCCCTTTCTTCCTAGAATGCAGATTAAAGCATTTCATGGCTTGAGGGTAAAACTCCATAAGATATGGGTGGTGGAGCATGGAGAGTCAAGGAGCTTGGTTTTGTAAGCACTGGCACCCACCCTCTTCTTTTTCTGAACTCCTTCTTAAGTGAGAAAAATTAACCCCTTACTTGTTTCAGCCACTGTTTGTCTGGTGCCAATGCAAACTTAACATCCTATTCTGTAACTTTCTGGTTTTCCCCAATGCAGGGAATGGGTTTAGACGCATAAGGAACTTGGCCAAGAGCACTTCAACCCTTGAGACTTGCTATTCACACAAAGTGTGGTCTGTGAACCAGCAGCATTAGTCTCATTTGGGAGCTTGTTAGACAAGTAGAGTCTACTGAATTACCATCCACTTTAATGAGATCCCCAATGGATTCACATGTAGTGAAGTTTGAGAAGTGTGGTCTGGATAATAAGCAACAGAGATAGAATTTAATCTCTGTTATATGACTCCAAAGTGCAAAATCTTCCTCTGAAATAAGAAGGAATGAGAAGATACTCATGTCTTTTTGTATGGGTATGGATATTGTGTTAATCAGCTTTCCATTACTATAACAAATATCTGAGATGATCAACTTATGAAGAGAAAAGTTTATTTTGACTCACAGTTTTGGAAGTTTCAGTCCATGGTTGGTTGGTCCATTACTTTAGGGCCTATGACAAAACAGCACATCAGGGTAGGGAGCATCTCTTGGAACAAACAAACCAATTTGCCTTATGGTGGGAAGTGAATGAGAGGAAAATAAGACACTGGGGTACCAATACCTCCTTTAAGAGCACACCCCCAACAATCAAATGACCTTTCACTAGGTCCCATCTCTTAGAATCCACCACTTCCCAATAGCACTAAGCTGAGGACTAAAACTTTAACACATGGTCCTTTGTGGATTTTCTAGATCCAAAGAACAGCAGATACTTTCTGAGGTAGAAGGAAAGGAATACATGGGATCCTGTGGCAGAGGGCATCAATTTTCTCAGGATGAATTTACCAAACAGAACCATTCACCTATTGTGTGTATCAGGTGCTAGAAGTAAATGACCATCTCTGTCTTCAAGGAGTTCAGTGGTAGTGGGGATATGTTACAATGACAAATAATTACAATATTATGATAACTATTGTAACAGTCTTGAGAATGATGGAACAGCACTTTGTCCCCTATTCCCATCTCCCTGCCTTTAAATCCCTTACATTAAATGAAATTGTATTGCATTAATGCCCTAAAGTAGAGGGACATAATTACTAGCTGATTGGTTTTATCAGTATTGAGACATGGGCTGAGCTAGAGTCATGTCCAAATTGGTGAAATGACACTGAGCTACTTATATTTCACTTTTCTTTTTATGGAGCAGACATTACTGAGCAAAGTGGTTATTTCAACCTAGAGAATGACATGGTATGTTCTGGACAAGTGAGAAAGGGGTAAGAAAAGGTGGAATTGGATGAGGTTTGCAGAAATGCCAGGTGACTCCTGGAAGAAAAAGTAGTGTCATAGTTTGGATATGAAGTATCTCATCAAGAGGCTCATGAATGAAGACTTGGTCACTAGCTAGTCATGCTATTTGGGATGTTCTGGAAAGTTTGGAAGGTGGGGCCTAGCTGGAGGAAGTAGGTCACTGGGGGCATGTTCTTGAGAGTTGTATCTTGTCTTTGACCCTTCTCTGTCCTTCTGCTTCCTGTCCACCATGAGGTGAAGAGCTTCCTCCACCAGGCTTCTTCCACCAGGATATTCTGTGCAAGCTCAAGGGCCAAGCCACCATGAACTGAAACCGCTGAAACCACGAGCCAAAATAAATAATGCCTCTCTTTAAGTTGTTTGTGTCAGGTATTCTGTCACAGCAATGAAAAGTATGACTACCACAGAAAATTGGTTCCAGGAGTGGGGTAGTTGCTGTGACTATACCTGACCATATGATTCTTAAGCCTTTCGAGCTGGTTTGTGGAAAGAATTTGAAAAGTTTGAAAAACTGAGCAAGAGAAAACCTAAGAAGCTTTAATCATAGCTTAATGGGTGATTATGGTGGGAGCTCAGAAGACCAGAATGCTGATAGGAATGTGGACAGTAATGACTGTTCATGAAGTTTCAGATGGAAATGAGGACTCTATCAGAATTGGACTAGAGGCCACATATGTTACATTCTAGTAAAGAACTTGTCTACATTTTGTCCCTGTCCTGAGACTTTAGGTGAGGCTTAATTTAATATGGTGAAGGAAATTTCAAAGCAGCCTAACTGTAGTATGTTTGTTTCTAGTTGTTTTTAGCCAGGTTTAAGGAGAGAATTGAGAACAAAAACAGAGGGGAAAGATTTGAAAAAACACTCAGTTTGGTCAAAAAAGGAGCTCCTTTAAGATTGCAGACAAGGAGGGTATGGTTATTGAAAAGATTAGGGTCACTGAAAAAAAAAAAAGCCAAGTACTTTGGATAATAGGAAAGATGCCTCAGGGTAGCTCAGGAATTGGCCAGACAGACTATTGCAGAAAACACAGCGTAAAGGCTGTAACTCATCTGAGAAGAGGACTTTTCAGTGCCCTGCTCACATAAGGCTGCTTAGGGAAATGTTTACCTGTGGTCAGCCATCTGGGTACTCAGAGGCCACTGTAGACTTGGTCCAAGGGGCCTGGGCTACTGCTTAGGTTGACTTAAGTTGGCAGAAAACTTTGGCACCATCTATGTAGTGCTAGTTTTGCAGGCATGCAGAAAGAAAATTATGAGGGGTCATGGAGGTTTCCACCCAAATTTCACAGGAAGCACTGGGAGGCCAGGCAGGGTTAGGATCTCTTCAGGCAGCCCCTGAGAGGGCAACACATGAAGCTGTGAGGGTGAAGCTGAAGACACAGTGGAGACTCCAGGAAGTTAAAGGTACTAGGAATATGGAACATCTACTGAGACAGAGGCCATGTGGGCTGCAAATGGCAAGGCTGTGGTGGCAGGGCTTCCCAAACCCTTTAAAGCTCACATCATACCACTGCATGCCCCAGATGGTGAACCTGATGATAAAGGATTTACTGTTTGCCTTGCTGGGTTTTGATCTTGCTTTGTTCCCATTCCTCCTTTCTATGCCATCATTCCTCTCTTTCAGAATGGAAGGTTTACTCTGTGCCATTGCATCTTGGAAGTATGTAACTTGTTTTTGATTGTACAGGGGTTCACAACTCAGAGTTTGCCTTGAGTCTCAGAGAAGACTTTGAACTTAAACTTTTGAACAATGTTGGAATTGTTAAGACAATGGAGACTCTCGGGTGGAGATGGACTGAATGATTTTACATTGTAAGGTGGACAAGAGCCTTTTAGGGAACAGGGTGGAATGTTATGGTTTGGATATGAAACAATCTCTCAAAAGCCTTGTGAATAGCAGTTGGTGGTGCCATTTTCAGACATTCTGAAGACCTTAGGAGCCTAGCTGGGGGAAGCAGGTCACTAGGGGCATGTCCATGAGGGCTAAATCTTTTCCTGGGCCCCTCTTTGTCTCTTTTTCTGCTTTTTGTCCACCATGAGGTAAAGAAATTCTTTTGCCATATGTGCCACGATGTTCTGAGCAAGCTCATGAAGCCAAGAGATCATGCACTAAAGTCTCTGATCTGAAACTGTCAGCCAAAACAATACTTGTTTATGTCATGTATTTTTGTCACTGCAAAGAAAAGTCTGACTATCACAAGCAGTTTCTAAGAGCATATTTCAAGTACCCAACCTCCATATTTGGCCCAACTCACTGGGCAATGACTCTCTAAGTGCTTAGATTTCATTCAGCATTTTATATGGGTTTGAATGATCTCCAACGAACTTGTAAGTTTTGTGAGTGATGAGATGCATTGCCATAGAATGTCTCATTCAATAAATTATTGCTAGTGGTATATTTAATTTTTCTGAGTTTTCTGTTCATTTATCCAGTAGGAGGGATATGTGTGGTGTCAATATCTTTCTAAACAAATGACTGGAAAAGGAAACCAGTAAATCAGTGAGCAGGGTGGTGTTGTTTGTTTGCTTTATGTGCACAATGGAAATAACCAGCTGATCTTGGAACAAACAAACAGCTGTTTTGGTGATATGATCTCAGAAAGGTAGAGAAAGTCCCCAGAACATGATTATTCTCTCATTATTAGGAAGGGTCAACAAGTTAGGGAGAAAGTTAAGAAATCAGGAAAGAGTAGGAAATATGCAAGAGTCCTCTCAACTGAACTAAAGTGTATTTTTATGTTTACTTTGGGGGTATTGGAGATGGAAACCAAGGCTTCGCTCACGACTGGCAAGTATTCTACCACTGCACTGCTGCTCCCAGAGCTTTGTTTTTTCACAGTTTTTTGGTTTTTTGGTGGTACTGGGGTTTGAACTCAGGGCCTCATACTTTTTAGGTAGGCACTTTACTGCTTGACCTATTCCACCAGCACTTTTTATGTTTATCTTTATTTTGAGGTGGTGCTAGGGCCCACTCTTGCTAGGCAGGCACTCTGCCACGTGAGCCATGCTCCCAGCCCTTTTTGTGTTGGTTGTTTTCCATATAGGGTCTCACTTTATGTCTGGGTAGGCCTGGACCATGTGCCTCCTATTTATGCCTCTCATTAGCTATGATAATTGGCACACGCCACCACACCCAGTTTATTGGTTGAGATGGGATCTCACTAACTTTTTGCCCAGGCTGGCCTCACATTGAGATCTAATCTCTAATTGCCATTCCACCTGAGTAGCTGGGGTTATAGACTTCAGCCCCCTATACCTAGCTCCAAAAGGTTTATTTTTTAAGTGTTTCAGTATTTCAATTATTTGTTCAGTTTTTACCCCTCCCCAAATCTGTAAGAAATACATTTTTGGATAACAATCCAATTATACGTACAGACACAGATTAAGATGAGTTTCACAAATCCATACTTCACCTTCACTGATGACTCCCATTCTATTCATTTGGATCACTAAATGACTTAGTGACTCCCTGATAGGTTAGTACCTGTGATTTGACAAATGCTGATTTAAAATCTCAAAAGATACCATGAGGATTCTAGGGTACCATGGAAGATTCTAGGGGTCATAGGTTTGGTCATACATTGCCGTTGTTAGTCAGTATCGATGAGACTGGTTGTGACGGTTCCCTTTTTCTCTTGGGTTTCACTTGTGTCTCTGTTCATCGGAAGGTAAAAGGGCCTATGAAGAGAGACTAACAGACGAGGATTTCTCTAAAAGATGCCCGGAGTTAGGTTTACAATGTTTGGGATTGAAATATTTTTGAATATAAATTTAAGAAATAAAGTTGGGAATTCCACATAAGATTTAGATAAAATTCTTTCTAAAATCTTTCTTTAACTCCCCCTTTCCCTTGTATATTCAGGAAATGTAGCCAAATGGGGACAAAGTGTCAGCTAGGTTCTAGTAATAAGAGGCATATGCCCATCTCTATTTTCTCCCACACAGTCAGGAAATCTTATTTTGGAACTGGCCAAGGGAGATGTAAAGAAACATGGGCTGCCAAGGCAGAACCTTCACCTATGGTGAAGTTCATATTATTGATGTTCTAAGGAAGACAGAACCTGATGCCCAAAGACTTGGGTTTGAAGATTGGAGTTCATGTACCAGCTCTGCCATTGAGGAGCCTTGCCTTGGGTGGGCTTCCCCATAAAGCAGACACCAAGAGTAGGATTTGAGTACAAAAATTTTTGTGGGAAGTGAGATTGAATAGGGAAAGAAGCTAACACAAATATTTTTCTCATTTTTTATTTTGGTAATATATATAATAACATAAAGTGTACAATTCTGGGCTGGAGGTATGGCTTAAGTGGTAGAGTGCCTGACTAACAAGTGCAAAGCTCTGAGTTTAACCTCCAGTATTGCCCACCTGCACCTGCTACAATACACAATTTTAACTCAGCAGCAGTTAGTGTATCCACACTACTGCATAACAGTTACCACTACTGTGTCCACAACTTTCCCATCATCTCAAACTAAAATTCTATACATATTAGGCCAACCCCCATTCCCCCCTCTTCCAGCTACAGTCACTTCTAGCTTGCTTTCTGTCTATGATTTTGACTATTCTATGCACCTCACACAAGTGGAATTATACATTGTTTGTCCCTTTGTGTTTGATTAATTTTGCACAGCCTAATGTCTTCAAAACTCATTCAGCCAAGCTTCATTGTAGCAAATGTCAGAATTTCTTTTCCTTTTAAGACTAAATAATACAGATGTCTTAGTCTGTTCAAGCTGCTATAACAAAATATAAATTGGGTAGCTTTTAGACAGTAGGAATTTGTTTCTCACAGTTGTGAAGGTTGAGAAGTCCAAGGTCAAGGCAGTGACCATGACACTGTCAGTGACACTGACAGATCAGTGTTTGTGAAAGCACAATTCCTGGTTCGTAAGTGACTGCTTTTTCATTTTAACCTCACATGGCCTCTTTTTAAAGGCACTGACTCCATTAGAGAGCTCCAACCCTCTGACCTAATCATCTCCCAAAGGCCTCACTTCTAAATACTATTATTACCTTTAAGGTTAGCATGTCAACAAATGAATTTGGGGGAACACAAATATTTAGACCATACCAATTCCATTATATGTATATATACATAAATATGTGTGTGGATATAATATGTATATTATATCTCACATTTTGTTAATCCAGTCATCCTTTAATTGTCACTTGGGTTGCTTCCATCTTGGGCTGTTGTGAACAATGCTGCTATGACTACTGTTGTACAAATATCTGTTCAAGATCCTACTTTCCATTATTTCGGGTATATACCCAGGAGTGGAACTGCTGGATCAGATGATGACACTGTTTAACTTTTTGAGGAGCTGTCAGACTGCCTTCTTTATTATTTTGCATTCCCATCAATAATGCATACTTGTTCTAATTTTCCTTATCTTTGCCAAACACTTATTTTCTGGGTTCGATACAAGGTGTTTTAATGAGCAGTTACTATTGTGTAAAACTGAACTTCAGTCCTCCTGGTGCTTCTGAGAAGAAGCACACTTCAGAGCTGCCCCACCTCAATGAGGTGATAAATGCATGCATTCCCCTCCCCCTGCCCTCCCCGCCCTCCTCGGCCCCCACTTCCCCCAGTGAGGGACAGGGAAGCTGGGGTATTTATCCACCAGCTCCTATCCTGGTCATTGGGGTTGCCTGAGAAAGCCCCGAGGCAGAGCTGCAGATTCCTGCAGTGGAAAGCTGGCTGAGTGAGGGAAACACAGCATGGTGAAAGGAGAGAGGGCTCTGGAGATGTCTCCTGAAGCCTCAGTTCAGGGCACTTAGCTTTCCTGTGACTCTAAGCTTCCTCACATGTTGTACAGGAGCAAATATACCACATCTATATCCTAGGACAGTTAGAAGGGTCCTGTGAGGTAAAATGTATTGAGGTTTTATAAACTGGAAAGTGCCATCCACATGGGAAAGAATCTACTTCTGAAGAGGCCCTGTATAGGGGATGATGAAGTTTGAGACTGCTAGTAAGAACAGCGAAATTCCAGACATCACCTTGAATGTGGAATGGAGCCATGAACACTGCCGTTTTCACGGATGGAGTTCAATGCCATGTCCCTATTCTGGCTCTGTGGCCCAGGGCTTAAGTTAAATTTTTCCACTAAGGGTGGTGGGTACTTACTTATAGTGTACTTAAAATGTGCTACATGTGGTTTATTACCTAGCAGGGAAAACAGACATACTCATAATTACCTGTAATTTGGGTGGCCATGTGTCTCAGTTTCCTTAGGACAGTCCTGGTGTAATTATAAAGAGATCTCCTTTTCATTCTTAAATATCTAGGTTTCAGCCACAAAGTATCTGGTTGCTGTGGTCTGAATGTATTTCCATTGCTCTCCCAATTCATGATTTGAAACTTAAATCACCAATCTGATAATATTGAGAGGTGGAGCCTTGAGGAAGTGACTGTCACAAGGGCTCTGCCCTTGTGACTAGATTAGTACCCTTGTAAAAGAGGAGCAAAGGAGTTGTTACACCTCTTCTTCCAGGTGAGGACACAGAGAAGGCACCATCTATGAAGACAGCCTCTCAGCAGACACTGAATCTGCCAGTGCCTTCATGTTGGACTTCTAGCCTCCAGAACTGTGAGAAATACATTTCTGTTGTTTGTAAATTAACCTAAGATATTTGTTATAGCAACATCAGCACATTGTCTTATTAACAAACTCTGAAAGAGTTGCCATGAGTCTCTGAAATACACCTATCACTGCTCAATGATACTCATTCATTCAGTGTGCACAGTGAGTGTTCACTCTATGCCAGGCACTAGTTGAGCTAGGTTATTTGGGAAGGACTCTGTGGGTCAGGGGTAAGAGCTAAGCTAGGCTTTGAATGATGAAGAAGGGTACCTATGCAAAGGAAGGACATTCTGGGACTAGGATAAGTAAACACAGAGGCCCAGAGAGAAGCAATGTGACTGGAGAATAGTGACTGAGGGGAGAGTAGCCAGAAGTGATGTCAGAGCACATCCAAGGTGAGACCATTGAAGACGTTCTGCTTTCCCTATGCTTGCAGTGGAATATCATTGGCGGTCTTCACACAGGCTCTGTCTGGTGTGCAGTAGAGAATAGGGGGTAAAGATAGAAGCAGAGACCTGTGAAGAGGTTGCCATTGTTGTGCTGGGGGCAGATGGCAATGGACCAGAACAGTCATGATATTTGTCCTCTTCAGTTTAAACAGCAGAACTTTCACTAACCCAGAGGCTTCAGATACTTGCTTTTTCGTCTTTTTACCTCAACCTCCAAAAAATTCATTTTCTAGTTATTTCACTCAGACTCTTTTCTTCATCAAGGTGGGTCAGGAAAAATTCAACTGATGGATCTTTTCCATCACTAGAAGCGGAGTGTTTGGGGCACAAAGAGCAGCAGAATGTCATGGATGTCATTGATATTGGCTTTGGAAAGAGATCTGACACTGTTTCCCACAGCTTCTTTTGCAACAAAATGGTGAAATATAGTCAGCACAGTTAGACAAACTTATTGCTGGTTGGACAACTCTCCTTTAAGAGTGTCGATTTATGATCGTGTGAGGTCGTAGAGGGGCTCACTGCCTGTTTGTCTTTGTCAACACTCTCACCAGTGATTTGAGAGAAAATGGGGAGGTCTGTTTATCCTCTTTGCAAATGCCTTGGCATATTGGCCAAAAATGATGAGTCATGGGCCAGGGAATAGATTCACTGTTTGAGGAGTCCCAGAAATTCACGTTCATCTTTGTGTCTTCCTGTTCCTCTATCTTGTAATAGGTAATTTCTGTAGTTTGAATGTCCACTCTAAATCTCATGTTGAAATTTAATTGTCACCGTCATAGTATAGAATAGTGTAGTGTAGGGAGGTGGAGCATTAAGAGATGTCAGGTCATGAGGACTTTACCTTCATGTATAAAATAATGCTGTCATTATAAGAGTGGGGTGGTTATTGTGGGAGTAGCTTTGTTATAAAAGTGTATTTTCTCATGCATGTTTTCTCTCTCTCCAACCTCTCATTCTCACCATGTGATTCCCCTTGCTGTGTTATGACCCAGAAAGAAGAACTTCATCAGATGTTTCCCATCTCAGTTTCCAGAACTGTGAGAAATAAATTACTTTATAAATGACTCAGTTAATGGTATTCTGTTATCAGCAGCAGACAACAGAATGAGATAGTAATTGACATAATGTGTGCAAGAATCAACCAGATGCTGTTTCAAATGCTAGTGTCTAGATTCCGCTCCTTGTAGGTCTGGAGGAGGGCAGGAGGAGGTGCTTTTAACAAGTGCTGATGAGCTTTTGAAGTAAGTATTCTGGAGTCCATACACTGAGTAATCTTGCTTGCTGTCACAACATTGTCACATTAGTTTTATAGCTACTTGCCCACACAGTCACCTCCCCAGTAGGCTGTGAGCTCCTTACCTACCTGTCCATTGACAGTGCCTAGGACAGTACCTGTAGAATAAACAACTAGTTGATAGCTGTTGAATGATCAGGCTGGAATGTTGTACTAAAATCCACAGAACTATAGTTTATGGTAATAAATTTAAAGAGCATTTCAAATGAGCAACTCAGTTGCACAATACAATTAGAGAAATTCTTGGTTTGGAAATCACTCCTGTGAAAAAGAGTGAGGGATTTTGGCTCAACATCCATGGCTGTTAAATGATGGAATATCAG
Source organism: Castor canadensis (assembly GCF_047511655.1). Classification (NCBI taxonomy): domain Eukaryota; kingdom Metazoa; phylum Chordata; class Mammalia; order Rodentia; family Castoridae; genus Castor; species Castor canadensis. The sequence goes on along the minus strand of NC_133397.1, from coordinate 86,498,278 downwards.
AAGTTTGAGAATTCATCACTGAAGAGGACTAGAGAATATGTGTATCCAGAGATCACACGTCACACAGGAGCAAGAGCCTTTTCCCTCTTCTGTAGAAGTGACCTCAGTTTGGGAAGTCATTATTTCTTAGCTAGAATGGTGCCATAGCTTTCTTGCTGATGTTTTTGCTTCAGATTTCTCCCATCTGAAACATGCGGTATTTATTTCTTCCTAACCTCCATCCCTCCCTCCCTTATTTGCAGAGCCCTCATTTGGGAGTGAGGTATAAGTCCAGCCTCCCATGCTATCAGGGGTAAATAGTAATTGAATGAAGCTAGTCCTGATGATACCATTATCCTTAGCAGGGATTGGTTTAGGTCCAGGCATCTGACTCAGTGACCAACAAGATGCAACAGGAAATCTTCTGGAGGCTTCTAGGAATGATTCCCTCACTCCCAAGAGATATGTCAGGAAGGGTTTGTCTCTTCTTCCTCTGGATTGTCAGCCTTTCCAAACAGCGACAGCCCCTTTCTCAAGAGGAGCTGCACTGGGTACAGCATTGACATCCTTTGGGTGGAAGGGCAGAAAAATGAAAGTCTGCTGCTAAAACAAGCAACCCTGGAATAGCCCAACTTCCAGGCTTTTCTTTTCTTTATTTTTTTGGTAGTACTTGGGTTTCGTGCTTATAAGGCAAGCATGCTACCACGTGAACCATGCCCCTCTCCATCCGTTTTTGGTTTAGTTATTTCTCAATACAGTCTCATGCTTTTGCTTGGCCTCAAACCATGATCCTCCTATCTCTGTTTCCTGGGATTACAGGTGTGTGCCACCATGTCAGGCTCTCCAGGTGTCTTTTAAATGGGATTATACACATCTCTGCTGAGAAAAACTGTGTAAAGTTGAGTTTTCTGTTGCTTGCAGCTTAAGCATCTAACAGATACACAAGACATCCTATTTCATTTACTGTTGCCAGAATAATCCTATAAAAGGAAATTTTGATCATGCTGCATCTGTTCTAAAACCTTAATTTCCCTTCTCAATTCCAAATAAGTTTAAAATAAAACTCTCAGTGTGGCATTCAAGATCAAACTTTGCTTTCCAAGGAAATTTGTCTCCTAGACTTCAATTGAATTTACCTTTCTGATGTTTTGTGCGTGTGATTGCTGTGGCATCGGGCTCCCATTCTGGGATCCACTTCCCTCCCACACATCTTTGTTTGCTCATATGTTGTTTCTAAGTCACCTTGCCATACATTTAATACATTTCTTTTTAAAAAGTATTTCCTTGGGCTTGTGAAGTGACTCAAGTGGTAGAGCACCTGCCTAGCAAGTGTGAAGCCCTGAATTCAAACCCCAGTACCACCAAAACACATACATACTTCCTGAATGCTTTTGGGTACCTCCCTTTTGGCACCTACTATGTTCTGCCATATTGTAATTATTATTTGTAGACCTTTCTGTTATGGTTTGAATGTGCCTCTCAAATTTTATTTGTTAGAAACTTAATCCTCAACGCAATGGTGTTGGGAGGGGAGACTGTTAAGAGGTGACTGGGTCAGGAGAGCAGAGCCCTCACAGGTTAACGTGAGTATCCCAGGAGTGGTCAGCTATCTCCAGAGTGAGCTTGTTATAGAAGCAAGTTCGGCTCCCTCTTGCTTCATCTTCTCTCACCTTTTCTTACCCTTCTCTTCTGCCATGGACATCTGTAAGAAAGCCCTCTCTAGAGGCTGGGGCTTGGTCAAATTCGATTTTTTGGTGGTACTGGGGTTTGAACTCAGGGCCTCACACTTGTTGTGCAGGCACTCTTCCACTTGAGCCACTCCTCCAATGGCCCTTGGTGTTGGACTTCTGTGACCTCAGGACTGAGAGAAATAAATATATTTTCATTATAAATTACCCAGTCTCAGACAGTCTGTTACAACAGTACAAAAAGGACTAAGGCATTTTCTCATTCTGCATACTAGTTTGTGAGCCCTGGTAATCATAATTATCTTGGCACATCCAGCACCACCTACTTTGGTTCTTCACACAGGGTGGATGCTCAGTTACCCCTTGTTTGAATTCTGTAGAGTTGAGCCATCAAAGGCCCTTCTGACTCTGAAACTCTGTGGCTCTTGTGCCTTAGCTTTCTTTATGTTGAGTACCTAGTTTTGACTTAATTATGAAGAGCAGAGAGCAGTGTAGCCTCCAGGTAAGATGGTGAATCTGAATTCATTGGGAAGGCAATTTTTGAAATCCCACTCTGTTGTATTCTATGTGTGGATAATCAGACAGAGGATTTAAATTCTTAGTTTTATTTTTCCATTTATACAACAGGGATAATAATAATACCCTATAAAGTCATTGCAGGTACTAAATCAAGTGAGTTATATATACATCAGTCCTTCTGGGTGGTCACTTACACCCACTCTTCACCCTGCTTTAGTTCAGATAATCTGTCACCTTTATATGACTAGGAGCATCCCTAGGCTAATATGCTTGTCCCATTCCTATGCTGGTGTTGGGTTTAGGCTAGGTGTGAGCTGTGCCTAATGCAATATGAGGGATCTTCTTGGGGTGTTCTTGGAAAGGTTTCTTCATTCATAGAGAAAAAAGAGACACAGAGGAAGAGTCAGCCTCTTCCATTGGACATTGTCATCTTAAGAACAAGGACACCCATATTGTGACTTCAAGGGAAGTCTGAGGGTGGCAAAGAGAGAGAATGGTTTAAAAGTCATTGAGTCATTGAATTGGATGTGTAGGAGTTATCCTACTTTGGGAGTAAATTGATGGGGGTCAATAAGCTTTATTTATTCTTTGTGTCATTTAGGGTGGAGTTTTCTATTATTGCAATTGAGAGCATTGTCATTGGTACAGTTCCTTTTGTATGCTGCTTATTCCATAGATAGATAACATTGTGCTTCATTTAGCCTTTTCACAAAATCCTAAAGGAGACAATTTGAAAAAACTGGAAAAGATAATACTTAAATAACTTAAAATAGTCTTGAATAAAACAACTTTTATAACTTCACAATTTTTTTTGGTTTTGCAGTGTTTGCTGATTTTTAAATAAAAAATCTGTAAGAGACAAAGGATAGAATAGGTGATAAACACTGCCCATATGGTGTTGTAAGAAATATTAGGAACAAGAAAAAAATACAAATAAACATGAAGTCCAACTTCCAATATCATCTACAGGAACCCTGATGTCTTGTTAAAACTCTAACATGTTTTATTTTCATCAGGCACAGCGAAAGTAGGAAAATCATAAACCAGAATAAGGAAAATAGAGGGAGGCTACTCTTGTAAGTGAAGATTGACAATCACTGAATGTTAACACTAGGTTTGTTGTTTGTTTTAAACTCAATAGGCAACTTTTTAATTAAAAAAAGCTGCCAAACATCTCTGGAGAAATCCATAGAAGAGACTGTCCTCCTCTTTTAGCTTCTTGAGAGGCCCAAACTAAGGGTATAAAAGGGAGAATTTATAAGCAAATCTACCCATATTGGAATCATGCTGCAAGAACCCCACCCCAAGTCTCTGAAAGGCTGATTCTCATTGTACAAGACTCTGAATGTTGCTTGCAAGCCAGGCATAAACAGTTCATTTCACAATGCAAGCGTGTCCCTGTTCTGGCTATAAATTAGTCTTGGAAGTTGCCCTCCTTTGTCTGGGTCATATAAGACTTGGATATTAAAACTCACTAATTTATCCCAGGGTTTTGAAAAATGGAAATCCATGCGCCATGTGGATCCATCTCTGGGGAAATTGATACCCATTTATGAGACTTTAGCTAAACATTAACTTCTAATGCCTGAAGGGCTGGAAAAGAAAGCCCAGAAGACATGCAGGAGGCCAGAAATCTGTGGTGAAGTCCACTTCGTTTTGAGCAGGTCCCTGAGTCAAGCCTGAAGGGGCATCTCTGGAGAGCAGAGGAAACCACACTAGCTTGGACCAGGGGCAACCATTTAACTCATCTCAGAGGAAATTTCCTTGGCTGCAAAAGGAGAACAATAACTCCGCTCTTACTGCTGTGTGGCAATAGAAGAAATAATGCATACATGGTACACCTAGAACTTGCATTACTCTGCTGGCACAGGCTTTCCAACTGCTGGTTCCCAGTAGGCAGCATTCCCTCTTTCTGCACTTGGTCTCAGAGCTACTCTTCCACACACTCAACAAGCTCTATTAGCTCAGGAACCATCAAAGACTTGGCCTCCAGCTTACCACATTTGCTTCCAGAAGCTTTCCAAGTGTCTCGCTGTGAGACCTTCTTCACGTTTCCCTCTCTGGGTGCTGTGGTAAACCCACTCTCTGTTTATTTGGACTTAGAATGAATGGAGAGCAAGCCTATGTTGCTAGAGAGCACTTGGTGGAAGATGAACTCTTGAGGTTATGTCGTAATATCTTCCTCCTTGCTAGACACCTTTGGATGTGGGGAAGGAGTATGGTGGCTCCAGGGACCACCAGAAGGTTAGATTTTGCTGGGTACCCTAAAGAGTAAAGCTTCTCTATTATACCATGGCTATTTGTAGCTGGGCTGAGGGCCGAGTGTTTTGTTCAGCTATTTCCCAAGCCACAGGAAAGCAGCAGTGGGCTCAGTCTTAGTTCCTTTCATGTCATGTCTATGTTTCTGTTCTAACACTTTCCATGTGCTATGGTTTGGGTGTGTCCCCCAAATGGTCATGTGCTGGAAGCTCGGTTCCGCATGTGGCAGTGTTGATGCTTTAAATGTTACACCTTTAAAAGGTGGGGCCTTGTGGAACATGGTTAGGTCATTGGAAGTGCTTCCTTCTGAAGGATCAGTGTAGTTTTTGTGGGACCCTGGGTAGTTCTCATGACAGCAAGTTCTTGAAAAGCATGACTTGAGCATGGTCACTGTACACTCTACACTGAGCTACACTCCCAGCCCTCCATTTGATTTTTTTATAGCTTCTATTTGCTGAGATTCAATTTTTTTCATTTGTTTCCAGAGAGTTTATAATTGATGCTGAAGGATTTTTATGATGGTAGCTTTGAAATTCTTGCCAGATAATTCCAACATCTGACATATGTCAGTGTCAACATCTGTTCATTCTCTTTAACCACTTGAATTTTCCTGGTTCTTGGTATGATGAGTGATATTTAATATCCAGAACATTTTGTCTGTTATGTTAGGAGACTCTGGCTCCTATTTATATCATATATTTTAGTAATCATTTACCCTGTTTAGATTTTGCCTGTGGATCCTGGCCTACTTATAATGTCTGTGTTTTCAATGACAGTTAAATTTTCTGAGTATTTGTGGTATTATTTTGGTCTACTTGGTTTAACAAGTACTGCTGGGGTTCACACTGGTCTCTGTTGGAGTGTGTTTAGGTAAGAGAGGGGAGTCTCAGTCCCACAGAAAAAGATCCTACCTTCCCATCTCCTTTAGCTAGTCTGGTATCTGTGGGTGAGGAATGGGAGTCTAGGCCTGTGGAGATGAAGAGGCTCCCTGGGCCAGGCTACCTATGGTGGGGTCTCCCCTTCCAGTTTCTTTCAGGATCCCCCATCTTCCAGTGGATAAGGGAGTCTCAGGCAGGGAGCCTTCCTAATCCACTTCTTCTCTTATGCTTTTCCAGCAGTATGAGCAGCACCAGGCTATTGCTTGTTTCTTTGCCTCTGCCTCCCTCACAGTACACCTTCCTGGAACCACAGGCTGAACCAGTAAAATGTCCACAGCACTGATGGGCAAGATAAATATGAATGGATAGGTACACACCAAAGTCAATGGTGGACAAGCATGTGTTAACAGAACTTCTTGCAGATAACAGTTTCCCAAAAGATTGAGAGTGGGAATTTGGGAGATACTTGAGAAGTTGGTAGAAAGGACACTTGACAAAAGTTGGGCCTCTGTGACCCCACAGAGTCAACTACCAGCTTCAGGGCACTTAGGATGGCTGGCTCATCATAGATATTAATCTGTGACTAATAGTGGTCATTTAATTTTTCTACAGATCATTTTTCCTCCAGTTTGCCTTCTATTTTGCCTCTCTGGCAAGCATCTAACATGCCTGCAATGATGAATTTTGATGCCAACTTGAATGAATTGAAGGATGAGTAGATGGCTGATGATGCTTGAATGATTTTCTGAGTGTAGACTGAGTGGGGAAGACCCCTGTCTGATGTGGGAGTCACCATCCAGTCACGGACAGATAGAACGAAAAGGAAGAAGTAGAAGACTAACCTCTCCTCGTTCCTTTCTCTCTTTGGCATAGCATACCCTTCTTCTCCTGCTCTTGCACATCCAAACTCCAGGTTCTTGGGCCTTTGGACTTCATAACCTGCACCAGCATCTTTCCTCTTACCCTGGACTCTCAGGCCTTCCTGTTGATATTGGGCGCTGCACCATGGTCTTCCCTGGTTCTGAGAATTGGACCAAACCACTTACTTACTCACTTCTCTGGTTCTCCAGCTTGTAGATGGCCTTGTGGGACTTCTCAGTGTCAATGATCAGGTGAACGTGTCCTCTAAGAAATTCCTTCCCGTATTTGATATTGGTCTGGCTCTCTTGGTACAGTGTCTTCAGCCCTGAACCATATACTTCAGAGGACCTCTGAGCCAGAGGGGCTCAGACGGCTGCCCCTCATCCACCCTTCATTCCATAGAGGACCCAAGCAGGGACTGGACCCATGTCCCCTCCCCAGCTCATTGTTTCCTGATGGTGGCCCTGCCACCACCTTATCTTTTGGGTATAAACGTGTTCACATTGCAGGAAAAACAGAGAGGTAACCATTCATGTTACTGTGTATATTCTAATTCTGAAAGTGACATTTTAGGATTTGAATTAGAGCGAAGCTAAACATTCACTTTTGTGCAGTTTTCCCTCTGTATCTGTAGGGTATGACTTCCAGGACTCATGTAGGTACAAAAATCCACAGGTGCTCATGCTCGTTATATAAACTGTAGTATTTGCATAGTCTAAACATGTCAGGATTACTTACAATATGAATACATTGTCAATGTTAAGTCAATAGTTATTACACTGTATTGTTTTAGGGAATAATCACAAGAAAAAGTGTGTACGTGTTCAGCACAAATGCAATATTTTTTTATGAATATTTTCAATTCATGGTAGGTTGAATCCATGGATACAGGACCTGTGGATACAGCAGACTCAGTATATCCAATTTTAGAAAACTTCATAATATGTTTGTGAAAACATCTCTTGTTACTGAATTCTATAAAAAAGGACTTTTAATGACCAGAAAACAATTAGTAGCTAAGCCATGTTGCAGGCATGACAGACCAGAATTTTTCTAAGGCTGTGTTCCTCATCTGAGCCCCCTTTATGGACATAGAGGCACAGAAATGCTAAGTGCTTGCTCAGGATTGCACAGCTGGCCAGTGGCATGACCAGAATGGAGCACAGGCATTGACTTCAGGACCTGGTTGCAATGATACCTGTCATATGGATATGTTATTCATCTACTGTGGATGCTCTGGTCATTCATAATTCTCACTCCAGTTAACAACACTGCTCTTAATGGCTTTATGTAGACATGTTTGCATTAATCTGATTATTTAAATACTATAAATTCCTTTAAGTGAAATTGAGAAATTGACCATTCTGAAAGCTTTTGTTATGTGTATGCCAAATTGCTCTGCACTCTTAGATGTGGGTAGCATGACAATGTCCTTGTCACTTCCCCTTTGGGCTGTGAAGGCACAACTTGCCACTTCTACCATTCTCCCTAGGAATTACTAAAAGGCTACTGTCAGTAACCAATTCTAGAAGTTAGACCTCATCCTTCCAGCACACTTCATTCATGCAGCAAGCATTCCAGGGCAGACACGAGGGATACAAGGACTGAAGGATAAAGACTGGTAAACAAAGGGATGTACCAGGCTGGAGAGTTTGGGTCAGTTGAGGGTTTTCCTGTGCCATACTCTGCAGCTATACTGCCTTGGGCTAGTAGGTAGATTTTTTTTCCTCATTTTCCAGATGGGGAACTGAGGCTTAAAGAGCCTGATTTGCCCAAAAGCCCACTGGAAAGAAGCAAAATTGAAACCCTATACATCTGATTCCCACACTTGTCTTCCTAAGCACTGCCCACTGCCCAAGGCAGGCGCAGGGATGAAGGAGTGGGTACCTGTGAACTGTGGGAGGACAGGCAGACAGAGCCATCGAAGCAACTGACCAAAAGCCTGGAGTGACCTGGCAGGTGCTGGGTTGAAATGTGGAAGTGGAATGAGGGTAACAATGAGGCAAGAGTCTAGTGTGCGGGAGGGACATGTGAGGTGGTTCACCAGCTGCCAGGTTACAGCTTTCTTCCTGGACATCACCAAAGCCCTATTTCACATAAACCAAAGCCTTTGAAATGACACTTGTCACAGTTGTGTGTGCACACAGACACTGCAGGGGAGAGCCATGGTCATAAGGATCCACTGTGGTTTCTCCACTTGTACATCCCTTCCCGGTGAGTGAGGCTCTCACCTGGAGGTAGGGTGACTGCTACAGTTTGGATGGGGTTTGTGCCCTAAAGGTTCATGTGTTGGAAGCTTGGTCTCCAGTGTGGCAGTGTTAGAACGTGGTGGGACCTTCAGGAAGTGGGGCCTAATGGGAGGTAGTCAAGTCATTGTGGATGTTACCCTGTGAAAGGATTAATGCTGGTCTCATGGAATGAGCTCTCTCAGCATCGGGTTCTTATAAAAAGAGCAGGGCTGGCCACTTCCTGCTCTGTCACTTCCTGTCTTGTTACATGATTTCCTTCATGCATGCTCCTCCCACTATTATGATGACATCAGCCGGGAGGCTCTCACCAGAGGTTGAATAGATGGAATTGTCTGCTCTTGAAGTTTCAGCCTGTAGAACTATGGGCTAAATATACATCTTTTTTTTTTAAATAAAGTACCTAGGCTCAGATATTTTGTTAGAGCAACAAAATATAGACTCATACAGTGATTAGATCACCCTGGGTTTCCTAGGACATTCTGTTTTTAGTACTTAAAGCCCCATGTCTTGGCAAATACCTCAGTTTCTAGGCTATTTGAGGGATAGTCATTTTGGAAGTCAGAGAGCAAGGCAACCACTTACAGAAAGTCCCCAAAATAAATTTGGGGTCTGTATGGATACAGTCATAGTCAAGAACAAAAGGATTAATTAATCTCACATCAGTCAAAATTGGACTGAACCTGGCAATGGTGGTGGTGGTGGGAGTTCGAATAGAAATCTGAGCATTGAGTGTCTTGAGGGCAGTGTGGGGTCCATCTTACTTTGACTGCTTGAGTGGCACTCTGCAGAGTGCTGGGCACATTGTCATCGCCCACAAATATGAGGGTGAGGATGATAAGAGATCATTGCATTCAGGCCAGCCTGGACTTTCGCATCTGCTTACTGGGTCTATGTGATTCCCAGTGGGGACTTTTCAGTGGTTGTTGTGACACCCTAAATGACCCCTTCTTTGGTCTGGAGTTCTATAAAGGTATTATGTGCCTTCAGCAGATTAAGTGACTTAGGATGCAAGTTCATAGGAAAATAAATTTTGCAAGATAGACTCTTTGGGCCAGAAAACCCAACCCCAGTTTACCCTTGTGTGTGCTTAGGTCTTCTCTCATGGGTGATGAGAACATCACTGTGACTTGAATTAGACTTTAGGAATATTTGCAGGGTTTTTTTCCTTTTTTTTTTTGGTGGTACTGGGGATTGAACTCAGGTCCAACACTCTATCACTTGAGCCACACCCCCCAGTCCTTTTGCTTTTTTAGTTTTTTGTTTTTCGAATAGGGTGTTGTACTTTGCCTATGTGGGCCTCAGACTACAATCTTCCTACCTCTGTCTCCTGAGTAGCTGGGATTGAAGCCATAAGCCACCACACCCAGCCTATAGAGTTTATTAAACATGGAGGGTGTATGACTGGATGCATCATGACTGTCTGCATGTGCCAAGTCTGTCCACATTAATGACCCAAGGAAGAAAGGAAGGAGTGAATGATGGCAGTGTTTGTTCCAGGGTCCCCTCAGCCTCCACCATTTTCCCAAGCACATCAAACAGCTCCTTTCCTGAGAAGAGGGTTTCTGACTGGCTATGTGGAGCTATTGCTCATAAATCAGAAAATGGGGGAGATGGGAATCTGATTTAACTGTTTAAAACTCAGAAGGGCTTGCTATTAAAGTTAATTTTGAACTATTTTGAAAATAAAGCACTAGATTGTTAATCCTTGCCTCTCTGCTCATCTATGACTAAAGTGTTAGGGGCCTGGCCAATGTGAAGAAGAAGGTGCCACTTAGACTTCCCATGAGAGCACAGGCTGATAGAAAATGTGATTGGGTATATTTTATTACCTTTTTAAAAAGAATGCCTATAGTCGTTGGCCATTAAAAATCCTTCCAAACAAGACATGGGGCAGAGGCGGTCAGAAGTCCCCCCAGTCTCCATGGTCTCCTTGTGTTTTAGTGAAGCCCCTGACTTGTGACTGATCACATGGCTGCTCAGAAAAGAGATTCACTCCCCAGCCCCCTTTGCAGCTCCATGTGGCCATGTGGCTTGGATCTGGTCAATAGGATTGCCAGAGGTGGTGTGTGCGTTTTGCAGGGAGTACCCCCTCTCCATGCCCTTTCTGTTTTTCCACAGGCTGTATTGGTGATGAGTTGTCTTGGGTCCCACTGATGAGGGTGTTATCCTAGAGATAGCAGAACACGGGGAAGCGGAAAGTTTGGTTGCTGACGCCTCTGCAGTGCAGAGCTGTCATATCAGCTTGGACTGACTTCAGCCACAGGCATGCGGAGTTTTTGCCTCATATTGCTGGGCTTATATCCCAAATCAAAGCTGTGAATAGAAATGAACCTTTCTCTCCTCTTTCCATATAGCCCTCCTGTCCCCTCCCTACCCCCATCCCAAGAAGAAAGCTGTGCTCAAGAGTGAGTCTTATAAACTGATTATGATTGATGTTTCAATAATTTATAGGAATTTCAAGCAATATAGGCTAGTGTCTTGATACCACCAGGGATTACAGTACAATTGGTTTATGCAAATGAAACCTGAAGGAAATTGCTCTATTTAGCACATAATATTTTGAGATGAAGAAAAAGCAGTGTTTAAAAACAAAAAAACAGAGAGCCAAGTGGGGAGGAGTGAAAGCAGAGCCACAGTTGCCCCAGGGAGCTGGCCCTTCCAGCTTGGCTCTTTCATTCAATCAGTTAACAAGTGGTCAGTGAACATGCATGGGCCAGGCATCATTTGAAGTTCTGGAAAACAGTGATGAATAGAATGAAGAAAATGACTTGTTGAGTTTACTTTCAGTTGGTGTGGAAGGGGCAGAGAGACTATAAATATATGCTTAAATTAGAAAACATGGGGGGCCTGTTTAATACAAGGAAGCTTTTTCTGAAAAGGTAACATGTAATCTGAATCCTGAATAAGAAGGAGGAGGTAGCCTTGGGACCATCTTGGGGAAGAACATTCCAGGATGTGGAGTAGTCAGTGCAAAGGCCCTGGGGCAGTGATGGGTTTGAAGTACTGCAAAAGATATAGAGAGAGCCAGTGTGGCCAGAGCTGTGTGAAGGAGGGGAGCGTGTTGGGGAGAAAGGCAGGGGCTGATCACATGGAACCTTTTAGCTCTGGGGAAGGAGTAAGACTATGTCCTAAGCAGAATGGAATGATATTTACTGCAATAGTTAGATGTTAGTCCCTTATAATACATGCCTCACTTCTCTCTTCCACCATCTGCAGCATTTTCCCCCTTAATTACAACACATATCAAGTTGCCAAACACCTTCCAGATTTGTGTGGAAGTCTGTAAGTATTTAACTTAAAAACTTAAGAGTTCTTAAGTCAAGGGGGAAAAAAATCTACACAGGGAATTAAAACATTATTCCTAAGTGCTGTCTTTTTAGAAACCAAAGAATAATGGCTACAACAGTTAAAGTAGTTAAACTTCCTGTAACACAAAAGAATCTGGAGATGTCTGTCCAGAGTGGCATGAGAATGCTGAGTTCTCAGAAACCAGGCTCCTCCCAGTTCATGAATCTTCCATCTTCAGTGTTTGACCTTTATCACCCTGGTCCAAGATGGCTGCTGAAATTCCACTCATCACATTTCTGTTTCATGCAGCAGATGCGTGAGGATAAGAAGTGTGTGCCCACTCTCTGTAAAGAGACCTTAGAATTGACATGATTTGTTTTTCCTCTGCTTTCATCTCATTTGCCAAAATCTAATCACATGGTTACATCTGGCTGCAAGGAACCTGGGAAGAAATAGTCTTTGGGGTAGATGAAGGTGTGCCTTCATGAAAAATCCAGCTCTGTTACGGAACAAGGAGGACAGGAAGATGTCCTGAAAGCAGCCGTTGGCCTGTGTCACTACCCCTGCCCTTTTGCAGTCTTTAAAAGTCATGACATTTTCTTTAGCTATAAGGCAGTCTTGAGCAGGCCAGGAGAAGCTGGTGTTCTGAAGGTAGCAACCCTGATTTCCAATTAGCTAGGAATACCACTGTGAAGGCCCCGGCCACAGAAAACAATGGCGTGTTTGTTGAAGGCCTACTAAGTGCTTGATCAATGGGGCCAAGGATAGGTTTATGCCTGTCAGCCCACGCTCAGAAAAAGTGAAATACACGAACAAGATGAGTGTTAAAAAGATGGCTTTGACTCCCCATTTGTAGAGATCAGACATGACTGAGAGTCAGAAACAATGGGCCCTGGCAGTACAGCAAAGATTTGCCAGTCTTGCCCTGGCCACCTGGTGACCGCCTTCCTCCATCCCCCACAACGGAACCACAACTGAATGTGGGCAGAAGCCTGCAGCTGACCTTAGTCAAAGCTAGGACAGGTCACAAGCAGACTTCCCAGACAGAAAAGAGCTGGCAAGTTGCTTTGCTCAGTTTGGGCCACTGCTGGCATCATAGATTTGGTCACAGCTGTCCGTTGGAGTGGACTTGGCACAGAAGTATGTCTGTAGAAAACTCAGCCGGTATGGAATGCACAGTCTTCAACAGGGTATTCTATGAAGACCACAAACAGCTCCATTAAGTCTAGCTAAAGCCACCCAATGGCAGCAGAAGACAGAGCTTCACTTGTTCCACGGATGTTTACTGAGTGTCTGCCCTGGGCCAGTGGGGGACGCAGTGGTGAGCAGGGTGGCCACTTTGCTGTGCTCGGAGGGCTTAGCATTAAGACAGGAGGACACAAGGTTAAACATTGTGTGGCACAGATGTGCTGTGGAAAGGCAAGTTCGAGGCCCGATTGCACAACTGAGGCACACAAAGCTGGTCTAGCTTCAGTAGAAGCTATAGCTGAAGTAAACGCCCTTTGAAACATCCATTTTAAAAAGTGTGGTAAGAACCCAATATTGTACCCCACACCTCTAAAACTTACCTATCCTGCTTGACCAAACTGTTGTTTCTCCTCGCTGAGTAGCAACTCTTTTGTCCCTCTCCAGGTCCTGGCAGCCACCATTCTACTCTGATTGTTAAGAGTCAGACTACTTTAGATACTCAGACAAGTGGAATCATTTGGCCTGAGACTGGCTCAGTTTATCTTGTATGGTGTCTTAGAGCTTCAGTGTGTAATAGCATCTCCTTCCTTTTTTAGGACAAATAATATTCTATTATATGTCAATTCCATATTGTCTTTGTTTATTAATCTGCCAATGGACATTAACGTTGGGTCCACATCTTGCCTATACTGAAGAATGCTGCAATGAACATGGGTGTCAAACACCTCTTTGAGATCCTGATTTTAATTCTTTTGGCTAAATATCTAGAAGTGGGGTAGCTGGATCATATGCCAATTCTACTTTGAATCTTTTGAGAAGCCAATATTCTGTTTACTGTTGTGGCTACACCACTTTACATTCCTACCAACAGTGTATAAGGGTTCCAGTTTCTCCACATCATCATCAGCACACACACAACACACAAAGATGTGGAGTGATATTTCACTGTGGTGTGATTTGTACTTCTCTGGTGACTAGTGATGTCGAGACTATTTCACATCCTTGTTGGGAAATTTGTATGTCTTTGGAGAAATGTCTATTCAAGTGCTTAGACCATTTTTTATTTTATTTTATTATTTTTGCTGTTGAGTTGTTGGAGTTGTTTGTATGTTTTGGACAACCTCTAATCAAGTGGTTTACGAATATTCTTCTGTGTCTTATTCCATGTTCCTTTCCTGTGTTGAAGCTTTTTAGTTTGATGTACTCCACCTACCTACTTTTGCTTTTGTTGCCTGTACTTTTGGTGTCATATCCAAGAAATCACTGCCAGGAACAATGTCATAAAGATTTCTCCCTATGTCTTCTCCCTAGGGCTTCATGGTTTAAGTCTTTAATCTACATTGAGATGTTTTTAATCAACTTTATAGAGGAGTAATTTGCGTATAATATTACTTACCAATTTTAAGTGAAGAGTTAATGAAGTTTGATAGTTGATTATAACCACTGCCACGGTCAAGACATAGAACTTGTTCATCACCCCTAAAGGTCTTGGAAGCCCTCTCTGTCAGTATTCCCTCTGCCCCCCATTATAGATGATCACAGCTCTGTGATTACCATCTTCCATTACCAACAATTGGATTTATGCTTTCTAGAATTTAATATAAATGGAATCATGTAAAATATTTTATGTATGGCCTCTTCCTCAAGATGCTATTTTTGATGTTCATCAATGATATTTATACAGTAGTCCCCTGTACGGGGTCTACACTGTGCTCATTAGTCTGCAGCTGGACATTCTAGTTGTTTCTTGCTTGTAGGCTATCACATATGATGCAGGTGTGAGTGCTCATGTGTAAGTCTTTGTGTGGACATCTGCTCTGTTTTTCTTAGGTAAACTCCTAGAGTACAATTGCTGGGTCTTAGAGAAAGTGAATATTTGACTTTATAGGAAACTACTAAAGTGTTTCAAAAAATGATTGTGCCGTTTTGTGTCCCAACATATGTGCAGGACCATTACAATAGTTTGTTCCATCTATCAGCTCTGTAATGCTGCGCAATAATTATTACAAACTAAGAGACTTAAGCCAAGTCAGAGTCTTGGCATGGTTTAACAAAGTCCTTTGTTTTTGAGGCTCCTGGGAGGCTGCAGTCAAAGGTGAAAGTCTTCCAAGGCTCACCTGGAGAAGGATCCATGGCTAAGCTCACGGAGTTGCTGGCAGGACTCACTTCCTCAGCCTCTTGCCAGATGCCGGCAGTGGTCATGCTCAGTTCTTTGTCCCATGGACCCCATCATAGGCCGGTTTACAAATCCAGCAAGGAAGCTCATCGTTAGACAGAGTTGGCTGGCATGATGAAAGCTGTAGTCTCACTATAAACACAAAAGTAACGTCCGTTTGCCTCTGCCATGTTCTACTGGTTAGAGGCATACTTAGGTCCCACCCAGACTCAAAGGGAGGGAACCCCCAATACCAGAAGTGGGGATCATTGGGGGTCATGTTAGAGCTTCGCTGCCATATTCCATATTGTTCCAGTTTTGATTTTCATTTCCTTAATTTTTAATATGTTAAGCATCTTTTCATGAACTTATGCCATTTATGTATCTTTCTTTGTAATGTGTATGTTTGTATCTTTTGTTCCCATCTTTTTAAAGATTGAGTTCTTTTTCTTCTATTTCTGAGTTTGCCATTGTATCACAATATATAGCTTTCCTGTTTATTTCCTTAGCAATGTCTTTTGATGATCAGACGTTTTCCAATTTGATTAAATGTAATGTTTAAATTTTTCTTCTTATGGTTATGCTTTCTGTGTTCTAAGAAATTACCTAATCCCAAAAAAGTAAATATTCTGTGTTTTTGTCTGTAAGCTTTATGATTTCAGCTTTTATGTCTAGGTCTATGATCATTTTGAGTTTTACTTTGAGTTTGTTTATGCTGGAAAGAAAGGGCTGTGATTCATTTTGTTTTCCAATTTGATAATCTGGTTGTTAGGGCTGGGAGTGTAGCTCAGTGGTAGAGAACCTGCCTAGAGTGCATGAGGCCCTAGGTTTGATTCCCCAGCACCACAATAAAAAAATTACCCTAGCACCCTTGTTTAAAATATCAGTTGATGGGTGGACCATGTCTAGACAGGTTTTCTGTACTACAATGTGAGTGTTAGAGTGAATTTTTAAATCAAGCAATGTAAAGACTTTGTTCTTTTTTTAGAATTATATTCTAGGTTCTTAACAAATTTTGGAATTTTGTAATGTCTGCAAGACAAGCCTTTTGAGAAGTTTGGGATTCTATTGAGACTATAGATCAATATAGGGAAACTTGCTATCTTTATGATACTGAGCCTTTTCCCCATAGACACAGTACAGCTACGTTAATTTAGCTGTTCTTTAATTTCTATCAGCAATATGCTTTAAAAGTATATTTGGTTTAATCCTAATTACCTATGTTATTTGGTAATATTATAAATAGCATTGTTACAAATTCTAGTTTTCAATTGCTTTTGCTAGTATTTGGAAATTCTATTCATTTTCTTTACTAACCTGTGACTTTCATCTTGTGAGCTTGCTAAATTTCAGTTTGTTAGTTCTAGTACCTTTGTTTGCAGATTTTAAGGATATTCTTTGATACAACATTGTTGTCTCTGAATAATGACAGTTACGCTTCTTCCTTTCCATTCTTCAAGGCTTTTTCATCTTTTTTCTTTGCCTCGTTACACTGGTTGTGACTTCTCGAGTGATGTGATGTAACAGCAGTGGAGTAGACGCGCTCCCGAGTGTGGGAAAGAGCACACTTTCTTCTTCACCGCCCTCACTCTGATATCGGTGGAGGTTTTTCAGGGGTGCCTTTTATCAGTTTGAGGAACTTCTCTTCTATTCCTAGTTTGGTGAGAGATTTTTTCCCAAGTGGATTATTAATTTTGTCAAATGATTTTCCTGAGAAGCCCAGTGGTTTTTCATTACTTTGTTATTTTGTAATGTGGAAAGTTACACTGATGAAATTTTCTTTTTTTTTTCTTTTATTATTCATGTGTGCATACAAGGCTTGGGTCATTTCTCCCCACTGCCCCCACCCCTTCCCTTACTACCCACTCCGCCCCCTCCCTCTCCCTCCCACCCCCTCAATACCCAGCAGAAACTATTTTGCCCTTATGAAATTTTCGATGTTAAATGAATGTTGCAGTCCTAGGATGAGAGCCAGTTGGTCTAATGTATTATTTTCATATATTGATAGAACTGATTTTCTGACATTCCTTAAGGAATTTTCAATCTCTGTTCATGAGGGATATTGATCTGTAATTTTCTTTGTTGTAATATCTTTGTCTGGTTTTGGTATCAGAGTAATAATGCTAGTCCCATGAAACAAGTTATGAAGTGCTCCTTCCTCTAACTTCTGAAAGAATTTGAGTAGGATTGTTGTTATTTCATCCTTAAATGTTCCAGAAAAATTGCAGTGAAATCATCCATGCCTATAATTTTCCTTGTGAGGGTTTTGTAATTATGAATTTCATTTCTTATAGATATGGAATTCTGCAGTTGTTTTTCTCTTCTTAAGACAGTTTTGGTATTTTCATTTGTCAACGAATTTGTCCATTTTATGAGTGCTGTTGAATTTGTTGGCATGAAGTTGTACATATATTTCTTGTTTCTTTTTAAAAGCAGTTTCACTAAGCTATAATTAACATATAACAAATGGTGCATCATATGAAATTTAGTAAATTTTGACGTATGTATAGTCTGTGGAACCACGTAAGTCTAGTTTTTATTCTTTTATTTAATGTCCTCTCAAATACAAGGTTTTCTTGTCTGGTTGGCTGGAGTGAGCACTACACCTGGTCTCATATGAGCTTTCAGCAATGTTTCCTCCATTCCTTTCCAGTGGTTCTTTCTCCCCACTTCACACGTTTGCACGGATCTGTCTTCTATCTATTGTGGATAGGAAGCTGAGCAGACTTCTGGTATTCTCTCTGTAAAGGGTCACTTCTCTGGCATTCTGTCCCGCCATCTCTGGCCACTTCATCACTTCATCTGGTGCCATCAGCACCATCCCTGCACTCAGGGCATCTACCAGGCTCCACCTGCATTACTCATTTCTGCCTCAGGGCCTCAAAAAGTCTCTTCAGGCAGCAAGAAAAGCAGTTAAAGGACCTCATTGTTTTCCTATCTCTCAGGAATCACTGGACATTGTTGCCTGGGTCCGAAGTCTGGAAAACCCTAATTTCACATATTCTGTCCACATTTTGTGCTATTTCATGTGGGCAGGCAAATCCATTGCAGTGCTTCATGGGTTTACAAGCCCTGTTTTGGGGAACAAATGTTTTTGGTATTGTTAAGTCTTCTGGATGAACTGATCTCTTTATCATTTTTGAAATATTACTGTTTTTCCTTGGTTATATGCCTTGTTCAGAGGTCTGCTTTGTCTAACATTGATAGACCACTCAAGCTTTCTTATGAATAGTGCTTGCATGGCACATCTTTTTATCCTTTAACTCACTATCTCTTTCTCTCTACTGTGTATATATAATATATTTATATGTTATATAATATATTTAAATGTATGTGTATGTTCATGTGTTCTTGTGGAAGGTAGTTCTTGCTTTTTCACTCATGCCCATGTTTGCTTTTAGTTAAAGTTTTAGACTAACCCTTTTCAATAGACTATTCAGCAATGATGGACATGCTAGAAATGCTCTAACATGGTGGCTAGTGAGCACTTGGAATATGGCTATTGTGACTGAGGAACTAAACTCTTGATTTTATAAAATTTTAGATTAATTTAAATAGCCCTAAGTGGCTAGTGGCTAGTAACCTGGACAGCACAAGTTGACTCTACACATTTAATGTACTTATTGATAGAGTTAGGTGCCGGGATCTCAGAGGTCCTTGACCCGAAAGGGCTCAGGAAAGAATGAACAGTCAAGACAAATTGAGAGGACCAGAAGGCTGATGACCAAACTGGCAAATTTTTTATTTTTGCATTAGGCTTATAAGCAGTACAAAGCAGGAAGTTATATAAAGCAAGGAGACTTTCTATGCCTGGGAAACAATGCCCTCTACTTGAAAAACAATGTCCTCTCTCCAAAACTCCTTGGCTTCATAAATGAAACTCAGAACTCCCTAGTTTCACCTAGTTTCACATACACAAAACCCGGGCCTGGTTGCCAAGGGCAGGTGCCCTGTTCCTGACCTTTCATAAACAAATACCTTCAGGTTAATGTTTCTTTACTCCAGACAAAGGGGCCACTCCATGTTCCCTCAAGACCCCAGTGAGAGACGTGGTGCACCATGTCAGGATCCTGCTAAGCAGCAACGACCTTGACAGATTGCAGCCCATGGCTCCCAACAGTTGGGTCTAAACTTGCTATCTTATGGTTTTGTCTCCTTTTATTTTTGATGGGACTGGGGTATGAACCCAGGGCTTCACACTTGTAAAGCAGGTGCTCTACTGCTTTAGCCTCACCTCCAGTCCCATTTTGCTCTGGTTATTTTGGAGATGGAGTCTTGGAATCTATTTGCTTGGGCTGGCTTCGAACCTCAATCCTCCTGATCTCAGTCTCCTAAGCAGGTAGCATTACAGATGTGAGCCATATGCACCTGGCTTGTTTTCTCTTTCTTATATAAATTTCCTTCTTTTCATTATTCATTTTTCTCTTTTCTGTCTTATTTTGTTTTGAATATATTTTAGTATTTTACCACTTTCTTACTAGCTATGACTTTTGTTCTTTTTTGTGTGTGTTTGTTCTAGGATTTGTCATATTCATCTTTAATTATCTAAGCCTACTTTTAAATGATATCCTATCTCTGCACACGTATTACTGATATATTTCCATTTACCCTCCTCTCTTTGATGCTATTGTTATTTACTTCCACTTATCAACCCATAAAATCTTGTCACGATTTCTGCTCTAAACAGTCAATTATCATTTAAGGAAATTTTTTTTTACACTAAGAAAAAAGTACTTTATATTTGCACACATTTAAAGCTTATCTGGCACTTCTCATTTCTCTGTGTAGCTCTGAGTTCCCATCTGGTGTCACTGTCTGTCACCTTGAAGAAGTTACCCTTTCTCTTGGTGCAGCTCCTCTGATGAAGAATTAGACCAGCTTTCATTTGTTTGAAGAGTCTTCTATTGTATTACTTTATTTTGTTCCATTCTCTTGTGCTTTTTAAATAATTTCTTACTGGAAGTTGACAGCTATTCTTTTCTTTGTATTTCAAGTGCCGTTTTTATGGTTTTTCCTATGATGAGCTCTTTATGAGTGGGTTTCAGAAATTTGATTATGGTGTGATTCAGTATGGTTTTGGTTGTGTTTACCATCCTTGGAGTTTGTTGATCTTCATGGATCTCTGAGTTTATATTTTTTTATAAAACTTGGGGAAAAACATCTCTTCATATATTTTTCCCTCTTTCTCCTCATTTTTTGGGGATTCCAATTGCATGTATGATAGAAGTCACTGATGTTTGTTTTCAAAATTCTTTTCTTTCTCTTCAGTATTTTGGACAGCTTGCTATGTCTTCATCTTCAGGCTTGTGTGTCTTTTCTTCTGCAGTGTCTACATGGTCCCAGGTAGGGTAGAAGGAGAAACTGTGCACAAATACAGAGATGGACACAGTCAAGGACTTTGGAAACCAACAGGTCCAGTGTGGCTTCACCATGTAGAAGGGAAGGTCTGTCGTCTGACCTGCAGCATGAAGCCCTCACAGGAAACTGAGTGGGAATACAGCTCTCCCCAGAGGGTCAAGTGCTCATCCCTTTTGTATCACACAGGGTGTAGCCACCTTCCCATCTCCCAGAGCACCCTCCCACTGCAGTCTAATTACAACTATCTCTTGGTCCACACAATGGTGCAGTTGGCAGCCCACCAGTTCGTCTGTGCAACAGAGCTGCTTAGCTTGACTGTCTTGAATGATGGAGAAATCTGAGCTACGTGAGGGGAAAATAGGAAATGTTCCCCACCAAGTCTGTTGTGCCAGTGTCCTTGGGATTTGAATGAGATTAACAATCGCCTAAAGAATTGAGTTCTGATCATTTCCATCCATGTATTTTAAAGAGATGGGTCTTGAAAATCCATCCCGGAGAGGAGAGAAAAGGCAGTGCTTTTTTTTCATTGTGCAAATATTTGAATGTCTCTTCCATTAGACATTTGTAATTTTCATGAAAGAAATGTTAAAGCAAGGAGGCCAATGACCTTCCACAGAAAGTGCTTTGTTACTTTTCGGCACCAGTACTCATGAATGCCAACACTGGAGCTTCTGTGGGGAAAGGTTGGATTTCATTCATGAGGGGCTCTGTTAAAATTACCACAATATGTTGTGCACCAGTGAGTCAAGCCTATAATCCTAGCTACTCGGGAGGCAGAGATCAGGAGGATAATGGTTCAAAGTCAGCTTGGGCAAATAATTCACAAGATCCTATCTCAAAAATACCCATCACATGAAAGGGCTGGCAGAGTGGCTCAAGTGGTAGATCACCTGCCTAGCAAGCATGAGGCCCTGAGTTCAGACCCCAGTACCACCAAAAAAAAAATATTACAGGTGACCACTTAACTCCTAAAGATATCCTTAACCTCCCATCCTTGGAGCAACCCAATGAGATGGACCAACTCTGCAGGCCCTTGTCACTACCTTCATTAAATTTAGAACTTAGAAGCAAAGCTAGAAAAGTGTGACTTACTTTGGTCTTTTCCAGAAAGTGAAATTTGAATTTTGATAGCATCATTTTCAATTGGTACTGCATGAACAAATATTTAATAAGTTCATTTGAATGGGTATTTTAATGAATGAACACAGTGGGCAACATAGGAGAAAAACAAATTGTAATTTTTATGATGGAGCATTTGGGAAGAATAAATTATCTATCTTGGTATCTTTAGGAGTTAAATGGTCACCTGGCAGGACACTGCCTGAAGAATCTGCCAGTAGGGCAGAAATTAAGAGTGCATTGGAGGAAGGAGACCCAGTCTCTTGACCTGCCATTTTGAAGTAAGAGGCTTCTGCAAGTCATTCAATATTCTAAAGTTGGACTCCCCTTTGTAAAAGGGTTGGATAGTATCTGTTGCATAGGGTTCTGTGACTATTAAATGCCTGAATATATACAATAGTACTTTATAAATTGTAAAACCCTGTTATTACTGAGAAGAGCTAGATTTCAAAGAAAGCAGGAGCTCTTGTGAACTGCTATAACAACAGAGGAAATTTGGACACAGAGAGCCTGGAGATCAGTTGGACTATAGAGAGCTGGCGGAGAGGAGGAAGAACATTCCCTAGAGGCTGGAGGACAGCATAAATCAGGAACTGCACATCACTTGGAACCAGACTGCTCCTCCTGTGGGGATGTTTCTAGACTTCCATTTTAACCATCCTTCACTGAACTATGGGATGGAAGGTGACAAGCCCAATCTAAAATAGCAATGCATCTGGATCATTCCTGCAGGGGCCAAGAGTGTTTGTGATTTAGTGTAAGGATGAAGGTTGGATCTGGAGTTAATGGTTCCCAATATTGAGCACACATCTAAATGACCTTGGGACACTGCAAAAATGCCCAGTCTCCATCCCAGCGCTGCCCTAAAGCAGACTGTCTGAGAATGTGAGGACTTGGGTGTTGCTGTTAGTGTTCTTTTTAAAGACCTAGAAGTAATTCTGATGAATCACTGTTGAGAACTGCTGTTTAGTTCTTGATGCATAGATCAAGAAATTCTTTCTATAGAAACAGCCTACCAATTAGGAAGAGTTAACTATTTGCTACTGGTCTCCAAAGGGAGCACCTGGGCTCCTGCTAAAAGGGCACCATGTTGGTGATCCCCAAACTTCTGTTTCCTATCCATGGAACTCTGGGCACTGCCTCTGGCTTGTGATCACAGGGCTGTGGCAGATAAAGGTTTCAGTTATCTCAGTTCAGTCTTTTAATGTGAGGTTTCTACTCCCCTTGACCTCATCCTTATGGCTAAAAGTAGCTCACCAGCACCACCTCTAGGAGAGGGGGTGGAGCATAGGCAGGTTAAGTGCAGCCTTTTTCAAGGAGGGACTTACATCCCGCTTCCCCCAAACCTACTTACAGAGCTATCTGTAGCTGCAAGAGAGGCTGGGAGATTAGTCTATAGTTGGGAAGCTATGTACCCTGTCAGAACTCACACTCAGGGAGAACTCCATTATTGAAAGGAGGGATGGGAGAAAGCATGTTAGGGGCAATAGCAATTCCTGCCATGAGATATATATATATATATATATATATATATATATATATATGCATATTTGGTATGCATATATATATAATATGCATATATATGCATATTTTTTATTTCAAAATCTCTTCCCTTGAGAAATAAGACTTCTAAAATCCGTGTTTAAATTAACATATTCCAAAATTGACCTGTTTTTGTCTGGACAGTTCCACAAATTTAAACATATCTATGGTCATATGTAAACTCCACTACAATCAAGATACAAAATAGTTCCATTTTTCAGACTCTTTGGCACTGCCTTACTGGAGTCTTACTCTCCTTTTGAACGCCTACCCTTTGAAAACCAATTACTTGTTCTGCCATCATGACACTTTTATCTCTTTTGAGAATCTCATGTAAATGGAGTCATAAGTCTGTAACTTTGTCAGGCTGAACTCTTTTACTCAGCATTGTTATGGCTATCTATTGTTCCTTCATTTTTATTTATAAATGTGTGGTTTTGTTTTTCCACTCACCCACCAAAGGACATTTAGATTGTTTTCAGTTTGATAATTATGAATAGAAAAGCTTTCAACAGTTGTGTGCAGATTTTTAGTGACTATAAGTTTTAATTTCTCCTGGGTAAACACCTTGAAATGAGACTGCTGGGTTAGATGATAAATATATATCTGCTCATATAAGAAAATGCCAAATTGTTTTCCAGAATGTAACAATTGGAAGTAGCAATGAATGAGTGGTCACCAGGACTTGGTATTGTCAGCATTTAAAAAATTTTAATCATCCTAGTAGGTATGTCATAGTATTTCATTATAGCTTTAATTCATAGTTATTTAATGGCTAAGAGTTTTGGGCAACTTTTTATGCACTTATTTTCCATCCACATATCTCTCCTCTCTGGTGAAGGGTCTGCTCAAGTCTTTTGTTAAAATTTTACTTAGGTTGTTTTCCTACTGTTGAGTTAGGCAATTCATTACATATCCTGGATTTAATAATTTGCATATTCTTTATATATTCTGGATATAATCATTGTCAGATTTTCAGTATGGTGCTTGTATTCTCATACCTTAACAGTGTATTTTATAGAATAAAAGTTATCAATTTTTTTTGAGACAGGGTCTTGCTGTATAGTACAGGAAAGCCTTGAACTTATAATCCTCCTGCTTCAGCCTCCGGAGGGCTGTGATTACAGGTGTGCACCACCATGCCTGGCAAAATTTTTCAATTTTGACAAAGTCAAAATTATCAATTTTCCATTTAAAAATTGTGAGTTTTGTCTCCTAAGAACTCTAAGTTCAGATTGTAAAAATTTTCTCTTATGTTTTCTTCTAAAAGTTTTGGAGTTTTATATTAAGATCTATGGTCCATTTTTAATTAATTTCTATAAGTTGTGAGGTTTGGCTGTGGTTCACTGTCTTGTCAGTGTTTTGTGGTACTGAGGTTTGAACTCAGGGCCCCAAGCTTGCTAGGTAGGTGCTCTGCCACTCATTCCAGTCCACCAACCCAATGATTCACTGTTTTACCTGTATAAATGCCAACAGTATTTGTTGGAAATACTAACATTTCTACATTGATTTCCTTTTGCACATTTGACAAAAATCAGTTGTTCATATTTGTGTAGCTCTCTCTTCTCTCTATTCTGCATTATTGATCTATGCATTTCTACTTGCCAATATATACTGTCTTGATTATTACAGTCTTGTGATAAGTCTTAAAATTACATGGTGAAATTCTTCCAAAGTCAGTCTTCCTTTGTCTAGTCTAGTTTATTTTCCCTTTCATATAAATTTCAAAGTCAGTTTGTCAAATATCTACAAAAGTTCTGCTCAGATTTTGATTGAAATTGTGTCAAAACCATGGATGAACTTGGGGAGAATTGGGTTCTTTTTGTTGAGATTGTAAATCTATGAACATGGTATATCCTCCATATCTTTGTCTTCTTTGCTTCCTTTCCTCAGCTTTTGAGAGTTTTCAGTACATACATTCTATGTATGTTTTGTTTGAATTATGCCCCTTTTAAGGGTGACTCTTGTATGCTGTAATATTTAAATTTTTTCATACTAATATTTAGAAATATGATTAATTTTGTATATTGAAATTACATCCTAGTACATATTAAGATCAATGTTATGTATCAGTTCAAAATTTTGATCTGTTGAAGCCCTCCCTAACCCATAGTGAGACTATATTTGTAAATAGGGGTTTTAAGGAGCTAATTAAGGTGGAATGAAGTCATTGTAGTGGGTCCAAAAGCAATAGTAACCCAAAGAGAAAATATTGTGTAAGGATATAGTGAGAATGTAGACTTCTGTAAGCCAAGAAGAGACATTTCACCAAAAATCAACTTACCCTGCACTTGATCTTGGACTTACAGCTTCTAGAACTGTGAGAAGATACATTTTGCTTTTTAAGCCTCCTAGTCATGGCATTTGTGGTGGTATCTCCTGTGGACTGATATGCTTACTAATTGTTTTTTAGGAGTTTGGGGTACATTTCTAGGCTTTTCTATGTATACAGTCATGCTATCTGCATATAGGGAAAGACTTATGCCTTTCCTTCTAGTCTCTATGGCCTTTCTTTTTTGTGCCTTGGGTAGCCAAAAATGTCCAGTAGTACATTATATACTGTAGTGAGGATGGACACTGTTGCCTTGCTTCATTCCTTATCTCAGAGGCAAAGCGGTCATTCTTTTCCCATTAAGAACGATGCCATTGTAGGGTTTTTCTTGATGCTTCTTATCAGGTTGAAGTGATTCCCTTCTATTCCTGCCTTGCTGAGAATTTTTTTTCATGAGTTGGTGTGGGAGTTTGTCAAATACACTTTCTGTATGATCATATGATATTTCTTCCTAGCTCATTTATACAGTGGAAAACTTCAAATGGTTTACCTCAAGTAAATTTCACTTGGTTCTGACATGCAGTTCCTCTCATATTTTGCCAGATTCAATTTGCTAATATTTCATTGTGTATTTCTGCATCTAAGTTCACAAGAGATATTGTCTGTGGATGAATTTTTGTACTGTCTTTATTTAGTTTTGATGTGCATTTAGTGTTATTTTTTATATGTAGGGTCAAATTTGTCAGTGAACCCATATTGGTCTAAATATTTCTTTTATTGTTGCTGGTCTAAAGATTTCTTTTATTGTTGCTGGTCTAAAGATTTCTTTTATTGTGTTTTTGTTTGAGACAGAATCTCACTATACAGCCCAAGCTGGCTTCGAGCTCACGATCCCTCTGCATCCCTTTCCCAAGTGCAGGGATTACAAGTGTGCACCTCCACTCCTGGTTGGTGATTTCTTTGTAGAAGGTTTTGAACTATACATTCAGTTTCTTTTATTGTTATAGGACTATTCCAGTTACCTGCTTTACTTTGGATGGGTTTTGGTGGTTGGTGGTTTTCAAGGAATTGTCCCATTATCACTCATTATTGAACTTAGGTACATGGAGTTGTTCATAGTATATGTTTATTATTCTTTCAGTGGTTGTAGGGCTTGTTTTTTCAACACATTTCACAAGGAACCATACTACATTTTCTTTTTTTTATAATAAATTTTTACTTGGATATACCCATTATACAAGGAGGGATTCGTAGTTACATTTTCTTTTATGAGTTTTCAATTTGCTAATACCTTTTTTGTTCTTTTTTGGTTGTATCAGGGTTTGAACTCAGGGCCTCATGCTTACTAGGCAAGCACTCTACCACTTGTGCCACGCTCTCAGCCCTTTTTGCTTTAGTTATTTTTGGGAGAGGGTCTCAAGGTTTTGTTTTGTTTTGTTTTGTTTTTGCTGGGACCATCTTTGGACTGCAATCCTCCTAGCTATGCCATCTGCATATCTTGGATTACAGACAGATGTGCACCACTACACCTGGCTTATTTGTTGAGGTGGAGTCTTAGTAATTTTTTCCCCCAGGTTGGCTTGGAATTGTGATCCTACTGATCTGTGCCTCCCAAGCAGCTGGAATTACAGGTGTGTACCACCATGCCTGGCCATGACATCCTTTTATGATTTTTGAATTTTGAATATCTCCAGTGATAGTAAATGAATTTGCAACAGGAATGGTGTCCTTTGCCTTGTCTTAGTCTGTTCCTGGTCTTGACTCCATGCACCTGCAAGGGGATCACATTCAGGTCTTTGAGGTAGAGGGAGGTTTGAGTCACTAGCTGGTATGTCACATCTCCTGACCTATAAAATGGGCCTTCTAATTCTTAAATGGGCTGGCATATATTACGACCTTAGAAGAGTATCAGGCAGTGGCAAGAATCCAGTGAATTTTAGGTGTCATTCAATGGTAGTGCTTGATGAGGGCTCAATAGAACAATAGATAACAGAGCCCTGAGTGCTGTAGGCTTGATGGGGCCCCGGGGCGCCCATCAGAAAGTCAGCTGCAACAGTGGCACTAAGGCTCAGCATCCTGGGGAAAGACAAAGAAAGACGCCTGAGACCCGTTGCCAACTTGTTTTTGTTTTTGTTTGCAGTACTGGGGTTTGGACTCAGGGTCTTGTGCTTGCTGGGCAAGTGCTCTATCACTTGAGCTACACCCCAACACCCAACTTGGGATTTTACCTCAGTCACACGACTTTCACGAGAAATATGCAGACAATGACTTCCAGCACTGTTGGGACCTTCTTGTCAAGTACCCACCTGCACACTATCCTAAAATGCCTGTCTCTGCCACCCTTGCTCTTGTCTTAGAGCCACGAGACCCTGCTGCTGTGGGACATCTACTTCCTCTCCCCAACTCTTCTTCAGCAAGTCCTCCTTCATCATCTGCCCCCTCTCTCCCTCTACCTTCACTTGCTGGGAACACCACCCAAAACCTACCTCGTTCACACTTGCCTCTTCTCATTCCTGTCCTGTGATGGGAGCTGACCACAGAACAGAGAGGCAGCTTTCCTATTTTATCTGTCACTCTAATACCTTCCAGGGTTTCAACCAGCTTGCAGCTACCCTTGCAATTGGTCTGTGGGACACACTTTTAGAACTAGGGCTGAGAGAGACCAAGTTCGCTGAATGCATAAAGGTTGAGAAGCAAAATCCAGAATAATCCAGATCTCTTGTCAGGGTGTACTTCATGGAGTAATACCCATCTCATATCTATGGACAGATCCTGGGTGGCTCAAACACAGCTGAAATGAGTCAACTTACTCTCCAGAGGCCACACCAGCTGTTGCCCCAGCCACTACTGGGTTTCAAAAGAAGTCAGTGTGTTTGCCCGTGTGCACCTTTATCCTGCCTCCCATCACATCTGGCTCAGCAGCAAACCTATTTCTTAACACAGCTCTCTTTTCTCATATTTGGATAAGGCTTGTTCAGCTATGATGGCTAATTTTTATGTGTCAACTTGGCTAGGCATGGCACCCCATTGTGGTAAAACACCAGTCTAAATGTCACTGTGAAAGTATTTTTAAGAGGTGATAACATTTATGAATCAGTAGTCTTTGAGTAAAAACAGTCCATGGTGTGGATAGGCCTTGTCTAATCAGTTGAAGATCTTAATAGAAAAAAGACTGATGTCTCATGAGAAGAGGGAATTCTGCCAGCAGGCTATCTTTGGCCTTGAACTGCAGTATTTGCTCTTCCTTGCATCTCCAACCAGCTGGCCTTTCCTGCAGATTTTGGATTTGACAGTCCCCACAATTTTGTGCCAATTGCTTAACTCTATTGATAGATAGATAAATCTTACTGATATATGGATATAGATCTAGAGAGGTAGAACTATGTAGGTAATGTATACAGATAGACATTATATAGAGAGATCTAATAATGTAACACATTCACAAACACCTTATTGTTCTGTGTTTCTTGAGAACCTGACTGGCAGTGTACTATCTGGGTTGGCTACAGAGCCCTTGGGGAACATCCCAGAGACAGGGCCAATGACAAACCATCAAGGTCTGGTTGAGATGGTGATACTTAGAATTCTGAAGAGAGTGGGCACAGGGTGTGTCCTGTCTTCCTGTGTAACATTTTGCTTACATAGGAGGGCAGTAGGAGTGGGCTGTGCTATTACGGATTCCCAGCTAGTTGTGTCCTGACTGTCATTTTTTCATATCAGGATTTAAGACTTAATTTATCTTAAAAGTGAGCTGATTCTCACATTCCTCTTCTTCTAGAAGAAACCTTCAATATGTCTTCCAGGGTCCTGAGGAAGTACACAAATCAAAGCAATTCCAGGATTGCTATTTGTCAAGTAGTCATTTTCCAGGAAGAAGACCAGATAAGACAGGATCCAGCAGGTGTGGGGCAGCCCATGTGAACCCTTGTCCCATCATGAGTAAAATGGGGCCAGAGGTGGCCTCCCATTGTCATCACCCTTTTCATTATAACCATCATTGTCACAATGGAAGTACTGGAGGAAGGGAGGAATGACTGTAGAAACGTGCATCTTCCTTCCCGTTCTTTATCATTTCTTCTCTCTTGTCACTGCTTGCTCCCCAAGGAATGGGAAACATTTGTTCAGGACTCAGTTGGGGACCAGGAACTAACACAGTGCATGACTCTAAGCTAAGATGGAGACTTGTAGGCCAGGAGACTTCCAAGTGTTCTCTTGCCCCCTCCTCTAGCTCTTGACTCCTTGCAGGCTTTGGAAAGGGGTGAGAATAATCATGCTGATATTGAAGAGACCAGGGTAACAAGGGAGACTTTCATGCACTGACACACTGTGGCCAGCCCAGTGAGGAAGATGCTCCTAAGAGGCATAGGGCTTTTTGTACCTCTTAAATCAAATTTCTAAAGCCAAGAGACATGGGTGTTAATCCCTGCTCTGAAATTAATCTTTTACATAACTTTGAACTGGTCACACACACACACACACAGGTTTCTCAATAAGGTTTCCGCCATATGCCTGAGAGGTACTTAGTAACATGCAGGTTCCTGTGCCTTATCCTAGCCTTTACTGAATTTGGTTTGCAGGGGGCCATGGATCTGGATTTTAACAAAGGCTCCATGTGATTCTTAGTTTGAATGTTATATTTTGTCCCAATCATTCACACATATATTACTCCACCCATGAGATGGCAAAAACTCCAATTAATTTTAATCCTATCAGAGAATTATCCACAAATAGCCAATTGAAAAAAAAAATTAAAACCTAAGTACATTCTAAAGTCCTGGAGAAATATTGTGTTGTAGGTAACTGACTCTTTTGAATTGAGTAACGTTGTGGAGGAGTGAGTGGGAAATGTCTCAAATTCTTTACGGCTCCTTATATATTTGTGATATTTGCAGGCAATGTTGCTGTGCCTTGTATCAAAGGCAAATTTTATTTACCTTGAATTTGGGCTGCTTTGTAACTTGGTTTAGCCAATAGGAAGCAGGGAAAACTACAGCCTGAAGGAGTCTTGTAGTGCTCTTCTTGTTGGTCCTCACTGTCCACGGGAGTTGATTCCAAGCCCCCCCACACCAAAATGCTCAAGTCTCTTATACAAATGGCATATATTTGCATGTATCCTGTGCATGTAATCATGTGTACTTTATTTCTTATTTTTATTATTTATTTATATATTACAGTGCTGGGGATGGAGCCCAAAGTCTTGTATGTGCTGGGCAAGTCCTGTACCACTGAGCTACACCCCACCTCCCTCCTGTATACTTCAATTACTTCAATCATCTCTAGATTATTTATAGTACCTTATGCAATGCAAATGTTATATAAACAGCTTTTATGCTGTATTTTAAATTTTATGTTATTTTTTATTGTTGTGTTCTTTTTTTCCAAATACTTTTCAATTTGCAGTTGGTTGACTGGGTTGATATGGAACCTGTACATATGGAAGGCTGACTATTTTCTTGAGCCCCTGACACTGTCCTGAAGTTACACCCAGGTTGAGCTGGGGTGGGGGAGGTAAGAGACCACTTGGCCAAGGGCCCAGCTGGCCCAGTCATGGGCATCCTTGATTTTTATATCCATAATAGAAACATTTCTGCTCTAGCCAGAAAGAAAGGGAGCACAACCATGATCAACAGAGCTGTCTTCTGGCCCCACAGTTGATCGCAGGTGCCCACTGAGTCCAGAAAAAGTGTTGGCATACATGTAGACTGAAGAAACAGGGTGGTTTTAAACCACTGAGCTTCAACAGACTCAGTGACAGCTGATTCCTACAAATGGCAATGAGAAATGATGATGAAAAATTTTCTATGAGAATGCTAATATCTGGACGTATTTTCTCATCTTTCATCTTGTAATCAAAACTCTGGGAGCAAGGAGAAAGTGGTAACTTCTCGGCCACAGTAACTCATCCCACGCTTGAATAACTCAACTTGGCGAAAGGATTTCCCAATTCCACGGATTGGTCCAGTATATTCTGGATGGTACATCACGGCTACTTCTCTATGAAGTTGAGCCCTCCCTTCTTCCTATAGAAAGTGCAGGTGCTCTAGCCTAAACATCTGCCAAGCCAACAATAAAAACACTATGCACTTTGTTCTTAGGAAGTTATTTCTAGTGCAGTGATAGTCCAGAAGGTGGGGCCTAACTTTAGACATCACCCCCCTCCCCATTATCAGAGTTCAAGGTTAATACAAAACATTATGTAAACAACCAGTACTCTAAAATGGAAAAAAAGCTATTTGTTTTTGCAGCACAAACAACCCAAAGTAAAGTTCAACCGAAGTCTGGGGGGTGATTATGCAAAAAAGATGCGATTTTTAGCTGGGGGCCATTCAGAATTTGAGAGTGGGATAGGAATGGTATGAGATCTTTTCATGAGCAAGAAGGGGCTTGGGCTGTAAAAGTTTAGAAGTTCTGTCTTCAATGACTAAGTTACCCAACATCCTCCCTTGCAAGACTCGAGTGGCCTACTGATGGTGACTGAGTGGGTTTTAATAGTGGAAATAATATCTGTATCAGATATAATATGGGATTTCTATGAACCTTAACTCTTACCTTTAGTCCAATAATATCCTGAAATGCACTAAAATCCATTAAAAATCCATCCTGCAGATTCTTAACAAAGAGCATTTTATTTTAAGGAGGCAGATTGAAGGGAACTTAACAGCAAATGCCAAGATTGGTCAAAATTCAAGACCTCTGAATGTTATTGGCAGACCTTTCTGAAACCAACACATTACAAATTGTAAATGCTTTTTCCACAATGAGTTGGGAAGCTCATTCAGAGTGCTTTTACCTTATCAACCAAAGGTTTCAGTGACAATCCATCCCACACAGCATCTGCACAAGTAGCCAGGCTGCAATGGAGATGGTGTCAAGAAGGAATTGCCATAACTGGAGCACAGGGGAAGAGGTGCCAGTAAGCCACATGCAAGAGGGCAGGAGCAGGGAGCTCAGATATCCAGGGCCTATGATTCTTGGTGGGCATTTCTACTGGCAAAAATACCAGACACTGAAGGGGGAAGCTGCCCCTTTGGGTTGGGATGGGGCTGCTGATGGAAGGAAGAAACACAAGATGGTACTGGGTGTCCTCAAGCTGAGCAAATTGCTCTTAGGATAAAGATTTCTTTGAAGCCTGATTGCATAGCTAGGTTTTGGATGAAATCCAATTTTATGGCATTGCTTAGAAGACCCTGTCTCCCCACCCTCTATCCCCACATACACACACACCTCAATGGCCTGGGGCATCCCCTCTTCACCTCTGTATGTGAGCATGCACCACACCTCCCTTCCTTGGGACAAGTCAGTCCAGATCCCAGTGACCTACAGTGAAGTTCAAGTGGTCTAGCTACCTGGAGAAGCAGTGAATAAGAACTTGGGGGTCATGGAACAACTAAGTATATGAATAAAAAAACACAGAGTGAAGTACACTGTCAATGACTTGTGCCTGGCCTCTTTCGTGGAAGCTTTGTAACAGCTGATCCTCCGTGACAAGTTTATTCTAAAAGTCCCCAAACCCATATCATTCAGGCTGTTTCTAGTGTCGGCCAACATCTGAAGAGTAAACTTGACAGTCATTTTTCTAGTAGAGATGAATGTTTGGGATGTCATCCAAGCACTCCAGTTAGCCCCTCTAGGGTCCTTGGGCTGGTGGACTGCATCTTTGGCTTTATTGGAGGTGAACTGACCTCACAGGGGTCAGGTTTTCAGAGTCCATTATAGTTGAAATCAGGAAAGAGAAGGAAATTTAACCATGGGCCAAGCACTATTCTAGATTTCAAGAATACAGAACCCGAATTGGAATTTTAAATTGAATTCAAAGTTACATAAAAATGGAGCAACACAGATAATTGGTATAAGGACTACAGATGTTTCTGAAGACTTCCAAGACCCCACGGGGGCCAAGTGCTAATGTGAAGTGGGCGGGGCTGCCCCTTATCTGGATGTTGTCTTTGTCACTAGGGACACCATAGCTGCCTTTGTCCAGAAGAGCACAGAGAAAGGCCTCCAGTCTGATTTTAGACCATGAGGACATTTGGCAAGCAGCTCAAAGAAATTTCCTCTGCTGTGGAAGCAGGGGGGCTGTTGATGGATTTCTGGAGGAGGGATTATTGTATTATTCTATTTGCTTGCCCTACTCACAAAAATGTTCAGGTTTCTTTTTAAGACATTGCATGTAGGATCATTCTTGTTGCAAGCTATGCATATGTATCCATTTAATTTTAACTCCAGCTCTATACCAAAAGGCGAGTTCATTTACTCAGAGCCTAGACAGAAGGCTTTCCCAGTCCTGACACCTTGCTTATTTGCTACTTAAAGTCTTTTGGAAGAAAAGAACAGATTTTTGCATTTTGTTCCCTTTCCTATTTCAGGAAAAAAAATTTTAAATCCTAATTTTTAAACCCAACTGTCCTAATTGGAAGAGATTCTTGATCTACTTCATTGCAGTCTGTTTATTTCTGGTAAGTGTCAGAGCACTTGGCCTCTACCCCTGCTGAGGCTGCTTTCCAACAACGTTCCAGCTCCGATCTGGAGCAGTTGGGAGGCCCACCATAGCGCAGGAATGCACATTGGCCCAGGTGACATGCAGGGGCTTATGGGCCTTCTCTAGGGCCTGTCCTCTGTCTTTCTGTTGAGCTCGGCCAGGCTGCTCTGCCACACTGGCCTCTTCTGTTTCCTTTGCTCAGCTCCCCAGCTTATCTGTCTATACAGGGCTGCTTAGTTCCACCTGCTGTCTCCACAGTCTGTGTAGGTATGGCATAGGAAGGTTGGGGTGGTGCAAGTCTAACTCTGGAAGTAACAAGATGGGGCACGGGCCCAGTCAACTCCAGCCTGCCGAACCCAGAGCTGCTCAAGGTTAAGGACTTACATGCTAAGAAGGCACCTGTTACAGGCAGAGGGATCAGACTGGAACAGAGCCAAAGGTCAGATTGCAGGGTACAGGTGAAAAATGGTGTGTTTCCACAGACATGTGGTTGCACAGATGATCAGCCTTAGGCTGGTGGAGGGCTAGAGAAGCCACTAGGATAACCTGCAGTCAATCTGGGTGACAAGAGAGAAACTTTAAACAAAATAAATTGAACAGACTTCAGTTGAGCAAAAATGATTCATGATTTGGCAGTGTTCGGGCCCCAAGAAGTTCAGAGAGCCTGGACAGATTTTTATAGACTGCTGGAGAAAGACAAGAGAAATAGATTGGTCAGAGTGGAAAATCCCTACTTAGAGGTGGGTGGTGGTTTCAGATTGGTAAAGTCTCCAGTTTTATTTTAATGTTTATATTGGACTTTGGTTTTCTTACAGAGGAACTGAAAGAATTGAGCCACCCCAACACAATTAGTTTGTTTTTTTTTGAGGTGGTTGGCTCATTAGTAGGTAACAGAGAAGGACCCTAGAGATAATCAAGAGCACAGGTGGTACAGCAGTGGCCTCTGGGTGTATTCTGTTCGGTTCATGGTGCGTGCGCGCGCGCGCGTGTGTGTGTGTGTGTGTGTGTGTGTGTGTGTGTGTCTGTTTCCCTTTGTCTATGTTAAATGCTTTTAGATAGCACGAGTTCTTTACTTTACTGCAGCACCCCCCAACCCGGTTGTCCTTACTGACCTCTTATCTACTGTCTACGACCGCATCACCTGCTGGAACAGTGAGGAGGGAAGGACAGCAGTGGGGAAAAGGTAGCTCCACCGTGCCTCAATTGCACCTCACCAAAAACCTGGAGGAGAAAAGCTGGGAGGCTCAGTACCAATGCCTGGACTGTCACACTTAGAAACGAGCATGGAAGTCAAGTTCCTTTTCCTCACAAGACACACACAGCCTCGAGGAGTCTCATCTGCATCAGACATAGACATGGATGTTGT
This sequence comes from Castor canadensis, assembly GCF_047511655.1. NCBI lineage: Eukaryota > Metazoa > Chordata > Mammalia > Rodentia > Castoridae > Castor > Castor canadensis. Next base: position 86,463,078 of record NC_133397.1, on the reverse strand, counting down.
CTGTAGACTCTGAAACCTGTAAGGGCTGAGGGAGGCTTGTGGAAGAGGCATAGGACTGGGTGAGGCTCGGCAACCACAGATCTTCAAAAGGCAATCAGAAAGACTCTTCCTGAAGACTAGCCTCTCTCTGCTCCTCTGTTTGCGCTGGCTGGGGAAGGAACCAGAGATCCGAGGACTGGAGCAGACACCCTCAGACACCTAGTTTGATTCAGACAAGCTGAGGAGACAGAGCTTTATAAAGAATCATATAGCATTTTCAGGAAGCCTTTTGTCTCTTTGGACATAGAGAAAGAAAGGTAGTTGAGGATTAAGAATTCAAGCAGGAGGTCCTCACCCCATCCCTGGAACAAACATTCTGCCAAAAGCTGAGCTAAAGAAGTTTAACCCATATGCCCTATAAATAATTTAAAAGAAGATCAAATATTCTAAGACACAAAAGAACAGAAAATCACATCAATAGAAGCACAGGCACCAGAAAAACGCAGCCTGTTCCATTTGTGGAGTAGAAACAAAACAAAACAAAGCAAAATACCTTAACACTACAATTTGATCTATTTAGGAAAATGACAAAACACAAATGCAGGTACTCAAGTAAAAGATGACGAGGTAAGAGGAGGCAGGGCAATGGGGCTGGAAGACTCGGGAAAGAAGCACAAGGACATGAAGGTAGACAGTAGCTATGGAAAGCACTGAAAGCAAAGCAAATGATCCCTAAACAGAGGTGAGGGCTAAGACAAGAGAGAAAGCCATGGGGACGGCGGGGAGGCAAGGGAAGCCAGCATGTGCAAAACTGGAATCTCTGGAGAAAGCAACACAATGGAATGTAACAAATGTTTTAGGATACAACTCAGAAACATTTTCTGAAAAAAAAAAATAGACTTGAATCTAGTTATTGTGTAGTTACATACCATTTACCAGGGAATACCTGATTTCAGATAGTTTCCAAATGAGATAGAGTTTAGAAAAGTTGCTGGATTTAAGGAATGCATCCTTTGAGCAGTAAAGCACAAAAAATTGAGTCACTTACAAGGAGAAAAAAAAATCAGGTTGAACTCAAACTTCACCAAAACAACATTTAACGTCAGAAGGGGATCAAGAAACATTTAGAAATTATTTAAGGAAAGTGCAAACCAAGAATTTTATATCATCCAAGCTGTTCAACAATTACAAAGGCTACAGGAAAACGTTTTGAACACAAAAGAGCTCAGAAAGAGTTCTTGTGGCTCTTCTTGGGGAATCAACCAGAAAATAAGTTTTGCCGAACTGAAAGGCAACCAAAGAAACTTAAAAGTCTGACTCTAAGAATTGATTCTACTAGACTCAGACTTAAGACTAAGTGTAATGTATGAGTACAGTAGCATAGTAGATGGTAAAGTTTCCAATGCCATGACGAAATGTATAAATGATGCAACTGACAAAAGTGGGGATGAGAAGGGTAAAGATGGCAGGAAGTATAGTAATTGCCTCACAAATAAAATCAGGGAAACAAAAGAAATAGCTTAAAGCTAAAGAGTCAAATAGTAGATATATGTGTTAGTCCATTTTCTGTTATTATAATGAAATATCTGAGGCTAAGTTACAAAGAAGAGAGATTTATTTAGCTCACAGCTCTGGAGGTTCAAGGATGTGTGCCAGCATGGCTTGACTCTGGTGAGGACCTCGTGATAAATGGCATCACATTAGAGTACAGGTGAGAGGGGAAAGTCACATGATAAGATAGAAGCCAGAGAGTCCTGTTGGGGACTTCCTTATGCAGTCCTTCTGCTGCTTTCCTGAGTTTTCCAGTTCCATTGCACCACCCCTTATCTTGCCATCTTTTACTTGAGTCCTTGCATTTGGGGCCAGTCTTGTGACCTCCCACTAGACTTCACCACTTTTTTTTTTTTTTTTGATAGTACTGGGTTTGAGCTCAGGGCCTTTGTGATGACTAGGCAGGCACTTTGCTGCTTGAACCACTGCCCTAGCCGATAGGCTCCACCTCTTAAAGGTCCCACCCCCTCTTCATACCATGATACTGGGGACCAGGCTTCCAACACATGAACCCTTGGGGGACAAACCACAGCAATATGATAACATACTTAAAAGTCCAAAGCAAAAATTAACAAAGATAATATTATCTTTGAGAAAAATACTGTTTAAAAAGGATTTGAATCTTTCTAAATGTCAGAACTTAATTCTATTTTCTCAAAGATTTTTCTTTTCTTCTCCTCTGTTCTTTCTCTTCCTCTACTCTTTCCTCTCTTTCCTTACTTGGCCCAATCCCCCAGAAGCAAACAGACCTTATATTGAAAATTTTTAAGTAATCATATGCAGAGAACAAAATCACATGGCAGATCTAAGATCAACTTATCTGCCATACAACAAATGTAAATGGTATTAACTCACCCATTAGGACAAATGACTTTCACATTGTATCAAAAAGCAAAATCCAATTCTAAATGACTTAAAAAAGACATACCTAATAACAGTGAGCCATAAAAGTTGAAAAAGTTGAAAAGTTGAAAAATTGAAAAGTTGAAAAAAATAAGCAATGATGTGCCAGGAAAACAAAGCAAGTATTGTCAGTTTACCTGTGAAGAAGAAGAATTCAGCACAAAAACATTAAATATGACAAAGAATGTGATGTCACTAAGAGGAGACCATGCCTGGGAGGGATAGAGAAAGGGAAAAAACCCAAAAACTTGAATGTGATTGATATGCTTACTGTATAGGAATGAATACAGTAATCTTAAACTGGCAGAGGCCACTATGGGAAGGTGACCAGGAAGTAGTGAAGAGGTCTGGTTAGAGATGAACCAATTGGGGTTGTAATGCACCTATACATGGAAGCAACGCAAAGAATCTCCCTATATAGCTATCTTTATCTCAAACTAGCAAAAACACCATGTTTTTCTTATTATCTTTTATGTTTTTTTCTTCAACAAAATTGGAGAACAAGAGGGTGGAACAGGTTCTGCCCGAAGGCAGGTGTGTGTGTGTGTGTGTGTGTGTGTGTGTATGTGTGTGTGTGGTCCAAATAATGTGTCCATGTAAGTAAATGTAAAAAACTATAAAATAAAATTTAAAAAAAGCAAAGAATGTGATGTTATAATGCTAAAGAATACATAATACCAAAATGATAGAAAAGTCATTGACTATGTCTGCGTAAAACCACATAGCGATGATATACATAAGGTGAAAATTATAGATGATATGAGGAGAAATAGCAACATCTAGTAGGAAACTTTCTAAAGATATTAATGCATGTTAGATTACAAAATTCATGTCACATAACAAAAATAAGTAGGAATTCAGAAAGTTGATCTGAATGACATATGTCAAAGTTTATATCCTGCAAATGGAGAATTTACCCTTTTCCCAGGGGCCAATGAAACCTCCACCAAAACTTATCATATAATTGTCCATAATGAATTTCAACAAGTTCCCCAAAGCAGAAATAGTTCAAGCAAAATCATCTGATCATAATATGATTAAACTAGACATTAGTAACAGAATTAAGAAACAAAAAGCTTCCTTCCAGCTAAAATTTATTAAAAAGAAATAATTCTTAAACAACTGTGAGGTCAAAAAACATATTTTTGACAACAGTGGCAATTGAAAACTCCATGTGCCAGGACCTGCAGGTTCTACCTACCTACAGCAGTGCTGAAGGAGAATGTATATTCTCAAATGTTTATGTCAGTAAAAACAAGGAATAAAACAAATGATTTTAAATATCTACCTCAAGTAGATGTTTTAATGCCCTGATTATTTTTAAACCCAACTTTCAACCTTAGTGGGTTATTTTTAAATAGATTTATAGAGGTGTAACTGATGTACAATAAACAACGTGTACAATTTGGTGAGCCATGACCCAGCTAGCCCCCTGTGAAGCCATCACTGCAATCGAGATATTTAATACACCTGTCACACCCCCAAAATTTCCTTCTTGCATTTTTGTAATCCCAACTTCTCACCTCTCCCAGTCACATTCTCAGACAAATTCTGACCTACTTTCTGTCAATACAGATTAGTTTGCCTGTTCTACAATTCTAAATAAATGGAATCATAAGTGTATATATTCTTTTTGTCTAGCTATAATAATTTTGAGATTCATTGGAATATTTGCAAATATAATGATATGATGTCTAAGATGTGCCTCAAAATTATCTAGGAATGTATGTGTGGGTGGAATTAAAGATAAGCTGGGGATTCCCAGCACTGAAAAAAGAAAAACAATAAACTACAGTTGGCTATAAATTGATAATTACTGTATTGAGGGTGGATTGTGGACACAAGATTTATTATACTATTCTGGTTAATTATGTGAATGTCTCAAATTCTCCATAAAAATTCTTTAAAAAAAACTTCTGCTCCACCTTGCTCTTCTTACATTTTTACATCATACTAATATATGATTTGCTTTGAATTCTTAACTCTTAATGCAATTCAAAAATGATTACCACTGAATTTATTCCATACTTTTTGCTGCAGGACCCCACAATGGATCAGACCTACCTAAAAGGAAAAAACAAATCCCATATTTGATTTAAATTTTCAAAGTGCAAGTTGCTGGATGTCACAGATGCCTGTGCCAAGGGGAAGGAAGATTGTGAGTCAGAGGTGATATAAATAGTAAATATCAGTCAAAGCCAGTGCTTTGAAGACTACAAACAGTGAACAGTGCATGTATTACTTTTTCAGTTAAAATACTGAAAGATAGTAAGATCAAAGCAACAGAAAGAAACAGAACAGTATACTCAAACTTCCTTGTGTGCTAATGAGAATCTGTCTGTTAAAGTACACTGGCCAGCTCTTTCCTTCATAGTGAGTAGACCTGTGTGTGCCCTAGAAAAGGGGACACCAAGATTTGTTTATACGGTCCACATGCACCAGACTTGGTTATCCCTAAGTGGGTTGCATTTGTGAAATGATTGGTGATGGAAGACTGCTATACTTGAAAACTCCCAAGAATCTTGACTTCCAGTATTTTCCATAGGTCTCTCAGCTTTGCTGTGTTGCTAGCTTTGGGAAAGGACATTAGCAAAAGGAAGGCAAGCAGAGGTTTGATAAATACTTTGCACAAATGGGTTTGTCTTGTAGGAATTATTGCTTCTAGAGCCAGCTGACATACTGTAAGGAAGCCCAAGCTAGCCATATATAAAGAGTATGTGAACTGAGTGAGAGGACCCAGCTTTCCAGCCACCTCAGCAACGCACCAGCTATGTCGACAGACCATCCAGAACATCCCAGCTGCCTGACTTGGGCCCATGAGACACCTCAAACAAGACAAGCAGAAGATACTTCCAGCTGAAGCCTCTCAACCCATTGAATCATGAGAAATAGTAAAACAATTGTTTTAAGTCAATGAATTTGGAATGATTTCTTACACAGCACTCAATAACTGAGAGAGTTAGTATACCTTGTGATTGTCTCTGCAAAGTCAGTGAAAATTTGCACAGGTAAACTATAGGTTAGGAGAATTAGTCATGAAAACAAAGCTTCTATATAAGTTGTCTATTTTAGAATAGATTTAAAAAAAAATCTCTCTTGCCCATAACTTTCCTGGAATACATTTGTGTGGTGGCAGCTGTCCAGCAGATGGTATGCTTAGGAATGTCCAGAAAGGGGGATGCTGGGAAGGCCTGTGGACAATGGGCATTGACTTGTGTTAATATGACTGACTGTGACTTCTTGGAATAATAAAAGACTATGGTGAGGTCAACTGTATCTTGCTAAGCCTGTTTCCCTGTGTTGGGTAAGTTACTCAGGGCCACTCTACAGAGAGGAAACAGCCCCAGGTGAGGGTAGCTGCAGAAAGTTTTTAATCTCTGTCCCTGGGCAAGCCCACAGCAGTTCTGAGACATGGTGGCCTCCAGATACCAGGTGAAGGGATGGGGCTAAAGAGCTGAGGAAGGGACTTCACCTTAGTGATGGGGGAACACCCTACCCTCGGAGCCTGTGCTGCAGCATATGTGCAAGTCACAGCAGAGCCACAACCACAGAAGGCAAAGCGAAAGAGAATGGAATCATTCCCCACAGGCTCTACCCTGCTCTGCTTTGCAGCCGTTTCCTGTGTATATTCTTTCTCCAAGTGAGTGAAATTGTTCTAGCTCACCACAGTGGGTGCAAACAGACCCCACCCACCATTTCCTGGGTGTGGGTGCTGTGCAGATGCCAAAGGGATTTTAAAAGAAGATGTGCTATTTAGGGTGTTAGGATTTGCTGTCATGCCAAGGCAGCAATATGTCTGCCTATGAGAAACTCTCACCATCCCACCAAGGAGCTTCATCCCCAGTACTCACATTGAGTTAACATGCCTTTCTGGAACTTTCCTCCTCTTGTGAAATCACTCTGTGATCTTCTCACTTAGAATTCCCATCTCAGTTCTGCAGCTTGTGCCTCATTTCTAGGTATGACACTGTGGCCTCAGGCAGGTCGTCCTACCTGGGCTCACTATGTATCTCTCTAAATGTCTTTACATATTGGATTCATGCCAAATGTAGGCAGGACAGGGATGATGTTGTCACATTTGCAGCCAAGTGTGACATTTGCCAAGAAAGTTCTAGATCTGCTCTGTCTACAGAGGTGACCAAATCATGAGATGAAATAGAAAACCCAGGAAGTGAAGCTGAGGTCAGGGCAGGACAGCACTTGCAGTCTGTGTTCATCAGGAAAATGAGGTCATTCAGAAAAGAATGGAAGGCTATTTGAGGGAAATAAAAGGCAAAACGGATGTCAGTAGTCAAGCCAGAATGGACCTCCAATCATATGCACACATATATATTTTCATTTCAGAGAACTTTGCGAACTCAAAGGCAAAGCCCTATTTTTAGTGTCCATTGTGTGAGGCTGTGGCAGTGATGTAGCCACAGTGTTCTGACAATGATTATACTTTAAATAAGGGAAGAAGGTAATGAGGGCAAAAATAATAACTATTTTCAGGCCTCAAAATCCAGGGTATTTGAAACAGAGTTTTCTAAAATGCCACCTAGTGGAAGGACCATTTTTCCTTCTGCCTTTCGTGTGAGGGCCTCCTAACAGATGACATGCACAGGAGGGACAATGTGTGGCAATGTGGTGTCCCTGCTGCCCCGCGTGCCCTGTTCAGACAGCTGTTCAGAGCCCAGCTGTCTAGTTTGGAGATTCTCAGACTCTGGCATGCCTTGGAATGTCCCAGGGGCTGTGTAGAATGCTGACTTCCAGCTGCAGAGGTTTAAGTTCCACTAGTCTAGGAGAGGCCTGGGAATCTGGATTTAGCTTTTTTTTTTTTCCAAACCAATTATTTCCAAGGGGTTGGGTTGCCTGACACCCAGGGCATCTATAAGACATACTCATGGGATATGAACTTGAAGGAGTCTGAGATGTTGGGGACAACAATCTAGCCCCCTGGTTAGGGACTGAGACCGAGCTGGATGGCTGTGGCCATTATCACAGCCCAGCTAATTAAAGAACTCCCTGAGCCAGAGCACACCTGCCTCTTCCTCATCTTACTCTGGATTACAGTTAGTAATCTTCAAACATAAGAAGGTTTTTGTCTAAACAAAGATGCTTTTACAGAATGCCCTGTGGAGAGACGAGACGTCCAACCCAGGGTTAAGGAAGGACCCTCCACTGAGTGGAGGCACACTGTGGTTCAATTAGTGTTGGCCAGGCTCTTCCAGGCCTGGGCAAGGGGACAGTGTACATGAAAACTATGCACACACATGGTACCTGTGCAGGGTGGCCATACCAGTGGAAGGAAGTAACCACTGTCAGACACAGAGCCTGAATTAGGATGGGTGGAAATGGTTTCTCAGTAAAGTGCTAACATTGGCTCTTTGGCTACCTCACACCAGTGATCGTGATTATTACCACAAGGAGGTCATTTCTTACCAAGTAAAGCAATGACAGTCCTTCCCTGACTTCCTTGCAGGACTCTAAGTGACAGGCCTTACTGTGACTTCAGCCTCCAAGCTCCTCTTCCCCACAATAACTGAACTGCTCTGGATTTCCTGGAAGTGCCTAGTTCCCCCGTCTTTATTGTTCACAACAATCCAGCCCCCACCCCCCTGTTGTACTGAATCCAAATCTCCAGGCGTGGGACCTGGACTATGTTTGAAAGGCCAACTTTGGCCACAATCAGGATTGATTTCCACTCATCGTCAGTGGGAACCTGCTCTGTCTTCGTGTTCTCCACCTGAGTAGGAAGATCGTGTGCATCTGCCAGGATTTTCAGTGGCAGGAGACAGAAATCCAACTTAAAGTAGCTTTAGCTGAAAGGAGGATCCATTGGCTCCCATAATGGGAATGTTTCAGGGGTGGTGTTGGCTCTGGGCTTGGATCCTAGGGCTCCAGAAGAACTTTCTAGATTCTCTCTCTCTCTCTGCCCATCTCTCAGCTCTGATTTCTCCCCATTGGCTTCATCCTCAAGAAGACATTGTCTAGGTAGGAGGCAAAGATGACCTCTCATGGTCATCACACAGAGAGCAAGTCCAGAAGAGCAGGAGCACAACTGAAGAGGGCCACACGCCCCTGACCTATCTCCAAGCTTCAAGGTAAGGGATATGCTGATTGGTCAGGCTGAGCACCTGCCTGTCTCTAGGGTAGGCAAAGGAGAGCCACTCACATGGAGGGAACTATCTGCCAAAGAAAAGAAGCAGTGACCAAAGAGCAGCAGAAAGATCAGACTAACAGCCAACCTGACATTTTTGTTCTCAGCACTTTGTGGAGGCCTCAGGCACTTCAAGAAAAGCAGTCTACACACACATCTTACAAGCTGGGTCCCTTGTCACCCTTCCTTCCCAGAGGAGGGGGAGAAAGGCCTGGTGAGCTATGTGCCTACCCAGACTGGCCAACTAGTTGTTGGTAGAGCTGAGAGTTGAGTGCAGGTTCTGATGCCAGAATCATGCAGTAGCCAAACAGCTCCCAGCACTTTCTAGAACTTTCTGAATGTGACAAGCAGTCTTACATTGGGTGTTGAAGTGTTTTCTGGCCCCTCTCTGACAGGCCTCCTGGGGTTAGCTGGCCATGGGTGCAACACTGAACTAGTGCCAACACTGGGCTATTGGCACCATCATGAAAAGTCCTATGGAAGGTTTTTAACTTTATTTTATTTTATTTTCATTACAAACCCTGTTTCCTGGAGAGAATTCCATCCTTCCTCATTTCTTGTTCTTCATGATCATAAGGGTTAAAATTCTTTGAAGGAAATGGTAAGATTCAAGGTGTCTATGTCTTGACTCTTCAGAGGAACATATGCTGAGGGTATATTATTCTCTTTTACTGTTGCTATCACAAAATACCTGAGACTGGGTACTTTATAAAGAAAAGAGGCTTATACTTTATAGTTTGGGAAGCTGAAAGTCTGAGATAGGGTGGTCTCATCAATTTAGCTTCTGGTGAGAATGCTGTTGCTACATTAGAACATGGTAGGTGGCATCAAGTCCGGAGCACATTCAAGAGGGGGAGATCATGTGACAAGATTGGAAGCCAGGCAGCTTCAAAGGTCAGATTCACTCATGAGGGAATTAACTCACTCTGTGAAACCGGCATTAATTCCTTCCAAGGGTGTGCCCACAGTGAGCTAAACTTCCCAGTAGGTCCACCATCTCAATGCTGTCACACAGGAGACCGAGCTTCCAGCACTTTGGGGGTCATTTAAGCCATATCCAAACCATGGCAGAAGTTGGATCTAAATTTGGACCTCAGATCTTTGCACCCAGCTCCTCTCCATGGTGTCTGTTTCCCCTCCCCCAAGCCCTCCGGGGTTTCCCATACTTACTCTATGGCAACCCTGTTATTTCTAAAGTGAATTCATGATTTGCCTTCCTGCTGTGACATCAGAACCATTTTTAAATCCTTTTGCAGACTTTCGCTTTTTTCTATTATACCTTGCGTGCTTGATTCTATGAATAAACAAATCACACACTGAGAAAGGTAAGAAAATGAATTTCCTTGGTTGGTACAGTGGTTCTTACTGGAGGCACTGTGACTTGTAACAGGAACATCTTTCTTCTCTCCTTCCCTCCCTGACATGAAAGAGAAATCCAAACCACTCTCTTTCTCCAAGAATGCAGAATGGTCATGACACCCTGCTGAGGCCACCTGTAAGGTGTCAGTGCCTGGCATCCTGAGCCATAAACTCTAAGGTGAGTAACTGGTGCTCTTGGGAGCTGCTCATTGCTGTCAGAAGAGGCAGCCTGCGGCGAGGGTCTAGGTGAGTGAGTTCTTGAGAGTGGGGAAGAGAAGAGGGCTGTTCCACATGTGGCTGGCAAGCCACAAAGGTGACACTTTGTCTCATGGAAGCATCAGTTTTATGATTGGGATGATATTTAATGGTAATATAATACCTAATTACCTTAAAGAGAAGATCAGATTAGCTTGAAAGTCTTTATCTATGACAATTTTTTTTTCAGTAAAGTTAGCATCCTAGTTTTCTTTGTGACTGATCTGCACTGTGGTATAACTTACTCTTGGTTAAAAAATTACATTAGCAACCTCAACATAAAATGCTCCTTTAGCCCCAAAGTGCACACTCATTCTGGGATAAGCAAAAAGATGTTAGCTTCCCTATTCTGTACCAAAATATTTGATGAGAGAGGCATCCAGAAAAGGTTCCATTTTGAAACTTAGGTTGAAACTAAGTTTATGACAGTTTCCCGGCCTCCAGGAAGACATGATGGGCAGACAGTTTGAAATCAAGTGTCCAGAGCTCAGTTGCTCTGGAGAATGCAGATCTGATCCGACTTCAAGCTGCAAGAAGGAGGAAGCACCTTCTGATAGAGGGGTAGGCAGAGGAGATGAGAGGCTCTTCATGGAACGTTGGCAGGCTCATGCCATTTGCAGATCATGGGAGGAAGATGAAAAAGCAGTTAGAGAGAGAACCGGCAGAGAGGTACTGAAAAGTAAGTGAGGCTGCAGTTAGAAGAAGCAGCCTGTGGTGCTGCTGAGGATTTTAATGTGATAAAAGCCAGGGAGACAATCTTGGATGTGGGGTTTGAACTTGGCTGTGACTTTTGCCTAGTGCATGTGACAAGGTGCAGTCTGGTAATATCATCTGGGGTCAGAATACAGACTGCACTGCCTGAAGGTGAGGGGGAGAAGAAGTGTCAATGACTCTTACAGACGTGTGTTGAAGAAGGCAAGGAGTAGGATGGTTGATAGTCCATTGGAAAGAAAATATTGAAAGGGAGGGCCTGAATTCCATGTGCAGGGGGAGGCAGCAAAACCAAAGAGTAGAAGTCTCTGCAGATACAAGAGGAGGGTGATGACTAATGGGCCAAGTGCCTGCCCAGGACATGTGCAAGTATGTGTGTGCATGTGTGTATGCACATGTGTGGTGTGTATGTTGGTATATGAAACTTTTACTCCATTTTCTGTTGTTGTAACAAAATGCCTTAAGCTGGGTATTTTATAAAGTAAAAAGGGTTTATTCAACTTCAGCTCATACTTCTGGTGGCTGAAGGGTCCAAACAGCATGGTACCAGTGTCTTGGCAAGGAATCCTCTTTGCAACACAGCAAAATAGAAAAGCAGAAAGTGACAGCTAAATGTACAGGGGCCAAGTGCATGGGATGACCTTACTTTACAATACCTTAGTCTTTCGAGAACTAACTTACTTTGCATGATGAGCATTAATCCCTTGTGTGGGCAGTGCTCCCATGACCTGATTATCTTCCTCTAGGCTCTGCCTCGTAAAGATCCACCACCTCAACATGCCACGCTGGGGACCAGGCTTCCAGCAAATGAAGCTTTAGGGGACACACCCAAATCATAGCAGGGATCTGTGTGTGCACACCTGAGGGTTAAACAGTGCAGGAGTAGGTAGACAGAGGAGGGAGGGATGAACCAGTCCAGAGGCGGCCATGGCTGTCTTCCTCTTTGACTTCAGTTCACTGTGGGAATGTTGGTGTCTTTCTGGCTGCTTGGGCAAGGATGGCATGTGAATGTCAGTGTCAAGAATGACAATACTGTCCCCTGAGGCTCCAGAGCCTTCTACCCCAGGTGCTGGAAGAACTGGGAACAGGGGACGCCCATAACCCTCTCCCCAGATCCATACCTTATCACCCAGCTGTCCTCAGGTCCCCCTGGTCACAGATCTCACACCCACCATGGGCAATGCTCACAAGGAACCCATTCTCATCCCCCAAGGAGCAGGTAATGGGAGCCCATATGTAACACCCAGATTTGTCCGAAATAACATGGTTTGTAAAGATGCCATGGGGCCAACCCCAGCACCCACCTTTTACCTCCTCACCAGGTTCCTCTCATAAAAGGTTGAGGTTCTCAAGCCACGTTCCTAAATCCAGTTGTAAGCTTAGGGCTCCCTATGCTTCCACTTCTGGTAGCTGGGTCTGTGAAAGTGAGAACATTTCTGAAGCTCTTGCTGGGGATGGAAAGAAGTGAGAAGGTGCTTCACCTGCCAGAAGTGAGCAACAGGGGCCCCTTCTTGTCTTTCATTAATGCATTTTGCATGCTCAGAAATCTCTGTCCCACACACATCCAGTGCTCCCCTCTCAGAAGTGCTGTTGTGGAGGTGCCTGCATTTGCCCTGTGGTCAGACCTTGGTTGAAGAGCAGGTGAAGCTGCCTCCCTTGGGGAGAGGTGGGTGAAGGGCTGGCTCAGTGGCAGGTGGATGTGAAAGGGAGTCAGTTGCAGATGGTGTGAGGACGTCATGACTACCTGCTAAGGGAGGATGGGGCAAAGAGGGTAAGGTCAAGGGACTGAGGTCTGGGACAGATTTTACCTGATTCCACGATATAAAAGAGGCTATCTGTGCAGATGCACAGAGCTGAGCAGGGGCCAAGTCAAGGCAGATCAAGAAGCATCCAAAAACTCAGTGGTAAAAAAGGTCAAGGTTGAGCCAAGAAAAAGCTTACTGTGCAGGTGAAGGGTGTCCAAGGCTGAGTCAGGTCTAAAGGGAATTAGAATGGGGTGGTGGAGGAGAACCACATTTGACTAGAGGAAGCAGGTCTCAGATTTTTAAGGTGGATCTCAGAAGAGCTCCCTTTCAGAATAAAAGTGCTAGAGAATAAAAGTGGTGAGGGGTCAGGTTCAGTGTAACTGGGGAGACAGAGGGTTAAGAGGACTTGGGAAGAGAGGAAATGGCAGACCACAGGTAGCTCCTTTCCAGTGAGGATGAAGACAGGTTCAGGTGTGCCTGTGCTGGTGGGAGCTGAGGTGGAGAGACTGGGCTTTGGAATAGAGGGTCCCCAGGCACGATAAGGCTGAGGTGTGGACATCAGTGGTGTGAACAGGAAGCTTTGGAACCAGGGGCCCATACCTTAAGGACTGTAAAGCATACCTCAAGGCTTAGAAATTGTCAAGTGATGGCAACAAAAGTGAGAAAAGGCTGTATGCCAGACAGGAGCTGGAACATCCTGAGCTGGAGAGAGACTTTACCGTCCCATCCTACAGGCGTCTGGCCATCCTTCGGTCTGTGATCAGGAGCCCAGCTCAGAAGCCTCCCTGCCATGGAAGCTCTGTGGAGAGCCCCTGACCCACGTCTGTGTTCAAAGGCTATGTTCAAAAGCAAAACCTGTGCCCCCTTCAGAAGAGGCAGAGGAGCATCATGAGCTTCTCCCTCCTGCTTTTCTGTTCCATCCAGGATGCCAGCCTACTGGATGGTGCTGCCATGTACAATGTGGGTCTTCCCCACTGTTCACTGACTTGCACACCTATCCTCTCCTATATCTACATTGTTGTTCCACAATTGTGCAGAATATTCCCTTATACTCTTTTTTTTTTTTGGTTCTCTGAAGTGACACCCCCTTTTCATCTTGTTTTTTTTCAGTATGGGAGCTTAAACTCAGGGCCTTCACCTAGAGCCACTCAACCAGCCCTATTTTTTTTGTGTGTGTAAAGGGTTTTTCCAGACAGGGTTTCACGAACTATTTGTCCAGGTTGGCTTTAAACCATGATCTTCCTGATCTTTGCCTCCTAAGTAGCTAGGATTATAGGCATGAGATACTGGTGCCCAGCTCACTCTTGGTTTCCATAATTGAGACCTTTCTTTTGTTTTAACATATGCATTTGCAGCTATTAATTTTCCCCTGCATGCTGTTGCAGTCTGTAAGTGTTGGTATACTGTGTTTTTGTTATCATTCATTCCAATATTTGCTAATTTCCCTGTGGCTTCTTTCTAGATCCATTGGTTATCTAGAAGCATGTTGCCTAATTTCCACATATTATGTAAATTTTTTATGTCCTATTGTTGATTACTAATTTAATGTCATTGTTGCCAGAAATTATACTTTGTGTGAGTTTGATCATTTTAAATTAACTGATTTGTGTTTTATGGCCAAGCTTATGATTTATCATGGAAAATGTTCCATGCGTGCTTGGAAAGAAGGTGCATTCTGCTGTGCTGGGTGGCGTGTTCTACAGACACCTGCTAGGCTGTTTTCTAGTTCCGTGTTGGTCTCTGCCTAGTTGTTCTCTCTTTTACAGAAAATGAGCCAGGGGAATCTCCAACTATAATATTTGAGTCTTCTGTTTCTCCCTTCAATTCTTTCGTATTTTTTCATGTATTTGGAGGTTCTGTTTTTAGGTACATATGTGTTGATAATTTTAGTGTTTTCCTGGTGAATTTGCTAACCTTCTTTGCTTTACACGCCATCTTTTCTGATGTAAGTATAGCGACCCCTACTATCTTATGATTGCTATTTATATGTGTGTCTTTCTATCCACTTGTTTGCAGTCTCTGTACACATTATATATTAATTTGCTCGTCATTATGTCTTTTACATAGGCTAAAAAGAGATGGCGTCTGCCACAATTATCCTTCTTAGTCATCATTTCCGAGTCTCTTCCTTTCCTCCTGTGGGTTTAAGTTACCAGCTTGTTTTATATTCTTACTCTAATACAGCTTCCTTCCTACCCACTTCCTTTATTCTTTCATTACCAGCTACATTATTCTTCTGTAGGTTTTAAGTTCAGCAATACAATAATATACACGTTGTTTTATGCGCTTGCTTTTAAATCACTTGAGAAGAAACATACGATTGCTTCATCCTTGATAGTTACCTGTGTAATTACTGCACACTACACAAACCTTTACTGATCTTTGTGTTTCCTGTGTGCGGATTAGCACTCCTGTCATGGGTCACTTGCTCTAAGTATGAGGGGCTTTCTTTAGGATTTCTTGTGAGGCAGATGTTTACACAATGATTTTTCCTGGTTTCATTTATCTGGGAATGCCTTTGAAAGATAGTTCAATTGGGTATAATATTCTTGGTCAACAGTTTGTTTTCTTTTGTACACTGCCTTCTGGCCTCAATGGTTTCTGATGAGAAGTTAGGTATTGATCTTACTGGGGATTCCATGGGTGTCTTCATTGCTCTCTTTCTGCTTTCAAATTCTCTTTATCTTGACTTTCAATGACTATGTGTCTGGCTGTTTGTTTCTTTGTGTTTATTATACTTGGGGTTTACTGAGATTTATGCGTGTGTAAATTAATGACTTCAAAGTCCAGGCAATTTCAGCCATTATTTCTTTGAAAATATTTTCTGCCTCTCTCTCCTGTCCAGAGATCCCCATCATATAAATGTGGATGCACTGAACTGTGCCCGACTTTTCTCTGAGGCTATGTTCGTTTTTCTTCTTTCCATTGTATAATCCCTATCGGTGTATTTTATTTTCATTGATTCTCCTTTCAGAAGAAAATACTATGGAGCCCCTCAAAATTTTCATTTCTGTTATTCTGCTTTTAAACTCCAGAATTTCCTTTAAAAAACTACTCCAATCATAATGATGACTCCTTTTATAATTCTGTGGTACAAGGAATTCTATAAGCCATGGAAATAATTGTAAGTTCAAGTTCAGTGGCTCTCTTGCTCAATTTCCCTTAAAATATTCCCATTGAGAAACCAAGACCACTAAATACCCACAACTCAGATTTTTCAGGATGGGCTATACAAATTCTCTAATTTAGTACAATGCCAGGGCTACCTGTTTGGTTCCCAGTCTACATAGTATACTTGTTGAGCACACAGGTGAGGCAGGATATATATCATTGAAAGTGAGGCATGAGAAACGGAGCCAGGAGTTCAGAAATAAACATTGTGTTAGTGAGTAGCTTGATTAAAGCACACAGACACTGCTTTCCTTGCTTTAAGCTTCACTCTCCCACTGAGCTGCAATGTGTAGTAAAAGAGTAGCTCTCTCCTTCTGACCTTGCCTGCTTGCCCAAGTGAGTATGACCCCCTGGGAATTGAGCAAGAATATCTTAAAGGAAGACATTTATTATGGTGGTGATATAGGGGAGAATTTTGGTAAAATGACCCCTTTGATCACCGAAGTATTTGCAAAGAAGGAAAAGAATTATCTTAAGGAAGGACATCTGGTTTAAACAGTGCAGCAGATAAAATTCATCCTTCATTTAAAAAGTATGCTCAAGGAAAACAGACATCTATGTCACAATGACCCAAATTTAGTAAACTGACCAGACTTGATATCTCTGGGCCCAATCAATGATGTCAAAACAATGTAACAGCAAGAATTATTGAATGTACTATATGTCCATAACAAAGGGGGAACTTACCCTGAGGCAAAATTAAGCCAAACCCCCAGTCGCTTTTTCACCGTTAAGTACCCCTGATGTCAGAGCACTCAGTGCACCTCTTATCAAATGTGCTCACACTCATTTCTGGGTGTGTACTGTTCTTTCCTTTTCCTTACTAATAAACTTCATTGGTATCTACATCAATATGTCCTAAAATTCTTTTTGTGATAACATCAAACCTGGTACCCAAGGGCCAGGTAGAGGCCTCCTCCCTTTTGGAGACTTCCCTGGAGCCTCATTGGTCATTGGTAACACAGTGACATTTAAAGATTACTGGTTTAGAGTATAGTTTAGCATGTACCCTGCATCGTGGATGATGACACATCAGCCTCACACCAATTACTAACACACTAGTGCCTAAGACTTGTTTTCAGTAAGCCGTTTCATCCATTCCTCAGGTGGGTGGTTTCTGGTTGGGGTGGAATGTGATATGATAGAATTTCTGTTAAAGACATAAAATTCTATCTCTTTATTGATATTCTCTTTTTAGTAAAACAGTAATGTCATACTCTTCTTTAATAATTTGGTCAGGATTTCCTTTATTCCTTTGAACATTTTTATATCATCTGATTTAAAAACCTTTGTCTAGACAGTTTTATTGACTGCTTTTATTCCTGAATATGGGACACAGAATCCTGTTTGGAAAGCATTATAACCTTTACATGTCTCATAATTATTTTGTTGAAAACTTGATATTTTAGATAATGTATTATAGTAACCGAACAATGGTTCTGTGCTCCCTTAGACCTGAGTTGATATTGTCTTATTGTTGGCTTGGTCATTTGCTCATTTGTTTAGTAAGTTTTCTGAGACCCTTCTGTGGCTGTTTCCTGTGTGCTGTTCTGTCTTCAATCACCTTACTCCAATATTTTGGCCTTGTGTTATCTTCTACTTGGCCTACTTGATGAAAGCTCTGGATCATCATAAAACATTTACTGGTCAAAAGCTGTAAATAAGTCCTGTTGATCTTCTATGGTTTTCTTATGTTCCTTCTGCTGTGACTGAGTTTGAGATTGCTGTTATAGTTCAAGGAGTCTCTGTTTTGCTGTACCCTCAGCCAAACAGTAGTGCTGGGGTTGTTCCCTTTCTGATCAGTGATGACAGGACACAGCCCTAGGCATGTGGCCTCCCAAACTTCCAGGGGCACTGTGATTCAGTAGTTAATTCTAGCTTCCTGAGACGTTCCCTGGTGTAGAGAGCACCATGTTCAGCCAGTCCATGTTCAGAGGCTGTGATTGAGCTCACAGTGAGGCTTCAGCTCACTGGGTAATGGATCTGTACACAGCCTGGAAAGTTCTTTAGTCTCCAGTTAAAAGGATATATGAAAATGGAAAAGTGAGACATTTGAAACTATTCTAGGAAAGGGGGGGGGGGTGAGGAATAAAGGAGAATGATGTAGGAGGTGATTCAGCTATAATATATTTCAAGAACTTTTGTAAATGTTACAATGTACCCTCCCCCCTCCCCATACAACAATAATATAGTAATAAAAAGGATGTTTTGTTGGGAAGGTCTTTTGAGGTCCTCATTCTGCCCCTCTGGATCATGCCTTCTGAATTACTATTCAGATTACTTCCCCCCATTTGAAAAACAATCCCGTTCCTTTGTAAAGGTTCTCATCGGTGTCAAGACAGGGAGAAATCAAACAAGTCCCCTATGAGACTCTCATTTAGTCACACCCTGGGCTGGCATCTCCGCTGAGTGCCTCGTCTGTCTCCTTAGCTGGCTTTGTTGATGAGGCAAGGAAAGGACGTGTGTGGCTTAGAGTTTACAGCCAGCTTTCTTGTCTGCTTTTAAATCCTCAGCATAGTGAGGTGATTAAAAGCAGCAACTTGAGCTGGTTTGACAGGGTCCCACCCTGGCTTTACTATTGGTTTGCTGTGGGTCCCTGAACAAGCCACCCCAGCCTCTGCGTTTCTGTATTCTTTCCATTGGCACTGAGGCAGTAAGGAAGCAGATAGAGTAGTCACTCTCCCTTCTTTATTAATGGGACAGTCTCACAATGTCATGTCCCTTGCCTTAGAGTCGTAGAATGGTAGAAATTTTTCAGTCTTCCTGGAACTGAATCCTTCTGGCTGCTGTTCTGAAGTTGCCCGGAGAAGGCTTTGGTTCTGCATGGAAGATGAGGACCCTAGTTAAATCCTGTGCCTGCAACCACAACAGCAGCTAGTGATGGAACCAGGCCAAGCTCAGGGCCTGTGACAACAAGAGTGGTGTTCTTTATTAAAAGGACCTTGTCTCTGAAGAATGCTGAGTACAGAGGGGCTGCTGGAGTGCGGTGTCCTCTTGGGGACAGGTTGCTTGACAGGGAGAAGAGGATTCTAGTGAGCCCAGATTCCAGGAGCATAGTAGTCAGGAAGCTCTGGAGGCTGCCTAAGGTCATGGTCCAACACCTGGGCTCTGTGGCAGACATACTGAGTTCAGATTCTCCTTGAACCTCACCTACTTTCCAGCTGTGTGATTTCAAATAAATTACTGAACCTTTCTGTGCTTCATGTTACCCGTCTGTGAAATGGGGATGCACATAGCACTTAATACAGAGCTCAGTACACAGTACACTAGTCCTTCCTTTATTTATGGTCTTGCTTTCTGCATTTTCAGTTCCTCAGGGTCAACAAGCATCATCATAGCATCGTGGTTCAATGATTCTTCTTCCGTGTGTCGTCTGAAGGTCGGTGGTAGCTGAAGGCTCCAGGAGAGTGCCTGCATCATTCCCCTCATTTCACCCCATCAGGTGGGCCTTGTGCCATCTTATGTTGCCACGAGAAGAAGGGCATGTGCAGAGGAGGAAAGAGGATGGGGGTGATCTAACCAGTGTACAATATAAGCTAAATTGGAATTGAATTCTCCTATGTAATGAATATATCCTAATAAAAAATTATAATAAAACAAGAAACATTCAAAAAAAGACTACATTTACATAACTTTTATTACAGTATGTTCTTATAATTATTCTATTTCATTATTAGTTATTATTGATCTCTTACTCTGCCTAATTTTTATCATAGATATGTGCTCACAGGAAAAAACATGGTACACATATAAATTTGGTTTTATCTGTGGTCTCAGGGATCCACTGAGGTCTTGGGGTGTTCAGAGGAAGTCAGCTATTCTGATGAGTTTCCTAATTAACAGTCATGTACTGGAAACCTTCTGCGTGCTAGTACCTGTGTCAGGCACTAAAGATTCAGCAGGCAGGGCAGACATGATCACTGCTTTCATGGAAGTGGCCAGGAGGCCAGTGGAGAACGCTCACCCCAGATGGGCAAAGGGCTTCCATAGGCAAAGGGGTGAATGCTATAGATTTTATGGTGTGCAGCCTCCTCCCCAGTCTGCAGGCCGTGAGGTTGGCGGGGAGACTTGAAGGATGAATTGTATTTGTTACATGCAGGGAGTCTGGCTCCTGGGCAGCACACAGCCATTAACAGGCAGAACCAGGACCTAGGGGCTGCACTCACCAGAGGGCACAGAGGACAGAGGCCTCCAATAGCAGTTCTGGGCCCAGTCAAGGTCTCTGTCCTCAGGAAAGTACAGGCAAAGCCCCATCAATGAGATACACATTCTACTCCTGGCAAAGCTCTCAATTTGTATGTTTTTTGTCATTGCCCACAATCAAAGGATTTTTTTTTCTTGTTTGTTTATTGAGGATAAATGACTATTCCAAGTGATGTAACAGGCCAATGGGCACTGTCCTGAGTGGGGTATGTAGGGCAGAACTTTCCTTATGTGTGTGTTTCTTGGAAACAGGTTGGCTGTTCCCTTGTTAAAAAGACTCTCCAGAGAGCTTATTATCTAAGGCGAGGGGTCCATAGACATCTGTCCAGGAAGCTCTAAGGGGCATTCCATAGCCACCCTACCCCTCCAAGCTTGGTGATGGGCATGATATACTCTAATTATTAGGGGGTATGAAAACCAAAGGAGATCCCAGTGGCAAATAGCTCTTTAAGTGATAGTTTTGCTCAAAATTAAAGAAGCCCTCAGATCTGGCAGGAATATGCCTTTCAGTCATTTACAAGATATCTGAGTAGATTCAACTCAGCTCTTCTCTAGGCCTGACCGAGATCACCTAATGGCTCAAGACGGGTCTGAATGAAAAAGAAGAATCTCCCAAAGAACTAGGCTTTTGAGTGAGATTCAAAAATTAATGAGAGTGTCAATTAAACATGCTTTCATTGATTCCTGAATCAATATATGCGAATAATCAATGAGAGGATGCTTTCAACTTCTCTCTGTCCCTTATCTGTTCCCTCATCTGCAGAAAGGCAGCAACAGTGTCCATTACAGAGTTAAGGTGAAGATAAAATGAGTTAATGCAGTAGTCCTCCTTTTCCATGGTTTCACTTTCTGAGAAATCAGTTCCCCACAGTCAGCATAGCATGGAAAAATTAAATGGAAAATTCCAGAAATTAAGAATTTATAAGTTTTAAGTTTTGTGCTATCCTGAGTAGTGTGGGTAGTGGGATCTCACTCCATCCCACCTGGGACGTAAATCATCCCTTTGTCCAGTGTATCCATACTGTATATATGCTAACCCCCCACTTGTCACTTAGTAGTCCCAGTTATCAGATTGCTGTGGTATTATCACCGTGCTTGAATTCACATTGTTTTATTTAATAATGGCCCCAAAGACAAAGTATAGTAATGCCAGCAAATTTGTAAGTATAATGTTGTAATTATTCAATTTTATTACTATTTTTGCTAACCTCTTACTGTGCTTCATTTATAAATTGAACTTTCAAAGTAAGTGTAGGAAAAAATAAACTTGACAAATACAGGAAAAAGAAATATATATATGTGTGTGTGTGCACATATATATATATATATGTATAGTTCAGTGCTATGTGTGGCTTCTGGCATCTATTGGTGGCTTGGGACATATCCTCATGAATAAAGGGGGATGACTGCGCATGCAAAGTGCTTAGAATACTCCTCAGTACACAGTAGAATTGGTGAGTGCTGTTGTTATTGTTGTCTTGTTATTTTGTTATTGTTGTTGTCTTGTTACTGCTCTTGACACTATTGTTTTGCTGTAATCATTACCAATCTGCATCATCTCCCTTCCTTGCCAATGAAAAAAAAACAAAAACAAAAAACCCTCGTGTGTTGATGGCTTGGTCCCCAGTGCAACTATTTGCAGAGGTGGGACTTTGGAAGGTGATTGGCTTATAGGCTCTGACCTTATGGATGGATTAGTACCCTTATGGATTCATAGCTTACTGGCTTTCAGGGGATAAGCTTTGTCATAAAAGTGGGCTGTCTTTGCTTCCTGGCCACCATGAGGTGAGCAGCTTTGCTCCACCAAGGGCACCCTGCTATGATGTTCTGCCTCACCACAGATCCATAGAGATGAGACCAGGTAACCATGAACTGAAACCTCTGAGACTGTGAGCCCAGAGAAGTCTTTCCTCTTTTTAACTTATTTTTCTCAGTTACTTTATCACAGTGATAGAAAGCTGATTAATAGAGAGAGGGTGGCTAGTGGTGTTCCTCTGGGCAGGTCTAGCCCTTAAAAGGCTATCTAGGTGAGAAGGATCCCAAAGACTCCTCTGAGTGTACAGAGACAAGACCTTGGAACCTCTACGCCCAGAAGAGAAGCCAGGACATTTGTGCCCTCAAAACACATCCTAGAGCCCAGAGCCAAGAGCTCCTGCTGGGTCTGTCTGGTCTACTACAGACCAGAGTCACAGAGCAACAGAGCCTGAGGCAGGAGGTGCCTTGCTAGTGGAAGAAACAGGAGAAATACCAAATTTACACTTGAGCTTCTAAATTCCTGACAGCAAATTTTGTTTTGATTTACACACCACAACTCTTAGCACCTCCTGCCTGATCCAGAACATTTTGATTAATAAATTGAAAAATAAATGGGTTTGCACATCCTGGGACCGCCTTGCAGCCACTCCAATAAATTCTTCATTAGTGGCTCTTAGCTCTTAGCCACTTCCCTTCCTTCTGGGCAGCTCTGTGAATTATAGGTGAATAAATCATATTTTAGAGAGCTCCATTCTTGCAGCTATGTTCTGCTCATTTGTCTCTCTTGAAAATAAGGACTTGGGTATTTTTGTTTAAATTAGCCAAGGAGTGTGTGGTCTGTTTGGCAGGTCAGGCTTTCTTACTGGAATTTTCTTTTTCCCTACAACACTGAACCCTGCTCACATATTCCCTGCACCTGTCACTCTGCCCTTTGTGCCTTCTTGGGGCCCTTCCAGCCTGCCTTTCTCCTGTAGCTGATGATCTCAACCCCCACCCCCACAGCTCCACCAGAGGTCTACTTTGCAGTATTCTTTGGGAGTGAATTCCAGCTTATAGGGGCTTTCCCTCCCCCAGCAGGCTCAGTAGGTGGCCAACTAAATAATTTCCAAGACCCTAGCTTTCCAGCACTGGTGACTTTAAACATCAAGCCATCGCAGAAGAGGAAGCAATTGTAAAGATGACCTTGAAATGTACGCTTGCTCCTTCGAGAGTCTCAGCCCTACGCCAGCACCATGGTTTCATTGCCAGGTAAACTACCCTGGGCTCTGTACAGAAAAAGCAAAACAAACTAACAAACAACAACAACAACACTGGTTATACCAGATGAATGGTATTCTGGGAGAATCTGTGCCCTTCCCAGACTCTGAGAATAGGGTTGTGTAGATGTAATTAGTTAGGGTTAGGTCATACTTGAATAGGATGGGCACTTAATCTAATGACTGGTGTCCTAAGAAGAGGCTTGGAGACACTGAGACAGACATGTGGATGGGAAGATGATGTGAAGACACAGGGAGCAAGTGGGGAGGCAGAGATGGGAGGAATGAGTCTAAAAGGTGAGGAATCCCAAGGATTACTGTTAACCACCAGAAGCTGAGAGGTGGGCACTGAACAGATTCTCCTGAGCCCCCAACAAGGAAACAGTCCTGTGGACTCCTTCATTTTCTGGCTGAAAATGAACAGTGAAGGGGTACATTTCTTTTATCTTCATTGTTATGGTAGCCCTGGGGCTGCCATACATGAGGCTGCTAAATGAGTGAGAAGACAAGAATATATTTATGTGGCTGATGATTTTTGTAGCAAACCTCACTGCAAAATTCCTGTTCACACTGGTCCTCCCTGTCTGAGAGCCCCTAGAGCTATTGAGCAAGCTGGAGTTCCTCAAATAGTAGGTCTTGATCCACTGGTGGGTAGCAAAATAAATGTAAACCTTCCTTTTTAAAACAAACAAACAAAAAAGCTCACGCCTGTAATCCTAGCTACATAGGAGGCAGAGATCAGGAGGATCATGGTTTGAGGCCAGCCCTGGGCAAATAATTCTCAAGACTCTATCTCAAAAAAACCCATCTCAAAAAAGGGATGGCAGAATGGTGCAAGTGGTATAGTGCCTACCTAGCAAACTTGAGGCCCTGAGTTCAAACCCCAGTACCTCCAAAATAATAATAATGATAAAAGAAAGAAGATAATGAAATAGATATGTGTAGCAAAAAAAAAAAAAAAAACGAGAGAAGAAAGCAATCAGTGGAATACAAGGAATACATTTTCTTCAAATGCACATATTTGTTATGTTTTCTATACACACATAAAAACAAATGGGTGTGGTCAAAAATTTGAAGAACCTTGTCTGTGGCAGAGCTTATATCATTTCATATTCACAAAAATAGTTTAAAATATGTAATATTATCCCCACTTTGCAAATCAGAAAGCTATAGCTTATCTCAGCTGGGCGTTAAATGCAGAATTGTCCCATATGTCGACTTTCCTCCAGCCCCACACTGTTGGCCAACTCTGAGAACTCAGTTAAGACCAGTCAGGCCTCTGACCCTGGACAGGAGTGGTGCAGAGGTGCCATGCTGTGTTTTTATCCCACCTTTCCAAAGTGATGGAGGCATCAACCAGTGGCCAAGATGGTTGGGCATCCCCTGTCCATCAGCCTCAGAACTAAGAACTTTGTCCTTTGGGTCTCAGATCAAATAACATAGTTTTACTCCCAAGAGACCAACTCTGAAAACAGTTCAAAAGGAGTTTAATATCTGGCCCCAGGTCCTAGGGAGTGGACTTGTGGGAAGCCTCCCTTGAACCTCTCTCCTTATTATGTGTTGATTTTTGTACTGGGTTCCAAGGAGTGAGCAAAGAATATTTGAATTTCAAAAGAGAGAGTACACCCATTCAAAATACTGAGTCACCTGTGGTGGGTTTTCAGGATTGGTAAGCATTAAGTTCTTGTAACTACCAACACTAGTTAATCTACATGAAAAGTGGGTGCTCTTTAAAGAAAACTAAATACAATTTTATCAGATTGCACACACAAGAAGTGCTCCATATGCTGTTTCTGTCTAAATAGAATTTGGGGGTCAGAATAGGGAACAGTGTTGCATCTAAGAATATATGTCTCAAATCCTCATACCTTAAGAACTCTTAGGCTCATCTTCATCCAAACCACAACCGTGAATGGGTTTTGACTCCACCTATTTCACCATGGCCCCAGGATAGCATATAAAATTATATGTGAATAAAAGACTAATGTCATAATTTTTTATTGGAGAGGAGGATTGGAAGAGGAGGCCATTAAAATGTTCATGATAGGCAATGAGACCAGGCCTCATCAAAGAAGTCAGCCAAACGTACATGTCTCTTTGTACACCAAGGAGAGCCAGTGCAGGATACATCTGCTTCATGATTTGAGGGTAGAGGGCTGCACAATCCAGACACCCTTTTTTCATTATTTCTGCAAAATTCCAACAAAGTCAAGTGATTTCCCACCCTCAATTCTGCGCTCCCCCCCCCCCCCCGTAAGATTAGTAGGCTCTTATTATTCATCTGACCAGGCATACCAAACAACATGGGGTGGGGTTAGGCTTGAAGCTGGGATCCAGTGTCACCAAGCTGGTAGGGAGGTGGTAGGGAGGGGTGCTTCTAAGAAGTGTCACCAAAATGGCCACCTCTGCATATCATCCTTTTGAAACCTCAGCACACTCTAGGTGTTCTACCTCGTGCTGGAAGAAACTGACCTCGAGGGTCTCACAAAGGTTCAGTAACTGAATACTGCCTTGCTGAGAATGGCTCCACCCTCCTCTAAGGGCTCTGACCTCTTCCTTGACACCAAAAGTGCTCTACAGGGAGTCACATTTGTCTGCACAGAATAGCCACAAAGTGTGTTCACCTGTGTCAGATATGAAGGAAATTATCTTTTTTTCTTTTATGTAGTCAATTAATTTGTATCACTTTAATTTCACCTCTGGTGAAAAGCATAGATCTCAATTACACAATTAGATGACTTTTGACAAATACTACAATCATGTAACCCACACTCCTACCACCTAGGGAACACCCCAGAAAGTAACCTCATAGTTCCCTTGGTAGTCAAACTCCATCTTCTCCACCTACAAGAAACATCAAGACTGTAGACTGAATGTCTGTGTCCCCCACAGATGGAATGTTGAAACTTAATCCCCAAGGGGAGAGTATCAGGAGGTGAAGCCGTGAGAACTGATCAAATCATGAAGGCTTCACCTTCCTGAGTGGGATGAGTGCACTTATAAATGTGATTCCAGAGATCTCCCTTTTCCCTTCTACCAGTAAGGACAAAGGGAGAAGCTGTCATCTATCAATCAGGAAGCAGGCCCTCACCTGCAAGTATTTTTTGTGTATAGACATATGATTTTGATTTGTCCCCATATAATACCCAGAAATGGAATTTTACTGAGGAGTAAAGAGATAGATGTTTAATTTTTCATGAAACTTTCAAAGAGTTTTCTAAAGCAATCTCATTATTTTACACCCCATGAGTGAAAGTTCCAGTTGCTCCATAATCTCAACAATATTTGTATTAAAGGACATTTAAGTTAGAGCCAAAGCCAGGCTCAAGTGGCTCACGCCTGTGACCTAGCTACTCCGGAGGTAGAGAGAAAGAGGATCGTGGTTCCAGGCCAGTCCCATGCAAAGTTCTGGAGATCCTATCGCAAAAATACCCAACACATAAAAGGGCTGGCAGAGTGGCTCAAGTGGTGCAATGCCTGCCTAGCAAACAGGAAGCCCTGTGTTCAAACCCCAGCACACACACACATACACACACACAAGAAGTTATAGCCAGTATAGAGGGTAAGTAGTGTTATGTCATTGTGGTTTAATTTTCATTTCTCTGATGACTAAAGATGATGAAGTTTTTCATGTGTTCATTGACTATGTGTATATTTTTCTTTATAAGATATCTATTTAAGTATTTTGCTTTTAAAAGAAATAGTTCCTTTTAAAAACAAAAAAAAGGAGTTCTTTGGGAGTTAATACCAGAGGGAAGGGGGAGGATAGAAGGAAAGGTGTAAGAGGGTGAATATGGCAGAAATATTATGTACTATGTATGAAAATGGAAAAATGAGACCTGCTGAAACTATTCTAAGAGTGATGGAGGGGTAAAGGAGAATGATGGAGGGGGTGAATTTAACTAAGATATATTGTAAGCACTTTTGTAAATGTCACTATGTATCCCCAGTACAACAATAATATGATAATAAAATCATTTTAAAAACTAGGTGTTCTTTATATATATTGGAAATAGTACTTTTGTCAGATGTATGTATTGGTAGAGTACTTTTAGGGAGCAAAAGCCTTTTTTTTTCACTTTGATGAAATCCAATTTAAAATATTGTTGCTTATAGCACAATCATGATACTCATCCAAGTTTTATTGGAGACATTTTGTAGTTTTATCATTTATATTATATCTGTAATTCACTTTCAATTAGTTATTGTGTATGGTGTGGGGTAGGGAAGCCAGTCCACCCTACCATGTGACTGCTCAGTTTTACCAGCATTTATTTAAAATTTTAATTCTATTGACGTCAGAGAAAGTACTTATGATTTTGATTTAAAAAAAAGAAGAAGTTTTTTTGTGGCCGTGGTTTTAGAACTCATGGCCTTGAGCTTGCTAGGCAGGTGCTTCACCACTTGAATCACACCCTTAGCCTCTGAGACTTTTTTTAAATGGCCCATTATACATTCATCTTGGTAAGTGTTTCCTACATAATTCCTTAAATGAATGTGTATAGGTTTACATATTGTGTTCTATGAGTGCCAATTAAATTGGTTGAGGCTACTGCTCAAATATTGTTTGTTTATTTTTCCTATTAATTACTGAGAGAGGAGTGTAAAAATATCTGTCTTTCGCTTTTCAGTAATTCTGTTCACTTTTTTCCAAATGTGTTTCAATACTCTTTTTTTAAGAGCTTTGTTATGGTTTGGATCTGAAAGAGGTGGTGCAATCTTTAGGAGGTGGGCCTTTTGGGGAAGGCAGGTCACTGGTGCGTGCCTTAAAAGGTAGGTGTACCAAGTCCCCAGTCCTTTCCTCTCTGCTTTCTGGCTGCTGTTGTAGCAGGGAGGAGGATCACAAGAAAACAGACTAGGCCTGAGTCCTGAGAAAGTAGCAGGGAGGTAGGAATGGCATAGCAGAGAGATAAAACCTCAGAAATATAAACATGAGAGAGAATTCCAAGATGGCGGCTAGAGGTAGGAAGCAGAAAGCGACCCTCCTATAGTGAAATCTTGGAGAGACGCTGGAGACACACTTTGCAGGCATAATCACCGAGAAAAGGCATAACTTTGACTCCTCCACATCTCCAGCCGGCGCAGAGAATCTCCACTTCACGTTAAACGGAGAACCGAGGAGGCCCCCAGGCCGCCAGGGGCCGGCGCCCATACGGCTTGGGAAGACGCGGACCAGGTGAGCTTCGCGGTACTGCGGTTCCCCCACAGACAAGCCTGGGCCAGAGCAGCATAGCCCCCTGGACAGACTGACCTCCACCCGGGAAAAAAAGAGAAACTGAGTACTAAGCAATAAGAACAGTTAAGACACGCTGGAAAGAGGGTGGGGCGCCCTGAGCGCTGAAGATTGGGGGAAGGGAATCCTTCCCCGGACTGTAAATAAACGAGCCGGGCGGGCCGGAGAGGCTCTGGCGGGAGCGGGGCGCGCCAGCAACCAGGAGCGGGGACGCTTGTGAGAGGAGGGAAGACCCACTTCCCACGTGAACTGTAAATAAACACGCAGGCCTGACAACGCGGGGCAGTGTCGCCTTTCCCAGTGCTTGGAAAGGGAAAAGCCTGTAGCAGAGGCCCCCCTCCCCCGCACAGGAGAACTCTGAGCAAACAAAGCCTGTGGGACCAGGTGAGTGCTAAGCTCACCCCAGAGATCTGCATAAATAACGCCGCCAGCTACAGGCTGAGAGCAGCAGGCAGGCAAGCCACAGTTGCAGATACCACTCTCAGAACTGCCTCCAGACGCTTTTTTTTTTCTTTTTCTCCCTACCTTTGATGAGAGAACAACCGAATTACACCTGCAAGCCGAAAAACTTACTGAAACTGTATTGCATTTGAACTGGGGACACTTGGTGGGGCTTTTTTTTTTTTTCTTCTGTGTGTGTGTGAGTGTAGTTTTGTTCTACTTTATGCATCCCCTTTGATGAGACAACTACAGAACAACATCTGAGGCACCAACTCCAGGACTGGAGATTGAGACGGACATCCAAATTATTAAGACTGAAATTGCATTGCATATAAACTTGGAAGTTTTTTGGTTTTTTGGTTTTTTTTGTTTTTTTTAATTTTCTATTTTCCATTTTATTTTAATTCATTTTTATAAATAGATATTACTTTCATATACTTATTTTTTATTTTTTTTATCTTTGATTTTCAATCCTCTCTCTGTCACTCTATTGTCTGTTCAGCTTACTGTCGATTAGTACACTAACACTCCCTGTTTATACCTTTGAAACTCTCTTGTCTGATACCTTGTTCTGCTTTCTCCCTCTTGTCTGTATATTTGTTTTCCCCTTTTCTTTAACTTCTTGCTTTCCATCTCAGCTCACTCTTCCATTCTCAATATTACCATTGTTATTATTACAAGCTAGAAAATACTTAATTACACACAGTACAGGGACAGTAACAACACCAAGGACAATGACAGGAAGACAGAAAAAACAAGGAAACCAGTTTCCCCACAGCAAAAAATTAGTACAGGAACCAGAGGGGAATGAAGAGAACAGAAATTCAGAGCCAGACTCCAACAAAATGAAGATAAACTATGCCAAAGGACCCAATGAAGCCTACAAGAATAATTTAAAAGAAGACATACTACAAGTACTCAATGAGAATTTTATAGAGATGATACTGGATAGGGTCAACCAAAATGTACAGGAGACACTCAAGAAATTCCAAGACAATAAAAATAGAGAATTTGAAAAAGCAAAAGAAGAAATAAAGGAAACCATAGAAGCACTGTATAAACACCAAAGTGAAAGAGAGAACACAATGAATAAATGGATAAATGAACTCAGGACAAAAATAGACAACAATAAAGAAGAAAACAGCCAGGATATGGAAAACCTCAGAAAAAAGAACGAAACAGAACTGCAAAACAAAACGGAAGGCCAATCCAGCAGAATAGAACAAACAGAAGACAGAATCTCAGAACTTGAAGATGAAATGGTAATTAAAGGAAAAACTGAAGAACTATTAATTAAACAACTCAAGACCTGTGAAAAGAAAATGCAAGAACTCACTGACTCCATCAAAAGACCAAACTTGAGAATCATGGGCATCGAAGAAGGAGAAGAGGTGCAAGCGAAGGGAATGCGTAATATATTCAACAAAATAATAACGGAAAATTTCCCAAATCTAGAGAAAGATATTCCCATACAAATGCAAGAGGCCTCCAGGACACCAAACAGACCAGATCAAAATAGAACTACTCCACGACATATCATCATTAAAACAACAAGTTCAGAAACTAAGGAAAGAATATTGAAGGCTGCAAGAGAGAAAAAACAAGTAACATACAAAGGTAAACCCATCAAAATCACAGCAGACTTCTCAACAGAAACATTAAAAGCAAGAAGAGCGTGGGGTGAGATCTTCCGGGCACTGAATGAAAATAACTTCAACCCAAGGATACTCTACCCAGCAAAGCTATCATTCAAAATAGATGGAGCAATAAAAGTCTTCCATGATAAGCAGAAACTAAAACAATATGTGACCACAAAGCCACCATTACAAAAGATTCTGCAAGGGATCCTGCACACAGAAAGTGACACCCAACTTAACCATGAAAAGGCAGGCAGCACCAAACCACAGGATAAGAAAAAGCAAGACAGTAGAGAGTAACATCAAGTTAGGTACACACAATCAAACCTTCAAACAACTAAGATAACTAAATGGCAGGAATCACCACATACCTATCAGTACTAACGCTTAATGTTAATGGACTTAATTCACCCATCAAAAGACACCGTTTGACAAAATGGATTAAAAAAGAAGATCCAACAATTTGTTGCTTACAGGAGACTCATCTCACCGACAGAAATAAGCATATGCTTAGGATGAAAGGCTGGAAGAAGATTTACCAAGCCAATGGCCCCCGAAAACAAGCAGGAGTAGCAATACTTATCTCTGACAAAGTAGACTTCAAACCTACATTGATCAAACGAGATAAAGAAGGACATTCCATACTAATAAAAGGGGAAATAGACCAAAAGGAAATAATAATCATCAATCTGTACGCACCCAATGTCAACGCACCCAATTTCATCAAACATAGCCTGAAAGACCTAAAAGCATATATAAACGCCAACACAGTGGTTGTGGGAGACTTTAACACTCCATTATCATCAATAGATAGGTCATCCAAACAAAAACTCAATAAAGAAATCCAAGATCTAAAATATGCAATAGATCAAGTGGACCTAGTAGATGTCTACAGAACATTTCATCCAACCTCTACACAATATACATTCTTCTCAGCAGCCCATGGAACCTTCTCCAAAATAGATCATATCCTAGGGCACAAAGCAAGTCTCAGCAAATATAAGAAAATAGAATAATACCATGCATACTATCTGACCACAATGCAGTAAAAGTAGAACTCAACAACAAAAGTAAAGACAAAAAACATGCAAACAGCTGGAAACTAAATAACTCATTACTTAATGAAGAATGGATCATCGATGCAATAAAAGAGGAAATTAAAATGTTCCTGGAAGTCAATGAAAATGAAAACACAACCTACCGGAACCTATGGGACACAGCTAAGGCAGTCTTGAGAGGAAAGTTTATAGCCATGAGTGCATATATTAAAAAGACTGAAAGATCCCAAATCAATGACCTAATGATACATCTCAAACTCCTAGAAAAACAAGAACAAGCAAATCCCAAAACAAATAGAAGGAGAGAAATAATAAAAATAAGAGCTGAAATCAACAAAATAGAAACCAAAAAAACCATACAAAGAATTAATGAAACAAAAAGTTGGTTCTTTGAAAAAATAAACAACATCGATAGACCCCTGGCAAACCTGACTAAAATGAGGAGAGAAAAAACCCAAATTAGTAGAATCAGGAATGCAAAAGGGGAGATAACAACAAACACCATGGAAGTCCAGGAAATCATCAGAGACTACTTTGAGAACCTATATTCAAATAAATTTGAAAATCTAAAAGAAATGGACAGATTTCTAGATACATATGATCATCCAAAACTGAACCAAGAGGAAATTAATCACCTGAATAGACCTATAACACAAAATGAAATTGAAGCAGCAATCAAGAGTCTCCCCAAAAAGAAAAGTCCAGGACCTGATGGATTCTCTGCTGAATTCTATCAGACCTTTAAAGAAGAACTGATACCAACCCTCCTTAAACTGTTCCATGAAATAGAAAGGGAAGGAAAACTGCCAAACACATTTTATGAAGCCACTATTACACTTATCCCCAAACCAGGCAAAGACACCTCCAAAAAGGAGAACTATAGGCCAATCTCCTTAATGAACATTGATGCAAAAATCCTCAACAAAATAATGGCAAATCGAATTCAGCAACACATCAAAAAGATTATTCACCACGACCAGGTAGGCTTCATCCCAGGGATGCAGGGGTGGTTCAACATACGAAAATCAATAAATGTAATAAACCACATTAACAGAAGCAAAGACAAAAAACACTTGATCATCTCAATAGATGCAGAAAAAGCCTTTGATAAGATCCAACATCATTTCATGATAAAAGCTCTAAGAAAACTAGGAATAGAAGGAAAGTTCCTCAACATTATAAAAGCTATATATGACAAACCTACAGCCAGCATTATACTTAACGGAGAAAAATTAAAACCATTCCCTCTAAAATCAGGAACCAGACAAGGATGCCCACTATCTCCACTCCTATTCAACATAGTACTGGAATTCCTAGCCAGAGCAATTAGGCAAGAAGAAGGAATAAAAGGAATACAAATAGGTAAAGAAACTGTCAAAATATCCCTATTTGCAGACGACATGATCCTATACCTTAAAGACCCAAAAAACTCTACTCAGAAGCTTCTAGACATCATCAATAGCTATAGCAAGGTAGCAGGATATAAAATCAACATAGAAAAATCATTAGCATTTCTATACACTAACAATGAGCAAACAGAAAAAGAATGTATGAAAACAATTCCATTTACAATAGCCTCAAAAAAAATCAAATACCTAGGTGTAAACCTAACAAAAGATGTGAAAGACCTCTACAAGGAAAACTATACACTTCTGAAGAAAGAGATTGAGGAAGACTATAGAAAGTGGAGAGATCTCCCATGCTCATGGATTGGTAGAATCAACATAGTAAAAATGTCTATACTCTCAAAAGTAATCTACATGTTTAATGCAATTCCCATCAAAATTCCAATGACATTCATCAAAGAGATTGAAAAATCTACTGTTAAATTTATATGGAAACACAAGAGGCCACGAATAGCCAAGGCAATAACTCAGTCAAAAGAACAATGCAGGAGGTATCACAATACCTGACTTCAAACTATATTACAAAGCAATAATAATAAAAACAGCATGGTACTGGCACAAAAACAGACATGAAGACCAGTGGAACAGAATAGAGGATCCAGATATGAAGCCACACAACTATGAGCAACTTATCTTTGACAAAGGAGCTAAAAATATACGATGGAGAAATAGCAGCCTCTTCAACAAAAACTGCTGGGAAAACTGGTTAGCAGTCTGCAAAAAACTGAAACTAGATCCATGTATATCACCCTATACCAAGATTAACTCAAAATGGATCAAGGATCTTAATATCAGACCCCAAACTCTTAAGTTGATACAAGAAAGAGTAGGAAATACTCTGGAGTTAGTAGGTATAGGTAAGAACTTTCTCAATGAAACCCCAGCAGCACAGCAACTAAGAGATAGCATAGATAAATGGGACCTCATAAAACTAAAAAGCTTCTGTTCATCAAAAGAAATGGTCTCTAAACTGAAGAGAACACCCACAGAGTGGGAGAAAATATTTGCCAACTATACATCAGACAAAGGACTGATAACCAGAATATACAGGGAACTTAAAAAACTAAATTCTCCCAAAACTAATGAACCAATAAAGAAATGGGCAGGTGAACTAAACAGAACTTTCTCAAAAGAAGAAATTCAAATGGCCAGAAAACACATGAAAAAATGCTCACCATCTCTAGCAATAAAGGAAATGCAAATTAAAACCACACTAAGATTCCACCTCACCCCTGTTAGAATAGCCATCATCAGCAACACCACCAACAACAGGTGTTGGCGAGGATGCGGGGAAAAAGGAACCCTCTTACACTGTTGGTGGGAATGTAGACTAGTACAACCACTCTGGAAAAAAATTTGGAGGCTACTTAAAAAGCTGGACATCGATCTACCATTTGATCCAGCAATACCACTCTTGGGGATATACCCAAAAGACTGTTACTCCAGAGGCACCTGCACATCCATGTTTATTGCGGCACTATTCACAATAGCCAAGTTATGGAAACAGCCAAGATGCCCCAGCACTGACGAATGGATTAAGAAAATGTGGTATCTATACACAATGGAATTTTATGCAGCCATGAAGAAGAACGAAATGTTATCATTCGCTGGTAAATGGATGGAATTGGAGAACATCATTCTGAGTGAGGTTAGCCTGGCTCAAAAGACCAAAAATCGTATGTTCTCCCTCATATGTGGACATTAGATCAAGGGCAAACACAACAAGGGGATTGGACTATGAGCACATGATAAAAGCGAGAGCACACAAGGGAGGGGTGAGGATAGGTAAGACACCTAAAAAACTAGCTAGCATTTGTTGCCCTTAATGCAGAGAAACTAAAGCAGATACCTTAAAGCAACTGAGGCCAATAGGAAAAGGGGACCAGGAACTAGAGAAAAGGTTAGATTAAAAAGAATTAACCTAGAAGTTAACACCCACACACAGGAAATCAATGTGAGTCAATGCCCTGTATAGCTATCCTTATCTCAACCAGCAAAACCCCTTGTTCCTTCCTATTATTGCTTATACTCTCTCTACAACAAAATTAGAGATAAGGGCAAAATAGTTTCTGCTGGGTATTGAGGGGGGGAGTGGGAGGGGGCAGAGTGGGTGGTAAGGGAGGGGGTGGGGGCAGGGGGGAGAAATAAACCAAGCCTTGTATGCACATATGAATAATAAAAGAAAAATGAAAAAAAATAAATAAATAAAATAAAAAAAAAAAAAGAAAGAAATCTAAACATGAGGAAGGTCACATAGCACCAGGGAGGGGAAAAGTCACGTAGCACTAGGATAAGGTAACCAATAAAATTAAATATAACCATATATGGATTAAACCTTGCTTTTTGCTTCTGTAACCTGCTAGCAAGGGTATATAAGGTGAGACCCCTTTGTTCTTGGGGCTCAGCCTTTGGACACGAGTCTGCTGAGTCTGTGCTGGCACAACAAAACATTGCTTCCTGCTAATTTGCCCCAGGGTCTCCTATCTTAGCTAGCAACCTCCTGCAACACTGTGAGATGAGCAGTGTGCCCTACCCCATGCTTCCCGCCATGATGTTCTGCCTCACCACGGTCTACCAACAATGGAGCCAAGGAACCATGGACTGAAACCTCTGAAATCCTGAGCCAAGCAAGAACAAAGCCAAAACCTTTCCTCCTGTAAGTCATTTTCTTGAGGTATTTTGTCACAGCAATGGAAAGCTGACTAGGACTCACAAACACAAGTGAGACTTTGAGATCTTCTTAATGAATTGACCCTTTTATCACTAGAAGATACTCCTCTTTATCACTGGTAATAGTCCTTGAAGCTTACCTTGACATATTAAAATAAGTACTCCAGCTTTCCTAAAATTAGTGACTGCAGGACATGTCTTTTCCCTTTAACTTCTCTGTGCCTCTATTTTAAAGTGTGTGTCTAGTAAATAGTATACAAATGAACCTTGCCTTTTTAATCCAGTCTGACAAGCTACTTTTTAAATGAAATATTTAAGCAGTTGTGCCATTCTGTTTTCTGTTTATCTCATCTGTTCATTGGTCCTTTTCTCCTTTCCTCCCTTCTTGTGAATTAATTCAACAGTTTTTAGTGTTCCATTATTTCTCCTCTACTGACATTGGAGTTTAGTGGCTTCTCTGGAGATTAAAATACATGGTTACTTATAACAATCTGTCTTTAGTCAATATCATACTCCATGCATACTGTAAACATTCTACATGAATATCGATTCTTCCATTTATTTCTTTCCCATCTTTGTGGTGCTTTACATACATTTAATTTTTAAGTAAGCTATAGACACTATATATTCTTTTTTTATTGTTGTGCTGCGGGTACATTGTGACATTTACAAAATTCATACATAGATCACAGTTGAATTTACCCCCTCCACTATTCTCCTTTATCCCCACTTCCCCCATTCCTGGAATAATTTCAACAGGTCTCATTTTTCCATTAGACCACATTATATATTCTTAATATTTTCATTTTAAACAGTAAGTTGTCTTTAAAGAAATTAAGTAACAAAAATGTTATATTTATCTCTCTTCATTTCTTTATGTGCACTTGAGTTCCTACCTGATTTCATTTCCCTTCAGCCAAATGAACTGTCTTTTAATACTTCTAGTAATGCAAAGTATCGACAAATTTGTCTAGATTCTGTTTAGTTTGAAAACATATGAATTACACTTTAATTTTTAAGGGTATATTTGCTGGAAATAGAATTCTATGTAGAATTCTAAGTATATCCCAAAGAACCTTAAAGATACCTTTCTGTTTTTAATATTTTTACTGTTCTCTTGTGTACAGTGTGTGTTTCTTCTTCACTTAATTGAATTTTTTCTGTGTCTTTCGTGTTCAGAAATTTTACTAAGATACCTCAGAATATAGTTTTCTTTTTGTTTATAACATTCAGAATTTGTTGAGCTTGTTGAATCTGAAGTTGTTAGATTGATATATTTCATCAAATTTGGAAAAATTACTGTCATTATAGTTTCAATATTTTTGCTGTAATATTTCTTGGGTATTGAGGGGGGGGAGCGGGAGGGGGTGGAGTGGGTGGTAAGGGAGGGGGTGGGGGCAGGGGGGAGAAATGAACCAAGCCTTGTATGCACATATGAATAATAAAAGAAAAAAAATAAAAATAAATAAATAAAAAGAATAAAATTATATATACGTGTTAAAATTTTTAATTAATATCTTTGTTGAGACTCCCATCTATTTGTTTATGATATCCACTTTTAAAATCTT
Source organism: Castor canadensis (assembly GCF_047511655.1). Taxonomy (NCBI): domain Eukaryota; kingdom Metazoa; phylum Chordata; class Mammalia; order Rodentia; family Castoridae; genus Castor; species Castor canadensis. The sequence continues at coordinate 86,426,038 of NC_133397.1, read as the reverse complement.
TGAGTAAATATTTAACAGCTTTTTAAGATTTCTTGTCTGTTAGTTCTACTCTTCTGTCATACCTGTGTTTCTATAACTGTTTTTCTCCTGGACTTAGGCCATATTTCCTATTTCTTATTGTCTAGTGATTTTTTTTATTAGATGCCATACATCATGACTGCAGTGTTGTTCAAATGTCTGAAATATTATTTTCTTCCTGTCAAGAGTGTTGAGCTAATTTTCTGGCAGCACAGGTTGGTTTTAGGCTTTAGCAAGACAGGTTAGAATGGTCCTTACTTTAGGGCACAGCTTTCCTGAGGTCCTAACAGAATGTCCTCGCTAGTGAGTTCTGTCCCTCTGACTAGTCGACTCACCTACATTTCCCACCACTGTGTCAACTCTGGAGTCCTCATTCCCCTCTCAGCTCAGTGCTGGATCTCTACTAGGCCTTGTAGTCTCTTGTGTACATGGAGCATTTGTCCACAGGCTCAGGAGGGGCTTTATACAGATTCTGGGACTTTCCCGCAACGGAGCTTCCTCTTCTTTGGTATCTTTCTTCTCAAGTTCCGGCTGCCCTATCAGCACTAAGCTATTATCTTTACTCCTCCTGATGAGAACTCTGCTCTCTTTCAGCTCCACTTTCATACCACAATAGAGATCATGCTCTCAGGCAGAAATTAGAAGTCATTTCATGGATTCTCCCCTCAAGGGCCACTCCCCATGCACTCTGTTGTACAATGACTGAAATCAGTCGCTCCTTTTTTTTTTTTTCAGTTTTGTATTTGGTTTCCGGAGCATGGATGTCTGATAGCCAGCATTACATCATGTGCTGGACTGGAAGCCTCCGGTAGTCCCAACTGTACAGAAGGAAGTATGGAGCCTTAGGAATCCCAGTGTTTTGCTCAATCATGTGCACACAAGCCGTGGGTATCAGAATCCTGACCAGAGACCTGACTTTCACATTCCTTATCCTGTGCTTGTACTTTCAGCTTTATGGAGACTTTACAAGAAAGTACACCAAGTGCGGATTTGGGTCTGACAGGCCTGAGTTGGAACCAGATCCTCCACTTCCCAGGAGAGTGACCTTACACAAGTTTCTTCACATCCACATTCTTATTTGCTATCTATGAAAAAAAGATAAAAACCCTCTCCTTTCCAGGGGTTTGCAATAAGATTCAATGTTTAGGACTGTGTGTGCTGGACTGTGTGTGCTAGCTCTGTAAATGAGAGCTAGCCACAGTGTGACACTGTGAACAAGGAATTGGTAACTAGCTAATGCTATTCTCTCTCTCTCTCTCTCTCTCTCCATGTGGCAGGCTTGACTTGCTTTATTTACTAAAGCAATTTGAGGCAACAGCTCTTGGTTAAGTCCCAGGTGTTATTAATATCTCTGAATCACTATGCAGTTCTATAAATACCTTTCCTTCTTTTAGCTATGTTATTTTTTTCTCCTTACCTCATGAAAATATAAGTCAGCAATGGAGTTATGAATTACTGCCCCCCTTGTTCTCTGCTCTGTAATTAAGGAGGCACTGGGTAAGACAGCAACATGTGCTGAGGAAGAGGGATGGCTGGCATGGCTGGCAGTGAACTGCTGGGGATCATCTGTCTATGAACCCCCAGTGGGGCAGGGATGCTTGAAAAAGGAGCTCAGCAGAGAGGAGCAGAGTCAGGTGTCACAATGGCTCTCAGCCCGTAAGGATTTCCAATGTTGGGTTTTAGTCTTCTCCCAAAGTAGTTTTCTACCCTGGTAAGTATTTTGTTTTGGTCTTGAATATTTTACCTGCATCTCTTTTTTGCTTATCCATGTAATCCTACCACAATTAACCAGCCATCAATTTCAGTCATACACCATGTCTGTTTTTTAAGCAAGTGTGTGGACCTTCAGTAGAATTTGGTCCTCTGCACCTATCTGACCACACAGGACCAGGCTAAAGGATCTTTACTGAGCAAATCTCCAACCCCATTAATTTTTAAAAGACTTTTTACGATGAAGGAGAAAAATGTCATTAGGAAGGGAAATGCTACAGTTTCTGAAAAAAACAAGGAATTAGTTTTCTTCAGATAGCATAATGACTTGACTTGTTAGATATGTCATTTTCTTAGAACTAGCATCCATAAGAGGAAATTGTGAAGAGAAGTTATGATGGGGCCTTTGAATACAGTAGGCTTGGGCACTAGACATGAGTTCAGATTCAATTCTTCCTTTGCTAGCTTCAAACACAGGCAAGTGAACAACCCCTCCCTTCCTCAGTTTTCTCATGAGCAAAATGGGAATAAGAATGGCTGTCTGATAGGGCTGTTAGGAGCATCAAATGCCAACATGTGGTGGATTCAGATGCTTCATAAGGAATTGTTATAATAATTTCTGTTGCCATGGTGAGGCATGGCCTGTAGAGTGTCTGAGTGAAGTCTATGTTTTAGAAAGCAACTCCTTTGAATACTTTCAATGTCTGGCCCCTCCTTGTCTTGACATTTGATGCAGTGAATAGAAATATTTCTTAGAACTGCTGAATAGGCTAGCTGCATCTGTCTCTGAATCTGGTCCCTAGAGCAAATAAGGAGCCTTGACATCCAGTTACTTGGTTGCTACCAGGGGAAGCTCTTTGCAGCTTTTATTTTTTCTTTTATGCTTTCTTTTGGAGTAGATACCTAGGAATCTTCCATTCATCTTGGTGTCTTCCTTTCCTACTTCCCACATGTAAGCTGTGATTAGTCCTACCCCTTCTTTATACTCTCAGGACCTCCCCTTGTGTTCCCTTACTTTAGGCCCTCACCACTTTAGACTCTTGCCATGTCTCACCAGGACAGTGCAGTAGCTTCTGACTGAGTTCCTCACCTGTAGTCAGGGCCACCCATTGCTTTCCACTGGATTCTTCATGATCCAGACCTTGCAATGCTTCCTTAATGCAGCATCTTTCAGTGAGGCTGCCAGGCTACCTGTTCTAGAGTCACCTAGGTTCTTCTTCAGCAGACAGATTCCCAGGCCTCATTTCTTTCTTCTCGGGTCAGTGTCTCTGGGGGAGAGGCCTAACCATGCTCCTTATATCACTTTTACATTCTTCTACTGTACACTGGATCTGAGAACTGCTGTCCTTTTATTTAACCTCCAGCCTGCTTTCAAGGCCTTCCAAGACCAGAATCTCTCTACAAACCCAATTTATTTCCCCTTGAGCCTGTCAAGCAGATCCACTGGTTGCTTATCCAATAGTCATTTCCACCCCCAATCCTACTAGCAGAGTGTGGAGTCCCACAGTTAAATCTAAAAATATTAGACACACATACTCTCAACCTCCTTTGCAGCTATGGCTATTAAAGGGAGGCTTGCTGATAAGGGAAGGTTCTGATAAATGTCCTCCTTGCCTCAAACAAGAGAGAGACACCTACTCCTATCCTGTCATCTGCACTCCCTTGCTTCCTGTGGTTGATTGTGGTTGAACAGATCATCCCTGGAGCTGTGGTGGCCATCTTGAAGCATGAGGTGACAAGTCTGTGGTTGCTGGAGGGTGGTGGAAGGGAAGGTGGATGGCCATGGATCCCTCAAGGGGAGTTGTACTTAGCCAGAGTCCAGCTGCCCTTGACCTCTTGTTATGGGCTGTCATGGAAGGTCCTTACTGGGAAGGCCTCCATTGGTTCTCTTACTTGTGACTGATTCATCCATCACAATCAGAATGAAATCACTGGTCTCCATGTATTATAAGTTCCTACAGACTTTCTCATTACCCAACTCCTGATACCCATTCCTTTTTTCCTCTGGGCTTCTCCCAGAGCTTGTGCACACTCTTTAAGAACCAACCTGAGTCTTGTATCTCCTCTTTCATAAATCTTTCCCAGTGGCAATAGTCTATACTAAACTCTACCTTATTTGGTATTATGCACCTAAAATCTGAACCCAACAGATATACACTTAATTGTTACCAACTTTGTGAGAATCCACCTTCCTTGCCATCTAGAGTTTAAGAACCTTATGACACCTTTTTTCTCCTGTATTTCCCAAGATGGTGGTGGGTATAAGTAGGCACTTAGTGAATCAAAGATAATGAATGGTGTGATTGACTGTTATCTAGGATAACAACCAATGTAAGCCTCCCAAGCATCCAGGATTTCAGGCCAGGCATTAGCTACTGACACTTGGCTCTTTTACTATTATTTTTACTTTTATTAAAATTAACCTCATAGCATGTTCTACATTTTTTAGCCACCGTCTTTTCTACAGTTACTTGTGGTTTAGTAGTTGTATTTAATTTTATTTTTTATTGCATTTCTATATCTGGTTTGTTTTGGTGTTGTTATTATGGTGGTCCATTTTCTCTTCTCTGAATAGTCTTGGGACTAATCCCTCAAGAGAAAGCTGCCCACAGAGAAGACTCCCATAATAAACCAAAATAGATATACATCCCAACAGGTGTACAAATTGTAACATATAAGCACAAGAATATGAAAAAACAAGGCAACATGACTCCCACCCAAATTCATAACTGCATTAACTGAATCCAAAGATCTGGAAATGAATGAAATGCTATACCAAAGCAATCAAAAGCCTAGTTTTAAAAGAGATCGACAACTTCACAGAGGTTTTAAATAAAGAGATTAATAAAGTAAAGAAGTCAATTTGAGACTTGGATGAGAAATTCAACAACTTGGAAAAGAAATTCAAAACCTGGATGAGAAATCCAACAGAGAGGTTCTGGGAAAAAAAAAAAGAAATCTTGGAAATGAAAAGTTAAATAAAGCAAGTAAAAAACTGAATGGAAAGCATCATCAAGCAGAAGAAAGAATATCAGGTAATCAAAGACAAGGTTTAGGAATTATTACATTCAGAGAGCAATAAAGAAGAAAAGAAATCATCAAAAACTTCTGGGAGGAAGGTAAAGCAGTTCCTGTCTGGGAGTTGGCACCAGTGGGAGGGGGGAAGATATAAGGAAAAGGTGGAAGAGGGTGAGTATGGTGAAAATATTATGTACTCATGTATGAAAATGGAAAAATGTGACCTGTTGAAGCTATTCCAATAATGGGGGGGTGGGAGGATAAAAGAGAATGATGGAGGGGTAAATTTAACTAAGATATATTGTAAACACTTTTGTAAATGTCACAATGTATCTTCAATACAGCAATAATATGACTTTTAAAAACCCTCTGGGACACAATTAAGAGATAAAACCTATAACCTATAGCAGAAAATTTGCAAAATCTTGGGAAAGAAATGGACATTCAAGTATAGAAGGCATCTAAAATAGATATGACTAGCAAAATAACTTCACATCATATTATAGTTAAAGTGCCAAGAGTCCAGAACACAGAAAGAATACTGAGAGCTTCAAGAAAGAAGTGCCAAGATATTTAAAAAGGTGAACCTATTAGAATAACAGAAGACCTCTCATCAGAAATCCTATAGCCCAGGAGAGCAGGGACTTGTGTATTTCAAGTCATTAAGCAACATGATTATCTACCAAGATCACTACATCCAGAAAAGTAACATTTTAACATTGAAGGTGAAATAAAGACATTCCATGATAACCATAAGTGAAAGCAATTCATCATGACAGCAGATAACTGAAGGACTGCTACACTTAGAAAAGGAAAGATACACATGCACAAGAGCTCAGAAGAGAGTAAATCTTGTTAGTAGAATAGAGAAACAAATGAGGATATAATCAAATAAAACAGCAAACCTCTAAGGTGAAGAGGGGACAAATTACTAAACACCTTCCAATAATAACCCAAATGTATATTTTCAACTCTTCAATTAAAAGATGCATTGTGGTTGAATGAATTAAAAAACAGGATCCAACTCTTTGCTGTTTGCAAGAAACTCATTTTATTGGCAAAGAAACACATACTATGAAAGTGAAAAGATAAAAATGATATTCCAAGAAAATGGAATCTGAAAACAAGCAGGAGTAGTTACACTCATCTTTTATAAAACACACTTCAAACCAAAATAGGTCATAAGATATAAAGGAGGTTACTACATATTAATAGAGGAATATTAATAAAAGTTACAATTCATCAAGAAAATGTGATTGGAATTATATATGCACTGAATGTTGCTGCACCCAAAACAAATACTACTGGACATAAAGGGAGAGTTAGCTGCAGATAAAATAATAGTGGGTGACTTCAATACCACATTGTCATCAATAGATAAATTCATACAAAAGTGGTAGAGTACCTGCCTAGCAAGTGTGAGACCCTGAGTTCAAACTCCAGTGATACTAAAAGATCAATAAAGGAAATTCAGAGTTAAACTGTACCATAGACCAAACACATGTACAGAATATTCCATCCAACAGCTGTAGAATGCACATTGTTCTCAGCAGCCCATATAACTTTCTTCTAAATAGATCACATTTTAGGCTATTAGTCAAGTCTTAACAAACACAGACCAAAAAAAAAAAAAAAAAGACCAAAAACCAAACAATTTCTTGTATTTTATCAGACCAAAGTGAAATAAAATGTCAATAGCAAAAGAAACTACAGAAACTGTACAGGCACATGGGGATTGAACAATACATTTTTGAATGATTAGTGGATCATTGAAGAAATGCTGAGAGAAAATATTAAAATTCCTAGAATCAAATGAAAATCAAAATACAACTCACCACCCATTTCATTCTTGACAGAGGTGCCAAAAACATACATTGGAGAAAAGACAGCCTCTCCAACAAATAGTGCTGTGAAAACTGGATTTCTACATATAGAAGACAAACTAGATCCCTATCTCTCACCTTGTGCAAAATCAACTCAAAATAGTTGAAAGATCTTATTGTAAGCCTTGAACCTTTGTAACTACTATAGGAAAATGGAAGGAAAACACTTCGAGATAAGCAACAATTTTCCAAATAGGACTTCAGTTGCTCAGGAAATAATAGCAAGAATTGACAAATAGGAATTCATCAAATTAAAAGAGATTTCTGCCCAGTAAAAGAAACAATGACCTGAGTGAAGAGACAGCCTCTAGAATTGGAGAAAAATCTTTGCCAGCTATTCATCTGACAGGGAATTAAGATCCAGAATAAAGAACTCAAAAATTTAAATACCAAAATAGCAAGTAATCTAATCAATAAATGGAGAAATGAATTGAACAGACAGTTCTCAAAAGAAAAAGCACAACTGGCCAATAGATATGTGAGAAAATGTTCAACATCCTTAGCTTTCAGGGAAATGCAAACCAAAACTACATGGAGATTCCACCTCACAGCAGTCAGCAAGTGCTGGCGAGGATATGAGAGAGAAAAGAACCCTTATATACTGTTGGTGGGGTTATAGATTAGTCCAGTCACTACAGAAATGAGTTTGAAGACTCCTCAAAAAAACTAAAAATAGAACTACTATATGATCCTGCTGTACCACTCCTGGATATGTACCCAAAGGATTTGATATGATAGTGACTTCCTCTGCATGGCAGGTTAACATCAGAGAAGAAATCCATTACATTTTTCACCTAGGAATGCTATAGGCAGGTGCCATCTTGAGAGAGGGCAGATTGTTTGAAACTGGGCTACTCTGGGGACATAAAAACAAGGGAAGAAGGAAGGAAGAAGCTGAAGACAGATGGGGGTTTCCCATTCATTGTTTCCCTTTCCAAACACAATTTCCCACTCTGCAGGGAAAGTCTCCCTGGCATCTGTTTTAAAGACTTGGTAATTTTATAGGGTAAATGAAGTCTATTTATGCCTTTAAGTTGTAGAAGTTTCAAGGCAGCTCAAAATACTTTCTGATTTTTTTAATGGGCTGTGTTTTTTGATTCTTAATAACAGTGTATTCCTTTTTGCTGATTTTTGTTCTGTTTCCTGGGGTCATTTTGTTATACTTTAATCTTCTCTTAATTCTTGCCACATATTGTTCTCTCAGATCCAGGTTTTAGTTTGCATTTGGAACCCGGGAAGGGAGCTACAACTTACTTTGGACCTACCTTGGGCTAGCACTTTACCTAAGAATCATCTTTAATTCTTTCAGCACCCACATGAAGTAGATAGCATTATTCTTATTTTATAGATGTGGTTCTAAGAGGTTATGTAGGTAGCACAAAGCTACCCTTGGATTAATGCCCACCTTTGTTAGAACATTCTCAGTTCTGTGTGTCAGAAACTCATCTCCAATTGGCTTAGCCAAAGAGTGGCTATTGATTTCCACTACTGAGAGATGTGGCTGCATTCTGTCATAGCTGGATATGGAGGCTGACTTCCTGACCTTAGGATTCAGTCTTGGCTGTTTTCTGTTCCCTCTGTTTTTAAGCCAGCCCTAACTTTGTGGGGTCAAGATGGCTGCCAACACTCCAAGTTTACATCTTATATTCCCAGCTGTCCCAGAAGGAACAGCACTTCTCTTTTGAATTGAATTGAATTGAATTCAGAACTAAATCTCTTTGGCCTAGTTTAGTTGCTATATGCTGTGATCTTAACCTGTGTGCCCCCATAAGTGTGATAGCATTTGGAGGTGGGGCCCCTGGGAAGTGATTATATCATGACAATGGAGCCCTCATGAATGGGACAAATGACCTTATAAAAGAGGCCATGGAAACCTCCCTTCCACTTCCCACAGTGAACAGAGACATCTGTGCATCAGGAAGCAGCCCTCACCAGACACTGAATTTGCCAGTGCCTTGATCTTAGACTTACATCCTCCAGAACTATGAGAAATAAATTTCTGCTGTTTCCAAGCCACCCAGTCTGTGGTATTCCATTATAGCTGCCCTAACAAGACTAAGATACCACACTCATCCCTGAGCAAGTTTTATGGATTTTTGACTTATAGAGGTAGTGTTCACCCCACAACATGCCCTATAAGGGAGCAGGGTGAGACAACACAGCTGAGTCACAGAGCCTGAGTAGGAGAGGGCTATGTCACCACAGTCCAGTAAGGGGCTGTTTTCAGTAGAAGGGAAAATGGAGGGTGGAAAGGCAGAAATAAGGAGGCTCAGCCCAACATCCACGATCATGGGCCCTAGGCCTCCCCTGAAGGGAAAAGCTTAGGACCAGCAGGCAGTCACTTTACACAAGAGGCAAGAAAGTACTTCCTGACCAACCTGCCCTTATCTGTTCTAATGCTATAAACAGTATGAGCTATTAAGTGGGGAAAACAGAAATCAGACCTGTTTCTCTCACTCTGAGGAGGCCTCACAGCTCATGGGGTATGTATGTGCATTTGTGCTGACAATTCATCTCAGAAATTAGGGAAAAGAAAAGCACACTGTAGAATACTTGTCCTGTGTCTCCCCTTTCTAGTCTCTACTGCCAAACATGCCTCCTGGGTTCACCCTCCGCAACTGATCAGGGGCTCTGACCCCAGAAAAGGAAGTGACCCCTCTGAGAAAGTGAGTTACACAGCAGCTGTCCATCAGATCTCACGTCAGCTCTGAAGCCCCCTCTTCTAGTCCTTCGCTACACAGACTCTTGGTCACCCTTATTACACCCAAGCTGCCAGAGGTAAAGTCCTCAGGCTCTGAAGTCCCATTACCTCTCAACATCACATCACAGATACTGATCTCAGGCAAGTTACTTAACTTCTCTGTTTCATGTTCCCTTCTATGCAAATAAATTAAGGTAGGGAAAGCACAGTACCTGGAGCATACACAATACAAACCAAGCATTAGCTATTATTATTATTTTCTCATCTAGGTATCATGAAATTTAATACACATGAAGCACTTAGAACAGTGATTGGCACATAGTAAGTACTTAATCGATGTTTGTCATTGTTGTTACTTAGGAACCAGTAGGACATATGGGCCTTTCCTTGGCGACTTAGCCTCACAACCTTGGCTGTCTGTTAAATCAATTTGAGGGGTGCTTAAAACCTGGCCATGTGTGGGCTTCTCCCACCCAGTGGACCTCAGCCGTGGCAGCTCTGGGGAGCTAGCTATGGTAATAGCTGTGGTAACCTGAGCCTCGTGCCCAGAGACTGGCTATAGTGCCATGGCATTCTGTGGATGCAGTAGGATGCTACGAAGTTCTCCAGGTGATTCCAGTGGGTGACCAGAGCTGATAACCCTGCCTTAGAGGGATCTACTTGGGAGAGAGGACATAATAGGTAACATAGTAGGGACTTAACAGATGAGAGAGGCCCTGAATAGTACAAAAGTGCAGACAACTTAGAGTCCCAGATATATCTGAGTCCCTTCCAGGACCTGCCAATGGTTATCAAGCAAAGGACAAGCAATGAGACCCAACCAAGGGCTCAGCCCCTCTAAAGGCAGCAGAGACCTATCCTGCTAGCTTGTGCAAACATCAATCTTCCAGGCTTGGGTGAAGACAGGTTCCAACAGCTGGCCTGTTGAGTTTGGGAGTCTAGAACCCCTGGGACTGACTCTGGCCAAGGTAACATGCCTCGGGTTATGAGGTATGGTTTCTCGTGGGCAGGGTCTGTGTCTTTTCATTCATTGATTTTTATCTGTTGAAAATGCTGAGGCCTTACTACATGGCAAGTATTGTGCTGAGTGCACAAAATGAACTTTCTCCTGTTTTGGTGGGACTTGTGGTCTGGAAAGGTATGAGGGTGTGCAAACAGGAAGGCTCTATGTGGGTACTTTGAGTATGGGATGTAGACACTGTTGGCTGAGATGGCACATGGGGTAGTACCACAAGGTTTGGAGCAGGATGTGTGATTGGTGGGGGAGGGTAGAAGTTCTAAGTAGAGATTCATTCATCTTTGCATCTATAACATAGTGGCTGCCCTACTCCACTGTGTTCAAATCTCCCAGGGAGACTTTAAAAATGACTGAAGCCCAGATCCCACCCCTAGCATGGAGCCCAGCATGAGAATTTCACCTTTCTTCTCCAGGTGGATCTCACATGCACCCGGGCTCCAGACAACTTGTTCTAATAGTGTAGAGGCTGAATGATTGAAGGACTGTGTGTGACACACATGACAAAGTCTTGTTAAAGGACACAGGACAGGCTGGCCCTCCAGCTCCTCTAACCTCCAGGATGGCTTCCTGAGGGGCACTGACCTGGTGATAAGTGTCAAAGGGAGGAAAGAGGACAGTTGGGAGCTAGGGCAGACAGAAGAGCTCCTATTTTTGTAGACTGACCCATTTGGTGCAAATTCTCCAGGCAGAACTTGCTTGAACTCTTTGATGCCAAAGGAGGAGAAGGATTAGAATCAGACACTGTTCTCCCACCCTGAGCCCAGCCATTGCTGGACCATGCTAACCTGAGGATTCTGCACCAAATGCCTAGCTCCCCTAAAAACTACCTGAAAACCCAAAAAGTGCCCTGAATGCTAGAAACCAGAAGCTGGTCTTGAGAGCCCTTGGAAAGACTGTAGGAGGAAAGAATGAGTGAGCTCCATCCTCAGGAAGAGCAGGGCTGGGGCAGAAGGTACTATCTGCCAGCTGCATTTGCCTCTGAAGCACCTCTGAGAAGATCCAGACGGTTCCCATGGTAATTGGAGTCAAACTGAGAGGGAAGTAGCTCATCACTGTATGGTCAGTTAGCCATAAATGTGATTTTTACATAATTCTTTTGACTACATCTGTTATCAAATATCACACCCACCTCCAGAGTGTACACTGCTATTTTTTAAAGTGAAAATTATAGGAAAGGGCACCCTTATCAAAATATCAAACTTGCCCTTCTCATTCTCTCTCTCTCTCTCTCTCTCTCTCTCTTTTCTCTCTCTCCTCCCTTCTCCCTGCTTCAAAGCCACCAAATTGATTCAGCTCAAGGCTAAATATAGGGATGACTAACAATGATTTCCACAAGAGCCTTAGAAATTGCTTGTAAGCGAGCAAACGGAAAATAGATTATCCAGCAACCACAACAACGAGCGTTGGAGACAACAGCCTAAATCCTGCTGCTGAGCAGAAATAAAGAGTAATGTGCTTTCCCTCAGCCTGGCCTCAGATCATTGCTGGAGGGAGCAAGCCAGGCAGAGGCCACTGTTCCTATTTGGAGCTGTTTCCTGGGAGGGGCTATGGGGTTGCAGGGAGAAGCCAGGTCCACTGTGAGTCTTAGAGTGAATTTTCTAGAAATCAGGTAGTTTATGAGCCATGGCTCTATCTTGCATATAAAAATGAGGCTCTCCACGTTTCCTTCTGCTGAGGAGGCCTGGAATATTGGGAAAAGTGGCTGGTGGCATGATGGCGTGAAGAGTCCCGGCCCAGAATCACAATGGAAACAGCTCTCTTGACAGTAGAATCTCCTCTGATCAAGTCTCCTTGTGAACCTGTGTGAAATCCCAGGACCACTCACACCCAGCAGGCTGCACCAGGACTATCTTGAGGCCTGGGTAGGAGGGGCTCCTACCCTCACCTCAGCCCTGTGTCCTGAGGCCCCCACAGGTAAGAGGCCTAATTCATGCCTCACATTCGGGACCAGGGGTTTGCAAACTACTACTGTGACTCACTTGTTTTCATACACCTCATGGGTTAAGAATGGTTTTTAGAGGCTAGCGGAGTGGCTCAAGTGGTAAAGTGCTGACCTAGCAAGCACGAAGCATGAGGCCCTGAGTTCAAACCCCAGTACCATCAAAAAAAAAAAAAGCAATGATTAAATGGTTATGAAAAATCAATTAAATCACATAGGATTCCTTGTTCATTCATTTGCATTTAAGCTATGCTCACACTACAACCGCAGAGTTAAGTAGTTAAAACAGAGATTCCGTGGCCTTGTTTTAATCCAGCAACAGAACACCTGATGATGATTAATTTATAAGGGAGGTGTTTATCTAGCTCACAGTTTTGGAAGCTGTAAGTCCATGATCTCATCCGTTTGGCCTCTCATGGTGGCTGTGTTGTAACATGGTGGGTCACATCATGGCAGGAGCACATGTGAGCATTCACACAGTGAGAGAGGAAGCAAGAGAGATGGGGGGAGGGACCAGACTCACTATTTTATCACAACCTGCTCTCTCATGAACCAATTCCTTCTGAGAGTGGTGCCCCATGACGTCATCACCTTTCAGTAGGTCCCACCTTTTAACGATCACCCATCCCTCAATATTGCTTTCATACTGGAGACCAAACTCCAGCATGTGAACTTTGGGGGACACAGTCAAAGCACATCTAAACAACCACACCCACCAAGCCTGAAGTATTGACTATGTGGTCATTTACACAAGTTTGTGGAGTCTGGGCCTATACCATACTGGGTGTACCTGGGAACCCAGGATTTCCTGCCCACAAAGTCCTAAGACCCATCCATTTGCAGGGAAGAGCTTCTCTAGCTTTCCTTCTTGAGGTGCCCAAGGGAAGCAACAGAAGCTTACAACAAAGATGGAGCTCCCATAATACTTGTCATTTATGATTGCACTCTGGATTCAACATTGTGGTTGTGGTTGGGGGTAACGGTTCTATATAACACCTTACCAATAGAGCTGCTCTTCACCCAGTATAACAGGGATTCTTCCAAACAAACCTACTCTGGCCAGAGGTACTTGTTATCACATTTACATAATTTCATTCAGTACTTGCAAATTAATGAAACATGAGTATGAAAATAAAGAGCTTTATTGTGGAAAAGGCCCAAGAAAGATGTATCTCTAAAAACCAGTCCTGGCTACTTGGGAGGCTGAGATCAGGAGGACTGTACAAGACCAGCCTGGACAAAAAGTTCTTGAGACCCCATCTCAACCAATAGCTGGGTGTGGTGGCAAGCACCTGTCATCCCAAGCTATGGAAGGATCATGGTTTCAGGCCAGCCAAGGTAAAAAAACGTTTGTGAGACCACATTTCAATGGAAAAAGGCTGGATATGTTGGTGTGTTCCTGTCATTCCAGCTATGGGGGAAGCTTAAAATAACAGAATCATAATCTAGGTCACCCTGGGCAAAAAGCAAGACCTGGGCTCCAAAATAACCAGAAGACAAAGGGCAGAAGGTATGGCTCAAGTGGTACAGTGCTTGCCTAGCAAGCACAAATCCTTGAGTTCAAACCCCAGTACCAGAAACAAAAACAAAAACAAAAAATCTCAGTGGTGTTCACATAGGTGTAGGCAAGGTGTATGCATGGAATTTTTGGAAAATTTGAATGTGCAAAGATTTTTGCTTTATGTATACCCAAAGTTTTGCTCCACTTTTAGAATCAAAACTACAAAATGCAGCCTATTAATCATCCTTGTGGAAGAAAGAGGATGTGAAATTCTAGTGCAAAGGATAAGACATTAGATCAGGACCTTGACAATATTTGCACTGAAGGCTAGGCAAGCCATGTACCTGATGTGTTTTAGTGAAATAAGCTTAATGTCATCATTCTTTATGAGTCCTCACTTACCACCTTTGGTTAACACTCCAATTAGCTATTTCCATGTGAACTGCTTCATGGAAGGTGCCATGTTGTACCGTCATATTGGACATAGTTCAGCATTGCAAGGAACATTGTTCAGAAAGGTACTAAAGCTTTACATGCATTATTTCATGTAGTGCTCACAAAAGTCTGATGTGACAGATACTTCCATAGTCCTCAAGCTGTAGATAATTAACTGAAACTCAGAGAGGGTAAGTCACTTGCCCAAAGACATACCACTAAGAAGTGAGCAGAGACTTAAATGCAAGTCCTCCTGGCTCAAAACTCATGAACTCAGCCTCTGTGCACCTCTTTGACATGGCAGGTTTTCCTCAAACTGTGCAGAATAAGTAAAAGAATGAATGAGAACCCACAAGCTGCAGCTTCTATTAACAGGGGTCCGGTTCTCTGCAAGAGCCATTCAGCTGGGTGGAAGGGAGACGAAAGCCACAGGCCACACAGCTTGATGTCCTGGGACCTCAGTTTTCCTTGGCAAACAACAGAATGCTTCTAAAAACGTTTCAGTGAACTTGTCTGTATCACGGAGTGATATGCAAAACGGTACGTGAGTTCTACCTGTAAAACAGAAGACTTCTGAGCGCTCTAGGTTCTGGGCTGCACCATCCTACATCCCCATATCCTGTGGAGTTCACGATCATTGTGGGCTCTTTGGTGGGAATTTTGGGGAGCACAGCTATGCAGAGCCTTCTGGAGAAGGCTTGTTTGAGCCATACTCACTTTGTCAGTGTTTGTTTTGACACGAGCCAGTGGGTTTGGGGAGCATGGTGTTGAAAAGTGCTGTTGCCAGGTCCCAACCTGGGAGAGAAATTGAGGGGCAGAGGATTCTGGGTGAACACGAGGTCAGCGCCTAGGATGGCCAGTGCCCTTTGGGGAGCTGAAAAGAGAAGGCATCTGAAGTGCTGGCCTTCTGTGGGAGTTACACATGACTGTGCTGAACAGGCTGTCCTGGCAAAGACTCCATAACACCTCCCACTTAGAAAAGTGCAATTATGGGACGCATGCCTTTGAGGTACCTTCAAGCCAGCTGGGAGCTTCATTGTACAAAGGCAGATCAGCAAATTCAGGTGGCCTGGGCAACTCCCACCCCACTCCCAGCCCTGGTCAGGCCAAGGTGACTGGGCCTCGGGGTTCCCAGGGGAATCTTACTTCTGGGTGCACCTGTGGGTGTTTCTGGGTGAGACTGGCATTTGACTCGGTAGAAGTCCAATCTGTTGAGGGGCTGAAGGGAACAGATGGAAGGCATTTGTCCCCTGCCTTCCTGTCTCACTGCTGGGGCTGAGACAGCTCATTTCATCTCCTCCTGCCCTCGGGCTGGGATTCCCACTATCAGCTTCCCTGGTTCTCAAGCCTTCCAGCTTGGGTTGGATTCTGTCACTGGCTTTGTGATTCTCTGGAGAAACCTGACTAATACAAGCCCATTGTGAATCTGGCCTATCAGTGAGACTTGGGGTGACTGTGAACCCTGAAATTGTGTGTGTACTCATGTATTGCTCTGGGGAGAAAATCCAAAGGGTCACATAACTCCCCAAAAGGAAGAGCTATTGTCTTAAAGAGACCTTGGGGTAGAAAGGTCAGGCTTGAAGATTTTAGGCACTTCTACAACAGAAAAAGCCCACTGTTTCCTGAACCTCCTGGACCTATAGAAGGCTTTGCACAAAGTTCACTTGTCTTCACGTGGCATTGGCTCCACCCTCTCTTGCTGACAGGAACTTTGGAGTCCTGAACTCCTCTGAATTGATCAAAGCAAAGGGAGCATTTTGATGAATGGAATTTGAGCTGCTCATGGGAGGCAACACACTTCAATGCAGCTGGTGCATGCGTGAAATTATTTAGTGCACATGACAGAATTATAGAGTTTGGAAGAAGTACCTGGGGCTCAGACCCTTCAGTTTGAAAAAATGAGAGCAGGACATTAACTGGACTCTGCAAACTGCTGGGTTCCATGGCAGAGCAGTGTCTGGATCACAGAACATGAACAGAGTGTGAGGCTGGGCCTTTGGCAAGGACTGGGTTGTGTCAGGTGAGGAGACTTGGATGTGTCAGAGTAGAAGGCACATTGTCACCAGACTCAGTTGCCCTCTTCACTCCTTCAGAAGTGTCCTTTGAAATCACACATCTTGCCAAAATGCAGAGCTAGGAAGTTCATACATCAGAGAATTGCTAAGTGGCACACATGCTCTCTTGAGAACCGCAAAAAAAAAAAAAGGAATAGACACTTCCCTGGAGGCTGCAGAGATGCTGTTTGTAAGCAGAGAAGTGAGAAAGGCTTGGCTCCTTGCCTGTGAACCTGCAGAGACAGGTGTGCGTCTGCAGAGTGGCTGTGTCTACCCCAGCCTGCAAGGGCTCTCATTACCTATTGCTTCCTGGGGTCAGATCTGGTCCCCACAGTTCTGACCCCAGTCCAATCACCTGACCACATCACATCCGGCTGTGTCCACTCGGAGGGCACAATTTAGACTCAGTGCTGAGAAGGCCCTATGATCTCTCACAGCCTACTTCTCCCTCTTCTTCCTGAGCCATTCTCCCCAGCCCACACCACTCTGAAGCCAATTGCCATGACATTATCCTTTGTGTTTTCTTCAGAAAGCACTCAAAAATCATCTCTTGCAACTATTTTTGCATAGGGGGGGCGGTTACTGAGGCTTGAACTCGGGGCCTACACCTTGAGCCACTCCACCAGCCTCCGTCCCCCGGGCCCTTTTTTATGAAGGGTTTTTTTGAAATAGGGTCTCGCAGAACTATTATTTTCCAGGACTGGCTTCAAACCACCATCTTCCTGATCTCTGCCTCCTGAGCAGCTAGGATTACAGGCGTGAGCCACTGGCGCCCAGCATATTTTTTAATTTCTCTCACCTCCACTAGAAGGCAAACTTCCTGAAGCCAAAGACTAGCCTGATGGCCTGGTGCTACAAACGTAGAACATTGAAGGGCTGGGGACCCAGTGAGCTGATGGAAGGTTTGCTGAGTCCGCACACGAGGCAGCACGGGATGAAAGTTTCTGGGCCAACCGGGTGCCCCTTGCTGCTGGGTGCTCAAGGCAGCCCTCCTCACGCTGCTCCATGCTCAAAGCAAGTCCTGGGATTGCCACCGTGGGGAGCGGGGAGCTTCAAGATTGCAGAGGGGTGATCTGGAGAGGCCAACCATTTTCTTGATCTTTTATTCTGAGTGACTGGTTGTCATCATCTTTAACTGTGTGTGTGGTCAGTGGTCCTCACCCAAACATTCTGCCATTAGTTCACATGTGGCCTCAGCTATGTGTTCACATGTGGTCACCCTAGCTATTGGATGACCCTGAACAATCACAGGGCATGAGCCTCTTTAGAAAATGGTTGAGTTCTCAGATTGGGGAGTCAGACAGAGTTAGGCCTGAATTTTTCTTTTATTTATTAGCATATGATAGTTGTACAGGGGGATACGTGGTGACATTTACATGTGTGCTTACAATGTATCTTAATGAGATTCATCCCCTCCTCCCCCCTTCTTAGAACAATTTCAACAGGTTTCATTGTTCTATTTTCATACACATATAGAAAGTACATCCACCATATTTGCTTTTCTTCACCTGCTACCCCACCAGTACCCACTCCTGGAAAGGACCTGTTTTACCTTCCTGTCCTTCATTTTTTTTTAAGTGTACATTGATTGTTCAAGGTTTCACCTTGGTATTTCAGTCATATGTATCATACTTTAATCAGATTGACCTCCTCTATTATTTATTCATTTTTTTAAGAGCAAGTGATAGTGAAGTATATTGAAACACAATGCATCTGTGTATGAAATAGTAAGACATAACGCACTGTAAACTGTTGAATATATGGGCGCAGGGTGATAGGCCTGAATTTTAATTAAGTTACTTACTGAGTTAGGCTGGCTACTTAATCTCTCTGTTATGGTTTCTCCATCTGTGATGAAGAAATCTTAAAAACACCTCCAAGGGTGGTTATCAAGATTAGATAATAAGATGCTTATAAAACCCAGAGTTCTGAGTCGGGCATGGAGCGCCACAACTCTCGTTTGCTGCTTGTTGGTTACTAATTGTTACTGTCTTCACTGCTGTGATCACTGGCTACCAGGAAGAGGATGTGGCTGTCATCTCCTGACTTACAAAGTAAACCTTCCAGTTACATAAGCCTTTAGCTGATTGGATCTCAAAGTGTGGTACCCAGAGTAGCAAAATAAGCATCACCCGGGAACTTCTTTGAACTGCAAACTTTCAGGCCGCATTCTGGACCCACTACACCAGAAAGACTGGGTGGGGCCCAGCCACCTGTACTAAGGCACTTTAGGCGATTAAGCCCAAGCAAGTTGAGAAGCACAGTTTTAGTCCTACTCTTCTTAAGCCCAATGCAAATTAGAACAACCTGAGGTTCTTAAGTTACTTGGCTCTACCTGCAGGGATTGTGGTGTAATTGGTCTGGGAAGAGATCCCTGGTGAAATAGAACCGTTAGGATATGTGTGATAAACCTCACATAAGTGCACCCAGGCAGTATTTATCCTTCATGTTGTAGTGTATAGCAGGATAAAATATGAAGAGAGATATTTTATATATCTAGAACACTTTACCCGGTGTGGCTGCTTTTAAAAGTGGGATCTTTGGGTTTAACTCCTGTGCATCTTTTGTCAAGCTTGGTTCACTTGAGCTGCTGCTACCCAAAGTCGGGCCCTGCCTTCCCATCCTGCCAACATCATGCAAATCAATAGGAAGTTACTAAGAACCCACAGTCTTAACAGGCATTGATCAGAGACTGCTAATAAGGCACAATTAACACCTTTGCTCAACTCACAAGGCAAAGCAAAGCACATACTGCTTACTCTTTTTTTTCTGCCATCTCCTGACAGATTTTTTTCCAATACACTTTATGCATTGTGCATTTCTACATACTGAACAAGTGGAAATCAAAATTTTAAAAATGCAACATAATTTATAATTGCTCTGAGAATATGAAACACTTATAAACCTAACAAAACAGGTACAGGATCTTATGCAGAAAATTATAAAATGCTGGTGAAAGAAATGACAGAAGACCTGAGTACTGTGTCATGGGTCAAACTTTCTATAACAAAGACATCAATTCTCCTAAAGTTGAGCTGAGTTTACTGTTGTTTCAAGCAAAATATTAGAAACTTTTTTTACATACACGAGCTTATTCTAAAATGTCTGTAGAAAGGGCTTAGAATAGCCAAAATGGTATTAACAAAAGAGAATAAAGTAGGAGGAATCATTGTTCCTGTTATTAAAGCCTCCTGCATAGATAGCTACAGTAGCCAAAACCGTGTGGCCTTGGTGGAGAGATAGACAAATCAAGAGAGTAGAATGGAGAACCCAGGAATAGATCCACAGAAAAATACTCAATTGATGACAAAAGAACCAACACAATCAGTGGAGGAGCAATGGCCTGTTTCATAAATGGTGCTGGAATAATTTGATACCTGTAGAAAAAAAATGAATGTTGACCTAACCCTAAAATGTTACACAAAAATTAACTCAGGGGCTGGTGGAGTGGTAGAGCACCTGCCTAGCAAGTCTGAGGCCCAGAGTACAAACCCCAGTACTGTCAGAAAAAAAAATTAACTCAAAATAGATCATAGACTTAAATGTAAAATTCAAAATAATAAAACTTTTAGGGAAAAACATTAACAATCTTCAGGAGGTAGTACTCATTACAGAATTCTTAGACTTGACACCAAATGCATGACCCATAAAAGGGGAAATTAATAAATTTGACCTTATTAGAATTAAAAGCTTCTGTTGTGTGAAGGGTCAAGTTAGAAGAAAATATTTGTAAGTCACATATTAGAGAAAGGACCTGGAACTCAAATGCATAGCAATTTTCAAGCTTCAACAATCCATTTAGAACAATGAAATGACACATGCATACATTTCACTGAAGAGGTTATACAGATAGTAAACAAGCATGTGAAAAGATATTTGATGTGATTAACCATTAAAATGTCGATTCCAGAATGGCTAGGACAAAATACAGTGAAAACACCAATGATGCCAAGGATGCAGAGAAATTGAATTGCTTACACATAGCTACTGGAAATGAAAAATGCTATAGACATTCCAGAAAATTGTTTGCCAGTTTCTTTTAAAATAAAAAAATGAACTTAAAACAATTACACCCTTGGGTGTTTATAACAGAAAAATTATCTTAAAAAACTTATACACAATGTGATTTTATTTGTTATAGCCAAAAAAACTGAGGACAACCCAGATGTCCTGTAACAGTGACTTAACAACTGTGGTGCATCTACACCATGGAGTACTAGTAAGAAATAAAAAGGAAGAAATTGTTGGTACATGCAACGAGTCAAATGGATCTCACTTAAGAGCCAATCTCAAAAGGTTGCATACCATATGATTCCATTTATATAGTATTTTTGCTATAAAATTGTAGCAGTGGGAACAGATTAGAGGCTGTCAGGGGTTCAGTAAAAGGGAATGTGGGAAGTGGCTGTGGCTTAGAGGATAGCCCCAGGGATCCTGGTGAAGACTTTCCATATTCTGACTGGGGTGGTAGTCACATGAACCCACATTGCATGGAACTAAGAACACACAGAAGTGCATGTAAAAAGCGCATGGTGAAATTTGAGTAGTCAGTGGATTGCATAGCTTCCTGATTGCACTACTTTACACCATAACTATGCAAGCTGTCACCGTTAATGGAAACTAGGCAAAGGGCATATGGGATCTCTCTGTACTTATTCCTATAATTGCACATGAATCTTTTTAAAGAGCTTTTTAAAAATACAGTTACCCTGGGAAAAATGTTCCCGCATAAGTGTACAGATTCCTTTCCACAGACATCATCTCAATTGTTCCCATTTCAAGGAGATTAAGCAGTCTAGTCAAGCCCAATTTTAAAAGAGAAAACTGGGGCCAAATGGTTAATGGGGCCAAGGAATTATCACACTCTTGGCCCTATGACCAGCTCTCTTCAATACCAGGGATGTACTGAGATGGGTCATTATTATCCCCTATGTCAATGGGGATATGCCTCTTATTTACCTGTGAGGAAATTGAGTCTCAGAAATAGAACCTGGGCATCTGGCGGCTGATGGCTCACTACTGCAATCCTAGCTACTTGGGAGGCTGAGATTGGGAAGATTACAGTTCAGGCCAGTCCAGGTAAAAAGTTTGAAAGACCCATCTCCACCAATGGTTGGACACAGAGGCATGCGTCTAACAGTCCACCTAATGCAGGAAGTGCAAAATAGGAAGATCACACAGGGTCCAGATTTCCAAGCCTGGGCAAAAAGTGAGATCTTATCTCAAAAATAACCAGAGCAAAAAGAGTTGGAAGTGTGGCTCAAGTGGTAAAGCACCTGCCTAGCAAGTACAAAGTCCTGAGTTCAAACATCAGTAGTGCTAAAACAAACAAAAGAAATGTAACATGTGAAGTTATATATTTAGATTATAAAACATAAGCATTTGGGTTATAAATTATAAAAATTAAATCTGGATTAAAGCAAAAAGGTGGCATTGGTTCAGGAAACAGAAAGTCTCAAGGTTTTAGACACAGTTTGAGTGAGGCATTAAAACCATGTTATCAGGATTCCAGCTCCCATAATTTTAGCTTTGCCTTCTTCTGTGTTATTTAGTCTCAGGATGGCTCTTCCCAAGTGATGGAAAAGGCAACTTAAATTCCACCATATGAGTGGTCCATCTTCCAATACCTCCAGAAATGTCCCAGATGGACTGACTCTTCCATCTTGAATGATGTGCCTAGGAACATGCACAATTCTAACTAGATGTCTAGTCTACGGCCATACCACCCTGAACGCGCCCGATCTCGTCTAACTAGATGTCTGGATCATATGCTATGTTGTCAGCTTTCTATTACTGCAATAAACACCTAAAATAAACCAACCTATAAAGAGGAAAGGTTTTCTTTGGCTCACACTTTGGGAGGATTTTGTCCATGGTTGGTTGTCCCTGTTCCTTTGGGGCCTGGGGCAAGGCAGCATATCATGCAGCAGTGCATGGCAAAGGAAACCCAATCATTTTATGGTAGCTGCCAAAGAAAATCAAGAAAGAGGAGACCAGCATCCCACAATCTCCTCAAAGGCATGTCGCCAGTGACCTAAAACCTCCCATTAGTCCCCGCCTCTTAAAGGTTCCATGATGTGGCCAGGTGCCAGTGGCTCATGCCTGTAATCTTAGCTACTCAGGAGACAGAGATCAGGAGGATTGTGGTTAGAAGCCAGCTTAAGCAAATAATTCATGAGACCCTATTTTGAAAAAGCCCATCACAAAAAAAGAGCTGATGGAGTGACTCAAAGTATAGGCCCTGAGTTCAAACCCCAGTACCACAAAAAAAAAAAAAAGAAGGTTCCATGATCTCCCAAAATAGTGCCACAGGCTGGAGAGAAAGCCTTTCTCGACTGAGAGTGGGAAGACTGACCCACAAAGAGAGGTGAGCAACCTGAAGACCCCATAAGGGCTCCCTACAAGGAGACTGGACAGACAGACGGAAGCATAGCTTTCCCTGGATGCTACCACCTCTTTTGCTGAGGACCCCCTCCTTATGTGCCTCTTGGCACTTTTTCAGGGCCCAAGGGACTCCCTCTGTGCTGCACAGCAATCCCAGGGTGGGACCAGAGGCTGGAATCCACACTGCTCTAAGGACCTAGCACATTCCTTTCACAAACCCTCCATAGACATCCTGCTTTAAAAAGGTAATGAGAAGACAAATGAGTTAATAAAGGCAAATAGCTTTGCAAGTTGTCTGTAGACAGCCATATGTAAACGCTAAGCGTCTCAAGCTCCCTTATTGTTACCTGTGTATCCCCCGGTCCCCTAGGCAGGTGCCAATGGTCTGCAGCATTCCAGTACCAGCCCCTGCTTCACCAGAGCACAGGCCTAACCGCCTGTAGTAGCTCCAGTTGACCAGGGAGCAGGAAGCCCATGGTGGGAGGGAGAATCCCATCCCTGTGTCTCTTTCCTGCAGAGTTGATGAGAGTTCCTGGGAACCCCGAACCAGCTCCTGTGTGCATTTTTGTCTGTTCCCAGGAACACTGCTCTTTAGTCATTCTCACTTTAATCACCTTCTGCAGCTGACATCCTTAATGAGGAATTTCTTCTCATCAAACTAACTAGTTAGGGCAGCAGGCCCATTTTCCCTCAAATGAATCTTGTAGGTAAAATAATGGAAAAACATATCTCTCTCTCCCGGCCCTGGCCCCACTTTTCATGTTTTTGGCAGCTCTAAGCAGAACCAATATATAAGCCTCAGACACTTTAGTGCTTTGTAATTAGCCCAAATTAGCCCAGGCAGACAGAGTTTGCTGGTGAAGAGAAGAAGAGCTGCAAGGGAGGGTGTGTGGGATGTGGTTAGGCATGTGTGCACATGAGCTTCTATAAACAACTTCTAGGTTGTATTTCCATGGGCAAAAGGTGCCCTTGGGTTGACTGGGCAAAGACATTTCCTAAAATGTGGGCTTTAGAAAGAAAGTGTCATCCCTCAATCTCAGGGTATTATGGGCTGAATGCCCCCCTCCCCATCATATGTTAAAATGGTGGTTGTAGGAGGGGCCTCTGGGAAATGATTACGTCATGAGGGTCAGCTCACCAGAACTTGACCATGTTGGCACCGTGAAGGTCGCTCACTCAGACTTCCAGCCTCCAGAGCTGTGTGGAATAAAGTTCAATTGTTTATAGGAACCTCCATCCATGGTAGTCTGTTATAGCAGCCCAAACCTAGACTCAAGGTTTGAAATGACAGGTCTTCATTGCTTTCTGGGATCTGGGGAGGGTAGGGGTATAGGATCTCACTCCTGAGGCAGGCAGGAAGTCCAGGTTCAGGTCCCTTGGCCTACTATTTAGGGATCCCACAGTGCCCTGCCCGTATTGCTTTGGCAGTACCCATCTCACAGAGCTGAAAGGACCTGTCCTGTGACTTTCTCCCACTTGAGAAGGAGGGCTCCTTGAAGGAAAGGACTGTGGCTCTCTCATCCTTGTGCAATAAGCCTAGTACTTTGCCTATCACATAGAAGTTGCTCAATAAGATGCACAGAACTGACTTGATGTAGGATAGACATTGATGCTTCATGTGGTTAAACAGACCTGATTCACACACGGAGCCAGGTGACCCCTGGCACAAATGTGCTCTCTGTGAGAAGTCGGGGAAAGAAGGGTGCCACACCCTCTTTTCCTTTCAATGAAGCTTCCTGGAACAGATGAACCCTGACCCAGTTTGAGAGGGCTTTGGATACTTCTGTCTTGCTAGTGAACCAGGGAAGGCTGCCAAATGGGGTTCCCTATCCCCTGCTCTTTCTCCATCATTTGTGCTATTTTTTCCATCCCTTAAGGCCTGCCTGGTGTTCTGTGGATGACCACTCTCTTTCTGTTGGTCAAAGAGACCACCTTCAAGGATTGTTCAGCTTTGCTGACCTTCAACAGCAAGATTTGGGACTTCCAAGTTGAAGGCACCGTATGGAGCATCCAGGAGCTAAGTAGTGAATGTGTTTCTCTTCATGCACTGGCAAAGTTTGGATCTGAAATGTTCTCTAACAGCCCTGTGTTGAAATCTTGGTCGCCAACCTGAGATGCTATTGAGAGGTGGTGGAACCATTAGGAGGTGGGGCTTACTAGAAGGAATTTAGGACATGAGGGGCATGCCCTGGAATGTTATATGGGGACCAGCCCCTTCCTGTCTGTCTCTTCACTTGCCAGCTGTCATGAGGTAAGCAGCTTTGCTCCACCATGTACTCCCTGCCATGAGGGGCTGCTCGCCACAGATCCAAAATCAACAGAGCCAGCTGACCATGGGCTGAAACCTCTGCAATGATGGCATTCTTTATAAGTTGACTACCTCAGCTATTTGGTCATAGTGATGGAAAGCTGATTGCACCTCGTCCGCACTTTGGCCTGGGAGGCAGGTTAATTGAGGAGAGGTCATTAAACACAACTCCCTAAGAATGGGAGGTGGCAATTCTGGGCCCAGGCCAGGACCAAGAAGACGTGCTGCAGAAATATCATAGCAGCAATTCTAAGGCCACGACCAGCTGGAGAAAGATGCAAGCCATGAGTCAATTCTAATTCTTGAAATACACCAGCACCCCATTGCCTTGCTCCAAGCAGGAGGAAAGCCAATCACACCTTGCTTACCCCAAAACCAAAATAACATGCCCAGCTGGTTAAAACTGCTGTGAGAGATACAAATCCTCTGAGACGGAGTTGCCTGATTTAGCAAAAACAACACAGGATATCCAGTTAAATTTGAATTTCAGATAAACAAGAAAACATTTGAATTTCAGATAAATAAAACATTTTTAGTATATCTCATGAAATATTTGGAATGTACTTATACTAAAAAGTACTGCTTGTTTTTCTGAAATTCAAATTTAATTGTACATCTGAATTTCCACAGTGTATTCTGTTCACAGCTGATGGCCATGGAGAGGTGGCAGGCTGCCACAAGGGATGACCCAGACAGGCTGCAGAGAATTAGGAAGGAAGGCCCAGTCATGGGGTCAATCAGGGCACCACCAGAAACCAAAGGGACACAGTTGAAAAAAAAATAACACTTGGCCAAATTACAGTTGGGAAGCTTTGGTCATTTTTCACAAGTCAGATGCATGTCCTTGAGGACAGTGGGTAAGAGCCTGTGGAAGTGATTCCAAGTTACCCAGAAACTGTGATGTCACCTGGTGAGGATCAATGCCTACTGTAAATCTTGTTAAAGAGTTACAGAATATACCTGTAGCTTGGGTGTGTAAGGGGAAAATCACCAGATCTGAGCTACCTTGCTCTTGTTTTAGGTGAGTCGGCTGGGTCCTTTGACATTATAGAGTCATTCTAACAAGGCACAACAGCTGAGAGTTCTGGGCTACAGTGGAGGTGGGGAATGGTGAGAGAGAGAGAGCAGATACAGTAAAGACATCTGCAGAAGAATAATCCAAAAGAGAGTATTCACCTAGTTAAATTTACATTAAAGAATTTTTTCTTAAAACAGCTCTCTAAACTATCACCAAGGAGAAGGTGCTCCTGAGGTAATTTACATTTGGGAGGTGATGACTGCAGTTAGTGCCAGACACTGATCAAACACTACCATTCCCCAAATCATTCATCCCATAGCCCCATGAGGAGGCACAATTTTGATCCCTTTATAGATAAGGACACTGAGGCACACAAGGTTAGTTCACATACCCAACATCATTCAGCTAGCAAGCGGCAGAGCTGGGAATCACATCTTGACAGTTTAGGCTGAATCACAAGTGATTTAAAAATACATAGAATTGAATGAATGAAAACAATAACATAATTTATGAGATATAGTAGTATTTACCCAGCATGCATTATGCCCAAATAATTTTTTAAATTGTTTTATTATTCATATGTGCATACAAGGCTTGGGTCATTTCTCCCCCTGCCCCCACCCCCTCCCTTACCACCCACTCCACCCCCTCCCTCTCCCCGCCACCTCCTCGATACCCGGCAGAAGCTATTTTGCCCTTATTTCTAATTTTGTTGTAGAGAGAGTATAAGCAATAATAGGAAGGAACAAGGGTTTTTGCTGGTTGAGATAAGGATAGCTATACAGGGCATTGACTCACATTGATTTCCTGTGCGTGGGTGTTACCTTCTAGGTTAATTCTTCTGATCTAACCTTTTCTCTAGTTCCTGGTCCCCTTCTCCTATTGGCCTCAGTTGCTTTAAAGTATCTGCTTTAGTTTCTCTGCGTTGAGGGCAACAAATGCTAGCTAATTATTTAGGTGTCTTACCTATCCTCACCCCTCCCTTGTGTGCTCTCGCTTTTATCATGTGCTCAAAGTCCAATCCCATTATTGTGTTTGCCCTTGATCTAATGTCCACATATGAGGGAGAACATATGATTTTTGGTCTTTTGGGCCAGGCTAACCTCACTCAGAATGATGTTCTCCAATTCCATCCATTTACCAGCGAATGATAACATTTCGTTGTTCTTCATGGCTGCATAAAATTCCACTGTGTATAGATACCACATTTTCTTGATCCATTCATCAGTAGTGGGGCATCTTGGCTGTTTCCATAACTTGGCTATTGTGAATAGTGCTGCACTAAACATGGTGCAGCATGGTGCAGGTGCCTCTGGAGTAACAGTCTTTTGGGTATATCCCCAAGAGTGGTATTGCTGGATCAAATGGTAGATCAATGTTTAACTTTTTAAGTAGCCTCCACATTTTTTTTCCAGAGTGGTTGTACTAGTTTACATTCCCACCAACAGTGTAAGAGGGTTCCTTTTCCCCCTCCCCCACATCCTCGCCAACACCTGTTGGTGGTGGTGTTGCTAATGATGGCTATTCTAACAGGGGTCAGATGGAATCTTAGTGTGGTTTTAATTTGCATTTCCTTTATTGCTAGAGATGGTGAGCATTTTTTCATGAGTTTTTTTGCCAGCCCAAATGATTTTAAATCATTTTCTCTATGACGCAGGTTCAAGTGAGCACATTCATACTCAGAAGTAGGGTACTCTGTGAACGGTCATATGACCAGGAGGTGCAAGGGCCAGGATGGACTCAATGGCTCAGCATGTAATCTTAGCTACTTGGGAGGCAAAAATCAGGATAATCATGTTTTGAGGCTAGTGCAGGCAAAACAGTTCATGAGACTCCATCTCCATCACTGGCCGAGTGTGGTGGTACATGCCTGTCATCCCAGCTACTCTGGAAGCACAAATAGGAGGACTGTAATTCAGGCTAGCCTGGGCATAAGGCAAGACCTTATCCCAAAAAAAAAAAGGAGACCGAGGGAGTGGCTCAAGTGTAGAGTGCCTGCCTAACAAGCATGAGACTCTAAATTCAACCTCCAATACTGCCCCTTCCAAGAAAAAAAAGAGCCCGGATGAGGACACAGGTCTACTTCCAATGCCTACCTTTCTACCCTCTAGTTCACCCCATGTACAAGCAAGACCCTCCCAAGGTACATTTGCATTTTGATGGAAGATAATCCATCAACCCAATAAATCAACTTTGATGATGAGAATGTTGGAACTACTTTAGCTTGGGGAGGGCATCTTCCAAGCATTCCAAATGATAACTCCTAATTTATAGATTCCTAAGTGCTGGAAGGCACAGAATCTGAGCCCTGCATGGTTTTCTTTCTTCCTGCTCCATTAGGCATCCCCTCTAGGGTGGTGAAAGGCTATAAGTCAGGAGGACACTATGTAGCACTTAGCAGCATTGACTGCAGCTGGCATCCTTCTAGGAGACATCCCCCAATGTCTGGGCTCCTGCAGGGCTATGACTGGGAAATTCTTCTTTGGGTTTATAGGGCAATTTTGCTCTGCTTTTTACACTAACCCTTTGGTTCAAAAGCCAGTAAGGAGCAGGAATTAATACCACTGCAGTTAAAGCATGCCAGCTTTTAGGACTTGTTTTCTTTGGCATACCTGTGGCAGAAATCAAAGCTTCCATTATTCTTCCTGGAAACAGAAGCCAGAGAAGTGAGTGAGTCTTATTGCATTGTTGTTGATTAAAAGCAAGTGGGAAATACTTGCAAGTGTGAAGAAATACAGAGCAATAGGCTAGGATTTTTTATGGCATAAACCTAATGGGTTATGACTCGAGATTTGAAAAGGTCCACTTTGCAGACTGAAGTGAGAAGATGGGGTGAGATGGAGTTACCAGGAATTAATGAAATGTGTGTGAAGTGTGTACAGCACTTGGCAAGCGTTACAGGTGCATGCCAGGCTGGGGAGTGCCCCACTCACCTCTGACAACCTTACAGGGCTGGTGGCAGAGGAACAGGAAACACTCACTCAAGCCTCTGTTTCCTGCTTGGTCAAAATAGGATAAAAGCAAACAAGGATTAATGGAGTGTCAACTGAGAGCCAGGACACAAAATGGACATTGTCGTCATATAAACCTGAATTTAATCTGTGTGTCTGTCACTGACCAGCTGTGACTTAATCTCTCTGAGCCTCAGTTTCCTCACTTATTAAATGATGCTCATAGCAACTGTACCTGAATGTAATAAGCCCAGTCTCTGCAGTTAGATGACAGCCAAAGAAACAAACACACAAGTCAACTCCCCAGAGCTTTTGTGATGGCAGGGAGGGTAATGTACCAGAAATGTCCAGCAAGGTGTTCTTTCTCAGGCTCACTGCTCTCTCTCCACCCCTCCCTTGCCCCTCCCCCCATAACCCTCATTCTCAGAAAATACTTTCTTCTTCCTGAAGTCTCTTTGTCTTTGTTCTGTAGATCTCCGCCTGCCCTCTCTCTACAGCAGACCAGTAGGGTGGAGCTGGTGTTGGGGTTGGCGGATTACACATAATAATAACACTGTTTTCCCTGATACATGACCAGGCCTTAGGTTGACGTGATTAAGAAAACCACAGATGTAAAAACCACTAACGATGAGCCTAAAACATAAAGCAAACTCAATCAATGTTAGTTTCCTTCCTCCTCCCCCAGGCGTAAAGATCAGCTATGTCTGATGGGGTTTTCAAGTTACAATAGGAAAGATCGTCTTCTGATGAAAGTGCTGATCTGATGCTGAGATACCAGGTGGCAGAGAAATAGTCTAACCTGGTTGGGTATTGAGGTCAGTTGCCCTCGCAAAAGCCAACTCCCAGGGTGGGGTCGGGTCTCCCTTCAGAAGGGATGGAGGTGGGGAGGGAATCAGGGCTGGTCTACAGCTAAAAGGCTGAAGAATAGTAGTAGGGACCTTGAAGGACAGTTGACATTGATCTGAGATCCAAACAGTGCCCTCTAAGAGAGTCATTCAGCAGGAACTTGCCCTCCCTGGTGGCTGGAAAACAGCCTGGTTAGGGCTGTTTGGTTTCTTCTGTGAAAAAGTCACACCTAAATGACACCTTGTTTTCTAGAGTTTCTGCTAATGACACAACAATACAAACTCAGAAGGAATAAAAAAGCAGAGCTTTTGAGAAGGTCTTGATTCCTTCTCCATGAAAAAATAAAACCATGGAGGTTTCGGTCTATGTTCCTGTTAACATGATGGCATTGAGTCCCATCCTCCAAAGGTGTATAGTGAAACTATAGCTCCCAATACTTAGGACTGTTACTGTATTTGGAGATAGGGTCTTTCAGGAGATAATTAAATTAAAATGAGGTCATAAGACTGGTCAATAATCCAGTATTACTAGTATCCTTATTAAAAAGTGAAGTTTGGACAAGAAACACAAAGAGGGAGAATGTCACATGAACATGAAGATGTCCATCTTCAACCCAAAAAGAGAAGCCTCAGAAGAAACTAGACCACCAACACCTTGATCTTGGACTTCCGACTTCCAGAACCATGAGTAAATGAATATGTGTTGTTGAAGCCAGCCAGGCTGTGGTCCTTGTCATGGCAACCCTGGCCATGTAATGTGCACAGAGATCTCTGACTCTAGGGCAGGTGGCCAAGTGTCCTCTTTGGATGTGTGCCTTGTTCCCCTGCCAGCCAGCTCCTTCTGCATTTTGGATTTGCAGACACACTAATAAGAACAAGGGACCAGCAGGGGTGGACTCTGGGAACCCCTGACCCCAGGGACCAGCCCAAGAGTGTCCCAGAGAGACCCAGTCATAAGATGGAATACATTTATAGTGATCACATTTATAGTGATAGATGCTCTGTCACACAGAGCATCTGTGGGAGTCCCAGCAGGGGATGTCTTGCTTTATAAAGATGGGACCTACTGGGTTTGGTGGGCCAGGAAAGAGGCCCTACTTTCTTTGTGTGTGTGTGTGTGTGTGTGTGTGTGTGTGTGTGTGTGTGTGTGTGTTACTGGGGCTTGAACTCAGGGTCTACAACTTGAGCCACTCTACCAGCCCTTTTTTGAGATGGGTTTTTTGGAGATAGGGTCTCACAAACTATTTGCCGGGGCTGGCTTTGAACTGCGATCCTCCTGATCTCTGCCTCCTGGGTAGCTAGGATTACAGGCATGAGCCAACGATGCCCAGCTCCCAACTTCATTTTTTGAGGTTTGAGGTTACAGTTAGTTGAAGCTGAACAGGAGTCGTTTTTTTTGAACCATTTCGGCAAGTCAAAGTTCACATAACTTTTACCACCCTGGAGAAAGCAGGGGCCCTCAGAGGAGGCAGTTTCCTTAGTCAGGAAGAGAAGCTGGTGTGTTGCACAGCAAGAGCAGTGTCGGGATGTGGAGTGCCTCTCCCTCAAGGCATTTAGAGGCCTAAAGTGTACTTTTGGTCCTTATTTTCACCCCCACCTCCAGGGTTCCATAAGAAGTAGGAATCTCGTGGAATGCCAGGAGACAGGGATGGGGTCAAGCCCCTTAGGTCCTGCAACTGCCTCGTGCCCTGGGACGAGGGCTGTTAGCTGACAGCCCTGAGGTCTGAGGCTGGGCTCCTGAGGGACACACACAGTTTCCCATCTGAGTTCTGCCCCCAGAAGAGCTTCTCTCCATTTTTGCTTTTCCAGACCTAGAAGTTCACTAATTCTGCTTAGGTTTCCCCCATCTTGAGAGCTCAGGGTTCCAGAAAACAAAAGCCAGGCAGGCAAGAGAAAGTCAATTGTGCTGCCTGCTGGAGGGTAAAGGGTGAGAGAAATTAGAAAAAAGGCAAATATTCACCTTAGCAATCATCCTGACACACTTATTACACACAGCTTTGATTTCTGATCCTAGTCTTGGGCCAAAAAGCCTCAAAATCTAACTCAAACCCAGCAGTCTAAGGTGGCCTGGAGGCCATGGAATTGCATTTCTCCGAATGTGTATCATAGCTACAGTTTATGGAATTTCATTGTGCTAAGTGCTTTTATATCAGTTATCTTTAATGCTTACAACACTCAATGTAAGTGTCACTATTATCTTTTAACAGATGGGAAAATTGAGGTGCAGGAAGGTGACTTTCCCAAGACTGCACAGCAGATGGTATTATATGTGGGATTCGAACCCAGATTTATGTGTTTCTAAAGCTACCTCTGTCAGGACCTAGCTCAGTGCCTACTTCTGACAGGCAGACACTTAGCAAATGCAGCTCTGAATGTATGGTTCCTCCAACATGGAGGCCTGCAGAGAAAGAGAAATTCTGCTGATGAAAGCACAAAGTGTTTTGGAGAAGAGAGAAGCTTATTCACGTATTTTCCAAGATCATGCCTTAGTCATGATCTGCTGCTCTAACTGCAGAAAACAGAGTGGTAATTTGTTTTAAAAAAAAAAAGAGGTTTATTTACCTCACAGTTCTGGAGGCTGGAAATCTAAAATCATGGCACCAGCATCTGTTGACTGTCTGGTGAGGACCTCGTGCTGTATCAGAACGTGTGCTGAGGAGGGCAGCCCATGGTGAGACAAAGCATGCGTGCTGGCTCAGGTCTCTCTTCCTTTTCTTCCAAAGCCACTAATGTATCATGGGGACTCCATCTTTATGATCTCATTTAATCCTAATTATCTCTCAAAGGCTCCATCTCCTAATACAATCGATATGTAAATTTGAAGATTAAGTTTCAACGTGAGTTTTGGAAGGGAAAACACTGGTAGAACTCCCATCACCTGTTTGGAAGCCCCCCGCCATCCCCTTTCAGATTTCCTGTTCAAAGGGACTGACACACACTTAAAGCCAGAAGCATATTCTCCTTCTCTACTTCCTTCATTTATTCTTCCCCTTCTGTTCATGCTGTCCTCTTAATGTGACCTGTTTTCATTCTTGTTCTTCATTGGTTAGGTGTCTGTTCATTGGCCAGTGGGATTTTTGCCTTGGTATTACACTTCTGCATGCATTGTGGGAGTCAATGTAACTCCCCTCCACTGCTCTTCCTCACCCTTTTCCCCATCCTGTGTTGTTTAATGGTTTCCAGTGTGTTTTATTGTGTCTTGTTCCTACACAGATATGATGTATTTCATTATTATTCACTATCTTTCATTCTTCTTTATTCCTCCCTGGTCCCTTCTACCAGTCCCACTTTTAGACATATGGTCTGTATATATTTCTATGCATATATAATATTGCTTGTGTTTCTGTTGGGTATGTATTCCACATGTGAGAGAAAACATTCACCCTTTGCCTTTTTGAACCTGGCTGATTTACTTAAGATGATGTTCTCCAGTTCTATCCATTTACTTGCAAATGACAAATTTCATTCTTCTTTGTGACTCAAAAAAATTCCATTGTATATAAATACCACATTTTCTTAATCCATTCATCAGTTGTGGGGCATCTTGGCTGTTGCCATAACTTAGCTTTTGTGAATAATGCTGTAATAAACATGGGTGTGCAGGTGTCTTTATTATAACCTGGCTTACATCCCTTCAGGTATATCCCTAGGAGTGAATATGAGGGATGCACTTTCTATGCAAGAATGAATATAGAATTTTTAAACTTGTTGAAATCACCATAAGAAGAGGACTAAGGTAGAAAGGAAAATGAGGGAATGAACCAATGCAAGATACAATACATATATACATGGAAATGTCATAGTGAAACTCTCTGTATAGATATCTTAAACAAACCAAAATGTCTTTTTTTTCTCAAAAACAGAGGACAGTAAGGTAAAACAAGTCCTGTCTAGGGATTGGTACCAGTGGGAGGGGGGATAACATAAGGAAAGTGTGGAGGAGGTGAATATGGTGGAAATACCATGTATTCATGCATGAAAATGGAAAAATGAGACCTGTTGAAACTAAGAATGGGGGGAGGGAAGATAAAGGAAAATGTGTAGAGGGTGAATTTAACTAAGATATATTGTAAGCATTTAAAAAAATATGACAATGTATTCCCAGTATAACAATAATATGATAGTAAAATAATTTAAAGATCTATTGGGGAAAAAGCCAGAAGCTAGCTCTTTGCCATGTGCAGATTGGGGAGTGATGTGTGCGTGGAATGAATTGTGTGTCCCCTTCTCTCCTCCTCTGAACCTTCTGGGGTTCAAGTTTATGGCTCCGAAGCCAGAATGAGTCTCTCTTTGCAGATCACATGATTGTCAGAACCGGTGCCAGAAAAAAATTCTCTAGACAGGAGCTAATGTTCCAAATCCCAAAGCTCCCCTTAGAGCGGCTTTGTGAATGTGCGCGCACACGTGCGTCAGCGCCTCTGCTGGCTCTGCCACTGGCCAGGTCCGAATCACTCCGAGTATTTCACATAGGCATTGTTCGGTCGTAGGAATCTCTAGCAAGCCTGTGGTTCAGAAGGACCCTGGTTTCTGCGCTGAGAAGAAAACCCTTGCGTTTAGGACCTCAGAGTCATTCTCTTTTAAGGCATTCCTTCAGTTTTATTTCCTCAGCGCTCCTTTCTCTGAGTCCTTATTACTCATTAGGTATATTACAGAGAGGAAAAGTAGGCCAAGGATTAAAAAAAAAGAAAGAGAAAAAACACCTCTGGAAGAAGCACAAGTATTCTGTGAAGAAATTTCCAAGTGGATGTGATTTTGGAAGGGGGAGAATGTTTTGTGTAGGGACGGCTGCTGCCACAGCTGACTTAGGCATAAATGCTGGCCAATCCTGAGCCTCCCCTCCATTGAACATGAGATCTCTGAATTCCACCTTGAAATGATCATTCTGATCAGTGCAAGAACAGTTTTGAAATCCAGATTCCATGTGATATTGGTCACCTCGAGGACCCTTAGTTGAATGGGAACTAGGGAATCTTGAGAACTCTGTAAGTAGAGAGAATGAATGAGAGAGAAAATGAGTTTGATCAACCAGAGCTATGTGCCACCCAAGGTTGGAGTGAAGTCATTGGGAAACTGTGCCTAGGGGGCTCTAAGAAAGTTCAACAGTAGAAAGAAATGTCCCTGCTCACTCCGCGATGGCTCACATCTGCTTCATGCTAGAAGTTTTTGATCTAAAACAAGTATATTTGCGGAGAGTAGGGTGAAGGAGACTGGCGTGGAGGTGGGCTGGCTGAATCCCAAGGCTTCCTGCAGGAAGAGGCCTAGAGCTGGAAGTTACCAGGAGGAGGAAGGCAGCGAGTAGAGCAGCAGTCCCATGGCAGTCTGGGTGTGCTCTGTGTGCTGGACGGCCGCCCTGGCTGCTGCTCTTGTCTTCCAGGGGTGACTATTTTGGACTTTTCCACGTGGGGTCGTGATGATGGGGTCAGCGCTCACAGGTTTACAGGCATTATCTCAGGCAGAATTCTTTCTCTCTCTTTCACAAAGGGAGAGGGAAGGACAGAAAGAGAGAAAGCCAGACTCACATTAGTTCTGCAGCAGCCTGTTTTCTCTCCCACATCCTTCACCCAATGCCCCAGCACTCCTAAAGGAAGCAAACCCATAGTGGGTTATTGCTGTGCCTGGCTGGCGAAGAACTCAATGTTCCTGCTTTTCTGGAAACTTCTGTACAACACAATTCCCTATGGAATATATGCAACAATTATGGGTTGTGACTCTGATCAAAGTAGGCATCAGAGAAGGAGTTATGTGGTTAAAAGCTAAAAGATTAAATTCCTGAATCTTTAATCATTTTCAAAGTGAGAGTGTTTGGAAACTCACATGCAACATTAGAACAAAAATGCACCTTAGAGATGATTTAACAAACTTTTTCAAATGAAAAGGAAAATATAAATAACTACGTGACATATTTACAATGCATCTTATTGGTGCCACGCTGAGACCTGAGCCTACCTTTCAGATAACCAAAACACCCCCCATTTCATTTCACCCTAAAAATGTCTTTTAGAAAGGTGTTTGAGAAACCTCCACACTGACTGCAGATTTGTTGAAATGACTTAGGTCTTCCTGTTGCATAAAATAGAATGTTACTGTATCCGGGTTGACTTAGCTAAAATTAATGTGCTCTCAATAGAACCAACTAAACTTGTAAGAATAATTATTATTTTTCCTCCTTAGCATGTACTTAGTAGGCTTTGGGGAGATGTTTTGAATAACCAACATGTCTTAAAATTGCTATCCAGGGGAAACTGAATTGGCAATTTCTTTTTCTCTTAACAAATGTTCCTGTAACAGGCACTGACCTTTAAAATCATTCCAGAGATTACTCCTTTCTAAAAGTATCTGTCATATTTTTAAACATTTGCATTAACTGACTGGTGAGATAAGAAGCGTGGCAGTTCAGTGGGGAAGACCAGAGGAGCAGGGAGTCATCCATGAAGCGATGGTAGTTGACAGCAAGGAGGGTGTGTGGGCTGCAAGGCTGCTGGAAATGTGAGGAGTGTGGACTCTGAGGACTGGAGAGCAGAGGAGCTGGACAGAGCCTGTGGGTCCTGGGACTGAAGAGAGACACCTCTGTCATTTTAACGCAAATAGTAGCAGCCTCTTTCTGTACCTTCTCTCTTCAGTTCATGGGAAGAGACGCCTTTGATTTCCAGTCATTCCCTCCTTGCTTTGTAGGCTGGAAATGCTGTAGATCTACCATGGATGCCTTTTCTAGATGGAACATCTAAATCTTCCAACTGCCTCACCTCCTCCGTTCTCACCACTCCACTGAATGTGTCCTCACTAATGAACATTCCACAGGCCAACCCACTGGCAGCTTCTCAATGTTCCTCCACATGACTTCATAATAGTCTTTGGGATGGCCAGCCACTCTCTTCTTGCAGTACCTTCCCCAGTTGCTTCTAGGACACCGACTTCCAGCACTTCTGCCATCTGTCCCTCCTCTTCTGTCACCAGCACTCCTCCCACTAGACAATATTTATATGTTGGGGTTCCTTGGGGCATGGTCCTGGGTTATATACTTTCTTCACCCTTCTCTTGCTCTTTGAGATAATAAACTGCCCTACTCATAAACATTAAGGCATCTGGGGAGTATGGGTAAGGGGAACACTTTCCCACCAAGAAAAACACAAAATCCTGGGTGAGGGAAAGCCCTCTGATCCTCAGGCAGCACCAACAAAGACCAACTGGACCCTAACAACTCCAGAGAAACACAATAAAACAAATGCTCCAAAATTAAACAGTCATCGGAACCAGAACCCATGAAAGTAAGGCAGGACACACGTGCTAAAACTAAACAGAGGAACTGACTGCAAATAGGAAAGATTTAGATAGGATCCAGAGTCTTCTAACACAACATACAACATATCCAAGATAAAATTTAAAAATTGCCCATCACACCAAGAACCAAATACATCCCAACTCAAATGAGCAAAGACAAACAATTAACACCAACTCCAAGGTGAATCAGGTGTCCGGTTATCAAGGGTTTTAAAGTAGATACTATAAAAATGCTTCAATAGTTTTAAAGTAGCCACCATAAAAATTCTTCAATAATCAATTATAATTGCACTTGAAATGAATTTAAAAATCTGAGGAAAGAAATACAAGTTATTAAAAAAGAACCAAGTGAAAATATAGCTCTGAAAAAATATAATAATAGATACAAAAACTTACTGTATGGGCTCCTTAAGAGAGTAGAGATGACAGAATGTACTATCAGTGAACTTGGGAATAAAAAATAGAGTTCATGTAATCTGAAAAACAGAGAAAAAGAAATAAAATGTCAGAGACTCAGAGACTTGGAGGATAATAAGAAAAGAGCTAACAGGCCAAGTGCAGTGGCTTATATCCATAATCCAGGCTACTTGGGAGGTGAAGATCAGGGGGATTGCAATTTGAGGCCAACAAGGGCAAAAAGTTCTTAAGACCCCATCTCAACAAAATAGCTAGGTGTGGTGACACACATTTGTCATCCCAGCTATGATGAGAGGTATAAAATAGTAGGATCCTGGTCCAGGCTGCCCAGGGCATAAATGCAAGCTCTTCTGTGAAAAATAACTAAAGCAAAAAGGACTGGGAGCATGGCTCAATGGTAGAGCTCCTGCCTAGCAAACATGAGGCCCTGAGTTCAAACTCCAGAAACACAGACAGAGAGAGAGAGAGAGAGAAGAGGACAGGGCTGGAAGACTATTTGAATATATGATGAAAGAAATGCTTGAATTTGGCAAAAAACACAAATCTGTATAGCCAAGAAGTTACATGAATGCCAAACAATATAGAGTAACTGACACCAAACACATTGTAATTTTAACTTCTGAAAATTAAAGTCAAAGAGAAAACAATTTTGAAATTAGTGAGAGAGAAACAACACATTACATGCAGGGAATGGCAATTTGGATGAGAATGGATTTCTCACAGGGAATCACCAGGATAGAAAGAAGTGCCGCAGCACTTTTCAAGAGCAGAGAGAGGACTGCTAGTCACAATTCTACCTCTGCCTAAATCATCCATCAGCAATGAAAGAGAAGTGAAAATTATTCTCAGAGGAAGGAAAAGTAAAGAATTTGTTGCTAGCAGCTCTGCACTGCTAGAGATCGAAAGATTAAGTAAAGAAAGGTTTTCATTCAGAAAGTAAATGATAAATGATAAAAGGGGGAACCTCAGAGCATTGGAAAGGAAAAGGGAACAATAAAGAACAGAAATAGGATAATATAAATGACACATGATATACAACAATACATATAATGCAAATATAGACTCCTTTTTTTGAGAGTTTTATAAACTCATTTCATGATCAAAACAATTATAACAACATCTGATAACACAATATAATAATATTTTAAAGTGGGAAGGGAAAACCAACCTAAAGGAAATACAGGCTTCCATACCTCAGTTAAGGTAAAATATTGATATTAGTACTATTAAAGTCACATGTGAATATTATGTTACTGAAGTAAGCACTACAAAAACTCTATGCAGAGGTTAGGTCCAGAAAGACTAAATAAATCAAGGAAGAATTCTAAAATTGCTCAAATAATCCTCAAGAAGTTAATAAATGGAAACAGCAAAGAGAATCAGAAGAAACAAATAGAAATCAATTAAAAAATGGCAGACTTAAGCTCTAATATATCAAGAATTACCTGAAATATAAATGGCCTAAATCCTGGAATTGGAAGACTGGATTTTTAAAAATTACTCAATTATATACTGCTTACAAAAAACTCACCTCAACTTCAATTAAACAGGCTAGAAATAAAAAATTGGAAAAAGATAAGTTATGTGAACATTCATTAAAAAAATCAAGACTGGCTATATTAATGTCTGATAAAGTAGAGATCAGAGCAAAGAAAATTACTAGTGGTAAAGATGGAAATTACATAATGCTAAAGGGATCAATCCACCAAGATAAAATAACAATCCTAAATGTCAACGTACCAAGTGACCACATCTCAAAATACGCACGCAGTAACAGCTGAAAGAACTCATTGCAGAAATAGAAAAATCCACAATTATAGCTGAAGACTTCGATACTCCTCCCTCAGCAACTGATAGAACTAAGGGAAAGAAAATTAGCAAGGATATAAAAGGTTTGAACAACACAATCAACCAACATGGTCAAACTGGTACATACAGAGAACTCCACCAAACAACAGCAAAACATGCACGTTGTCCCAGTGTTCGTGGAACATACATCAAAATAGATTGGTCATTCATGGACTATATAATAAACCTGAAAAAAAATTTTAAAGAACTGTAATCATAAAGCATGATCTCCAGTCATAATACAATTAAACAAGAAGTCAATAACATAAAACAACTGGAGAATAACTAAACAAGTAGAACAGCATCCTTATAAATAGTCTTTGGGCCAAAGACAAAGTCTAAAGGGAAATTTTAAAAATGTCTTCTATATGACCAAGTGATTAACTTGCATCTGTACTGAACATATCTGGTCCTTTTTCCTGTCATTACTCAGTAACAACTATTTACATACATTTCACATTGTTTGAGGCCTGCTCTAGCAAAGTTAACCAGACCTTATCTCAAAAATAAAATACAAACGAAAAGGGCTGGGGCATGGCTCAAGTGGTAAAGCACTTGCCCAGGCAAGTGTGAGGCCCTGGGTCCAATCCCCAGCACTGAAAAAAAAAGAAAAGGGAGGGAAGGAAGGGAGAGAGAGAGAGAGGGAGGGATGGAGGGAGAAAGGGAGGGAGGGAGGAAGGAAGGAAGGAAGGAAGGAAGGAAGGAAGGAAGGAAGGAAGGAAGGAAGGAAGGAAGGAAGGAAGGAAGGAAGGAAGGAAGGAAGGAAGGAAGGAGAAAAGAAAAGAAACTAAAAGAAGAGCAAAATAAACACAAAATAAGCAAAAGGAAGGAAATAGTATAATAAATATGAGTGGAAATCAATGAAACTGGTAATAAGAAGAGAATGGAGAAATTGATAAGAAAACAAAAGCTGGTTCTTCAAAAACAATAAAATTGATATGCCCCTAGCAGGAACAAAGATAAACTGAGAGAAGACATAAAATCACCCATGTTTGGAATGAAATTGTGTATATCACTGCAGATCCTGCCACCATTAAAAAGATATTAAGGGACTATTATGAGTATCATTAAAGTCATATATTTGACAAGTTAGAAGAATTGTACTAATCCCTGGAAAATCACAAACTACCAAATCAACCAAGATGAAATGCACAATCAAAAAGAATAACCCTATAACCATTAAAGAAATTAAATTAGTAATTGAAAAGCTCCTAAAAAAGAAATCTCTAAAACACATGTTTCACTGGAGAATTCAATCAGTTAAAGGAAGAGTTAACAACAATTTTACATAACTCCTCCAGTAAGTATAGCACCAAAAAAGACAAAGAAAGTACAAAGAAAACCACAGACCAATTCTCATGAAATCAGATTTTTACATTTCAACAAGATTTCACAAACCTCATCCAATACTGATAGTATTACACAATAAACAAGTGGTATTTCTTTCAGATATGCCAGACTCATTCAACGTTTAAAAAAATTCATTCAGTGCTAGGTATCACCAATAAGCTAAAGTGGAAATATCATGTAATCATATCAACCAATGCCCAAAATAATTTGTCAAAACTCAACACCATTCATAATAAAAACTCCAGCACATTAGGAATGGAGAGGAGTTATCTCCAGTTGATAAAGACTATCTGCACAAAGAAAAATCATAACTAATATCTTACGTAGCAGGGAAATTACAAGTGCTTTCCCTCTAAAGTAAAGAACAAGGTAAAAACCATTTTTATAACTATTATTCAATGAAGTACTTGGAGTTTTACTCACTGGAATAAGGAAAAATGAGAAACAAAAGGCATCCATATTTAGAAACAAAGAAATAAAACCATATTTGTAGATGATATGATTGTAGAAAATCCTCAAAAATCTATGAAAAAAATTTTAGAACTTATAAATGAATTCAGCAGTGTTACAGGATATAAAACCAAAAAAATGAACTGCATTTCTATACACTAGCCGTGAGATGTACAACTGCAATAAAAATGCAATGCCATTTATAATCATGAAGAAAATGAAATACTTAGGTGCATACTTAGCAAAACAGTACAGGATCTCTGTTGAAAATAATAAAATATTGATGAAACAAATGTCTTAAAAGACCTGAATAAATGGGGAGCTATGCTGTATGTATGGACTGAAAGACTCCAAGTAATAAATATGTCAGTTCTCCCTAATTTTATCCATAGGTTTAAATCGAAGTCCCAGAAAGGTTTTCTGTAGACATAGACAACGTCTATGGTAAAGGTCAGGCCCTAGGATAGCTAAAACAAGGCTGACAAAGAATAAAGTAGAGCAGTAACTTTGCCCATTATCAAGATCTCTATGTAACCATAGTTGTCAAGATAGCATTGTGCAGAGCTGAAGGAGTGGCTCAAGTGATAGAGCACCTGCCTAGCAAGCATGAGTCCCTAGGTTCAAATCCCAGTACAGCCAAAAAAAAAAAAAAATAGCACTGTGCAGACAGTGGAATAGGCCATAGGTCAATGGGACAATAATGAACTCTGAAACAGGCACATATAAACATGCCCAACTGATTTTTGACAAGATATGAAGGCAATTCAGTAGAAGAATGAGTGCCTTCTCAATGGTAGTGCTGGGAGTACTTGCACTTCTATAGTTTAAAAACAAAGAACTACAAAGTACAACCTAAATCTCACACTCTGTATATTAGTCAAAATGGACCATGAACTTAGATGTAAAATGCAAAACTATAAAACCTTTACACAAAAAAATATGAGAGAAACTCTTTAGAAAGTGGTTAGTTAGTGTTCTGATGCCTTAAGAAGGCACCTGAGGTAAACAACAAATAAGAAGGAAATATTTATTTTGGTGCAAGGTTTCAGAAGTCTTAGCTGGTGGTTGATTGTTTTTATTGTTTAGGGGCCTGTGGAGAGGAGAACATCATGGAAAGAAGCATGTGGTGTTCATCTCATGGTGTCTGGGAAGCAAGGAAAGAGAGGAATAGAGAGGAGGAAGGGGTTAGGGTCTCAATATCCCCTTCAAGGACACCCCCCAAAATGACCTAACTTCCTTCCACTAAGCCCCACCTCTTAAAGGTTCCACTCATCCTAATAGTGCCACAGACTACAGACCAAGCTTTTAGCACATGAACAGTTGGAGGACATCTAAAATCCATACCATAACACAAAAGAGTTCTTAGACTTCATGCCCAAAGCACCATCTATTCAGGAAAAAACTGACAAACTGGATCTCACCAAAAGTAAAACCTTTTGCTTTGTGAAAACTCATGTTAAGAGAATGAAAAAAACAAAGCCACAGACTGGAAGAAAATATTTGCAGAAAATGACTAGTATCTAGAATATATAAAGAATGCACAAAATTCAGCAGAAATAACAATTCAACTAGACAATGAGAAAAAGACATGCACAGATATTTCATCAAAGAGATTTACAGATGATAAATAAACATGTAGAGACATATTCAAAATCAATGGCCATGAGGTAAGTTCACTACATATTTATCACAATGATTAAAATAAAAATTTTGACAATGCCAAAAACTGACATGGATGTGGAGGAACTGGATCACTTCTATGTTGCTGGTGAGAATTGTAAAATGGAACAGTCACACTGGAAAACTAGGTTTAGTTTATAAAACTACACATGGAGCTACTGTGACTCAGAAATTGTATGTTCATCTTTTATGACAGAAAAATGAAAACTTAGGTTCACATAAAAACCTGAACATGAATGTGTATAGCAGTTTCTTTTTGTTATAGCCCCAAACAACAATTTTGTCAGATGTCCTTCAATAGATGACTGGTTAAAAAACTATGGCACACATCTACCACCGAACACTCTTCATAAGTAGAACAAACCATTCATGTGCACAACTCAGATGAATCTCAGTGATTTACGCTGAGTGAAAAGGATCCAATTGCAAAAGATTATACACCGTGTGATTTCATTTCTATATTTTTGAAATGACAAAATGATAGACACAAAGGACAAATTAGTGATTGTCAGGGGGTTAAGCATCGGGACTGGAGACAGGAAGGAGTGAGTGTAGTTATAAAATCCTAGTGATATTGAAACTATTCAGTATTTTGACTGTGGTGGAGGCATGAGCCCACTTAGGTGGTAAGATGGAATAGGACCTAACACACACACACACACACACACACACACACACACACACACACACACACAAGGAAAACAGGAAATTTGAGGAAATCAGTGGATTGCATCAATGTCAATATCCTGGGGAAACTGGAAAGGGTAGACAGGGGTCAGGTTTCTCAACAGGACTAACATTTTTTCAAGGTCAAGGATAACTGTTTGACTTTTGACTTCTCACACAATACCTAGAGACTCCTTCACCTCATAGAACCTCAGAAAAGCCTGCAGATTCCATGTTGTCTTTGATGGTACCACTGAGTGAAGAAGGCATAAAAGAGCATCAGTGTTTATCAACAGATCCCTGGAAGAGTTTCAATATTTGGTATTTACTTTTTCCTAGGACAATCATCTGTGTGAAGACAGTGGCATATGCTCTCCATACATGTTCTACATTTGACACACATACACGTGGCACACACAACTGCAGTGACTGCACCGTTACTGTTGTACCAGAGAAGTCTTGAGTGATAGTTCCCATGGCAACCATCAAAGAGCCACTTAGCATGTATTCTTGTAAAATCACTGGACATGACTCACATTTGTAGTCCGATTTCTGCCAGGAGTATGCTTCCTTCCCATGTTTATCTCTTAGCTTATTATCAAGCATATTACAGTTATAGTTTGATAAATGATCAATGCTGTTTTGTCTCAAAGGCCCCTATACTGGGCCTATCCATAACTCTAGACAGGAAATGAACACATCCAATTCAATTCAACAGACGATGAGCATTTTCTCCATTCAAGGCTCTAGACTGGAGTTTGTAGGAGAAACAAAGATGGATAAATACTGGCTCCTGCTCTCAGGCAACTGACAATGTCACATAGAGGGTCTTTGTCCCAACACTATAACAAAAGACTGGTATGAGCTATAGTAAGTACTAAAATGGTATCTTGGGCCAGTGTACACTCAAGGAGAGGTACAGAGGGTTTACTGGAGGAGCTGTAGGTATAATGGAGCATCATGGCCAAGACAGCACATCTAATCTGAATCTGGCTTCTCCACTAATAGCAGGTAATCTTGGGCCAGTGCCCATACTTAGAATCAGGACAATACTGTCAACCACTCAGGTTGATGTGGCAAATAAAAGGTAATGTATATGACCTACTTAGACAAAACCTGGCATATAAAGAAGTGTTTCATAAATCTTACCTACCATTATTTGAACTGGTAAGGTTAAAAGAAGGATGAATAAACCATGAGGCCTCTTCTTGAGCTGTTCTCAGTCCAGTGAGGATGATGGGCACATATGCAAATGGATTGCAAGACAGTGGGACAAAAGAACA
Source organism: Castor canadensis (assembly GCF_047511655.1). Classification (NCBI taxonomy): domain Eukaryota; kingdom Metazoa; phylum Chordata; class Mammalia; order Rodentia; family Castoridae; genus Castor; species Castor canadensis. The sequence goes on along the minus strand of NC_133397.1, from coordinate 86,381,283 downwards.
GGAGAAGTGAGTCAGGGCCTCTCTGTCTTAGTTCATTTTCTGTTACTACAACAAAATATCTAAGTCTGAGAACCTTATAAAGAAAAGAGGCTTATGTAGTTTACAGTTCTGGAGGATCAAGAGCTTGGTGGTGGCATCTGCTTGACTCTGCTGGCCTTCGTGACAGATGGCATCTCAATGATAAGAGAATTTTCGCAAAAGTTGTGAGTAGCCCATGAAGAAGAGGGATGCAGGGCAGATGCTAGGCTCCCTTATAATGACATATTCTCATGGGAACTAACCCAGTTCCATGAGACCTGCATAAGTCCTTTCCAAGGTTGGTTCCCTCATGACCAAGTTACCTTCCATTAGACTCCATGTCTTGTGTGCGTGTGTGCGTGCGTGTGTGTGCGTGCATGTGTGCACACTGGCCTCAAACCGGAGATCTTCCTGCCTCAGCCTCCCAGTGCTGGGACTCCTGCAGTGTGCCTGTGCATGGTTTAGTCTTCACCCCTTGAAGGTTCCACCACTTGAACACTGCCACACTGGAGATGAAGCCTCCAGCACTCTGGGGACAACCCACATCCAAACCATAGCAACCTGACTCCAGAGGCTTCAGGGAGTCACAGTAGATCCTTATGGTCATTGCAGTGCTTTTGACCGAGGCCTAGAACAGGTTTTATTTGTGTCAGGACCAGCTTTTGTACCAGCCAAGGACAAATGTGATATTGGCTTAGCACACTGATAGCCTCAGTTTACCTCACCGTGATCATCTCCTCGTGGATGGTTCATCATTGTACTTGGTCATTGGCAAAGCTGCAAAAGGGCCTTTCTGTGAGGTAGTTTTCTCCCCTGCTCCCCCAGGACAAATGTGGCTCCCCCAGAAAAGGGACCTGCTGAGGAGCAATCATTATCACAACTCCCTTCACTCACTCACTCACTCACACAAACAACCTGCTTATTCCTCAACACATTAGGTGTGAGATCAGTGCCATTTCGGTGGCTCTTTCTTATCTCAGGGGAGGTCCCCCCATTTCCTGCAGTGGGAGGAGGGGTCTGAGAGGCAGAGTGATTGCATCTCCCAGCTCAAAGCATATTTCTCCTGCTTGTTTTGATTCAACTTTGCAGAGTGCCGTGACAGAAATGTGCTTTCCTGGACCCCCTTTGTGGACCAGACAGCTTTCTCAAACCCTCTCTGTGCCCAGTAGCCCTAACTCTAGTCCTGGGACTTCACAGAACCTGGTATGTACAGTTGTGTGACCAGCAGCTGCTCAGCTGTCCTTTGCACAGAGAACTGTGTGGGTAGAGGAGAAGTTGTAGCTTAAACATGAGGTGAAATATTGAAAATCATCAGTGTAAAATCCTAGGAAGTTTTGTTTCAACATAGTAATAATGAGTTGTTTTTTCCCAGAAGCTGTAATAATGGATGGCAAGCCATGCCATTTATTTGCTTTCTTGTCGACTGTCACTATACAGGAAGCCTGGTTAGTCATGGGGTGGGAGAATGAGGCCTACACAAAACCCGCCCATCCTTGGGGGCCATGAGAAGTCTCTGCAGGTAAACCAGCTACAGTTGTAAGGAAATTGCAGATTAAGTTTTGCAGGCTGAAATCTAGAAAGGGTGGAGCTGTGTAAGCAACAGAAGAAAAAGGAAAATCACCCAGGCAAACCTGCAAAATATCTGCCAAAGAAATTCGTAGGTGAGGTGTGAGGAGTTTCCTCCACGGGCAGGTTAGGACTGTCCACAGCAGGGCCTGAGGGCAGGATGGGGACATCTCTACTTCCCCAAGAAGGAAGCGCAGGGATGATGGGGCCAGGCTGTTCAGGGCCAAGTCAGCTGTGACCTTTGGGACTCTTCTCCTCTCTCCGAGAGAATCAGGAGCAGGCAGGAAGAAAGCCCACGGTCCCATTCCCCCTAATCCCCCAGCCCATCACCCCGGGAGCAACCTCTTCAGGTATGAAGGGAGAGTCCTGATGGAGCAGATCTCTTAATCCAATGTCCCCAGGCCCAAAGAGTCTTTGCTGATCAAAAAGTAGTCCCAGAAGCATCAAAAATAGAGGCTAGCTGCCTCCTGGACACAAGTAAGACTGTCCTCCTCCCCTAAACAGCCCCCCTAGGCCCAGGGTCTCCCACCCTCCCCCACTTTGTTCAGGAGACCATCTTCTTCCAAGGGACAAGCTCTCTAGCTCCTGGGGACACTGCCAGTCTTTCTCAACCTGTCCTGGAAAAATCACCAGAACCCTTTACATTGTTCCAGCTCAAACACATTCTGGGTCCCTGACATGTTGTTTATTTAAAAAGAAAATGTTTAAGCTCCTGAAGTTGGACAAGCACTGACTTGATAAGGGAGATGTCCTCCCTGCCCTCTCACTGCACCTAGGGAGTGCAGAATGTAGAATGGAAGGTGGCCAGGTTGGCGAGGGTGCTAGAAACCATGTTATAAGGAAGACTCCCCAGTGGGCCTGGATGGCAAGAACACCAAGGGGCCAACATGCTGGTGAGTGGACTAGGAGGTGTGGCCTGTGTGTACCTGGCAGGCAGAAGCAGCACAACAGGTGGCCATTGGGGGTTGGGAAGTAGATGTCAGTGTCACCTCAGTGGCTCTTGAGCCTTTTGGCAGGTTCCTGAAGCATCTACGTAGGAAGGCTATGCATGTACAAAGAAAGCTACAGGCCAGGAAGACTTGTGCCTGAAAGTGAGGGAGGAAAGGGGGACAGTTGGGCCCAGCAGATCAGCTGAAGGTCCCACCCCACCCCAAGGTTTCAGTCTGGGGCTTAGACCCACACAGCCCTAGCAACCCTCCACTTTAAGTTTGCTGGAGCTGTGTGCTCAAGCCCTCTGTTGGGGACGGGAGGGATTCCTGCTCTGGGCAGGAGGTTGAGCTAAATAAATCTCCAAGCTCCCTTTCCATCTGGAGGCTGCATTCAACTCTGGCCTATCCACTTGCTTTTCCATGAACCCCAAGCAATTTGCACGAAGCATATAGCCATAGAGGGTGAGCCATCCATGTTTGGGCACCACATTTTCTTGTCCTCTTTGCCACAGGTGTTGGTATAGGCTGGCTTTACTGTTTTCCCTAGGCTGCTCTTTCTCCCCGGGATACAGATCTCTGCCATCCAGCCTCCCCTTCCAGGGATTCCACCAGCCACTGCCCTAGCTCTGGAAATGCTGGGCCTTGCAAGGGTCAGAAAAACTACCTTTCTGTGCAGTTTTGCACCGGTGACCCACTAACCTACTTTTAGCACTGCTCGGCATAACTCAGCATCCTTACAAGTAGAAGCTCCCCGCCTCCACGGACCTGTGATGTTTAAATTGTGTGACAGGAAACATGAGGGTAACGGCCTTGCAAATAAAAATACAATGCACTGAGGTGTTTATGGCCACCAGGCTGACTCTGTTTAATTGCGCAACCATCATTTATCATGAGAGCTGTGACAAATTTATCTTTATTTTTTTCTCCCAGCTTACAACTGTTTTCTCTCATGCATGTCCATGACATTTACTTCCCCTTATCCCGTTTTCACATTTAAATGAAAACAAATTGCTTCATTTACCCTGAGACTCAGCTTGAGAGACAGAGAGAGTTTGTGTGTGAGTATTGTATTTGTTTTGCATTGAAGAGATTGGAATATCTGGGTTGAATTGATCATTCAATTCAAAAAAAAGAAAGAAATTTCCAGAATGTCTTCAATCACCTGCACAAAACAGAGCCTGAAATTGCTCAGGAAAAATGCTCATTGATAAAACAGCAACACAGACAAACCGAATCAATGTGGCAGTATATTGCAAAGTCAAAGAGTCTGGTATGATTTATACCTTCACAGATAACTGCAATTGTGGAAGTCCTTGTTCTGTCTGTATTCAGGTTTGAAGGAAGGAGAAGAGATGCTGCCAGGGAATAAATCTGATCAGGGATGATGAACTGAAGGCGTTGGAACATGGTCAGTCCTGGTCAGGAGGGAGGAAGGAGTGGGTACCTGTTGATAGAGGGGAAGCACTTTCCACAGGCATGGAGAAAGCCAGCAGACTAGTCCAGGGCAGAGCCCTTGACTTCATCTCTGCCAAAGCTACTCCTCTCCTAGCCTCTCTGGCTCAGTTCACTGTCATCTACTGGCCGAACACTAGGAATTCTCTTCGGTCTCTCTTTTTCCTTTCAACTATCTAAACTATCAACAATTCCTGGGAGCCCCACCTCCAAAGTCCACCTAGAATCTACTGGGTCTCCAAGGTTGCAGGGAGGAGTACCACTGCTCAGAAGAAACTAGATGCACACTAGCAAGAGGACCTGCCCAGCCACTGCCTGCCAGCCATCCAGGGCTGTGACCATGGCTGACATCTAGTTCTCCAGCCCCAGGCCAGGTTCCTCATGAGGCTTTCTTAACTCAAAATGAGTGGCTTTGATGCTTCAGGATAGATGGATAGAACAGGCAATCACATTTGAGTCTGTATTGTTTATTCGCTAAAGTTAATGTTGTATTGTAAATTCAACATAGCATAATGATTGAAGGCATAGACACAGAGCCAGACAACCCAAGTAAAACTCCCTCTCTGATTGTCTAGGCTGTGGATAGAGTTTATTAACTGTGCTGGGCCTCAGTTTTCTCATCTGTAAAATGTCAATAAACTAGCGCTATGGTGTAAATGTTTGCCTTCTCCTTCCCCAACAAAGTTCGTATGTTAAAACTAAATCCCCAAAGGGTTAGTATTAGATGGTGGGATCTTTGAGAGGTGATTAGGTCAGAACTCTCATAAATGGGGTCTAATTAATGCTCTTATAAGAGAGATCCCTACCTTGTGATGCTATAGCCAGAAGATGGACATCAATGAATCAAGAAATGAGCACTCACCAGACATTAAATCTGCCAGTGCCTTGATCTTGGACTTCCCACCTCCAGAAGTAAGTTTCTATCATTTCTAAGCCACCACCAAACAGTATTTTGTTATGGCAGCCCAGGCTGACTAAGACAGACAGTGCCTCTGTGGATGATGTCACCAGCTCTTCTCTCTTCTCTGTCAGAAGAATTGTGGCCTGGGAGATGCCAGCCAGCTAGCCCGCACTCCCCACCTTCTCCTGCAGTGTGGCCATGTGGCTGTGTCCTCTCCCATGGACTGTGAGTGCATGTGACCTGTGCTATTTCCAGACTGGACCTTAAACCACCTCCTCAGTCATATTCTCTGCTTCTGATGGCTTGAGCAGCAGTGACCAGAGAAGCTAAGCCTATTGCTTTCCACCTTGGCACTCAGATGGTCACTTGAGAGAAAAGCAGTGTCTGTCTAGAGCCAGAGTCTTTACGTCCCTTTCTTAGAGTGGCTATTGTTGTCCTTACTGAAATCCTTCCTGACAGGGGTGGTGGGAGCATCAGGTTAGTGAAAAAACACAAAGGAATTAAGACTGTGCCTGACAAGGAGTCAGCATTTTATGTGTGTTAGGTTGATAGCATTACTGCTGAAAATAGTAATACCTGGTCATCATACAACCAGGTGCTTATGCATAAATTAACATTGAGTATTTCAAAGCATGTCAAAGGGGGTGACATGGGGTGGAGTTTTAATAGCTAGTCCATAGCTCAGAGCCAGACAACCCAGAATTGACTAGTAATACAAAATATAAAAGTATATAATATTTTGGATTATATCTGTGGTTATGAAAGTTCTTTATGATGACTAAAATAGTGTACCTTGCTCAGAAAGTTCCCAAGAAGAGTAATTAGCATCTTGTGCCAAGAAGACAGGAATGGAATGATAATTACCAGGCTGGATGACTTTTTGATTATCTAGAAATACAAATGTGAAGAAGATGGATGCACCAGCCCTTCCCTAAACTTGATTATGGTATTTCTTTGTGTCTTCTATTTTTCTACTGACATTGACACTCTGTTTGAGTGCCTTTCCAGAAAGTCCTGAGTGTCTGTGACTGCTGTAGAGTGCACAGCCTCTGCAGCTGTCACTCTGGGATGCCTGTGTTTCCCTGGTTGCCTGGTTACAGGAGCAGAGGAGGAGAGCATCAAGTAGAGGGAAGCTAGGAAAAGGCAGCCCTGGAATTGTGGCAGGTGGACTGCAGAATGATGGACTTGCCAGCAGCCTTTTGTTTTGATAAGTGTGCAGAATTTGCCCCACTTTACTGTGTGACACCCTATGCAGAAATTAAATTGCCTGTGCTGTCAGTCAGTGTTGACAGGCATACGGTACCCACAGAGGGACACTCAGGTCATCCATATTGATCCCTGCTTTGGACAAGAGTGAGAAATGCCCAAACTATTTCCAGCAACTCTGGATGGAACATTGACAAGGATCTCCTTCTCTCTAGCTGTGGAACTTAGCTGGAGCCAGACAGCTCCTAGATCGAACCCAGGAGAAAGGCAGACTGCTGTGTCAAGGTCACCTGCAACAGCCAGACTCCAGAGAGCTCCTCACATCACACCAGTGGTGTAGATCAGCTCTAGATGTCTATTGGGTCACATAAACAAAGGTCTCTGAGAGTTGCCTAACTCCCAGCCTAGCAAGATATCCCACTGGCTTTGAGCACAGACTTTGGCTCTCACCAGCCCAAGCCATGAGACACTTGAGGAGCTCATAGTTGGAGACAGGAACTCTAGGCTTCATTCATCTCATTCTGTCCTTGTAGCTCAGTCCTAGTAACTAGGAATGAGATGAGTGGAGCCCAGAGTGTGCTGCTTCTGTGTGCTTCTGACAGTATATTCAGGAAGCCTTTGGAAGCAGTGCCCCGACTTGTACTTTCAACAAGAATTGGTTTCCCCAAAAATAGATCAGAAGCTCTGGAGAAACTTATGGATATTTGATTTTTCCATCTTGAAGTTCAAAGAACATGAGTAAGTTTATTGGAAGAAAAAAACACACTGATTTTTTAAATATAAATCTGAAATACGCTTGACCTAAAGAGAACTAAAAACTGGTAGAGTTGGGGAAAACCCTGGTTGTGGCTCAATGAAAGCTCATCCAGTGTTGGGCCTCACCTTTTGCTCGAGGCTGGCTTCCTAACTGTCATAGAGCAGGTATGGTCCCGGCTAAAGAGACCATGAGGCCAGATGAGTCAGAGGTCTCTTTGTGCTGCCACCTTGCCCTCGGTCTTACTTATGATCAGACAATTATTGTCTCAGTGAACTCATAGCCTCCAATATATTGTATAGATTCCTTTCTCCCGCTTTACTAGATGGAGGAAATAAGGGAATTCCAGCAAGGCAGGAGGCATCATTTGTCCAACACAATGTATGAGTCAGGCAAAGAACAGAGATCTTTAACCACCAGGGCCACATCACATCTGGTTTTGCATCCTCAGCAGTGTTTAACCCAGGACCTTGTCCAGAGTCAGTCCTTCATGATTGGTTGCCAAATAAATGAACAACTGAACAAAGCTCGTGTCTTCAGGTGTAGAGTAACAGTGCAGCTGGGAGGTTTTTAGAGGATGAGGTTAGTAGTGAATTCTACTCTGTCTCTTGCCAGCCCTAGGGGCATCTATTGCTTTTGCCCAACCAGTGTCCCTTCTGCCTTTTTTAAGCAATAGCACCTTGCTTTGGGGGGGTGGGGATTTGAACTCAGGGCCTGACACAGAACATGGATTTTGCACTGGTGCATGGTCTTTTTCCTGTTCTCAATTCATCTGGACCAGGTATAGCAGACTACTCTAGGTTCCTGTGAGCATGTGGCCAGACCTGAAAAAGTACGAATTAAGTTAATGATTTATCATGCTTTGGATTCTAGAGGCAAAAGACTCCTACATTAGAAAATGATTTTATCCAAATAAGCCCAGATGGCGATATGCATAATAAACTGCCTTCTATGGCCATGGTCTTTCTCCTTGAAAATGCTAGCAGATGGCTGTGGTACAGGTTACCTTGTCCTCAGACATGGAAGAACATTTATACAGATGACTAACTGGGAACAAATTAGATTTCATCTGATGTCAATACAACCTCAAGAGGAACAAGCAGCCTTTTGACTGACAGCTGGACCTGGCTTTGCTACAGCAAGGTGTGTTTCAAAACTTGCAAAGAATTGGGTTGGAAGTTATAATGCACCTTGAGGTCTCACCCTTCAAACACCTATGTTAATGCAAATGAAAGAAAAACAGCATATCCACAGTTTGGAGAGTGTGCTTGCTGACTTGAGACTTTCTCACACAAAGTCTGTGATTTCTGAAGCCCAGAATTTCTTCATTTCTGGCCAAGACCCAACCTTTTGTTTGGGACAGTGTCAATAGCAGAGTTCAATTTCCTCCCAACTGGACATGGTCTCTGTTGGCTCTGATAAATGACCCTGAGGTAGTGTCATTATTTGCATTTGTCTATTAAGATCCAGGGTTGTAGAACCAACATCAAGCCAGGCAGCTCCACCTCTTAGAAGCCACTTTTGTCCCACGGCTATGGGGAGATCTGAATAGTTTATTCATTAGGCTGAATGAAGGGGTGAAAGGATCATCTTCTGGAACAACCTCTAGTTTTGATCAGAGCAGTGTGAGTCATTAGTTCCACCTAAGACTCACATGAGCTTTTCAAGTGACTTCAAAAAGGGCTACCTAGGGCTTAGATGTCATACACCCCCTGCCCTGGGCTCTGAGCACAGTGTGAGGACAGCAACAGGGTCCCCAGGATATCTGACTCACAGCAGATATCCTCTATGTGGAGCCTCCATGGAAAGGATTGCATCCTAAGGGCTACAGACAGCAGAAGACATGATAGAAACTGTTCTCATTCCCTGAACTGTCTCCAAAATGAATATGGGAGCAGAATTGGGTTCCATCTTTCTTGATGGAGAGCCAATTCTTTGAATTTGCCAAACTCACAGGTGAAAAGCTTGCCAAACAGTTTGGGACTCACAGATACTTATTGAAATCAAAGATGATACCATTGGAGATTGGCTCTGGGAATTTTTTTTCTTTTATCAGTCTGGAAGTTCTTATTGCACTGTCAGTCTGCATTTGAAATAGGATGAGAGTGCCAGCACCTCACAGCTTAATTATTGACAAAGCAAGAAACTCACAGGATTTCTGATCTCCAGGCCATCAGCTCTATAGGGACACAGACCCATGTCCTGCACTCACACTTTCTCTGACTCTGTGCTCAGAATGCCATGGGGGGTCCTGCCCTGCCTGCCCCCTGTGGGGGAAAGACCTCCTTGAAGGATGAAGAGGGAGCGCTGCACTGAAGGTGCTCAGATGCTATTTAACAGTAACACATAAAGGTCAACATATTTTCATTTTAACTTATTTAAAACCATAGGAAAATGAGCATAATAATGAATACAGCAGCATGAATACAACCTGGAATATATTCATCTTTCTACCAAGACAGTCATGAAACAGAATTTTAATACATTTTTATGGAGGAAGGAGTCCACCAAGAAAAAGTACCTGGGCTCAGAAACCCATCCAGGTCCCTGAAAACCTGGTATCTTGTGATTGCAGCAAACACTCAGGAACTAGAAAGCCACACCATAGAAATACCCATTTCCTCTTCCTCCCTCTCTCCTCCTCCTCTGCGTACCCAAGGACAAAATAAGTGCTTGAAACAGGGACAGGACAGTCTGCTCTACTGAGGGACTTTCGAGGGAGGATGCACTGAGCCCATGTCACATGACCAGAAGAGCCTGTGGGACACCACAGAAGATGCTTGTCCTCACACACTACACAATGCCCAGGGCCAGACCGGGACCCAGCAGTACCTGCTCGTTCCCTCTTCCAGGTAATATTGTTGAACATCCACTCTGCATTAGGTTCCAAGACTCTCCATATCCTCCCTTGCTGAGAGGGACAATGGCCACAGTGATGAATTGCAGTACACACGCAATGACTAACACTGTGACCAGGGAGCTGGGCTTCAGGGACAGGATCTTGAAGAGCCTCCTGGAGCCCAATGTCCAAAGGCAGGGAGGGTCTGAGTGTGTGAGTGAGTGACGTGACCTGCAGAAAACTTATTGTTAAGAGGACAAAACTGAAGGCAGGAGGTAATTAGGAAAGTGGCAATGCACCAGAGGAGCATGAGAATCTGCGTGAATTCGGAGGGGTGGGGATGGAGAGACGCCAGGCCAGCATGAGAGACATTGAAGAAGACCTCCAAACCTTTGGATGGGGCTCAGACTCCCTGGGCCATAGACAGCATGTGGTCTCTCACCAGGAGGCAGAAAGGGTGGGCAGGGGTACAGTGGGCTGTGTAGCTTCCTTTGGGGTGTGTCGATTTTAAGAGGTACCTGTATAGGGCATCAGTGGACACATTTGAACATGGAAGCAGCAGTTGGCTAGAGATTTGGGGAATTTCCTTACCCATGAAGGCTCTGACTAGGGAGCACTTCCTGTTCACCTTGCTGCTGAAGGCCACCAGAGTGAATACACTGGGCTCTGATCATTTATGGCTTTTTATCAATTGTTGAGAGGGAGTTGGCACCAAATGGCTTCCTGGGCCTCTCAACAGAGAAGCTGTGATTTTGAGGACCACTGGGAGGCAGCAGCAGGCTATTGCCCATGGTGTGACAGTCTCAGCTGCTGCCTGGCCCAGCAATGAAGACCTGAGCTCTCACTCCCACTGCCTGCTCTGCAGCCATTGTCCCCTGGTGGGAAAGTGCTGAGCTCTCATCTCAGCACCCATGGTGGAGGATGGGGAGGGGATCTGGGTGGGGGCCAGGTACACATTGAGCATCACTTTTCATTGCTGTGACAGAATACCTGACATGAACAATTAAGAGGAAGAAATATTTATTTTGGCTCTTGGCTTCAGTCTATGGTTGGCTGGCTCCACTATTTTGGCAGGGGAAACCGTGGTCAGGAAGCAGAAGGAGAGAATGCCTACATTAGTGGACTTCTTCCTCCTTCCCCTCTTGTCCCATCTGGGTCCCCACATTCAGGGTGAGTCTTCCCCTACTTACTTAATCATCTCTGAACATGTCCTCACAGACACCAGAAGTATGCTTTACTGCTCTCCTGGACATCTCTCAATGCAATCACGTTGACAATGGAGGTCAACCATCACTCAGTGGTGAAAGGGGAATGGATAGGAAGACAGGAGGCCTGGGGTTTAGCTCCAACTAAACCTGTATGACCCTGGGCAAGTCACTGCACTTTTCTGAGCTTCTGTGAGGGTGGGGGATGTTTGATTTCCCCCGAGACCTTCAGTATTAGTATAGAAGGAGGCCAGGAATTCATGGAAAGGAGACCCTGAAACTTGGGCACTCACTGACTCTCACATCTTCATCTGTGTCTTCTCTCACAGAGCTTTCTGGTTGTGGGGTGAAGACCTCATTCCTGACCCACCTTGCCCTTTTCCCAATCTTCTGGCCCAAAGGAGAAAGCAGTCTCAACAGATGTTGGCTTCAGACAGAGCCTTCTCCTGCCAGGTGGGGAAGCCCTAGCTCCCACCCTACTGTCCCTTCCCAGGGTAGCCTCTGTGGTGGGCTGCAGGCCCCAACAGACAGCTCAGTGCCTTCAAAATACTTGTGGCCTGGGCAGACTCCCTCTATTTGCCACCTTTTCCACCTTATTAAGGGGTTCCATCTTCTAGAAGTTGCTGTGGAAGTAAGACAAGTATCCCCCAGGCCTGTGGTCCAGCAGTCATAGGTTCGTGTACGAGATCCCAAGCCTTGATGGCATGAGCCTCAAGCCAGTTCACCTGTTTAGCTGGAGAGATGTGCAAACAGGTAGGTAGCCAGCCTGGGCTACCCTCTGTACAGGGGGCTCGGCATGCCTTCCTTGGCAGCAGAGATAAGGAGGCTCAGAATTGGCCATGGCAGTCAAGAGCAACAAAGACTTCCCACACCACAGATTGCCCAGAGATGTTGCCATGGTAAAGGGGGGATGGCAGAACAGCCAGTGCTTGAAGAATCACCAGCATTATACAGATGCAGCTGCTAGTGCCCTGGTGTACACGCCCAGCTACATTCTGCTCCAACAGCATGAGCAGCAGAAGCCCTTTGCCCTCAGTACACACACACATGCACACACGCACATGCATGCTCACACACTCTCACACATGTACACAAACTCACATGCAGTCACACACTCATGCAACACCCACTCACGCACACATGCACACTCACACTCATGCAATGCCCACTCCCACACATGTACACACTCTCACGCACGTTCATGCACACATGCACACTCACACTCATGCACACGCACACTCACACACACATACCCCACATGCTGGGAATCAAAACCAGGGCCTTGTACATTCTAGGCATGCACTTTACCACTGAGCCACACCTCAGGTTCAAAGGATAGCCAGGAAGGTTATGAGAGGTATGACTTACTTGTGAACTTAAGCGATAGGAGAAAAAAACAAGCAAAATTTAGTCCCTGACAGTTATCACCTAATACATAAAGTCACATTATCAAAGTGTAAGAAAGCAGAAGTGAGAGGCAGAGGCTCTTACCACAGGATTTGTTAGCTGGATGAGGAGACAATAGTAAAGAGCTTTTAATTCTAAGTGGCAGGTGAGAACTTCAGCAGTGCTGTCCTGGGTGGGAATTTACTCTATTTCCTCTTGTGACCTGAAGTTGAACTGATGCTGGCAACTATTCTTCCCCATGGATTCAGATTGATAGAAGCCTATGTATTAAGGTTCTGATTGATGGCTGCCTATATAGGGAAGGTTTTCATTGGTGGGAGTCTGTGTAGCACAGGTTCTGATTGGTGGGAGTTGGGTATAGCTGGCCAGCTAATAACTATGGTGAGCATCAGAGTTGCCTACTGGACATATCATGCCCATATTCTGCCAGACAGATGAGAGAAGTTAGGAACACACAGACTTCCTTATCAGATTCCTAAACATGTGCGAGACAGACGAGTATCAGGTCTTGGAACAGGCAGAATTGAAATGACCAAATAGGAGGCAAATATTTCAAGCAAGGGGAAAAGAGTAAAGAAAAAGCTGAAAAAATTAAATTCAGCAAGAGAAACAGCTTGCCATTTGCTTGAGTCAAGTCAGGTAATTTTATGCTCTAAAATTCCATGGATAGCTTAACTTCTTTGATGTTTAACTCCATCCCTTGCAAAATTGGGCCTACTCACACCATAGGGACATTGTGTTAAATACAAGAGAGAAATGAAGGCATTTTCAGGGGTTATAAGGTGCTACTTGAGTACAGAATATCATTGTTTAATGGATTAAGATTATGGGTGACTAATGCGTCATGAGCAATTTGTGTGGGAGACACGAAGTGCATCCAGAAGCTGCTAAGAAAGAGGATGCGTGAAAAAGCCTCGTTTGATGCTGTTCCCACCCCCGGCTTACTGCAAGCTCGATATCTACCCCCTCCTTCAAAGGGGCTCATTCTAGCTGCAGAAGACACAATGCACAGAGAAAAGTGCGCCCTGTCTCTGGTGCATCACACCTCATGGGGCGGCCACCCTGAGTCACATGTCTGCCAGCAGGTGCCTGTTCATAAACTGCAAGGATGTGGTTCCAGGGCTGGTCTAGGAGGACACCACGTGGGCGATGCCCAGGCTGGCAGAACCCTGTGTCTGTTGTCCCTGCTTTATGCACTCTTGTCCACCTCAGCACTGACCCTGAAACTCCCTATCCTCCTCCTACTCTCCCCTGTCCTTTTTTTTTGTCAGCACTGGGGTGTGAACTCAGAGCCTCATGAGTGGTAAGTAGGCACTCTAGCACTTGAGCCATTCCACCAGACCCCACTCACTCCTTGATTCCACAGTTCCTTAAACTCCCTGCATCTAGCCAACTTGCCCTCTGCACATGGACTTTCATTATTTCTTTCTTTCTCCATATGTATTCACAGAATATGACTTTATTTCTGTAAAATTATAGAAATGATGGAAAAATACCTAATAGGCCACCACCAGGAAGAACTTTAAAAAAATATTTTCTGAATACTATTCCAAAGTTCCCCAAAGTTATGTGCAGAAGAATAGATTTAGGGAAACAAATAGCATTCTAGTAAATAGCTTTTAAAATAAAAAAACATTCAATTCAATTTTCGTTGAACTGAATACAAGGAAAATAAATGAAAAGCACTGACAAATTTCTAAAAGATTTTTCTTTTGTTTTAAATTGGAATGTTTGGATTTACTCTCTTCCTACAAAACATTTCAAACATGAAGAAAAGTAGGGTGAAAAAATAAAATAACCTTACATTTATCAACCATCCTTGTTTGACAAATCTAAACATGCCCTTGGTTGGGGGGGGTGGGCTTCTCTTCTTTTTTGTAATGAAAGTGTTTCTGTTAAAGGAATTAATTAATGGAGGTGGACTTGCAGGCAGGATATCCCCACCGGCCAGATCCAGTTCTTGATGGTACACACTGGGAATTCAGCACCTCCCCCAGTGCCTGGGCCAGCGCTTCTCTGGTAACTCTTCTCCAAGCACCTGACATACTGTCTCCTGTGCTCACCTACAGATCATTGGTATCATCCCACAGTGGAGACACTGAGGCTCAGAGAGCTGAAGCCACTTGCTCAGGTGTCAGTGTCAGAGTTAGGTACAAATTCAGGTCTGTTGGCCACCAGAGCCCTGGCACTGGGGACCATTTCCAAAAAAAAACCATGGGGGCTGTGTGGCAGATGCCCAGGGGCTCACTCTGACAAAGAACAAAAAATCTGGGTAAGAGATTTCAAGTACAACTGGTGACTTTGAAGTCCCATCGACCCAAGCAAAATAAGAGAAAATTCTTTCCTATCTTCCTGACTTTCCTGGGAGAAGAGATTGCTTGGGAAATGTCTCCACCACTGGGAAGTGACATTGGTTAAAATATCTTCCTTAAGCTGCTAGAGGCTGAGCCTGACTGTCCATCCACTGGCGTCTCAGTAATTCAGTCTCAACCCCTCCCAATGAATTACACCACTACCATTTGATCGAAACTCAGTCAACCTTGGATATTAGCTACAAATGAGAGTATTTTTAAGAATTGAAAACTTGAAAATGAATATTGTAATAAGCACTTTTGCAATAACTATTGAGGTCAGGGCAATGGTAAGTGTGTATCTCTTAAGAGCTCAAAGCCAGGTGGCAGCTGGGCACAGGTGGCTCACACCTGTAATCCCAGCTACTTGGGAGGCAGACATCAGGAGGATCATGGTTTGAAGTCAGCCTGGGCTAACAGTTTTTGAGACCTGATCTTGAAAAAAACCCAACACCAAAAAAGGGCTGGTGGAGTGGTTAAAGTGGTAGAGTGCCTGCCTAGCAAGTGTGAAGCCCAGAATTCAAACCCCAGTACCAAAAAAAAAAAAAACCCCAGGTGGCAGGAGCTGGAGCTGAAGGGCATCCTTAAGGTGGTCCAGCTGCCAGCTCCAATGTGTCTGGCAATGACAGATTCCATGTATTGATGACAGGGCCAGTTTTCCAACATGCACCCTGGACCACTATGCCTGCTACCTCTAACTGCAGCTCCCTCCCTCAGCTTTGCCTTGATCAACTAGAGACTAAAGGCTCCAGGGTGCAGACTGGAGGCACAGACCACACCAATACAACAGTGTGAACAGGGAAAACATAACCTAAAGATATGTTCACTATTAATAGAGATTCCCTGCTGAGAGGGGAGGGAAAAGACTAAAGAGTAGCCTAGGGCTAAGGAAAACAAAACCAAAGAAGGAACACACAGGGATGAGACTGAGACCTCACTGAAGAGAGGAATCACTGGTTTGGGGATAACATCTTGTCCACAGCCAAGGCCAAGACCAGCAAGCAGGAAGCCTCCCTGGGCTATCAACAAATTTTGTTAGAAGCTGAGAGCCCCTGGGTGGCACACACACAGCACTAGTAGCTGTTCCATAGAAGCCAGAAGCAGGAAGAGACGACCTTTCTTTCTGCAGTGTCCTCCAGAGTCTTTTAGTAACAACTCTGGCAAAAGAGAAATGTTTCCAGGTTCCAGCTCCAGCATCACAAAGCAGAGCACTGAAGAGTGGGTTTGAACTTGAGAAGCCAGGAGATGCATTCAGCTGCAGCACTGCTTGCAGGAGTCCCAGACTGGAAGCAACCCAAACGTCCTTCTCTAAAAATCATTAATAAGCTAGTGATGACAGAGATGTGAGGACTAGCATAGTGAATTCTAGCTATACACAACCATGGCAATAAGGCTTAGAAACATCAAGTTTGGGGAGAAAAGGTTGCAGAAGATAAGTTAAATATGAATCCACATCTATAGAACTCAAAACAAGCGATATAACATGATACACATATATTTGGTACTTTTTAAATGAATGAAATTTTCATAAGCCATTTTTAAATGATCAAAGTAATGAAAAACAGTATTTAGGAGATGACTACTTCTGGGAGGGGGGATTGGAGAGAACATGGAGAGTTTCACATCAACCACGAATGTTCTAGATTTTATATTGATGGCAGTTCATTCATGTGCCTTTGTTTTATCGCTATGCCTCCTATGTAGATGAATATTACATATTTAAATCCACATGTACTGGGAGCCAGTGGCTCATGCCTGTAATACGAGCTACTCAGGAGGCACAGATCAGGAGCCAGCCTGGGCAAATAGTTCTCAAGAGCTTATCTCAAAAACACCCAACACAGAACAATGCTGACAGAGTGGCTCAAGTTGTAGAGCACCACCCTAGCAAGCATGAGGCCCTGAGTTCAAACACCATACCTGTTACCTGTGGTAATGCAAAAATGGTACAGCTGCTGTGGAAAACAGTATAGAGGTCCCTCAAGAAAATCCACCGTATTATCCAGCAATTCTACTTCTGGGTACCTACCATAGAATTGAAAACAGGGACTCTAAGAGATATTTCCACACACACATTCAGAGTAGCATTATGTACAATACCCAAAAGGTGGAAGCAACCTAAGTGTCCATTGATGAATGAATGGAGTAACAAAAGTGGTACATAATACACATGATAGACTATTACTCGGCCTTATAAAAAGGAAGGATATTTGAACACATGGTGCTGCCTGAGTGAAGCTTGAGGACATTGTACTAATGAAATTAGCCAGTCACGAAAAAACCAGTGTTGTATTCTCATTTCTCAGAACTTAGCACTGTTGTCAAGGGCAGCAGGATGGTACTTCAGTTAAATTCATAGAGACAGGAAGCACAACAGTCACTGTCAGGGGTTAGGGAAAGGAAAGAAGGGGGAGTTTTTGTTCACTGGAGACTGTCAGTTTGAGAAGATGAAGTTCTGGAGGTAGATGATGGTGAAGGTGGTAGGTATTACAGCTGAAAGCTACAGAACTGTACAATTAGAAAGTGCTACAATGTTAAATTTAATGTCATGTATATTTCACCACAACTGAAAAAACAAACAAACAAAGAAACCTCTGTGTACCAACCAAACCCAGCTCTTTGGGCAAGTTCCTCGTGGCTGAGAGGGTTCATGCAGGGGGTTAACTGGGGTTATATTAATGGGAATAGTCTCTGTTGCAAGCTCTTACAGCTTTGGTCCAAACCTCTTAACAAGGAATCAAGTGTGGAGTTCAGTCTCACAGAAGAGTCTAAAGAGAAACCTCTCTAGTCAGGGGCTTAGCCTTCACCTAGGAAAGCAGCTACTTCTCTCCGAAAAGATAGCTCCTACCATCACAGACACTGAGAGCCCCTGGAGAGGGGCTGCCTCAGGGGCTTGAGATTCACCTAGGGGGAGGTGGGATGTCTGGAGACTCTGCCCACTCCGTTAACATGGCTACAGGAGTGAACTTAACCAGCTCTGTGGTTCAGGCCTGAGCCCCAGGCCCTTTGTGTCACCAAGCCACCCACTGCTTGGTGTGTCAATATCAATCTCTAGTATGTGGAGGCCCCTGGTAAATTCCATGAAGGATTACCTGGTCTCAGCTCCTGACCAGGATTCTGGTCTAGCCCAGCATTGGCCTCCAGGCGCTGCCCAAACTGACCAAGGACAGGTTCACTTCAAACCCAACCTACTTTCACTCTTTCCTAATAGTGGTCAGGGCCCAAGGAGATAAACTACTGTAGTCGTATGATAATATGATAGCCTAGAACTCTGAACCCTGAAAATAAACTACATACAGTGAGGGTTTGCATTATCAAGGGCACTTAAGTAAATAAATAAAGCTAAGACATTTAGGGTCTGGTGGAGTAGCTCAAGTAGTAGAATTCCTGCCTAGCAAGCATGAGGCCCTGAGTTCAAACAGTACCACCAAACAATGAAAAAAATATCAAGAAATTTAGAGGTTGAGCATAAAGGCATACATCTGTAATTCCAGCACTTGAGAGGCTGAAGCAGGAGGATGGCAAGATTGAGGTCAGCCTGGGCTATGAGGGAGGGAGGGAAAGAGGAAGGAAAAGAAGGAAGGGAGTAAAATAAAAATGAACAAACTCTTGCTGGGCTCTGGTGGCTCACACCTGTAATCCTAACTATTCCCGAAGCAGAGATCAGGAGGATCTCGGTTCAAAGCCAGCCTGGGCAAACAGTCCATGAGACCTTATCTCAAAAATAACCAACATAAAACAGAGCTCAAGTGATAGAGCACCTGCCTAGCAAGGGTGAGGTCTCAAGTTCAAATCCCAGTACCGCAAAAAAAAAAAAAAAAAGCCTGAACCAAAGACTATCTGAGAAAGATAATAGGAAACACCCTACAAAGTGCTAGCATCCTAATATGCGAAGAAGAGTTGCAAATCAAGAAAAGTAAAGGAATTTCCTGAATAAAACTGAGTAAAGAACAAGTAGTTCTTTAAAAGACACACAAAACTCCACCAAAGCTTCCTGACAACTTCTTAAAGCATGCAGTCTTCAAGAACAAAACCTGGACCAGCTTTCAAGCTTCCATGCTGTCCCAAATTTCCTGGCAGAAAAGCTGAACGAATTTTTAACCCATCCTTATCCTTCTAACTCACCTTAGAAGGCACCTCCCACAGGAAGCTGCTCCTGCCTCCTTCTGTATAACCGGTGTCTCCGTCCTGGGTACCTTTATGGCTTTGTCTGTCTCAACACTCATTGCCCTTCCAATCAGCGCTCGAGGCTCAGCCAAGGCAGGACCTACAATGCCACAAATGCCAGGCCTGCAGTAGCAGTCAACAGGTGCTGTTGAAACATTTGACGTGTGCATGTGTGAAAATGAATACAGTAAAGACATAATTTTCAGCTATGAGCCAAAGTTTTACTTGACTCATCATGACACCTAGTGGTGACTGATCTCCACTGTAGACGCAACAAAACCAGCCTAAGTGCCCCAAAAAAGGGCATTTGCTTTTGTTCCAGCAAAGGCCTTCCAAGCACCAGCAGTATGCCAAGGACCATAGGAGGGCAGGCAGGAGATGCTTGGGTGAACTGGCTGGTTCCTATTCTCAAGGACTTATAGGCCAGAAGCACCTACTACTGCTTGTCACACAGAATCAACATTAACTTACAGGAAGAAGTGTAGGGAACTTAGGTGCCAAATCCGTGTGACCAGGGCAGAGAAGGGCAGCTGTGAGGCATGGAATCTCTTTATTACATGGAGCTACCTCTTACTATCCTGCTTACTGTGCCTTCAATGCCGACTTGGGTTCCAAGTTTCAAGGTGTTGTCCCAATTCCATCTTTGGCTTCAGCAAACATTCTTGGAAAGGCAGTAGTTCCACCATGCTGACTTCCCTCAGTCCTCACCTCTGCAGGGGAAGGAGGAAGTGGAACTCCGGGAACCCAGCTCTGCCTTCAGCTTCTGTTTCCTCCAGTGTCTTTTCCCTGTATCTCTCAAAAAAAACCAAAAAACAACAAAAAAAAAACCCCAACCATTTGGGAAGCAAAACAGACCTGGATTTCTCATACTGAAATTATATCAAGGCAAATGAAAATCTTTAAACACCAGGAAAAAATACATGGGACACTTTTCATCTGGGGCCGATTGGGTTATAGTTCAATAAACCCATTGTTAGTTGAAAATTCCATAAGTTGAAAATTCATTTACTGAACACCATGGTTTAATCTAGTCTACCTTAAACACCAGCATTAGCATAAGGCTGTGCAGACTCATCTGCCATTAAACCTGTTGTATAATGCAGTGTTGAATATCTTTTGCAATTTATTGAATACTGTATTGAAAGTGAAAAACAGAAGGGTTATATGGGTATGCTTTTGTACTATCATAAAGTTGAAAAATCCTAAATCCAACTCTCAAAAGTTGGGTATTATCAGAAGCTGTAAGGGGAAAAAATTTAAATATTTAACTTTGTAACATTTTTATGAGGCAAAAATAAAATGCACAAAAAAGTTAAAAACAAAGACAAACTGATTAAAAAACAGTAAGCACATGGCAACATGCAGATGTTTTTAAGATGTAAAGTTGTAAATCAATAAAGGAATACTTCACTTAAAAATAGGTAAGGAAAAGAAGAAAGAAAACATAGGTAAGGAACAGGTAATTCTTCAAAAGGCATATAAATTAGGGCTGGTGTAGCTCACTTGCCTAGCATGTGTGAGGCCCTGGGTTTGATCCCCACCATTGAAAAAAATTTTTAAAAAGAAACAAATGATTCCATGAGGATTAAAATTGTTAGCTGGATTGACAAGAAATTGAAGATTTATAATACTGAATTCAACAAAAGAATCTGTGTGAGTATTAATGTTGTATATTTCCAGAGGAAAATTTTATAATAGATATAAAAATAGTAAATATATTATCTTTTAGCCTGCAAACCCAGTTTTAGTAATATACTCTAAGAAAACATTTGGCAAAAAACATAAAGATACAGCATGTTCAGGCAAGTATGATGGTGTGTGTGAGTGTGTGTGAGTGTGTGTGTGTGTGTGTGTGTGTGTGTGTGTGTGTGTATTTGAGGTAATTTTCTTTCCATAAAGTAAAGGAAAATTTTTAATTACAAGCCAAATGTTACTTGGTTAAATAAATAATGGTATTAATGGTATACTGTTCCTATACTATCTTATCTTAGATGTGAGACATGATAATATAATTCTGCTTATTATCATAAAAAACAGGTCCAGAGTATATTCATAGCTTTGACAGTCACAAAAATGTTAATTAACTATAAGTTCACATGAAGTTTGTGGTTTAAAAGGATTCTCATGGGGAGCTGGTGTTTCATGCCTGTAATCCTAGCCACTCAGGAAGCAGAGTCAGGAGGATCACAGTTCAAAGCCAGACCAAACAAATAGTTTGTGTGGTCCTGTCTTGAAAGAAACCCATGACACACACACAAAAAAGGCTGATGGAGTGGCTCAGGGCGTAAACCCTGAGTTCAAATCCCAGTACTGCAAAAAAAGAAAAAGGATTCTCACCAAAATGTTAGCAGTGCTTTTTCTGTGGATATCTGGATTGAGGATGTTTACTTGCTTCATATATATTTTCAAATTTAAATAGCAATAATGTATTGTTTTAAGATAGAAATACATAAGCTATTATCACCAGAAGAAAATAATAAACACTTGACAGCTGAGGTAGTGCCTGTATAGAAACTGTGCAATGTCACCTAATAAGGACCAGAGAGGTGACATTCTGAGAGTCAGAATGAATTGAATGGCTCTTACTTCCATTGACAGCGACACAGTTTCTCTGAATACCTCGGGTAAGACCTTGGACTCTAGGAACAATCCACAACCCTGTATACTACAGAAGCTGGAAAAATTCAAAACACAAAAGTGGTGGTCAACTGAGGCTTAGAGTTTTCTGTGCCACCGGCTCAGTGCCAGCTTCCCTGCCTAGAACAGATCTTTCCCAAGGCTCCCATTTACAGTAAATGTAATTACACTTTAATGACATTCATCTCATTCTGACACTTTTTCCACAGCTCCTATTTTTAACCAGCACAATGGGAACATTTGTCCTCTGATTCACTGATGAGTTTTTTAGGCCGAGTTTGGTTTTTAAAATGACAGTACCCTTAATTCTATTGCTGATTTTTTTTAGATGAAATAACAGCCTGTAATTAAGATAATGGAATCCCTGGGACCTCAGTGGGATAAGAATAGCGACTCCGTGTTGAGTTCAGGTAATGGGATTTATCAACTACTGTGCTACAATGGAGATCAGGCTCTGATCCTGGCTTGGTGGCCTTTGTAAGTCACTTCAAAGTCCTGCATTGTGATTCTTATGAAAGAAGCAATGATTCTTTCAGTCTGGCCCTCCTGAGGGGGAAAGTCAAGCTGGCACTTTTGCTTCTCTGGACAAGCCCATGTAGCACTAAAGCAGGCTAATATTGGGGTGGGGGAACATGTCAGGGGACTCAACTCTCCTCCACAAGGGAACATCTCATGCTGAACTCCTCCTTGTCCCCACCCAGTATTGTCCTTACATATCCCCTCTTGTGGTCATTTTATGGTCAGAATTGAAGCTGCAAATCCTTCTGCAGTTGTAAATTCTACAAAAAGACGAGAGGGTCTCTTGGCTGTTTCAGCCCGGAAAATGGTGGATGATTGATAAAGAGAAATCTGTCCTCAGTCTGACCTCTCAGGTAAAGCCCTCTACTTAAAACCTTATGAATATCGGTTGCATCTCATGCATGCAATTAAAAACCTGGGCATTAGTATAAGTGCATGCACAGAATCCACCATGTTATAACAAGTTCTTGTTAGACCTTGTCAATTACCCTAGTCCCTCCTGCAAGGACTGCCCAGATTTTTCCCGCCAATTGCTCTTAAGACTTCTAAATTGCCCTTTAAACAAAGAGATCAGGGCTCTTGAGATATCTGACTGGAGCCCACCACATGCTTGTGGTGTATCCTTCTGTCTATACTCTTTCTCTTTCAATAAAACTTGGCTCCTGCTTTGCAATCTGTCTCTGTGCAATTCTTTGTTTGAGAGACACAAGAACCTGAGATCTTTTCCACCAGGGTCTTTGGAGACCACCTACTGGTACTCTGCCACTCAGGCAATAATGAGGGCAATGGATTCTCCCTGTCAGACAAAATGCCATGAGGAGGTGGAGCCTGTGTCCCTTCTCTTGGAGCTCAGCTACCTTATGAGACTCATCTGCTAGAAGCTGTGGACTGATGCTCTGGGATGTCTGGGATTGTCACAAAAGGTCATACAACCACCTCGTGACTCTCTTCACTTGCTTCCTCTTGGGACATTCCCTCCTGAGGCCAGCTGCCATGATATGCAAAGCCAGAGGCATGATAAAGGCCTGTGCAGCTGACAGTCCCCACTGAGCCCAGCCTTCAAGCCTCCCCAGCCTGGTCCCACACATGTGATGGATGACCCAACCTCAGCCACCAGGCTCTTCCAGCCTTTGGTTCTTCCTTGCTGAGGTCCGACACACTGAAGCAAAAGCAAGCCATATGCCCATTGGGTCTCTATCCATAGAATTTGTGAACTTGTGGGAGGGTGGCTATTCATGATGTTGGGTCTGGAGACCTTAGACAGATGGGTGAGTATCCCATCCCCCATGGAGGGCAATATCATTCCTGCATCTTGAGGAGATGGAGGCCTGCATTCCTGCATCCTAAAAAGAGATACAGAGTCTGACAGATCTGCCACAAGGCTAATGAGCAAAATGCTCTCAAGATTGTTCCCTTCCCCCAATAAATGTGCAAACCAAACCAGTTCACCTGAGAAAGCCCTTGAAATGCATGGCCAATGAGAAAACCAGCCCAAAACCAGAGTTAAAATGTCCATAAAAACCCCAACCTTCACCTGAGCAGTGAGCTACCAGCTTCCGGGCTCTGCTGCATGCTCTAGCTGTAGCCTTTCTTTTCTCTTTAATAAATTCTACTTCATATACCGGCTTTGGCTCATCATTCAGCTGCCTCACGAGCCAGTTCCCTGGCTTGTGAAGGCGAGGACCTTCTACCCGGGCCTGCAACACTTCGACACCGGCACATTACAATGACACTGGGTTCCTGGTGGGTTGTGGGGCAGCAAGAATGACCAGAACTCCAGGTCTATGTAGGAATTTACTAATATTTGCTGCTTGTGAAGTTCTGTTGTAAGCAAGATATAAATATCAATTTGTATTGTAACAGTCATTCTTATAACAGCCCTGTGAAGTCCACACAAGTATATCTAGATTTTACAGTTGAGGAAAGTGAAGTTCAGAAAAGTTAAGTAACTTGCCCACTATCACACTGTAACCAAGCAGGAAAGAAAACATTCAAATTGAGACCATGGAGCGCCAGTCGTTTCATGCAGGTAGGTTCTTTACTTCTGCTCAAATCTCTTTGACCTAAACTTTATGCATTGACACCCCTCCGGCCTTCAGAACCCACAAGCATCATCTTGCCTTGCAGGGATGTGATCTGAGGTGCCAGGAAAATCCACCTATTTTGCATACCTTGAAAAATCTAACACAAATGCACTGTCTCCCTAGGAAAGGGCAAATTCGTTATGCAGCTTTAAGACCAGCCTCCTGGTGACTCCTGGTCCTGACCTGATTTTTTGCAGGCCAGTCAGATGCGAATTTACATTACTACAGTCAGAGATTGCTCTTACAGCTGCAAGCCCCACCCGCCCCCCAGCAGTCATTTTATTTGGGCACACATTGAGGTCCCCTCCCCAAACACACACTCCCAATTATGTGCTTACTCAGCAGGCCTGCTGTTTCCAAAAGAGGACACTGCATGATTGAGGCCTTTAAGGGCCCTCATTAGCTCTTAGGGGGCTGCGTTTCTTTGCTTCCTAAACATTTATACACAGCCACTAGCTCATCTGATCTATAAAGGATAATGCTTTGTGGACTTCCAGTAGAAATTTTTTCCTAACTCTGCTTCTGCTATTTAAAAGTTTTTACTAGAGCCAGGAGACCAAACCCTGATGTTATTAGATCACACAAAAATTCCTTTCAGAAGTTTTGATTGCAAAAAGGGGTCTATTTAGTGATGGGGACCAGTGGAAGGGGGAAGAGGATTAATAGAGTTAATAGGGGGGTGAATTTGATCAAAGTACATTGTACACATGTGTGAAAATAATCACAATGAAACCCCTTTGTACAATTAACTTACTCTAATAAATAAAAATTAATGTTTTCCCTTTGATCCTTTCCAAGCACACAAAAGGCTGAGTAAGAATGGCCTAGCTTTACTCATGTGCTTTTCTGTCTGTGGAAGAGAAACAAATTCATTAACTTAAAAATAATTGCCAAAGCAAGATCTTCTGACATCACTGATTCTTCTTTCCTTCCTTTCCTCTCTCCCTTCCTCTCTTGTTCATTTTTGTGAAGGGTTTTTTTGAGACAGGGTCTTGCAACTATTTGCCCAGGTTGGCTTTGAACTGTGATCCTCCTGATCTCTGCCTCCTCAGTAGCTAGGATTACAGGTGTGAGCCTCCAGCACCTGGCTTCCTTTATTTCTTTAAATCACATGCTTGTTGGATTGAGTGTAATAACTGGCAGGTGGCAGATAAAAGCAGACACTGGGAGAGTCCTGGGAGGACTCTACATCTATTTGCTATAAGCCATCCAGTCACAAAATCACTGCAAGGACATCCAATATGACTTAGAACTCGTTTCAAGGGGCTTCCCTCCTCATCCACATATAGTGACTGAAGCAGAGACCTGGAATTTCATTCTCCCAAGACTTCTCACCACACAGTATGTTGGGTAAAATACAGGCAGCAGGATCTGCTGGGCTGTTAGAAAAGATGAGGCAAGAAGCCTGGGAGGAACCACTTAAATTCAGAGAACTTCCCTTCTGCATCCTATCCTGCACCTGTCTGCTTCTCTCTCATACCCACTCTAACACATTGAGAAATGGAATATGTACCTTGAACCCCAGGGGCCTTTATTTTGCTCAATCTGAACCTTGCTTACCTGCCTCTATGGGCTGTAAATGATCCTAAAAGAATTCCCATCTTATGGTCTTCAAACAAAAGGAACACTTCAGATGACACAACCCAGCAGGTTGTCTGACATTGCTCAAACCTTCTCTCTCTCTTTCTTTGTTGATGCCTTATAATTTGCACATTGAGTCTGAGATAACCTGACAGTGAGGCAGTGATGGGTTTCGATAAACAAAGCTTTTGGGTCATGTGAGGCCCAACTGACCAGACCAGAAAATTAATCTCAAATTACAAATCTTTCATGATGGCAAAGCCATGAACGTCTCAAAAGAATAGAATGCTGCTATTGGCAATGGTGATGACAATATTACCAATTGCTACAACAGCAAAACAGTGGAATGGCAACAAAATCAAATCTGCTGCAGATTTAAGCTTATTTGTTCCTCACAACCATCTGGGTTAGGTCATTTTCACAGATGAGAAAACAGGCCAGGAAGGTTAAACTCACTCTGATGGTGTTGCGGGAGGTTGCTAGCTGAGATAGGAGACTCTGAGGCAATTAACAGGAAGCAATGTTTTATCATGCTGGCACAGACCCAATGGACTCGCGTCCAAAGGCTGAGCCCCGAGAACAAAGAGGTCTCCCCTTATATAACCTTTGCAAGCAGGTGACAGAGGCAATAAAATTAAAACACAAGGTTTAATCCATATATGGTTACATGCAATTCTATAGGCTACTTCAGCCTAGTGCTAGTGCCCTTCTACCCCTAGTGCTAAGACCTTCTTCACCTTTGAATTCTTTAGGTTTTATCTGCTATGCCATCCCTTCCCCTCTGCTACCTTATCAGAACTCATGCCTCATTTGTTTTCTTCTGATCCTCCTCGCTGCTACTATGGTACCACAAGAGACACACAGGCTGTTTGGGGTAATTTGGAGTCCTCCCAGGTTTCAGGGTCTTGGTTTTTTTTTTTTTTTGCAGTACTGGGGCTTGAACTCAGGGCCTTCACCTTGAGCCACTCTACCAGCCTTATTTTTGAGGATCATTTTTTTTGAGATAGGGTCTCATGAACTATTTGCCAAGGCTGGCTTCGAACCATGATCCTCCTGATCTCTGCCACCTGAGTAGCTAGGATTACAGGTGTGAGTCACTGGCACCTGGCTCAGGGTCTTGTTTTAAGCCTGACATATTCAACAATATCCTTGGTCAGTCCAGAGGTAGTCTCGGGGGTGGATGTGTACCCAACCAACATAGTTTTAATTATAAACCAGGATGTCAGTTTATTTACTGGTGGTACAGGTTTTGAACTCAGGGCCTTGAATTTGCTAGGCAGGCACTCTACCACTTGAGCCACTCTACCAGCTCTTTTCAGCTTTAGTTATATTTTGGGTATAGTTGTATTTTGCATTTTTGCCTGGGGCTGGCTTCAGATGGCAATCCTACTATGACTTCCCACATAGCTGGGATGACAGGTATGTACTATGGTGCAGATTATTTGTTGAGATGGGATCTCATTAAGTTTTTGCCTAGGCTAGTCTTGAACTATAATCCTCATAATCTCTGTAAGTAGCTAGGATTACAGGCATGAGCCTCCGTACCCCGCCCAGAATGCTGATTTGATTCAGTTTCCTAAACTTTTATTGGTTAGTGACTTTGCTTTTCCCCTGTGATGTTAAGCCAAAAGAAATACCTAACAGTTTATTAAATAGTTACCAGGCTTAAAAACTTAAAAAGCTTTTGTGTTCTTAAAATTTTTAGCTGCTTGAAAAAACGGATGAAAATGAAAAAAATATACTTGTTCTAATACTTGTTAGGAGAAGAACTGCCAAGTGTCCTGGATTTCTGGAATTGTGTTCCCAGGAGGTTTAGAAAAAGAAATGGGAATTAGGAAATCCTGGAGGCTTAGTCAGGGAGGTGAGCTGGAGCTTACTGATCTATGTTGACTCAATTAGTTACTATTGTTAGTGTTTGCACGTGTGCACAAACATGTTAGCACACTTGTTTCATGTTCGTGGCTCAAACCCAAGGCAAAATATTGGTTTATTATTCAACTTATTATGTTCAACTTTTTATGTATATGCACACACTAGATATAGATGGTATCTCTATACTCTATTTACCTTAAATACTTCATGTTATAATATTTATTGTATCGCTCAAATGGCTCCAGCTTTAGCCATTGGGAGGCCTGTTAATTGGCTGTCCATCCCTTTGACATACTCCTCTCACTGTGACTGGCAGGTTTTTGCTGCTGTTGTTCAGCACTTTTTTTTCTGGCACTACAAGATGTTCCAGGCTAATCTGTACTTCCTGTTCTAGTCTTTGAACCAGCTGCTTCTCCAAAGAGTCTTGGTTCCTTCTTTGAAGAAGGGATTGTAAACCAAGATCTGAGTGCCAGGTGAGGTCTTTGCTACTGGGATGCCGCTGCTTTCAGTTCTCAACAGACAGAGTGGGCTGGTGGAGTGCTCAAGTGGTAAAGCACCTGCCTAGCAAGTGTGAGGCCTTGAGTTCAAACCCCAGGATGGCCAAAAAAACCCCAAAAAAAACAAAGACAGAACAATGAAATATTCTCACCTCCTTCCCTTGTGTATCTGTAACCTCTGCTCTAACAGAGAGAAATCAGGTTCCCACAGCATGCTGCTCAGTTATCTAACCCATACTTCTGTGAACAATCACTTTATCAACCAGAGTCCTGTGCTTATGTACAAAGCCTTACAGACTCCACTCACTCCCAGTGCTACTTAGCTTAGCACTTTTCTTCCCACCTCTTCCTGTGAAGCTGTTTTCACACATTTGTAATACAGTTTGTTCTGTCACATCATGCATTCCAAACAGGGATCCCACTTTCCTAAATGTTTTTTAAGTTTGCACATATTAATATTCACCCTGTGCTACAAAGTTCTACGGGTTATGACAAATATCTATTGTCATATCCCCACCCTTACTAGATCAATAAGGGATTCACTCCCTAAAAATACCATGTGCTTTACCTGTTTAACTTTCTCATCACCCCTATACCCCTGACAACCACTTATCTTTTCAACAGGACCACCCTGCGTGCTGGTGCTGAGTAAGGGCACAGTGCACAGAACAGAAAGCCTGGCCCATCAGCTGCAGGGAAGGAAATATCATGAACATACTGAAAGCCACCTGTCAAAAGGCTGTATTTGAGAAACAGCTGGTTTCCATAAGGGAGAAAAAAATGTGACCATGTTTCTAAAATAGCTAACACAGTCACATTCGGCTTAAGACCCTTGAAAAATACTGGGTCCTCAGATGCTGGTAGCTCACACCTATAATCCTAGCTACTTGGGAAGCTAAGATCAGGGGGATCACTGTTTAAGTCCAGCCTGGGCAAACAGTTCAGAAGACCCATCTCCAAAAATAACCAGGGCAAAATAGACTGAGTTGTGGCTCAAGTGGTAAAGTGCCTGCCTAGCAAGTGTAAAGCCCTAAGTTCAAACCCCAACCGAATTTAAAGCTAGAGACTGACAAAATGTAGGCAGTGACAGAGGAAGCCCTTCTAAATAGCCTTTCCCATCTCATGTTTCCAGTATAACTTTCCTGAAGTCCTTCTGAGCCACAAGGGAAGTGGCTCTGCTGTCTGCAACTCCAGGCTTGAGAATGTACACTGAGGTTGCAATGAAGCAGGTGTGTACAACCTATCCCCCCAAAAGAAGTCAGTTTCAATGGTATTTGATCAGTCATTTCACTTCTCCCAATTATTTAGTATCCTAATTTTCTGCAACAATTTTTCACCAATGACTGAAGACTGAAAGGGCTAACTAGTACTCACCTAACACCATTCCCCTCCAAGCACCAGACAATGCCTGATGTACAGGCAGCCTTCTTGCCCGTTTCCCTTGTCTCTCTGTTTCTATTGTGGAATCAGTAAACTCAATGCTTACAGCCAAGTTTCATTACCTCTGTCGTATTTCTAATGCTCCAAAGGAAACAAAAAGATAATGAAAATACCATCGGGATATCTCCAAGAATTAGCTGAACTATAGACACTAGCGGGTCAGGCTCCAAATTACAATCCCAATTTTAAGATAAAGATGCTGTCCTCTTTTTCTAAATCAAGTTCAAATGGCTGAAACAGTCTCCTAAGTTCTGGATGCTACACTAGCAGACAGGGCTCATTAACCAAGGCCACAGACACCTGAGCTTGCTGTGTTCAAATCTCCACCAATGACATATCAATCACTAAGGGCTTTACCTGGCCTAAAGACAAGATTATAGAGCATTTAGACCAAAGGGATGCAGTGATCATTAGAATTAGATCATGCTTGGGCTCCACGGTAGAATCAAGCTGGAGTTCTACATTACTGTGGACACTGCCCACGTTCAAGTACAGCTCTCTTTTTCTTGTAAGTGTGTGAATTCGGGCTCTCAGGCAAACGCAGCATCAAACTTCCCTTTGTTCTTCCCCCACATTCCCATTATATTGTCAGCTACCAACAGAAAATCTAACAAGGCAGCTCTCCTAGAAACCACACAGAACCAGCATGAGTGACAGGACTCAGCAAGCTTTTTCAACCTTGCAATTAAAATCTCAAGATAAAAACAGGCTTTCTGTAACTGTTTATCAGCAGCGCTGGCTCAAATAAAACAGAAAAATAAATAAGACACTTCTGACAGATAAAATCGGTGACGGCTACATGTTATTCTTTGAATGAGAGCAAAAAATAAATTTTACAATAAAAACTGAAAGAACTGTGTTCTCTGATTCTTATTTTTAAGATTCAAATCAGCATTAAATGCTTCATCATTCAATACAAATATTACGGAGTATTCTCCCTAGTTTTTCAGCTATCAACATCAATTCGACAAGAAGTGCTAACTGGGGCTGGCAGAGTGGCTCAAATGGTAGAGGGCTTGCTGAGCAAGTGTGACACTCCAAGTTCAAACCCCAGTGCCAAAAAAAAAAGTGCTAACTGGTAACAGGATTCTGACTCACAAAACATTCTGATACATTTATTTATTGATGTACTGGGATATAATTTGCTTATTGTGGGTATTTAAGTCTTACTTATTTCCCCCAAAGAATTTACTGTGACCTTTTACAATCATCCAGATTTGCTGGTTTCTCAACAGTGCGAGATAAACATTATTTTAACTAGAAAAATTAACCAAAGAAATATGGCAGTAAATTGAAATCTGTCAGTTACTGCTAAAACAATGCTATCAAAAATTTGTTCATTTCTTCTAAATAGGATAAATACTAAGTTTTTTTTCTCTAGAGATCATTTTTACATATTTTCTGTTGCTAGCTTGATGGACTAAACAATGAAATTAATAAGCTTAGCTTGCAGTTCTCACTGTATAATTTATTCATATAATTTTTAAAAGTCCATATTCCTTTCTATATATAGTTATGTCAAAAAATAGAGAATACTTTAATGACTTCTTAAAATATGTGGGAAAACAGATATTTGATAGCCCATTTGAATTTTTTTTTTAAAGAAATGTTATTAGAGTTCCTAGAAATTTAATAGAATTTCCACCAATAATTAATTCTCAAATATAAAATATTTAGAACATAATTGTAGAAAGGTTAAAAAACAAAACACAGGTGGTAGGTCGCATCAAGAAAGTTCCAAGTTACAGCACTGCAGCCTTAGTCAGAATCGCTGTCCCTCCTCGTGGGGACAGAGTCCCGCACCAAGGACAGCAGCTTGTCTCCAATGGGCTTCTTAGGGTTCTCCTCCAGGTCTGTCTTGACTGCTCCAGACTCAGACAGCTTCCATTCCAACTCTATGTGACAAGGACAAAGCGAATCACATAAGGCACCACACTTCACGGGTCCCTTCACCCTATGCATAGCAATACATAGTTTTCTGAGTGTAGAACACAATCAGCAAAATTTGGTGACACATTTAGTGCTATAATTTTAAGGTTCCAAAAAGAGATGGGAACAAACTTCAGACCTTTAGGGAAGGAAAATATTATAATACTTTTAAATACTCTTTCAGATGGTGAGACCAAATGAGACATTACATCCCCAACATGAACCTATAAAAATTACAGTAAGATACAAAGAATAAATCTGTCCTTTACTACAGTTTATCAGCTTGGGTAACTGCCCAGGAAAGAAACAAGCAGATTTCTATTTGGAGGAAATAATGTCCATAGGTCTGAAACATTTGCAGGAAATATCTCCACAGGTCTGCTGGCAATCTAATTTTAGTTAACAGGAAATTTTTCAGCTCCATATCCAATATCCCATCCATTAAGGTCAAAGAATACTTGTATGATAACATCCTAGAATGGATACATTCCATATTCAATAAAATTAAAATTAAATAAAATTAAAAAGCAAACCACCAGAAAGTAAAGAATCAGTCCCAGTATTTCCCTCTTTAAATCAGTGAAAATCCACATCAAGGTCAAGTGATGCATTTTTCATCAAAGAACCCAGGCAGAACTAGGGTACTGCCCAAGAGATTCTAAAACCAATAGCTTGGCTTAAAGGTAGACTAATGCAGAGATGCTCTGCTAAGTGGGTACTTCCATTAAAATCTGACAGCCAATTTTACGTGCTATTGATAAGTGCTCCCTGAAATGTAGTAGAATGGAGATTACCAGAGTTGGGATAGTGAGGATATTTTTGTTATAAGATAAGTAAGCTCTAGGGAGCTAAGGTACACCATGGTGAACTTGGCTAATAATGCACTACATATTTGAAACATATACTTGCTTTGATAGATCTTTAGTATTCTCACCAAAAAAGAGAAGAAAAAGGTAATTACGTGAGGTGATGGATAATGTGTTAATTAGGTGGGCTGTGATCATTTCATACTATATTCCTATATCAAAAAATCATGTTGTGTACCCTAAATAAATAAAAAGAGAGATGTATATATTTATTTAGGTCAACCACAACTTAACAATGCTAAGGGGAAGGGAGGGAGGTGCTCCATGGAGATGATTATTAATCCCAGTATGTTCAGCTCTAGGTACCTTGGTTGAATACTGTGAAAATTCCTTTTAAAAGATAAGATTTCTGGTTTCAACTCAAGAATATAGTTATATATCTACATAACTGTGTTTGTAATGTATATTTAGTATTATTATTCCCTTATACTCAATAATGGTATGTATAAATTGACTATTCCTCAAATAGATTTTTTTCTATAAATAAAGACTACAGCTACAATTGTATGTACATTGCTATAGTTCAAATGTACTTAGTCCCTGCAAAATGCATGAATTTGGTTGTTGATGCAGTGGTGTTGGGGCCTTTCAGTAAGATTAATGTCTTTCTCATAAGATTAAATCAGTTCTCCCAGAAACTGACTGGTCTTCAAGACAGCTGTTTGTTATAAAGTGAGCCTGGCACCTCCGCTCAGTCTCTCGCTCTTGCTCATGTGCTCCATCCACACGTGGCTGCTTCCCTTTCACTTCTCTACGATTACAATGCAGCACAAGGCCCTCACCAGAAGCCTAGCAAATACTGGTGCCATGCTTAGGGTCCCAGTCTCCAGAATCAGGAGCAAAATACGCCTCTTTCCTTTATAAAGTATTCAGCATCAGGTGTCTTGTTATAGCAACAGAAAATGCACTAAGATATATACCTATCTCACCTCACAGTATAATCAAAATAGATCAAAATTAGATAATATTAATCTGAAATACTGTACATTTTTTAACACTGGAATAGTATATAACTGCCTGAAATATCTCATATGTGTCTGTATTTCCCAGGTGAATCTTAGAGTAAAGTTTATCAAGCTGTATATAAATACACATTTTTGGAAGTTGGTAAAGCATACTTAGCTGTATTATTTCAGTAAAAAGAAAGAATTTTACTTGGCAGAGATGCTCTGGCCTCAGGTTCTCTTTCATGTATGGACACATTCTGATATTCCCAAGTGTAATAAGTAGAAAGGAATTAAAAAAGAAAAGGAACCTGCGGGGTGCCAGAGGCTCACTCCTATAATCCCAGCTACTCAAGAGGCAGAAGACTGCAGTTCAAAGCCAGCCTGAGCAAATAGTTCCTTGAGACCCAAAAAACCCATCACAAAGAAGGACTGGTAGGGCCTGAGTTCAAGCCCTAGTACGCAAAACAACAACAACAAAAAAAACTCTAAACCTTCCAGTATTAAGAGGCGGAATAAAGTGAAACATAAATTTAAAGCTACTGAGATATTCAACTGAGAAAATATTTCTGCAAAGGAATACAAAGATGTAGTGCCATAACTATGAATTAAAATCTTAGCTTAAGATCTATAACTTAAAACATTCAACTGAAGAGACAAAATGTATTTGATGCTAATGTGAAATATGTAAATGCCCTGTGCCTTCTCCTTACTAAGAGTTACCAGGCCCAGCCATTACTGCCTCTAATAACCTGTGTGCAGTGAGAGATCTATTGTGCTTATTCTTCCCACTTAGCAATCACCCAGGCAGAGGCAGAGGTGAACTGGACAAACCATCCTAACACCTGCCAAGTCCAAGGCACTCTCTTCAACAGAAATACTTCCCACCTTTCACATCCCCTCACCCATCTCCAAAAGCCCTTACCATCTCTTGTCAGGTTCATACCACCAAACACCAAAGGACCAATGAATTGAGCCTTGATATCACCTCCAAGGTAAACGAATATTGTGGGCAGATTCTTATCAGGATAATTGGGTATGCAGGTTGTTGAAATGGCTTTGACAAATTTGACATCTGGAAACTTCCTGGCAAGTCCACTGAGGTGCTGATTTATCAGAGCACACAAGGGAATACTATAACCCAGAAATAGAAGAGAAAAGCAACTGTGATCTCTGTGCATACAGAATAAAGCCCAACTGCCCTTCCACTGTAAAAGCCAAGATAAGTGTCACAAGTGGTTTGCAATTAGCAAGATGAATTCACATTTTAAAAAAAATGTTCAGAGCTGGGTGCCAGTGATCCTAGCTACTCAAGAGGCAAAAATCAGCCAGCCTGGGAAGTAATTTGCCAAACCCTATCTTGAAAATACCCAACATGAGAAAAGGCTGGTAGAGTGGCTCAAGTGATAAAAGTGCCTGCCTAGCAAGCATGAGGCCCTGAGTTCAAACCCTAAAACAGTCAAAAATAAATAACCTGAAGCCAGTGTCTTACACCTGTAATCCTAGCTACTCAGGAGGCAGAGATCAGGAGGACAGATATTGAAGTCAGCCCAGGCAAACAGTTTGCAAAACCCTACCTCAAAAAGAAACCATCACAAAAAATGGCTGGTGGAGTGGCTCAAGGTGTAGGCCCTGAATTCAAAAAAATCCAGTACTGCCAAAAAAAAAAACAAAAAAAAACACATAAATAAATGTTTAGTGAATATAAACAAATCCAAATTCCAATTTAATTGGACCTAACAATAATTCAGAAAAAAAAAATGGCTTCCTTGTTCTTACAAGGCTGAATGAGTCTAGGTCAGAAAGCATTTCCAGCTGGCAGAGTGGCTCAAGTGGTAGAGCACCTGCCAGCAAGCGTTAGGCCCTGACAACCCTAAGCACAGACAATCACTGACAAGATCACCCTCACCACCTGCAAGAATAGTTAATTATATGAAATTGTGAAATGCCAGAGTTCCTCTAGAGGGGTAACTTACAAATTTTTCCATCTCTCTCTCTTTTTTTTTTTGGTGGTTCTGGGGAATGAACCCAGGACCTCCCAAATGCTAGGCAAGCACTCCACTACGTGAGCAATGTCCCAAGCAGGAGATCAGGAGGATAATCATTCACAGTTAGCCTGGGCAAATAGTTTTTGGGACCCTAACTCTTGAAAAAGCCCATTATGAAAAAAAGGCTGATGGAGTGACTCAAGGTGCAGACTCTGAGTTCAAAACCCAATACTGAAAAAAAAGGAAAACTAAATCTTCATTTTACTGCTTTAAGAAAGACATTTGTATTATTCACAAATAACTTTAAAGTCTTAAAATGAAAATTAAGCTTTAAAGTCTGGGCAAATTAGCAACAAAAACCAAGATGGGAATAAAATAAAAAAACCCAAAAAAGCAAACACCAAAAACCTCTGATACGGCTTATGCTTAATACAGGTTCAAGACAAATTTAATTCAACATTTTATAAGCCATGTGGAAGATCAGCTCACCCTTGTTTGTAAAGGTGCAAGACTACCCACAAGCCCTCACCGGCTTTAGTAACTTCTTGAACATAATCCTTTCCTGAGATCTCCAAAACTTCTCCAAATTTATTTTTCAGCTGAGTTGCTTTCCACTCAGCCAGTCTTCGCTGCCTGCACAATAGGAAGAAAGGTGTCACAGCAAGCATTCATGTCTTACAAAAGGAAATCCTTGCAATAATCCAGTCTCATTTATTCACTTCATGGCAAAAGGCTAAGACTAGTTAATTGAAATTTGCAATTTAATTAAGTTTAATTAGAGTCCTTTGTAAATGTTATCTCAGTCAGGAAACTAATATTTTCTAAGAATACACATTTTATTACCATGCAAAACATCAATCTTTGTGGCACCCACCTGTACATTTCAATAGCCCGTTCATCCTCTTCATTGAACTCATCTTCATTTTCCTCCAGCTCTTCCAAAGTCATATCTTCATATGTTTTCACTGAATTCAGTAACATTGGCAAAGGCAAAAAGTTTAAAAAGATGAACAAACAAGCATTTCGGGTTTTCCCCTTCACTTTCCTGCTAAAGATGTGCACACAAAACCAGAAGACCACCATCCCACTAATAGGTAGCAGATAGACATAAGTGGGTGGCCATAAGAGGAATTAGATTATTATATTATTTACTTCCTATAAGAGGAAGTAAATAAACTTCCCAGCCAGGTGCAGGTGATTCTCTAGGCAGAGATCAGGAGGATCAAAGTTTTGAGGCCAGCCCCTGCAAACAGTTCAAGAGACCCTATCTTGAAAACACCCAACACAAAAAAGGCTGGCAGAGTGGCTCAAATGTTAAGAGCACCTGCCTAGCACGTGTGAGGCCTTGAGTTCAAACCCCAGTACCACCAAAACAAATTTATAACTCCACAGGTGACTAGTCTCTTGTTAAATCAAAGTAGTTTATCAAGGCCAAAGGGTATCACAAGATGTTTTCTAGTCTGTCAGTCACCTAAACCTTCATCCTTTCTTTACTGAAGAGTAAGTCATATGCTTGTAATCCTAGCTACTCAAGAGGCAGAGATCAGGAGGATCTCAGTTGGAAGCCAGCCTGGGAGAGACCCTATCTCGAAAAAAACCCATCATAATAAAAGGACTGGTAGAGTGGCTCAAGGTGTAGACCCTGAGTTCAAACCCCAGTATTGTCAAAAAAAAAAAAAAAAAAAAGAGAAAAATCACAGCCTACACATCAGGTAGGCCTGGGTCTGGGAGTTTCACACAGGTAATCTCTTTAACAAGATAAAGACCTAGTCCCAAGAGCTGTACCTTAGACATCCTGATAGACCAAGAGATAGGAATTTTACACAGGTAATCTCTTTAATTTAGCAAGATAAAGATCCAGGCCCATAGGCTGTATCCTATGGATCAGATGGATCTGGGGCTAAGAATTCCTCAATATCCCAGCCACAAATGCCAATCATCTCACTCTAGAGATACTCTTTCCTAATAAACTTTACTATCATTTTCACATGTTGCCTGAATTATTCTCTCACCAAATGTAAGGAGGGAGGTATATACCAGCACACTTTCAGGTAATAACACCAAGATAAAAATTGTCTTAAGATATTTCAATACTAAGTAAGAAGTTGAGCTTGTTTAAAAGTCAGGCCTACAAAAAAAAACCACATGAAAAAATGCTCACCATCTCTAGCCATAAAGGAAATGCAAATCAAAACCACACTAAGATTCCACCTCGCCCCTGTTAGAATAGCTATCATCAAAAACACCACCAACAGGTGTTGGCGAGGATGTGGGGAAAAAGGAACCCTCATCGACGGCCGGTGGGAATGCAAGCTGGTGCAACCACTCTGAAAAACAATATGGAGGCTTTTAAAAAACTAGACATAGATCTGCCATGTGATCCAGCAATGCCACTCCTAGGTATATACCCAAAGAAATGTGACTCAGGTTACTCCAGAGGCACCTGCACACCCATGTTTAGTGCAGCACTATCCACAATAGCCAAGTTATGGAAACAGTCAAGATGCCCCGCTATTCATGAATGGATTAAGAAAAATGTGGTATTTATACACAAAGGAATTTTACTCAGCCATGAAGAATGAAATGTTATCATTTGCAAGTAAATGGATGGAACTGGAGAACATTATTCTGAGGGAGGTTAGCCAGGCTCACAAGACCAATAATTAATTGTTTTCCCTCATATGTAGATTTTAGATCAAGGGCAAATACAGCAATGTGTTTGGACTTGGGTCACATGCTAAGGGGAGAGCACATATGGGAGGGAGGAATGGGGATAGGTATGAAAACCAAAACTTGAAAGTGTTTGATGTCCCTACTGCAGAGAAGCAAATACAATAACCTTAAAATGACAGAGGTCAATATGGGAAGGTGACCAGGAAGTAGTGAAGAGGGCAGGTAGAGATGAATCAATTCGGGTTGTAATACACTTGTGTATGGAAGCAATGCTAGGAATCTCTCTGTATAGCTATTCTTACCTCAACTAGCAAAAACGCTGTCTTTCTTATTACTGCTTATGTCTTCTCTTCAACAAAATAGAAGAAAAGGGCAGAACAGGTTCTACCTGGAAGCCAGGAGGGTGGAGAGGGAGAGAGGTGGGGAAGAGGGGGGAAAATGGCCCAAACAATGTATGCACATATGAATAAATGAATAAAGAAAAAAAAAAGTCAGGCCTATGGTGACATCTACAGATTTACCATTTTTCCTCCACACAATAAAGGTATGAATGAAAAGTTTCCCAGGTTTATAAAACCAGAGTTGTATTTGCCTCAAGTCTCCTTATCTGATCTACAAGTTCATATGATCCAAGGAAACTGGAAGGACACAAGGGTCCTCCCAAGCACACCTTTCCTAGAAGTAAAGGTGATTATCACATACTTCTTGGATTTTTCTTATAAATGGTAGACAGCTATAGCTTTTCTTATTACTAACTGCTATGAAATCTGTTATCTTGGATAATGTCAGAATTTGCTCAAAGTTTTTAATGTTTGTATACGCACTCTAAGAGATTCTAATTCAGCCTACCCTCACAGACTCCATATATTGCAAACACCTGCTTCTTCAAAATAAGCTATTTTACTTTAAGTCTTAGCCAAATCACAGATTAATTAAGTACAACCTGAAGACAATTTAAATATGAAAAACTTTAGTGAATTACAGAGCAGAATGTCATACACTCATGACCCAGACTTACGGGCCTGAAGGGCACCTGTGATGTTCCCCTAATTCTATGGTCCAGGAAGATGCCCTGTAACTGGCCTGAGATTCCAGTGACAAGGCGAGCACTCAGAGGTCTACTGGCTTGGCTCAGTGGATCCTTCTACCACTGCATGAGGATTAAGACAGTTATCTCTTAGTCCAGCTAGGGAACCAACAGAAAATGAGCAAGCTCACCCACTGACTGCTGGAGGATTCGCTGCTCCTCCTCTTCCTCCTCCTTTTCCCACTCATTCAGACTGTCCTTCGAGGGCAGGATGCCCTTTTTACGTAAGATGTCATTCCACTCTGTGTCTGCATTGGGGTCCTAGAACAGCAAGGGAAGGATTACATGAGTGACAAGTCTACTATGGAGGGGGCCGTGTGTTGCAAGGTGCCTAGTGGTAATGGTGGTTGGAAAGAAGGAATTTAAGCCAAATTGTTCTGTGGCATATTTCTGAGAAAGTGTCAGAAGACCCACAGCTGCTGTTCTGTTCTGCCTGCCTATTTCTCCTCCCTCCCCCCACAGAGGAGCTTAAAAAATGAGGATATGATGTGCATATCAGTATCAATGTTGAAACCAAGGCTCTGACTAGGATTCTGTCCAATTTTATTAATGACGCGCAGTGATACACGCACTTAATTTAAGTACCTATTATATAAAAATTACCACATCAGGCAATAGAGAAGCATAGTGAATTCAAGTCACCACCATAACAGTCAAGAGGAAGAGACAGACAGTGAACAAGCACACAATTTACATATCTTTTTCATTTTTCTTTTATTATTCATATGTGCATACAAGGCTTGGTTCATTTCTCCCCTGCCCCCGCCCCCTCCCTTACCACCCACTCCGCCCCCTCCCGCTCCCCCCCTCAATACCCAGCAGAAACTATTTTGCCCTTATCTCTGATTTTGTTGTAGAGAGAGTATAAGCAATAATAGGAAGGAACAAGGGGTTTTGCTGGTTGAGATAAGGATAGCTATACAGGGCATTGACTCACATTGATTTCCTGTGCGTGGGTGTTACCTTCTAGGTTAATTCTTTTTGGTCTAACCTTTTCTCTAGTACCTGGTCCCCTTTTCCTATTGGCCTCAGTTGCTTTAAGGTACCTGCTTTAGTTTCTCTGCGTTAAGGGCAACAAATGCTAGCTAGTTTTTTAGGTGTCTTACCTATCCTCACCCCTCCCTTGTGTGCTCTCGCTTTTATCATGTGCTCATAGTCCAATCCCCTTGTTGTGTTTGCCCTTGATCTAATGTCCACATATGAGGGAGAACATACGATTTTTGGTTTTTTGAGCCAGGCTAACCTCACTCAGAATGATGTTCTCCAATTCCATCCATTTACCAGCGAATGATAACATTTCGTTCTTCTTCATGGCTGCATAAAATTCCATTGTGTATAGATACCACATTTTCTTAATCCATTCGTCAGTGCTGGGGCATCTTGGCTGTTTCCATAATTTGCCTATTGTGAATAGTGCCGCAATAAACATGGATGTGCAGGTG
Source organism: Castor canadensis (assembly GCF_047511655.1). Classification (NCBI taxonomy): domain Eukaryota; kingdom Metazoa; phylum Chordata; class Mammalia; order Rodentia; family Castoridae; genus Castor; species Castor canadensis. The sequence goes on along the minus strand of NC_133397.1, from coordinate 86,340,929 downwards.
CCTCTGGAGTAACAGTCTTTTGGGTATATCCCCAAGAGTGGTACAGTTTACATATCTTTATTGAAACAAATTGTGGCGAGTTCGATGACAAACAAGCTACTGGTCTGGAGAGTTCCTGGGCCCACATTCCACAGGATGGACAGAGATGTCCTCTAGCAGCGGTGACATTTAACCATCACCTAAGGATGGGAAGGAAGCATCCAGGGGAGTGGAGGCCTAAGAAGTAACTTTCCAGGCAGAAGGACCAGCATATGCAAAAGGATTGTGACATTTTGAGCATCTCAAAACTACCCTGCAATATACTTAGATGAGGAAAACTGAGGTGAGTGAGAATTCTCTAAAGGCAAAAGCTAAAAGGAAAAGCTGAGCCCCCTGGAGATGCTCCTAACAGCTAACATTTATTTATTTTTGGTGATACTGGGTTTGGCCTCAGGGCCTACTCTTTGAGACACTCCACCAGCCCTTTTTTGTGACGGGGTTTTTCGAGATAGGTCTTGAGAACTATTTATTTACCTGGGCTGGCTTTGAGCCATCCTCCTGATGGCTGCGTCCTGAGTAGCTAGGATTACAGGTGCGAGCCACTGGTGCATGGGCAGCTAACATTTATTAACTTTAAGTGATGGGTACTCTTCTAAGTCTTTACCTCTGTCTACTGACTTAGTCCTCACAAGTCTAAGTGAGGCATGTATTCAGAAAGGTATTACTATGCTAAACAGTCAGCCAAATTAATCAGCAATCATCAGAAAGACAATGTCAAGGTGGGCTTTTGGATCCAGACCCCAGCTGCCCAAGGTGGGTTTGCCTGGTTTGGTAGGAACACTGCCGAGCTCAGACTTGGTTTGGAATATAAACTCCAGTAGTGCTGTGGAAAAGGAAATGGGACAATCAGGCTTTAGCCCACTTGTACTATCACAATCTTGCTGAAATACATCACAAGAAAACAAGCAGAAACCTTTCAACACAGTGGTCAGAAGGCCTGTAAAGAGGTGAGGGACCTGACAAACAGAGAAAGCAAAGGAGACCAGAGGAACCCTGAAGCTTCCTCCACACAATTTAAGGGCTTAAGGCAGACTTGGTATATTTGTAAATGACCAGTCCCTCAAGCCTTCAATGGCTCCCTCAAACCAAGTCCACACCATCTGCATTTCCCATCTGACATTGAGCAGAAACTATTCAGAATTCCTGGCCACAAGGAGATCAAAGAGGGCTAGGTCCTTGGGCAGATTTCTAGAGTTTTCTTTCACTTTTCTTTGAGCTTTTGTCATTAGCAAAATCCAGCTACCAAAAAAAAAAAAAAAAAAAAAAAAAAAAAAAGCCTGTAATCCTAGCTACTTGGGAGGCTGAGATCAGGAGGATCACGGCTGGAGGCCAGCAAGAGCAAATAGTTCGCTAGCCCCACCTCCAAAATAACCAGAGCAAAATGGGACTGGAGGGGTGGCTCAAACGGTAGCGTTCCTGTTTTCCAAGCATGAAGACCTCAGTTCAAACTCCAATCCCACCAAACAACAACAACCACCAAAAAAACTGAGTCTGGGGTCTAGCTCTGGTAAAGCAGGCGCCCCAACCTAAACACAAAAACCGGGACAAGACAGTGAGCACTGATACCTCACGCAGCCCTCAGTAGAGTCAGGAACACGCGTGAGTTCTGCGGCTAATTTACAGGGGTAAGCACAGGCTGGCGGGACCCCTCACTTCTCCAAGCCTCAGTCAGGTCCTCACACGTACAATGGGCCCATACACACCTGCTCAGGTGTTTATTCTATTAAGAAAGTTAATAAACAGGAGGTAACTTATGACAACTGAGATCTGGCAAGTCTTTTCTAGGCCAAAGAGAAGATCGACGTCAAGGAGGAACAACCCCCCAAAACCGAGATTTGCAGGGTACGGTACAAGCGAGCAAGGACCACGCCCGCCCTTCCACGCTGCGCCTGCGCGGGACCCAGACGCATGCGACCTCCTGGGATCCGGCGGCGCCGGACAATTCTCGCAGGCCTGGCGCCCGCTGTCCCCACGAACCCACCAGGACAACGACCGCAGCCTTCGAGTCCCACACCCCGCCTGGCTCACCTGCATCTTGTCTCTAGTCGTCTACTCAGGCCAGCACCGCCACAGCTACTCCACCTCTCAGTTCTCCTCCGCTTAAGTGCGCAGGCGCTGCCTCGCCTCCTTCCCAGCCCGGTCTTTGCCACGCCCCCAGAGGCGAGGTGGGCGGAACCAGAGAGGAAGTGAGGCGCGCGGTGCCGCTCTGCGCATGCGCGCAACTGTTCTCTTTTCCCAGCCCGGTCTTTGCCCCGCCCCCAGACTCGAGCTGGGCGGAGCCAGGGAGGAAATTAGGGCTCAGAGTGTGCGCACGTTTTTCAAGGAATGGGCACGGAAGCTGCGCGCATGCACGAGACTGGCCGCGCCTACCCTCAATCTGGTGGCAGCTTGTCACCGAGGCTAGTTACTGGTGCTACCTTATTAGGTCAGGTCCTGGAGGGGCTGTCCGGTGGATGTGTCCAGTGGCAGTGCGACCTTCCCAGCGCCGGGCCAAATCAGTAAAGAGGTCACGGCCCGCCAAACAAGTCGAATAGAAATGCGTTTCAGTGAGTAGATGTCACGATTCAAAATGATGCAGGGTCACCTGGAAGCCATCCACTGTCGCTCAGTTTGGGGTTTGTGTCGGCTATTGTAGCTTCTGCGATACAGCAGGGAGCAAGGTAAGACCGGGGCTGGGGGTGTAGCTCTCGGTAGAAAGCTTACCTCTAACAGGTGCAGTCCCTAGGTTTCCCACCATCACTCACACAAAGACAAGAAGGTGAAAGTCATCTTACCCAGTTGGGCATTTGAGACTCATATAAGCAAAAGTGCTCAGCACTATGGCACTGAGTAAAACCCAGCAGTACAGCTTGTAAATGCAGGTGCCAGGCCCCACTCCCTGTAGTGAGGTGAGAGCAACATCCTACACACCTGAGTTAACGTGCAGCCAAGGAAACAGACACAAAACGCAGACCCACAGACACCTGTGGGGTAGGCGCAGGGCTTATTGGAATCACCTAGGAGTCCTCAGAAACTGCAGCTATCCTGGGGGTGCATTTCCAAACGATTTAAATCCCTGGAGAAGGGGCCTGGAACCAAATACTTTCATAGAGACCTAGGAGATGCTAACCGGTATGCCATTCATATACAGGGCATCAAATTTCTTGAAGTAAGCAGTTTTAATAAACATCCTAAAGATTTGCGTAATTCCAACCAAATTGCAGGCCCTTTTAGGTATTTGTTTATTCATTTATGTGGCAGCAAAGCATTTGTGAATCAATTTTCCCTGTTCTCACCACCAAAGTCAGGACTGGAACTAGTTTGGGAGTGACTTCCATCCTGTGCTGTCTCTTGGTTCTGCACAGCAATAGAGTGGGTGTTGTTTGGACCTTTCCCCACCCCCATCAGTGTCAACTGAACAATCTGTCCCTGGTTATTTTGGAAATAATGCCTTCAAATTCTTTTTACTGTATATATCAAAACAACTTCTTGTTAGAATGAGAAGGGAAATTGAGGCATGGGAAACAGTGGCCAGGAATTTACAAATAAGCATTGTACTAAGGAATAACTCTGTTAAAAATATATAGATACTGCTTTCCATGCTTTTAAGCCATATACTCCATCAACAAGCTACAATATTTTGTAAAAAGAAAAAAAGGGAAAAAGAGCAGCTCTCTCTCCCTGACTTTGCCTGCTTGACCAAAAAATAATCAGTGTGCTCTGAGAACTGAGCAAGGATATCTTAAAGAAAGACACTTAAAAAAATAATTTTTTGTGTGTGTGGTACTGGGACCTGAACTCAGGGCCTACACCTTTAGCCACTCCCCCAGCCATTTTTGTGATGGGCTTTTTCAAGATAGGGTCTCATGAAGTATTTGCCCAGGCTGGCTTTGAACTGAGATCCTCCTGATCTCTGCCTCTTGAGTGGCTAGGACCACAGGCAAGAGCCACCAGTAACAGTTTTGTTGTGTTTTAATACAAATATCCAGGGACGAATTCTTCAGTTAAATACATGTGAGACAAATTGTGTAGCTGATTCCTTAATTTAAAAATCCAACAAATTATTTTTTAAGGTTAGGCAGGTAGATTCTAAAGTTTGCATGGTAAAATAACAAGAGTAGCACAGGGCTGGCTGCCAGTAGCTCACACCTGGAATCCTATCTACTCAGGAGGCAGAGATCAGGAAGATTGTGGTTCGAAGCCAACTTGAACAAATAGTTCTGTGAGACCCAATGTAAAAAAAAAAAGAAAAGAAAAGAAAAAAAAAACCCACCACAAAAAAGGGCTCAAGGTGTAGGCCCTGAGTTCAAACCCCAGTAGCACAAAAAAAAGTAGCACAGGTAAGGGAGGGGCTAGCCCTAGCAGATATTAAAACAATGTGGTATGCACACATGAATAGACAATGGGATCAAAGCAGCAGCATAGCAAGCTCTGAACAAGTCCAGAAATGGAGCCAAGACATAGAAACATGCCTGCATGCTTAAGACCTCAGTCAGCAGGGGAGGGGTGATGGAGTTCAATGAAGGTGTTGGGATGATTAGATAACCATTTGAAAGTAGATAAAATTGAATGCAAACTTCATGGTGTATATCACAATAAAAAGAGGCAAAAGTGATAGAAAATGGGTATTCTTCCCCTCACTCCTTGGGGATATTTGTTTTTCTTTTTTCCTTTTTGAAACAGGGTCTTGCTATATTACCTATGTTGCGAAGGCTGGCCTCAAACTCACAAATCCATCCCCAGTCAGGAATGAATCAGGGAATACAGGCATGGGCCACCATGTCCATCTCAATTTCATAACTTAGAAATGAAAAAAGTCTTTTATGACAAACCAGAAGAAGTCAAGTGGAAAAAATGATATTCATCTACTTTTTTGGGGGGCTGGTGGTGTGGCTCAAGTGATAGAGTACCTGCTTTGTAAGTGCAAAGTCTGGAGTTCAAACCCTGATCCCACCAAAAAAAAAAAAAAAGAAAAAAAAACTACTTTTTTTTGCATAGGAATAAGTATATAAGCACACTGCCTTTGGTCTAAAATGAAAAGCTAAATAAAAAATTATGTGTATATTTATATTTGATCAATTTTGTAAGAAGAATAACAGGAAGAAAAAGCAAATTAATGAAAATTGCTAACTAGCTGGAAGAGATGAGGTGGTGGGGATATGGATGGGAATAAGAATCTTCTAATAAATTTTTATTTAGAATTGGATACAATTTTGTGGAGTCTGGTATACGTGCAACCCTGAAGATCCTCTTAACGAATACAAAATTATAAGTCAGGCTTGGTGGGTCACAACTGTAATTCTAGTCATTTGGGAGGCTGAGTTTGGGAGGATTGCGATCGGAGGCTAACCTGATCGAAAAGTTTGCAAGACCCAATTTCATCCAATAAAAAGGTGGTCATGGTGGTATGCACCTGTTAAACCAGCTAGGCGGGAAGCATATACAGGAGGATTTCCATCCAGTCCAGCCCAGCCATAAACTTGAGACACATTCAAAAAAATACCTAAAGTAAAATGTGCTGGAGGTATGGCTCAAGTGGTAGAGTGCCTGCTTAGCAAGTAGAAGGGCCTGATTTCAATGTACCACCAAAAAAATTTATGAGTATAAAATTACATATAAAAGGGATGATGGAGTGTCTCAAGTGATAAGAGTGCCTGCCTAGCAAGCATGAGGATCTGAGTTCAAACCGCAGTGCCACCAAAAAAAAAAAAAAAATTAGGCCAGTGGCAAGTGGCTCAAGCCTATAATCCTAGCAACTCAGGAGGCAGAGATCAGGAGGATTGTGGTTTGAAGCCAGCCTGGTGCAAATAGTTCTTTAGACCCTATCTTGAAAAACCCATCACAAAGCAGGGCTGGTAGAGTTCCTGCATACCAAGCATGAGACCATGAGCTCGTGAGTTCAAGCCACAGTACTGCAAAAAAAAAAAAAAAAAAAAAAAAATTAGGTATGAAAGTCAACATTCATTTAGACTGAAAAAAAGAAAAGTTACAAATTATCTATGTAAAAACTGACAAACTCCATAAACATCACAAGCTCAGAGAAGCATATCATCATCTGACATGTTTATAGAAATGCAAAAACATGTATGAATGAAGTCTATGATTCCCATAGACTAACTTAAATTCAGGCTTACACAAGTCAAACCCTGTCTCTTCTAGAACTACCCCAAATCTCACTCTATGACAGATTCCTGAGGATTACGTCTTACTACATTATATCCTCTGGTCTTGCAGCTTCATAAACACCACTCAGGGAAGGGTTGGTGGTAGTACTCCAGCAAGTCATTTCTGCCCTGGGATGGCCTTCAATAACCATGCATGGAAATAACTGCAGACTATTTAAATGTGTTATGGTAAATATACCCCCAATTCAGCTTCCCTTCAGTTGTTTTTCTTTTGTTTTTGTTTTTGAAACAGTCTCAAGATATAGCCCAGGCCGGTCTCCAACTTGTGATCCTCCTCCCTCAGCCTCCTGGAGAGTGCTGGGATTATATATGTGCCATTCCCCGCCCTCCCCCACACCCATCTGTCTGAGAAGTTTACTTGTTAATTGTAAACTACTTTACTCTTTGTGACTTTATTTCTGTAAGAGGTACTTAAACTGCTTTTGCTGAAAAGCACTGACTCTCCACTTTTGAAATTCTTTTTGGGTGCCCACCCACTTTAGTCAAGGGCCTGCAAGGGGATCTTAAGGAAATAGGTGACCTCACCCTGAGATAGCAGATGCAGGCCCTGGGGTTGACTCTCAAAAAGTCAATGGCTGTGTAAGGGAGCGCCTCAGCATTAGCCTGACAGCTCCCTAGTTTCCTTATAAACCAGGGGATGCTGTTTGGGTGAAGGAATGGAATGTTCAACCGCTAAAGCCCCACTGGAGGGGCCCTTTTGTTGTTGATTGTCCACCCCCACTGCAGTTAAAGTAGCAGAGATTGTTCCCTGGATCCACAACAGCTGAGTGAAGCCAGCTTCCCTCGAATGGGAGTGCATCCCTGACCCAGCCTCACTGTGCAAGATCACCCTCTGGAACACTGTGCCCTTCCTCAGCAGGAGCCCTGCTCTAGTCACTCCAGAACTGACCGGTCTACACATGATGGAAGCTTGAGGAGTCACCCATATTTGAGGATGAGTCCTTCCATGTTTTCTTCTTGCTAATCTTGGTCACCTCTCTACCTGGGGACACCCAGGCCTTGGACTGTGACTCACGTAGGTGCACTATCTGAGTGGGAAGTGTTGTTATCAAAACTTTGGTTTTCCATAACTTATTATTCTTGTGCAGGCACAGTTGTTAGATCATGAACCCACAACCACACCACCTACTCAGTGTGCTTTCATGATGGTCAGTATATCTGTTTTAAGCCCATCTATCCCCCTGGGGAGCAATGGCTGGAGGTCCAAAGCTTCACCAGCACTGGGGAGCTTATTAGCCAGACACAGGTTTACAACCCTGAAAGGCCAGTACCTATAGACTTTGATGTGTGTGCTGTAATCACTAAAAATTCCGTCTGTGGAAACACCTGCAGAAGCCTTGTCAGGGAGAAACTTATATGTCAAGTGATAAGTATATGTGGTGGGAAGAGAGCTGTTCATATAATGACACTGTGGAAATATAAACCCCTAGATCAAGATGATGCTCTTTGACCCAGAATTGGGTCCGAGCATCAAAGGGGGGAATGTGGCAGGAAGGCAGGGAAAGGGAAGGGAGATAATGAGAGATAACGAGGGAGATAATAAGAGATAATAAGTACAACAGTGAAACAAACAAACGGATTTGAGGAATGTCAAGTTGTACCTGGGGTGAGACTGGAGAAGTGTCACCTCGCCTCAGAGGTTAAAATAGCCAACGAAATAGTGTGTGACCATGTATGGGACAAGCTGTGCCCCCCAGTTCTGTAACCCGCTCTAAATGGTACATAAGGAAAGCCCCCTTTGTTCTCAGGCGCAGTCTTTGGATGCAAATCCACTGAGTCACTGCCAGCCTGCTTAATAAACTTGCTTCCCGAAAGCTTTGGTGCCCCTTCTCTCTGTCTGAGCCTTCCTACAACATTTTGGGTTCATAATCTTCAAGACTGGTTACTTAGAAAAGGCTGCACATGGGGTAAGGGAGACCTTGAAGCAGGAACAACAAGAAAATTCTTTTGGGCAATATTCATCTTTAAGCAAGTAGTTTGAGATTAGGACATCTGGTGATAAACAGCTCTTTGTTTGACCACAAGAACCTTGCAAGGTCAAGCAACGTTTTACAAAGCATGTGGGCAGCAATTCGGGGAGGTGAGCTTGCATCTACAAAGTGATAGTTTTATGTTAACTCCTTTGACAGAAAAGACCTGACTTTAGTGATTCTCACATTAGGTAGCAGTTAACCATGAGCAATAGGAATATGCAAAGGAAACTAAAATACTTGATTCTTCAAGGTCTCTGAAAGAAAAAAACTTACCAGCCTCCATCAAGATCAAAATAGTCCAGCAAGGTCATGGGATGTCACAAGATGTTTTTGACCCACCCTAAGGTGGGTCAACATCAGTTGATTCTGACACTAAAGATGCTTACTTAATCAAACAAAGACCCAGAACTGTCAACCATAGTCTAGGGATCAGGTGGGCCCAATAATATTTTGTACTTCTTAAATCTGTAGTCCTACCCTAGCCTCAGTAACCTAAGCATGACTTCAGCCATGAGCTGCTCCTGTGGAGGGATTTGATGATATCTATGTTCCAAACCCCTTCCACTTCAGTACAAACTGCTTTCCCAGAGTAAAAATATTTGTCATTCATTTTTTTCTCTCTCTCAAGATGACCAGCTTTCAATCTATTGAAAGTGTACTCCTTTCCTAATGAACTTTACTGTCTCTTTCACTATATTTTCATGTCTTGCCTGAATTCTTCTCTCCCAGAATGCAAGAACCACGGGTAGATGGCTGCACTGACATTCTTGTAACATTTTTGGTTGACTTTCTGGTGATATACTTGTCTCTAAAGAAATGAAATGAAAAAAAAAAGAAAGAAAGAAATGAAATGAGGCCAGGAACTAGTGGCTCATGCCTATAATCCTAGCTACTCAGGAGGCAGAAATCAGGAAATGAAAGTGAGATCTATCCCAAAGAAACCCAACATGGTCAGAATGACTTTCCTTATTGAAAAAAAAATACACCACACACACACACACACACACACACACACACACACACACAAAAGGACTGGAGGAGTGGCTCAGGTGGTAGAGTGCCTGCTTAGCAAGTGTGAGGCTCTGAGTTCAAATCCTAGTACTGCCAAAGGGGGGGAAAAAAGTATGCTGGTGTGTTTTGTTGGGAGACCGGCTAGAAAACATTTGGGAGTTTGGGAATCTTCAGGACTGCTAAGCCCAGAGAGGCAAACACTGAGAAAGAAACATCTAGGGGAAAGTTTTGGTAACTCGTGATCATGGGAAGAAGTATTTTCCCAGAAGGCTAACTGAATATTGGAATTCAATAATTTTCTAGGAAAAGGCACAAAATAAAAAGATGGTATAGCTTTCGATTTAAGGCCAGCTTACTATTGAAGATTTTCTGGGTTTAATCAGGCCTGGTTCACAACCTTGGGTATACCAAAATTTCTTAATGTAAAATGCAGTTTAAGAATCAGCATCTGAGCTGCGGGAGTGGCTCACGTGGTAGAGAACCTGCCTTACAAGTGTGAGGCCCAGAGTTCAAACCCCAGTATTGCCACACACACAAAAAGAATCAGCTTCTAGACTTTTTGAGTTTTTCCTTTTGGGGGGTGTTTTTGCAGTACTGGGGCTTGAACTCAGGGCCTACACCTTGAGCCACTACACTAGCCCTTTTTTGTAATGGGTTTTTTTCAAGATAGGGTCTCTTGAACTATCTGCCCAGGCTGGCTTTGAACTGTGATCCTCCTGATCTCTGCCTCCTAAGTAGTTAGGATTACAGGCATGAGCCCAGTATTGGTGATTTTTAAGCCACATTTTATTTCACTGGAATTCTCTGTAGACTTTAAAAATGGTCATGAAGATGGTAATAAAACTGGGCACTGGTAGCTTGCACTTGTAATCCTGACTACTTGGGAAGCTGAGACTGGGAGAATCGAGGTTCTAGGCCAGCCCAAGCAAACCTTAGTGGGACCCCATCTCAACAAATGGGACATGTTGGTAACTCCTGTCATCCCCGAGATGGCAAGAAGAATAAAATGAGGGGATTGAGGTCCAGACCAACCTGGCAGAAAGCAAAATCCTATTTGAAAAATAGCCAGAGCAAAACCAGCTGGAGGCATGACTCAAGTGGGAGAGCACCCACCTCATAAGCGCAAAGCACTGACTTCAAACCCCATTATTGCCAAAAGAAAAGAAGAAAAAAAACCATGGTAAACATTTTCCATGTCACTATGTAACCTCAAATAGAAAAAGTAGATATACTTAGAAGATATAGTAGGTCCTTCATTAAACAACAAGGGCTTGAAAATATTTGAGAAAAAGTGTCAGTACTGAGCCTATGCAGACTCTTTGGTCTTAGTCCCTAAACAATACTGTATAACAACGAGAGCATTTGCATTGTAGTAGGTATTAGAAGACATCCAGAAATGATTTAAAGTATATGAGATGCCAAGCATTGTGGCAGACACCTGTAAGCACTTGGGAGACTAAGGCAGGAGAATGGAAAGTTCAAATCCATCCTTGGCTACATAGTGAGCTCAATGCTAGACATGGCTACATAGCAAGACCCCAAATTAAGAAAACAACAAAAACAGGACTGGAGGTGTGGCTCAAGTGATAGAGCACCTGCTTTGCAAGTGCAAAGCCCTGAATTTAAACCCCAGTCCTCCCAAGGGAAAAAAAAAAAAGAATCCTATGTTTTCACGATGAAAATCCTCCAGGCAATTACATGAGAAAACAAAGTTGAATAGTCAAGTGATTGCATCAATTTCTTTCTTTTTTTTTTTTTTTTGGCATGTGTGTGGGGGACTGGAGTTTGACTCCAAGCTTTGTGGTTGCAAAGCAGGCTCTCTACTGCTTGGTCCACAACTCCACTCCATTTTGCTGTGGCTACTTTGGAGATGGGGGTCTTATAAACCACTTGCTTGGACTAGCCTCGAACCACAATCCTCCTGATCTCAGCCGCCCAAGTAGCTAGGATTATAGGCGTGAGCCATCTGCACCTGGCTGATTGTACCAATTTCTAAAAATTAATGTTCATTTTTCTTTTTCTTTTGCAATACTGGGGCTTGAGCTCAAGACCTACACCTTGAGGCACTCCATCAACCCTTTTTTTTGGTGATGGGAATTTTTCAAGATAGCAAACTGCAGCCTAACTTGATCCATAAACAAGCTGTAACCAACTTTACAACAAGTAGCCAAGTCTCAGCCAATCACAGCTGCTGGTGTAGTCAGCCAGAGGTTGTCAACTTTCAAACTGGGTTTAAACAAAGGAAACACCAAGCTTTAACCAATCTCACTTCCATTTCCTGTATGTCTTTTCCTTTTCTCCGTCTATAAATGTTATCCAGCCATGTGGCAGCACTGTAATTGCTCTGGATCTATTCTGTGCTGAGGGCTGCCCGATTCACTGAATTGTTCCTTGTACAATTAAACTCTGTTTAATTAACATGCTTTAATACTAGTCACATCCCATCCTTTTCTCACTTTGGGTCTGATGTTGGTGCAGCTAAACATGGCTACAGAAGCATATACAATCTGTAAGAGGTGCTTAAACTGCTTTTGCTGAAGAGCTCTGCCTCCTTCCTTGGGCCTAAGGCAGGCTAATGACAGGAAATTGAACTGTCATGATGTAAAGAGCTGAAAAATACTTTGGCTGAGGAGCACTGCCTCCTTATTTGAGCCCATGAATTAACAAAAGGCAAGAAACAGATAATTACAATGTCTCTTGTCCATAGAAATGGAAGGAATAAATTGACAGTGGGGAAAATGTAACCAGGACTACAAAAGGGTAAAACTTTTGGTGTAGCCAGCTTGGATGCTGGCCAGTGTACCCTGCTTTTTGATTAAAATGACACTTTTCCCCTCTTTGTCTACATATTGGAGAACCCAAGTTTAACTCCCTTTTACTCTTTTTCTCTCTCTGACCATCAGAGAATTAAACCTGTCAGCCATGACATAAGCTTTAGAGATGTGGTACCAGGCACCTGGAGAGAGAACCAAGGCCAGCAGCCACGGTGGATGTGTGTTTCCTCACAGAGTCAAGCTGAGCCACCTGAGCTTCCCGTTAAAAAGTAGACATTTTCTCTTGGAAGTGGGACAACAGAGCTTGCACAGGTTGACTCTCCCTATCCTCCTCTTTGTCTGACAGATAGTAAACCTTATTTCCTCTTCCTCAAAACCCTGCTGTTATTATTTGTAAATTGTGAATTGGCATTGAGGTCAGGGGACCAGCTTTTTTAGTAATAATGGGATTCCACCCTCTTTAGCAAAATGTCACCCCCTCCTGAAATTCTTCCTCCCTACTCAGTGCCACACTTGAATATATCCTCAGTTGTAAGTTTCTTTTCAATTGTAAATCCCTTTGCACATATAAGCTCCCCAAAGTTCCTTGGTTTAGACTGGAAAATGGCATGTCCCAATAAAGGAGAATCTGTCCTTAAGTTGACCTCTCAGGTAAAACCCTCTATTTATTTAAGACATTATGAATATTGGTCCCATCTCACATCCGATTAAAGCCCTTGCCAATCAAACCTGTCAATTACCCTAGCCCCCTCCTGCAAATATCACCCAGATTTTTCCTGCCATTTGCCTTTGCAACTTACAAAGTGTCTTTTGAACAAAGGTTGGTGTTTCTGTGCCACCTGGCCAGAGCCCACTGCTTTTTCTTTTGCCATGCCTCTTCTTCCCTTATCTTTCAATAAAGCTTTACTCCTGCTTTGCAATTTATGTCTGTCTAGTTCTCTGTTCAGAAGATACAAGGATCTGAGATCATATGGGTGTGGGTCTCCTTAGACCACCCATCAAGTAACAGGCTCATAAATTAACTGAAAGCATGAGAAAATCATGGCATCTCTCCATTTTGAGTTTGTTTTTGCTTTTAGCCATTCTCTGTAGTCACTTTGCAATCACCTTGGATTCCAGAAAGGATAGAACTGATAATATCTGACAAAAGACAGAAACTACCCCTAACAATGCCTCCTCAGGGGACAACTACCTGCCAGGCAGCAATGTCTCTGACAGAACAAGGACTGAGACAATGACCAACTATACCATACCTGTGACCAGGACTGTTAGGAAAAACACGGCACGCAAAGAAAGCTCATGAGAAAAGTCTCATGTCTAAGAGCAAGGCTTAATGGCAGGTTCGAACTGCCAGGCTGGCCTGGAAAAGATGTAGTGCTGACTCTGAGCTAGGGATGGCTTTTATAGAAGAGGGAGCTTGAGGAAGTTAGTGCATGCGCTGGAATTTCTGTTAAGGGTGGAACTGTCTGGGGTGACTCCATTTCTCAAGAAGTGAGGCCTGAGGATAAAATGGCCACTGATTCACAAGATGGCGACATTATTACTCTCTCATTCCCCCATTTTTTCTTTAATAATGATGAGGGTATGGGCTGAGGATCAGGAATTGGGACAAAGCATCAGCCTCTTAGCTGCTTCCTACTGGCAGGGGGCATTGTATTGCCTCAGACTCCTGTGGCATCCTAGTAGGGGCCTTCATAGCAGTCCTCTGGATGGTTTTGGAGAGGTTGATATCCCTGGATGTACAACTGGTAAAACTTTTGATTAGCAATGGCAGACATGTGGCCTTTTATAATACAAGGGAGGAAGCTTAAGAATAGGAGAGCAAGGAACATAGGCATTAGGATGAGCATTATCCAGGAGAACCACTGTGAAATGTTGTTCCCTAGAGGATTCCAAGAGTCCTCCAACTCCTTTCTCCATTTTTCTAATTGCTCCTGGAGTTGTCTAATTTTATTTTTTACTAACCTGACTGATTAACATAAAAGCAGCATTCTTCTTGTAAAAACAGGCAGAGACTACTCTTCTCTGCAGTGAGCAGGTCAAGGCCTCATCGGTTTTGGAGTAGCATCATTACATGTGCAGCTGTTTCTCTTTCTATAGTAATCTCTATAATGGACCTAATAGATCATATAACCAAGGGAAGGAAACAAAGAAGTATTATGCATGTTCCCAGACTTAGGCTCACTGCCCCACCAGTGTTTTAAATCTACCTATGGCAGAAGATCGAGAGCCAGATGAGGACTAAGAACTTATGTAGGAGTGGAAGAGGGAGAGAGTTTACGGGAGAGGCATAACCATGTGGGGCCCAGTGGTGTGCAAGTGTACTCATCCTTTGCTGTAGTGGAAGAGTCTGAAGTTGGTGGGCAATGTTTTGTCCTTGAAAAGTGCTGCCATTGGGGGATCCCGTTGAGCTTGACAGTGATGGGCATTGTGAGGATCCTTTAGGAGAACAAGATCCCCTGGTTTAATAGAAATTGTTATAGAGTGGGGCAGGATCTGGTCTGCATGCTCTGTGAGAAGTTCCCTGAGAAGGTTAAGATAAGGTAGATAGTCAGCCAGAGGAGTAGGGTCTGTTGGAGGCATGTTTCCTAAGAGAAATGGGCAGCCATACATTATTTAGAGCCTTTAATATGTAAGACCCAAATAGAAATATTAGAAGGAGCATAAAAAGTCTGCTAAGGGCTGCATATCCAGGGATCCAGATTCTGCAAACTCCTGTAACTGCCAAGAAAGCTCTAAGCTGCTTTATGGTATGGGGGAGAGGGAAACGGAAGATTGGGTTGATTCCCTCATGACTTAGGGAGTGAGTCTGTCCCTTTAAGACTACACCTAGGTAGGTGACCCATGGGAGGCAGGGGCTGACTGCCAGGATTTAGGTTAAATGTAACACTCTTTCATAAAAGAGAGCTCTAGCTCATTTTTTATATAACTTTGTAAATGTTTGTACCATATTTAGATAAAGTATAGACAAAACACTGTTACAAGGTGGCCATTTAAGACACATGAGCAAATACGTAAATGAACTCTGATTTAGTAGTACTTAAAGCTTGAAAGATCAGCAGAAAACACAAATAATTTCTTTGATAAAAATCTTTCTTTGTAACAGTTTTTTTGTAGATGTTACTCAGAGCAGAACAATATTAAGGTAACCTGGTTATTTTATAGACAGAGAATTTGATTTTAGTTTGACATGACCCTAAAAATCTTTTAGGCAACTCTTAGATTATAGTCAACTTTAACTTTATCAAACACCAAAGCTTTTTATTATACACTTTTAAAACTTACTCAGACCTTCATACAACATGCTAAACCCTTTGATGATTTGTCCTTATCCCTCCTATTTGAAATAATCTTTAGGACAAACCCTTCTTTACAAAATCCTTTCTTATCCAAAAAAAAAAAACCCTTTCCTTTTTTCCTTTAACTTCTCAAAAAATACATTCAATATTTATCTATATCCTTTCCAGTTGTTTAATTTGTAACTTGTATTTTAAAATTAACTTTTATAAGAATTTTAAATTTATTGTAGGGGCTGGAGCAACTTATTAGTAGCCCTTGTTGCTTTAAGGAATTTATGATAGGCATAAGGCCTCATCCCTCAGGCTTGAGGGGATATTGTTTTTGGGTGTGGAAATTATGAGGGATTTTTGAACTTTATTTGAATGGGGAGGGCCATTCTGGCTCGCCCTACACTCATCCCATCAGTCCACACTGTGGAATCTATTTGTTCCTAAAGAAGGGAACAGCAGAGATAGCTGCCTGGGAGGAGGAGAATTAGACTTTTAGTTGAGATAGTAAATACCATCCCCGCAGAGGCACTGGAGATTCAGGAACTGTGAGGAAAGAATGACAGAAGAGGAGGTCTCCCCAAGAGCAGGCCAGAGGCTGGGTAAACTAGTGCTCTAGAGGCTGGCCAGATTTGCCTTGAATGATAACTTTTGTCATTGGACTGGGGACTGGGAGAGAAAGGTAGGACAGAGAGATGGACTCCACTATCTAGCAGGAAAATGATCTTTTGTTTTTCTGCCACTATGGCTACCCCGAGGCTCCTCAACATTGATGCCAAGAAGTGGAGCGTGGACAGGAGGCTGGGACCCATCAATCCATAGGAGGTGGCACCTCACCTTCCATCTGGAGACAGGGGCACTTAGACCTCCCATGGTTACCTTTGCAGAGAGGGTAGGGTCCTGGTTGGGGGCAGGGCTAACTCCCTGGCTGTCCCCCTTCTGTCCACCATGGTAGCAAGTTCAGGATGCAGGCCCCAGTCAGGTGGGGCCTTCTCTGAGAACAGCAATGAGGTCATGATGTCTCATCTTTTTCACTACTGTTCCTGGTTATAGTATACAGACATGGCTAGCTGTATTAGTTGATCCAAAGATTTTTTTCCCATCAGCCACAGACTTTGAGTTTTTTATGAATATCTGGGGCTGACTGTGTTAGAAATTTATCTTTGAGAAGAACCTCTCTCACCTGTGACTCTGGGTCCACTGTGGTATGCTTTTTGATAGCATCCATAAGATGCTGTTGAAAAAAGGGGTTTCTTCAGAGCATTGTTGTACTACAGTTACCTGGGAATAGTTTAGAGGTTTGACTTTGGCCCTTTTTAGCCTTTCCACTATGAAAGCTGAAGTGACATTAATGCCATTTATCTTCCTTACCATTTTTTTTTGATTTAGCAATGTTGGGGGAATTGAACCCAGGGCCTTGCACATGCTGGGCAGACACTCTCCCACTGAGCTATGTCCTCATCCCCAAATATTTTCCCCCCTTTGGCTGTACTGGGACTTGAACTCAGGACTTTATGTCTGCAAAGCGGCACTCTACTGCTTGAGCCATATCATCAGCCCCTTTTAGTGTGGATCTGTCAAGGGAACTGCCTGTGCCTCTGTAGGTATAGGCACATTTATTCCCTCATTTTTAGGCACTACTAGTATTGGGGTTCATTGTAAATGGTAATCATTTCCAACCTGAGTGGCCTGGGCCAGAACCCATTACTTTTCTGATGAGGAAAGATTCTGGGCTAGTAGAAGCATAATATCCTTTTATGTCAATTCAAAGGTTTGGATCACAAAGATAAAGGCTTGGATGCATTTGTCTGGGCATTAGTATAGCTGTCCAGATGTTTTTTAATTTCCCCTAGATCTGATAACTGGAAGGGGACATAAGACTTGCCCTCTTCTTACCATTCCCTGTTGAAGGAGAAGCAACCATAAGGAGGTTCTGAATATTAGGGTGGCTTAGAAGGTAGGGCAGAGGGTGGAGCAGTAGGAGTAGGCCTTGTCATTGATAAGGGGCATTTTTGGTCCTCCTTCCCCAGGTTATCCAGTGGCTTACAAAGAATGGCCAGTATTTGAGTACCTAGACAGTATTTATGGAGCCAATCTGGGTGGTCTCAGAGATGAAAATGAGAAGTTTAGAGACCACAGTAATACCCATTATAGTTCCTCAGGCTATAACCTTGAGCTAACAATTGGCTTACAAGGGATGGGTCTTGTGGCCCGAGGTGTGAGGCGGGGCTGGGAGCAGGGCTTGCACAACGTGTTGCCCACCCCACACACATACACCCGGGACAAACAACCCTATCTGCCTAGGCCTGATCCTGCAGCCTGTTGCCCCTCCCCCTTTCCTGTGTACTTGCACCAGAGTGCATTTATTCTAGGGGAAGTGGCAGCAGGCTGCAGCCACCACCATATGCAGCTGGCAGCCTAAGATGTGTGTTGGGTCCTCTCTATGGATTCTCTTTGCTATGGCAGGTGCTCCCACTGTGCCCAGGGACCAGCATCCCTGTGCACGAGTGCGCCTGTTTTTTTTCCCTCCTTCTCTTGTAGGGGCAAAGTTAGGACAAGTGTGGCAGCCACAGATTTTTTGTAAGCGCTTTTGCCTCACCGGTGCCTAGCAGTTGATTGAAAGTTGCTTTAGAAGGGAGATTTGAGGATAGGTAAAACACCTAAAAAACTGGATAGCATTTGTTGCCTTCAATGTAGAGAAACTAAAGCAGATACTTTAAAGCAACTGAGGCCAATAGGAAAAGGGGACCAGGAACTAGAGAAAAGGTTAGTTCAAGAAGAACTAACTTAGAAGGTAACACACATGCACAGGAAATCAATGCGAGTCAACTCCCTGTATAACTATCCTTATCTCAACTAGCAAAAACCCTTGGTCCTTCCTATTATTGCTTATACTCTCTCTTCAACAAAACTAAAGATAAGAGCAAAATAGTTTCTGCTGGGTAGCGAGGGGTAAGGGGGGTTAGGGAGGGAGCAGGGAGGGGGAGGAGTAAGGGGGGGGTGGGGGGAAAGGAGGTAGAAATGACCCAAACATTGTATGCACATATGAATAAAATGAAAATTAAAAAAAAAATAAATAAAGTTGCTTTAGACCAAAGTGGGTGACAAACTAGTGGGAATAATTTAAGTCATAAGGTAATCATGCTACAAGTTTTTCATGGGAGGCCAGGGTCCCAGTAAGCCCAGGGAGGGGGAAGGCAGACAGAGACAAAGGACGTGTGGTGAGACCATGGAGGGAGCAGAAAAGGTGTCCCAACATCTTAGGTAAAGGAGGGGAAGGCAGAGCCTGGAGGCATGACACATGCCTGAGGAATTAGTGATCACCTTTGCCTCTAGGTCACTCCCATTGACTGGTACTGGAACACCCTCAGCAACACAAAACCTCCACTCTCAGGTCACTGTCTCAGGCAGAAGGGGCATTAGACTTTGCAGGGGGGAGGGGGGAACAGAAGCCGTCGTCAGATGCTGTAATCAATCAGGACTCCCCCAATGTAGCATGAGGTGTACCTGAATAAACCCCAGACTTGGTCTCAGCCCACAGGAAGGGAACATGATCTCCTCCAGAGCCAGAATCTCCTTGAGGCCAGAGTTGGCAAGGAGTGCATGGTTTAACACCATGACGGGAAAGTCCCTCAGGAAGATAGGAAGAGACAGGCAGATGAGCAGTGCAAGAAGTCTGCTTACATGGGGAAGGAGGAGGTTTGGGTTGGTTTAGAGGCTGGTTTAGAGGCTGATGGAATGTGCACGGGGGAACAGGAAGTACAGAGGGAGGGTTTGGTGTGGAGATAGGAAGAGGATTGGACATAGGCTATTTCCTTCCATTTACCAGCACACTCACAGAAATTGTATAAATCCCTTAAAAAATAGGGATTGAAAGTGCCATTAAGTGGCCATTTGGAGACATTGTCTAATGGGTATTTGGGCCAGGCCTGATTACAGAGAAAAATGAGCTTTCAGGGCTTAAGATCAAGCATTAGGTGAAGGGGCCCAAGGTTGGCCAGGAGACATCCCAATGGGGAGTCTGAAGGAATTTGGGACAGTACAATCTCCATAGTGAGGCCTGAACTGAGAAGAGGATATTATGGACGACCCTGAGATACTGGTTCCTCAGGAGAGAGTAGAGGTGGACTCCCGGGAGAGACATCTCTGTCACTGGGGGCCCACAGTCTTAGGGTACCCGGTCCCCAGGGACAAGACAGAGACGAGACCTAGTGCTAGGATTTTGAGGAAATGAGAAAGTGAGATCACAGCTCTGCCTGTGAGGAGGACTTGCTGAGAGAGGACCTTGAGGGAGGATTGACCGGTGGTGGATGGCAATTGGAGACACGCTGGGGCAGAGGAAATTCACTGTGAACAGTAGTGAGGGCATCTTCTAGGATTGGGGGTCCCAGAAAAGCAGCTCAGATCCCAGAGGAAGGGAATGGGAGTTTAGAGAGAGAGAGATAGAGAGAAAGAGAGAGAGAACAAGAGGGCAAGATGGGTGGGGGGGAGGCTGGGAGAGCAAGGTCAGTGCCAGGAGTGCACCCAATCCGAGTCACAGTACCAAAATGTTAGGAAAAACGCCTCTCACAAAGAAAGCTCATGAGAAAAGTCTCACATCCAAGGGCAAGCTTTGATGGCAGGCTCAAACTGCCAGGCTGGCCAGGGAAAGATAGCACAGTGCTGACTCTGGGATAGGCATGGCTTTTATAGAAGAGGGAGCTTGAGGAAGTTAGTGCGTGTGTGGGAGTCTTAGAGCATGGGATTGTAGTCACTGAAGGTGGTGCTCAGATGTGCTGCTGTGAGGGGTTGTACTTGTGGTGAGGTGGTAGAGGTTACCAGCTTGTCAGTTTTCCAGTTTTTTGTTTTTCTTTTTTTTTTTTTGTGGAGGAAAACACAAGTATTGGAGGGGGTGGTGGGAAGTAACCTACAGTCTTGGGGTGAGAATAGGTCTGGAAAGGATAGAGCAAAGAAGGAGGTGGTCCAGACATTGGGGGGGTACAGGAGTAAAAAGCCATTGAGTGGTTGAGGCCCAGTGCAAATCCAGTACGTTGAACACAAGGGGTTAGTTTCAAATAATAATGATGTAGAAGAATTCAGGATAGGAAGCAATGGTGGTGCTGGTTGTGCATTTCTGGGTGAAAGTGAGGCACTTAGTAAGAAAACAACAAAGGTATAAGGCAAAGGGAATAGAAGGTTATTTGGTCTGGGGTGTAGTAAAGGAGAGTTCCATGGAGCCATAAGTCCTCAAGCAAATCTAGGGTCTGTGAGATAGAAAGGTTGAGGGAAGGAGAGTACAGGTTTTGAAGGTCAACACTGAAGTTGGTTAAGAATTATAGAAAGTGGGGAATAGAGAACATTAGTTAGGGGTTTCTTTGTGTTCTGGAATGGACAGAAGCTGAGAGATCTTCAGGGAGGTAGGACCCATAAGGATGGAGCGATATGAATGAGGGAGGTATAGTTTAAGTCTAGATATGTGGACCCAGGCTGAGTATCCTTTCAATTTGGCTGCTGTGGGTGTGGCTAAGATAATTTTGTATGATCCCATTCATTTGGGTTTTAGGGAAGTGCTAGAGTGAGGTTTGGAGAGATAGACCAAGTCATCTATTTTGATAGAGGAAGGGGTCTCAGTGGAGGGTATTGGCTGGGGAAGGTGAGAATCTGAGTGGCCCCAAAGGGAAGCTCTGAGGTGAGACAAAAGCAGTTTAAGCAGTGGTGGGGACAGAGTGGCTGGGGGAGAGGGTAGAAGCCCTGGTATGAGGAGAGGTTTCCCATAGAGAATGTCAAAGGGGCTGATTTGGAGGGGTTTCTTGGGCATGGCCCTTATTTTGAGGAGGGCTAAAGGTAGTAGCTTAATCTAATCTATGTGGGTTTCAATGGCCAATTTGGTTAGGGTGTTTTTTAAGGTTTGATTGGTGTGTTTCACCTTACCAGAAGATTATGGATGGTAGGGAATGTGGAATTTCCAAGGGATGTTTAGATATTGGGGGCTGTTAATGTAGGAAGCTGGATTTTTGAGGGAGATTAGGATAGGTTTATGATGAGAGGCTACCTGGGGTTTGGTTGTCTCCTATACAATAGAGTTAATGAGTGGCTGGTCTGCTTCAAGAGCCCTTGGGGAACCAGGGAGAGGCTTAGGGAGTGGATGGTCATTATTAGAGCCTTCTTGTAAAAGAAACATGGTGGCAAAGGTGGTGGGGGGTAGAGGGGGAATGTAAAGAGAAGCTCCTAATTTATGGAGGAGGTTTCTCCCTAGGATAGATATAGGGCACTGAGGCATGACAAGAAAGGAGTGGGTCAGCGTGAGGTCCCCAAATGTGCATAGAACATATGAAGTTATATGAGGATAATTAATTTTTTTCTGAGATTCCCACAGTAGGTTGGGAGCTCTTAGTTGAGAGGCTGTGCCACTCGGTGAAAAGGGGAAAAGTCACCCCAGAGTCGACCACAAAAGTGAATGATTGGCTGGCCACTATCTCTGTGATTCCAGGCTCCCCAGATGCACCACTGTGAGTGGTGGGGGCAAGACAGCCCAGGCCTCCTCATTCCAGAAGTTGGGTATAGGGGGAGGTTATTGGTTCCATAGGCTGAACCGAGGGCTGGGGTGTCTGACCTTGGGGGCAGTCCATTTTCCAGTGCCTCAGGTCCTCAGGCCAGACATGGCTTGGAGGGAGGCCTGGAGTTAGGGCATGCCTTAGCCCAGTGCCCTGGATTGCCACAGTGGAAGCATTCACTTGGGGGAGCCATAGGGGCCAAGTGGGATGGACTTGGGATGGGAGCCTTATATGGTCTAGGGGTCTGGAGATTTAAAGCTGAGGCCAACAGTTGATATTTGACCTTTAGATGTTTTTACTTCTCCTGTTTGGCCTCATCCTCCCTGTTATTAAATACTCTGAAGGCAGCATTTAGGAGGTCCTGCTGGGGTGTTTGGGGTCCCCTTTCTAGCTTTTGGAGCTTTTTTTGGAATATCTGGGGCTGATTGGCTAATAAATTGAACATATAAAAAGAGGATCCCCACAGGAGGAGTGAGGTCTAAGTTGGTAATAGATGTTGGCCATAGAAAAGGGGACATAGACCCTCTGTTCCTGCCACCTCTCTGAGGGGGAACATGTGGTGGGGTTGGGGCTGGACTTCAGAGTGGGTGAGGAGGAGAAGGGGCTGAAGGAGAGGGGGAGGAGCTGGGGGGTGAATCAGGAAGATGGAGATAAGGTGAAGAGGAGAAGGTCAGGGAAAGGCTGGAGAAAGGTATGGAGGGGTTCATCTGCTGGGTGAGGATCTGAGAGGAGGAGGCAGAAGGGGATAGGGGCTTTGAAGGGGGAATTGGATTAACAGTGGGGGGCTTATTCTTGAAAGAAATTTTCTGGGGTTTTGGTGAGGAGAAGTTAAAACACAGAACAAGATGTACAGAGAGAAGGTATAGATCAGAGTAGATAGAAAGCTTGAATATGGAGAACCTCTGACCACTTGCCATTTCATTGGAGGAAGTTATTGAGGTCACATAAGAGATTTGGGAGGCTGTATTGGAGGCCAGCAATTTTGGTTATCTAAAGAATATTGAGGCCAGATTTGTATGCAGAGACAGTGAAGTTTTTTGCCTGATCCTATAATGGGAGTGTAATGCAGGGAGGACCAGGACAGCAACCTTTGTCAAGGCATCATTTGATTCTGGTAGTGCTGGGAAGAAAGCCTCCGGGGGAGTGATCCAGCGTCCCTGAATCAGTCACCAGGAGGGGACTCCTGGGGTAAGGAAAAGGAGAGAAGTCTGTCCCAGGACACCACTTGGGAGAGACCAGAGGCCCTTACCTCAGGAAATACGCAAAAATGTGCCTGGTGATGGATGGTGGTGGTGAAATGGCAAATGGTCTCCAGTCTGGAGGTTGGTCAAGGGAATAGAGAGAAAGAGAGAGGCATGGGGTGGATTGGGGTTTTGCAGTAATGCCAATAAGAGGCCTGAAGAGGTCTCTGCACTGCTAACAGCAATGAGGCAGCAAGAGCCGTTCCCTTCAGAAGGGCAACTGAGCTCCAGGTCACATACCAGCTGTCATTTAGCCAAAGTGAGTCTGGAGGGCTTACTGAATCCCCTAAACCGAGAGAGAGAGAGAGAAAGAGAGAGAGAGAGAGACATGTAAAGGGTGAAAAGAAAGAAGGGAAGGAGGCCCTGGACCTGAAGCTGGGGGCCCTTCTCCCAGGTTTCAGCACCAAATGTTAGGTTCAAGCTATTTAATGAAGCAAGGATATATGGGAAAGAAAATGAACCGACCTCAACAGACTGGATGGGCCTTTATTAAAGGCCAGAGAGGGGCACCAACCCCCCCCCCCAGATGAATCCAAAAATAAGTGGTGCATGGTTGTGGTAAAGTGGTCCTTAAGTAGGGAGGGAGGAGGAAAAAAAGGTCACTATGTAGCTGGTTCCAGGAAGGGAGAACAGGTGTCTGGATGGGTGAAATGTGCCATTTTGCAAGTAGTACAATGGTTCAGGGGAGGAGAGGAATTTTGAGGTAACCCAGAGGCAGGGTTATTTGTTCAAGTCTTTCATAACCTTCAATACAGTACATAATACTTGATAGTGATAATGAAAGACTATGTTACTGGTTTGTCTTTATTATAGTATGCTTTTTATCATTGTTTTATCATGCCTCCTACTGAGGCATGATAGATAGATGAGGAACCAGGGAAATTATATTATTTTAATAAATATTAAAAGGGCCAGACTCAGACATTGAAACAAGGAAGTAAACACTAAAAAAACCAGAGCAGCTATCCCCCTCCCATCTACTTTTAGATGTTAAGCTACATGAAAAGGGAGACTAAAAAGGGGTGTCTGCATCTGCCTTTAAGATAGTAACAAGCTTACAAGCTTCTTAGATGGACGAAAAGAATGAAAGGCATATCTAGCAAAGACATGCCAGCTCAGAAAGTATAAACTAGAGTTGAAGACCATCATTTGAGTCTCTACTCATATTTTCTGCATGGGGGAGCAGGAAACATTTTTCTGGTTTTTCTCCTTTTCTTCCCACATTTACTCTGTTATACTAAATTCCTTTCCTAATAAACTTTGCTATTACTACATTTTTGCATATTGCTTGAATTCTTCTCTTGCTGAATGCAAGAACTGAGGCATACACCAGCAGTAAACTTTCCATTAATAAAACCTCCACCCTTGTTTCTCCCCCTTGTATTCTAGGCTCATAGATCCAACAGCCTGAAGCATTTGGACATCCCCGAGCAAGTCTATCACCCTTTAATCTCCATTCTCTGCCAACATCAGAACAGAGTCCCTTCCCTTGTCTCAGATTGTAACCTCTTTCCCTCCCTCACACTATTGCCTCCTCCCAACCAAACACCAACTGAAGGTTGTCCTTAGAAGAGTCCCTAAACAAAAATAAATAATCTTGAATTCTCAAGTGCACCATAGTGCAAGAGCACCTAGAATACAGAGCACACATTCAGCTCCCTTCTTGGTGTGTTGAAGGGAAAATGCCTGTCATGGGACACTAGATTTTTATATTATAAAGGTTACAAGTATTTATCAATGCTTTCTGGGCTTCTATGGAAATAAAGAGTGCTTTAAAAGGCACAATTGTAATAGGTTTATAAGATAGCCTCAGTCAATATATACCATCCATTAGATATTGTATGTAAAAAATAAAATCTTTTGCCAAGATGGTAGACTGCTGAAAGGCACCACTTTAACTCACCACCCAATCTAGGGATATATTCATACACAAGTGATAGGAGCTATTCACCCCTCACCCTGCAAACATTAAATAGGAGGCCTAGGTGCAAAGGGGGGTAAAGCTCATCGTGGACAGCCAGAATAGCCACTAGACACTCTGAACAGGGAAAAGCACAGGATTTTAGAGTGACAGAGTGCTTTCTGACCCCCTAGCTGTGCTCAGGAACCAAGCCAATGACCCCCAACTGCTATCACACATGCCTAGAACTGCTCCACATTGATCCAGAGCCTTCTCATTCCAGGGTACACCAGGGCCCTAAGGGGACACATGAGTAAACACAATAGGAGAACTACAGACAAAAAACTGAAGACCAGAAACTGGAAGGGAGCATCCAGTGTATTGATAGTGCCTAGAAGACATTCACTCTTCTCTTCAACAAGAAAGAATACTGACTTCAATTTTTTTAACTTAAATGTAACTATTTTCTTATTCTTTTTCTTTTTAAAAAACTTTTCCTATCATTTTTTATTTGTTTTGTTTTTTGTCTTTTCTTTTTTTGGTGCTGGGAATTGAACCCAGGGCCTCAAGAATGCTAGGCAACTACTCCATTACTGAGCTATATCCCAACCGCCCCCTCCCTCCTTTTTGTATCTTTTAAAATTTTTATTTAAAATTTTTTTTATTTTGGCAGTGCTGGGGTTGGAACTCAAGGCCTCATGCTGGCTAGGCAGGCACTCTACCACTTAAGCCACTACTCCAGCTCCTATCTCTTGTTTACAAACTATTCTACTGGTGGTTTACTATTCCTCGTTCCTTTATTATTCTTAATCTTTCTATCCTTTTGCAATCCCTGATGAAAGCACCTTTCTAATAATTGAACTATATTCAATTATTTCTATTTTGTTTACCTGCAGTCTCACACTTAATTCCCCTTCTTTCTTTCTCATTTCTCTTTCACTCTTCTTATTTTTACTACCTAAGTTTTAACTCCTATGCAAACAAATTTCATTTTTTCAGCCCCAATATTGTACCATATGAGAACACTCATACCTTTCATACTGTGATCAGTTGTATATATAATGCTGCCAATGGTATTTTACTTCATGTAAATGTCTGGCTTGGTATTGAATTGGTGAAGTGGTTAATACTAAGTTATACACCCAAGTCAGTGGTCAGAAATGGCATATCAACCCTCCACTGTGCCTACACTGATGTGTAGGTACATCAGTCCTACCAAAACATAGAGGATAATTCTAAGGAAAGACTTGAGGTGACTAAAAATTCCAACCAACTAATTGGCTACACATGAGCAAATCTCAAAATAGAAGTTTAGAAATATGAAAAAAATATGACACCTCCACAATTCAACAAATGCACACAATGAAGAATTTGATTGATAATGAAGCGGATGAAATATCAGTTTTTGAGTTCAAAAGAATGATGATAAGTGGATTGGTGGTGTGACTCAAGTGGAAGAATACCTGCTTTGTAAACACAAAGTACTTAGTTCAAACCATAGTCCCACCCCCACAAAAGAGAATAATGGTAAGAATGACTGATATGAAAGAAGACATGTATAAACATGTATAAACAGCTGAAAAACTCAAAGAGAATATGAATAAATAAGTAAATGAACTAAAAGAGGTTACAAATAAAGAGCTAAATGAACTCAAAGAGGACAAAGTAAATAGTTAAATGATATAAGGAAGATAGTGTAAAGACATGAAAGGGAATTAAATAAAGATATAGAAAGCCTAAAAGATCGAGGATGGTGACTGGGGTATGTAAGCAGAAAGCCTAACCTCCATGACTCCAAAACCTCCCTGAGAAGTTGGTGCCACACCTGGGTAACTCTGACTGCTTCTAGCCAAAATAATAACTGTCACACCAGGTGCAGGAAAAAATTCAAAGACTGAACTACAAATGAGCCTTTAATTGCACCTAATAGCTGCAACCTGCTGCACAGCCAGCAATGTGGGTCCAGGCCCAGGGAAACCCTCCTTCTCCATGGCAGTTGTTTTTCTCTTCTTTTTTCTTTCCTTCTCTTCTCCTTCCTCCAGCAAGTGGAAATAAAGCACCAACCAGAATCAAACCTTCAACACCCTGAACCCTTAGCCCAGGGAAAGCTCCCCCCTACAACATTACACTGAGAAAATTTGGAGCCATTTCCTCACTGCTGCTGCAACCAGCTCCACACCTGCCTGCATGTCATTTGACAGAATAAACAGGTGAGCACTACACACCATGTGGAATTCCCCCAGCCACCCTCTGGGATAAATCAGTACAGCCCATGGGCAGAGTGACCACCCCCAACAAAACTGAATAACAAATAGTGAAGAGGGAATGCTGAAAGTGCACCAGAGAAAGGGGGAAGAGCAAGGAGCTGGTCTCAGTGCCAAACTATCAGTAAAGAAACACAGGAAATGCAGGAAGGCTGACAGCGGGCAGGAGATAAGCTACTCCCCAAAGCAGGGCAGGTAGGAAATCACAGAAATCATCTCCTGACCCAGTGAGCAGCACCAAAACCAGAACTGCCCCACAAAACTGAAAAACAGTGAACCATCATAACACATGGACAGTGGAGGGGGTTGATGGGACACTGAACCTGCCCCAGAGAAAAGGGGTGGGGCAAAGAAATAAACCCCCAGTGTGGAAATCCCCATAAACAAATACAGCAAAAAGCCACCTCCAAAACAGGGCAAGCAGTGGATTGCAGGGCTGATCTCCTGAACCAGAGGCCGCATTAAAATCTGAACTGTATCACCTCACTGGGGCAGTAGCTGATCAAACAGCTGCAGCAGTAAGGTAACACAGCTATCAGCTGGGGAAATCAATAGCTCTGACCACTCTGCATGCTCTGGCAAACCTACCTCACCTCACAATTTCAACTTAACTGTTAGACAGAAGAACAAAACACTACTCACAAGCCAATCATCTGGTGAGACCACATCAGAGCTTCTGCTTATATGCCAAAACAAGGACTAGATGCCAGAGGAGTAACTCCAGAACTTAAACTAAGACTTAAATTGTATTGTTCCTGAACCTGTTCTGTTTGTTTGTTTTTTGTTTCTTTGTTTTGTTTTTGTTTTCTTTCCTTTTTTGTTTGTTTTGTTATTGTGGGTTTTCTATTTCTATTTCTATTCCTATTATCTTTTTTTCTTTCTATGCTATCAACTTTACCATCATAATCTTCTCATCCCCACTCTCACTCCCTTCATTCTCCCTCCTTCTGCTGTGCTAAAATCCATTACTCTCCTTGCCAACAACTCATTTGCCCCTTCTCATCCACAGACACCTCCAAAAAGGAGAACTGTAGGCCAATCTCCTTTGAGCACGGGAGAGCTTTCCACCTTCTGTCGTCTTCCTCAGTCTCATTCTTCAGAGGTTTGTAGCTCTCCTTGTAGAGGTCATTCACATCCTTTGTTAAGTTTACTCCTAGGTATTTGATTTTTTTTGAGGTTATTGTAAATGGAATTGTTTTCATATATTCTTTCTCAGTTTGTTCGCTATTGGCATATAGAAAAACTAATGATTTTTGTAAGTTGATTTTGTATCCTGCCACCTTGCTGTAGCTGTTTATGGTGTCTAGGAGTTTTTGGGTAGAATTTTTTGGGTCCTTAAGATATAGGATTATGTCATCTGCAAATAGGGATATTTTGACAGTTTCTTTACCTATTTGTATTCCTTTTATTTCTTCTTCTTGCCTGACTGCTCTGACTAGGAATTCCAGGACTATGTTGAATAGGAGTGGGGAGAGTGGGCACATTTGTCTCATCCCTGATTTTGGGGAAATGGTTTCAGTTTTTCTCCATTAAGTATGAGGTTGGCTGTAGGTTTGTCATAGATAGCCTTCACAATGTTGAGGTACTTTCCTTCTATTCCTAGTTTTCTTAGAGCTTTTATCATGAAGTAGTGTTGAATCTTATCAAAGGCTTTTTCTGCATCTATTGAGAAGATCAAGTGGTTTTTGTCTTTGCTTCTATTAATGTGCTGTATTACATTTATAGATTTGCATATGTTGAACCACCCTTGCATCCCTGGGATGAAGCTGACCTAGTCATGGTGAATGATCTTTCTGATATGTTGGATTCGGTTTGCCATTATTTTATTGAGGATTTTTGCATCAATGTTCATTAAGGAGATTGGCCTATAGTTCTCCTCTTTGGAGGTGTCATTGTTTTGTTTTGGGATGAGTGTAATATTGGCTTCATAAAATAGGCAGTGTTCCTTCCCTTTCTATTTTGTGGAAAAGTTTAAGGAGCATTGATATTAGTTATTCTTTAAAGCTCTGATAGAATTCATCTGAGAATCCATCAGGTCCTGTACTTTTCTTTTTTGTAGACTCTTTATTGCTGCTTTAATTTCAGTTTGTGTTATAGATCTATTCAGGTGATTAATATCCTCTTGGTTCAATTTTGGATGGTCGTTAGTATCTAGAAATTTGTCTATTTCTTCAAGATTTTCAATGTTATTAGAATACAGGTTTTCAAAGTAGTCTCTGATGATTCCTGAATTTCTGTGGTGTTTGTTGTTTTATCCCCTTTTGCATTTCTTATTTTACTGATTTGGGTTTTTTCTCTCCTCATTTTAGTCAGGTTTGCCAGGGGTCCATCAATCTTGTTTAGTTTTCCAAAGAACCAGCCTTTTCTTTCTTTGATTCTTTGTATTTTTTTTTTTTGGTGTTGTTTCTATTTCATTAATTTCAGCCCTTATTTTTTATTATTTCTCTCCTTCTGCTTGTGTTGGGATTTGCTTGTTCTTATTTTTCTAGGAGTTTGAGACATAGAATTAGGTATTGATTTGAGATCTTTCTGTCATTTTAATATATGCACTCATGGCTATAAACTATCCTCTCAGGACTGCTTTTGTTGTGTCCCATAGGTTCTGGTAGACCATGTTTTCATTTTCATTAACTTCCAGGAGCCGTTTGATTTCCTCTTTTATTTCATCATTGACCCACTGATCATTGAGCAATGTGTTGTTCAGCTTCCAATTGTTTTCATATTTTCTACTGTTGCTTTTGTTGTTGAGTTCTAGTTTTAATGCACTGTAATTAGACAGAGTGTATGGGATTATTTCTATTTTCTTATATTTGCTGAGGCTTTCTTTGTGCCCTAAGACATGATCAATTTTGGAGATAGTTCCATGGGCTGCTGAGAAGAATGTATAGTGTGCAGAAGTTGGATGAAATATTCTGTAGACATCAGCTAGGTCCATTTGATCTATGGTGTTATTTATTTCTAGAATTTCTTTATTGATTTTTTGTTTGGATGACCTATCTATTGATGATAGGGAGGTATTAAAGTCTCCCACTACCACTGTGTTGGAGTCTATATATGCTTTTAGGTCCTTCAGAGTATGTTTGATGAAATTGGGTTAACTGCCATTGGGTGCATATAGGTTGATAATTGTTATTTCCTTCTGGTGTATTTCTTCTTTTATAGTATGAAGTGTCCTTCTTTATCTCATTTGATCAATGTAAGTTTGATGTCTATTTTGTCTGAGGTAAGTATTGCTACTTCTGCCTGTTTTGGAGGGCCATTTGCTTGGTAAATCTTCTTCCAGTCTTTCACTTTTGGCCAGTACTTATTTCTGTCGATGAGGTGGGTCTCCTGTAGGCAGTAGATTGTTGGATCTTCCTTTTAAATCCAGTTTGCCAAATGGTGTCTTGTGATGGGGGAATTGAGTCTGTTGACACTCATTGTTAATATTTATAGGTATTCCTGTCATTTAGTTGTTTTTGTTGTTGAAGGGTTTGATTGTGTGCAGCTGAATCAGTATTACTCTCTGATTCCTTGTCTTTTCTTCTTATGTGGTTTGATGCTGCCTGTCCTCTCATGTTTTTATTTGCTTTCATTTTCTGTGTGCAGAATTCCTTGAAGAATCTTTTGTAGTGGTGGCTTGGTGGTCATATATTGTTTTAGTTTCTGCTTATCATGGAAATCTTTTATTGCTCCATCTATTTTGAATGATAGTTTTGCTAGATAGAGTATCCTAGGGTTGAAGTTATTTTCATTTGATGCCTGGAATACCTCACTCCAAGCCCTTCATGCTTTTAAGGTTTCCATTGAGAAATCTGCTGTGATTTTGATGGGTTTACCTTTGTATGTTATTTGTTTTTTCTCTCTTACAGGCTTCAATATTCTTTCTCTATTCTCTGTGTTTGTTGTTTTATTGATAACATATTGTGGAGTAGTTCTACTTTGGTCAAGTCTGTTTGGTGTCCTGGAGGCTTCCTGTACCTAAATGAGTATAACTTTCTCAAGATCTGGAATTTTTTCTGTGATTATTTTGTTGAATATATTATGAAACGCTTTTGCTTGCACATCTTCTCCTTCTTCAAAGCTCATGATTCTCAGGTTTGGTCTTTTGATGGAGTCAGTGAGTTCTTGTATATTCCTTTTACACGTTGAGTTGTTTGACTAATAGCTCTTCAAGTTTTCCTTTAATTTCCATTTTATCTTCAAGTTCTGAGATTCTGTCTTCTGCTTGTTCTAGTCTGCTGGAGTGGACTTCCATTATGTTTTGTATTTCTGTTTCATTCTTTTTTCTGAGGTTTTCTATATCATGGGTCACTTCCTCTTTAATATTGACACATTTATGTCACTATCTATAGTGTTCTCTATTTCACTTTGGTGTTTATTTAGGGCTCCTATGATTTCATTTATTTGTTTCTGTGTATTCTATTATTCTTCATTTTTGGTGTCTTGAAATTTCTTGAGTGACTCTTTGTACATTTTGGTTAACCATGTCTAGTAAAATCTCCATGAAATTCTCAGTGATTACTTATAGGATTTCTTCTTTGAGGATATTCTTGTGGGCATAATTGGGTTCCTTGGGATTGTTTATTTTTGTTTTGTTGGAGTCTGGAACTGGGTATCCATTTTCTTCATTTCCCTCTGAATCCTGTATTAAATTTATTTTGGGGGGGAGAATGGTTTCCATTCCTTTTTTGTCTTCCCATTGCTCTAGTTGGTGGTTTCAGTCACCCTTGGTTTAATTTGGTTTTGTGGCTGTATTGGGTTTTTACCTTAGTGTGTGTGTGCTATTTCTGTTCTTGGTCTGGGTGTAATTTAGTATTAACTAACTCATGGTAGTAAATCTAACAAAACAAAACAAAAACAAAAACAAAAAAGAAAGAATAAAATAACCCAAAGAAATCAATGGGGAGAGATGAACAAACAAACAAGAAACAAAACAAACAAACACACATTAAAAAAAACTCCAGTTTCAGGAACAATAGGATTTCAGTCTTAGTTTAAGTTCTGGTGTTACGCCTCCAGCATCCAGTCCTGGTGTTGGTATTTAAGCAGAAGCTCTGTTGTAGTCTTGCCAGGTGGTAGGGTAGTGTTTGTTTTTCTTCTGTCTTTCAGCGGCAGCTGCTTAGTCAGCTCCTCCCTTGTGAGGGGTGGCAAGTTTATGTTCGTATGTTGTCCTCAGAGATCAGCTCTGTAGCTCACCAGCTGTCCTGCTTTGGAGT
This sequence comes from Castor canadensis, assembly GCF_047511655.1. Classification (NCBI taxonomy): domain Eukaryota; kingdom Metazoa; phylum Chordata; class Mammalia; order Rodentia; family Castoridae; genus Castor; species Castor canadensis. The sequence goes on along the minus strand of NC_133397.1, from coordinate 86,308,545 downwards.
TGGGTTTTCACTGTGTTGGTTTATTGGGGGTTTGTTTCTTTGCCTCACACACTTTCTCTAGGGCAAGGTCAGTGATCCATCAGCCAGCCGCCTGATGGCATCATGAGGTGATGGTTTGCTGATTGTTTTTCAATTTTGCTGTGTTGTTTGACTTTGGATGTTGCTCACTGGCTCAGGAGATGAACTTTATGGTCCATTACCTGCCCTATTTTAGGCAGTGGCTTATCACCAGCCTGCTGTCTACGCTTCTGCCTTTCCAGCCTTTGTTTACTGAAAGTTCGCATGGGGGATCAGCTCCTTGCTCTTTCCCCCTGCTCTGGTGTGCTTTCAGTGTCCTGCCCCACATCTGCTGTGTGTTAGTTTTCAGTTCTTTGTTTGTTATTCAGTTTCTTGTTTTTGTTTTTTTTTTTTTTTTTGTGCGAGTGGGTCAATCTGCCCAGGGGGCTATGCTGGTTTATCCTGGGGTGGCTGGGGGAATACCATGTTATGCTTGGTGCTTACCTGTTTGGTATGCCAAATGTCTCCCAAGCAGGTTTGGAGCCAGTGTCTGGCAGCAGCAGCAGTCCTCCTGTTTTCTCAGTAATGTGGTGTGGAGAATCTTTCTACCAGCTAGTGTTTCAGGGTGTTGACGTTTTGATTCTCCTTGGTGCTTTATTTTCACCAAGGGTGGCTCCAGCATCTCAGCAAGATTTTTGATTCACGGAGCTCACACTGTCTGCTTCTGTGCCCTAGTCACCATCTTGGATCCTTTCCAGTTTCTTATTTCTAATTCTTCTCTTTTGAGATTTGCTCATGTGTAGCCAATTAGTTGGTTGGAGTTTTCAGTCACCTAAAATCTTCCCTTTGAATTATCCTGTATGTTTTGGTAGGACTGATGTGCCTACACATCAGTGTAGGCACAGTGGAGGGTTGATATGCTATTTCTGACCACTGACTTGGGTGTATAACTTAGTATTAACCACTTCACCAATTCAATACCAAGCCAGACATTTATATGAAGTAAAATACCATTGGCAGCATTATATATACAAATGATCACAGTATGAAAGGTATGAGTGTTCTCATATGGTACAATATTGGGGCTGAAAAAATGAACTTTGTTTGCATAGGAGTTAAAACTTAGATAGTAAAAAGAAGAGTGAAGGAGAAATGAGAAAGAAAGAAGGGGAATTATGTATGAGACTGCAGGTAAACAAAATAGAAATAATTGAATATAGTTCAATTATTAGAAAGGTGCTTTCATCAGGGATTGCAAAAGGACAGAAAGATTAAGAATAATAAAAGAAGGAGGAATAGTAAACCACCAGTAGAATAGTTTGTAAACAAGAGATAGGAGCTGGAGTAGTGGCTTAAGTGGTAGAGTGCCTGCCTAGCCAGCATGAGGCCTTGAGTTCAAACCCCAGCACTGCCAAAATTAAAAAAATAAAGAAGCCAGGGGTATCTTACCTACCTGCCAAAGAGGGGTGAACACTTGGCTCTGAGCATCCTAGAAAACAAGGGAAACTTTTATCAATTTCAAGATTCATAATGTCTCTAAGTTAAAACAACCTATTTGACCAGGGGAAGCAGCCTTCCTTTGTTTGAGACCTAAGAAAAATCTCTACATGGTTTAAATTTCCATTTTTCCTCTTAGAAAGGCATTAGGATATAGGGTAAAGTGACAAATAAGAGAATCAGACTGAATAAGTCCAGCATTAATTTATGTGATACCCATTTCCTCCTGCTTACAATAAACCCACCTGGCAGTTCTTAGCCAAACCTTTGCATAATAAATCTCAAGATGAGAAGGCCAACCTTAGGATAAGCATGGAGGCTCAACAGCTTGATATAAAATTGTACTAGGATAGTGTAAGATCGCTACCCACATGTTGGTCCCTAGCAATAAGGCCAAGTACCTCCTCAAATGCTAAGACTAAAAAATCTGATGTGGATTAACTAGCTCACGTGCCCCAGTGGCTTATTCCGACAGAAGCTGGGTTAATGTGCTGGGAATGACAGAAAAGGGGATAACGCTGCCTGGTCCATTAGTCCATTTTTCATTGTTGTAACAAAATGATTGAAGTCAGGTATTATATAAAGAAAAGAGGCTTACTAGCCTCACACTTCTGGAAGCTGAAAGTGCAAGCTACATTCATGTTCAACTCTGGTGAGAGACTGATGGTGGATGGCATGATGTGAGTCATGCATAAAGAGGGAGAGAGCACGTGGTGAGAAAGAACGGGGGAGGCCATCTCACTCGCAAAGGAATTTAAAGGTGTCTCCTGAGAGCTACTTAACCTTTTCCAAGGGTGTTGCCTCCAGTGACTCAACCATCTTGCACTAGGCTCCAGTGCTTGAAGTTTCTACACCACCTGCAAAGATGGCAACATTGAGAACCAAGCCTCTGACTCCTGAACCCTGGGGGGCACACAATTTTCAAACCACAGCTAGTCCTTTCACTAGTAGAAAGAAATTTAAGAGGAAAAGAAACCATAGGTTACCATTAAGAATCTGGCATGCCTAAAGTTTAGTTTTCTGGTGGGAGCCCAGCTCCTGGGATAAGCCTGCTGCCCTTATCCTATTGTAAGCTCTGAAAGAATCAGCTTAGGTCAGGTATTTTCTGTCAAAGAATTTAATCAGTAATAATCACCTTACTAACTTCCCATAGGATTACTTCATGGACTCAGCTTAATACGATAGATGTTTCTATTAAGAAGAAAAGGTTGTTATCCTCAGCTGGGCTGGGACAAGAATTCCACCTAACAAAAGATGTGACTGACCTCTACAAGGAAAACTATAAACTTCTGAAGAAAGAGATTGAGGAAGACTATAGAAAGTGGAGAGATCTCCCATGCTCGTGGATTGGTAGAATCAACATAGTAAAAATGTCTATACTCCCAAAGTAATCTACATGTTTAATGCAATTCCCATCAAAATTCCAATGACATTTATTAAAGAGATCAAAAAATCTACTGTTAAATTTATATGGAAACACAAGAGACCACAAATAGCCAAGGCAATACTCAGTCAAAAGAACAATGCAGGAGGTATCACAATACCTGACTTCAAACTATATTACAAAGCAATAACAATAAAAGCAACATGGTACTGGCACAAAAACAGACATGAAGACCAGTGGAACAGAATAGAGGACCCAGTTATGAAGCCACACAACTATAACCAACTTGTCTTTGACAAAGGAGCTAAAAATATACAATGGAGAAATAGCAGCTTTTTCAACAAAAACTGCTGGGAAAACTGGTTAGCAGTCTGCAAAAAACTGAAACTAGATCCATGTATATCACCCTATACCAAGATTAACTCAAAATGGATCAAGGATCTTAATATCAGACCCCAAACTCTTAAGTTGATACAGGAAAGAGTAGGAAATACTCTGGAGTTAGTAGGTATAGGTAAGAACTTTCTCAATGAAACCCCAGCAGCACAGCAACTAAGAGATAGCATAGATAAATGGGGCCTCATAAAGCTAAAAAGCTTCTGTTCATCAAAAGAAATGGTCTCTAAACTGAAGAGAACACCCACAGAGTGGGAGAAAATATTTGCCAACTATACATTAGACAAAGGACTGATAACCAGAATATATAGGGAACTTAAAAAACTAAATTCTCCCAAAACTAATGAACCAATAAAGAAATGGGCAGGTGAACTAAACAGAACTTTCTCAAAAGAAGAAATTCAAATGGCCAAAAAACACATGAAAAAATGCTCACCATCTCTAGCAATAAAGGAAATGCAAATTAAAACCACGCTAAGATTCCACCTCACCCCTGTTAGAATAGCCATCATCAGCAACACCACCAACAACAGGTGTTGGCAAGGATGCGGGGAAAAAGGAACCCGCTTACACTGTTGGTGGGAATGTAAACTAGTACAACCACTCTGGAAAAAAATTTGGAGGCTACTTCAAAAGCTAGACATTGATCTACCATTTGATCCAGCAATACCACTCTTGGGGATATACCCAAAAGACTGTGACACAGGTTACTCCAGAGGCACCTGCACACCCATGTTTATTGCGGCACTATTCACAATAGCCAAGTTATGGAAACAGCCAAGATGCCCCACCACCGACGAATGGACCAAGAAAATGTGGTATCTATACACAATGGAATTTTATGCAGCCATAAAGAACAACGAAATGTTATCATTCGCTGGTAAATGGATGGAATTGGAAAATTCTGAGTGAGGTTAGCCTGGCCCAAAAGACCAAAAATCGTATGTTCTCCCTCATCTGTGGACATTAGATCAAGGGCAAACACAACAATGGGATTAGAATATGAGCACATGATAAAAGCGAGAGCACACAAGGGAGGGGTGAGGATAAGTAAGACACATAAAAAATTAGCTAGCATTTGTTGCCCTTAACGCAGAGAAACTAAAGCAGATACCTTAAAAGCAACTGAGGCCAATAGGAAAAGGGGACCAGGAACTAGAGAAAAGGCTAGATCAAAAAGAATTAACCTAGAAGGTAACACACATGCACAGGAAATTAATGTGAGTCAACTCCCTGTATAGCCATCCTTATCTCAACCAGCAAAAACCCTTGTTCCTTCCTATTATGGCTTATACTCTCTCTACAACAAAATTAGAAATAAGGGCAAAATAGTTTCTGCTGGGTATTGAGGGGGTGGGGGGAAGGGGAGGGGGTGGAGTGGGTGGTAAGGGAGGGGGTGGGGGCAGGGGGGAGAAATGACCCAAGCCTTGTATGCACATATGAATAAAAAAAAAAAAAGAACTCCACTAGATGCCTTGGTTCCAGAGTTGATAACCAAAACAGTCATTGCTTCCCTGAACTTTTAAACTTTGTTCCCAAAGCCTCCCTCTCAAACAGGCCCCTTTCTAATTAGCCAAACCCATAGACTGTGAGCCCCAAATCTGCCCAACCCAGGGACAGGAAACGGACAGCATGGTGTCAGATAAAACTCCTGTGGACTTCCCGCCCAGGTTGCTTGCTTCCCAGACTTTCTGGTGTGCACCCTTCTGCAGAAGTAAATTTTTCCTTGTCTATTGACTTCTGAGTAGTGTTGTCTCTTTTGTGAACACCCTAATATCTTAAAGATATTTCTAATGTGGGGGTTCACCTGGGATTTTCACTTTGCCAAGGGAGTGGATACCCCCTCCTCAGGGGAGACACATCTCACTGCCTTGTTGCAGCTGCCTAAGGGCTGGGGGAATCCACTATCTTTATGGCTGACACTGAATTCAAGATCAAAAGTCAATTGACAATCCTGGGAAAGGGGGCCAGCCCAAGCAAGTACTGCAGTGGACTAGATTAACTCCATGCATGGGATCAAGGTATGAAAGCTGAGTATTGCCTTGGTGGTTGGAAAAATCCCTGAGAGAGGCTGTGTGTGTGTGTGTGTGTGTGTGTGACTGGGATTTGTCCCAGACACAAAAACAAGTGCCAACTCTAGATTCCTAACCCTGGTAGCCCACAAGGGAGCTGGTGGAAGAAGGAGGAAGCATTTTGGGTAGAGTATAAGAAATCCCCATCATGGGGGGAGGGGGCATTGAATATTCTCCCCGGGAAAACACAGCTAGTATTTAGAGATGGGAAATAGAGTCAATTTTAGGACAGGCCCCCAAGAAACTAGACTCATCTTATTCTATTCCTCCAGATAGCCCTCTCAGTCTCATGTGACTATCTTGGGCAGAAAATCCTAAGACAAAAGATAAAAAGAAACAAAAAATGATTAAATATTGTTCTTGGACACAGGAGCAAATCCTAAGACCATCTGTTTTCTGGCTCTGATGAAGACTGGGTTTGCCAAATACTCATAGAATATGTAACCAATAAAAGTCCAATAAGCCAAGAAGAAATAGATTATGCGCTCTGCTGGTGGAGGGGACCTATGACTGTGTTCCCACTTAAAATGCCTAAGACTGAAAACCTAAATCAGAAGAGAAAGAAAGCAAATGGGAGCCCCTTTGTTGCCTTCTTCCCTTTATAGACCCAAGAGCCCTGCCCCTGAAACTTCTTCATCCAGTAGGCCGGTGAGCCCACAGGCAAATTCACCCAGGGAGGGAAAAAGGTAGAAAATGAGGGCTCTTGCAGAGCTGCAGCAGCCCTGACCCCTCCCTTACCAGGCACTTCCTGCTCCAGATTAAGAAGGGAATTGAAGCAATATAAACAGGATATTCAAAACCTTTCCTTCACCCCAAGTGAAAATCAATCCTATACCTTCTCCTAGAGGTTCCCTTAGGGTGTGGGAGAATTGGGCTTGTTAACACCCCCCTCATTAGCTCGGAGGTGAGAAATTTAGAAAGAGAATTGAGGTCTCTGCTAGAAGACCCACATCGGGTGGTGGATCAACTTGACCAAATCTTGGCTCACAGTTTAATACATGAGCTGAATTAATGTTCATTCTGAGCATCTTCTTCTCTGGAGAGGAAAGAGGAATGATAAGGAGGATAGCCATGGTGAATTGGGAATGTGAGCATCCTCTGGGTCCTAATGTCCTCCCACAGATATAAGTTTCCCAGTCAGGAGCCTCAATGGGAAAATAATGATGCTGTTCATCAGGGTTACATGAGAGATCTCAGAGATTTAATTATAAAGGGAATCTGGGATGCAGTTCCTTGATCTCAAAATATAGCTAGCGCATTTGATGTCCAAAAAGGCAAAGAGGAAGATCCAGCTGAATTCTTAAATAAGTTAAAAGAGCAGATGAGAAAACACTCAGGACTAAATGTGGAGAACCCCCCAGGTCAGGGTATGTTAAAACTTCATTTTGTAACAAATAGCTGTCCTGACAGAGTAAAAAGGTTACAAAAATTAGAAAATTGGAAATATAAAAATATGGAAGAACTGTTAAGGGAAGTCCAAAAGGTTTATATAAGGAGAGATGAAGAAAAACAACAGCAAAAGGCCAAGATAATGTTGTCTACCATAGAGTAAATAAATCAAAATAAAGTGGGCCTATGGATCCAGGGCCAGCAAGGTCCCCAAGGAGGGTGCCAGAAAGGGCAATACCTCAAAGGACAACCATGGGAGAAAGGGAGAAATAAATGTTATAAATGTGGTAAGGAGCAGCATTTCAAGAGAGAATGCCCAATTGGAAAAAGGATGAGCAGGTGCTATCCCTCATGGTGTTTGGTGAAGACTAGGGATGTCAGGGGCTCTTTTATTTTAAGGAATCTTACCAAGCCCTTGATAAATCTAGAGGTAGGATTTGTGCTAAGCTTTTTAATTGAATCTGGAACAGCTCACTTGTCGTTAGCATTCCATCCCTCTTGTATGCAGTCATAATCTGGCATCTTATTAGTTTCTGGAGTGAAAGGAGAGGAATTCCATCTCTCTTTATTCAGAAAAGTCCCTGTAAGATATAAAGATAGACAAAAGTAGTGTTTCTCTTTGTCCCTGAAGCAAGAACCAATCTTTTGGGCTGAGACTTAATGTCAGAATTGGGGATAGAATTAAACATACATCCAAAACAGATTCAGGTATCTCTCAACCTGTTATCTCTGTAGGAAGAACAACAAATTCTTCCAGAGGAATGAACTAGGGATGGAAACCAAGGAGGACTAAAAGTTCCCCCAATTCACATGAATTAAAAAAGTAAGGGAGAGACTGTCAGGGAGAAACAGTATCCAATTCCCCGGGGGAGAAGCCTGGGATTGCAACCTATATTGAGGGACTACTCAGGATGGCCTTCTTGAACTCTGCATGTCCCCTTACAACCCCAATCCTCCCAGTTATAGATTGTAGATTAGTCTAGTATCTAGGAGCGATCCACCAAATTGTGCAAAGTGGACACCCAGTGGTCCCAAATCCTTATACCCTCCTCAGCAAGATACCACATGATCATAAAAATGGTTTAGTGTGTAGTAGACTTAAATGTGCCTTTTGAGTCTGTCCCTTAGCTGAGGAAAGTAGAGGTTTCTTTGCCTTTGAATGGGGAGAACCCCAAACAGAAAACAACACCACCGATGGACAGTTCTGCCTCAGGGATTCATAGAATTCCCTAGCCTGCTCAGACAAAATCTTGACTATGCATTGGAGAATTTTAACCTCCCCCCACCCCCACAGATTAAGTTATTCCAATATGTAGATGATTTGTTAATCTCAGGGGACAAAAAGAAAGGAATAACAGAGGCAACTATTGCCTCACTTAATTTTCTGGGTCAACATGGACTGAGAGTGTCAAAGTCCAAACCACAATTTGTAGAAAAGGAAGTTAAATACTTAGGACATCTTATTAGTGGAGGAAAATGGAGACTAAGCCTGGAGAGGATTTCTGGAATAACTATATGCTTCTACCAACTACCAAAGGGGAGCTAAGGAAATTCTTGGGCCTTATTGGATACTGTAGATTATGGATAGATTCATAGACCCTTCAGACAAAGAGGCTTTTTCTTAAACATTTGGATGAAGAACCTGGGCCTCTTCTTTGGAAATCTGAAGGACTACAGTCCCTAGACACCCTAAATAAAACAGCCCTTATCACTGCTCCAGTGCTAACTCTGCCCTTTTTAGAAAAGTCATTTTACCTATTTGAAGCTGTTGATAAGGGAACAGCCTTAGGAAGTCCTAACGCAGGACCATGGAGGACAAAGATAGCCAGCTGCCTATCTCTCCAAGATCTTAGATTTAGTCTCAAGGGGGTGTCCAGAGATGTATTCAATCAATTACAGTCATTGCTCTTCTAACAGAGGAGAGCAGAAAATTGACCTTTGGGGCCCTGATTGTTAGCACACCTCATCAAGTGAGAATGATCCTCAACCAGAAGGTAGGGAGATTGTTAACTGAACCAAGGACTTTAAAATATGAGGCCATTCTGTTGGAGAAGGATGATCTGATACTTACCTCAGATGATTGCCTAAACCTAGTGGGAAGACAACCTTTAAGTCTTATTGAATACTGCTGTCTAGACCTGATCGAATACCAGTCCAAGGTGAGATCAGATCTACAAGAGACTCTGTTTAAGACCAGTAATAAGTTTTTTGTGGATAGTTCTTCCCAGGTAATTGAAGGAAAGAGACATAATGGATAGTCAGTGATAGATGGAACTCACTTAACTGTAATTGAATCAGGCCGACTACCTAATAATTGGTCAACTCAAACTTGTGAATTATTTGCACTTAATCAGGCCCTAAAACTTTCAGAGAAAAGAGAAGATACTATACAGACCCCAAATACACATTTGGAGCAGTACACACATTTGGAAAAATTTGGACTGAATGACATTTGATTAACAGTAAAGGAAAAGATATTATTCGCAAGGAACTTATCACTCAAGTCCTAGAAAACTTAATTAAGCCTGAAGGAATAGCAGTAGTTCGTATACTGGGACATCAAGAAGGGCAGAATATGGAGGCCCAAGAAAATAGAAGGGCAGACTAGGCTGCTAACAAGGCTGCCTTGCAGTCCAAGGTACCCATTTTCCATGTTACCCCAGTCATACCTCCCCCTTCCATTACTGCAAAGTTTGGTCTTCAAGAAGAAAAACAATGATCAGAACTGGGGGCTTCCAAAACTCCCAAGGGAAAATGGATTTTACCTGATGGTAGGGAAATGTTTACCAAACCAATAACAAGAGAAATAATGTCTCATCTACATAAAGGAAGGCATTGGGTACCTCAGGCTATGTGTGATATAATCTCTAAAAAATATGGCTGTATAGGAATATACACCATAGCTAAACATGTAACTGAGAGTTGTCTGACCTGTAGAAAGATCAAGAAGCAAGCTTCAAGAAAACTGCTCCTAGGAGGAAGGAGTCCAGGATTAAGACCATTTCAAAGAGTTCAGGTTGATTATACTGAAATGCCCAAGGTAGGGTGACTGAGATATCTCCTGGTTACAGTAGATCACTTGACTTATTGGGTGGAGATGATTCCATTGCCTTGTGCCACTGCCCATAATGTGGCAAGGTATTATTGGAATCCATAATTCCAAGATTTGGATTAATAGAAAATATAGACTCAGACAATGGGAGCTATTTCACAGTGAAAAATCATCAAACATCTTACTCAAGCCCTAGATATGTCTTGGGAATATCACACTCCTTGCAACCTCCATCCTCTGGAAGGGTAGAAAGAATGAACTGAATCCTAAAGAGACAAATAATCAACTAATACTGGAGACAAAACTTCCATGGACCAAATGTCTTCCTATAGCACTGGACATTGGCCTGTCTCCATATGAGATATTATATGGGTTACCCTATTTAGGAAGGTCCTCAGATCTCCCCACCATGGATACAAAGGACCAATTTCTTAAAAACTACATACTGGGTCTCTCCTCAACTTTACTTTCTCTTAGTCTACAAGCCCTTTTGGCCCAGAATCCTCCCTTTGAATTCCCAGCTCACTCTTACAGACCTGGAGACTACATCTTGATAAAAATGGGGAAGGAGAGCAATCTTTAGCCCACTTGGTAAGGACACTATTAGGTCTTATGACTGAGACAGCTGTCTGAATGGCAGAATGAGGTTGGACCCATTATACCAGAGCCAAGAATTCTCCTGACCCTTGCCAAGGAGAATGATGGATGGCCACTCCACACACAGACCCTGTGAAACTGACTATTAAAAGGCTATGAGAGTCTGCCTGGTAATCTTAGGTGCTATCTCCTGTGTTCAGGCTATACTACCTATACCTTGTGAAGATTATAAATGGCTCCTTGCTATCCAAGATAGGCTGTACCCTATAAATTTGGTCATAAATATTGCGAAAACTCCTAACCCTCAAGTTATCCACTTCGATGCCTAATTAGCCTTACCTTCTGGGGATTTAAGTTATCAAAGGCAATTACCCAAGAGGATAAATACTTATGCCCAGAAGCAGAGACCTCTACTAATGGGTGAGACCCTTGTCTGGACTGGGATGATTTTGGTGGACCACCCAATCTCAGGGGTGGACTACTGACCCCAATGCACCTAGCCCTTTGAGGGGTCTAGTCCCTCTAGAGCCAAAAATAAGTCTAATTAAAGGTATCCCACCCCCAAATTTCCCCCATTTCCAATGTAATCCTCTCCAACTGACCGTCCTTAACCCAAAGGCTGCTTGGGAGCACTCACAGGTTGCACCCCTCACTTATAGAGTAGGGTTCTCATATCTCTTGGTTTGACCTCATACAAAATCCAAATCATAGAATCTTCCCAATCCTTCTTTTTATCCTCAACCTATTACCACCCCTACTCCAGAGGAGGATAATGGGAAAAGTCACTAAACAATCCTGAAAAAGTTCATGATACAGTATTAACTGACTTAAGACAAACCCTAGAGGGACTGGATATGGAGAAACAGATGCCTGGTTGGAATGGATAAAATTTTGTATGCATGCCTTAAATAAGATCAACTGTTAGGTTTGCACTGCAGGTAGACTGGAGACTCAGGTGGTCTCATTCCCACTAGGATGTCCCTCAGACCCTAATGATATGGCATGCAGGATATCTCTACGTTAGGAGGATTCGGCCTGGAAATAGAATCTTCCAAAACCTTGCCATTACTGTTTCCAGCAGTAAGAGGCCCAAGTCAGAAGCCCCCTCAAGCCACGGGCCCCCACCCCCGACACCAACTATACCTCGTGCCTCTCTCAGTATGGGAAGTTGTTGACATTCATGGGTAACCTGACCGGCTGTAATGGAAGTCGATCCTTTGATGAGCTAAGCAACCAAAATGCAATGGCCATAACCCAAGCAGGTATCTGGTGGTACTGTGAGGGCCTTTTCTTGAGATTCTCCTGGAAAACTGGAGTGGAACCTGTGCTTTGGTTCAATTGGCTATCCCTTTTACCCTGACTTTCAACAACTCAGCCTGTCAAAAAGGGGATTCAAGTTCTGAAATAAAAGACATACAGAAGGGATGCCTCCAGGTATCCCTTCATGTTCATATAGAAACCCACATGTTTATATAGATACCATTGGAGTCACCAAGGGGTCCCTGATGAATTCAAGGCTAGAAATCAAATAGCAGCGAGCCTCAAGTCAGTACTATTCTGGTGGTCCACAGTCAATAAAAATGTAGACTGGATCAACTATAACCAACAGAGATTTGTTAATTACACTAGAGTTGCCATTGAGGGAGTAGTAGAGCAATTAGATGCCACAAGCCAAATGGCATGGGAAAATAGATTAGCCCTGACGTGATGTTGGCAGAAAAGGGAGGGTTTGTGTAATGACAGGAGGTCAATGTTGTACTTTCATTCCCAATAATCCTGCCCCTGATGGCACCATTACAAAAGCTTTCCAGGGATTAACTACTCTTACCAATGGACTTGCAGAAAATCCCAAAGTAGATGAGCCATTTAATAGCGGGGTGGAACAATGGTTTGGAAAATGGAAAGGCAGGATGACATCCATTTTCACGTCCCTGATAATTGTGTTAGGAGTAATGAGCACAGTAGGGTGCTGTATCATTAATCTCAAAGATTAATTGAGACCACAGTCACCAAACAGACTCTTGTCTCTTACCCAGACAATCTCTTAATAGACACAGTTGAACAAGAAAGTCAATTAGTGCTACTAGCTAAGTTTGAAGAAAAGAACTGTAAATTTAAAAAAGGGGGAAAATTGTAAGAATCAGCTTAGGTCAGGTATTTTTCTGCCAAAGAATTTAATCAGCGATAATAATAACTCGCTTCCCATACACTTGCTTCATGGACTCAGCTTAATAGGATAAAAGTTTCTGTTAAGAACAAAAGGTTGTTATCCTCAGCTGAGCCAGGGCAAGAATTTCCCTGGATTCCCTGGTTCCAGAGCTGATAACCAAAAACAGTTATTGCTTCCCTGACCTTTTAAATTTCTTCGTTCCCAAAACCCCCTCCCAAAAAGGCCCCTTTCTAATTAGCCAACCCTGTAGACTGTGAGCCCCAAACTTGCCCAACCCAGGGGCAGGAGAGGGACAGCATGGCATCAGATAAAACTCCTGTGGACTTCCCACTCAGGGTGCTTGCTTCCCAGACTTTCTGGTGTGCACCCTTCTGCAGAAGTCAATTTTGCCTTGCCTATTGATTTCTGAATAGCAGTGTCTCTTGTGAACACCCCAGTATCTTAAAGATATTTCCAACTACTCGTGGCTTAAGGCTAGCATTTAAGTGAGAATGGCAGGATCAGTAAGAAATTAGCAGTATTTCAAATAGCCTGGCAGTCAAGTTCGCCAAAATGTCACAGTTCTTTAATAGAATGTCAGAAATTAAACAGGTTACAGCAATGATACTTCTGAAAATATAATTTGGAGGAGGGAATGAGTAATGCAGTTTATTTGGTGAAAAAAATCTTTTCAGAAACAGGGATGTCATAAAACAAGAGCATTGCTGTAGAAAGAATTAGGTAATATAGACTACAGGTGCAACTCAAGAGATAGCCAAAGAAGAATTAGGAAATATAGTCATCTCTTCAGATCAGTGGGTTCCACAGCTGTGGATTCAATCAACTGGGAATTAAAACATTCAGAAAAAAATTGTGTTTGTACTTGTCATATAATTCAGTATAACAATTGTGAATCCAGAATTAAAACACGACAGCAGGCAACTTTCAGGGAGTATTTCAAACTGGAGTTGGGAGGCCACAAAGGGACCGAGGCTTGGGCTGCTTCCTGGTGAGTTAACTTTTGAACTGGATATGAAAAGGTGACATGGCTGTGAATCTTTGAACTGGCCCATGCCTGCAAAGCCATCAACAAGTTTTCTTGGAGGCTGCAGCTGCACCTGTCACAAATGACAAAGGAACTTTTTGTTAAGAGACAGGCCTAATAATCAATTGTGTATAGGCTAGTGATGTACATCCTGGTGTCAGGACAGCCTCCCTGCAGCAGTCCTCCATGTTCATCTAATTTGTGGAATTTTCTGTGTCCCCAGCTTATTCTTGCCTTTCAAAGACAGTGCAACTTGAGTTTCTTGGGAGCACTCACTCAGAGCAGCCTGAATCCTGTTTTTCTGAATTGCAATTCTCTGAGCTCCCTCCGTCCCCTACCCCCCGAAAAAATTCTTTTGCTCTTGCAATTTCTGAGTTTGACAGGATCAACATGAGCTTTTATCCAGCATTTACACTATATTAAGTGTTATAAGTAACCTAGAGATGATTTAAAATGTACAGTAGGATGTATGTAGGCCATATGCAATTGCTTTATCATTTTACATAAAAGAATTGAGAAATTGAAAAAAATCTGAAATCTCCTTTTGTTTCACATTAACGTACTTTTAAAAAATCTAACATATGTTATATACCTAAATCACATTCTTCAGTTATGGAGAATTCTACACAGAGAAAAACTTATCCTATCCTTAAATAGCAAGATTAAGCCACTGCAAATTTCAGGTAATTAAATGATAGAAATAAATGCTTAAAATAAAGATGTGAAAGTTTAAAAATACAAACTCTAAAACTTCTTCCTTCTTCTTCTTCTTTTCTCTCTATCTCTATTTCTCTCTCTCTCTCTCTCATCTTTTTGGGGTTTGAACTCAGGGCCTCATGATTGCTAGGCAGATGCTCTACCACTTGAGCCATGTATCCAGACCTTTTTTTATTTGGTTATTCTTAGGATAAGTCCTGGCCTCAGACTGTAATCCTCCCATTAGTTTGGATTACAGATATACACCACCACATTTTTTTGGGTGCTGCCAATCATCCAGAAAGTTAACCCAAATTTCTTCTCCCAGGAGAAAGGGGTCACTAACAAGCCCCTTCAGTGCCATAGTTATTGATACTGCACTGGCTGAAGTAAGTCTCAAGGCCTTCCTGGAGTCAGCATGGCAGTGTGAGGGGACAGGAGAGAGATACTGCCTGTAGGAAAGAGAATCACTTGTTGATTTGTGTATGTTGACCCATTCTTGTATGCTTGGAATGAAACCAACTTGATCATGGTGTATGAGTTTTTAATGTGTTGTATCTGGCTTGTAAGTATTTTGTTAAAAGTTTTTGCATCTATTTTTATCAAGGAATTTGGTCTATAGTTTTCTCCTTTTTTATTGTCTCCTTATCCAGTTTGGGTATCAAAGTAATACTGTCTTCATAGAATAAGTTTGGTGCAACTCCTTCCTTTTTGATTTTGTGGAATAGTTTGAAGAACATTGGTTCTTCTTTACAGATCTGATAGAAATCAGCAATGAATCCATTTAGACCTGGGCTTTTCTTTTTGGGGAGACTACTACTGTTTTAATCTCATTGCTCCTTATAGATCTTTTAAGTTGTTTATATCTTCTTGGTTCAATTTCAATAGGTCATGCATCTAAAATCTATCTTTTTCTTCCAGATTTTCCAATCTATTGAAATATGTTTTCAAAACATTCCCTGATGACCCCTTGAATTTTGTTGGTATCTGTTTTAATATCTCCTTTTTCTTCTATAATTTTATTAACTTTGGTCTTCTCTCTATTTTATTTTTTGCTGTTTGGCTAAGGATTTGTCAGTGTTTCCAAAGAACCAACTCTTTGCTTCATTGATTCTTTGTATTGTTCCTTTCATCTCCATTTCATTAATTTCTGACCTGATCTTTATTATTTTTTTGTCTACCAACTTTAGTTTTGACTTGTTCTTATTCTAAGACCTTAAAGTGTACCACTAGGTTATTTGTTTGAGATATCGCTGATACTTTAATGTAGGCACTCATAGCTATAAATTTTTCTTATAATTGTCTTTGCTGTGTTCCACAGGCAATGGTAAGTTATATTTCCATTTTTACTTGGTTCCAGGAATTTTAATTTTTCTTCCCTGATTACTTCAGTGGCCCACTGAACACTCAAAATTATGTTGTTCAATCCCCACATGTTTGCATAGTTTCTATATGGTTTCACATTTTATGGCATAAAATGTGATCTATTTTGGAAAAAGTTCCATGAACTGCTAAGAAGAATGTGAATTCTATTCTGTTCTTTTTGTTGTTGCTGTTGTTCATTTTCTTAGAATGTATATTCTGTAGCTTTTGGATGAACTATTCTGTAGAGAGACATATGTTCAGTTCATTTGCTCTATGGTTCAGTTTTACTCTGACCTTTCTTTGTTGTTTTTGGTCTGGATGTTCTAACTATTGATGAACATGGGGTATTGAACTATTATTGAATATGGACAAATATGTCTCTTTATGTCTAGCAGTGTGTTTTGTGAAGTTGGCACACCAATATTGGTGGATATAAATGGATAATCATTATATCTTATGTGTTGGATTGGTCTCTTTGTTAATATATAGTGACTTCTTTATCTCTTGACTAACTTTGGCTTGAAGTCTATCTTTTCAGATACAAGTGTAACTACTCATTCTTGCTTTTGGTTTCCACTTGCTTGATATATCACTTTCCATCCTTTAACTTTCAGTCTGTGCATGTCTTTTCCAGTGAGATGTGTCTTTTGCAGACAATAAATAGTTGAATCTTGTTTTTTAACTCAATCAGCCAATTTGCATCATTTCATTGGAAAGCTAAGATCATTCACATTTAGGGTTATTATTCAGAGGTATTTGCTAATTCCTGTAATATTATTGGTTCTTTACCTGGTTGAATTGAGTATTGTTTGTTCTTTTCTTTCTCCCTTGTTCCTTTTGGAATGTTACTGGTTTATTGAGTTGAGCATGATTAATTCTTTACTTCTTATTTATTTATCTATTCCTCTCCCAAAATTCATTCTTTCATAATTTTTTGTATTTGTGATTGTCTTTATTCCTCATCTGTGTGTAAGTTTCCTTCAGGTAGTTTCTACAGTGGTAGTCTAGTGGACATGAGTTGCTTTAGCTTGTGCTTGCCTTCAAAGGTCATTATTTCTCCATTAATTCTAAAGGATAACTTTGCAGGAGATAGTTGTCTTGGTTAACAGTTACTTACTTAAGATTACTTACTTTTAGAGTTTGAAATACATCATTCCATTTTGTTGTCTTCCTCTGAGGCAAAAAAAAGAAAAAAGATATATATCATTCCACACTTTCCTGACTTTTAAGGTTTCTACTGAGAGGTCTAATGTAATTCTTATAAGTTTGCCTTTATACATAAGTTAGTGTTTTCCTTTTGCAGCTTTCATTATTCTTTCTTTGTTCTGTAGTTTAGCCTTTTGACTATAATGTGACATGGAGAGATTTTTCTCTGGTCACATCTATCCTATATTTGGATATCCATATATTTCCTTAGATTTGGGAAGTTTTTTGCTACAATTTCATTGAGTAGAATTTCTATGACTTTTGTTCATATCTTAACTCCTTCTTCTACTTCATGGATTCTTAGGTTTGGTGTCTTGATAATGTCCCAGAATTCTTTAAAGTTGTGGTCATGCTTTTTTCTCATTGCTGTCTGTACATACTATTTCCTCAACTTGGTCTTCAATTTCTGAAATTGTTTCTTCTACCTTATCTCTTGGTGACAATTTCCACTGTGTGTTTTTTTTTCCTTCAATTTGTTGAGTTGATAATTTCCAGCATTTAAAGTACCATTTCTGTTTATTTTTTTCCCAGCATCTCAAAATGCTTGCTGCATTTCTCATCCATGTTGCTCACTTTCTCATCCTGGTCTTGAATTGATTTCCTTATTTCATTCAACTGTTTCTTTGAACCCTCTTTGAAGTCCTTGATCATTCAAAAGTAGACTTTTGAATTCTTTGTCTAGTATTTTAGCAACTTTGAATTCAGTTATTGAGGAGTCATGAGGTTTTTGGAAGAATTATATTGCCTCGTCTTTTCATATTTCTTATGTTTCTAGGTTGAGATTAAAGCATCTATCATGATGGATTTCTCCACCCAATTTTATTCAGTTGACGTCTTAGTGAGTAGTATTCTTTTGAGAAATCAAACCCCAGTACCACTTAGAGAGGAAAAAACAAATCACCATAATAGCAACAATGCATTCACTTTAGAAGCTTCCTTTCTTTGTGTCCTGGGAGCCACTGTTGGCTGGATTGAATACAGACCATAACAAAACAATCTAACTGTATTTAAATGTAAAAAACAGCCTTCATAAAAGGAGTAGGGGGGGGAAAGGTGTGACCTTCCCCCCCCTACTCCTTTCAAAAGTAACTTTTGAAATGAGTGGAGTCTGTTAGACTAAAGGAGGTAAGCTGCACATAAACATGGTACTCAAATTGACAATGTGATTTCCCATGAGAACACAGGTTAACAATTCTAATACAAGTACACATGTACCCTGGAAGTGAACATAGAAGCAAGTGGACAGCCAGTGGTGAGAACTGGAACTAGAATTCTCCTTGGAGTGGAAAGTTACAGATAAGCAAGGAGAGGAATAAGACTGATCCATTTGTTGATAGATTAGAGTTGGAGCATCAGTCTAGATTCATATTTAGTTTAACTTGGATATAGAGAGGTACAAAAACATATATGTGTATGTACATGGGCTAGGATATATACATAAGTTTCACTGCTCTGTCAGCTAAAAGAAATGGTCTTCCAGTGGCAATGAGCATGTCCTACATCCAGATCTAGGCTTCTAATCCCAGCCTCAATAAAAGGAACCAGAGCTCCTCAGAGATTCTAAATCCAGAATAGGAAATACACAATATAAGCCTGGAACATCGTGTAATACTATAAGTAAGGGATTGTTAAAGACAGAAGAACGTGAGAAGGAGAAAACTGATAGAGCTCCCAGTAGTCGAGGCTGGAACAACTTGAGCCACTAAAGAAGTCAAGTAGTGCCTGTCTAGTAAGCATGAGGCCCTGAGTTCAAGCCCCGTGCCACACATTAAAAACAGAAGTCAAGTAGTATTAGATCATAACCTAAAGTAGAGACAAATGTCCATGTGTCTATACTGATATAAACAAACATCAAATGAGTAAATAAGCAGAAGAAACAAATTTGCACAGGATTCCAAGTAATTTATGTATTTGGACCTCAAAGAGTTGCAATAAAACTTCTCATTCTTTAAAGGCATTCTGTGCAAAGTAACTTTCTTCCAAGAGAACAGTACAGAAAGGGGAAAAACAAATTACTTCACTGTGAAGAAATCCAACAAATACTGTTTCAGGTGATCTATGATAACATCTGTAGTAATAAGCCATGTTGAATGTTGATGTGAAATGATGTGATGAAAATGGCACTTTACCTCTATAGTCTTCTTCACAAAAATACAACTCCAAGCTGGGTGTGGTGGCTCATGCCTGGGATCCTAGCTACTAGGGAATCCAAGATCAGGAGGATTGTGATTCAAGCCCTCACAGCACTGACAAATTGGTCTCAAGATCACATCTCCTAGTCCCACCCAACCCCCTCCCCAAAATACAACTCCAGTCTAATCAGTAGAAAACATCAAATAAATCCAAATTTACAGTATTCTACAAAGTACTTGACCAGTACTCCTCAAAATTGGGATGGTCATAAAACAAGGAAAATCTGCCCAGCATGGTGGCTTTTACCTTTAATCCCAGCTATTTGGGAGGCAGAGGTAGGAAGAGAATTTCAAATTCAAGGACAGCTTGGGCAGTTAGGCAGACCCTATCCCTAAAACAAAATACAAAATAAAAAGGACTTGGGGCAGGGCTCAAGTGGTAGCATGCATGTCTACAAGCAAGACCTTGGATTCAGTTTCTAGTATCACACACAAGAAAAGGAAAATCTAAGAGCTGTCAGTCATGAGGAGCCTAAAGGAGACAACTAAATGTAACATGGAATGCTGGAACAAAAAAAAAACTAGGTAAAGTCTAAGTCTAATCTGGTTTTAGTTTCGAAGTATGAACTTTAGTTAATAAGAATGTATCAATATTACTCATTCATCATGACAAATATTCCATACTAATGCAAGATGGTACAAGACAGAGGATAATAAAGAAGAAACTGGGTGTGGAATCCATGTATACTCTGTGATCTCCATGACTCTTATATAAATCTAAAACTGTTCTGAGCCAGACACCAGTGGCTCATGCCTGTAATCCTAGCTGCTTGGGAGGCTGATTGGGAGGATTGAGGTTTAAGGCCAGCCTGGGCAAATAGTTCACAAGACCCCATGTCCAAAATAACTAGAGCAAAATGAACTGGAGGTGTGGTTCAAGCAGGAGATCACCGGCTTTACAATTGCAAAGCCTTGAGTTCAAACCCCGGGCCCTCCAGAAAAAAAAATAAATAAGTAAAACACTTCTAAAATCAAATTTAAAATAAAGTGTCCCCTCTCTCTCACACACACATATACACCTACCTCACTCAAATAAAAGAGAGCAATATTCTCAGATAGAATTTCAGAACATGGAAAGTGCCACCTGAGGTGAGGATACATTTGGAAAGCATTAAAGGATATATATTTCGTCCTTGAATTAAGAATCTTATCAAGCTACTTTTAATAAAGTAGAAAAACTGACAAAAACTTCTGCAGTTGAGATTCTTCAAATATTAACTGAAGTGAGAGATTCAGGATAAGAGGATGAAAGCTGGGCCTGGTGATGCACATCCATAATCCCAGCGCTTGGGAGGTGGAGACAGGAAGATCGAGAGTCCCAGCCAGCCTGGGCTACATAGCAAGACAGTGGTCCAAAAACAAAAAAGAATAAATGAATGAGTTAAGAAATGCTGGACTGGAGATGTGACTCAACAGTAGAGCACCTGCTTTGCAAGTGAGAAGCTCTGAGATCAAACCTCAATCCCACCAAAAAAAAAAAGAGAGAGAAAGAAAGAAATGCTACCTTTCATAATAAAAAGTACATCATAAGTAATAATCATTGCATTAAATGAATGTGCTGCTATTTATTTATTCATTCATTTGAAAGGAGGTCTCTATTTTGCCCAGGCTGGCCTCTAATCCTGGACTAAGTCAAGCTTCCTGCCTTAGCCTCCCCAGTAGCCAGGTCTACAGGCATGTACCATTGCATGCAGCTAGCACTGTAGTATTAAATTTTATGGTTAAGTTAGACTATCATTGATCAAGATGAAAAGTGGAGGCAGGGGGGGATGAGGAAGAGCATGAAGGCCCAACTGTACTATGCAAGCTGAGTATCTCCTAGAAGTGGGTTCTGAGTTATTCTAGCTATACAAAAAGGATTAACATAGTTAGAGCTCAATTAAGGAAGTTTATGAACATAAATCATGAAATTTTTCAGATCTCAATTACACCAAAAAGCAAGCAAATCTATTCTGCAACTTGTATGAATTAAACAAATAAAAATATTAAAGAAAAATATTTTTTAATGGTGGAGGAGTAATAGATTTAATGGTATTAATTTTTAAAATTAGCTGAAGAATAACCACAAATTACATTTAAAAGCAAAAAAGTGCTATGAAATTTAAAGCAGGAGAAATATAATGACAAGTCTGAAATTGCCACATAAGAGGTTATTACAAATGCTCTGAACGAAGATTCTCTCCCATTTTTCCTGCCTCCTCCACAGTACCCGACTCTCAGAGGTTTCAGTTCTCTTCAATTCTCGAGTGTTTCTTCATTTGACCCATTGTTTAATGTCAACACTTTCTCAAGAGATTGGACAAAGTCAAGAAATCAATGAGATTTAAGCAATTGTGTTCAGTACTTGTTAACGCAAGAGCACACACCTAGAGGAGAGAAGGTTTCATGGTGTGACACCCTCACGCATTTAGATTTACATTTGCATGCCTCTGAATCAGTGCATGGTCTTTTTTATGGGAACTACTTCCAGGATAGATTTGAGACAGTGGGTATGTCAGGGTCTGAAGTTTGGTTAAACAATATTGTACATAGACTTGTCAAATAGTGTGCATTTGGGAAATCTTTCCTTCATGAAATCACCTTAGTCTCTCAGACAAGTTCGCTCTTTACATTCCCACAGCTCTCTGGATACAACTGTAATGGGTGGAATGGAGGTTTACCAAGTTACAGTGTTTGTAAATGCTTTCCAGGCTAGCCTGGGAGTTGTTTGAATGTACCAATCACGTTTTATTTATAATGTTTTATTTAATGGAGATTTGGCTTTTAGAGGAAAACATCCTGAAAGGAACAAACTAGGTTCAGTCTGAAACCAAGTATTTCAACCTCCTAAACATGCTCTGACTTTAAAAAAAATGGAAAATATTTCTCCTTTAGTACAGAGGTAGGCAGAGTAATCTTCTGCAATAAGAACAGACTTGAAACGCCTTGTTCCATCTTGACTTCAAGCGTCAAGATAAAACAAAATGTGTGACAAAGGAAAACTAGGTCCAAAATATTGAGAAAATGAGCTTGCTTGTAAAGTTTTGTAAATGAATTTAGACTTCTGAAGGTTTGGCTCATGAAATAACACAGCATGGAAAGACATGCATGCACACACAAAGACACACACAGACCCATACACACACAATTTAACCAAAGTCTGATCATAGTGAAGAAACAGTAGTTTTCTCACAAAATGATCATATCTACAAAGATCATCATGTATCTGTAGTCATCAGCATCACGAAAGTCAAGGATAAGTCAAGGAAAGATAGGATTCAAGGTTTAATCTATCCTGACTCAGAGCCTGATGCTACAAGAAAGTGCTGAATGAGCTGGATGCCTGATCGATCACATCTGTAATTCTAGCTAACTAAGAGGCTGAGATTGGGAGGATCAAGGTTCTAGGTCAGCCCAGGCAAAAAAATTCGTGAGACCCCCATCTCCACATAAAAAAGTAGGCCATGATGGTGCATACCTGTCATCTCAGTTACAGTGTTAAGTGTAAAATTCTCAGGGCCAGCATGAGCAGGTCCCTTGACCTGACTGGGAACAAATGGGGATTGAGAAAAAAAAGACACAAAGACAGACATATAGAAAGCATGGGACTGGGCGGGTCCAGCACTCCTGATGGGAGATGCCGGCAACCCCTTCTGCCTACAAGCACATTTATTTACACAGCAGGTGTGGGGAAGCGGGGTGAAATGCAGGTCAACCGCTTGGGTCTACTTGTGTAGGCACCAGGAACAGTGCAGCTGTGGTATGTTGTTATTTATTGAAGACTATCCAGACTTCGTCAACATGTCCTGTTTTCCCTGCAAGGCAGCCTTGCTGAACCTTGCCTCCCTTTGGCTGGGTCCTTGCCTATTAGCCAAGGGGCCCTTTGACAGAGCCGTGCTCTTGCCAAGGTCTATCTCCACTGCCTCAGTCTCCCTACTTGCAAGGCAGCCTCGCTGAACCTTGCTCACCTCCTTTGTGCTGGGGCCTTGCTTTCTCAGCACAAAGGTCTTTGACACCACCTTGCACATGTCAGAGTTCTTTCTCAGTCTATTTCGTTACTGGTCTCCCACATAAAATAAGATCAAGGTCCAGGCAACCCAGGCAAAAATTGAGTGGAAGTGAGTGGCTCAACCAGTAGAGCACATGCCTAGCAAGGAACAAAGCCCTGAGTTCAAACCCCAGTACCACCAAAAGCAAAAAGAAAGTGATGAGATTGGCGTTTGCTTTAGGCGCAAAGTCCTTTGTGTTATGAAATTATTCTAACTAGTGACAGTGGCAGGATAGGGTGTCAACTGCTTCTTCACATGCCTCCAAATGGCTGGTCCAAAGATATGACAGCCATAGTGGCAGGGGACAGCTCTCAAAGCAGCCAAGAAAAGAAGGAGGGAACCACCTAAGATTCTGGAGATTCAGCAGCATTTACAGTCTACTAGCCTACCACCCTCCAATGTCTACCTCTGGCCCAGCGTGGACATCTGGGCCATCTTACAACAGTAGGAGGGAATGCCAGACACGGTTTCCCATCCGCTTTAAAGAAGAAAGCAGCATTAGGCTTTAAGTCACAGGAGGGAACCTGGCTTGGGTCTGAAGTGAGCAGTCTAAACCCAGTCTAAAGTGCAAACTGCTTTATGCCAATTACTGATTTTAGCTGTGCTTCCACAATGCCCTGTTCCTGTATCTCAGTGTTCTCATGCATTTTCTAGTCATGCTGCAGGTTTTAAGTTCAGTTTGGTTTAAACACTTGTCCATCTCATTTAAATCTCATGCCCTCTATATTAATTAGTTAGGGTTATTAAAACAAAGCATCACAGACTGGTTAGTTTAAACAAGAAAACTTTGCCCTGACACAATTCTGGAGACTAGAAGTTCAAGATCAAGGTGGCAGCAAGAAGCCTTTCCTCTTGACTTACAGATGACCAGCTTCCTCTATGTCTCCCCTCTGTGTATGTCCATGTCCTAATCTCTGCTTCTAACGACACCTGTCCTGTTATATTAGTACCCACCCTAATGACCTCATTTAACATTAATGAACTCTTTAAAGTCCCCATCTCCAGACAAAGTCACATCCTGAGTTCCTGGGGGTTCAACTTATGAATTTTAGGGGTACAATTTGTCTCCCATTACCCCTACTTTCCCAGTGCATGGGTGAAGAGGCACCTCAAGGGACAGAAGAAGGTGGCCTGGCTCTGGGACATCTATCAGTTCCTCTATGCTAAATGATAGTGGAGGAGGGAAGTGGACACTTTTTACCTAACACATAGCATTCATCCTCTGATGCTTTTCCTATCACTCTTTCCTGTCCTAGCCCTGGCCCTTTTCCAGAGAGGGTCCCCCAAGAGTTCCTTGAGGTGTGTGGTGAACATGTTTCTGCCTAGCTCCACAGGAGATGGTTCTCCTACCCTCCCACCCCTACCTCTTCACCCCACAGAGCCCTCAGAGCCTCTTATGAACCAGAGAGTCCTCCCAGTCACAAGGGAACTGCAGCCTTGCTGTTTTCAGACTCCCTGAAAACTTGTATTTCCTTGTTAACCAGATGATCTACCTTGAGGCTGCTCAATTCTCTTCTCACCATGGCGCAGGGGCAAAGCTGCTTGTTCATAGTCAACAGACAGCTCACTCATTAAAAAGAGAAGACTTAACCCGTTCCTAGAAAGTCCGAGAAAGGTATCTAGCCCCAACAAACCACTCTTTAGAACATGAGGATTGTATTTCACCTCTGATCATTGGGCTTTCAGAGTAAATCTGTAGAGAACAGGAAATGTTCCACCCTCCTTCCCCTTTCCCTAAGTCATCAGGGCCTGGGAGCAACCAACCCAGCACTGCTTGTTCTTGCTGTGAAGAGTGGGGTCCTGGGGAAGCTGGGGAAGTCGCTGCTGAGAGGCAGGTGAATACAGTAAGATCTAAACCGTATTTCAGAACCATACGGTGAGACTGACAAATTGCAAGAGTTCCTTGTATCCCACCATGACTCTTCTAATATTTTTGTCATAACAAAGCCTTGGCACTCGTTCTCAGGGCTCAATAATGGAAAGTGAAGTACTTGTGAAGCTTCTAGAATCACTCAACATGACAAAGGAGCCTGTGTTCATTGTCATAAAAATGGATTCTAGATTCTCAAAAAGCCCTTTTTTGGTCCTCATGAAAATTTGAGCCAATAACAAATTTCACAGGGAACTTTGGTGACAGAATCACATGGTGGAAAACAGCCATATACCAGCTTCTTGAAGACCTTGATATATTCCTCCCAAGTCCTCATCTTTTGTCCTCAACTGTGAGACAATGAGCAAGATTCCAAAAGTGAAAAGCCTGCTATTTTATGCAGTTGCTGCGAGCATATCATATTTATTACCTATTTTTAGCAGCTTTAAGAGCTAGGTGCCATACAAGATTGAAATTGGCCACATGTTCAGATCAGACAGCCATCAAAGGCAATGACTGAGACATTGACAGCAAGCAGAATACTGTGGGCTCCCAAGAGCCTGGAGGCCAATTCCAGATGGCCTTTGATGACAGCTGCTTACGGCAGCCTCCTCTAGAGGACTGCATGGTTAAATGCTACCCCCTCTTCTCCAGTATGAAGAAACAGCATGACTAATCATGATTTAGGTCAAGGTGTGTATGTATTCTTGGGTTTGTATGCACAACAGTGGTCTTTATGCTCTAAAATGAACTCAATACATGAAAGAGAAAACTTCCTATTGTCTCCTATTGTAAGTATGAGCCTTACAAGTAATGCCTTACATTCAAATCTAAAAATACTTACAATTAAAATTTGTTCCAAAATCTATTAATGCTCAGCATAATAGATGTCCTAAATTAAGACAGGGGCTGTGTGACACTGCTAAGAATTTGATCACCCCAAATCAGATCTCCTGAATAGGACCTTGGATTTCTTCATCATTTTGTTGGAAATGAACTCTGGAGGTTCCACAGTATGAATCTTGAGTGTCCTACAAAAAGGCATGTGATACAGGCCCAAAGTGGTGGAATGTTTAGGAGTTGAGGCCACAGGGAGGTCTCTAGGTCACTTGGGACATGCCGTTAAAGAGATCATGTAACCCTAGCCCCTCCCATTTCTCTTTTGCTTCCCAGCCAAGAGGTGAGCAGTTTGACTCTGCCACACACTCCCCACCATTGCCTTCCTTCCAGCACCCTTACCAGTGGCCTAAAATAAATAGGTCCACCTGATCATGGATTGAAATCTCTACAACTTCGGCCCAAAGTAACCCTTTTCTCTTTATAAACTGATTATCTCGAGTATTTCTTATACTGTGGGAAGCTGACTAACAGGAGGGATGTTGGAAATGACCACCCAGGAATATAGCTCATTGAGTTCCCAATTGCTGCAAAGAGCCAGTAGGTATGGTTACTCTACTCTTCTTGGCTTGCAGAGTCACCTTGATGGCTAACTCTTGCACTTGCGTCAAGGGGCCCTGAAGCTTGGCAGCCACATAGGCAGACATCTCCAAGTCTACTTTGTGCATTGCTGCCCCTCCTCAGGCAGCCATGGATGCCACTGTGGGAAAATACAGGCCTACATGGGAGGTTCTGCTCCTCATGGCTCCTGGTTCTATCTGGACACAAAGAGGCTCAGCCTGGAGAGAGGTGAATATAGGAGAGAAGTAGACAAGGTCAGGCAAGTCTCCTTCACTAAACATTTGAACCAACTGGGGACGCATGATAAATAAATAAGGGCTACCAGACTAAGGAGAAGAGGCACAGAGAAATAATCACTGTATCACCCTGTAGGTGCAAATAGGAGGTTTGCAAAGGCATCCTGCTGAGATCCTAATGGGACCCTGCAAGAAACAGAGGCAGGGCTCACTCCTGTGCCCCATGGCCTTCTCCTTCCCCAGGTCCTCCAACCTGGGCCTTCACTGCTTCTCCCTTGTCTGAGTCACTCAAGTTACCACCACAGGCAGCACCTTGGGCTTTGTTGTTGCTTGGTCTCCTGCAAAGCTGGCTCTGTTCCTCCATCTACCAGGGAATGTGTAGCAGCATTGTCAAGGAGAAAACGTAGCCGCCTCCAGCAAATGGATTCTTTTAAATGCACTCCCCCACCAAAAGGGCAAAACTGAGAGCGATTTCACCATACCAGTCATCAAGAGCCTCACCTCCTCATAGACCCTCTGCATGACACAATGCATTTTATGGTGCGATTTCTCCTTCATCTGACTATCACCAGACTTCAGGCATCTCTGGTCTTCTTTTCCAGGGTGAGTAATGAGTTTTCGGTATTACTGGAAAACACTAAACAGAACTTTCAGGGAT
Source organism: Castor canadensis (assembly GCF_047511655.1). Lineage (NCBI taxonomy): Eukaryota > Metazoa > Chordata > Mammalia > Rodentia > Castoridae > Castor > Castor canadensis. The sequence goes on along the minus strand of NC_133397.1, from coordinate 86,281,258 downwards.
ATCTTCTGTCAGCAGTGTTTTTCACATTTACTGGAGAAGAGTTGCTGCCAGTATAAGGTAGGGGTCAGCCCAGGGACAGGCCCATCCTGTCAGCTACAGGGACAGAGCACAGGTGCTCACCTGTAGGCAGAGGCAAGACTTTCAATGGATGCGCTGTGGAGGGTATAACTAATCACTTTAATTCTAGTTCTCATGAAATCTCCACTCATAATCTTAGGAATTGAAATAGATGATAGAAAGGAGAGGAGGGTCTCAAAGTGTGTGGCCTTGACACTCCTGGGAAAACTTTGGGAAAGCACTATAGAGACGATTTGGGTTCACCGGATCCACAGCACACAAACTTCTTGTGCTTGATGGTCCCTGATGCTCCATTTAATAACGTCCCTCTTCGCTAGGAGTTTTTATTTGTTATAAGTCATGTCTCACTATGGGAAGCGTACATGTTCATTATATGAAACATCAAAGTAGAGAAATAAAAGAAGAATGTTCTGTTCTCCTACCAACTAAAGAAACCTGTTAGCCAGGCACCATGTTGGTGGCTCACATCCGTAATCCCAGCTACTCAGGAGGCAGAGATCAGGAGAACCGCAGTTTGAAGCCAGCCCTGGGCAAATAGTTGGTGAGACCCATTCTCAAAAATACCCATCACAAGAAAGGGTTGCTGGAGTGGTTCTAGGTGTAGGCCCTGAGTTCAAACCCAGTACCACACACACACACAAGAAACCCATTAATTTGGCACCAACTGAAGGCATATCTGTTACCAGAATTAAAGCAAACATCATCTTAGTTTTCAGGTGAGATCACCAGGAGCCTCCTGCTTGCATTCATCTGAGGCTGTCTAGTGCGGCCCCAGGTGAAGATGTTTGTTTCTAACCATGGGCCTGTTTCTTTCATTAGTACTGCCTCAAAGAGGCTCATGCAGCCAATCCTGGTGGTACATGCTGGTAATCAGAGGATGAGGTAGGAGGATCTCAAGTTCAAGACCAGTCTGGGCTACACTTTGCTGGATGCTGGTGGCTTACACCTATAATTCTAGCTACTTGGGAGGCTGAAATTGGGAGGATTGAGGTTTGAGGCCAGCCTCGGCAAATAGTTCTTGACACCCCATCTCCAAAATAACCAGAGAAAAATGGTCTGGGAAGTGTGGCTCAAGTGGTAGAGTGTCTGCTTTGTGAGCACCTGCTTTGCAAGCATCAAGCCCTGAATTCAAACCCCAGTCCCACCCATCCAACCCCCCCTCCCTGCAAAAAAATAGTGTTAGGTAACACACCTGAGCATCAGTTTGCATCTCCTGCCAACAGATAGTACATTCAATCAGCAGCTCACCTTGGGTGCTGGATCACAGGACATGGGTCTTGAGCAGGACCAGATAAGACAGTGGGGGAATCCTCCTCAGAATATGCCCCTTGCAGGGAACACCACAAAAAATTGCCAAGTCATGTGTGGAACACCCTTCCTTCTGCCATGGGCAGCAGACTTACTAGTGAAACAACATTTGAATTAGAATTCAATTATTTCTTAGAAACTAAACACATGAGGCAGAGCCCTTGGCTTCAGCTATTTGCCATCTGAGTCACTTGATTAGTTTACTCAAACCAGGGACCTGCAGATTTTCATTTGAAAAAACTGGAACTAATAATAGCAGTGGACTGCTGTGAGGATGCAATGAGAAAAAAGATGAAATATCTTCTGTCTGGTAGCCACTTGAAGGGTAGATCCATTCTTTCTAAGTAAAATAGTCATAGCCAGGCTGCCATTGGGAAGAGACAGTAATGTATATGGTGACATGTTAGCACAGCAGAGAAATCCCCCTCCAAGTTACCTTCCATATGGAATGCCTTGGTTAGAAATTAATTCTATTGACTTCTGTGATTTTTCCTTTCTTAAAATCAAAGCTCCTTCTAAATATAAACTTCTGAAATTTGCTCAGCCATCCAGACCTCATTCAATACCCTTAAACAGACAGATTGTAAAGTACAAAGTCAAAATATTCAGTAAGGATGTGGGCAAATTTGGAAACACAATGAGATCAATTTTATTATGTCAAAGACATGTTCGTGTCATGGAGAATTTCTAATTCAATTCTGTAAAATTTTTAAAAATGTATTAAAGGCAACTAGGATTGAGCTTTAAGCACATGGGCTATGGAGTCAACTGACTAGGTTTAAATTCCATCTACTTACTATCTGTGTGACCTTCAGCAAGTTAACAAATGTCTCTGCAACTTAGTGTGGTTGTTTGGAGAAGGTGATAATCACATCTTCATAGATGTTCTGTGGGTTAAATAAATTAGCACACATAAGCATCATGGCACCTGGAACTCAGCACGCATTAGCTGTTATGAGCAAAGGCAGATAAATATGGAAGTGATAATTGATTAGCTTCTGCTTTAGACAACCATTTCCGAAATGGAGGTTTGAAGAGAGTGAAAATAAGGGCTCCAGGCATAGCTGCTCTTTACTACGATGTCTCTCAAACTTTCTGTGCCTCAGAATCCTCTGCAGCACTTGTTAAAATGCAGTTTCTGGTTCTGTAGAGGTAGAACCTGAGAATTCACATTTCGATCAAGTTCCCCTGGGGTGAGATTCTGTCTTTGAGAGCCTGCTGAATCCATGAAGGATTCAGGGGTTCTGCCTACGACTTCGCCAAGAAAGCATGTAAGCTCTGGGAGAATACACCCCCAAAGAGCTCTAGAGAGAAGGGCAAGGAAGTGTTGGAGCCCAGCTGCCCTGCAGCCCCTCTAGACCCTTCTGGAAGAAGTGGTCTTGAAACATGACCCTGACTATCTTCTCCATCTCTAAGGCTGAGCACTGAAGCTGGGGTTTCCCTGGGTTTGAGAGAGAAAGGAAATTATGGGAGACACAAGGGCAATGCCTCTGGCTGGTACGAGTTCACCTCTAGCTAACAAATGAGTGAATCATCTGAACCATCTACTTCTGGAGATTTGCCTTCTCTGGTTCAGGGACCCATGTGACATTGTATAAAATTAAGGAGAGGCACTGCTGGTGGCACAACTCCATATGCCAGAGGATCTCAAACTTGATCATGCATCAGAATCACCTGGTTTAAATTCAGATTGCTGGGCCCCACCCAGATTGGGGAGGAGGGGTGGGCAGGTAGAGGCTGAGAATTTGTATTTCTAATAAGTTCTCTGATGATGTCCATTCTGTTTCTCTGAGGACCACACTTCGAGAGCCACTCACCAAATGTAAGAAAAAGATGGCAAGGGGAACTTGAAGTATAAGGATAAACTGCTTCCTTCACAGTCCAGCTAAGACCAACCCTGTGTAGGAATACTATCTTAGTGACCTGGCCTTTTGAGGCTTACAAAACATTTACATTAATGTCAAATCTTCACTATGAAGCACTTGGGAATCCAAAAAGGGGTAGAGGTGCAGTCTCCTCTCTATCACATACAGCTGTGATTAAACAGTTGTTCTGCTAATCATGAATGACTACAACAGCACATCGAAATCCCTTTTTTATTTTTAGTTCACATTACACTAAATTTTTTCTTTTTTGTTTTGACAGTTCTGGGGTTGAATTCAGGACTTCATGCTTGCAAGGCAGGCGCTTTACAACTTGAGCCACACCTCCACCCCTTTTTTCTGTCTTTATTTTGGAGATAGGGTCTTGGTTTTTGCTTTTAGACCATGGTGCTCCTGTTTTATGCTTCCTACTGTAGCTGGGATGACAGGCACGTGCCACCATGCCCAGCTTTGAAATGGAGTCTCAGTGGGCTGGTACTGTGATTCTTCTAATCTCAGCCTCCAGATAGCTTGGGATGACAGGCATACCATTGCACCACTGCATCAGCGATTAGTTGAGGTGGAGTCTTAAGAAGTATTTGCCTGGGCTAACCTTGAACCACAATCCTCCCAATCTCAGCCTCCCAAATAGCTAGGATTACAGGTGTGAGCCAAGGGCACCTGACTGTGTATTTTCTTTTATATTTTGTTCCTTGATTACTGATCTATCTGACAGAAGGCCAGAGTCCCAGCAACAGGTGCCTCTGTCTTCTAGTGTGGGTCTTTCTAAGTGGTGAAGTTAGGGAAGAAAGTCTCTATGTATTTGAGGAGGGTGGCAAACTTTGGGACTACGGCTTTGGTTGCTAATTAACATCACCTGAGAAGTTCTAAAAGTACATGTAGAAGACTGCAGCTAAACCCCTGTCTCTCACTCTGTACAAAAATTAATCCTAGTACTCAGGAGGCAGAGATCAGGAGGACTATGATTTGAAGCCAGCCCGAGCAAATAGTTCATGACAGCCTATCTTGAAAATACCCAACACAAACACACACAAAAAAGAGTGTGGCAGAGTGGCTCAACTGTAGAGTGCCTGCCTACCAAGCGTGAGGCCCTGAGTTCAAACCCCAGTAACTGCCAAAAGAAATTAATCCAAAATAGATCAGAGAATGTAAGATCTGAAACTTTGAAATTGCTACAGGAAAGAATAGGGAAGACACTTGAACATAGGCATGGTCTATGACTTTCTGAACAGGACTCCAATTGCTCAGGAAATGAGAACAAAATTGACAAATGGGATTTCATCAATTTAAAAGACTGTACAGAAAAGGAAGCAACTACCAGAATCAAAAGAAAACCTGCAGAAAGGAAGAAAATCTTTGCCAGCTATTCATCAGATGAAAAATTAATATCCAGACTATATAAAGAGCCCTGAAACTTAAAAACCAAAAGAATAAACAATCCAATTAGTAAATGGGCACATGAGTTGAACAGACAGTTCTAAAAAGAAGTACAAATGACCAATAACTACGTGAAGAATGTTCAACATCCCTAGTCATAGTGGAAATGCATATCAAAACTGCACTGAGATTCCATCTCACCTCTGCCACAGTGGCAATCTCTGAAAACAAATAACAAATGTTACTGAGTATTCGGGCAGGGGAAGAACACTTACACAGTGTTGGCGGGAATGTAAATTAGTGTAGCTCCTATGGAAATCAGTATGAAAGTTCCTCAAAAAACTTCAGATTGAACTACCTACCATATGATCCCACTATTCCACTCTTGGGCTATCCCAAAGGAATGTAATCTGCATACCATAGAGCTATTTGTGCACCCATGTTTAATGCATGCTAGTCACACAACCAAGTTATGAAATTGACCTAGGAGTCCAACAACAGATGAATGGATAAAGAAAATGTGGTATAAAACACAGTTGAGTATTATTCAGCCATAATGAAGAATAAAATTATGTCATTTTCAGGAAAATGGGTGGAACTGGAAATCATCTTGTTAGCTGAAATAAACCAGATTAAGACAAATATCAAATTTTTCTCATATGTGGGAATCTAGATCTTAAAAAATGAGTGACTGGAGTGTACAACAAGAACTATTTGGGGTGGAAACCAGTGGGAGGGGGAGTGTGAAAGGAGAGGTTAAAAGGTGAATAAGATAGGAGTACTTTATGGAAATGGAATGATAAACCTGTAAAAAGTGATTTTAAAAAGTAGTGAGAGGGAATAAAAGGTGGCAATACAGGGGTGAATTTGATCAAAGTAATCATGTGCACATATGGAAATATTATAATGAAATCCCTTTGTACTATTATAATATATGCTAAAATTTTTTAAATGAATATTACAGTTAAAGACCACGTGTCAACTTCAAGATTTGTTACAGCACTAACAACAAACCTGATTTTAACGTGGCATTAAAAAAATAAAAATAAAAGTAATGATGCCAGACTTCACCCACCCCAAGCTAATTAACTCAGGATCCCTTAGGATGGGTTCCAGCTTATAGACATGGCCCTCCATATCAGCAGGTCCTGCAGCCAAGGATTCAATCCTTCAGGGGTTGAAAATATTCAGAAAAAAATCAGGAAAGTTCCAAAGTGCAAAACTTGAATTCACTGCACACAGAGTACGATGCAGAATCCTCGTGACTGAAGTGACGTGTGGGCGTGTAATAGATGTTACCACTAATCTGGAGGTGATTTAATGCATCTGATAGGATGGGCATGGTTATATGTAAATGCTACTTCATTTTATATAAGGGACTTCAGCATCTGCAGATTTTGGTGTCCTTGGGGGTGCTGAACCCAGCCCCTCAGATATCCAGAGACAAGTGTACATTTTTAACCTTTCAGAACAATCCTAATGGGCAACCAGAGTGAGTTTTGACCTTGCTGCTCAGAGTGAAGTCTGTAGACCAAAAGCAGGGGCTTCACCTGGGAGCTGGTTACACCTGCAGAGACTTAGGCTCTTCCTCAGACCTGCTGAGTCAGAACCTGCAGCTTAACCAGATCCCAGGTGATTTGCATACTCATGAAATCCCAAGAAGTCCTGCTAAAATAAACAGAGTTTGGAGATAGAAGACAAACAGGGTACCTGGGCGCCAGTGACTCATGCCTATAATCCTAGCTACTTGGGAGGCTGAGATTGTGAGGTTCGAGATTTGAGACCAGCCTGGGCAAATAGTTTGCAGGATCCTGTCTCCAAAATAACCAGAGCAAATTGGACTGAAGGTGTGGCTCAAATGGCAGAGCACCTGCTTTGTAAGCGTGAACCCCTGAGTTCAAACCCCATCCCCCACACCCCCCACGTCACAATATTAACTTCTAAACTGATCTTGCATTCTCTGTTAATTTATTAATCCATTCTTTGAAATTCAGTTCTGCAAGTTGCACAAAACCTTTCTTCTTGACCAAGAGTTTTAATGTTTATTTGTTTGTGTTGTGCAGTGATGGAAATAAGGAAATGATCAAAATATGATTTTGCAAGTCACAGTTTGCTGTCTTACAAGCAGAATTTTTCCTTAGGTCACAATACTTAAAGAATGGTGAGATCATGTGACCAAATCTCACAGGAATACATTTGGGAGAGGAGGTACATTAACCACAAAGCAAATGAATTCCACAATTATTAAAGTGCAGTTGCTCAAGTAGGATGGAAGCAGGCCTCTGCGGAAAGCAGTCTAACTAAAGATTGAGGTGGACCTTTACACAGGTATCCACAGGAGAAGGTGGAGGACCTGGATGACGTGGGGTCCTGCCACACAAGAGAGAAGTCCAGGATTGGCATGCCGGCCAGGCTTCAAATCTCCCAGGATAATGGAGTCACCTGGCACCTGGGCTCTTTGTGTTCAGAGAGGCTGCCAAAGAGCCCATCCCTGCCATGGCTTGAGCAGTCAAACTTTTCTTATATGGATTTTGAAGTCCAGGAGTTGAGATCAGTGACTCGGGAATAAGGAAGGGGTGTGATAAGGTGTGACATAACATTCCCAAGGGGAAGAGGGTTCCCTCCAAGTTCTCACTGTTGGGGTCTGATAAGATGTCTACTTGCAACAGGAAGGGAGAGTTCACTTCAACACATACATCCTTCCCACAGCAAATCATGTGAGTGCTGTAATCATCTCAGGCCAACATAGCTTGTTTGCTGCATCAATTTGCAAGAGTCTTTGGTCATCTGGTTAGATGAAATGTTTCCAAAACCAGATTTGATTCCTACCCTTTCCCTGCTAACCCCCCTTCAAGAACTCTGAAGGGACCTAGAAGGCCGCTCATAATCTGCCCAGCTCTTCAGTCTCAGTCATCTCTGAGCTGGCATCTGTTGGCCATCTGCCTGGGAGTCACTGCTCCTCTATCTCTCCCCTGGGCTGTTGGTGTCTGCCTAGTCGACATCTCTGCCCTTTCACTCTCTATAGCATCACCTCCTCCAGGAAGGCTTTCTTATCTCCTGCCCCAGTAGGATCAGCTTCTTCATTTCTGACCACAGTGGTTTTCCATGGCAGCCCACGTGTGGGAGCACTAAACTGGTGCCCAAATGATTCTCTTTCCTACAGGCAGTATCTCTCTCCTGTCCCCTCACACTGCCATGCTGACTCCAGGAAGGCCTTGAGACTTACTTCAGCCAGTGCAGTATCAATAACTATGGCACTGAAGGGGCTTGTTAGTGACCCCTTTCTCCTGGGAGAAGAAATTTGGGTTAACTTTCTGGACGATTGGCAGCACATCGCCCAGTCCCTCTCTCCCTCCCTTCCATTGGCTGTGCCTGCTAGCCACCAAATAGGGGAGTGAAGAACAATGGGTCAAAAGTTTGTTCCCAAGAACTCACATGTTGAAAACTTAATCTCCAAAGCTACATGTTACTATTATTTGGAGGTGGGAACTTTGAGAGGTGATTGGGTCACGTGTGCATTGCTATCAATGGGTTGATGAATAATGAATTAATGGGCTATCAAGGAAGTGGCTTTACTGTAAAGTAAGCTCTCTCTGGTGCACTTTCTCTGTCTGCCATGTGAAACTCTCCAGCATGCCATGCCTCAGCAGAGAAGCACAGTCTGAGAAGATGCCAGCCTCCAGAACCATAAACCAAATAATCTTATATTCTTTACAAATTACCCAGCCTTAGGTATTCTGCTATAGCAACAGAAAGCAGATTAAGGCACAGGTGAGTAGATAACACAGCCAGCCTGCTAATTAACCATAAGATACATTCAAGAGCTTGGCAGAGATCAAAGTTGGCTGAGAGCTATCCAGCAGATCCTCAGAGTCATGAGTAAAAATGGTAGTTGCTTTGAGCTCTGAATTTTGGAGTGGTTTGTTACACATCAATTGCTAAATGATACATCCTACACAGCAACATAGCATTAGATTAAACTTATTCATTTACATGCTGGCCTATTCCATAGTGGGTACTTTAAAGGTAGGAGTCATGTTTGTGGTGTTTGCATCCTTGGACCCTTTGCGTCTCCCACTGCATATAGAGAAGGCAGGAGTTCAGCAAATGTTTATTAGGTGCTTCAATAAATGAACATAGAAATATTTGAATAAATTTAGTTGCTTGTTGATTGGGTGGTTTATTCTGTAAAAATGAAAGAGAACAGTTTAAGGTTTGCTATTTTCTTCTATATTTCTAGTGTCTAATCTATTTTCTACACAAGATCTAATAATTTAAGGGAGAATGACTTTGGTTATATTTTTGGCCACTCTTGCACCATATTACTGAGGGCTCTGTCATCTAGACCACGGACACCTCAGAAAACCTGAGGAGCTGCGTCATTGCTCCATTGGTTCAGGAAATGCTTTCCTCAGTTCCCAAACCCTTTGACTGGGTGCCATTGAGCTTGACTCTGATCCAGCCACCCCATTGAACACTGCCACCCTGCTTACCACAGACCACAGAGTGGACTTAATGCAACAGATCACAACACCTGGCTCCTTGCCTGCCATGTCTCCAATCCAGCCCTTGGCCCATGGGTCATGGGATGTTCCATATGGCTCCCTCTACTTTACTAACTTAGAAGTCAAAAATGACAAGCACTTGTTTTGAAGTGCTTTTTATCTGAATTCCATAGGAGAAAAACGATCTTTGTTATTTTGAGTCATATAGAAATTAAGTTTGAGAATATTGAGGAAAGCTTCCAATTTTGATGTGATTAGTTCAAATGGAGTTCTCTTCCTTCACAAAGGTAGCTAAATGCGTTTCCTATTGAATCTTCACAATGCTTGAACAAATGAATAGAGAGATATTTAAGCAATTTTCCTGGCAGAACAGAAATGTAAAGCAAAGTAATGAATGTGGTTTATTGTAAATGTTTGCAGTAAGGATGTCTTCCTGTTGATTTAAAAGCTCATGACTGGTGCAGAGCAAACATCTTGAACATTAAGTATATGTGGCATTCAAAATGCTTTAACAGATTACTCCTCTTCCTCAATTCCTACCCTCCCCTACCAGAGAACCCCCAGTCTTCTTGTCATAAATGCTTACATGGACAATCAAATATTTCACCTCTTCAGTCTTCACCTTCTTAATTTGCAGCCCTTTTTTCTATCTAATGAAAAGGACAAGCATTAGGTGCCAGGTGACAAAGTCAAGTGTCTTCTACCTGATTCAGACTTTTGCTGGTCCAGGTGTCAAGTACAACCGCTCCCACAGGGTTTCAGTTCTACTTGTAATAAGCAGGACGCTTTGCTATGCTACACCGGGCCCTGAGCTAAATGCATGCTGGGAAATCTACTCTAGAGAGACAGCCATGGGGAATGGAAGTCAATTAGGATTCTTGTCTTGACTTATGGATGCTTTCTCTCAAGTTGTTAGCACATGTATCCTACTTTTAACTTGTGTAATTCCTTTGACTCAAGAAAGGAGCCTTCCCATCCTCTAATTCCAGCTATTGTAAAATAACTGATAATCATGTTTAATTAAAATTGTGAAGTCTGACCCAGGAGTCACCAGCCATATGTAGTTATTTAAATTTAATTTTAAGTTGCATAAAATAAAAATTCAGTTTTCTAGGCTTACAGGCAGTATTTTAAGTACTCAGTGGTCATCAGTGACTACAGCTTCTGAATGGACATCATAGACATAAAATATTTCCATCATCACAGAAAATGCTATGGGATAGCATTGCTCTGCCTATTCTAAGCAAATAAGAATTTACACAGGAACAGTTTACAAAGCATTGAAAGGGATGAAGGGACAAAGAGGGCAATGAGTTGTTACTCTTTTTTCCTATTTTTTTAGGTCAGCAGGGAAAGCCTGTCCTGCTTTCCCCAGAAAGCCTCATTGTGTGAGTAAAAGCCTTTCATACCATCTTGATTTGTGTGTGGCAATATCAGTCTCAACATCTGAACCACTTTTCTGGGGGTGATCTGTCCTGCTTCTGTGGGTAGCCTCAGTACCCCCCTTTCTATTTTTTTTTGACATATGATATGAATATTTTTATTCCTATTTCTTTCTTCATGGTTCTGAAACTCTTATTAATCTCCCTGTGTGCTATTATTGATAACTTCCTCAACTCTTCTAGTTTGCAAATTCCTTCTAGATATCTCAGTTAATACATTTGACATGTCTACTGAGTTTTTAAGATTTCAAAAATTGTATTCTTACTTCAGGAAATTTTATCCTGGCTGAATAATACTCAACTGTGTTTTATACCACATTTTCTTTATCCATTCATCTGTTGTTGGACTCCTAGGTCAATTTCATAACTTGGTTGTGTGACTAGCATGCATTAAACATGGGTGCACAAATAGCTCTATGGTATGCAGATTACATTCCTTTGGGATAGCCCAAGAGTGGAATAGTGGGATCATATGGTAGGTAGTTCAATCTGAAGTTTTTTGAGGAACTTTCATACTGATTTCCATAGGAGCTACACTAATTTACATTCCCGCCAACACTGTGTAAGTGTTCTTCCCCTGCCCGAATACTCAGTAACATTTGTTATTTGTTTTCAGAGATTGCCACTGTGGCAGAGGTGAGATGGAATCTCAGTGCAGTTTTGATATGCATTTCCACTATGACTAGGGATGTTGAACATTCTTCACGTAGTTATTGGTCATTTGTACTTCTTTTTAGAACTGTCTGTTCAACTCATGTGCCCATTTACTAATTGGATTGTTTATTCTTTTGGTTTTTAAGTTTCAGGGCTCTTTATATAGTCTGGATATTAATTTTTCATCTGATGAATAGCTGGCAAAGATTTTCTTCCTTTCTGCAGGTTTTCTTTTGATTCTGGTAGTTGCTTCCTTTTCTGTACAGTCTTTTAAATTGATGAAATCCCATTTGTCAATTTTGTTCTCATTTCCTGAGCAATTGGAGTCCTGTTCAGAAAGTCATAGACCATGCCTATGTTCAAGTGTCTTCCCTATTCTTTCCTGTAGCAATTTCAAAGTTTCAGATCTTACATTCTCTGATCTATTTTGGATTAATTTCTTTTGGCAGTTACTGGGGTTTGAACTCAGGGCCTCACGCTTGGTAGGCAGGCACTCTACAGTTGAGCCACTCTGCCACACTCTTTTTTGTGTGTGTTTGTGTTGGGTATTTTCAAGATAGGCTGTCATGAACTATTTGCTCGGGCTGGCTTCAAATCATAGTCCTCCTGATCTCTGCCTCCTGAGTACTAGGATTAATTTTTGTACAGAGTGAGAGACAGGGGTTTAGCTGCAGTCTTCTACATGTACTTTTAGAACTTCTCAGGTGATGTTAATTAGCAACCAAAGCCGTAGTCCCAAAGTTTGCCACCCTCCTCAAATACATAGAGACTTTCTTCCCTAACTTCACCACTTAGAAAGACCCACACTAGAAGACAGAGGCACCTGTTGCTGGGACTCTGGCCTTCTGTCAGATAGATCAGTAATCAAGGAACAAAATATAAAAGAAAATACACAGTCAGGTGCCCTTGGCTCACACCTGTAATCCTAGCTATTTGGGAGGCTGAGATTGGGAGGATTGTGGTTCAAGGTTAGCCCAGGCAAATACTTCTTAAGACTCCACCTCAACTAATCGCTGATGCAGTGGTGCAATGGTATGCCTGTCATCCCAAGCTATCTGGAGGCTGAGATTAGAAGAATCACAGTACCAGCCCACTGAGACTCCATTTCAAAGCTGGGCATGGTGGCACGTGCCTGTCATCCCAGCTACAGTAGGAAGCATAAAACAGGAGCACCATGGTCTAAAAGCAAAAACCAAGACCCTATCTCCAAAATAAAGACAGAAAAAAGGGGTGGAGGTGTGGCTCAAGTTGTAAAGCGCCTGCCTTGCAAGCATGAAGTCCTGAATTCAACCCCAGAACTGTCAAAACAAAAAAGAAAAAATTTAGTGTAATGTGAACTAAAAATAAAAAAGGGATTTCGATGTGCTGTTGTAGTCATTCATGATTAGCAGAACAACTGTTTAATCACAGCTGTATGTGATAGAGAGGAGACTGCACCTCTACCCCTTTTTGGATTCCCAAGTGCTTCATAGTGAAGATTTGACATTAATGTAAATGTTTTGTAAGCCTCAAAAGGCCAGGTCACTAAGATAGTATTCCTACACAGGGTTGGTCTTAGCTGGACTGTGAAGGAAGCAGTTTATCCTTATACTTCAAGTTCCCCTTGCCATCTTTTTCTTACATTTGGTGAGTGGCTCTCGAAGTGTGGTCCTCAGAGAAACAGAATGGACATCATCAGAGAACTTATTAGAAATACAAATTCTCAGCCTCTACCTGCCCACCCCTCCTCCCCAATCTGGGTGGGGCCCAGCAATCTGAATTTAAACCAGGTGATTCTGATGCATGATCAAGTTTGAGATCCTCTGGCATATGGAGTTGTGCCACCAGCAGTGCCTCTCCTTAATTTTATACAATGTCACATGGGTCCCTGAACCAGAGAAGGCAAATCTCCAGAAGTAGATGGTTCAGATGATTCACTCATTTGTTAGCTAGAGGTGAACTCGTACCAGCCAGAGGCATTGCCCTTGTGTCTCCCATAATTTCCTTTCTCTCTCAAACCCAGGGAAACCCCAGCTTCAGTGCTCAGCCTTAGAGATGGAGAAGATAGTCAGGGTCATGTTTCAAGACCACTTCTTCCAGAAGGGTCTAGAGGGGCTGCAGGGCAGCTGGGCTCCAACACTTCCTTGCCCTTCTCTCTAGAGCTCTTTGGGGGTGTATTCTCCCAGAGCTTACATGCTTTCTTGGCGAAGTCGTAGGCAGAACCCCTGAATCCTTCATGGATTCAGCAGGCTCTCAAAGACAGAATCTCACCCCAGGGGAACTTGATCGAAATGTGAATTCTCAGGTTCTACCTCTACAGAACCAGAAACTGCATTTTAACAAGTGCTGCAGAGGATTCTGAGGCACAGAAAGTTTGAGAGACATCGTAGTAAAGAGCAGCTATGCCTGGAGCCCTTATTTTCACTCTCTTCAAACCTCCATTTCGGAAATGGTTGTCTAAAGCAGAAGCTAATCAATTATCACTTCCATATTTATCTGCCTTTGCTCATAACAGCTAATGCGTGCTGAGTTCCAGGTGCCATGATGCTTATGTGTGCTAATTTATTTAACCCACAGAACATCTATGAAGATGTGATTATCACCTTCTCCAAACAACCACACTAAGTTGCAGAGACATTTGTTAACTTGCTGAAGGTCACACAGATAGTAAGTAGATGGAATTTAAACCTAGTCAGTTGACTCCATAGCCCATGTGCTTAAAGCTCAATCCTAGTTGCCTTTAATACATTTTTAAAAATTTTACAGAATTGAATTAGAAATTCTCCATGACACGAACATGTCTTTGACATAATAAAATTGATCTCATTGTGTTTCCAAATTTGCCCACATCCTTACTGAATATTTTGACTTTGTACTTTACAATCTGTCTGTTTAAGGGTATTGAATGAGGTCTGGATGGCTGAGCAAATTTCAGAAGTTTATATTTAGAAGGAGCTTTGATTTTAAGAAAGGAAAAATCACAGAAGTCAATAGAATTAATTTCTAACCAAGGCATTCCATATGGAAGGTAACTTGGAGGGGGATTTCTCTGCTGTGCTAACATGTCACCATATACATTACTGTCTCTTCCCAATGGCAGCCTGGCTATGACTATTTTACTTAGAAAGAATGGATCTACCCTTCAAGTGGCTACCAGACAGAAGATATTTCATCTTTTTTCTCATTGCATCCTCACAGCAGTCCACTGCTATTATTAGTTCCAGTTTTTTCAAATGAAAATCTGCAGGTCCCTGGTTTGAGTAAACTAATCAAGTGACTCAGATGGCAAATAGCTGAAGCCAAGGGCTCTGCCTCATGTGTTTAGTTTCTAAGAAATAATTGAATTCTAATTCAAATGTTGTTTCACTAGTAAGTCTGCTGCCCATGGCAGAAGGAAGGGTGTTCCACACATGACTTGGCAATTTTTTGTGGTGTTCCCTGCAAGGGGCATATTCTGAGGAGGATTCCCCCACTGTCTTATCTGGTCCTGCTCAAGACCCATGTCCTGTGATCCAGCACCCAAGGTGAGCTGCTGATTGAATGTACTATCTGTTGGCAGGAGATGCAAACTGATGCTCAGGTGTGTTACCTAACACTATTTTTTTGCAGGGAGGGGGGGTTGGATGGGTGGGACTGGGGTTTGAATTCAGGGCTTGATGCTTGCAAAGCAGGTGCTCACAAAGCAGACACTCTACCACTTGAGCCACACTTCCCAGACCATTTTTCTCTGGTTATTTTGGAGATGGGGTGTCAAGAACTATTTGCCGAGGCTGGCCTCAAACCTCAATCCTCCCAATTTCAGCCTCCCAAGTAGCTAGAATTATAGGTGTAAGCCACCAGCATCCAGCAAAGTGTAGCCCAGACTGGTCTTGAACTTGAGATCCTCCTACCTCATCCTCTGATTACCAGCATGTACCACCAGGATTGGCTGCATGAGCCTCTTTGAGGCAGTACTAATGAAAGAAACAGGCCCATGGTTAGAAACAAACATCTTCACCTGGGGCCGCACTAGACAGCCTCAGATGAATGCAAGCAGGAGGCTCCTGGTGATCTCACCTGAAAACTAAGATGATGTTTGCTTTAATTCTGGTAACAGATATGCCTTCAGTTGGTGCCAAATTAATGGGTTTCTTGTGTGTGTGTGTGGTACTGGGTTTGAACTCAGGGCCTACACCTAGAACCACTCCAGCAACCCTTTCTTGTGATGGGTATTTTTGAGAATGGGTCTCACCAACTATTTGCCCAGGGCTGGCTTCAAACTGCGGTTCTCCTGATCTCTGCCTCCTGAGTAGCTGGGATTACGGATGTGAGCCACCAACATGGTGCCTGGCTAACAGGTTTCTTTAGTTGGTAGGAGAACAGAACATTCTTCTTTTATTTCTCTACTTTGATGTTTCATATAATGAACATGTACGCTTCCCATAGTGAGACATGACTTATAACAAATAAAAACTCCTAGCGAAGAGGGACGTTATTAAATGGAGCATCAGGGACCATCAAGCACAAGAAGTTTGTGTGCTGTGGATCCGGTGAACCCAAATCGTCTCTATAGTGCTTTCCCAAAGTTTTCCCAGGAGTGTCAAGGCCACACACTTTGAGACCCTCCTCTCCTTTCTATCATCTATTTCAATTCCTAAGATTATGAGTGGAGATTTCATGAGAACTAGAATTAAAGTGATTAGTTATACCCTCCACAGCGCATCCATTGAAAGTCTTGCCTCTGCCTACAGGTGAGCACCTGTGCTCTGTCCCTGTAGCTGACAGGATGGGCCTGTCCCTGGGCTGACCCCTACCTTATACTGGCAGCAACTCTTCTCCAGTAAATGTGAAAAACACTGCTGACAGAAGATATCCCTGAAAGTTCTGTTTAGTGTTTTCCAGTAATACCGAAAACTCATTACTCACCCTGGAAAAGAAGACCAGAGATGCCTGAAGTCTGGTGATAGTCAGATGAAGGAGAAATCGCACCATAAAATGCATTGTGTCATGCAGAGGGTCTATGAGGAGGTGAGGCTCTTGATGACTGGTATGGTGAAATCGCTCTCAGTTTTGCCCTTTTGGTGGGGGAGTGCATTTAAAAGAATCCATTTGCTGGAGGCGGCTACGTTTTCTCCTTGACAATGCTGCTACACATTCCCTGGTAGATGGAGGAACAGAGCCAGCTTTGCAGGAGACCAAGCAACAACAAAGCCCAAGGTGCTGCCTGTGGTGGTAACTTGAGTGACTCAGACAAGGGAGAAGCAGTGAAGGCCCAGGTTGGAGGACCTGGGGAAGGAGAAGGCCATGGGGCACAGGAGTGAGCCCTGCCTCTGTTTCTTGCAGGGTCCCATTAGGATCTCAGCAGGATGCCTTTGCAAACCTCCTATTTGCACCTACAGGGTGATACAGTGATTATTTCTCTGTGCCTCTTCTCCTTAGTCTGGTAGCCCTTATTTATTTATCATGCGTCCCCAGTTGGTTCAAATGTTTAGTGAAGGAGACTTGCCTGACCTTGTCTACTTCTCTCCTATATTCACCTCTCTCCAGGCTGAGCCTCTTTGTGTCCAGATAGAACCAGGAGCCATGAGGAGCAGAACCTCCCATGTAGGCCTGTATTTTCCCACAGTGGCATCCATGGCTGCCTGAGGAGGGGCAGCAATGCACAAAGTAGACTTGGAGATGTCTGCCTATGTGGCTGCCAAGCTTCAGGGCCCCTTGACGCAAGTGCAAGAGTTAGCCATCAAGGTGACTCTGCAAGCCAAGAAGAGTAGAGTAACCATACCTACTGGCTCTTTGCAGCAATTGGGAACTCAATGAGCTATATTCCTGGGTGGTCATTTCCAACATCCCTCCTGTTAGTCAGCTTCCCACAGTATAAGAAATACTCGAGATAATCAGTTTATAAAGAGAAAAGGGTTACTTTGGGCCGAAGTTGTAGAGATTTCAATCCATGATCAGGTGGACCTATTTATTTTAGGCCACTGGTAAGGGTGCTGGAAGGAAGGCAATGGTGGGGAGTGTGTGGCAGAGTCAAACTGCTCACCTCTTGGCTGGGAAGCAAAAGAGAAATGGGAGGGGCTAGGGTTACATGATCTCTTTAACGGCATGTCCCAAGTGACCTAGAGACCTCCCTGTGGCCTCAACTCCTAAACATTCCACCACTTTGGGCCTGTATCACATGCCTTTTTGTAGGACACTCAAGATTCATACTGTGGAACCTCCAGAGTTCATTTCCAACAAAATGATGAAGAAATCCAAGGTCCTATTCAGGAGATCTGATTTGGGGTGATCAAATTCTTAGCAGTGTCACACAGCCCCTGTCTTAATTTAGGACATCTATTATGCTGAGCATTAATAGATTTTGGAACAAATTTTAATTGTAAGTATTTTTAGATTTGAATGTAAGGCATTACTTGTAAGGCTCATACTTACAATAGGAGACAATAGGAAGTTTTCTCTTTCATGTATTGAGTTCATTTTAGAGCATAAAGACCACTGTTGTGCATACAAACCCAAGAATACATACACACCTTGACCTAAATCATGATTAGTCATGCTGTTTCTTCATACTGGAGAAGAGGGGGTAGCATTTAACCATGCAGTCCTCTAGAGGAGGCTGCCGTAAGCAGCTGTCATCAAAGGCCATCTGGAATTGGCCTCCAGGCTCTTGGGAGCCCACAGTATTCTGCTTGCTGTCAATGTCTCAGTCATTGCCTTTGATGGCTGTCTGATCTGAACATGTGGCCAATTTCAATCTTGTATGGCACCTAGCTCTTAAAGCTGCTAAAAATAGGTAATAAATATGATATGCTCGCAGCAACTGCATAAAATAGCAGGCTTTTCACTTTTGGAATCTTGCTCATTGTCTCACAGTTGAGGACAAAAGATGAGGACTTGGGAGGAATATATCAAGGTCTTCAAGAAGCTGGTATATGGCTGTTTTCCACCATGTGATTCTGTCACCAAAGTTCCCTGTGAAATTTGTTATTGGCTCAAATTTTCATGAGGACCAAAAAAGGGCTTTTTGAGAATCTAGAATCCATTTTTATGACAATGAACACAGGCTCCTTTGTCATGTTGAGTGATTCTAGAAGCTTCACAAGTACTTCACTTTCCATTATTGAGCCCTGAGAACGAGTGCCAAGGCTTTGTTATGACAAAAATATTAGAAGAGTCATGGTGGGATACAAGGAACTCTTGCAATTTGTCAGTCTCACCGTATGGTTCTGAAATACGGTTTAGATCTTACTGTATTCACCTGCCTCTCAGCAGCGACTTCCCCAGCTTCCCCAGGACCCCACTCTTCACAGCAAGAACAAGCAGTGCTGGGTTGGTTGCTCCCAGGCCCTGATGACTTAGGGAAAGGGGAAGGAGGGTGGAACATTTCCTGTTCTCTACAGATTTACTCTGAAAGCCCAATGATCAGAGGTGAAATACAATCCTCATGTTCTAAAGAGTGGTTTGTTGGGGCTAGATACCTTTCTCGGACTTTCTAGGAACGGGTTAAGTCTTCTCTTTTTAATGAGTGAGCTGTCTGTTGACTATGAACAAGCAGCTTTGCCCCTGCGCCATGGTGAGAAGAGAATTGAGCAGCCTCAAGGTAGATCATCTGGTTAACAAGGAAATACAAGTTTTCAGGGAGTCTGAAAACAGCAAGGCTGCAGTTCCCTTGTGACTGGGAGGACTCTCTGGTTCATAAGAGGCTCTGAGGGCTCTGTGGGGTGAAGAGGTAGGGGTGGGAGGGTAGGAGAACCATCTCCTGTGGAGCTAGGCAGAAACATGTTCACCACACACCTCAAGGAACTCTTGGGGGACCCTCTCTGGAAAAGGGCCAGGGCTAGGACAGGAAAGAGTGATAGGAAAAGCATCAGAGGATGAATGCTATGTGTTAGGTAAAAAGTGTCCACTTCCCTCCTCCACTATCATTTAGCATAGAGGAACTGATAGATGTCCCAGAGCCAGGCCACCTTCTTCTGTCCCTTGAGGTGCCTCTTCACCCATGCACTGGGAAAGTAGGGGTAATGGGAGACAAATTGTACCCCTAAAATTCATAAGTTGAACCCCCAGGAACTCAGGATGTGACTTTGTCTGGAGATGGGGACTTTAAAGAGTTCATTAATGTTAAATGAGGTCATTAGGGTGGGTACTAATATAACAGGACAGGTGTCGTTAGAAGCAGAGATTAGGACATGGACATACACAGAGGGGAGACATAGAGGAAGCTGGTCATCTGTAAGTCAAGAGGAAAGGCTTCTTGCTGCCACCTTGATCTTGAACTTCTAGTCTCCAGAATTGTGTCAGGGCAAAGTTTTCTTGTTTAAACTAACCAGTCTGTGATGCTTTGTTTTAATAACCCTAACTAATTAATATAGAGGGCATGAGATTTAAATGAGATGGACAAGTGTTTAAACCAAACTGAACTTAAAACCTGCAGCATGACTAGAAAATGCATGAGAACACTGAGATACAGGAACAGGGCATTGTGGAAGCACAGCTAAAATCAGTAATTGGCATAAAGCAGTTTGCACTTTAGACTGGGTTTAGACTGCTCACTTCAGACCCAAGCCAGGTTCCCTCCTGTGACTTAAAGCCTAATGCTGCTTTCTTCTTTAAAGCGGATGGGAAACCGTGTCTGGCATTCCCTCCTACTGTTGTAAGATGGCCCAGATGTCCACGCTGGGCCAGAGGTAGACATTGGAGGGTGGTAGGCTAGTAGACTGTAAATGCTGCTGAATCTCCAGAATCTTAGGTGGTTCCCTCCTTCTTTTCTTGGCTGCTTTGAGAGCTGTCCCCTGCCACTATGGCTGTCATATCTTTGGACCAGCCATTTGGAGGCATGTGAAGAAGCAGTTGACACCCTATCCTGCCACTGTCACTAGTTAGAATAATTTCATAACACAAAGGACTTTGCGCCTAAAGCAAACGCCAATCTCATCACTTTCTTTTTGCTTTTGGTGGTACTGGGGTTTGAACTCAGGGCTTTGTTCCTTGCTAGGCATGTGCTCTACTGGTTGAGCCACTCACTTCCACTCAATTTTTGCCTGGGTTGCCTGGACCTTGATCTTATTTTATGTGGGAGACCAGTAACGAAATAGACTGAGAAAGAACTCTGACATGTGCAAGGTGGTGTCAAAGACCTTTGTGCTGAGAAAGCAAGGCCCCAGCACAAAGGAGGTGAGCAAGGTTCAGCGAGGCTGCCTTGCAAGTAGGGAGACTGAGGCAGTGGAGATAGACCTTGGCAAGAGCACGGCTCTGTCAAAGGGCCCCTTGGCTAATAGGCAAGGACCCAGCCAAAGGGAGGCAAGGTTCAGCAAGGCTGCCTTGCAGGGAAAACAGGACATGTTGACGAAGTCTGGATAGTCTTCAATAAATAACAACATACCACAGCTGCACTGTTCCTGGTGCCTACACAAGTAGACCCAAGCGGTTGACCTGCATTTCACCCCGCTTCCCCACACCTGCTGTATAAATAAATGTGCTTGTAGGCAGAAGGGGTTGCCGGCATCTCCCATCAGGAGTGCTGGACCCGCCCAGTCCCATGCTTTCTATATGTCTGTCTTTGTGTCTTTTTTTTCTCAATCCCCATTTGTTCCCAGTCAGGTCAAGGGACCTGCTCATGCTGGCCCTGAGAATTTTACACTTAACACTGTAACTGAGATGACAGGTATGCACCATCATGGCCTACTTTTTTATGTGGAGATGGGGGTCTCACGAATTTTTTTGCCTGGGCTGACCTAGAACCTTGATCCTCCCAATCTCAGCCTCTTAGTTAGCTAGAATTACAGATGTGATCGATCAGGCATCCAGCTCATTCAGCACTTTCTTGTAGCATCAGGCTCTGAGTCAGGATAGATTAAACCTTGAATCCTATCTTTCCTTGACTTATCCTTGACTTTCGTGATGCTGATGACTACAGATACATGATGATCTTTGTAGATATGATCATTTTGTGAGAAAACTACTGTTTCTTCACTATGATCAGACTTTGGTTAAATTGTGTGTGTATGGGTCTGTGTGTGTCTTTGTGTGTGCATGCATGTCTTTCCATGCTGTGTTATTTCATGAGCCAAACCTTCAGAAGTCTAAATTCATTTACAAAACTTTACAAGCAAGCTCATTTTCTCAATATTTTGGACCTAGTTTTCCTTTGTCACACATTTTGTTTTATCTTGACGCTTGAAGTCAAGATGGAACAAGGCGTTTCAAGTCTGTTCTTATTGCAGAAGATTACTCTGCCTACCTCTGTACTAAAGGAGAAATATTTTCCATTTTTTTTAAAGTCAGAGCATGTTTAGGAGGTTGAAATACTTGGTTTCAGACTGAACCTAGTTTGTTCCTTTCAGGATGTTTTCCTCTAAAAGCCAAATCTCCATTAAATAAAACATTATAAATAAAACGTGATTGGTACATTCAAACAACTCCCAGGCTAGCCTGGAAAGCATTTACAAACACTGTAACTTGGTAAACCTCCATTCCACCCATTACAGTTGTATCCAGAGAGCTGTGGGAATGTAAAGAGCGAACTTGTCTGAGAGACTAAGGTGATTTCATGAAGGAAAGATTTCCCAAATGCACACTATTTGACAAGTCTATGTACAATATTGTTTAACCAAACTTCAGACCCTGACATACCCACTGTCTCAAATCTATCCTGGAAGTAGTTCCCATAAAAAAGACCATGCACTGATTCAGAGGCATGCAAATGTAAATCTAAATGCGTGAGGGTGTCACACCATGAAACCTTCTCTCCTCTAGGTGTGTGCTCTTGCGTTAACAAGTACTGAACACAATTGCTTAAATCTCATTGATTTCTTGACTTTGTCCAATCTCTTGAGAAAGTGTTGACATTAAACAATGGGTCAAATGAAGAAACACTCGAGAATTGAAGAGAACTGAAACCTCTGAGAGTCGGGTACTGTGGAGGAGGCAGGAAAAATGGGAGAGAATCTTCGTTCAGAGCATTTGTAATAACCTCTTATGTGGCAATTTCAGACTTGTCATTATATTTCTCCTGCTTTAAATTTCATAGCACTTTTTTGCTTTTAAATGTAATTTGTGGTTATTCTTCAGCTAATTTTAAAAATTAATACCATTAAATCTATTACTCCTCCACCATTAAAAAATATTTTTCTTTAATATTTTTATTTGTTTAATTCATACAAGTTGCAGAATAGATTTGCTTGCTTTTTGGTGTAATTGAGATCTGAAAAATTTCATGATTTATGTTCATAAACTTCCTTAATTGAGCTCTAACTATGTTAATCCTTTTTGTATAGCTAGAATAACTCAGAACCCACTTCTAGGAGATACTCAGCTTGCATAGTACAGTTGGGCCTTCATGCTCTTCCTCATCCCCCCCTGCCTCCACTTTTCATCTTGATCAATGATAGTCTAACTTTACCATAAAATTTAATACTACAGTGCTAGCTGCATGCAATGGTACATGCCTGTAGACCTGGCTACTGGGGAGGCTAAGGCAGGAAGCTTGACTTAGTCCAGGATTAGAGGCCAGCCTGGGCAAAATAGAGACCTCCTTTCAAATGAATGAATAAATAAATAGCAGCACATTCATTTAATGCAATGATTATTACTTATGATGTACTTTTTATTATGAAAGGTAGCATTTCTTTCTTTCTCTCTCTTTTTTTTTTTGGTGGGATTGAGGTTTGAACTCAGAGCTTCTCACTTGCAAAGCAGGTGCTCTACTGTTGAGTCACATCTCCAGTCCAGCATTTCTTAACTCATTCGTTTATTCTTTTTTGTTTTTGGACCACTGTCTTGCTATGTAGCCCAGGCTGGCTGGGACTCTCGATCTTCCTGTCTCCACCTCCCAAGCGCTGGGATTATGGATGTGCATCACCAGGCCCAGCTTTCATCCTCTTATCCTGAATCTCTCACTTCAGTTAATATTTGAAGAATCTCAACTGCAGAAGTTTTTGTCAGTTTTTCTACTTTATTAAAAGTAGCTTGATAAGATTCTTAATTCAAGGACGAAATATATATCCTTTAATGCTTTCCAAATGTATCCTCACCTCAGGTGGCACTTTCCATGTTCTGAAATTCTATCTGAGAATATTGCTCTCTTTTATTTGAGTGAGGTAGGTGTATATGTGTGTGTGAGAGAGAGGGGACACTTTATTTTAAATTTGATTTTAGAAGTGTTTTACTTATTTATTTTTTTTTCTGGAGGGCCCGGGGTTTGAACTCAAGGCTTTGCAATTGTAAAGCCGGTGATCTCCTGCTTGAACCACACCTCCAGTTCATTTTGCTCTAGTTATTTTGGACATGGGGTCTTGTGAACTATTTGCCCAGGCTGGCCTTAAACCTCAATCCTCCCAATCAGCCTCCCAAGCAGCTAGGATTACAGGCATGAGCCACTGGTGTCTGGCTCAGAACAGTTTTAGATTTATATAAGAGTCATGGAGATCACAGAGTATACATGGATTCCACACCCAGTTTCTTCTTTATTATCCTCTGTCTTGTACCATCTTGCATTAGTATGGAATATTTGTCATGATGAATGAGTAATATTGATACATTCTTATTAACTAAAGTTCATACTTCGAAACTAAAACCAGATTAGACTTAGACTTTACCTAGTTTTTTTTTTGTTCCAGCATTCCATGTTACATTTAGTTGTCTCCTTTAGGCTCCTCATGACTGACAGCTCTTAGATTTTCCTTTTCTTGTGTGTGATACTAGAACCAAGGTCTTGCTTGTAGACATGCATGCTACCACTTAAGCCCTGCCCCAAGTCCTTTTTATTTTGTATTTTGTTTTAGGGATAGGGTCTGCCTAACTGCCCAAGCTGTCCTTGAATTTGAAATTCTCTTCCTACCTCTGCCTCCCAAATAGCTGGGATTAAAGGTAAAAGCCACCATGCTGGGCAGATTTTCCTTGTTTTATGACCATCCCAATTTTGAGGAGTACTGGTCAAGTACTTTGTAGAATACTGTAAATTTGGATTTATTTGATGTTTTCTACTGATTAGACTGGAGTTGTATTTTGGGGAGGGGGTTGGGTGGGACTAGGAGATGTGATCTTGAGACCAATTTGTCAGTGCTGTGAGGGCTTGAATCACAATCCTCCTGATCTTGGATTCCCTAGTAGCTAGGATCCCAGGCATGAGCCACCACACCCAGCTTGGAGTTGTATTTTTGTGAAGAAGACTATAGAGGTAAAGTGCCATTTTCATCACATCATTTCACATCAACATTCAACATGGCTTATTACTACAGATGTTATCATAGATCACCTGAAACAGTATTTGTTGGATTTCTTCACAGTGAAGTAATTTGTTTTTCCCCTTTCTGTACTGTTCTCTTGGAAGAAAGTTACTTTGCACAGAATGCCTTTAAAGAATGAGAAGTTTTATTGCAACTCTTTGAGGTCCAAATACATAAATTACTTGGAATCCTGTGCAAATTTGTTTCTTCTGCTTATTTACTCATTTGATGTTTGTTTATATCAGTATAGACACATGGACATTTGTCTCTACTTTAGGTTATGATCTAATACTACTTGACTTCTGTTTTTAATGTGTGGCACGGGGCTTGAACTCAGGGCCTCATGCTTACTAGACAGGCACTACTTGACTTCTTTAGTGGCTCAAGTTGTTCCAGCCTCGACTACTGGGAGCTCTATCAGTTTTCTCCTTCTCATGTTCTTCCGTCTTTAACAATCCCTTACTTATAGTATTACACGATGTTGCAGGCTTATATTGTGTATTTCCTATTCTGGATTTAGAATCTCTGAGGAGCTCTGGTTCCTTTTATTGAGGCTGGGATTAGAAGCCTAGATCTGGATGTAGGACATGCTCATTGCCACTGGAAGACCATTTCTTTTAGCTGACAGAGCAGTGAAACTTATGTATATATCCTAGCCCATGTACATACACATATATGTTTTTGTACCTCTCTATATCCAAGTTAAACTAAATATGAATCTAGACTGATGCTCCAACTCTAATCTATCAACAAATGGATCAGTCTTATTCCTCTCCTTGCTTATCTGTAACTTTCCACTCCAAGGAGAATTCTAGTTCCAGTTCTCACCACTGGCTGTCCACTTGCTTCTATGTTCACTTCCAGGGTACATGTGTACTTGTATTAGAATTGTTAACCTGTGTTCTCATGGGAAATCACATTGTCAATTTGAGTACCATGTTTATGTGCAGCTTACCTCCTTTAGTCTAACAGACTCCACTCATTTCAAAAGTTACTTTTGAAAGGAGTAGGGGGGGAAGGTCACACCTTTCCCCCCCTACTCCTTTTATGAAGGCTGTTTTCTACATTTAAATACAGTTAGATTGTTTTGTTATGGTCTGTATTCAATCCAGCCAACAGTGGCTCCCAGGACACAAAGAAAGGAAGCTTCTAAAGTGAATGCATTGTTGCTATTATGGTGATTTGTTTTTTCCTCTCTAAGTGGTACTGGGGTTTGATTTCTCAAAAGAATACTACTCACTAAGACATCAACTGAATAAAATTGGGTGGAGAAATCCATCATGATAGATGCTTTAATCTCAACCTAGAAACATAAGAAATATGAAAAGACGAGGCAATATAATTCTTCCAAAAACCTCATGACTCCTCAATAACTGAATTCAAAGTTGCTAAAATACTAGACAAAGAATTCAAAAGTCTACTTTTGAATGATCAAGGACTTCAAAGAGGGTTCAAAGAAACAGTTGAATGAAATAAGGAAATCAATTCAAGACCAGGATGAGAAAGTGAGCAACATGGATGAGAAATGCAGCAAGCATTTTGAGATGCTGGGAAAAAAATAAACAGAAATGGTACTTTAAATGCTGGAAATTATCAACTCAACAAATTGAAGGAAAAAAAAACACACAGTGGAAATTGTCACCAAGAGATAAGGTAGAAGAAACAATTTCAGAAATTGAAGACCAAGTTGAGGAAATAGTATGTACAGACAGCAATGAGAAAAAAGCATGACCACAACTTTAAAGAATTCTGGGACATTATCAAGACACCAAACCTAAGAATCCATGAAGTAGAAGAAGGAGTTAAGATATGAACAAAAGTCATAGAAATTCTACTCAATGAAATTGTAGCAAAAAACTTCCCAAATCTAAGGAAATATATGGATATCCAAATATAGGATAGATGTGACCAGAGAAAAATCTCTCCATGTCACATTATAGTCAAAAGGCTAAACTACAGAACAAAGAAAGAATAATGAAAGCTGCAAAAGGAAAACACTAACTTATGTATAAAGGCAAACTTATAAGAATTACATTAGACCTCTCAGTAGAAACCTTAAAAGTCAGGAAAGTGTGGAATGATATATATCTTTTTTCTTTTTTTTGCCTCAGAGGAAGACAACAAAATGGAATGATGTATTTCAAACTCTAAAAGTAAGTAATCTTAAGTAAGTAACTGTTAACCAAGACAACTATCTCCTGCAAAGTTATCCTTTAGAATTAATGGAGAAATAATGACCTTTGAAGGCAAGCACAAGCTAAAGCAACTCATGTCCACTAGACTACCACTGTAGAAACTACCTGAAGGAAACTTACACACAGATGAGGAATAAAGACAATCACAAATACAAAAAATTATGAAA
This sequence comes from Castor canadensis, assembly GCF_047511655.1. NCBI lineage: Eukaryota > Metazoa > Chordata > Mammalia > Rodentia > Castoridae > Castor > Castor canadensis. The sequence continues at coordinate 86,254,465 of NC_133397.1, read as the reverse complement.
GAATGAATTTTGGGAGAGGAATAGATAAATAAATAAGAAGTAAAGAATTAATCATGCTCAACTCAATAAACCAGTAACATTCCAAAAGGAACAAGGGAGAAAGAAAAGAACAAACAATACTCAATTCAACCAGGTAAAGAACCAATAATATTACAGGAATTAGCAAATACCTCTGAATAATAACCCTAAATGTGAATGATCTTAGCTTTCCAATGAAATGATGCAAATTGGCTGATTGAGTTAAAAAACAAGATTCAACTATTTATTGTCTGCAAAAGACACATCTCACTGGAAAAGACATGCACAGACTGAAAGTTAAAGGATGGAAAGTGATATATCAAGCAAGTGGAAACCAAAAGCAAGAATGAGTAGTTACACTTGTATCTGAAAAGATAGACTTCAAGCCAAAGTTAGTCAAGAGATAAAGAAGTCACTATATATTAACAAAGAGACCAATCCAACACATAAGATATAATGATTATCCATTTATATCCACCAATATTGGTGTGCCAACTTCACAAAACACACTGCTAGACATAAAGAGACATATTTGTCCATATTCAATAATAGTTCAATACCCCATGTTCATCAATAGTTAGAACATCCAGACCAAAAACAACAAAGAAAGGTCAGAGTAAAACTGAACCATAGAGCAAATGAACTGAACATATGTCTCTCTACAGAATAGTTCATCCAAAAGCTACAGAATATACATTCTAAGAAAATGAACAACAGCAACAACAAAAAGAACAGAATAGAATTCACATTCTTCTTAGCAGTTCATGGAACTTTTTCCAAAATAGATCACATTTTATGCCATAAAATGTGAAACTATATAGAAACTATGCAAACATGTGGGGATTGAACAACATAATTTTGAGTGTTCAGTGGGCCACTGAAGTAATCAGGGAAGAAAAATTAAAATTCCTGGAACCAAGTAAAAATGGAAATATAACTTACCATTGCCTGTGGAACACAGCAAAGACAATTATAAGAAAAATTTATAGCTATGAGTGCCTACATTAAAGTATCAGCGATATCTCAAACAAATAACCTAGTGGTACACTTTAAGGTCTTAGAATAAGAACAAGTCAAAACTAAAGTTGGTAGACAAAAAAATAATAAAGATCAGGTCAGAAATTAATGAAATGGAGATGAAAGGAACAATACAAAGAATCAATGAAGCAAAGAGTTGGTTCTTTGAAAACACTGACAAATCCTTAGCCAAACAGCAAAAAATAAAATAGAGAGAAGACCAAAGTTAATAAAATTATAGAAGAAAAGGGAGATATTAAAACAGATACCAACAAAATTCAAGGGGTCATCAGGGAATGTTTTGAAAACATATTTCAATAGATTGGAAAATCTGGAAGAAAAAGATAGATTTTAGATGCATGACCTATTGAAATTGAACCAAGAAGATATAAACAACTTAAAAGATCTATAAGGAGCAATGAGATTAAAACAGTAGTAGTCTCCCCAAAAAGAAAAGCCCAGGTCTAAATGGATTCATTGCTGATTTCTATCAGATCTGTAAAGAAGAACCAATGTTCTTCAAACTATTCCACAAAATCAAAAAGGAAGGAGTTGCACCAAACTTATTCTATGAAGACAGTATTACTTTGATACCCAAACTGGATAAGGAGACAATAAAAAAGGAGAAAACTATAGACCAAATTCCTTGATAAAAATAGATGCAAAAACTTTTAACAAAATACTTACAAGCCAGATACAACACATTAAAAACTCATACACCATGATCAAGTTGGTTTCATTCCAAGCATACAAGAATGGGTCAACATACACAAATCAACAAGTGTAATACAGCATATATATTAAATTAGGGACAAAAACCACATGATCCTCTCAATAGGTGCAGAAAAAGCCTTTGCAAAATTCAACATCTCTTCATGATAAAAGCCCTGAAGAAACTAGGAATAGAAGGGATACACCTCAAAATAATAAAGTCTATATATGACAAACCTATAACCAATATTGTACTACATGGGGGAAAACTGAAATCATTTCCTCTAAAATCAGAAATGAGTCTTAACTTATTTCTCTCTCCACTCTTATTCAATACAGTGTTTGAATTCTTAACCAGAGCAATAAGATAACAGAAAGAAATAAAAGGAATACACATATAAGAAAGGAAGAAGTAAAATGTCCCCATTTACACACAATAGGATCCTATACATAAAAGACCCTGAAGACTTCACCAGAAAATTCTTAAGGCTGATAAACACTTTCATCAAAGTAGTAGGACACAAAATCAGCATGCAAAAATCAATAGCTTTTGTGTGTGTGTGTGTGTGTGTGTGTGTGTGCATCCCATTCTCCACAGAATGGGAGAATGTCTTTGCCAGCTATTCATCTAACACAGGATTAAAACTCAGAATATACAAAGAGCTTAAATATTAAACACCAAAAGAACAAACAATCCAATTAATAAATGGGCAAACGAACTGGACAGTTTTCAAAAGAAGAATAACCAGGGACCAATAAACACATAAGGAAGTGACCAACATCCTTAGCAAGAGAAAAAGCAACTCAAAATGACACTGAGATTCCATCTTACCCCAGGCAGCAGGAAAATCATCAAGAAAACAGTGAGTGCTGGCAAGGATGGGGTAGGGGTGAGGGGTAGGAAGAAACTGTTAGTAGGAATATAAATTAGCTCAGCTACTATGGAAATCAGCATGAAGGTTCCTCAAAAACTAAAAATAGAACTACCATATAATTCAACTATACCACTCCTGGGTATGAACCCAAAGAAATTTAAGTGAACATACAATGTTTTGTGCACATTCATGTTTAGTGCAACACTATTTACAATAGCCAAGTTATATATTCAACCTGGGTGCCCGTTGACATGAATGGATAAAGAAAATGTAGTATATATACACAATGGAGTATTATTTAGTCACAAAGGAGAATGAAATTGTATTATTTGTGGAAAAATGGATGGAACTAGAGATCTATCATGATAGAACTGGAGATCAATCAACAAGTTGGGCATGGTGGCATGTACCTGCTACTGGGAGGCATAGGTACAAGGATCACAGTCTGAGGTCAGCCCTGTGCAAATAGAAGAAGCTATCTGAAAAATAGCTAAAGCAAAAAAAGGACTTGGGATATGGCTCAAGAGGTACAGCACCTGTCTAGCAAGTGTGAGACCCTGAGTTCAAATCTTCGTACTGACCAAAAAAGACCTAAACCAAAAGGGGTGCTATTGGTGCAGACTGGTGGGAGGTAGGAGGAGGGAAAAGAGACGTGGGGGAGAATATTATTAACAAACATATATGTACATATGAAAAGGACCTAATAAAACCCATTTTTAAAAATTTGTAAGAAAGTTCTAACAAAAGTGAGGCTAGCAATAAGGAAGAATAATAGAAAAGGTAAATGTGATGAAAGTACATTGTTTGCATACATGGAAACAACATGAAACCCTCACTTTGTGCAATTAATACATACAAATAAAATTATTTTTTAAAAAAGAAACTTGTTCATTTCATTAATGTTAGCAAATTTTTGTGAGAACAGATTATTCCTAATCTTCCTGACTAGCCTTGCTAACAGTCTCAGGACAAGATGACTCCTCTTTCATTTCTAGTACTGGTCATTTGTGCCTCCTCTCTTTTTTCTTGGGCTGCTTGACTTAGGTTTGTTTAGTGGTCTTTTCACAGAACTAGGTTTTGGCTTTGTTAATTTTTTTACTTAGTGTTTTCTTGTTCCATTTCATTGATTTCTGTGCTAATTTTCATTATTTCTTCTTATGTTTACTTAGGATTAAATTTCTCTTCTTTCTCTATTTCCTAAACTAGATCTTTGATCTAAAATATATGTGAATTTAATGATATAGTTTTCCCCCATATCTTTTCAAAGCCTCTGTGTTGAAGACTTGGTCCCCAGCTGTGATGCTACTGGTAGGTAGTTGAACTCTTAGAAGGCGGTTGAATCATTAGGAGGTGGGGCCCAATGGGAGGAAGTTAGGTCATTGAGGGTGGCTCTGGAAGGGGTTATTGGGGTCCCTGTTCTTTCTCTTTTTTCTTCCTGCTACCATGAGGTGAGCAGGCTCCTCTACCATGTTCTATTGGCATGATGTTCTGTGAGAGCACAGACCCAAAGTGACAGGGTCAAGTGAAACCCAACATGAATATCTCCCCCCCTTTAAGTTGTTTATTGTAGGTATTTGGTCACAGAGATGGAAAGCTGACTAATACACCCTTTAAGCACTGCTTTTTGCATCCCACATATTTTTACAATTGGTCGAAAGTGTTACTCAAGTCAACTATATCTTTACTGACTTTTTCTCTCCCTCATCTGCTCATTACTTAAACATGGTTGTTGACGTCTCCAACTATAATAGTGAAGTTATTTCTCTTTCAGTTCTATCAATTTCTTGCTTGGTATGTTTTAACACTTCTTGTTTGGCCCGTCCTTCACATTGTTGTCTTATTGGAGTATTTATCGGTTTGTAACTGAAATGTAATCATTATGTAATTTCCCTCTTTATCTTTGATATTTTAAACTCATTTTGAAGTATTCATTGTCTAAAATTAATATAACATACTGCAGATTTTATTTTATTAGTGTTAGCATACTTTAGCTTTCTTCATTTCTTTATATTCAAGCTATTTGAGTCTTCATACTTAAAGAGGATCCCTTATAGGTAACATATAGCTGGGTCTCATTTTTTTTTTACAAAGTCTGACAGTCTGTCTTTAACTAATGTTCATTTGATTCACATTTAAAGTGATTATCAATATGCTTAGATCAATAGCATATTGATCTAACCATGTTTGTTTGTTTTCTATTCATTACATATATTCTTTGTTTTCCTTTTCTCTTTTCTTTCTTTCATTTTTTTCTTTGTTCTTCTCTTTCTCTGGTTAAAAAATTGTATTTTTATAAAATATACAATGTAAAGCATAAAACATAAAATATACAACGTGTAACATAAAATATAAAATTTATAATTTTACCTTTTTAAGGCCTCTTGTCTTTTCATCCCATTTTCCTTTCAATTTTGCATTCCTAAATCCTAAAGAACAAAGTTAGCAAGGCAGGATACTCCTCAGGATGTTTAACTAAGAATCCACTTGAGTGGCCAATGGGTGAGTGAAAGATCAGAATTGGAAAGTCATATTTCCCTCAGCCACATAGATGTGTGTAGTAAAGTAAGTGTTGACTTCCTCCAATTCAGTCTTTTGGGACTTCCCTTTGGTCCCTTCATGAGGACCTTTCTCTAGTCATTTGTGTTCTCACGTTTGTACCCCACCCCAAATAGAATCCCTTTTACCAAATTATATGTGTTTCATAAGGTTATTACCTTGTAGGGTCATTTATCTTGTTAGGGGCAAAGCTTTAATTCAAGGGACATTTTCCTCCAGCAAGTATGGCTGAGGTATTATTCATCTCCAGGAGAAATTAGACCCTGGAGATACCCACCCAGCCAAGAGATTTATATGCAGAATTCCGCCTGGTACCTCAGGGATGCATACACTAGAAGTAGAAAATCATGTTAAAGGAACAATTATCGAGCTCCTTCTGCCTCCTCTCCATAGAAATAAAGCACCTTAACTCAAAAAAGCAGGCCATACATTTATGGGGTGACCCAGCATTTGGCCACAGGGAGATAGCTTCTATAAGATGCTAACTGTCTGGTCAAACTCATCCATTTTTATTTGCATCTCATCCCATAGGCTTAGTGGGATCATTCCATTTTCTGACTTGAGTGAGATGTTTGAAGATTCATGTCTGTCTTCATGTAAGAAAACCTGGATAGAAATCTAACAGTAGCAAATACAAAACATATTATCCATTGGTGAAGATGCCAGGAGAATAGGTGCAGCTACAAGTAAGAGAAAAATCTCAGAGCTCATGTCCTGTCTTTTAAAGTCAGGGCATATAGCCATTTCAAAGGTCAACTTCAAACAATTACATACATTTACTACTTAGGGATGGAAGCCCAATTTAGGAACAAGCTTCTTATTTAGGAATGATCTTCTGCCAAGTAGTATTCTATATGTTTTACAAATATCTCTAATTATTCAACAAAAACAGATGAGTTCATCCTTCCTTCACTCATGAAGAAACTGAGGCATAGAATGTCAACTAACATTCCTGAGGCCACACCATGGCTGTATAGAACTGTATTCCAATCCAGGTCTTTTGGCCCTCAGTATGAGCTCTTACCACAGTAAGAGCTTTCCTTTAGTACCCAGTGGTATAAGGACCGAAAAATACATCAATTTAATTCATGTTAATCAGACAGGATGTCTGACACTGTTTTTCAGTTATAGCCCTGATTAGTTGTGTGTTTGGTTTCTGTTTATTGGTATATGAACTCAGATCTATGCCATATCGAGTACTTTCTCAGGAACAAAATGAGAATTATAATTCTATTAGTTTCATGCAAAAAAAGAATATGACTTTAAAGAAGCAACTTGGATTTTGGTAGAAAGGTTTTTCTTTCCTAAAAACAATGCTGAAAATACAGGGTCAATGTTCACCATTTAACACCTGGAAAGTGACAGGGTGCATTCACTCTGCCTTGACTCTATCAGGGTGTTAAAGTCACTGATTCAGTTTCTGATCAGAAGATTTCCAAATTCTTTTGGTCCCACGTGGAAGCATTCAGGCAGGAAATATCTAGGCATAAGTTGGGAGGGGAATTACAAAAGGGCATGGTGGGGAAGCACAGTCTTTCTCTTTTATAGGTGTTTTAAAAACTCCCACTTTAAAAAAGACAAACAAAAAAACTCCTGCTAATTTATGGGAAGCGAAGAATCTGGTGATTCCTAACCATCAATAATCGATGAGTGGGGAGGGACATGAGTGGTCCCTGGGCGGCAGAAATCGGGGGTGGGGGGAATAACCTACATATATTTGCAATTGAAAAGAAGGCTCAGAGAAAGAGAAGAATGTTCAACCTGAAATACAATACTAAGTCATATATGTTCTAAGAGCCCCAAACTTTCCCTAATTTTAGCCTGCTTTATGGGGAGGTATATTTCATTGTGTTCCATTTCCTAAAGTTGCAGAAGCATTTTTTTTTTAGGCAGCTGTTTCTTATTTTAGTAATGGAGGCACCACAATTCCATTCAAGCACATGGCCCTGTTGATCATGACTGCTGGAAGGACACCTTCTCCATGTTTTCTTTTTTTTTTTTGGTTGGACTGGGGTTTTAACTCAGCATGTGCTCTATGGCTTGAGCTATAACCCTAGTCCATTTTTGCTCTTATTATTTTGAGAGCTTGTTTGGAGGTTCTAGTAGAGGAATACAGCTACTAGTATATTCTTGACAGAAAGATAGTCCTCCTCTATAAGGGAGCAGCTTTGACCCAACATGCAGCTTCTGGAGGAAAGCATTGAGATTAGTAAGGGAGGAAGGAAACCCCAGCCTAGCCAGTTAGATCAGCTGAATCAACCCTGGTGATCAATGGAGTGAAGATGTCTCAGCTGGACTGCCCTCACATCCCACTCCAGATACTTTGGAGATGGGGTCTTGTGAACTATTTGCCTGGGCTAGTCTCAAACTGAGATCTCCTGATCTCAGCCTCCCAAGTAGCTAGGATTACAAGAGTGAGTCACCTGTGCCTCGCAACCTTCATCTTTAACCAGAGAACCATCTGAACTCAGCTCTAAAGTTTCATTAATGTGTAAGTAAAGGAGCAGAAAAAAAATCCATTGAGGAAAAACAAGAAATCTGCAAGAGTGTTGGAGATCCTGATTATTTCCAGACAGTAAAGATAACACCCAGGAAAGAAGTAGGAACAACAGAACACAATGAGAAGTTGGGGACCCATCTCTCAACTCTCAAACATTTCTTTAAAATGTGTATGTGTATGTATTGGTAGGTGACTTATTTAAGCCAAACCAAACTTTTTGGTTCTGAACATGGCTGTTTTATTATGTGCCAGTTTGAAGGGTTGTGGGCCAGTGCCGAGGGTCCTCACCTTCATAGGCCAGAGAACTGGCTCGTGAAGTAGCTGAATGATGAGTCTAAGCCAGTATATGAAGTAGGATTTATTAGAGAGAAAGGAAAGGCTACAGCTAGAGCATGCAGCGGAGCCCGGAAGCTGGTAGCTCACTGCTCAGATGAAGGCTGGGGTTTTTATGGATGTTTTAACTCTAGGTTAGGTGGGTTTTTCTCATTGGCCATGGATTCACGGGCTTTCTCAGGTAAACTGGTTTGGTTTGCACCTTTATTGGGGAGGGGAAACAATCTTGAGAGCGTTTTGTTCATCAGCCTTGTGGCAGATCTATCAGACCCTGTATCTTTTCTTTAGGATGCAGAAATGTAGTTTACAACTCCCTCTCAGGGTGCAGGAATGCAGGCTTGTAACTCCTCAGGATGCAAGAATGATATTGCTCTCCATGGGAGATGGGATACTCACTCATCTACCATAGGTCTCCAAACCCAACAAGTCCCCCCTCTGAGACAATTACCCAACTGCTGTTGGGGAGAGGGGTGATGACTCATCTAGCTGATTTGTGCTGGCAATGGGGCAGTGGGAGTTTAGGGGTAGTGGTACTTGTCTCGGGGGTTGACCCTTGTGGTCTCCAGGGGCCCCCAATAGAATGGGATGGATGGCTCTTGCATAGGCAGAGATGAGTATTCCTTGACTAGGAGTTGGAGTTGGACCTGTTGAGATATGAATCTGGTGAGAGCATTTATTATGCAAGACCCAAATAAGAATATTAGTAGAAGCATAAAAAGGGATATGGCAAGGGCTGCATATCCATGGATCCAGATTCTGTAGAATCCTGTAACTCCCAAGAAAGCTGCGAGCTGCTTTATGGTCTGGGGGAGTGGGAAACAGAGGATTGGGTCGATTTGCAAGTCTGTCCCTTTCAGACCACACTTAGGTAGGTGACCTGTGGAAGGCATAATTGAGCCTTTTCATTAGAGACTTTGTATCCCTAGGAGGCCAGAAAGTTTAAAAGGGATTCAGTCACCCTGGAGACGAGGGGCTCTCTGTGGCTCCACACAGAAATAAGTCATCAACATATTGAAGGAGGATGGCCTCTGGGTAGTGCCAATCTAATAAATCTTTGGTTAGGTCATGTCCAGAAAGATGAGGGATGTCTCTAAACCCTTGTGGCCAAACTGTCCAAGTTAGTTGATGTGAAGGGTTTGTGGGATTTTCAAAGGCAAACAGAGGCTGACTGTCAGGATGCAGAGGAATGCAAAAGAAAGCATCCTTTAAATCTAGTGCAGAGTAATATTGGGCTTTTGAGGGTATTTGAGTCAATAGTTTAGGGATTGGGAACAATTGGGTGGAGGGGAATGACTGCCTCATTAATGGGCTGGAGGTCTTGAACCAATCTCCATTTGTTTGGCCCCTTGTGAACAGCAAGAATAGGAGTGTTATAGGGGCTGGAGAAACTGATTAGCAGCCCAGTTGTTTAAGGAATTTATGATAGGTGAGTGACCTCCTCTTCTCTCAGGCTTGAGGGGATATTGTTTTTGGTGTGGAAACCGTGAGGGATCTCCAGGTCCCTGGTCCAATGACAAGGTTATCAGTTGGGGTATAACTGGCAAGCCTCTGGAGCGCTATTTTACCTGGACTCTGGCCTGCTCTTGGGGAGACCGCCACTTCTGTCACTCTTTCCTCATAGTTTCTGAAACTCCAGTGTGCTTGCTGGGATGGGATTTACCATCTCACCTAAAGGCTCAAATTCTTCTCCCCTCAGGCGACTATCTCTGCTGCCCCCTCCTTCAGGAACAAATAGACCCCACAGTGTGGACTGATGGGATGACTGTAGGGCGAGCCAGGACCTCTCCCACCTGTGATTCTGGGTCCACCGTGGTGTGCTTTCTCTAAGCATCCTTAAGACGCTGCAGAAAGGTAAAGGGGTTTTCTTCAGGGCCTTGTTGTACTACAGTCACCTGGGAATAGTTTAGAAGTTTGACTTTGGCCCTTTTCAGCCCTTATACTATGAGATTGATGAAGTGGCATCAATGCCACTCATCTTCCTCACCATTTTGATTCTATTTTGGATCTGCCAAGGGGACTGCTTGTGCCCCTGTGGCTACAGGCACATTTATTCCCTCATTTTTAGGTGCCACAGCTATTGGGGCTCATTGTAAATGGTATTCGTTTCCAAACTGAGTGGCCTGTGCCAGGATCTGTTGCTTTTCTAATGAGGAAAGAGTCTGGTCTAGTAGAAGCACAATATCCTCCCATGACAATTCAAAGGTTTGGATCACAGAGATAAAGGCTTGGATGTTTTGTTCTAGGGCATCAGTATAGCTGCCCAGATCTTTTTTAAAATATCCCTTAGATCTGATCACTGGAAGGGGACATAGACTCACCCTCTTCCTACCATTGCCTGATGAAGGGGGAAGCACACATTAGGGTCTGAATATTAGGGTGGCTTAGAAGGTAGGGCAGAGGATGGAGCAGTAGGGGTGGGGGATTTGTCATTGATAAGGGGATTTTCTGGTCCTCCTTCACCATGTTTATCCTGTGCCTTACAAAGAATGGCCAGCGTTTGAATATCTAGATAGCAATTATGGAGCCAATCCAGGTAGCCTCAGAGATAAAAGAAAAGTTGTATATAGGGTACCTCAATCCACTTTGTTTCCCTTTTACAGAAAAGGTCTAACTGGAGTATGGTATTATAATTTAAAGAACCCTGTAAAGGCCGCTTCTCTTGGTTACCTAAGGGATACTGAGGTGAACCCTCAGTACAGAGAAAGATGTGGGGTTTTTTTTTCTTGAGATTAGGGTCAAAGTCCTTTCAATGTTTCAGTAGACAGGCCAGTGGAGACCATTTGGGTACTAAGGCTGGCATACTGGAAGGGGCAGGTCCCATCTAGAAGAAGAACAACAACAACAAACTGGGTCAGTTCCCCTCTTGTCAGCCTCCTGATTGGGAATTGACCTAATGAGAGCAGGTGTTCCTGTCTTGCAACTTTCCCCACCATCCATGACCAGAACTGAGGAACAGGACTGGTTGGTTAGGCCACCTGACCAACACAGTGAGAAAAACTCTAGGATGCTGCCTTTTAACTAAAAGCAAGGAGCCTCTTTAAAGGGATGCCTCACCAGGAGAGGTGCCTGTAAGGTTAGAGAAGTGGATTCAGAAAAATGGGGCAATCACAGTGCCACAAGGGATGACTAGTGTTAGTATTTGGAGGGAAAAAATTTGTATGCTGAGGGCAAAAGTATAGGAAATTTTAAATGAGAAGTTTAGAGACCATAACAACACCCATTTTGCTGCTCCCAGGAGATTACATTAGTGCTTTTTGGGACCATAACCTTGAGATAACAATTGGCTTCCAAGGGCTGGGTCTGGAGGCCCAAGGCATGAGGTGGGGCTGGGAGCAGGGCTTGCGCAAAGTGCCGCCACCCTCCCCCACACCTGGGATAAGGGACCCTGTCTGCCCAGGTCTGATCCTGCAGCCCATCACCCTTCCCCTCACCCTGTGTACACATGCCTGCACGTTTATTTTTCCTCTTACCCCTTTTAGGGGGAGTGGAGGCGGATTGCAGTTGCTGCCATGTGTGGCTGGCAGCTTTGTATGTGTGCCGGGCCCTTTTCATGGACTTTCTTAGCTACAGTAGGCATTCCCACTGTGCCCAGGAGCTGGCACCCTGTGCACGAGCGTGCCTGTTTGTTTTCCCTCCTCCCCTTGTGGGGGTAGAGTTAGGGCATTTGTGATGCAGCCACAGTTTTTTGTAAGCGCCTCTGCCTCCACTGGTGTCTAACAGCTGATTTAAAGTTGCTTTGGACTGAGCGGTCTGACAAACGAGTTGTGGGAATAACTTGAGAAAGTCATATGGTACCATGGTATGAGTTTTTTTATGGGAGGCCAGGATCCCAGTAAGCCCAAGGAGGGGAAGGCAGACAGAGATAAAGGACAAGGCAGGACCAGGGAGGGAGCAGAACTGGTGTCCTGACATCTTAGGTAAGGGAGGGGAAGGCAGAGCCTGGAGGCATGATGCACGCCTGAGGGATTAATGATTAAGGTGTGCTTGCAGGTTGTTCCCACTGGGTGGTACTGGAACACTGCCAGTGACACCAAACCTCCACTCTCGGGTCACTGTCTCCGGCAGAAGAGGTATTGGACAGGGGGGAAAGATAAGCAGTCATCAGGTGCCACAACCAATCAGATCTCCCCCAGTGTAGCATGAGGCATTCCCAAATAAACTCCAGGCTTGGTCTTGGCCTGCAGAGAAGGGGCAAGAGCACTCCCAGAGCCAGAATCAATGTGAGGCCAAAGTTGGCTAGGAGCTGTTGGTTTGATACCCTGATGGGAAAGTCCCTTAGGAAGATAGGAACAGAGTGAGGGACAGGGTGAGCAGTGCAAGGAAGTCTGCTTTTGGCTAGTCCTCAGCAGAGGTTTTACCCAGCAGGAGCATCCAGTAGGGTGCTGGACACTCATGGTCGCATCTTTGGCATGCCCCTGTTGGTTTGGTGCTCAAGTTATACCAACCTTGGTCAGAAGAAATGTCCCTTCGTGGTTGCCAAAATGTTATATGCCAGTTTGAAGTGTTGCGGACCGGTGCCGAGGGTCCTTACCTTCACAGGCCAGGAAACTGGCTCGTGAGGCAGCTGAATGATGAGCCAAAGCCGGTATATGAAGGAGGATTTATTAGAGAGAAAGGAAAGGCTACAGTTAGGGAACTGCAGCGGAGCCGGGAAACTGGTAGCTCACTGCTCAGGTGAAGGCTGGGGCTTTTATGGACATTTTAACTCTGGGTTTGGGTAAAGGTTAGGTGGGCTCTTTTCATTGACCATGGGTTTGCAGGCTTTCTGTTTGCCCCTTATGGGGGAGGGGAAACAATCTTGGAAGCATTTTGCTCATCAGCCTTGTGGCAGATCTATCAGACCCTGTATCTTTTCTTTAGGATACAGAAATGCAGTTTACAACTCCCTCTCAGGGTACAGGAATGCAGGCCTCTAACTTCTCAGGATACAGGGATGATATCACTCTCCATGGAGGGATGGGATACTCACTCATCTGCCTTAGGTCTCCAGACCCACCAACACTGTGCTATACCAGAATACCCTCCTCAACTCCCACACCTCTTACTGCTCACCTCTACTTCCCCACCTTTGCTTGGTCACCTTCTGCCTTACCTTGTCTACTCCTCTAGAAACCTCTACCCAAGCTGAGACTGTACTTTGTTCCACCAAAGTGCACGTCTCTATCTTGGCATCATTGTAATATTATGTACATCCATCTTCCACCTTGATAAGGAAATTCCTTTGGAGCAAGTTCTGAGCTTTCTGTTGTTCTTCAAGCACATAGTGCTTACCATGGATGGAGTAGGTGCTACATAACTGTTGACAGAATGACTAGCAAAGCTTACCATCACATTTCACTTAAAAATGTCAATCATGAAGGAATCAGTATGGTTCCTTTTTCGGAAGGGGAAATTGGCTGACCTACAGGACATGGGGAAGGAATAATCTTAGAGCCATGAAGAAGTCTCTTTCCAAGACTGAGACCCTCAGAGGCAATTAAGGTCCAGCACTCTAGCTGTTCTTCTAGAAAAAAAACAGATTGGGTAAGTGAACATGAAATTATCCAAGAAGCTGCATTCCAGACAATAACAGTGTTGTGGTGTTACAGTTTGAATGTCTTCTAAAAGGCTTGTGTTGGAATCAATCCTCAATTAAACAGTGACCTAAAGACATGGGACCTTCAAGAGGTGATTAGGCCATGAGGGTTCTGTGTCATGAATGGATTAATGCCAGTTACAATGAAGGGCTTGAGGCTGCAGATTTGATATATTTTGCTCTCGTGCTCTCTCTTTGCCTGTCTGCCATGGGATGACAAGATATGAGTCCACTGACCTTGGACTTCCAGGCCTCCAGAGCTATAAGAAATAAATCTCTGTCCTTTATAAACAATCCAGTCTCAAGTATCCTATTATAGTAGCATAAAATGCACTGCGGCCATTGGTTTAAAAGAAAATAAACTTTGGGCTTTCCCTTAGAGCCTTTTCTGGTTTCTTTATCATGCATCATTTGAGACATATTTATTCTAAAAAGATACTTGTTATTTAGCTGAAATTCTATTTTAACTGTTCTCAAACATACTACTTCAAACACTCTTTCCTCTTCTGAGGCAGTGTTATTTCTACCAAACTCCTTTCTAGCATATGTTGTTCAGCAAAATTATTATCATAGATGTTTTCCATATTTAATAAGTAACATTTAGCTAGATATCCAGTATTTTATCTGACAATCCTTATTTGTAATCAAAAGTCCTGGTTCCCATCACTAACTAAAACCTACTCAGCCATGTGGTCCTGAGCAACCAGGTAGCTTATCTGAATCTTTTTGTTTTGGTGCTAAGGACTGAACCCAGGGCATTGCACATACTAAATACATGCTCCTCCATCCAGCTATACCTCCAGAGCCATCTGAGATGTCTTTGCAAGGACCAAGTAGATGTAAGTGTACCCTGTAGCCTGAAGTGCCATAATGTATTTGTTATTTTTCTGGTTTTGATATCTGGTTCTTCAACTTGCAAACTTGTAGAGAAAGGCTATGTGTAATTCAGTTCTGGCTCTCAAAGTACCCCACAGGGGCCTTGACTGGTGGTAGGAAGTATTGCATGCTTATTGGGACAATAAAACATGAAATTGATCCCCTGATGGAGTCATCTCCTTACCCAGAGATCATTTGGACATACAGCAGGAATTTCATTAGGCCAATGGGACAAAAGGGGCCAAGTGGTTTGGGGAAGGATTTTGCTGTTGATAGCAAAGAGTAAATACTTCTTCATCTCCATGTTGTCCCATCTGATATCACACCATCTTGTCCACACAGAAGGTGAGTCTCAGAATGCTGAAGGTGGAAGATCCCAAAACTGGGAACATCACGGGTCTTTGAGGTAACTTTAGGACTATACCTCTGTAAGCGACTGTCTTTTGTGCTGGGTTTTCTACTAATTGGCAACCAAATCATCTATCTGTCAAGCACTGTACTGGACACCTGTACACATTGTTTAATTTAATCCTCACAATATTCCTTCAAAGTAAGTACTGTTATCCCCACTTTACAGTATAAAGAAATGCAGGCCAAGAGAGGAATAGACTGTGTCGCATTTATCAGAGAAATTAATTGATGTCACATTCATGAGAAGACTCAGAATTGTAGCAATGGCAAAACTGTTTGGTACACATAATACTTTCTCTGCATTCGGATCTCTTCTCCCATCAGACCAGGGCTCTATAAAGCTGAACTGAAATCATTTACCTCTGGCTCTCAATCCTGGGGAGTTATTAAAACTCTAATTCCCAGCCTATAACTTTTTTCAATATTGCTAGAAATTCATTTCTAAAAAGAGCCAGCTTTTTGTTTCATTGATTTTTCTGTTTTCAATCCCATTATTTCTGTCCCCTGTTATTTTCTTTCTTCTGCTGACATGGGCTTATTTTTCTCTTCTTTGTCAAGTTTCTTGAAGTAGAAACTTAAACTATTAATTCAAGGTCTCCAACTGAGAAGTCTGTTGTGAAAGGGAGAGTTTATCTATGTAGCAAACTTCACTGTTGTCTTATTTAAAATATTGCCACAACCTACCCCAACCTTCAACAACCACAACCTTGGCCAGTCAGCAGCCACCAACCTTGAGACAAGACCCTCCACCAACAAAAATAAAATGAATTTCTGAAGGGTCATATCATTGTTAGCATTTTTTTAGCAATAAAGTATTTTTAAATTAAGTTGTGTACATTGTTTTTAGACATGCTGTCATTCCACACTTAATAGACTATAGAATAGTGTAGTTATAACTTTTATATGCACTGGGAAATCAAAGATATTTATGCAACTCACTTTATTGACATATTTGCTTTATTTCAGTGGACTGGAACCACCCCATGATATCTTCAAGGTATGTTTACAAAGAAAGTTTGTTATGTTGAGTTTCTTTTTTATTTATATTATGTATTAGTTGTACCAAAGAACAGGTTACATTGTGACCTTTTCATACATACATATGCTTTCATCATGCTTATCCCCCATTACTCTCTCTTTATTCCCCTCCCTGATCCCCTTCCTCTTCTCTAATAGTCTCCCTTCTACTTTGCTGTCTTCTTGTTTTCTTCTGTATTCCACACATGAGAGAAAGCATGCGGTTCTTGTCTTTTGCTTCACATTATGCTCTCCAGTTCCATCCACTTTCTTGTAAATGAAATCATTTCATTCTTCTTTGAGGCTGAATAATACGTTGTGTACACATATCACATGTTCTTTACCCAGTTATCTGTTGATGGGCATCGAGGCTGATTCCTTACCTTGGCTACTATGAATAGTGTCACAAGAAAAATGAGTGTGCAGGTATCTCTACTGTATGCTCACTTATACTCCTTCAGATATATACTCAGGAGTGATATAGCAGAATCATGTGGAAGTTCTATTTTTAGTCTTTTGAAGAACTTCCATACTGAATATTTTACATTCTCACCTTCAGTGAATAAGAGTCCTCCCTCTTGCCAATCCTTACCACCATTTGTTGTTATTTATTTTCTTGATGATAGCCATTCTGACTAGGATGCTAGGCAGGTGCTTTACTTCTTGAGCCATTCCACTGCCCATGATTTAATCTCTTGAGGAAAATTGATGGCTTTAATAGTAAATTTAAAGCAAAGGGATCAGAGAATTGAGCAAAAAAACAAAATATTGCAGAAGTGGAGTTTTTCCAACTTTCCAAAGGGGTTGGTTCCAGCCATGGATATTTCTTTCTTTCTTATCTTACTTAAGATAAAAGCCTTTATAAAAACTAGGAGAGCCAGAGTTACTTAAAATATTGTGTAGGAAAAAATATGAAATGCTAGTTTAACCTCTCCTAATTTTGCTGTCCTTCCGGATCTCTCGCTGGCCCCATATCAGACACAGCACAGAGCATATCACATACCTAATGAGTCAGAGGCAGTGATGATAGGGATTGTACCTATGTGTCCAAATCACTCATCTCATTGCACTGCTGCACTCATCCCAGGGAAATTCCATGCATCTGAAAGATAGCCTTGATGGTGAGAGTGAAAGACAACCAAGCCAGGGGGACCTGGGTTTGAATTCTGACTCTGCCATGTAGTGGAAGGTTTTGGGCAAGTACTTAATTTCTGTGAGTCTGTTTTCTCATCCCCTAAAGATAATACTCCCACTACAGCATATTAAGTAGCTGTTCATTAAATCCACCTGTCCTTCCTTCACACTATACAGCTAGTTTACATTCCCAAATTTCAGGCCTCCGGAAATGGAAACTCATAGCAAGGTTTCTGTGATATAACATTAGCATGTGTGGATATGTGTTTGTGATTGTGTGTGTGGCATAATTGCTGAGAGCTTACAATCATTCTTTTGTTTAATCATACTAACACTCATGATGGTCATTATTTGTCCCATTTTACAGATGAATAAACAGAGGTTCAGAAAAGTTATAGAAGTTGTTCAAGGTCACACAAGGAATAGTTGATGACAGAGTGGAGTCCCTAACTCAGCTGTTAGTCACTGTATTAAAAAAAATTCAGAAGGGAGAAATCTATAGTAGACCCAAAGGCTGATCACTACTTTTATGTCAAAGAGGGAGACGTTTCAGATCTCAGTCATAGGAACTCCTCACCATGGCCTGAAGCTAACATGTCCCCAAGCAAGAAAATTCTTTGCTCATGCTGAAGTAGTGGCAATGCTGTAGTAAATTAAAAGCACTGAGTACTTATAAAGTGTCAGACATTGTCCTAAACTCTTTAAAACAATTAACCCGCTTAGTACTCAGAACTATCCAAGCAGGTAGTTTCTGTTATTGTGCTCACATTAATGGCATGGAAACTGAGGCACAGAAAGGTAAAGGAACTTTTCAAAATTACACAAATAGTGAGAGGCAAAGGTGGTGTGTGTGTGTGTGTGCATGTTTGGTTGTGGTAAGGAGGAGAAGAAGGTATGAATAAATACCCCAGGCACGTCCTCTTCCCTCTGGCTAGAACAACTTACTTGCCCTTGGAATGTGCCCTAAACAATCCCACTTTCCTGTGTTGGAATAATCTCTTTCATCACCATCTACAGACATCACTATCAACAAATTCCTGAAGAACTATAGCAGGAGGAGGGCCAGAAAAGAAACAGATAGGCCTGTGTTCTGATGAAGTAGCAGGGGGGAAGGGATGGCATAGCAGAGAGATAAAACCTAAAGGATTCAAACGTGAAGAAGGTCACATAGCACTGGGGGTAGAAGGGCACTAGCACTAGGGTGAAGTAGAATTGCATGTAACCATATATGGGTTAAACCTTGCTTGTTTTTTATTGCTTCTGTCACCTGCTTGCAAGGGTATATAAGGGGAAACCCATTTGTTCTCAGGGCTCAGCCTTTGGACATGAGTCTGCTGAGTCTGTGCCTGCACAATAAAACTTTGCTTCCTTGCCTTAGAGTCCCATGTCTCTGTTTGAGTTTCCTGTAATAGAACCAATTCAAGAGCCACCTCTTTCCTTGTTTCTCCTGGACACAACCTCTTTCTTTCTGAGTTTTCATACAAATTTATTTGCAAATGACTTTCCTCGTGTGTAAATTATTCATTTTTTAAATAAGATACTACTTCAGCAAAGTGATCAAGGTCAACATCAACAGTGACAGTCATATTGACAGTATGTACCCTTAATAAGAAGTAATGAGAAGGGTAATTTACCACTGTTGTTTTCTTCTACAAGCTCATAACTCCAGTCCATCATAAGAAAAACAAAAACCTAACTAACTGAGGGGAGTCCTATAAAATACATTAATCCTCTTCCTCCCTTTACCTGCAACCTGTGTTCAAGAATATGCCAGGTATAACTAGGCATATTCCATCCCATCCCATCTCAGTGTGGTGAGATCTACCGAGGAGTCTTAAAATACTCTATTTCAGAAAATAGACTACAGTCTTAGAAAATACTAATTCTAGCTAAAATTTTAGAAGGACTTTTAAATTGAGAAGCTTGAGAAGTTATCCGAAAGACTAGGCAGTTCCAATGAGGCTCATGGCACATATCCTCGGGGTCCCCCATTACATTGCATGCACATCTTTTGCATTGTCCTCTATCCCAAAGGATGAGCTAGGGAGTATTTACAGACAAGGATCCTGAGAAATAAAGGCCTGAGCCTCATAGTTTTCTGGAGTTATTATGGTTTTCTGGAGTTGTTATGTCTTCATTTCATGCTGTTAGCAATACAAAAATGGCTCTGATTGTTATGTCTTCATTTCATGCTGTTAGCAATACAAAAATGGCTCTGCAAATCCCTTGGGTTCAATTTGCAGAATCATCTTTCAAGTCCAACTACTGACAACACTTACTGAGTGGTACCACCGTGCCAAGCCCTTTGTGTGGACCATCTCCTTAGTCCTCATAAAAACTACCTGAAGAAGTTACTATTCTTACCAACCACATTTTACCATAGAGGAAACTGAGGCACAGGAATGGAAAGAGACCCTCCTAAGTGTTGGGATACTCCCCAAAGGCCCGAGTGTTGAAGGCTTAGTTCCAGCCTGTGGTGTTAATGGAGGTGAGAGAAACTATGAAGTAGGGTTTAGTGGAAGGAAGTTAGACCACTGAAAGTATGTGCTCTTTTTTTTCCTTTTCTTTTTTTTTAATTTTTATTGTTTTATTATTCATATGTGCATACAAGGCTTGGGTCATTTCTCCCCCTGCTCCCACCCTCTCCCTTACCACCCACTCCACCCCCTCCCTCTCCCCCCACTCAATACCCAGCAGAAACTATTTTGCCCTTACTTCTAATTTTGTTGAAGAGAGAGTATAAGCAATAATAGGAAGGAACAAGGGGTTTTGCTACTTGAGATAAGAATAGCTATACAGGGCATTGACTCACATTAATTTCCTATGCGTGTGTGTTACCTTCTAGGTTAATTCTTTTTGATCTAACCTTTTCTCTAGTTCCTGGTCCCCTTCTCCTATTGGCCTCAGTTGCTTTTAAGGTATCTGCTTTAGTTTCTCTGTGTTAAGGGCAACAAATGCTAGCTAATTTTTTATGTGTCTTACCTGTCCTCACACCTCCCTTGTGTGCTCTTGCTTTTATCATTTGCTCAAAGTCCAATCCCATTGCTGTGTTTACACTTGATCTAATGTCTGCATATGAGGGAGAACATATGATTTTTGGTCTTTGGGGCCAGGCTAACCTCACTCAGAATGATGTTCTCCAATTCCATCCATTTACCAGTGAATGATAACATTTCATTTTTCTTCATGGCTGCATAAAATTCCATTGTGTATAGATACCACATTTTCTTGATCCATTCATCAAGAATGTATGGACATCTTGGCTGTTTCCATAACTTGGCTATTGTAAATAGTGCTGCAATAAACATGGGTGTGCAGGTATGTGCTCTTGAAGGAGCTATGTGGAGCCCTATACACTCTTCTCTTTGCTTCCCAATTGCCAAGAGGTAAACAGACCTTCTCTGCCATGTGTTCTCACCATGATGTACTGTGTTGCCCCAGGAAGCAACAGGGCCAAGGGGCATGAATTGGAACCCATGAAACTCTGAGACAAAAATAAACCTTTCCTCCTTTTAAGTTGTTTATGTCAGGTGTTTGTCACAGCAATGGAAATCTGACTAACACACCAGGTCACCCAGCTAAAAACAAGGATTCAGGATCTGAAGGCAACCAGCCATAAGCTTGAGTCTCAATAATAGCAAGTTAGTCAGGGCACATTAACTCCATACCAAAATGGTAAATTTAAAAAATCCTACTATTTAAAAAGTATAACCAACCCCCTCCAGGAAAAAAACTTTTTAATAATGAATAAAAATGTTGTGTCAGTGCTACTTTATTTTAGTACAAGCAAATATGCTAGTGAATATAGAGCAAGAGCAGTATCTTCAAATACTGTTCATATAAAGGAATTTGACATCTGTTCAAAATAATCATGACATGGTCTCCTCAGAGCCAGTTTTCCTTTGCCACTGAATTCTGCAAAAGAAAAGAGAACTGTTCAATTCAAATCAATTCATTCTCGGAATCAAGGTAGTCCCAAGGGAAAGTTATTATAAACATGTTTTACAGTTATACATCCATTTGACAAGTCAGAAATGCCTCCATTGTTTTCCCCATAACCAGTCCTTAGGAGACTCATTTCTGCTGTGCCTAATTAGGCCATTAGGTTTACATAAGTGCTATGGACTCCAGGAACATTCCCTCCTCCTTCTCCCCCTGAATTTGCTGGGTAGCCTGAGTACAGCCTCGGGACAATGGCCTCACCTTCCTGGGACCAAATCCTCATGAGTGACAGAGGAGGCCCAGAACTACCTTTGTGTGTGGACCTCCTCTTCCACAGGCCTGAAGGCCAAGAAATCTGCCCATCTTTAAATTCCGGGTCTTAGAGCGCCATTGAATAAAGGATACAACCTTGCCTGGCTATACTCAGAAATGTCTCCATTGTAAGGAGACTGGTGGCCTCCAGGGATTCCTTGGTATACCACCACAACATACCAAGGTGGCTTTTTCCTCATCAGAGGGGCCAAGTACAAAGTCAGAGAGCACAGATGGGCTGCACAGAGCTTTCATCACTATCATAGTTCCATCTAAACACAACATACCTCCCAAGAGCCAGGCATGGAAGCAAAGCCTGTAAAGTTGCCTGGACTAGCCCTCCTCTGCCAGCTGGGCTGGGAGTCTCTATGGTGCTATAAGCAGGAGGATGGGGCAGAGTCCTTTCTTTGAACAGTGTCTCCCCCAGCTGCCTCTCATCCCCCTATTCAAGTCAGACACATAAATTTATTTAGAAAAGAAAAGCTGCAATGAAGCTGACCTTGTACTATCTACTGAGTCTTATCTTCAATATTTCTTCCATTCCTTGGCTGAAAAAGAAGTGGATGACTTTAAGATACTGAGACACAGTGCCTAGAGCTGTATCCTGATTCAATTCCTCTCTCTGTTGAGCCTGGTTCTTCTAGCTGGGATTTCACTTTTGGCCTTTGGAAACCCTTATAGGTCTTCTGGGACAGTGTCTAGGGCCCTTGCTGCTCCCAGGACACTGACACTGTCCCCTACCTCACCACCTTCTCCCTTAACCTTTGTTCATATGGTGAGACCTCAAACCTTCCATTGCAGGAATTCTTAGCCTACAGATGGCATGAAGATCTATTGCTTCTCAAAGTACTTTCCAGAGAATAACTCACGTCCTGGAATCGAATAGGAACATGAACTCTGGTTTGCCCAGAGTCTGTCCAACAGCAGAACTCCTCCCTTGCCCCCCAGGCTCCTAGCACTCTGGTGCTCTCAGCCTAGGTTCTATTGGACTCTTTCCTTTGCAAGTTTGTAGGAAGAGATTTTGATTGAGCTACCTCCCAAACAGATATAAGGAAAGTCCCCAAGTGGCCCCAGCTGTACCTGCTCTGCAGTAACTCCATAACTGGGATGGCTAGAGTGAATTGGGTTAGGAAACAAAAACAAGGAAATCTGTTATACCCTAAAAAGGAAAAATGGCCATCCCAAGGTGACAGTGGGATCCTGCAACACAAAAACAAACTGTTATGCAGTCATGTTATGTCAAAAGTCCTTTAAAAATGTTCATGGGGACAGCTTTCAAAAAAGATGGTCCCTGACTAGCAGTGTAATGACACCTGGGAACTTGTTAGAAATTCAAATTCTTAGTCCCCATCTCCCAGACCTACTGACTGAAAATTTCTGGGGTGGGGCCCAGCCACCTGAATTTTACCCAGGTGATTCTGATGCCTGGTCAAGTTTGAGATCCATTTGTGTTTGGGATTAGTGCCACTGGCAGTACCTCTCTCTAAGGTTATACAATGCCATGTGGGTCCCTGAGCCAGAGAGAGCAGATCCCCAGGAGCAGATGGCTCAGGTGACTCATCTGTGAGACTGGAGATGAAATATTAATGGCCAGAGGAACTGCCTCCATCTTCCTCATGATACCTTTCTGCTAAACGACAAATTCTGGGAAACCTTAGCATCAGTGCTCAGAGGACATATTCAGGGTTCTATTTTGAGGTCTGTTCTTCCCAGATGGGTCTAGAGATGCTGCAGGGTGGCCCAGGTCCATGTACTTCCCTGTACTCTCCAGCGCTTGCATACCTTCTTGGTAAAGTCCACAACAGTATCCCCTGAGTCCTGCAAGGGAATGAGGCACAAGTTAATTCATCAGGTTGTCCTGCTGTGATCCTGACCTTCCCTGGTTCTAAGCAGTCAGAAGACATTCTAAGGCAGTCAAAACACAATTGTAGGGAATGGGTCACTGGGGCCAATCAGAAGTTCCTGCTAGGGAAAGCAATCTTGTTTGCTTGATTTGAGTTACTGTTTGTGTTTGGATATGTTTAATTTGCTTGCACCTCTTAACAGCCTGAAATTTGAAATGCATCCTAGACTGGGCGGTGGGGTCCCTTCCCTTGGCCATTCAAGCCATTGTATAGGGTTACAGAGAGGGAGGTCAAGGTCAAAGGACCTGCAGTTCTGCCCACAGCTGCCTCCCAAGGTGGAGACGGAGAATCAAAGAAAGAATCAAAATGAACTTCAATTCAATGACACACATTTACCACATATTACATGAACGTTAGCGGCATAAATCTATGGTGGAAAGAAAACAGCACATACCCCCTGCAGGAATCTTTTCATCCTCCTGTTGGCGAGCTTGGCAGCCAGGCGCATTAAGGGGTGCACGGGAGGAAACTGCAACAGAGAGGCAATGACCAAGGGTCAGACAGGAGCTGTGACATCCTCACTGCCAGAGGAATATTTTGAGAGCCTGGGGCTATACACATTCCTTTTGACTCACTTCCCTTACAAATGGGTTTAATTTTCAGAGCAAAATCCATTTCTGAGTCTAAGCTTGAAATTTTATGTTTTCAATAAAGGACCGCTTGCTTTGATAGTGCAATTCCAACTCATCACTTAGAAATATTCCCTGGGGGTAAAGCAAGCTTTTATCAGCATTAACCCCAAGCACTCTGTCCTCTTACAGCAAAGTGGGTTGACTCAAAAAAGCATCTCTGCACAGATTCCTTCCTTCTCCCCAGGTGTGCTCTCGGATTATAGGGACAGGGTACCAGGGCAATTTACAAAAGGCTTCCTCTGGTGTGGCCATATGGTCCTACACATCTTGTCTGTGACTGCTCATACATTTTCAAGTAAATGCCTGTCTTTGTCTAGAACTCATGTATCCCTCCTCTCCTACCCCCCTATGCAACAATTTGGTTTAGATTAAGACTGCCTGTGATCTCCCCCCTTCCCTTGCTCTTTCTCCCTTTGTTGATAATATCTCTTTCCTTAGCTGATCCCCATTCTTACACCTATAATACTGATAAGTCTTTGTCTCTTAGGGGAAACAATTATTTTACTGGGTATTTGCTTTTTTAAAGAATCCTTTTGAAGACTTGGAAAGACTTAAATATGTAAGTAAACAACTTTGTTATGGTAGACTTTCAGTTTTTGGGACAGGGCACCTGAACTAACAGTTATAGTCTATATGACCTTCCCTTTTTTCCTCAAATCATACCCCACAGAAATCTAATTCTCCTGGGTAATTCAAATTTACAATAAGAAAATTGACCAGGTATGGTAGTAACAATCTGTAATCCCAGCACTTGCGAGGCAGAGTCAGGAGAATCTTAAGTTTGAGGCCAGCATGGACTACAGAATGATTTCAAGTCTAGCTAGAGCTACATAGTGTGACCAGTAGAAAACAAGGGCTGGGAATGTAACTCAATGGTAGAGTGCTAGCTTAGCATATGCAAGGCCCTGGGTTCAATCCCCAGCAACGCGCGCATGCGCGCGCACGCACACACACACACACACACACACACACACGAGTAGACTTCTTATTCCCATTGTACATATGCACCCTGACAGCCACAGAAGGTACACGCCAGGGATCACTGTCAGGGACAATACTTTTCATGTCACAAAGCATTTTTCCAAATTTAAAAATAGAAGATAATTAGGAACAATGGAAATAAGACACAATATTTTCCAGACTTTTCTTGTACATCTGTTTAAGTGCATGACCAAAAAAAGTTATTATATTTTTTAACTTATTATTCCTTTTCTGTGGTTTATTCTCTAATGTTTCAGATCTGCCTGCTACCCACCACCACCATCCCAGAGGGGAAGAGACAATCCCTGCCACCTAGGGGAAGACACCAAGGAAGCTCCCACCTACAGGCCACCTGAAGGCTCCTGCTTTCCTGCTTGTCCAAAAATATCTATTAATTCAGAAGGACTGAAAAGCATGCAGGGGACATCACTTTTACAGAAAGATGATGTAAAATACTGACCCCAGTTTTAACTGGATGTGCTGGCTCCTGAGTTCTGGAGTAGTGGAATAAAAACTAAGAAAGAAAAGACAGTGATGTTAAGACTAAGTGTCACTCTAAACGTGGAAGCTGCATGCTGCTTGTCACAGGGCTGGACGGTACTCACCCTTTTGTATATGTCTTGATTGTCCTGGAAAGAGAATTGTGAGGGTAAATTATAAGGAACTTTACTGTGGCAGGCGGCTGATGGGGTTTTCAGTGTAAGGCACAGCATAGACCTTGCTGGATTTACTCAAATATTCTCAAATGAATTGTCAATCTAAAAAGCAATTCCTCCATTGCACAAAGTTAATAAGAGTATATAGTTGGTGTGGAATTTTATGATAAAGAAAGTTGTTCATAAAACCACCATCATTAAAACCTAATCTCTTTTCATCTTTTTGGTCTTTGGGCAAAAGAAACCCATTTTGTATTCTACCCAAGTCCCAGATAACCTTCTGCCTGTGAGATGGAATAAAATAAGTATTCCAGCCTTTCATTAGCTGCAGGCAGTATCCTAATATTTAGTTTTTTAGGTTTGGTTCAAATTAATCAAGCCTTTTTTTCTTCCAAAAGCTTTCTACAAGAATTTGCACTCTTCTTGCAAAAAGGTTAACTTTTCATTAGTGCACAGCCCTGTCCCGTTTACATGGATGACAGCTGAACTTGCAACATGTCTGATTAATGATATGCTGGGAAGAAGGTGTCTCACAAAATGAAAATAGTCTAAGTTTTCATGTCCATACTTATAAAATTGCTAAAAATGATTACTGCAAGCCATCTTTTAAACCACATCAATTCAGACAGTGTTGATCTTTCATATCTCATTCACATTTAAATATTCTGGAATCAGCCCATGCCTCAATAAATACAGAAATTAAAGTTGCTGATAATACTTCCAATTTTCTTGTTATGAATACAATCCCATCTTCCTGCAAACTTTGTGGAGAGATTCTTTAGGCAATACCAATGCATTCTCTCTCTCCTCCCTGCTATCCTGTTATGCACATATGCATGCATGCACACACACATGGGTGTACATGAGTGCTCACACACACACACACACACACACACACACACACACACACACTATAATTAACCAACATCACTAACAGCAGAGGCTCTACAGAAATTGACTGTTTCCTTGTACTCACCATTTCTAAACTGGCATGAAATATTTACTATTTGTTCAGCTCCTGGTCTTTGTGTCAGCTTCTGTTCACAGTAGTGTGTGTGTGTGTGTGTGTGTGTGTGTGTGTGTGTATACATGTGTGTGCACACTCATTCATGGACTTTATTAGACAAAATTTTGGGGGTTTGAACCATTTCATCAGCTTTATGCTGCTACTTTTACTTTTTGGGCCAAAGGATACTAAGGAACACCGACATGCTTTTTCTGGTGCTAATCTGTCCTTTCACACTTCTTGCTTGTTCTTTTCTTTTCAGAGGAAAAAAAAACAAGTATAAAATTTTACTCATCTGTCATTTCATTCATTTCCTCCCACTAGAATATAGAAGAGGTGATTTTGTTTGGGTCACTAGTATATCCCCAACATCTGGCATGGCATGTAGCATGCTTGCATTAAGTATATTTTTATTTTTTGAATGAATGTACAAATAGGTCTCTATTCACAAGAACCACTTGCCCTCTTGCCCATCCAAACTTCTGGTCTCATATGGTGACTGTAAAAACAAAACATGTAGAGTTTCTTTAGAAAACATTATTTGCAAAATATAATCACTTTCTGAATTGCCTCATGATAAAAGTTCTCTGTAGTCACAGACCTGATCTCTTCTACAGAACAGAACAGAAAGGGACTTACAGTTCAGGTAGCTCATTCCAATATTGGGCAGTTGCAGGAACCAAAGCCCCAAGAGAGGAAGTGATATGCCAAAGGTTACCTTTGGGGACAGCACTTTGGAGACAAGGCCAGGAAGAGCCATGGTCTCTCTATTCATAGTGTGAAAATATTAGTACTTTTGTTCAACCTCTTGCTCTCTTACAATTGAAAATAATGAATGGGATAGGCTTGGGAAAATGGAGACAGTGGGAAGAATTTCATTCCAAGTGGGCTCTGGCACTTGGGAACCCCACAACTGAATTTAATACTGCAGGTAGCACACAGCAGTCACACTTCCACTACCTCTGCTTATGCAGAAGACAAACTCACAGCCTTCGTGAGGAGAATAAGGAAGCTACTGTGATGCAAGATGGGAGGCAGTGGCAAAGAGATGGAGAACTCTGAGTTCTCACCTTGAATTTTTGCTCCAGGTTCCAAGATTAAAATGATTATTATGAGAATGTCTCCAAGGATATGTAATGGTAAACTGAGAACAAGAAGAAACAGGCATGACATATTTATGAAGTTTGACACAGAAAGTGGTGTTTGAGTTTTGAAGAATGAGAAGGAGTTACATTAACAAGCACTTAATGGCTGCCATTTTCCCTGTTTTGGACACTGTTGAAAATACTTCACAAATATTAAAGCAATCAATGCTCACCATAACACTATGAGCTGGTTTACTCATTATACTCATTTTACAGATGAGGAAACTGAGGCACATAGCAATTAAGAAACTGCCACAGTTGAATACTACTGGGCTTTGAGCCCGGGGAGTTTGGTTTTAGAGTCTGAGCAACCTGTAATGGATACAAAGACATTTCTGACTAAGGAAAAGGCTGTATAAAGACCTGATGGATTTGAGGATAGCAAGATGTTCCATCTGCCTGGCATGGTATACTGTGGATTGCGGAGATGAGGGGGCAAGAGGAGATGTAGTTCAAGGTGAAAACAGATAGATTAGGTTAAGAATCACCCTATCCTGAGATCACCCTTTTGCACTTTTGATTGAACCAACATTTACATTGTATTCTTTGATTTATTTCTACTTTTGGTTAGTATAGTTACTGTTAGGTTCTTTACATGAGATCTATTGTTTTGGAGAACTGCTATATCACAGGATATCAATTTATAATACATAACATGATATATCATTACATACATAATTAATTTTCTTATGTATATGTTATGATAATTTTAAGAATATGCAAAAATTACTAATATTTATAATAATTTATATTTAAGAGTAAAACTTGATATTTCCTAAAACTATTCTTATAAACATGCACACACACACACACATACAAACACACACACTTACACATACACAACATTCTTCTGCAGATAGCAAGAGTACATTTATGAAAAATGCAAGCTATGGTGTAAACATATGCACTGTTATAACTACAAGAACTCTCATATGTATATTCATTTTTTTACCTTAGGTTGGTTAGAAAGAGTTGCCTGCTGATTCAGATAATATGCCAGCTGCTAATAAACAAAAGGAGGAAAATTAATCAAAGATAAGAATAAATCCTTTAGTCAGTAGACTTCTATTACAACATACTTAAAATTCTAAAATTGTTGCATTTATGAACCCTGAATTATTTTCTCATAATGCAGTAGATTTCAATACAAGTCTCTGATGTCTTAAATGAGGCTATGAAATGCCAACAGTGAGTTTCCACTGCAGTAAAACATCTGATCTTAAAATAGCTTTAGGTGAACATTATCCACATGATATTTTTGAGACCCAGACTAAATAAAAATCTCACAGTACTGAACAAGAGCAAACCTGAAGCCGCACAATATCCAAACCATCTGGAGGATTCACTAAGGGTTGACAAAACCCTATGGTGAGAAATCATAAAAACATCAATTAGAGAAAAGAGGTCATTAGCATTAACTTCTGTATCTTTACCACAAAAACATACAGAGAGTCTATAAGAACAACAACCCATCGAAGAACTGCACAAAAGTAGTCAATGGGAAGGTAAGATATGATCCTATTCTGTTAAAAGGATTTCCAAAGAAAACACACTTCTCCCTACCACTAACAAATATGAGGTTTGTACCAAATTTTATTTATAGAAGAATTGGTTTTGAAATTTTAACAGGATTTTCCAGCCCATGTGTTAGCAAATAAGGAAAGAGGGGAAAATACCTAGGTAATAACCTGGTTATATTTTCATGGAATTTATGAGGATGGAATATCAGAAAATGGTGCTAACAAAGTATGTATATCTGAATCACCCTTTGAACTTCAAATACATGCAGATACCTGTCTCTGCCCCATTAGACTCCCGAGGGCTGAGGTTCTGGGGAGAGTTGCTGCTAGCATGCAGCTGAATCCTGGCAACTCTTTTCCGACTTAAATGACCATATCTTCTCATGTACATGTGATATAATACTTACGGGAATGGCTAATACTTCATTTGAAAGAATCAACTGGATAAGTCAAAACTAACAAGATGAAAATAAATTAATAAATATAAACTTTTGGACTTCAATGCTTTAAAATGTGGGAGAGAGAATATATGGCCCAAGAGGAGTTTATCTAAAAAAAAAAAAAAGACTGCATGGTATTTTGTTACATATAATCTTCTGTCCCTATGATTCAAGAGAAAACTAAGGCAATGTTTATGGTATATTCAAGAAATAGTGTTCAATCCTTGAAAAGTAATAGTCTGACTTGAAATTTTAGGATATGAAGCAGAGTTAAAGTAACTGAGCTTAGTTTTCTCTGGCAAGAGAAAAATTAGGAAGTCTATGTTAACTGCCATAAATAAAAAATATTAGTCTTGTTCTGTGTATCCCCCCAAAACATGACTAGAGCTCAGGTTAGAAGTCAGATGTGATCATATTTCAGCTTACTGTAAGGAAGTTTTCCATGATTACAATAACTCAATAATGTAAAATAAGGCAAACCCAACCCATAAGGATTTATTGCATTAGTATAAAGACAACTCTAACCCCAGGGAACATAAAATGGAATAGACAAAAAAGGAGGTAGTTATAAATATATAGACAATTAAATAAAGGTAATAACAAATTCCCAAACTTGAGGTAGAAACAGTATTCTACTGGAACCCATAAGAGGCAACAGCTGGCTGTGTTGGGTGTAGAGTGAGTTGTAGGTCACAGAAAGTGTCAAGTCTAATCTAAAGTCCTTCTGCTGGGAAAGCAAGAGGGAAGCCTGCACCCTGTGAGGTTAAACCACTTGATCTCCACGCTTCCTTACAGTGCCCACATTTTGTAATTGCATCTTCGGACATGACAAAATAAACACGTTGTTTGGAGTGTATTTTCTCATTGAATATATTTACAAAGATTTCTTACTCCTCTAAATCAAATTCTAATGGAAAAATCTGAAATTTGAAATAGTCCACATTTCCAGCTTTTCTGCCACGGTGCACTTCCCTGCATCCTATGGCAAATTACTTGGACAGGATGACAATGGATTTAGACTGCAAACCCTCACCCAATCCCTAGTTTCCTACAAAGTCTCTGTTTCTCAGAAGTTGGTGAAGCAAGGCCAGTACCAGGTCAGCACCTCGGACAGCTCCCGAAGCTCAGGAGATGACCCTTTGAACTCCCTGAGATCTGCCCTCCCAAAGCCCACCAGAAAGGCTTTGAAAACAGTTCTTTTCCTTCAGCTGCCCACCATTTCCCATTCTCTGGGGCAATAAATTCAGTTTTACCACCTCTTGTCTCTTCAAAATGGAGGGAGCACAAACAGCTAAGTGGTGATTTCTCCCACGCACATGGAGGCCAGGTCTCACCCATCAAAATTTCAGCAGCACATATTCAAGATACCCCTAAGGCAAGAGCCTTTTAAAGACAGTCCCACTAGGAAAAGTCTCCTTTAGTCAAAGGCTGTGGCATCTCACTGTGCACAATCATTCCTTAAAGAGCTGGAAACAAACTCAGAGCCAGAAAGCAAGAGCGTAAGTGATGGGGTAGGTGAAGGAATAAAGCCTGACTCCCTCCAGACCTACTCTGAGAGAGCAAGGTCATCTCAGTCTTCCTTAGAGCTCAGGCCAGGTGATGAAGTTTCCCTTACCTGAGGAGGGAATCTGGAACATACAGAAGCAGTAGATGGCCAAGATGGAAGGGAACTGGGGAAGAGGGTGTTTCATCTTCAGAGTCTGGTTTCTCTTTGCTGGCCACAGATGTGCCCTGATAGGACAGGGGTTTAGCATCTCCCTAGGTTCCACAGAAAGCAGCAACCCTCTGATCAGCCCAATCCAGTAGGCGCCTTTATTTGCAGTGTCCTGGAGCCCATTGGCTGAGCACCAATCAGCTTTGCGCAGGAGGACCCTGGCTTTCTCATAAATGTCATGCTGGGCCCTTATTTGTAGAATAATATCCTCCTGATGTAAGCATTGTAGAGAGTCATCCTTTTCAACCCAGCAATAAAAATATAAAATGGAGAGTCATAATTGTTATTCTATAATGGCTTGAGAAACACTTCTGAGTCAGGAAAGCCCTTTCCTCCTTTTTTAAATCAAAGAATTGGACATAAATCCATGAACTCTTGCATGGTGAAGACTTGCTTCCTAAGAAGCTATCTATTTTCCACTAGTAACAAAGGATGTTCTGTAGTCTGTGGTGCATCTAAGAAGAACAAAATTTGAAGTCCTGGATATTACATCATAAGAAACTAAAAGATAATTAGAGCTCAGTTTTTTTAAAGCATGGGGGAAAATTGGCCTCTTTAACGTTTTTCCAGATTTATTTCTATTTCAAGTTAAATAATTCAATTTAAGCCACTATTCAAGAAAGCATGACAATATTGTAGGTACATCATAACAAACATAAATAACAAAGTGGCAGACTAGAATGGCTCAAGAGGTAGAGCACCTGCCTAACAAGCATGAGGCCCTGAGTTCAAACCCCAGTACTGTCAAAAAAAAAAAAAAAGATTCCATCTACCGGTCTTCTACATGTTGGGATCTGTTTCAGTCATTTCACATAGGTTAGTTCATGCAAGTCTCATGGAAAACGCATAATACATGTGTTATTATTTTAATTTTATGAAGAGGAAAATGAAGATAGATAACATTAAAGAATTTACCCAAGGTCACTTATCCATCAAGGGTAAAGGCAGGAATTTGAACCAAGGATATCTGAGTTCAGTCATATCTGCAGACATATAGGATTTTGGCTTAGGAATTATATTTTTCTAAAAAGAGCTTCATTAGGGTTAGATGCAGGATAAAAATAATGAGAAAGTTTGAAGCTTTCTATTTCTTGACAAAAGGGTAACACACACACCACACGTAAAGTAAATACCTCAGGATTTTCCCCATTATGCATATCTTTAATTTTTGCCCTTTTAAAAGTTAGGATAATTAACAATGGTTGAATTCTTATAGTGTGCCTCAGACATGAGGTTCTTAAAAAAAAGATTATCACTTTTAAAATTGACTTAATTCACTTAAATCATATTATATAATTTTTACAAACATTAGAAACACTCAACATACACATAATGACAAAGGCTTGTGGCAGTTCTATTAAGTGTCAATCAATGAGTACTTCAGGAACATTTGTTCTATGTCTACCAGCAAGTCAGTATATATGAGGTACATACAAAAATACACATTTTTCAAATAACTCTCTGTGATAAATTTGATTTGTATCAAATTTATGGCTCCTTTGCATGTTTGGTTCACATTACTTTTCAGATATTCAGGACAAAAAGTAAAAGTATTATTTTTAATGCCAATTTAGAGATGGAAAAAGGAAAAGTATAAGAAAAACTTCTGCCTTATTACTATTCAACAGCACTGTTATGGATGTAATATGGCCTTCCCCTCCCAGATTCATATGTTGAAGCTCTGTATGGGACTGTATGGGCAGATAGAGCTTTCAAAGAAGTAATTAAGTTTAAATGAGGTAGCAAGAGTGGGTCTTAATCAAGCCAGATTTATGTCCTTATAAGAAGAGGAAGAGACACAGTCCACCTGTGCACAGAGGAAAGGCTATGACAGGACACAGTGTGAAAGCAGACCCTCTGTCTGCAAGCCAAGGAGAGGGTTCTCACAATAGATCAACCTTCCGGCACCTTGATCTCAGACTTGCAGCCTCAGAGCTGTGAGAAAAATTCAGTTCTGCTGTTCAACCTGCCCAGTAGGTGGTATTTTGTTATGGCAGTCCAAATAGAAGAATGCAAGCATAAGGGGATTTTTACTCAATACAATACAAAAATAAAATGAAATCATATAAAGTAAAAGTTGCAAACTCTTGCTGTTTTCAAATTACATGATTATCCCAGACAATCTGCCAAAAAATCCAAAGGAATCAACTGACAAGTTACTAGAAGTTTAACAATGAGGTCAAATTTAAGAAAACTATTTTCAGGAGTAATTTTCTTAGACCAGAGTGAAAACAAATTTTAAAATATATTGGAAAATATAAATAGCTTCAAAACTATAAAATATCAAGAACTAAAGAGAACAGTAAGTGTACAGTACATTTTTAAAACTACAAGACTTTAATGACAAACATAAAGGAAATTATGAACAAATGAAAAATTATTTATTACTTGAAAGATTCAGTGTTGTGAAAGGTTCAATTAGTAGCAAGTTAACCTATAAAGTTGGTATAATTTTAATTAAAATTGAAAATTATTTTTTCCACAGAATTTTAAAACTGAATCTTAAATTAATTCAGGAAAGAAAATACTCCACAAATTTTTGGAAAACAAAAACCCAACACTTTGCCAATGTTAAGATATATAATAAAGCAGTAATAATTGTGGTATCGTGGTAGTGTTGGAAGAATCTCTGAATGAGACCCAGAAGTCAAACAACAAGGCAAACAGTTTTACCTCTGCAGAAGGGTGTGCAGTCCACAAAGGTCTGGCAAGCAAGCATACTGAGTGGGAAGTCTGCTTGGGTTTTTATCCCTGATGCAACACTGTCCCCGTCTTCGATTGGTATAAGTCAGGGTTCACAGTATTTCTTGATTAACTATAGATGAGATAAAGGACAAGGTTAACATTTAACATTCCAGAAACCGCAAGTTAAGCGAGCATAATGGGCAGCTGCTTTAAAGTGGATTCAACCTGAGTTGAGTATATAATTCTATTTCTTTGAAGGAAAAGGTAAGTTATCCTCCACAGTAGCAATTTTGTTATTGAGTCAGTAATGGGCAAATAGATTGATAAAATGGAATACAGAGTCTTTTTTATTTTTATTTTTTAATTACTGGGAATACATTGTGACATTTACAAAAATTCTTACAATATATCATCATTGAATTCACCCCCTCCATCATTCTCCTTTATCCCACCTCCTCCCATTCCTGGAATAGTTTCAACAGGTCTCATTTTTCCATTTACATACATGAATACATAATACTTTTACCATATTAACCCTCCTACACCCTTTCCTTATATCCTCCCCTCTCCTAGTGGTACCAACTCCCCAGACAGAACCTGTTTTGCCTTCCTGGAATACAGAGTCTTAAAGCAGATTAGTTTAATATGGAATAAAGGTGGGATTTCAAATATGTGAAAATGGTGAACTGCTCAATTAATGGTGTTCTACACAATAGACTAATCATTTGGTAAAAAAAAATCCTTATTTCACACTTTAAATTAGAATAAATTCTAGAGTATTAGTAAACTAAACCTAATAAACACACAAATATTTAAAATTTTTTTTATATTTTAGGCTGTTTTGATATCAAAAACCTTTCTGGGGACTGGGGATGTAGCTCAGTGGTAGAGGCATGTGTGAGACCCTGGATTCAACTCCCAGTATCAAGAGGGGAAAAAAAAGGCAAAATTAACAACAAAAGACCACCCTTCCCAAGCTTGCTAATTCTTAGAGCTAGCAAGGACTCAGCCAGGAACATACCTGCTATAGTTTTGATCTGAAGTGTCTCTTCTCCCAAAGACCCATATGTTTAAGGCTTGGTCACCAGCCTGTGGGGCTACTGGAGGATGGTAGAATCTTTCAGAGGCTAGGTCACTGGGAGCATGCCCTTGAAGGGGATATTAAGACTCCAGCTGCTTCCTCTTTCTCTCTTTTCTTTAGGGCCAATATGAGGTAAATAGATTCCCTCTACCACATGCTTCAGCAATGATTTGACCAGTCATGCCACGGGCCACAAAGCCACACCCAGGTGATCACCAACTGTAATCTCTGAAATTGTAAGCCAAAACAAATTTTTCCTCCTTTTAAGTTGGTTAGCTCACGTATGTGTCACAGCAGTGGAAAGCTGCCTAACCTACACCCTTCACATGCAAGCTAACAATCCAAAGTCATAACTCTTCTATTTGGTCTTTGTACCTCAAGAAGCAATATTCCTCCACCTTAATCATTCCGGGGAAAGGAACCAAGCAACTGAAAAATATCCCTATACCCAAAATCTGAGAAATTATCCAAACCTGCTAATCCTAAACCTTCACCAGTTCTACCTTGCCTTTATCTTGGAAACCCCAATAAAGGCACTGTCTTCAACCTTCCATTCACATCTGTTTTCTGCCTCAGGATTGCACTGGTATCATCCCCATTTGGCCCTTTGTGTTGTGGCGTGCCTTCTCTATGACCTATAAGCATACATGCTCCTTGACTTATGATGGGATTACATCCCCCAAACCCTTATGAGTTAAAAATCTCATAAGTCAAAAATGTACTTTAGACAGGCACTGGTGGCTCATTCCTGGAATCCTAGCTACTTGGGAGGCTGAGACAAGGAAGATCATGGTTAAAGGCCAGCCTGGGCATATAATTCATGAGACCCCATCTCCAAAATAACCAGAGCAAAATGAACCAGAAATATAACTCAAACAGTAGAGTGCCTGCTTTGCAAGAGAAGGCCCTGAATTCAAACCCCAGTCCCACTTTTAAAAAATGCATTTAATACATCTAACTTACCAATCACTCTAGTTTTACAAAGCAGCACACTGTAGAGTGTGGTTGTCTCCCCTCCTGATCACAAGGTTGACAGGAAGCTGTGGCCCACTGCCACTGTTTAACACTGCAAGAGAGTGATACAATTCCTCTTTTGCAACTACATATTGCCAGTTCAGGGAAAGATCAGAATTCAAAATTTGAAAGATGCTTTCAACCGGATATGTATTGCTTTCACACCACCATAAAGTCAGAAAATTATAGGTCAAGTCATCTGGAGTCCAGTACCATCTGTGTAATAAACTTTGTTTTTTCCTGCACTTCTCCTGTGTGTCTTACTGTGGCCAGCCTTACCTGACAATCACATAAAAGAACACTGGGGCTTGGAGTAAGGCTCAGCAGTAGAGTGCTTGTTTAGCATGCATGAGGCTCTGAGTGAAACAAATAAACAAAACACGGAGACACACAGATGTTTATGTAAGTTCCTATATTAGAAAAAATAAGTCAAAAATTTTATTGGAAAAGTACTCTTAAAAAAACTTAAAATTGGAAACCATGAAGGAAAAGATTGATACATTTTATTATATTTTAAGTACTTCATTTTTATTTATTAATTTCTTTTTTTGTTTATTTATATGTGCATACAATGTTTGGGTCATTTCTCTCCCCTACCCCCTGCTCCTTCCCTTTTCCCCCCCACCCCCTCCCTTTCCCCTCCACCCCCTCACTACCAGTCAGAACTATTTTGCCCTTATCTCTAATTTTGTTGAAAAGAGAGTATAAGCAATAACAGGAAGGACCAACGGTTTTTGCTAGTTGAGATAAGGATAGCTATACAGGGAGTTGAATCGCATTGCTTTCCTAAGTACTTCATTTTTAAAAGAAAGATAGCATAATTAATATTAGCAGGGAAAAGACACAGAAGGATAAACACTTGCAAAACTATAGGAATTCTTACTTATGATACAGAGGAAGAGAGAGAGAGTGAGTGAGAGGAAAGCAGGAAGAGGAAGGATCAAGGGAAGGAAGAAAAGAAACAACCTAACTGCCCATAATAGAGGAAATATTAAATAAACTGGGATATTAACAACATGTAAATGTATGCACTTGTTAAAAAGAATAAGCTGCCTCTATAGGTATTGTCAGAGCAAGTTCTTTATAATATAATGAATAAAGAAAAAATTTATACAACCACATTCCATGTTTTAGTATCAGTTAGCTTCCACTCATAACAAGCCACTCCAATACATAGTTATCCAAATAATTGGGTCAACAATTTGGGCTGGACTCAACAGGACAGTGCTGATGGTATGGGCTAGGCTCAGCTAATCTCATGTGGACTCACACATTTACATTCATGGTGAATAGACAGAGGCCTGAGTTCTTTTTCCATCAGTCTTTCATTCTTCAGGTGATTAGCCCAAGCTTGATCTCATACTCATTTTGGAGTTCTAAGACAGTGAAAAGTAACAAGACCCTTGAGTTCTAGGACTGGAACAGGCACACAACTTTACTTCTCTTGCACTATATTGGTCAAAGCCAGTCATAAGGCTAGCCCAGATTCCAATGGTGGGAAAGTAAATTCCACCTCTCAGTGACATGACTTAACAATCTACCAATTGCCACTAATGTAAAAGCTTATTCGGAATAGAACATATAACTACATATGTACTTACGTCAGTAGATGTAAAGTAAAAGAGTGGAAAACTACCTCCCCCCCAAAAAAAATCCAGCAGTGATTCTCAAAAGAGGAGTAAGATCATGAAAGATCATTAAAATCTTTTGTATTATCTATGCTTTTGAATTTTTATCTTTATAATTCATTTATGAATTGCTTGTATAGTAATATAATAATACTAAAAATTTTAAATATAACAAACTCTAAAACACTCTTGAGTTCAAGATCTGAACATGCATATAAAAGGTCACTCCTTTCGTTATTACATTTCATTTATTTTCCCCAAGTGTTTTATTCGTTAGGCTTTATAGAAAGGGTTGCAACCAGTGGATTTGTCAGTGCCAAGCTAATTTCATAAAATATAACTCTGTTGAATAAATGAAATGAACTCACCATGTGGAGTTCCCAGACCATTTAAAATAAGCATATGTCAGAGAACTAAACTAAAAATGCTTCCTTCTTCCCACACTAAATTAGCTTCTACTTTATAAGTAATTATTACGATAGAACTCAGCAAGCTTTCAAGGAACTGAGCTTTAATATGTAGGTAATAAAAATAGAATTTCTAAATCAGTGGAAAGTTTCTATGTCCAAAGTATAACTTCCTCAGTTCTCAGGGGCACCTGCTGTCTTTCAAGAACTCTTTTGGTTCAAAGTAAATTAAGATACAGGAAGGAAAAAATAATTTTTTTCTTATTTGGTACAGACCAGTCTAAAGAAAGACCAATCAATAAGAAAAAAATCAAACTGAAGTTTAATAACACGGTGTTGTAGATTGAACAATGGTGCCTCCATAAATTCCTGTTGAAACTTAACTCATGTTGAAACAAAATTCATGTTGCAACAATATTAAGAGGGGTCAGCTTTGGGTGGTGATTAAGTGAATGAGATTAGCATTCCTATGAAAGGACTCAAGATTGTTGGAAGCATTCTCTTGTCTTTCCATCCTATGTGAGGACACAGTGTTCCTCCCTTCTGGAGGATTCAGCAAAAGGTGCCATCTTGGAAGCCAAAAGCAGCCCTCACCAGGCAAGGCTAGCATGTTGATCTTGAACTTTCCAGCATCTAGAACTGTAAGAAATAAATTCTCATTCTTTATCAATTATCCAGTCTCAGGTATTGTTATATGAGCACAAATAGATTAAGACACATAGATACCTCCTGTGTACTTGGAAGAATGTACCATGGAAAATGAAGGCCTAAATACCAACCCCAGCTGAAACAAAAAGAGAAAGGAATGGGGAAGACTGGAGGGAAAATCAATTTAATCAAGGGTAAATCTTGTTAGGCAAGACTCATCCATTGATAAGAGTTTCCAGTAATTTAAATTCACCCTCTTCCTTCTGCAGATAGAAAGATAGCCTTTCAAATGGAGATTTCCTTTATAGATGTGAATTTTTCTTACAAACCCATAACTTCTACTCTATTTTCAGAGCCTCTCTTATGTCTGCTGTCTCCCAAAATAATCAACTCAAAATAATCCTTATGCAAAAGAGGCGTATTTTGGAGTGGCATATTCTGGTCTCCTACAGTCATATATTTTGGGATGGCATATTCTGAGCCCCATTGACATCTATCTATATAGCAATCATTCTTAAAAAGTTTATTTCAGATTCTGGCTGTCAAATCCCCAAAAGCTGTATGGTGGCAGAAAAATCTAGCTTCCCCCATTGGCTAATACTGCCCCTACCCATCTGAATATACTGTCTTTTCTTCCCAATTCCTGAGTCTGCACTCTGTACTTTCTCTGGGCCTTTACATCTGCTTTTATTCTGAGCTGTTTAGTAGTGACAGGGAATGGGAAAGCCAGAAAACTGCAGGAGAGTGGAGGGAACATGCTAAAAGACAAGATTCATGAAAGTAAAAATCATATCACTTTAACTGTTTATATTTTCTTTTGTAGAGAATAGTATATCAAATAGTTGTGAGTTACTCATCCAGTTCCATAAACACCTTTCCTTCTATAAACACCTTTCCTTACTCCCTTTTATCATGCAGAATTGGAAACCTACTAAATAAACACTTTTCCCTGTTGGCTTCCAATTAGCAATTAGTTTCCATCAATGAGAAAGGAAGCCAAGAACAGGTTGGAAGACAAAAGGAAGAAAGTAGCCTTTTTTTTTTTTTCTGTCTTGGTGATGCCTCTAATGGAAGAAGCAACGCCTACAGGAAATTTCAGGGTCACCAGATCCTGCAGTGTAAGGAGGGTGTGTACTCCAGCTTCCAGAAGAAGAACCAAGGTGGTAAGTGAAACAGCAGTGCCAGACAGAATCCCACTAGTCTTAGTGGCTAAGTAAACATGGCCTCCATGAACATGGTTTTTCCTTCTGTTCTTCCAACCCTAGAGATGAGTGAGGTTTTCTGCAGTTGCTGATGCCTGGGTAGTGTTCTCTATCATCATTTTGCAATTCCAGCGTCCTTCCAGGATGACTTGTTTACTGTTTTGTTGATGTACATACAATAAATGGTGTACATTTAAACTCTGTGATTCGATAAAGATTAACATACGTATACACTATAATACCACTGTAGGAGTGAGGGAAATTTCCCTACACACTCTGAGTTTTGCTGAAATGAACAGACAATAGATAGATTAATAGGGGAAAAGGGGCCCACAAATTTATTAATGTGCATTGGAAATTAATGTGCCACAGGAAAGTGATTACTTAATAACCCAGTGAGGTTTAGGGACTCATAGGCCCTTCTTTGTAGGGGAGAGGGAGATTGGGGAATTAGGCAATTTGAAGGAGTACTGAATGATTTTTAGGGAGAATGAATGGGCCAAGAGGACAGACAATAGTTTGAAAATGATTGTCTTTGGAAGCATGAATGGCCCCAGAAGACAGACAATAGTCTGTGACAAAGTCTACCCATGTATGATTGCAATCCTCAATCTTCCTTCCTGCAATACAAGTTTCAAATGATAAAACCTCAACGAATGATTCTCTTTGGTGAATCTAGCCTTTAGGCAGATAAAGGAATATCAGAGTACAGCTTCTTCCAGCATCTGCTGACCTCCAAAGGCCTTCAATTTAAAATAATCAGCATTCCAGAGTGCCACTATCTGAGCTCTAACACCATCGGCATATCCATCATCTAAGCTCTCTTTCCCCTTCCCTGACTGCTTATCTGCCTTCCATCATTGTAGATGGCATTTTCTATATGGAATCATGTAGAATGCACACCTTTAATTTTTTAAAAATTATTCTACTCAGCATAACTGATCCATATTTCAATAATTCATTCCCTTTTATTGCTGAGTAGTATTCCTTTGTATGCATTATCAAGTTTTTTTTTACCATTTGGCTCCTGATGGGCATTTGGATTTCCAGTTTTGAGCTATTATGAACAGAGATGCTCTGATCACTTGTATAGAAAGTCTTTGTATGAATATATGCTTTCATTACTCCCAAGTAAATACCTAAGTTTAGAATGGCTGGTAGTTATATGTCTAAATTATTAAGAAGCAGCTAAATAGTTCTCAAAGTTGTATTATTTAAAATTTCCACCAGCGATGTGAAAGAATTTCAGTTCCTCTATATCTCTATCAATGCTTGATATGGTCAATGTTCTTAATTTCAACCAGTTTACTCCTTTTAACAATTTTGTAATCAATTTCCTAAAGTGTCTTTGTTTAATCTCTATTAGTGACTCCATTATTTCTCGTTGGATACTCACTCAATACAAATATTAAGTGACTCAATACTTACCACATATTAGATGAGCAAATGAACGCGTGATTGATAAGAAAACTTTTAGGGTGTTAAACGGTTAAAAAATCATGTTTAGTCAGGCTGAAAGTCTATGATCTCATAGCCCCCATGCTCAATCTGTTAAATTCTCTTTCCATTTTTTTCTTCTTCATATTTAAAAAATACTTGAATAAAGTAGGCCTACTTTATTTCTGTCAGTGCTAAGTAATGAGAATACAGGCTTTGGAAATAACAGACATTCCAATTGCTAGTCAGAGAAATCTCAGCTTGTTAAGAAGACAATACATATTCCTTCTTCCATAACTGAAACACAAAACTCTCTTCTACATCATTCCACTATATGTGTCAATGATATTCTAACACAGGAGTTCTATCATAAATCTGAGTTCAGAGGTTATTGCTATAGCTTGCAGAGATAATCATAAAGGCTGTAATTGCAATCAGTCTTGCTTTAAAACATGTTGTCAGATAATGACCCATTTGAGATCAATACATGTACTTGTATATTTTCTCTGTTAAGTCAGAAGAGAGTTTCAGGCATTTCTTTCATATCCCATTTGCAGAAAGGTAAAAATGATGGTAACCTAAAACTTATCACTCTTTGGGATATCTTATTTAAACAAAGGATTTGAAAGAATATTTTGTGTACATTACAATAATAAATGTTTGAAAAGAAAAACTGGCGAAGGTTAGCATTCAGGTTAGTGTGAGCAATGGGGACACCCTGTGTACATACTGGTCACTCTTCATATACTTCAAGTACTTCTTCTGCATAACTGGTGTGAAAAGACAGGGAGGTTCAGGAAGCTCAGTGGGGCACAGAAGGGTCTCTGAAACAGAAGCCAGAGCACTAGAGTCCCCTTTGATAGAGTATCTTGGACCCCCTCCCATAGTCATTTCCTAAGCACTGGCTGGGGAGAGCCCTCACCCAGCAAGCTTCATCCTCCTTTTGCTAACATTGGACAGCACACCTGATTGTGCTGCTGTCTTAACTGAGGCAAGCTGAAACAGATGGTAGTGACCCATTTCTTCCTGGGGCAATGGGGCAGGAGTTAAGCATGATTAGAGCACTGTTAAATGCTATTAAAGCGTGACTAATGTTAATGATAAGCCTTTATTGTAAGCACCCTCTTGAGAGTTTATTTTGTCCTTTAAATATGCTGAGCTGTTGGGGGCTAGGGAGATGTAAGTTCCTAACTGATAGCTATTAGACCCTTCCCTGGGACCCTGGCTGCCTCAAGTGAAGGACTATCAGCTAAGCAGCCAGCCAGACCAGCACTGGCTGCTTTGAACATTACACAGACATCTTGAGGAAGCTACACAACAACCACCACTTGCTACTGACATGTCACTCCATCTTCTGAAGACACTGTCTCAGCAACATCTTACATCAGGCTTTTTTGCTACCACAAGCCTCAGCAAACTTAGATGATTTTGTAGCCATTTTCACCCAGGCTAGAGGAGGAGCACTTCCCTTGGTGGCCCAGCAGAAGTTCTGTGATTGAAGCAAATATGGTTCTTTATTTGCATAAGGACTGCCATAACTGGTGACAGGGACTGCCATGATTGGTACAAACATGATCCTTCATTTGCATGAGGGGGCTTCCATGGTTCACACAGGTACCCATGTCACATTCCTTTTCTGGCTACATAACCAGGCTGCTTGACTCATTTGGTGAACAGCTAAAAGACACCCTCCTGTGCTTCTCCCTTGGTATTGAAATATTAGGTCCAAATACTTCTCTTCAGTTGTCTTTCTTACTGAGCTGGTAACACCAAGGAAAGAAGAGAAGAGCTGCTGGTGGAGACATGTCCAGTGGCAGAGTGGCCAAAGCCATCCCAGCAAGGCAGCAACAGAGCTGAAAAGTGGCCAGGACAACACTGGTGGCTGACCAGGGCTGCTGATGGCAGTAGGAACAGTGCTTGCCTCAGTGGCCATTGGGGGCCTCCAGAAGCAGCAGATATAAAAGCAACAGGGCGACTAGAGTCATTCTAGGAGTGAATATGACATCAGTGGAGTGTAAGAGCTGTAACGCTTGCAACCACCTCACTGTCAAATGCTCCAGGATCCAAACCACAGAGGCCAAGAGCTGCAATATTTGTCTGCTGGTCCAGCTAGCAAAGCACCTTGCACCAACCCCGGAAGCAGCTATGACACTAGAGAGTGCCACCTGCTGCCATCTGCCACTGCTTGCAAAAACTAGCCAACGATCTGAGCATGGTGGCACATACCTATAATCCTAGCTACTCAGAAGGTGGAAGCAGAAGGATTGAGGTTTGAGGCCAGCCTGGGAAAAAATTAAAGACTCTATCTCAACAAAATAACAAGCCAGATATAGTGGAACACACACATGGTCCCAGCTACTTTGGAGGCAGAGATAAGAGGATCATAGTCCAA
Source organism: Castor canadensis (assembly GCF_047511655.1). Lineage (NCBI taxonomy): Eukaryota > Metazoa > Chordata > Mammalia > Rodentia > Castoridae > Castor > Castor canadensis. The sequence goes on along the minus strand of NC_133397.1, from coordinate 86,210,696 downwards.
GGCCAGCCTTGGCAAAAGTTCAAGACCCTATCTGAAAAACAAACTAGAAAAAAAAAAAGACTGAGTGTATTGTTCAAGTGGTAGAGTACTTACCTAGCAAGTGCAAGGCCCTGAGTTCAATCTAGGGGACAAAAACAAAAACAAAACAAACAACACCAAAAGCCCAGAACAACTTGGAGGAGTTCCTCCTTACCTTACCTAATCACAATTCTATCTAAGTAGAGAAGAAAGACCTAGCCAGTTAGTTTGTGACAAGGCTTTCCCCTTTGAATAACCATTTCAACAGTAAAGACAGAAGCACAGGGACACAGTCATTCTCTCTAGCCAGAATCATCCCAGTGCCAAAAACATGCCTCTAAGACCCCTGAATGGATTTCAGGGAGCAACCTGAGTCTAGAAGTTAAACTTTCCCAGTGGAAATTGAGATCCAGTCATTACCTTCATTTCATAAGGACCATTTACTACTGGGCTTGGTAACTTTTCATCCATTTTTTTTTTTTTGCTGCTATAACAAATACTTGAATCTGCCTAAGAGGTTAATTTAGCTCACAGTTTTGGAGATTCAAGAACTCAGTAGACAGTATTGCAATGGCAGGAGAGTGTACAAGAGGAAGAGGTCACGCTGAGAGACAGGAAGCCAGAGAGCAAGAAGGGGACAGTCTTGCTTTTTAATTACAACTTATCTCACAGGAATTAACTGGGGTCCCATGAGAAGAAAACTATGGTCATCTCTTTGAAAAGCAATGCTATCAGTAACCTAACTGCTCCCCACTACACTACAACTCTTAAATGTTCCACACCTCCTAGCATGGCCACATGAGGACCCAGCTTCCAAACATGTAGCCTTTGGGAGCATTCAAACCATACCCAAACCAGGGGGCATGGATACCTCTGAGTATATGAGCAAACCAACAGGTCCTCATCTCTAAACAATTCAGGGGCACCTCTGGTTGTCCCAAGTTTCTATATCCTTGCAGGGCTTTGGGCACATGGGTCTTCCCACAGTTCTTTCCATGCCTCTTACTAAAATAACCAGCCCCTTTGGGAGAAGGGTTCTCTGGATGTAGTCCTCAAACTACCTGCTTCTGAAACTCCTGGGGTATGAATGAAAAAAATACAGGTTCTTGAGCCCCATTCCAGATTCTGAATCTGGACACAGTAATCTGCTTTGTAAACAAGTTTTTGCAGAGGGTTCTGCTTCAATGTGAATTTTAGAACCTTTGCCTATGAATCAGAAACCACAGTTAATAATCTCAATTCAAGCAGAATTAGGCAAGTTTTCTTGTTTGCTCAACAACTCATTCTCAGCCCACTTAGCAGACCTTCTGCCTTCTGACTCCAGTCAGCATGACTATGGGCTCTCATCTCACCTTCAAATTAAGGATGCTGAAGACATGAATAGATATTTTTATACTGGTTCTGAAAAAAACATGAAACTAAATCTAATGCCAAAAGTAGATAAATAACAGAAGATTCCCTGAAGCAAAGTGAAATGTCTTAGGTTGTCCTTGCCTAACCAGCTCCATATTTTGATCTGAGCAGTCACCTGACCACTTTAAATGTCATTTGTGCACTTGCCCAGGCAACCTGGGAGATGGAAAGTTTTAAGAGGTTTTTATGATTCAAATTTGTCATTTATAGAAGTAGTGTGGAAACAACACCCAAGAGTTGTTGGCTGCTTTGCTCTGTAGGCATCCTGGCCTTTACATTTTATAACCCGCCATGAATAATTCTCACAGTGCTCCATCACGATTAGTCAGATGTCACAGGCTCATTTTTTCATCCCAGGGCCACACTGTAATACCATTTAGCCCACACTTTAATGTCATCTTCCTCAGGATTCTGTGTTTTTATTACCCATCATGACACCATAGGAGTATGCTTCCCAGAATGCATTAAGGCACACATATTATCCACTGTGGAGAAAGCAATCAGTTCTCAGAAAATAAAACTGGGATGGCAACAGCACATTTATTTCTCTATTTCTCCTGTTAGTAATTTTCTTTTGGGAGAGTTTGCAGACCAGTTCATAGACTTACTCAGTTTCCTACTGTGTGAAGCTCTAGGATTCTTATAATCATAATTACCCAGCTATAATATTTGTCATCACTATATTTGTCAGAAAGCAAAAACCCACATCCTAAGCCCATGTCATATCATCAAGCATACGTATGAAAAAACTTAGCTATCTAATGAATCTTTAAAGACTGGAATATGTCATCAAATGGCAAATAAAGGACTTTTTCACATCAATCTGAAACATCATTTCCTTTTGTGCTTCTGAAATTCACAAACCAAAATCAAGATGAGCAATATTTGAGATTGTCTATTTTACATAGATAACTATATTAGCTATCTTGTTCATAGGCAGACTCCAGATGTTAGGGGGGGTCTTTGGTACAGGATAAGTTACCAATCATTGGGAAAGACTAGTATCTGAAAGGTGGAAAGAAGATGGCAGATCAGCTGGGGACCTTGGGTCAAAAGATTGACATGGTAGCAAATTCCCTGAGTTTTTGACTAGGAACTGAAGAAGCCAGCAACCCAGCAATGCCAATGGGTCTTTAATACACAAGCTCAAGAAAAAAAAAGAAATCTCAATTTTTTAAGTATAAAAGGTTCAGAAATTGAAAATAACCTACTACATAAACAGGCTAAAGAAGAAAAATTACATGATTATGTTAATCAATGCATTAAATAAAATATTTGACCAAATTCAGCACTGATTCTTGATAAGCCAAATTAAACCAAACCAAACAAACAAAATAAACAAATAATACTCAGGAAAACAAGAATAGTGGGGCACTTCCTCAGTTTGTGAAGGAGTATCTACAAAAAACTTAGCTAACATTTTACTGAGTGGTGAAAGGCTGACCATCCTCCCTCTAACAACTGGAACACCTCAAGGCCATCTGTTTTTACCATTCTTACTCAACATATGGTATAAGTTCTAACCAGAGCAAAAAAGGCACGAATCAGAAATAAAAGACATATTTACAGATTACAAAGGAAGAAATTAAACTGTTCCTATTTTCAGATGACATGATTTTCCATCTAGAAAATCTCAAGAAAAAAAACAAGCCCTAAAACAAATAAAGTACATTAGATCTCAAGACCTTAGTCACCTTGCCTAACCGAAATTTTATACCCTTCGACACTGCATTGTTTCTTTCTTTTTTTTTTTTTTGACGTCAAAAAGGCTTTAATGTTCAAAGTCATGTCAGACAGAGAAATATCTTTAATGCAATTTCTGTTGAGTTTTGGATAAAAAACATGTCAGGAAGTTGTTAAGCATTTTTAATGACCAAAGTGAGTGAACAGTTACAAAGAATCAAGTGTCAATACTACTTCAAGGTTATGTTAAATATACTTTTCCTTGGGCAAATTTTAATTAATTTCTTTTTTTTTCATTTACTCATATGTGCATACAATGTTTGGGTTATTTCTCCCCCCTACCCCCTGCTCCCTCCCTCTACCCTCTACCCCCTCACTTCCAGGCAGAAACTGTTCTGCCCTTATCTCTAATTTTGTTGAAGAGAGAGTATAAACAATAAGAAGAAGGACAAAGCATTTTTGCTAGTTGAGATAAGGATAGCTACACAGGGAGTTGACTCGCATTGCTTTCATGTACATATGTGTTACATTCTAAGTTGATTCTTCTCGAACTGACCTTTTCTGTAGTTCCTGGTCTCCTTCTTCTATTGGCCTCTGTCACTTTAAAGTTTCTGCATTAGTTCCTTTGCATTGAGGGCATCAAATACTATCATGTTTTTTGGGTTTCTTACCTATCCTCATACCTCCCTTGTGTGCTCTCGCTTTATCATGTGATCAAAGTCCAATCCCCTTGCTGTATTTGCCCTTGATCTAAATTCCACATATGAGGGAGAAAAAACAATTATTGGTCTTGTGAGCCTAGCTAACCTCACTCAGGATGATGTTCTCCAGTTCCATCCATTTACTTGCAAATGATAACATTTCATTCTTCTTCGTGGCTGAGTAGAATTCCATTGTGTATAAATACCACATTTTCTTAATCCATTCGTCAGTAGTGGGGCATCTTGGCTATTTCCATAACTTGACTATTGTGAATAGTGCTGCAATAAACATGGGTGTGCAGGTGCCTCTGGAGTAACCTGTGTCACAATCCTTTGTGTATATCCCCAAGAGTGGTATTGCTGGATCATATGGCAGATCTATGTTTAGATTTTTAAGAAGCCTCCAAATTTTTTTCCAGAGTGGTTGTACTAGTTTGCATTCCCACCAGCAGTGTAAGGAGGGTTCCTTTTTCCCCACATCCTTGCCAACACCTGTTGTTGTTGGTGTTTCTAATGATGGCTATTCTAACAGGGGTGTGTCTAAAGGACTCAGGAGCCAGCTTGAGAAGACTCCAACACACCAAAGATGAGACAGGATAAGTTTTAATACTGTCAAATGCAGTGTATTGAAACCCAGCAAGTATATTTTAATCTCTGAACTCATAATGGTATTTTTAAAAAGGCTTCTCACTTTCAGAGCACAAGTAAAGGAAAAAAAAAAAACCAAGTACTTTCTCTACCTTCCCCTGAACTAGCCCAACATGTAACCAAGTAGTAGAGGGTAGGTAGTGTCTCTTTGGAAAACTCTTACAACCAGTAAATCCTCAGGATGGTTGGTTTTGATCAAGTGCATTTCTTGATTTCTTGGGTGTGTTTGTGGGTGTTTCCAGAGAAGTCTGGCAAGTCGGTCAGTGAACTGAGTGGAGAAGACCTCCCTCAGAGTGTGAGGGTCCTATTCCATTGTCTGGTTGGAATAGGAAACAGGAAGAAAGGTTAAACTTGCTGGTTCTTGCTGTATCTTCTTTCCAGATCAGGCATGTTTTCTGTTGCTGCCACTGCCACTCTTGGACATCAGATTATAGATTCATTATCCTTTGCACTCTGGGACTTGCACCAGTGGCCCTTTGAGGTGGAAGGGACCTCTTGGGCCTTCAGACTTGGACTAGAGCTGCATCATCAGTCTCTCTCATGCTGAGGCTTTCAACTTTCTAGACTGAGTTGCTATGTGCTTCCCTGGCTCTCCAGCTTCAAATGGCCAATATGGAACTTTTCAGACTCTGTGATGGTGTGGGCTAATCTAAAAAAATCTAACAAATCCCTATAAAATATATACATGTTTAACTCTCAATAGAATGTTTCTCTAAAGAACCCCGAATAATGCAATGCATGAGAAATTTTGGAACTGGTATATCATGTTTTTTGCAACTCACAAAGAATGGCAGTCATAAAGCATCAATGACTGATAAGATCACAAAAGGGAGGAAACCAGAAATAACATGCTGGCCATAGCCAAGCACAGCCCAGATTCTCACCAAAGAAGTTGAAACAAGTTCTAATCCAATCTCTGGACCAGCTGTCAATTGGCAGGAAATACAAAGAACAACTTGGTGAACCAAAACATGAAGTTATACAATCAGCAAAATTTGGACTGTGAGAAACCCTGCTAGTTATTGGCCCTTGTTCTTCAACACATAAGTTATGAAGAAAAGAAAGAAGAAAGAATCTACAAATTGAAAGATACCCAAGGATAACAAACTTTTAAGAAACTGTGAAGAATGTCTCTTTATATTCTTCTAGCACAAGGCATTGGTGTCAAAAGGTCTGATGATAATCTAATTTCGTATCTCTTAGAGTAACAGATTCTTTTTTTCTAGATGCTTAAATAAAAATTTTTCTTTTTCACTAAGATGTAGTATATTTACCAGAATTAACCTTGGTGTTGATCACAGGACTTCAATCATGGGTTATACAGGGTGCTCTTTCATATGAAATTTCTATTTTTTTTCTGAAAAGTTGTTTTGAATTACAGTTCTAGTGTAAGCTTGCATCCTTGCTTTGGTTTTCTTCTTTACGACTCTGATTTTTCATCACTGTTCTTTGTTCATCTTCAATATTTGCCATTTTTCTCTCAAGTCATTTTTGATCTTTTTAATTTTATTTTTTACCTTGTATTTACTTTTCCATCTGTTACTTATTTATTTTGGTGGTTTTTGTCTAATTTGTTGTTCATTTCTGAAATTATTTTTTGCCATTATTGCTAATTCTATCCTGGATTTCATCACCACATTTCTGAGTTTTTTTAATTCTGATTTGAATTTTCTTTCATGTATCATATCATTTTCTTAAAGCTTTTAATTTGTTTTCAAGTACTTTAATTCTATTTGGTGGGTACATCTTTATGATACATTTTCTGTTTTATTTTTACTTATTTTTATTACTGTTGAACTGGAGGTACACTGTGACATTTACAAAAGTTCTTACCATACATCATAGTTGAGTTCACCCCCTCCATCATTCTCCTTTATGCCTCTTCACCCCCCATTCCAGGAATAGTTTCAATAGGTCTCATTACCATTTTCATACATTAGTGCATAACATTTTATCATCAAGGGTATTACCCTACACCTTATTTTCTTTCTTCTGATTTCATATGGTCTTTGAGCTTGAACCTTCCCTGTGGCTCTTTTTCACGTGGAATTAGTTTTTCTAAACTTTTAGAATAAGAAAGGATTCAGAAAGATCTTCCTAACTCCCAATTTACCCTCTTCTGTCATTTTTGTGGATGTTAAAAAACAGGGCAGTTTGCTTCCTGCCCTTTAATGCCTCTGTTACCCTCCATCCTTAGACTTAGATCATACCATTCCTTCATCATTGTCATGTCCATCCTGCTCCACATTTTTTTCACTCCTAACAATGGCTCCCCATCCTGGATGAGATCCCTAGTGACTCATCCTGGAGAGGGCCTCCTAGGATGAGAATGCTCCAGTTCCTCCAGTCCTAACCACTGCTCTGCTTGTACCTGTTTTTGGGCCAGCAAGAATCTTCACCACCTCAGCTGCTGTTCTCAAACTGGTCCTCTGTGCTCCTTGGGGTTTCTCTAGTTCTCAGATCTTTCAGATGCAGCCTGGTTGCTTCTTTTTTTTTTTTCCTGTACAGTTCTGCTAGAGAGTCTGTGAATTATCCCTGCCCAGTGGTGTTTTGAGGTTTGTGATAATATCTTAGCACCCAGTTTGATTGGAAATGGTGTTCATACTCCCTAGTTGCTCAGTCTGTTTTTATTGAATATTTTGAAAAAATAAAAACCTATGTGGCCATTATCACCTTCATATTTCTAGAATTCTTCTCTTGTTTTTGAATATTCTTTCACAGTATCACTTGTAATGGTTTCACATGATCACATTTTATGGAAGGACCAACTATTCTAAATGGGTCCCTTTTGTTGGACACTTAGCTATGTCAAATTCTTGTATGTCATATACAGCAAGATGGTAAACCTTGCAGCTAAATCACAAGTGCTTTTGCTGGGAGAGCACTCAGAGACTCTATCTCCCTCAGGAAAGGACCCCAGTCCTCCCTTATACTTCATCAGGTCCCTGCCACTACCCTCCATGCAGGAGTACTTTGCCCCACATCCTGTAACATCAGATTTGGTGGTCTACTCAGAGACCACCAAGACTGATCTCAATGTCTCACACAAACATATACCTCAGTCAAGGACAGGATTTCAAGCCTCTCCACTCTGGAGTTCTTTTACTACCCTGCTCAGTACATTCTCTAACTGAACACCAAAACTTCTGTCTAAACTCCTTCCACTCTGCCCTCTGCAGCTTCTGGTCTGTGACCAGGAAATCCTCTACAAGGTTTCCATGTACTTGGTGGTGAAACTACACTTCTCAGAATTCCCTTTACTATAAATTCCAAGTTAAGGAATGCTACAAGAGCTACTCTTGGGCATAGTTTGGGATATAGAAGTGAAGCCAATGTCACTGATGCCCCATACTTGTCCTTGTAATCACTGCTCTTCCCAAACTGGACTATCCTGCACTCATCCAAAATAGCAATACAGATACATCATGCAGCTCCCGTGGCCTCATGTCACTCGTGTGGCTTGAGGTGTGCACAGTGCAGTTAACTGCTTCCAATTCTGCTTCCCATGTTCATGCTGGAATTTTGATTACTTCATTTGGAAACAGATCCACAAAGAGGATTTCTCCCAAACATGCAAGGGCTGGCCAAAACATGCCAGTAGCTATCACTATGGTGCATGTCCATTGGTCAGTGGTCTCTGTCATAGTCATTGTTGTGACTGTTGCTAAGTCCCTGTCATCTCCCAGTTCAGGGAGAGTTTGAGAAAGCAAGATTTACCTCCAGAGAATGCAGAGGATTAAAAAACAAGCACCAGATGTCAGATATCTGCAAATTTTCACAGCAAGGGTCCATTTTCGCTCATCTCTAAATTGCTTTAAACAGTTTACTAAACATTAGCATCCAATTTTCAATATTACAAATATAAGGCATGGATTTTTTAAAAGTTACTTTGACTTGAAGAAGGAAAATCATATACAACTCAACTCCATGAAATAACCACTATCAACATTTGGCATTTATCTTTCTGGTCTTTTATCAATATATAATATACCTCATGCTCCTTTTAAAAAATGAATTAAATTATATATAATATTTTATCTTAAAAATAAGGCATAGATTTTTTTCTATATCATGAAAAATTCATCAACAGCATCTTCATTTTTGCTTTATATTGATGGGGGTTCTGGGGGTCAAACTCAAGGCTTTGCATTTGCTAGGCAGGTGCTCTACTACTTGACTTAGACTTTTTGAAGCTTTTATAGAATTAAAAGCAACATTATGATCACACTTTATATTAAGCTTTCACACATATAAATGTGTGTTGTGCCTAGGGTTACTGGGTCAAGAGATACAAAATGTTAAGGCTTTTAAAGCAAATTTTCTGATTTCCAATAACCAAGACAACTTCCAGCTCTTTCCTAAAAACTTGTACTATAATTAATTAGGCTGGTTTTCATCCCACTACCTGCCATGTATCAAGAAATGTTTGTTTCAGGAAGTAAAATTATATGTAGCCTTTCTTCACCATGAGATAATCCAGGATTATGAAAGTGAAATGCTATTATTAGTGTCTCACATTCCCTTTGTCACTAATCCTATTCTGCCCCTTTCACATTGTAAGGGTTGGGTCTCCCAGGCCTGCCTTTCCCCCACTGTGCATTGAATTCCAGTATTTAGCCTTGAAATCCTTTTTTTTAAATTTATTTTTTATTATTCATATGTGCATGCAATGCTTGGGTCATTTGTCCCCCCTGCCCCCACCCCCTCCCTTACCACCTACCCCACCCCCCTCTCTCTCCCTCCCACCCCCTCAATACCCAGCAGAAACTATTTTGCCCTTATCTCTAATTTTGTTGAAGAGAGAGTATAAGCAATAATATAGCCTTGACATCCTTATAACTTAGTTAAATATACCTCAGAAAGAGATATGTTTTCCCATATCCCTGGGAAAACAGAGTCTGCTTTGCATAATAGAGCTGTTCTTACAAATGTAATTGGACTTCAGATTGCTTTGCTATGAAAGTAAATTTGTTTATTACAAAGTCTATAATTCTGATTGTCTTTTAAAAACAACAAGCATTGAAATTTGATCTTGCATATCAGAAGTTACTAAGTACACCAAAGTAGTACTTAGAAAGAAATTTATATCTTAAATGCTGTTAGAAAGTAAGTCAGTGGTGGTTCATTTTCAAGGCAAGGCATTTAACTCTACCAGCTTGTTTGTATACCAGCCTGCAGATGTTGGGGGAGGGGCAACTGATATCAAATTTAAACTGGGAGGGGTAAATCACATAGATTAAAAAAAACTGTGTATGTTCCAGAAGGTACATAGTACAGGGAGACCTTCCTGCCACAGTAAGAGGCGAATCTCACTTGTAAAATTTGACCAATCCCAAGAGAAGTATATTTTAAAATAACCCAATAGGTATTAAGTGACAGCTGGGGAAAATAATATAAACTCCATAGTACACAGCCAATGAGGAACCAGGAAGGGACCTGCATGCTAGCAATAAATGCTTATTGTAACTGTTCTGATGTGTGTGGCTTACTAGACACCCAATCATGCAAGATTGTAATTAAAGTCTAGCTTCTACTGTACTTCACATATCTCTGAATGAAACAGCAGGACAACCACTCTTCATCAAAAGCCAATTCTACCACTAAGGATCCAAACACCTACATAGAAGAGCTATCAAATAATGAATTCCAAGAAACAATAGTAAAAATGATTAACGACCTCAAAATAGACATACAAAAGTTAGTACTTTACTTCAAAGAGGACATAAATAAACAATTAAATGACCTCAAAGTGAATACAAATAAACAGATGAATAAAATTAAGAACACTATTCAGGATATGAAAGAGGAAATCAGTAAACATATGGAAACCCTGAAAAAAAGAATCAACCCAAAATAAACAACTCAATATCCCAAACAAACATCACAATCGAAAGGTTGGTGAACACAGTGGAGCAAGTTGAAAATAGAGTATCAGGAACAGAAGACAAAGTAGAGGAATTAGACCAAACGGTAAAAAATCATGAAAGAATGCTAAGAAAACATGAACTGGAACATGCAAATATCTGAGACAGCATGAAAAGACCAAACTTACTAGTCATGGGTGTAGAAGAAGGAGAGGAGATACAAACTAAAGGCATTGACAACCTATTCAATAGAATAATAGCAGAAAACTTACCTAACCTCTAAGAAAGAGAGTGTCACCCAGGTTCAGGAAGTTTACAGAGCACCAAACCATCAGGATCAAAAAAGAAACACTCCCAAACACATCATAATCAAAACAGCACACAGAACAGAGAAAGACTCTTGAAAGCTGCTAAAAAGCAAAAACAAGTCACAAATAAAGGCAAACCCATTAGAATAACAAGATTTTTCAACTCAAACTCTAAACACAAGAAGGTCATGGAAAGACATAATTCAGGCCCTGAAAGAAAATAACTGTCAACCTAGACTAATCTACCCAGCAAAACTACCCTTCCTAATTAAAGGAGAAACTAAAACTTTCCACAGCAAGGAAAAACTAAAGGAATTTGTGATCAAGCCAGCACTACAGAAGATACTTAAAGGACTTTTACATATAGAACAAGAAACTAGAGTGAGTGATACAGGAAGATTCAAGAAAAAAAAAAACTCTTTTGATCATGCAGAGCAGTAAACAAGGAATAGGTAAAACTAAACAACAGGGGAACAAAAATGACTGGAAACAACAGGCACCTCTCAATATTAGCACTGAATATAAATGGACTCAATGCCCCAAAAGACATAAAAGAGCATATTGAATTAAAAAACAGGACCCAACCATATGTTGCTTATAAGAGACTCATCTCACTGATAAAAAAATAAACAGTGACTTAGAGTCAAAGGATGGAAAAAAGTTTTCCAAGCAAAAGGACCCCATAAACAAGCAGGAGTAGCTATTTTCATATCTGACAAACTAGACTTCAGACTAAAATCAGTCAGCAGAGACAATGAAGGTCACTTCATATTAATGAAAGGAACAATTCATCAAGAGGAAATATCAATCCTTAACATATATGCACCAAACACAGGGGCACCCATCTACATTAAAAAAAAAAATCTCTAATGGCCTAAGAGCACAGATAGACACTAACACAGTGATAGTGGGAGACCTGAATACCCTACTGTCACCAATAGATAGGTCGTCCAGACAAAAGATCAACAAAGAAACTTCAGAGCTACCCCATGCATTGGACCAAACAGACTTGGTCGGTATCTACAGAATATTTCACCCAACACCTAGGTAATACACATTCTTTTCTGCAGCTCATGGAACTTTCTCCAAAATATATCATATTTTAGGACAAAAAGCAAGTCTCAAAAAATTCAAGAAAATTGAAATAACCCCTTGTATCATATCAGATCACAATGGAAAAAAACTAGACCTCAACAACAAAAGAAATCCCAGAAAATATTCAAACTCTTGGAGACTGAACAACACACTGCTGAAAAACCAATGGGTGATCAAAGTAATAAGGGAAGGAAGAAATAAAAAAGTTCCTAGAATCCAATGAAAATAAAAATACAACCTACCAGAATCTGTGTGACACAATGAAGGCCATGCTAAGAGGAAAGTTTGTAGCTATAAATGCCTATATTAAAAAAACAGAAATCTCTCAAATAAGCAATCCAATGATGCACATTAAGCTCCTAGAAAGACAAGAACAAACCAAACCCAAACCAGCAGATGGGGAGAAATAACAAAGATCAGGCCGAGATAAATGAAATCAAAACCAAACAAACTATACAAAGAATCAATGAAACAATAAGTTGGTTCTTTGAAAAGATTAACAAGATCAACAAACCCTTAGCCAACATGACAAAACAGAGGAGAGAGAAGACCCAAATTAATAAAATCAGAGATGAAAAAGGGGATATAACCACAAATACCAATGAAATTCAGAAAACAATTAGAGAGTACTTTGAAAACTTATATTCAAGTAAACTGGAAAATCTAGATGAAATGGATAAATTCCTAGATGCATACAACCAACCAAAATTGAACCAAGAAGATATTAACCACCTAAGTAATCCTATTTCATGCAATGAAACTGAAACAGTAATAAAGAGTCTCCCTACAAAGAAGAGCCCAGGACCTGATGGATTCACAGCCAAGTTTTACTAAAACTTTAAAGAACTAACACCAATTCCCCTCAAACTTTTCCAGGAAATAGAAAGGGAAGGAACACTACCAAATTCATTCTATGGAGCCAGCATCACACTTATTCTGAAACCCAATGAAGATGTAACTAGAAAAGAGAATGATAGACCAGTATCTTTAATGAATACAGGTGTAATGATTCTCAACAAAATACTGGCAAACAGAATTCAACAACACATCAAAAAGATCATACACCATGACCAAGTCAGTTTCATTCCAGGGATGCAAGAATGGTTCAACATAGTACGTCCATAAATGTCATACAGTATATAAACAGAAGCAAGTACAAAAACCACATGATCCTCTCAATAGATGCAGAAAAAGCTTTTGACAAAATCTAACACCCTTTCATAATAAAAGCTCTGAAGAAACTAGGAATAGAAGGAACGTTCCTCAACCTAACAAAGGCTATATATGACAAATCTAGAGCCAACATCATTCTAAATGCAGAACAACTGAAACCATTCCCCTTAAAGTCAGGAACGAGACAAGGCTGTCTGCTTTCTTCACTCCTATTCAATACAGTTTTGAAATTCCTAGCCAGAGCAATAAGAGCAAGAAATAAAAGGGATTCAGATAGGGAAGGAAGAAGTCAAACTATCCCTATTTCCAGATGAAATGATCCTATACCTTAGAGACCCCAAAAACTTGACCAAAAAATTAGAAATCATAAACTCTTTCAGCAAAGTAGTGGGATACAAAATTAACATACATAAATCATTAGCTTTTCTATACACCAACAACACACAAACTGAGAAAGAAATCAGGAAACAATCCCATTTACAATAGCCTCAAAAACAATAAAGTGCCTCAGAATAAATTTAACAAAAGAAACCAAAGACCTTTTTAATGAAAACTAGAAACCACTGAAAAGAGAAATCGAAGAAGACTTCAGATGATGGAAAGTCCTTCCATGCTCATGGATTGGTAGAACCAACATTATGAAAATGGCCATACCACCAAAAGCAATCTACATGTTCAACGCAATCTCTATCAAAATTCCAATGACATTCTGCACAGAAATAGAGAAGGCAATTGTGAAGTACATATGGAAACACAAAAGACCATAAGTAGCCAAAACAATTCTGAGCAAAAAGTCCAATAGTGAGGCATCACAATACCCAACTTCAAACTATACTACAGAGCTGTACAGACAACAATAAAAACAGCATGGTATTGGCACAAAAACAGACAGGAAGACCAATGGGTCACAATAGAAGATCCAGACATAAGTCCACACATCTATAGCCAGCTAATCTTCGACAAAGGAGCCCAAAACACATGATGGAGAAAAGACAGCCTCTTCAACAAATGCTGCTGGGAAAACTGGATATCCACATGCAGAAGACTGAAAATAGATCCCTGTCTTTCACCCTGTACAAAAATCAATTCAAAGCAGATCAATGACCATAATATAAGGCCTGAAACTTTGAAAAACTCCAAGAAGTGGTAGGAAATACACTATGACAGATTAGGTATAAGGAATGACTTCCTAAACAGAACTCCAAAAGCTCAGCAGCTAAGAGAAACAATGAATAAATGGGATTGCATTAAAATAAAGAGCTTCTGCACAGCAAAGGAAACAGTCGCCAGACTACAGACAGCCCACAGAATGGGAGAAAATCTTTGCCAGCTACTCATCTGACAAGGGTCTAATATCCAGAATCTATAGGGAACTCTAACACCCCAATGAAGAAATGGGCACATGAGTTAAATAGGGAATTCTCAAAGGAAGAGGTACAAATGGCCAGTAAATACATGAAGAAGTGTTCAAATTCCCTGGTTATAAAAAGAGATGCAAATCAAAACAACACTTAGATTTCATCTCACCCCAGTTAAAATGGCCAGAATCAAGGGTATCAACAACAACAAATGCTGGCAAGGATGTGGTAAAACAGGAACCCTTATACACTGCTAGTGGGAATGCAAATTAATACAACCATTATGGAAAACAGTGTGGAGATTCTTCAAAAAAATAGAGATAGAACTGCCATACGATACAGTGATGCCACTCCTGGGCATCTACTCAAAAAGAACATAAAACAGGATACAGTAGAGACACCTGTACACTGATATTTGTCACAGCACTATTCACAATAGCTAAGCTCTGGAAACAACCCAGATGCCCTAATGAATGGATCATGAAATTATGGTATATATACACAATGAAGTATTATTCAGCCACAAGAAATAATAACATGGAGTTTGAAGGTAAATGGATACAATTAGAGGACACCATGTTAAGTGAAGTTAGCCAAGATCAGAAACAAAAAAGACACGTTTTCCCTCATACATGGAAGATAAATCCAAAGATAAACAGACACAAAACCAAACATGATCGTATAAAAACTAAGTTGTAGAACATGTAGTAACTGTGTAACTACTCTATGAAACTCAGGGAAAGAGAGAAAGGAAAAGAGAGTGATAGAGCAACAGCAATATCACATACCACAAGATGTGAAGGTAGAGGATATAAGAGTGTATATTGAAAGATGTTGAAAAACTGGGGGTGGGGGGTAAAGGGGTAAGGGAGAGTATTCTAAGGAACTGAATAAAGTAAAGCACACCCAAAGAGAGCATACATTGAGACACCCCTTTGAACATCAACTCAAATATTAATTATGAAAACCAGGACGGTAAAATAGGCACGGTGTGTGCGGGGGGGTAGGGATACTAGTTGGGGGAAGGGTGAAATAAGGAGATTAAGGTGATAGTATATGGTAGAAGGACTTCATATATCTATATGAAACAGAACTAGAAAACCTCTTGCAATTGCTTTAAGTGGGATGGTGAAAGGGCTGAGGGGCAGAGACGATGGGGGCAATGTAACCAAGGTACAATATGTCTAATTGGAATTATCACTAAGAACCCACCCTTTATCATGAATATATCCTAATAAAAATTATTTAAAAAAGAATTCTAGTTATACTAGAATAAAAAAGAGTATAACTAGAATAGTTATACTTTTCTCTCAAAAAGAACAGCAAATGAATAAAAAGATGAGACGGAAAGAAGTAAAAAAGAAAAGAAGAAGAAATTAGAAAGATAGAAGCAGGCAGCCAACAGGAAAGAGATCAATAAAATCAGAAGTTGGATTTTTATATTAATAAATTATAAATCTTTGCAAGATTGGGCAAGAAAAAAAGAGAAAACATAAATGTCTAATATCAGGAATGAGAGGAGATACATTAATATGGGTTCCACAGAATATAAGATACTATGAATAACTTTATGTAATAAATTTGAAAACTTAGGTGAAAGGAAACATTTCCCCAAAACTCTTTCTACCAAAATTAACACATTAGAAAAAAGTTCTGAATATCCTATATCTGTTTAAGAAACTGAATCCACAATTAAATATTTTCTCACAAAGAAAATTCCATCAACAGACTCCCTTAGTCTAGTCTTTAACGATGTAAAGAAGAGATAATACCATAAAATCTTTACCTACCTCAGAGGGTTGTTGTGAAGATTAGGCAGTATATGTTATCCTTTGAATTTCCTCTATACCCAATATTTTTATCTGTGAGTAAAGACAGTTGTACTTATTCCTTGCCATAGACTTGGTGATAATGTACGACTCTTTGCCTTGTTCATCCAATAAATATGGTGTTAGCAATAAAATTCTTGTATCTATGAGGTTTTTATTTCTTTATGGATAACCTTTATCAGATTATTGAAATCCTGTGTTTGCCAAGAATCTTATCAAGAGTGAGTATTGAGTGTTGGAATAGGAGTGAGCACAGCTCCTTGGGCTCCTTGAGCTGGGGATCTGGCTCAGTCATGGAGTGGTTGCCTAGTATGTGGGAGGCTCTGGGTTCAATTTCCAGCACTGCCAAAAGTATACTTTTTCTTCATCTATTCTGCCCCTTATTTTAATGAGTTACATTGTTTTTCAAATAGTAAGCCCACCTTGCTTTCCTGAAATAAAGTCCATTTGATTCCAATGAATCATCACTTTTATATACTGCAGGATTTGGTTTGCTATTATTTTGTTTAGGATTTTCCTGTGGTTTTGAGAAACACTGATGTATAATTTTCTTCTCATATAATGTGAGATGCATGTTGGTTTGAGAAGAGTTAAAAATGTGAGAATATGCATCTTAATGTTTCCTGTTAATAATGTTCTAGATAATTGTTTTATAATCATTTTTACCTAAACGATAGGAAATACACCTTATATTATAACCCAGTGCACAAATGTGTTTGTGTGTATGAAATGACAGTTTATGAAAGATTGTTGCCCTTAATAGGAGAGAAGCACTTTGCTATTTCCTATTCAATTCTCTTCCATTATTTTAAGTGATGGTAGAGAATCATTAAATTGATTTTGTGACCCACTAAAAACTCCTATGTGCATCTTGAAAAACATGGTTTATATATAGTAGGTACTATGTAGGCACCTGTCCTTATTCTTGTTATTGCTATTATTGCTAATCTGTGGATCTCCAGCACCTTGACCAATACCTGGAATGTAAATAAGCATTTCTCAAATGTCTGTGAAAGAAAAATTAGGGTTTATTGACTTGTGATAGAGTGCTTTCTAAAGAGGGTCAGTAGTAGTGTCCCCTTTTAAGACATTCTATACCTTAACCATTAAAAGGGACTAGGACATTACCTAGATCTATGTTTACCTCTTCAACTAATTTTCCAGTCACCAGAAGGAAGACAGGTTGTAACATAACTGTTATTGTCTACATACATGAAAATCACTAGTGCAAGCAAGGCATCTGCTCATCTCATTGTCAACTCAGGGAAATTATCTGGTAGGTTCATATATGACTGAATTTTAACTTGAATTCCTACTTTTCATTAACATGAAAAGGCTTAGAGCCACAATGCAGCCCTGAAACAGTAGCTTTGAATATAAAATCAAAACAGTTTAAAGGCAGGGGTAATCACTGAACCTCATCTATCATAGAATTTCCAAAGCCAGGAGAGATTATAACCAGTGTATATTTTTCAATGATCCATTCCAATACATTGCTGTACTCTGTCAAAATCCTCCAGCCAACTTTGACAAAGAGCTTTTGAACATCCAGCGACTTAATTCAATTAAGATGTAGTTGGGGAAATAAAAATAAAATGTTAAAAGGCTTCTATTCTTTTATGCATTCCAGAATCATTCTCTCACTCCTAAAAGCTCTCAAGTGATCAAGATCACACACTCAGCCTACTAAGGGCAGCTTGTTTCCAAGACACTGTAAGTTATTGCCAGGGAATCAGGGTAGTCTTTAGACTCTGAAAACAAAGAGAACTTACTTAAAACTTTGAATGTGGTCCCAAAAATGAAAAGTAATATAACCATAGGGACACGTGATGACAATTTTAACTTAACAAAAAGGATTTCAGTATAATTTCTATTGTGTTTCTCTGCCCTGTCCCTACAAAGGCTGTCCTTAATTAACATAGGATCTTACAGTCAGAGACATCTGAGTTCTGAGACTATCCAGTAATTAAGAGCATTGATTGGACCGGTGTTTCTAAAGCTGGCATTCCTTGGAATCATCTGGGAAGCTTTTAAAAATAATGATCTCCAGTCCCTACCAGGACTGCATGAGTAGAGCCTCTGCAGGAAAGGTCCCACAATCTTTTCACAGTTCACATAATTCCTTCATGATCAGAGAATCAATGCAACTCTTTTGCAGCTAAAGTAGTGTTAGGAAGAGATTGGTAAAGAAATTACAGTACATGTACAGTGAGTTTCCAACTTTTCCCTTAATGTCAAGCTATTCTGATAATGACTCTAAAACAATCTTTAGCAATAAGACAGCAGGAGTTTGTCCCCTTTGATATTTACAGCCTATTTATGTTTTGTTATTAAAAGGTCTTGTTTGAGAGGGATTTCATTTTTCCAAGCTATGTGACCTCAATATTAGAAGATAGTATCAATTTTTCAAAGTGCCAGCCTAAACTCCACTATCTAACTATAAGAAATGATCCCACTACTGCATTCTGAACAACATACCCTGGATGAAAAAAGAAAGTAGTAGTTTTATTTTAACTTGCATTCTCCTTGTAAGTTAAGAGACATAAAAATAGATTCCATCCTTTTGTGATTAGAGAAGAAATAGTAATTTTATTTTCAATCAACTGGATGGGTATTAATTACCTAACTATATGCCACATACACAAAAAATGATTTGTTGTTTTCTCCTTATTTTTTGCCTTAGATAAATGTTTCCTATATTTTTCCTTCTACATGGTGATATATTTTTTACTTACATATAAATTTATTTTTCCTACAGTGACTACACAGATTCTCATTAAGCTTCCACAGGGTACCAGACACCTAGAACTGGAAGGGAACACAGCAGTCACTCAAAATAAGACTTAATTCATATTATGAAATTGGGGCCCAGAAGTTAAGTAGTTTACCAGAGGCCATAGCAAAGCCAGAATGGGAATCACATCTCCTAACGATTAACTGAACATTCTTTCAACATACTGTTCTCTTCATTAGATACATACAATGAAATGATCTGTGTGTGTGTGTGTGTGTGTGTGTGTGTGAAAGAGAGAGAGAGAGAGAGAGAGAGAGAGAGAGAGAGAGAGATCAACAGAATTGAGGCTGAGAAGTTAATTTCTAACCTCTACTACAGCCCCACGAAACTACTACCAATTTCCTGTTTCCAAAAATTTTCCTTCTCTGCACATTTCATATAAATGAAGTCATACACTATGTGGCCCTTTGAGAAGCTTCTTCCACCTACCATATTTTTGAGACTCATTCATATTGTAGCATTTATCATCACTCCATTTTTATTGATAAATAATACCCTACTTTATGGATTTACCATTTTCAAAAACGTATTCCTCACTTGATGGACATTTGGGTTGTTTGTACTCCTTAGTTACTATGAATTATTATGTGACCACTTATGCATTTTTTCATAGGCATATGTTATCATTTCTCTTAAATAGGAATACATTGTTGGGTTATATAGTAACTTCATGTTTAACATTTTTGAAAAGATAGTAAAAAGTTTTCCAAAGCAATTACACTGCTTTACATTTTCACCTGCAATGTATAAGGGTTCTATTTTTCCACAACCTGCTAACAGTCGTTTCTGAGTTTTTTTATTATAGCCATCCTAGTGGATATGAAGTGGTAGCTCATTGGAATTTTGAGTTGCATTTCTAGGCTGGTTACTGGTGGTTAGCATTTTTTCATGTGTTTATTGGGCATTTGTATCTCTTCGGACAAATGTCTATGCAGAACCTTTGAGCATATTTAAATTGATTGATTTATGTTTTTATTATTAAATTATAAGAGATACATAGATATTCAAGATACATTAATGAATACGTTATGACTTGGATCTGAAATGTTCCCAAAAGGTCATGTTATTAGGGCTTGGTTGCCAGTTGATGGAGCTCTTGGGAGGGGGTGTATAACCTTTAGGAATTGGTGGAGTAAGTAGTTATTGTGGCCATGCCCTTGAAGGACAGACCCTGTCCCCTGTCCCATTCTCTCTCTCTCTCCACCCACCCTCCCATGACTCCTAGTCACCATGAGCTAGCAGTTTTGCTCCACCACACTATCCTGGCAAAATGTTCTGCTTCACTACAAGGCCCAGAAACAACAGAGCCATGTGAGCATGGATTGAAACTGTGAACCAATAAATCTTTCCTCTTTTGGGTATTTTTGTCACAGCAACAGAAAGCTGACAAATATAGAAAATTGGTGTGAGTGGGGTCATTGATGTCACTGTACTTGTACCTGACCATGTGGTTCAGACATTTTTCAAACTGGTTTGTGGAAGAAATTTAGAAAATTTTGGAGGAGTAGGCTAGAAAAAGCAGAATTTGTAAGCAAAGCTTAATGGGCAATTCTGGAGCTCAGAAGACAAGAACATGAGTAAGAGCACCAACAGTAAAGTCTGTGCTGTTGAGGTTTCAGATGTAAATGAGGACTTTAATCTGGAATTGGACTTGAAACCACATGTTACATTCTGGCAAACTACTTTTTATGTTTTGTCTGTACCCTGAGACTTTGCAGGAGACTGAATTTAAAGCTGACAGACTAGTTTATCTGGTAGAGGAAATTTCAAAGAAGCATAACATTCAGCCTATGACATATTGCTGGCTGCTTTTAGATTTACAGTGAGAATCATGAGCAAAAAGCAGAATAAGAAAGATTTGAAAAAATTACAGTTTCACCAGAAAAGAAATTTAAAGTTGTGACCAAAGAAGGTGTGGTTGCTGAAGAGAGTAACACCATTTAAGTGAAATCAAGTGCTTTCCACCAAGATGATAGAAAAGATGCCTAAGAGGGTATCTGAGTAATCAGCAAGACCCCAGACCTGCAGGCTCAAAGTTGTGAAAGATGTACCTTTCATTTGAGAAGAGAGCGCCTGGGTACTCTGCTGCCACAGGGCCACCTACAGGTTGTTTTCTTTTTTTTTTTCATTTTTCTTTTATTATTCATATGTGCATACAAGGATTGGTTCATTTCTCCCCACTCCCCCCACCCCCTCCCTTACCACCCACTCCGCCCCTTCCCTCTCCCCCCCAATACCCAGCAGAAACTATTTTGCCCTTATTTCTAATTTTGTTGTAGAGAGAGTATAAGCAATATACAGGTTGTTTTCCCAGCATTTAATTCACCGTTTTCAGTCATCAATGCACTCAGAAGCTGCTGCAGTTGTGGTTCAAGCAGGCCCAGCTACTGCTTGTGCTATCAGCAGGCATTAGTTTCATCCTTGAGATGCTAGTTTTGCAGACATACATAGCGCAGGTGTTTGGGTCACAGAAACTTCCACCAAGATTTCAACGGAAAGCCTGGGAGGCCTTCTAGGTTCCTGCACATAGCCCTGAAAGGGTAATATATGAAGATGCTAAAGTGAAGTCAAAGCTGCAATGAAGACTACAGGATGTTAGAAATACCAGGAACATGAAATATCTGCCAAGGAAAGTAGCAGGCAGCAAACAGAGTCAGCCCAAGAAAGTGACCCATGTGAACTGTAGCTAGCAAGGCTATAAGGGCAGAGCTTCCCAACTCCTTTGGAACCCACATATCACCATCAGGTGTCCCAGATGGCAGACATGGAATGACAAAAGTTAATGTTTGGCCTGCTGGGTTTCAATTTTGCTTTAGTCCAATCTCCACTTTCTAAGCTCTAATTCCTCCCTTTTAGAATAAGAATGTTTACCCTGTGCCATTGTATGTGGGACGTATGTGACCTTTTTAAAACAGGGACTTAACAGTTAAGAGTTGCCATAGGTCTCAGAGGATACTTTGAATTGGACTTTTGGGCAGTGTTGGAATTGTTGAGACTTTGGGGACTTCTGAAAATGTACTAAATATATATTTTTATTATGAGATGGCCGTGAGCCTTTGGGGATCAGGGGAGGAATGTTATTATTTGGATCTGAAATGTCTCCCAAAAACCATGTGTTAAATTCTTGGTTGTCAGCTTATGGCACAAGGAGGTGGTATAAACATAGGAGATGGTGCCAAATTGGAGGAAATAGGTCACAGGGGCCATGCTGTTGAAGGGTACTTCTTGTCCCTCGCCCCTTCACTTTCCATTCTTGTCCTCTCTCTTTGCTTCCTGGACACCATTAGGTGAGCAACTCTGCTCCACTGCACCTTCCTTACCATGATGTTCTGCCTCACCACAGGCTCAGAAACAACAAAACCAAGTGACCATGAACCAAAATAAATCTTTCCTCTTTTATGTTGATTTTCTTAGGTATTTTTCAGAGCAATGGAAAGCTGACTAACACATGGTTCTTTATCATGTATATGATTTGCAAAATTTTCTCCCATTTTGTGGGTTATCTCTTCACTTTCTTGTTGGTGTCTGCCATGATTTGAATGATGTCTCCCAGAATTTAAGTGCTAATATCTTAATCTCTGAAATCATATTAATAGTATTTAGAATTGGAACCCATGGGAAATGATTGGGTGTCCCATTCATGAATCAACAAGTTATTGAAGTATTTGTTCTCTATGGCATGAGGTCCCCTGCCATGTTACAATACAGCAGGAAGACCCTCACCAGATGCAAAGCAGGCAGATGTCAGCAGTGCGCTTCTGATCTTCCCAGCGCCCAGAATCATGAGCTAAATGTACCTGTATTTTTTGTAAATTACCCAGGCTGTGGTATTTAGTTATAGCACAAAAAGTAGATAAAGACAGTTGCTCTCTGAAACAAAAATCTTTGATGAGGTTCAGTTTATCTACTTCCATTTTCGTCTTTGTGTTTTTGGTGACATAACCAAGAAATCACCATCTAGCCCAATGTTAGATTCTGGCTATAAAAGAAATGCAAATCAAAACTACACTAAGATTTCATCTCACCCCAGTTAGAATAGCCATCTTCAAGAGCAAAAGCAACAACAAATGCTGGATGCAGTGAAACAGGAACTCTTATACTCTGTGGGAATGCAAATTAATACAACACTTATGGAAAGCAGTATGGAGATTCCTCAAAAAGCTAAAAAGAACTGCCATATGGTCCAGTGATACCACTCCTGGGTATATATCCAAAGGAACATAGGTCAGGATACAATAGAGACACTTGCACACCAATGTTTATTGCAGCACTGTTCATAATAGCCAAGTTATGGAAACAACTCAGATGCCCTATAACTATTGAATGGATCAAGAAAATGTGGTATATATATATATATATACGTATGTGGATGTGTATGTGTGTATATGATCAAGATCAAGAAAATGTGATATATAATATATATATATATATATTTCTGTTTTAGTTATTTCTCAGATAGGATATCACATTTTTGCTCTAGGTCAGCCTCAGACTAAGATCCTTTGGCCTACGGCCTCCTCTGTAGCTGGGATTCATAGATATGAGTCACCAAGCCTGGCCTGCAGGTAGAACTTTGATGAGAATGAATCTTAACAATATTAAATGTGCTGATAAATGAACATGATATATCTTTATATTTACTTAAATAGTCTCTAATTTCTTTTTTAAAAAGTTTTTTCAGAATAAATATTTTGAACCACTTTAAAAAAAATTTTATCTGAGAATTTTATTCCTTTGATGCTGTTATACATAGAATCATTTTCTTAATTTCATTTTTGTGTTGTTCATTACTAGTGTATAAAGATACAATTGATTTTTATAAATTGGTGTTATGTTATGTAATGTTTCTCAACTCATTTATTAGTTCTAACAATTTTTTTCCTACAGACCTCAGAATTTTTTATATGAAAGATCATACTATCAGCAAATAGAGAATTTTAGTTCTTCCTTTTCAATATGGACGGCTTCCATTGCTTTTTCTTGCCTAGCTGTCCTAGTTAGCACCCTGAGTAACACTTTGAATAGAACTGATGAAAATGGAATGTTGTATAGAAGTGATGAAAACAGACATCCTTGTCTTGTTATTGATCCCAGAGGGAAAAACATCCATTTCTCACTACTAAATATGACATTATCTGCTTTTGTTATCACGTTTGTCAGGGTGAGGAGAATCTTTTCTATTCCTACTTGATCGTATGTATTTATCATGAAAGGGAGCTGCATCTTTTCAAATGCTTTTTCTGCTTCTATCTAGTCATGTGATTTTTGTTCTTTACCTGTTCATATGGTGTCTTACATTTGTTAACTTTCCAGATACTAGAGAAACCTTGCATCAGGGGATACATTCTACTTGGTTGTGATGTATAATCCTTTTATATGTTACTAGATCAATTTGTTCATATTTTCTTGAATGTTTTTGTGTCTATAGTCTTAAGGGGTATTAGTCTGTTATTTTCTTGTGATACCTTAGTCTATTTTTGTGTGTCAGGATAATATTGGTTACATAAAATGAGTTGAGATATATTCTCCCATCTATTTTTCAGAAGAGTTTGTGAATGATTGGCATTAATTCTTTTTAAGATTTTGGTAAAACTCAACAGTGAACTCAATAGAGCTTGGGTTGAAAACCTTTAAAAATTGCTGATTTAGTCTCTTACTTATTGAAGGTCTATTTAATTTTTGTATTTCTTCCTGAGTTAACTTCAATAGTTTATGTCTTTCTAGGAATTTGTTCATTTCTAGAATCTAATCCTTTGTAAGACTTGTAATTATATCCCCTCCTTTTATTCCCGATGTTAGTAATTTGATTCCTTTCTCTTTCTTTCTTGGCCAGTCTTGGCCAATTTTGTTGATCTTCTCAAAGAAACAAGTTTTGTTTGTTTCATTGATTTTTTCCATTGCTTTTCTCTTTCATATATTTCCACCTTAGTCTTTATTATCACCTCTATTCTTCTTGATTTGGGTTTAGTTTGGTATTCTTTTTCTAGTTTCTTAAGGTGAAAGTTTAGGTTAGATTTGAGATTTTTAAAATGTCAGCATTTATAGCTATAAATTTCTGACCACTATTACATTCAGTGCTTTTATTTTTCATTTATTCAGTTGGAAATATTTTCTAATTTCATTTGTGATTTCATCTTTGATTCAGTGGTTATTTAGAAGTGTGTTGTTTAATTTTCAAATGCTGATGAATTTCCCAACCTTGGCTTAGCACATAACATATATATCATGAAGAATGTTCTATTGCATTTTAGAGTAGAAAGCAAATTCTCCTGTTTGGGGGGTGCAGTATGCTATACATACTTATTACATCTGAATTTTATAGGTAAGGAAAATGAGATCCAGATCAGTTTAGTAGATTGTCAAACATACTTAGCCAGTACTATAGTTTGGTCCCCCAAACGATTGTATGTTGGAGTGGCCCTAATGTGGGGGTGGAGCCTTTAAGAGGTGTGGCCAATGGAAGACCCTTAGGTCGCTGGGGGTGCCCAGCGAAGGGTTTGTGGAACCTCAGCTCCTTCCTCTTTCTCTTTTTCTTGCTGACTCATGCATGATGGAGCAGTTTTGTTCTAACATATACTTATGTCATGGACAGGCCCAATAACAACAATACCAATCAAACATGGACTGGAACTTGGAGGTTCCAGAGAACAGAGGTCAGATGAAATATTAGGGTGAATCACATGAAAGTTCCATTTTGAACAACAAAAACTGTTCACTATCAGAAATTTCTTATAGTTTAATGTTATAAAACCAAAGTCTCCTGACTTTTAGTCCAGTGTTCTTAACACTGAACTAGAATACTGTGCTAGGGCAGGCTATGCTATGAAAGGCATATATCCTGAACTATTCTTGGCCTAACACAATGTTTATTGATTACTTTTTCATCTCATTCCATGAAGAAAATGCAACATTATTCCGAATAGTGACTGAGGAATCCCAATTGGGGCTGCCTTCTAGAACACATGGTACACCCCAAGGAAGAAAGCTTCAGGAACATATGAAGTTCTTAAGGGTGAGCCCTAAAGGGTGACATATCATTTCTGTGATATCATATTGGCCAGAACCAGTGGCGTGGCCCAGATCTACTTATCCCCAGTATCCTTCAGTGTCTCAGACAATTGCATTGGAAATGTGGGAAATGCACTCCAACCTGACTGAGTGGGGTCTGTGGTCTTTTCACACCCCAGAGTTTAACACTTCTTTGGGTCTTCTCATTTTAGTAATTTTATTTTTTTTTATTTTTTTGGAAATACTCAACCTCATCTTTAATGAGAAGAATGCCAAGGCGCCATTTTTTACCCATCAAATTGGCAAATCACCAGAAGTTTATAAACCCTATGTGCTGAGTGGCTGTGGGAAAACAGGTGCTCTCTTTCACCACTGGTGAGAATGTAAATTGACTTAATCCCTGTGGAAGGCAATTTGGCAATAGCTGTCAAAATTACAAATGCATATATCCTTTGACCCAGCAATATTATTCCTAGAAACTTATCCCAAGGATATATTTGCACACGTGCTTATTGATCTATGTACAAGGTTAGTCACTACAGTGTTGTTTGTAATAGCAGAAAACTGGAAACAATCCAAATGTTCCTCAATGGGAACCGACGAAATGAATTGTAGGATATCCATTAAATGGAATACTATGTCACCTGGACGTGCTGATTTAAAAAGTAATCTTCAGGATACGTCATTAACTCAAACAAACAAGGCACAAAACAGTGTATATGATATGTTGGGGAGAGTGGGGGTGGATTGGGGCAAAACAACATATTTTCATTTGTATGTTCATCAAGAAATTCTGAGGCTGGCAGGGTGGCTCAAGTTCTAGAACACCAGCCTAGCAGCCAGAGGTCCAGAGTTTGAACCCCACCATCACCTAAGAGAATTTTGCTGGGCGCTGGTGGTTCATGCCTGTAATCCTAGCTACTCTTTTTTTTTTTTCATTTTTCTTTTATTATTCATATGTGCATACAAGGCTTGGTTTATTTCTCCCCCCTGCCCCCACCCCCTCCCTTACCACCCACTCCACCCCCTCCCGCTCCCCCCCTCAATACCCAGCAGAAACTATTTTGCCCTTATCTCTAATTTTGTTGTAGAGAGAGTATAAGCAATAATAGGAAGGAACAAGGGGTTTTGCTGGTTGAGATAAGGATAGCTATACAGGGCATTGACTCACATTGATTTCCTGTGCATGGGTGTTACCTTCTAGGTTAATTCTTTTTAATCTAACCTTTTCTCTAGTTCCTGGTCCCCTTTTCCTATTGGCCTCAGTTGCTTTAAGGTATCTGCTTTAGTTTCTCTGCATTAAGGGCAACAAATGCTAGCTAGTTTTTTAGGTGTCTTACCTATCCTCACCCCTCCCTTGTGTGCTCTAGCTTTTATCATGTGCTCATTGTCCAATCCCCTTGTTGTGTTTGCCCTTGATCTAATGTCCACATATGAGGGAGAACATACGATTTTTGGTCTTTTGAGCCAGGCTAACCTCACTCAGAATGATGTTCTCCAATTCCATCCATTTACCAGCGAATGATAACATTTCGTTCTTCTTCATGGCTGCATAAAATTCCATTGTGTATAGATACCACATTTTCTTAATCCATTGGTCAGTGCTGGGGCATCTTGGCTGTTTCCATAACTTGGCTATTGTGAATAGTGCCGCAATAAACATGGATGTG
This sequence comes from Castor canadensis, assembly GCF_047511655.1. Lineage (NCBI taxonomy): Eukaryota > Metazoa > Chordata > Mammalia > Rodentia > Castoridae > Castor > Castor canadensis. The sequence continues at coordinate 86,183,134 of NC_133397.1, read as the reverse complement.
CAGGTGCCTCTATACTTTCAATAATTCAAAAGGTAGATCTTGAAAGTGCTTCTTAGACTTAAACTATGAAATAAAGCTTCGTAGTGAATTTCTCCAAACATACAATCTTATCGTGTTTTAGCTAATTTAGGAGGTATCTAGCTCAGGCTGGCCTTGAATTCACCGTCCTCCTGCCTAAACCTCCTGAGTGCTGACTACAGATTTGTCCACCATGCCTAGCTTAGGAGAAGTTTTTAATAAGGCAAAACAACAACAACAAAAACCCTATGAAGAGAACTGGTGGAGTGACTCAAGTGGTAGAGCACCTGCCTAGCAACATGAGGCCCTGAGTTCAAACCCCAGTACCACCAAATAAATAAATAAAAACAGAATTTTATGTTATAGTTTGTGATCCACCCATAACATCAAAAAGAAACAAACAAACAAACAAAAAACCCTCTGAAGACCAGAATAAATAATACCAGAGATTTTTGGACGTCTAGAGTGTGGAATTCAGTTTATTTCATTTAGCTGGTTCCTGGTTTAAAAAAAATTAGAATTGCATGACCATCTACATAGGAAAAGAAAATCAACTTGTGTGGTTTTGTGTCATCCCTGCCTCTAACTCTGTATCTATTGAAAAGAGTGCTCTAACTGAACATTTCACATTTCTGGCACTACATAGAGATCCTGGCCATTGCCACTACAGCTCTCCTGTAGTCTTCACCTAGAAAACAAAACCTTTTTTGAATTCCGGTAATTGTCTCCTCATATGCCCACCAAGAGTGCCAACTACAAATTTTCACTCATATGCAATTTTCTTGACTTTCATAGTCCAAAATGACTAAAAAGTCATCCCCAAACCCACTTCTTAAATAGCCCCAAGGAAGTTTGAGTAACTGTGGTCCTCTGCGTATACTGAGATGAGTTTATGAATAAGAGGGCCAGTAGTCTGGGAATTGTCCTCTTTTCTGGTTAATGTGGTACTATAGTTTGAATCTTGAATGTCCCCCACTCCCCAAAGGCTTGGTTTGCCCAGGCCCATGGAACTGTTGGGGTGTAGTGGAGCCTTTAGGAGGTGGGGTCTAGTGAAGATAACATAGATCATTGGGAGAGGGTGGGTGTACTCTTGAAAGGAATATTGGGACTTTATTCCTTTCTCTTCTTCTTTCTTTTTTATTTCCTGGCTGACACGAAGTGACACTCCACCACAGACTCCCACTATTATGTAGTGCCTTTCTACAGGCCCAGAGGTGACAGAGCCAAACAATCATGAATTGAAACCTCAGAAACCATGAGATAAAATAAACATTTTCTCCTTGAAAGTTGATTTATGTAAAGCATTTGTCACAGTGATGGAAAGCTGACTAATGCATGTGGAAAGTAGAGAAGATTCTCTGTGGCACAACTAGGAGTTGAGGAATAGGCAAGAAGAAAAACAAAGTTTCTAGCCCCCATTCCTAAAGTACCCTGGTCTATATATGCTTAACCTGAAATGGAGGAAAAAGGAGAAAGTATATAATTTTAATAACAAAGGATACTCAGAGGACCTGGAAGATTCCTACTTGTGTTGGGAGGACGATTCTCCACATGACCTTCCTGCCCACCCACATGAAAGACATCTTTGTTTTTCTAGATGGATCTTTTCATTTATCCCCACTTTCAGGAAGGACCGTGGTTTGGCTAAAAGAAACAGCAATAGATTTTGGCTGGCGGTTAACTTGTACCTTTGCCAGTATCACTTCCAATCCAGGTATATCCAGCTTTGCTCATCAAAGGGCTGGTGGAGTGACTCAAGTGGGAGAGTGCCCAAGCATGAGGTCCTGAGCTCAAACCCCAGAAATGCCAAAAAAAAAAAAGAGTCTAGTATATATTTTTTCTTTTACTGTTAAAATTTTGGGTTTCTTTGAGAATAGCAATTCTCAAACATTTGATTTGAGGATTCATTTACACCTTAAAAATGATCTAGAACCCCTAAGGAGCTTTTGTTAACCTGAATTATATTCATTTATACTTATAATATTAGAAATTAAAACTAACGACCTAAAATATCTATTAATTTATTTTAAAATGAATATTCACATTGTAAGTTATAAAATAGCTATGTTTTCCAAAACAAAATTGTGGGTTTTTTTTTTTTACCTTTTTGCAAATTTCCTTAATGTTTTGCTTAATAGAAAAAAGCAGGATTCATATACCTCTGTCTGTGTTTAGCCTGTTGTAATATATAACTTTGGTCAAAAATGTAGATAAGTAGATAGGAAGAAATGTTTAAATATTTTCAATCAATTTGGCATTCTTCTTTTTCTCCTTCTTCCTTCTTTTTTTTTTTTTTTTTTGGCGGTACTAGGGTTTGAATTCAGGGCCTCACACTGCTAGGTGAGGACATCTGTTTTTACTGCAAGTGCACGATGGCAAACGGCAAAATGACTGCTAATCCAGTTTTGTTCCACTGCTGGGACTCTTACAAAGTGTCATCAGTTTTACCCACCATTTCATTTATACTGTTAGAGCAATGTATAAACAGTAAAGATGACAAATAATATCCTCATATTTTATGAAAACATTTTGTCATTTCAGATTCCCAGAAAGTATCTTGGAGAACCTCACGGGCCCCAGTATCACACTTAGAAACCATCCTCCTGATATTAAAGACTAAAACTAATACTTTCCATATTTGTGGTGAATAATGTAGACATAAACTCTGCTTTAAAGGAAGTAAGAAGATATGCTGAACCAAATGTGAGTTACCATGGCCAGGGAACATGGATTCAAGTTGCCCTGGATGACAGGTTCCACTGTGGAAGGACCATGTAGAGACACAAAACAAAAGAAAGTCATAAATGAAGTCATTCCATAAATACATTGGTGGGAGCATTGAGTAGGCAGGCTACAGCAAAGCAGGGAAATATCTCCTATACATTTCAGAAGTTATAGTCTTGTGGTCAGCAGAGGTCTGCTAAACTCAGCAATATATTCAGAATATTACCTAATAGTCACAAGGATGTTAGGTCAGATACAAAATTGAAATAAAATGAATACTAAAGGGACTAAGATAATTCTGGCTCTCAATCTTCAACACTCCATCTCTCCCTAATCAGGATCAAATCAGCCAAAGCTGCAGTCTGCAGGATGTTTAATACTGATGCAGCTTCTACCAAGAACTTCAGCTCATGATAAGGATCCAAATCCATGTGGTCTAGATCTTTAAACCTTGAATAATATGCAGTGTCACACCTAAGATCCAAATTTACTTATTGCTTTTCTTCCATGTATATTATCCATTCAAATCTTCAAAGAAAAACAAAATCTCTCACTTCAACCATAGTACCCAAAGAAAATTCTCAACAAACATTTTCTGAATGGGGGATAGCAAGTGAAGCACCTTGCCATCTTTAAACCATGATGGTAACTATTAAAACAGTGATCCCTGACAATATTCTATTTACTGGTTAACGAGGAAACCAACAGGGATGACAAAAAAAACAAATCAAACCAAAACAAAAAAGCTGGCTCCTTGAAACCTTGATGAAAATTTTATGCATGCATGGATCTGTGTGTATATACATAAATCTATTTTATCTGCTTACTAGACATGTAGTTATATGGTTAAGAAACACTGAGTTAGATTAAGACAAAACTAGTTTACCTTCACCAGCGGTTATAAAACCTCAGTGCTTTTGGGATTGACTTCTCTGAAAGGCTCTAAAATCCTAAGGCCTTAGTATTCTTCAGGTTAAGAAATTACAATTCTCTAGGGCTGCAAACTTTCAGGCCTTTATCACTTGTCATTTGTTAATCCCCTGTTAATCATATCTCAGAAAGCTCCCAATATCTATAGAATACTCAAAAAATTGGCTGTGGGTGCTAATGCAAACCCTTTTCCACTGTAACATTTTCAAAAACAGAGATGTGGCTTAAGAACAGAGAAAAGATAAAAAAGATGAGGAAGCAGGCTTCCCTGTTGGCAGTCACCCTCCAGTCCACTCCAGTAAGTGGGGAGGAAGAAACAGGAAATGAACGGTGAGCCCCCAGCTCCTAACATAAGACCTCTAAGTCACAGCAAAGCTGGAACCAAACCTATGTGCAAGCAGGAGGACATGGAGAAGGGAATGCCCAAACTGCCCCAGAGAGAGAAGGTAGAGGACCAGCTCGAAATGAAGATGAAGACTGATGGGGACTACATGAGATAGGGACTGACCAGAGAGCAAGAAGAGGCAAAAGAGAAGAACTTAAAGAAAAGCAAGAAGGAATGTAAAAAAATTAGGAAATTATAACCTATAAACCGTATAGTATCTATGTGGACTCAACAACCATCTAACTGGGATTTTTGTTTTGAAAGAAAAACAGCCTCAACTGCAGTGTCATGTCTGACCTTCTAACTTGCATCTGACAAGACAACAGAATATTTCTTGTCAATCACCCTCGTCAAAAAATAACCTGTGTAACTTTGTACCACACCCCATATTCAGTACAAAGCCCACCAAGAAAAGTCTCTGAAGTAGGACTCTCTCGTGACAAGCCCACACTCTGTCTTGTGTGTGTACTTTAGCTCTGTAATAAAACTTCCTCCCTTACTTTGTCTTTCTGAATTCTTTCTGTGAGGATGACAAGAACCTGGGAACACTGAATAGAGTCTCTGTCTCTATCTCTGACACTTCCCTAGCCTTACCCCAGGCAACACAGGAGACCCTTGTCTGAGTCCCTTTCATGTCATCCAGGCTTCCTCCAAAGAGCCCAGATTACCTTATACATAACCAGAGAGGAAGTTGAGATTTTACTCCATATTGAGCAACATCCTCCGTGGTGACTACTAAACAGGGCCCTCTGCCCAGGAGACAATGCAGCACAAAAGGAGTATCAGGAAGGAAAGAAATGGTTCCTGCAGCCTCTGGCCTACGAAGTGGGTTCAAAGGTTTTTAAAGCATTTATTTCTGTTATGTTCCTGGACGGGCATACTCTTCCTGTTTTAGGAAAAAACCTGTTAACCAAACTAGGGGTAACTTTAATCTCCAACATGATACGATGGAAATACAGGTGGGCTTTCTTGGTGCGCTTTCCTAAGAACCAGAGCTGAGCTCACAGTGCCACTTCAGACTGTCCTTGAGAATGTGCTTACCCAAGTCAAGCCAGGGACACAAGGACAAGTGAGGCAACCTATCAGCACCAAATGGGTAAGGATCATCTTAGAATACAGTAACACTGGCCTTGAGTTTAACAATACCCCCTGAAACCTGAGCGTGACTGGAATCTTAAGACCCTCCTGGTCTCCCTGTGCCTGTGATACTCTGGACCTGTGGGTTAAGAAACGACGGAAGAATTCAGACTTGTGCAGTACCAAACTCAGGCGATTTGGCCTTTTTCCAAGTTTGAAATTTCTTAAGAAGCAATTACTGAATTACCATTTTAATTTTTTTTTTTTTTTTTTTTTGCCTCTTTCTAAATTTGGGATTTGGTTTTTCTTCTTCAACACCAGGTGTGTTTTCTGCACGAATCTCGGGAGGAATGTGCTTGGGATGCGTCTGCAGGCACGGGCACAGGACCAGGGTCCTGGAGATCTCTCCTTGCCGCCTACCTCACTCCTCCCTGGGTCCCCTGCGCGCACGCGCGCGCACGAGCGGGAGCCAGCGGCGGCGGGGGCGCGCGCGGGCGGCGGCGTGCGCGGCAGAACTGGGCAGGCGCTCGGGGCCGCGGTGGGCGGTAACGGCCTCGCCCCCCGGAGCCGGCGCCGGGGGCTCGGCTTTTCTCCTTCCGGCGCTGCGGTCGCCACATCCCTGGGTCCAGCTGGCCGCGGGCGGCGGCGCTGAGGCCTGGGCGGGGCCGACCTCCCGCGCTCAGGGGCCGCCAGGACCCCACGCGCTCGCCCGCAGGCCCGCGAGGCCGGAGCAGAGGTTCGCGGCCCGAGGAGCCGAGGACCCGGCGATCGCCCGCTCGGTGGAGGGTGAGCTCGGGGACGCGCGGGAAGGCTTGGATCTCACTGCCCAGGACCTCCATCCTGGCGTGGACGGAAAAACCGGCGACATCCCAGCGTGTTTGGGCGACTTAGGGACCTCCCTAGTTGGAGGGATTCTCGGGTAAAGCCTTCATCACTTAATTATGCAATAGGCGGCGTCCTTGGGCGGGATGCTGTGATGGGAGGAATTATTGGTACGTGGACCATCCATAAGTTATTCTTTCATCCTTGGCTGAGGCTTTGCGTTGGGTCCAGGGAGCTTGCGGAGAGGGGGCAGGAAGAAGGAACCTGTGCCACTTTCCCTAATGCACGGGGGGCGCCCGCTGAAGGCAGGTTGGACATCCCTGATCCCTGCCAACCGGCTGCCAGTGCTCTCTGCCTCTGACTTTCACAGCAGAGACGCCTGTCCCGCGTTGGAGGTCGAAGTATCAATTTATTCCTGCTCTTTTGGCTGGGAAGATGAACCAGGTTTTTCAAAAACTGTCTGTTTTATGTTCTTCAAGTCTGCTAAAGGCAGGAAAGGGCCGGGCAGTCAATAGGAAGCAGCACGCCAGGGGCTGGTTAGCTAAGCAGTGGGACTGCCATAAAGGTTTATTTGTCTGAAATACCCAGTCTTGGGCTTTGGGCCATGAAGAGTTGGACTATTGCATGGGCCAGTTTTAACTGCCAGAGTTAGAAATGTCTGAGATGTTATTAAAATTAGCTCAGTTTTGCTCTGGCTGGCTGGTCATCAACCACCTACTTCATTTTTTTTTCTTTCAGGTGACTGGATTAAAAAGGAAAGTCACAAAGACAGAAATGATCCCCCCACTCCAGAATAATTAGGACATAGTCGTCTTAGCTCAGAATTGGAATTTCAAGATGGAAAGATTTTTTTTTTCCATTTTTCTCTTGACCCTGAGGAACAGAACCTTAAATATCTGAGAGAAAAATTCTCTCCTTCACTGAAATGAAAATAAGAGTATTTGCAAGGCTTACAGAGAAAGGAAAAAATTCATAAATATCCTGGGGCATTTACAGTTATATTCATATCATTTATGAAAGCTTGGGGAGGCTATACAATAAAAAAGTGGGAAAGATCTAGAAAGACAGGGGCACCTTACAGAATGCAGGTTTCAGGTTATGCAGGTCTGGGAAAATGTGAGTAAGAGTATTTACAGCATATTCAAGCCACATAACATGAAATTTCTTTTAATTTTTCCATTGAGTTTTTAGAGTAAAGGCAGTTGTATGTTTATTTGGCCGGCTAACACTAGTAGGTCCATAAACTTGACTCCTTACCAGAGACTCATTCACTATGTAACATTTATCTAGAATCTGGCAGGTGCGAAAGCTTGAAGGGAAACAAAATCCAGAAAACATTGGAATAATTGGTAATCGTTTACCCAATATCAAACTTGTAAAACAGGTAGACTAGGATTTGATTATTTTTGCTAAAAATATTTCATTTTTCATACTAAGTTACATGGGAGACTTTTGTACAGCTAGTTCTCATGGTACATTTAGAATATTTACTCATTTACTAAGAAATACAAATGCTACCTGCTTCTATAAGAGACCTGTTTTGCAAAATATAATTAAGATCAAAGTAGTTAACTACTTCCCAAGTATAAGCCAAAAAGTTGACCTATTTTTTAATGATGCTCATTGTTGTTTTTGAATTATCTTATATAGTGACAAGAGGAGCCTAGAACCTCAGTGAAGGCAAATATAACACAGAAATATGAGCCTTCCAGGCCTCAGAAGATCTGTGATGGAGAATGTGAGCTCATCAGGTATTTGAATTGGGCTATTCCATATTCTTACTGTTTTCTTTCTTGCTTGCTTAGGAAGGGGCCAGGGCAACATAGAGTCCCAAGGACATGCCCCTGTACCTATTTCTTCTAGTGAGCACCCACCTCCTGAAGTTTCCATCACCTCCCAAAATAGGGCCACCAGCTAGAACCAAGTGTTCAACACATCCACCTGTGGGGATATGGCATATTTAAACCATATCAGCTTCCTTCCTCTTTCCACATCTTTTCAACACCATTCTGGCCCAGAAGCTATGGCCTTCATCTCCTTCCCCTTCTCTAGTATTAACCATGGCACTTTTACCTGGGTACAGGTGATTGTACACATCAATTATTCTATTAGAATGAAGCACAGAGAGCAGGGAATATGTGCTGCTGTGTCCTGCGGGCTAGGACAGCCCCTGGCTCAGAGGAGGCACAGGTGAATATTGCCAAATGAATGGATTCAATGGGCTTGTTTACCACAGGCTTTTGAGAGCCTTTACCAAAGCAACGTGACTTTAAAGGCAGAGCACGTTAGGTACCATGGCCCAGTAAGAAGGGCTATGTGCCTTTGGATGGCAATTCAAAAAATAAGCTATTAGCAGGTGTGTTATTTGTAGCTGAGAAAAATAAATTTATATTTATAGATGTCTGTTTCTTTTTTCTTATATATTTTTTTTGAGTCAAGGTCTTGCTATGTTGTCCAGGCTGGCCTCAAATTTGCCATCTTTCTGCCTCCCGAGTGCTGGTATTATAGGTGCGCACCACCACACCTGACTATCAAGCATTTTTTCAAAATTCGGGGAAGGGAGGATTTGTACCATAGCCATTGTTAAAAATTACAAACATATCAAATGTGTGCCATTTTTCTTTTGTTTAAGAGAGAAAAGAGATTAAGACTTCTTGTAGGTTCATTTGTGTTCTTGCTTCCCTGACCCTACTTTCCCCAGTAAGCAGGGTCTGTGGATTTTCAAATCCTGACATGTGAAAATCCCATGTAATGACTAGAAGTAAGAAAGCTTGAAGATGCACAGCAGCCAGGGGGATGCAAGCACACATTATCTGCAAATGGCATGTTGGGAGTTGTCTTCGATCCTTGAACAAAGGGGAGTTAATTACAGAAAATGTCAGGCTTTTTAAAGGCCATTTGTCACCTGGCTATGGGGAGAGCAGCAGCCTGTAGCAGAACCCTGGAGAAAGGACTCTGTGTGTCAGGTCTCTTGAAGGGATGCAGTGTGGAGAATGGGGCAGGCTTAAAGGAGCTGGGGCTAAGTGAATTTGCAGTGCCTTTCATTTTGTTTAGAAAGTGGGGCAAATTGTCCTGTTTTTGTTTGTTTGTTTTTTTCCCAATGTCAGACAAATCCTAGTTGTACAGAATCTAGTTGTCCATAGATGGAAGAGCTGGAAAAGAGTGAAATGGGGACAGTGATGGAAGGTCTTAGATTCTGTTGAAACCTCTCTAAACTGCTTATTCAGAACACATGTAATTCAGGGCATCAATAGACTGCTGGCTAGATAAGCTTTTGCTGCCAGTCCTCCTTTGGAAAAGGAAAGTGGTGGTGGGAGAGTAGCTATTATGCTGGAATGTCCAGAATCTGCATTTTAATTAGATTCCCAGTGGATTGTGTGGGCATTAAAACTTGTCAAGCAGGGGGCCTCTTGGACTAGCAGCTCCCAGTCAGGGCTGCTCTGGAGTCTTAGGCAGAGCTTATAAAACTTGCCTGGATGCCACCTGCAGAGATTCAGGTTGTCTTAGCTGGGCTTTTTTGGGGACCAAGGCATTGCTATCTCTCAAAAGCTCTCCAGGTGATTCTATCATACAGTCAGGGCTCCTAACATAAAGTCAGACACCATGAGGTAGATATTGAGATTCAGAGGTGTGTAATCTCAAAGCAAGTCACACCACAGTTCTCTGGATACACCCCTCTTCAGATTCATCAAAACCCAACATATAAGATACTGTGGATCTCCCTAGTTCCTTCACTGGTTTTTAGAGACATGAGCAATGATGTGGGGGCATGGAGCTCCCAGCCAGGTTTGCTTATGCCTGAATGGATTGATTCCTCCTCCAGGAATGAAAATGGCCCATTGCTGACTCAACATTTGCTCTTTGCATCTTTGACTCTGCTGCCAGAGAAATTTAAATCAAACTTAAAGTCATATCACATGCTCACTCCCCTCTTCTGTTAAATACTCTTAAGTGGCTTTCCACTGCATGCAAGGAGGAGAATGAATTCCATAACAGCTCTCTTAAGTTTTCATGTTGTCTGACCCCATTTCTGACTATGCCTTGAAACTCATGGACCTGTCCTGTGGCCTGGAACCCTGCCCCTCACCTCCTTCTGTAACTGCTGTCCCTGTGTGTGTTCTAGCCAGCCTAGATGTGGATCGCCTGCTCCCTATACCACCTGGCTTCCTAGAGTGTGAATGAGGCGATGGTCAGTTCAGGTGAGGTTGTTTATTGTCAGGTGAGGCTATTTATTTATCGTCTTCTTCCTTCATCTAGGGGTGAGCTCTGTGGGCAGAATCAAGTTAGATCTAGTTCCCATTGAGAAAATTAGATTTTTAACTATAAAACCTCCCATGAGCCAGGCAAGGGTGCTCAAGGACCAAGATAGTAGAATAAGCAGCAAACAAAGCATGTGACAGAGTGGGCAGTGGCCAAAGTCCCCTTTACCTGTTCTTCAGAGCAAGCATGTCTGCATGTGAGCAGGACACACACACACACACACAACCCTGACCAGCCCCCTCTTACATGTTCACTTGTCTACAGCACATATCCCAGGAGAGTGTGGGTTGCCAGGCCCAGGCTGTCGTCTCTGTTTTTATTGCTCCTCCCCAACAACACTGGCACCTTTGCTGGAAAAGGACTGCAGCCAGGGTTTCTCAGTGGGGCACTAGCCCTGTGACCCACGGGGATGGGTCCAAGTATCACTGTCTTGAGGACAAGTTCAGGACTCAGGACTGCAGGGCATAGGGCTCTTTGAGCACATTGTCTTTAGAAGGGAAAAGTGAGTAGTCACCTGAGATGAACACCTGTCCTTTCTTTTCCCTTTTTTGGGGAAGATCATGCAGCTGTGTTCATTTCCGTCTACCATGCTAGAAGGATATATAGCTTAAACTAGAAAGTCACAAAAGGTGCCGAGGACTGGTCAACCTAGTTCACTGAGGGTCTGCCATAGGCTAGTGGGTTCTAGTTCTTTCCCCCCCCCCCTCTCCTTTTATTTTATTTCTATATTTACTTACATGTATATATATTGTTTGTGTCACCTCCCCCCTCCCCTCTTCCTCCTCAACCCACCCAACTGCTGGGCAGAACCTGTTCCACCCTCTTGTTCTCTGATTTTGTTGAAGAGAAAACATAAGAGATAATAAAGACATAGCATTTTTGCTAGTTTGGAATAAAGATAGCTATACAGAGAGATTCCTAGCATTGCTTCCATGCACTTGTGTACTGTAACCCACATTGGTTCATCTCTACCAGACCTCTTTGCTACTTCCCCGCCCCCTTCCCATAGTAGCCTCTGCCAGTTTAAGATTACTTTATTCACTCCTCTATAGTGAACACATCAACCACAGTCAAGTTTTAGGTTTCCTTTTGGGTTCTGGTTCTTTTCCTACATCATCTCATTTCATCCTCATCACCCTGGTGGGACAAAGGCCTTGGATAAGAGATGGGACCTGGAGGCCAAGTCCAGAGGTAGCAAGTGGTGTAACTGGGATTTGAACCAAAGCTAAGACTCTCCCCTTTATACTGTGCTACCCCCAACAAGGACTAGGGGAAGAAGGAAGCTTAAAAGACCATCTGGAGACAGGACAGCAGTCTTCAGGCAGTTAGGGAATTGTGGTAGAACTCTTGCTGGCTAATTTTGCCAGATAAGCTATAAGATGCTTAAATTTGAATTTCAGAAAGCAACAAATAGCTTTTTCTGTGTAAGTATATCCCATGCAGTGTTTGAGTCATAGCTATACTGAGAAATGATATGTTGTTTACTTAAAACTTAAACTTAGGGGGGATGAGGGGAGAGGGTGGGGGAGGGGGGCAGGGGGGAGAAATGACCCAAACAATGTATGCACATGTGAATAATAAAAAATTTTTTAAAAACCAAAAAACTGGGTGTCGCATATTTTTATTTGTTTAATCTGGCAACCCTACTTGAATACATACTGGGCCTAATATCTCTGCACAGAGTAATATTTCCTGGAATCCTGTCTTTATTGGTTTAATATGGAAACCTTAACTGGGGACTCCAGGAGACGCTGGGTCTAATGTGTGGGCATCAGAGTGTGGCTCACAAGACACCCTGTAATAGTACAGGCAGCTTGGTGTGTGGCAAGCTTCCTGTCACAGGTTTTCAGGTGGGGGCCAGAGAACTGCTAGGTAGGTGGTGTGGAAGGAATTCAGGTTTCAGATGCCTGGTGAGATTCTAGGACATAAGCATTGCGGGAAAAGGGAGGATTATTATCTTCCTAGGTCCTTGCTGAGCTCTGACCATGAAAGTCAATAAGGTGTTTCTGAAATCATCAGCCATCAGCATGTGCTGAGGACCGGATCTCTGTCCAGAAGTAATAGCTGGCCTCAGCCACTGGTAGACACCAGATAGCCCAGTGGGTTCCCTTTAGATGGTCTGATCTGACTCGAAGACATGTGGTGTTAAAGTGAGATACTTGTTTGTCCCTCTTACTGAATTGACAGTGACTTCCTGGTTCTTTATGTTTCCCTACAGTGGAGAGTAACTTCTGTGACAGGCTGAGGATTGACTGAGCCCCACTTTACTCCCAGTTGTGACAGTATGAGGAGCATCCACTCCCAAGATTCTGTGCAAGCCCTCTCAAACAAGTGACCCAAGGCAAGAAGCCCAGGTGTTTATTTTTGTGGCTATACCTTGTCAGCCAGTTTGCATTTCAAACACAGCCTGCTCATAATTGCTTCAGCACAGCTTCTGCCCTTTGCAAATTCCCCCCCAGCAAAGGTCTAGTCCTTGGCAGACTTCCTGGTCGCTGTCTGCTTCCAGGCTCTCTTGGGAGCTCATTGTGACACTGGCCTTGCTCTACAACAGCAAAATTTTATCCCAGCTTCCAAAAGAAAGCAGGGTGGAATTCTCATTATCGCTATCCTCCATTAGGGTGTTTTAAATTGATTTAATTATTAAATAGGTTCTTCAATATTATAATTAAATACAAAATGTTAAATTAAATGTCAAGTCAAAATACCCATTGGAGCAAAGTGAAAAAATGTACCTATTTATATTGGTTCTATTAATTGAAATCACCTGTTCTTTTTTATGTGTTGCTTGATTGATGGACTTGTAAGTGGCAGAGGCATCTCACTTGTGTTTTCCAGGAAGCCTCATTGAATGGCTGACGTTTGACAACATGCACCACCAGTGGCTTCTGTTGGCCGCATGCTTTTGGGTTATTTTCATGTTCATGGTGGCCAGCAAATTCATCACATTGACCTTTAAAGACCCAGATGGTAAGTACACTTGGGCAGAACAAATTTTGGCTAAATTGAGTCCTTGTTGTAACAGTTTCCAAGGACACACACAAGTGACTTCTATCCCAGGACTGGAGGCTACATGGATTCCAAATCTTTCAAGGCACAGAGCTGGGAGACGGAAGTGGGAAGGGGTGAAGACTTTCCCCAAGCCCCTTCCCTAGAGTGAGAAGGCTCTTTCTTTGTGGCCAAAGCCAGCACCACTGACTGCCAGAAAGGCATTCCAGTTTGGAAATTCTCTCTGTTTCATGTCATCATGAGAAACATAGCCATGATTGCTTAGCATGTCTGTGTGCCAGCTGGTGTTCTGCATTGTTGGCTCATGTTTGAAGGTCACCTTCAGTGCAGTGGGACGAGGGTCATTTAAATATATATTGTCAGATTGTCCTGGAGGATTTTTAACTCCCCTTTGCTGAATATGGACATTCAGATGAGGATGTCTAAACACCAGATTCTACTTTGTCTTCTTGTCATTTGCTCACTTAAGCCTCAATGTTTCATCTACAAAAGGGACACACTCCCTGCTCTGGGAGCCTCCCGGGAGTGTCACTGATCTGTGAAGCACTGGGTGTGGGCTAGAAGGTGTGTGATGTTCTCTTCACCACTGTGACCATTCCCTCCCTGGGCCAAGTGAATGAGCCTGGGAGGCCAGGCTCACAGGAGATGTAGGAATGACTCATTAGTGGCTGCAGATTGGCTTGACCACCCCAGCCAGAGAGAGAGCTCTTGGGAACCAGGAGCGGGGGTGAGCACAGCATCTTTACCTTAAGCAGAAGTTTGTGCATCCTCCTGCTATTGGCAGTGCATTACAAACATATCCACACCAGCAATTTCCCTGATTTACTCCAGGTGGCCATCTGTGTGACCATGAGTTGCAGGCTACATCCTGAAGAGCTTCTGGTTGTGCTGAGGGCCACCCAGTGCCCACATCTCCTCCTCATTCTCTCTGCTCAAACTGCTTATGGAGGAACAAGGCTGGAAGGTAGATCTGCAGAGAAAAGAGGGAAGCTCCATGTTTGTACTCAGGGATAGTTATCAGGCACATAGCTCTGGCCTTCTTCAAAAGTTCCACTCTCATCTTCCAGGAGCCCTCGGGAGGAAGGTCTACACAGCCTTGCAAAGTGGTGCTGTACCCGCTGTATCAGATGGCCAGAGGCATCACAGCTTTCACCAGGGACTGGGATCAGAAGATCAAGAGTTGAATCTTGGAGGGCAGTTGAAATTTGAGACAGTGACCTCACTGTGTAGTGTGTGGGATTTTTGCAGCAGCTTCAGCACTGTCACATGCCACCAATAATGGTGACCCCTCATGAGAACTAAGAGGTTCTCATCTGAGGGCACTTGAGATTTCCCTGTAGGACTTTGTGAGTTTTCTGCTTTCTCCTGCAGGAATCTCCAGGAGTGGGTCCAGTTGAGAACCACAAATGCAGAACAGTTGGAAAATTGAAAGAGAAACACAGTGCTGCTGAGAGTGAGAACAGAGGCTACTTGTGGTTCTCTTAAATGTCACCTCCAGTAAGGAAGACACTGGAGGGAAGGTCACAAGATTAAATTGTGATTTGTTGTACGTAAAAAAACAAAAAACAGGATTGTGTGCAGAATATTTTAGTGAGGCTTCCATCAATGATAGCTAGATAATCTGGGCATAGTGGTTTGTGCCTGTAGTCCCAGCTATGCAGGAGGCTGAGGCTGTAGGATCACGTGAGCCAGTGGGTTTGAGGTAATCTGGGCAACATAATGAGACCCTATCTCAAAAAAAGAAAATAGTAAAATGTGTGTTCTGTTTTTCAATATTCTCTGGCAGCAGAGCTTTTAAATAACACCTCATATCCCAGTGGGTCTGATAAACAGGGTGTCATTCCGCTGAAATATGGCAAGTTTTATGACAGATGATCTCAGAAAAGCATACATGCTTGAGGGTGTTTTGGGAAGGGGAACAAAATTGTAAGACATTGAAGGTAAAAGCCGTGAAGAAAGATGGCATGCTTTCAGGTTTTAACCTGGAGAAAGAGTCTGTGGTTGTTCTTAGCCAGCTCACCAAGTAACTCACCAAACATCTCCACCAGTCTCCCTAAAGGCAAGTAGTAGGAGGCACTTCCTCTGCCCTCTGACATTTGGAGTGACCTTGTGGCCTACTTCTGGGTGGCTTCAGAGCCAGTGCACAATCAGGCCCACTCTCTTTTCCCCAAGGCAGAGTTCAGGTGAGGATGGTATTACTTACATACTTGAGCAGGTAAGGACCCTTTGCTGTCAAGTTGCTGAAACAGTGGGTAGTTGGCAGGACTCATTCCAGCCTGTCTTGTCTCAAACAGTTAAATATATTGGGTCACAAGGTGGATGTCTGTTGGTTGAGCTCTGAGCACCGCCAGTGGTGGGAGGATACACGAAACACTGCACAGCAAAGGTGCTGTGCTCACCTTTTCCAAGAGCTCCTTCTCTGATCGGGGTGGTAAAGCCAGTCTGCAGGGCATCTTGACATTCTGGATGATGAAGCCTAGGTCAGGTATCCAGGAGAAGTGAAGGACTCAGTGCCTCCTCCTGGGCTAGGGGTGGCATGGGCACCTCTCACATGGTGCCCTGCCCCCCAAGCACTGGTTTAGTGAATGGAGCTTACCAGGTCTCCTCAGAAAGCAAGTGGTAGGAGGCACTTCTGCCCTCTGACATTTGGGGTGGCCTTGTGGCCTACTTCTTGACCCACTGGTGGATCAGGAAACTGAAGAAGTTTGTAGATATGTGACCATTGTGGATTTTTCATGTGCTGCTGGTCTTTATTTCACACATGTTCACAGTGTTTTTGCTTTTGAACTGAAAGCCCTGTGTAAAGTATCATTGTGAAGAAATAACTTATAACACAGTGGTGTCTGCCATGGTGAAGTTCCATTTCCTATAATGGATCTTGGTGTTCACAGGGCTTGGGTAACTCAGGTATTCTGGAGCTGCTCCTTGTAGTTCTGTCCTCTGGAAAAAGGATCCCTGGTCTAGAATCTCAGCCAGTAAATGCATGTGTTTTTGTCACATATGCCTGTTCTTCATGACTGCCCTGCCACTCAAGCCAAGAGCAAGGGTACATTTGTCTGTTTGCTGTTAAAAGCAAGACTTGCCATTTTTTTGATGCTGCAGTGGTTTCCCTTTCAACTGAGCTATGGAACCACAATGGCATTTTTTGCAGGATTTATCCTCAGCAAATTTCATGTCATATTGAACTAGGATCAGGTGTTGTAGCTAGACTTTATTACGGGAAAATAAATCTTGCCCTGTGATGGCTATTTGATGTACATAAAGTGAAATATGGCATCATGTAGGTCTGATATGTCTGTAGACACTGATTTTTCTTTTCTCTTCTGTCTGACTTCCTCTTCCAGTCCCTCAATTCACTAGTAAGTCCTCTGCTTGAGGACAGAGCTAGGGACTTGAATGTCTCCATGCCCTGACCCAGCATGTACAAGGGATGGAGTCGTGAGGTTGTGAGACTAAATATATACACAGTGTCCTTAGTGAGACCAAGGGTCATGATTGCTTCTTGAAAAATAAAGCAGTACTTCACTTGGTGAATTTAGACATTTTGAACAAAATTATTAACATATGACTACAACAAAAGTAAGCTAAGACACGAAGATACCTGGCATATCTTGAGGATAGAATCCTCTACCCTGAACCTAGAGACTTGCTCCTGAGGGGCAAGGTAGAGAGGAGCCTCTGGTTCCAATGGGGATGGTGGCATCTGCTGGAAATGACTGGTGATGGAAAAAGAAACCAAATGTAAGCTGTGCTGTTGGCTTTATCTGAATCTGGTTGAATTCAGGATATATTTCCCTATCCAAAATGTTATTAAGGAAGCCTAGGTTTCTGCAGAACCTATCTAGCATGTCAGTGTTCAAAGGTGACAGGTTGAAGTGGTAGAGGTTGGGCCATCTTTGGTCTCAGAGCCCCTGGAGTGTGGTCAGGTGCACTGGGGGCCAGAGGCTCTCACACTTCTATCCACTTGTCCTGTGGGCATTATGCTCTTTGTCCTAATTGCAGGTTCAGAACAGCTCCTGCACACAGCTCTGGCTAGGTTTACATTTTCACTCGAACACAGAGATAAAAAGGAAAAAAGTTTATAGTGAGCTTCATAAAGATGTGCAGCAAAGAGATTGCATGGAAGTGCAGTCACTATGGAGTTTGGGGATGGGCGGGTAGGAGTGCAGTTGCAGTCAGGACACTGGTAGGGGGTTGCCTTCTTGCTGTGTAGGGAGGAAGGAAAATGAACAGGTGGGGTGCCCATTTTGAGGGAGGGTGTTTAACAGCAGACTGGGGCAGACCGGTGGCAGTGCAGCAGGCAGTGTGGTAATGACTCAAGAGGAGGGGTTTAGATTGTTTTAAGTGATTTAATATGTTTTTGTATAATCAAGTTTTATATACTTGCTTTTTATTTATGATTATGAGGCTTTGAAAATTTTCAAAAAGTAAGCATTTCTTTGCAGAAAGCTGAAAATTATCTTTGAATTCTACACCAAAAGTGGCGCTTGCAATGAGCACTTTGTAAGATTCCTCTAGTCTGATTTCTTAGAATCGTGTAAAAGCACTAACGTGACTGCTGATTTTCATTTTTTGTAAATTAAACTTTTTACTTGGAGATCATTGTGAGTGACTTGCAGCTGTAAGAAATAACACAGAGGGATCCTGGGTTCCTTTTACTCAGTTTCCCTAAGTAAGTATCTTGCAAAGCTACAGCGTAGTACATGTGGATCGAGGCAGAATGCAGGATATTTCCATCCCCATGAGGAGCCATCATGTTGTCTTTCTCTTTGTTTTGTTTTGTTTACTTTGTTGAGACCGGGTCTTTATAAAGACCTAGGCTGGCCTCAAACTCTGTCCTCCTGCCTCAGCCTCTGGAGTGCTGGCTGGGTTACCGGCACTGCCATGCCCGACCATGTTGCCTTTTTTAACCACATCTACCTCCCTCTCTTGAGCCCTGACAACCACTATTCTGTTCTCCTCTCCTAACTTTGCCATTTCAGGAATGTGTAGTATATGACCTCTTTGGCTTTTTTCACTTGACACAATCCCCTGTAGATTTGTCCAACTTGCTGCTAGCTCCGATGGTCCTTTCATTTCCGTTTCTCCAGATTTTCTCCTCTGGTGTTTTTAAAAACTTTTGTGGCTCTGTGTTTTTCAATTAAGTCTATGATGTATTTTGGGTTCCTTTTTATCAACATTTTTATTAGTGTACATTAATTATACAAAGGGTTTTCATTATGATATTTCCATACATGTAAATTATGTACTGTGATCAACTTTACCCCTTTATTACTGAGTTCATTTTTTAATGAGGTGAGGTTTAGATAAAGGTTTTTCTCTTGTCTGTAAGTGTCCAGTTGCTCCAGCTCCATCTTGAAAAGGCTGTCCTCCTCTGGTTGAGTTGCTTTTGCACTTTTGTCAAAGGTCATTTGGATGTTGTGTGGATCCTTTCCTGGGTCCCCATTCTGTCCCATCCATCTACTTGCCTATTGCTCCATGAGAAGACATCTTTCTTACCTTTTTGTCTTCCAGGGTACAGTGCCAAACAGGAGTTTCTGTTCCTAACAACTGTGCCGGAAGTGGGGAAGTTGCCAGAAGAAAAGCACTTTCCTGAGGAACTGCAGGTAGGCTCACGCCCTGTCCCTTCTGATATGGACTCAGCTGTCCTTAGGGACCCTTGCATGGTGTCCCCATCCCATAGAATGTGCTTCCTCCATCTGCCCTTACCTTCAGTGGTTTCCACTCATCATTGTAGCCTGCTTTATAATTCAAGTTGAGCATCCCTAATCTGAAAACCTGAAATCCAAAATGTTCCAGTATCTGCCACAAGTGTAAAATACCACATCATGAAGCTTTGTTTTGTGCACAAAATTATTTAAAATGTTGCATAAAATTGCCTTCAGGCTATGTATATGCTTTTGTATATGTATAAGGTATAGATGAAACATAAATGAATTTCATGTTTAGGTTTGGGTCCCATCACCAAGATATCTCACATGTTGATGCAGATATTCCAAAATCAAAACAGCTCCAAGACCTGAAACACTTCTGTTTCCAAGCATTTTGGATAACAGATGTTCAACCTATAGTCGCTTTTGCTACTTGTGGGTTTCCATTGACCTTTTTAGCTTCCATTTGGTGGAGGCATGAATTGCATTTATTTTATGTTCCTCCCTCATGGGTGCTGTGTAATTGTTGGTTGTACAGAATTCCTGACCAGCTGTGCAAGCCTCACCAGGGGGAACAGAGTGTGTTGAGCAAGGTCAGGAGAAAAGTGGGAATGTGCAAAGATCTTTCACCCAAAATGGACTTTTGGCATGAGAAAGGGCTTTGGGCAGCAGAGCAGGGGATCCAGCCTCTGAACTGTGTGAATGAGAGAACTGAATCCAAGAAAACGGGAAGTCCTCAAAATCATATGGGCATTAACAGGAAGAGCCCAGGGTGGCGAGCTTTTACCCAGATCTCACTCACATTCACACTAACACCACATTGTTCTCCACAGGCTCCTTTTGTGCATAAATTCCTCATCATTCCCTATCCAGGATGGGGATACACTCATGAGGTCCCTCATCCTTGCCAAGCCCCACTGTGGGTCTGGAAGGTTGAGGTTACAATTGTGCCAGAAGGGGTAAAATGGGTCAAGCAATCTCTAAAAACATTTGTCTGTCTGGAATTAAACCAAGGAAGGGGGCAGTTTTGCTGTGTGTTTTGCAGTATAAAAATGGCATGTTAGAACCCAGTAAAAATAGAAAGCATCCCTTGTGAGAGTAGAAGGCCTAGATCCAGAGAGGGCGGGCTTTACAACTATGCCAAAAATAGATTGCCTGGCACACCAGTGCATTTGAAGACATCTGGGTCCATTCAATAAAGTTAATTTGGGAGAATCATCTGCTTTAAAATCTTGGGGAGGAGTTCTGTATAGCTTTAAGGGAAGAAGTACAGGGAATAGCAGAAACGCTTCAGAATGCTGAGACCTGACTACAGCGAGGCATGGCCAGAGGAGTGGGGTTGGAGAAATAGCTGCACTATTTCAGAACACTTCTTGAAGGACTAGGCAGCATCTGGGGCAGGCACACTGCCATGACATGAGCAGTGAGGGGTATAAACTCCCTTGGCACTAGGTCACTGAACAGCTGTGTGCTGGTGCATCTTCCTTTGTCTCCTCCCCTCCATCTGACCCACTCATACATGTATGATGAGTATGTACACACACACTTGCAATGCCACATGTGTTTCACTCAGCTGGGGCTTTCCTGCGTGTCTGCACAAGACCCTGCAGCTGCCTCCATGCCCCAAGTCCAGACGCAGCAGCTGCTGTGTAGCAAATGGTCCTGCTGCCCACAGAGCAGTGGAGGCTGGGATTGAGCTTCAGCCAAAAGCCTCCCAAGTTATGGACATGCCCTCAGATTCTAGAACAGCACCAGAGGGTACACACCACACTTTGGAACTTGAGCTTTCTCATCCTTTCAGGATTTTTAAGTCAACCTTCTCTTGAGAAGGAAAGTCACAGGAACTGAGTGGGCATCCATTTTCTTGGCCACCTGTGTCAGTCATTCCCATTACTCATCAGGGCAGTAGAAAGCCCCAGAGAAAGGGCTGAGGAGGTGGTTGGAAGTGGTGGTTGTCACTCTAGAAGGAGAAGGGGAGGAGAAGGGTTCTGTGGATGGTTAGAGTCTGGCTCAGGTCTGGCCTGTTTCCTACTGATGATCTTTTGTGCCTATTTTCCCCCTTGTGACTTGCAGCCAACAGGAAAGATGCTTCCAGACAGCCGGCTTGATCAACCCCTGATCTATCTGGAGCGGCTGGAGCTTATCAGAAATGTCTGTAGGGATGAGGCCCTGAAGAATCTCTCACACACTGTGGTCTCCAAGTTTGTCCTAGACCGTATATTTGTCTGTGACAAGCACCAGATTCTTTTCTGCCAGACTCCCAAAGTGGGCAACACCCAGTGGAAGAAAGTACTGATAGTCCTAAATGGTGCGTCCTAAATGATGAATGTCATCTGTGATGTGAAGGGTTTACCTGGGCAAGGGAGGCAGTAGGCTCTCCTGAAACTACTGGAAACCTTCCAGAAGGTTCTCTGTTATTTTTCCCATTAGTGTTGTGCTATAAAAACTGATGAGGTAGATTTCTTTTCCTTCCTTCCTTCCTTCTTCTCCCCTTCCCTCCCCTCCCCTCTCCTCCCCTTCCCTCTTATACTAGAGATTGAACCCAATCTAGAGATTGCTAGACAAGTGCTCTAACTGAGCTACATCCTCATGGTGCCCTCTCTAGTAGGAAGAGCCCACACCCCAGGGCCTGGAAAAGGAGCCCTACCTCATGAGCCTTGGTACCTCCTCACCTGCAGACCAAGTGTTCTGCCCCAGTTGGATAGAAAGAAATTGCAGCTTACTTTCTGCCAAGTGTCTGTAGTCAGAGGATTGAGTTAGAGTGCTTCAGGAAATCAGATATTTACTGGGGAACAAATGAGATCATAGAAAAGTGAGTTTATTCACTGAAGTTTTGATTACTCACTGTTCCTTTTCTTATTTAATTTTATTTATTCATATGTGCATATATTGTTTGGGCCATTTCTTCCCCCTGCCCCCTCAATGTTTCTTTCAAACATCCAGTTTGTGTAAATTCTGGTTATTCAAGATGATTATGGGCTCTGTTAAATTCAGCTTCAAAAAGAACTTAGTTTCAACTAACAGCCCTGAGACTCCTAGTCAGGAATGAGATCCTGGGCACAAGAGTGGGTGGCATGGGGGTTCTCTCAGTCACTGGTGATTGTTGGCAAGCATTTATTCTTTCACAGTTTGGTTGACGGAGATAGGGTAAAACCTCATCTTCCCACCATTGGATGTACAATTAATGTGCTTTAGGAGTAATGTGGCAGTATCTTAGATGTTTTAATTGGGTAGTAAGTCACAAATCAAATTGAAAACAAGGACTGTACAAAAAGGCTCACAAATCAGACAAGGCATTGTGAAGCATTGTAACCTAAAGAAGTTAGCACCTACTTACAAGGGCCACGAGGTACTGTATTGAAACACCTCACTAACCCATTAATATGTATTGCTTTTATGTTTTCATGTCTCAGTTACAAATTAATTAAAATTAAGAAAAAGAACTACCCTTGACCTCAATATCAGACACAGTAAAAAATTTGGTAAGAACAAAATTAAACTGATTTTGAGAGGAAATTTATTGTCCAATTTGTTTCATTTAGTAGTTTAATCTCAGTAGTCTTTAGCTTATTTACTTGTAAAAACACCATGGGTTTATGTAATCTGTTTCATATTCATTCCTTAAAAAATGAAAAGAAACCAAAGGAAAAAAATAGAGGAGTGGACTTGCCAGTTCATATAATAAAACACAGGCAATTGGTCTTGATGGCTGTCCTCAGTCGTCACTGATGCATCTGGACAGGGACAGGCATGAGGGACCCAGGTGCAGATCCACAGAACTGGTTCTTCTGTGGTCCCCTCAAGAGCTGACTTTCACCTTGCTCATTTACAGTCATCCACACCAAGTATGGATGCACCAAGTTCTGGACTGGGCCTTAAATATTTGGGGGAGGAAGGAATGAATAGGACAGTCAAGGCTGTGGCCACTTCTTAGATGACTCGTGAGAGCTTCTTCTTTCCTGGACTCAGAGTTTGACAGGATAGGATTAGTATGAAGTTAGATGTTAAAATTTACAGAAGTGTGGCTGAATCCTTCTCAGATTCATGATCACCAACCCTAAGGACAGATAGTGGCTGTTGACACTGCTCTACCTCCTCAGACACAGCTGTCCTCCTTCAACTCCTGTTCCAAATGGATTGCAGCTTCCATAACTTCTACCAGATTTTTCTAGCATCAAACTCCTTTGCCAATGTGGGCTGCTGTGAGGTTGTCTGAGAGCTACCATAGGTCTGAGGTTTGGTGTCAGAGAGCACAGCCTGCCAGGGCACTGATGGTACTGTGGGGAGGCGTGGGCGCTGCCTTTTGCATCCTGCTCCTCTTACATTTCTCCCCAGTCTCAGAGTAGAATAACTACTGCTGGTGGTAGGAATTCAGTTGCATGCTCTGAGCTTTCTGTGGGAAGATTTTGTCCAACATAGCGCCAGGGATGCACAGTCAGTATATGTCTCTCTTTCTCCCCCGCAGCCGTCTCTCTCCTCCACTTGCCTTATTGATTACAAAAAACTTTCCCTCACTTTCTTATCCTGACCATCCAAGGACATAAACTTGAATATTGGGAGTGGGCTTATCATATGTGCCATGGGGAACATGGGGCTGAAGATGAGACAAATGGGTACTTCTCTTTAAGGGTCACATGGAGATAGCCAACACATCTTCTCTCTTCCTTCCCAGGAGCATTCCCTTCCATCGAGGAAATCCCCGAGAATGTGGTTCATGACCATGAGAAGAATGGCCTCCCTCGTCTCTCCTCCTTCAGCAAGGCAGGAATTCAGAAGCGGTAAGAACAGTTTCCTCAAAGGGGAGAGGCAATTTTGAAGGCCTGAGAAGAAAGCCTCGGCTTAGGTCATATTTGCTGAATATTCTCATCTCCCCAAGGACGGGGGACTGCTGGTTTGTGTTGTTGAGCAGCCTCCCAATCTATAAGCAGGATTCTGTGCCTGGAAACTCCCTAACCTTTGTGAGAATTTTGGAATGTCTTTTCCAGCCTTCCTGTCATGAAGTCCACTAAAGTTTATGTAATATTGATAGAAAAGAGTGGTCACTTTTTGTTAAGTTTTGTGGATTCCTTACTAAATACGATCTTTATTCGTAAGAAAGGGATTTGGGTTGTAAGGAACCCCACCAGTGCCTGATTTTTTCCCAGAGGTGTGTGCCTGCTTCTACAGGAGCTTCCCCCTGAGGTGATGTGCTCTGGACCCAGAGCAGGCAGGACAGACTTCCCTGATTGCAGCAATGAGTGGAAAAATTCTCGCATGTTAGCTCTGAAGTGGCCCCACAGAGCCAGGTGTAAAGGAATCAGAGTGTGTTAGCAGCAGCTAAAGTCAGGCTGCCAGCGTTAGCAGCAGCTAAAGTCAGGCTGCCAGCTGAGCATTGCCCTCCTATAACTCTATAGCCACTTGCCCTGCCTTGCTCCTGCCCTGAGCTAATTCACCTTCCTGGCTGTCAAACCCCTGCCAAAACACCTCTGGGTGTGGACTGTCCTGTTTTCACCCTTACTTACTTTACGGGCTTTTGTGAGGCTCCTGAATTAAGACAAGCCCATTGAGGAAAGAGTTTCTGGCATGTGTAAGCATACTGTAAATGCAGTGTTGTCATAAATACAGTATTGTCATCATCTTTGTCATCATCGTCACTGCCACAGGCCCTTCACTCCAGTGCTCCTGCTCTGCTACAGCCACTCTTGGCAGCTCTCCAGCCCACCTTCCTACCAGCTGGAGTGTGCAGCTTCAAGTTCTATTTTGTCTCTATCCTCTGCCCTCTTATTTTTCTTCCCCCCTGGCAATTTTGAATTGAATTTTTAAAGCTATACCCTTAAAGTAATTTTCTCTGACCTTGGTTAATCCTGACTCTTACAGTTCTAGCCCTGGTGATTTTCTGCCCAGGATTAAAACTTAAAGGTTCTCAAACCTTTAAGGTTCTGAATTAATTCAAAAGCAAAAATTGATTAAATAGAGTCTTCACAGCAATCGCTCAGCATGAGTGTTGTGACCTTGGAAGTTGAGTTTTCCAAGCTTACATTTCCTCCCCTGTAAAATGGGCTGGTAATGCGGTCAGGGCAGAGAATCTTGGAGTAGATAAGGAAAACACGCATGGGATGCATTCACAGCAGGGCTCGTCCCCTGTCATTCTTCCCTCTCCATCCTCTCAACCATTAGGCTTCTTAGGCTCCTGCCTCCAGGAGCTTAAGTTAACTTCCTGTTTGCTTTTTTTTTTCCTTAGATTGAAAACATACTTCAAGTTTTTTATTGTAAGAGATCCCTTCGAAAGACTGATTTCTGCATTTAAGGACAAGTTTGTTCACAATCCTCGGTTTGAACCTTGGTACAGGCATGAGATTGCACCTGGCATCATCAAGAAGTACAGGAGAAACCGGACAGAGACCCGGGGGATCCAGTTTGAGGATTTTGTGCGCTACCTGGGTGACCCAAACCACAGATGGCTAGACATTCAGTTTGGGGACCACATCATCCACTGGGTGACGTATGCAGAGCTCTGTGCACCTTGTGAGATAAAGTACAGTGTGATTGGACACCACGAGACCCTAGAGGAGGATGCCCCATACATCCTGAGAGAAGCTGGCATCGACCACCTCGTGTCATATCCGACCATCCCTCCGGGCATTACCGTGTATAACAGGACCAAGGTGGAGCACTACTTTCTGGGCATCAGTAAACGAGACATCCGACGCCTATATGCCCGCTTCAAAGGGGACTTTAAACTATTTGGGTATCAGAAACCAGATTTTTTGCTAAATTAATGCACAGGACCTATGACTCCAGTTATCTTTGCTAGTTCAGGGGCTAACCAAGAGGAGATCTGAGCACAGAAATGACACTTGCTCTGTCACAGCCCTCTTTCAGATCTCCAAGATCTTCCATGGTCCTGTGAGCAGATGGTGCTGTACCTGACTATGTCTGCTTTGCTTGGATGTAAAATGTACTGAGGGCCCCACCCAGCCCCTGCATGTGTGTCATCAGGACACCACTGGCCTTTTTCCTCAGAGGGGAGAAAAACCATTTTCAGTCTGTTGGACAGACCAGGAGGAAACATGGCACAGCGTTAGCAGCTGCATCCTTCAGTTGCCAAATTGGCAGTTGCACCGCAGGTCTCCTGACAGGTTGGGGTGCTGTCACCTGTAACCGATCAATTGCAGCACTTTTAAGAGGGATGGTGAAGCTGAGGAGCTACAAAAGTCACCAAGGCCCATGCAGGATCAATCTGAGTCATAAAATGACATCTCTTCTTATTGTTACTGTAACCATGGAAGCAAAGCATACTTTCTGTGACCATTGAGTTCCTGTGACATTCAGTAGTGACCACAGTAGTGAGTTCTTTCAGAACTCATGCCTGTGCAATGATACTCATGCTAGCCAATGTTTCAGAGTCTCTGCCCTGTCAAGCACCTGTCTCATTTAGGGTAAGATATGGAGTTTTGGAAAGAGGGGAGTAAATGTTCTTTCCTCCTGAGAAGGGGAACATCTTGGGAGTCTTAAAAGAGATATGGCATAAGAAAGGAAAAGCTGGCTGGGCCGGGAGCTCAGGCTGTTGTGGATTAGGGCACACCCTCCTGACTCATGTGTCTCTCATCTTTGTCCCATTCCAGTAGGCAGCAGGCAGTTCTCCATCTATCTCCTCCACAGGCCTTCACTCTCCTCAGAGGGGAAAAAAGATGAAACATTTTCAGTCTGATGGACCAACCGAGAAGAAACTAAACACTGGGGCTGAAGACAAGTGGGTGCCACACCACAGAATTCAGTGCTGTTTACACATTTCAGCATCCTTTCATCTCAGCAGAATGGCCACCTCAGACTCCTCTCTGATCACGCCACCATTCTGGACTAAATGGCTAGAAGTCAAATAATCAACTTCACCAGCAATAAAATCCTAAGCCAAGGCAGCCTCCAGTAATGCATCTTCCAGGCAGTGGGGCCGGCCTGGTAAGGAGCAAGCCACAGATGCCATCCTTCAACAAGGGCTGTGGAGAGGGGAAGGGACAGCTACCCCGAGAGTCCCTTGCACTCACATCTGCACGGTGCCGACGAGCCTAGGACTACGAGGAGTGAGCCAGGCCTTTTTAAAAGGCAGCCTCAGCCTTTTTTTCAAAAAGGCCTCCTGAATTTGTAAATATGAAAGTAAAATAGAATTTAAAATATGTGCCAAACCTGACATGTGCTGCAGTCCCCGGGGAAGGTGCTCTGGGGCCAAATGTGACCCCTGAGACCTGGTGACAAGGGCAGGCATACTAAGCCTACTCACGGGACCATGGACAGAAGAGAGTCTCAGTCCTTCATTCTCGGCTGATACGCCAAGGATGTGACATTGAATTATTTTTCTATAAAGTTTTAGCAAAGCTTTGTTAAAATCCTTTCAGACCCAATGAACAGATTGGATTACCTCTTTCCTCTTTGAAAAGTAACGGCATAAATAATGTATGTGAATTTAAGGCCTTACAGTTAGTCCTAATTAAAACAGCATTTTCTCTCAGAAATGAAAGGTTGGCTACCTGGTTGTTTTGGTTTTGTTTTTCCCTCCCCTCTCACATTTGGGTCATTTTCCTAACATATTTTGCCAAACAAGTAGAGATTGGTATCAAAATATCTCCTGGATACCATCACATAGTTGTCTGAGACAAGCCTTTACCTGCTGTGGCTCCCAGCCCCACAGCCCTTGGTGGAGAGTGCAGCCCTCATCCAAGGTTTTGGAAGTCCCTTCTCATCTTCAGAATCACCTTCCTCTGCCCTCTAAATCACTACCACATGGCTCTGGCTGCTGCGTGCTCCCCACACTGTTCCCCAAGGGAGCTTTACTGTCAAAAACCTGGCCTGTCTTTCCTGTCAGCTCCCTTATACCTGTGCCGAATTTAAATCTCATGGCTTGCAAATCCAAATCCTTTGGGGTTTGATGCTCCAATCCCACTGGGGCAGCAGACCCACTGGGGTGGCAGAGTCACCCCACAGCTCAGCAGGGTGGCCCTGCCCCTTTGGCTTCTCCGTCAACTCCAGAGACTGCACACAGGGTTCTGCCAGGAATAGGTCCTACCCTTGAAAACAGTAGGAGGCAGCCTTGCCCTTGGCTGTTGCCCTATGCACCTGCAGAGAAGCAGCTCTGGTGATGTCCAGATTGCCTTTGGGGTCCTTCTTACTTTTTCTCAAAGCATGACTCGTGTTTGCAGCCTTCCTTTGTTCTGTCTTGTTTTCTGTTTCTCTTAGTGCTAACTTACATTGTTGTTGCTGGTATCCCATCTCTGTTCCTGGCTTTTGTTGGAAGACTGATTTTAGGACTGTGGTTCACGCTCACTGGTTTCCACATGAAATGGTTGGATAGCCACACAACTGTTGTCTCTGAATTTGTTTTCTTATTTTTTGCAATATGAAGAGGCTGAGAATTTTCAAAATCTTTTCATTTTGGAGAGATTTTGGGGGGGGGTATTTTGAGGGTCTCACCCTGTACCCAGGCTGCCCTCAAACTCAATCCTTCTGCCTCAGCCTCCCGAGTGCTAGGATTATAGGCAAGCACCACCACACCTGGCTTATCAAAATCTCTAGCTCCTGGTTCTTTTTGCTTAATAATTCAGGCTTGAAGTTATTTCTCTTTTCTCACATTTTACTATGCAGATGCTCCTCAACTTGTTACGATTACTCTGATAAACCCATCATAACCTGAAAATATAAGTCAAAAATGCATTTAATACATCTAGCCTACTGACATCACAGCTTAGTCATTCAGCATACTGTGTAGTATCAATTGTTTGCCTTTGAGTTTGTGTGACTAAGAGTTGCAACTCACTGCATCAAATTTGCTAGCATGGGAAAAGATCCAGATTTAAAGTACACATTCTACTAAAGGCATATAGCTTTCACATCAAAAAGTCAAGGTCAAAACCTTGTAAGTGGAACCATGTAAGTTGGGAGCCATCTGTACAAGCAGTCAGGTGGAACCAAACCATTCCTCTAATACTTTGCCTAGAAATCTCAGCTAAATATTCAATTTCTTCAACTGCAAGTTCTACCTTCCACAAAATACTCAAACACAATTTATCCACATTCTTTACTACTTTATAATAATGATGATGATTGTCTTTTGTGTTTGCAGTAACAGGTTCCTCTTTTCTGTCTCAGACCTTCCCAGAATGACCTTGGCATCCACATTTCTACTTACATTCTGTTCGTGATGAAGTGTTCTCTAAGAAGAAGGGATTGGTCTCCACAGCGCTCCTCCTTTCTTGAGCCTTCCACAGAATTGCCTGTAATGTCTCTATTTCTAGCATGTACCTCATAACTCTAGCCTCTACATGTTACCCACTTCCAAAGCTGCTCCTATATTTTGAGAAACCCAATAAATTCATTTTTCACAGTTAAGGAAACTGGAAAGTCTAAGATAAAGGTGCCAACACATTCAGTTCTTGGTGGGGATTGCAGGCCTAACATGGCAGAGAGAAAGTTCTCTGTTCTCCCTTCTAATAAGGATATTAATCCCACCATGGGGTCCCACTTTCATGCTAAACGAATTATCTTCCAGAGGTCCCATCTCCAGATACCATCACACTGGGGCTTCAACCAACGATCTATAGGGGTGCACAAGCATTTCGTCCCTAACACTGTGATCCTCAGTACAGGGACTCTCCATTTATCACTGTGGCTTTCAAGCTGACTTGATGTGGTAGTACAGAGTCTACATGGACAACCGTTGATCTCCTTGGACAACCTCTGTTTTAAGTTTTGGCATGGCTGCATTAACCTTGAATTTCCCTTTTTCTCCCCTACTTCCAGCATTCAACTGAGAAGTAATGTATGAGCTGAAGCTGTTTCTACCTCCACTGCATCCCAAAAGTTCACAAACAGCTCTTCTATTTTCTGTCCTCATAATTTGAGAATTGTGAATGCCAAATAAAAGAATATCCCCATCCCCAAAAAATCAATTGCCAATTTCTAAATGTGCATTCTCTTCTTGTCTGTGGCCTTTTTCCTTAAAAAAATGCCAAAGGTAAAAAAACAACAATTTGCACTTTCTGCCATCTCTTAAAACAACGTAAGTGCAAAAAATATTTTAGGATCTTTTGTACAAAACTGATAGTGGACATTGCGCTGTTTACTTAATAACAAGTCAAACAGCTTTGGAAATCAGGAAATGGGAATCTCATTTTGAGCTAGCCAAGTTGGTTCTGCTCTGTCTTAAGACTTGGAGGCCCAGAGGATCTTCTCCAGGGCCAGCTGCTTTAAAGGAAGAGAGACACATATACCTCGAAATTGAGCTTGAATGAACAGGTTACAAAAAAGGGAGTATGGATGCCTGTCCCAATATTCCTGATAATGAAATTTGGCTGGATGTAGAGGTAAGAAGCAGTGCCTTATGTATCTAGGTGACAATAGCCAATAAGCATTGATTCAAAATCTCCACAGAAAACTTCTAGAAATACAGGTGCTAAGGAAAAGAGTATCCATCCCTTTTCTTTCTCTTAGATCTCCTACCAAAAAACAGATTTGGAGTTATCTGGCTCACAGACCCTTTAGTTCTATATTAATATAAGAGCTACATTTTCTTTTAAATTCAGAATTAACGCTCATGGCCGTACATGAATACATATACTCAATCTCAATAACAAGTCAGAAGCTGTTGGAATTTGGATGTGGAGTTACCATAAACCTAGAATCCCCCTCTTAGAGTTCTGTCGCTGAGCCCTGACTTGTTATGGTTTATACACTCATGTAGTCTCTGGACCGTGGATTTTTCACAACCAGGCAGTCCTGAAGATTCATCATACCCAAGTTACAGATAACAATGTGTAATCGGCTTTAGCTTCCTTTTCTAGGCTCTGACTTTCTACCACCTTAGATCATGCAGTTTTCTCTGGAGCTTTGTAGCACCTGTCACTCTGCCACTCCTTCCACTCTTCTAGGCAGAATCCTGTCTGACGTACCTAGAACAATGCTATTCTTCTCCCCATGTTTTGTCATGATAGATTTAAACTAGCATGCCAAAAATAAGTTCCAAATGTCAGTAAGTCAACTCAGTAACTGCAAAGTTCAATTATAAAAACAACTTGTTATTTTTTTTAAGGATAGACTCTTAACAAAGCTGGAGATACTTAAAAAACTTGTTTCTGTCCTTTGTCACTTGATTTAGTTGACCTATAAACCATAAATTTTATCTTTTGTAAATATATAGTTCAATGGTTGTTAATAAATGCATGTTATTAACCACTATTATGGCAATTTTAGAACATAGCTGTCACCTCCAAAAAAGTTCCCAAGTGCATATTGGAGGTCCACCTTCAGCTTTCCCAAACCATGGATCTTTCTATATAGTTTCACCTTTACCAGAAATTTCACATAAATTGAGCTATGTATAAACTCTGGAGTATAAATTCTTTCATATATATAAGTCATTTAGGGTCACCCATGCTGTTGCATCTATAAATAGTTCCTTTTTACCATTGGTGAGTATCCCATACTATGGGAACATCACAACTTGTTTATCCATAAACTGATGAATATTTGGGTTGGTTTTCAGTGTTTGGCTTTATGAATAATGCTGCTATGAACATTTGTGTACAAGTCTTTATGCAAACAATACATTGTCATTTCTCTATATGTGGAATTGCTGAGTCAGAGATGTGTGTGTGCATGTATGTGTGTCTGGGAGGGGGTAGGGGCGTGGGATGGAACCCAGGGCCTCACACATGGTACACAGTGCTCTACCGCTGAGTTACACCCTCAGCCTTAGGTTTTTTTAATGGAAAGTCAGATCAACATGTATTTAAGGAAGTTAGTAAAAGACAAAACTAGACCCCATTTCTATGAAGTAAATAATTAGACATAGGCAAATGAAACTAAGAAATTATCTGAAAACTATAAAGATAATTACAATACTACCAGCAACATATTTTCTAGTCTTCAGTTAGTCAATAGACAATAGATAATTATGAGCTAAGGCTGTAGGCTTGTAGGTCAGGACCACCCCATAGAAAGGCGTAGCCACCCTTGCCCAAGCCAGGATGGCTAAGCAGCCCCCAGGACACCTGTTCTGGAAGGTGGAAAGAGCTTGGCACCCTTTCTCCTCCTTCCTAGAATATCTGCACAAGCCCTTGTAATTCATTTAAATTAATTACATGATGTTTCAGGATTCTGGCATTCCCATTAATGATATCTCCCATCTTAAAAACAGCCTAATACAGAAATGCAGAAAACTTTAGGAAAAAAAGTGGCTCCTGAAGAGGAAGGTGTCAAATACTTCGGGCCTGCATAGACTTCTAGGCTTACTAAGTGAAGAGGGTGCATAGCATTGTCCCCATCCCCCATCCCCCACCCCTAACCCCAATAATCTGTAAGATGGTTGAAGTTTCTCCATCAGGTTCATTTCCCCATCTTCCTCCAGGGGGCGCTGGTTTTCTATCTCCTGCTAAATCCTGGCAGGGTTTTTGTAAACTCACCTTGCGGAAGACAATAGGCTTTTAAAAGATGTTACAATGATGCCAGCACTTGGGAGGTAGGGGCAGGAGGATCAAGAGTTCAAGGCCAGCCTGAACTACATAGTGAGACCCTGTCTCAAAAAACCAAGAGCTGGAGACACAGCTTAGTAGAAGAGCACTTGCTTGGCCTTGGGTTTAATCCCCAGCACAGTACAAAATAAATTTAAAACTTAAAAAAGATTATAATTATGACAGTTACAAAACATCACTGTGCTGAGATTAGGCCTATGATTTATGGGCTCATATTTTCTCTGCTGGAGAGCAAATAGAAAATAGGAAAAGAAACTAAGTCCACAGAGAGTTTGGTAAGAATCTCTGGGCTAGGAAAATGGAAATTTTGTGTGTTTTATCAAATCATAAGCTCTAAAAACAAACAATACAAAGCTTCCCTTCTCAGAAGGTAATTCCTAGAAAAAGCCTGCACAAGCCTGAAGGATTTTGTTGGTGGTTCAATTTAAATCTGTACTTTGGTCTTTCCATAAATTCACTGCAATTTCACCCGTGCTGAAAACTCACCCCAGCAATAGTTGGGATGTGTCACACTTATTCCATGTCTTCCTCTGAAAGGAATGAGGGCCTGCCATGGGCTCAGAGCAGCTGCCCCATTTGCAAAGGTCTGACTTCACCTGAAGGAGGAAAAAAAAAAAAAAAAAAGCAGCTGTCCACCAGAGCAGTCAACCTGTCTCAGCCTGAACAGACACTGCCAGGGCTTTGATGGAAGTATCGAAAAAAAAAAAAAAAAGGAAGACTCTCCATGCCTGTTTGGAATTATGTTCATCAGTGTCAACAAAACCCACTTAAAGAACACCAAGTGACCAAGTGATAATTGACTATGTCACATTCACAAGCAAGTTTTTTATTCAACAAATTGCCAAAGTTGTGCATAAATTAATTATTCTACAGAAAGGATTTCTTGCTTAATAAGAACCCAGCAAACAGTAAAATCAAGAAATGTGTGTGTGTGTGTGTATGTGTACATATGTCATTAAGGTTGATTTTGGAAAGCCAATATCCACAGCTTCCATTCTTGGCAGAAATATCAAGTGTATATGTTCCTTGTTTTTATGGATGCAGTGGGATTTTCTTTCTTTCAAAGCTTGTGCACGCCATGCATTCACTGTTTACTTGCTTCCCCTGTTATCACATATATACTTCACTGACAACCTTCAGCCTGTGCCACCTGAGAAATTCATCTCCTATGCAGGGAAGCCACAGAACCCTGCTGATTTTGCCTTTGTAATATTAATGACAGATGGCCTTAAAATGCATGTGGAACCTGCATGGGCACCGGGGGATGCCTTGGTGGATGCTGGGCTTTAATGGCAGAAGTAAGGTTCAGGAAGGTGTATGATGAGGAAACCTGAGTCATGGATGGTAGGTGCGGAGATGGCTGTGCATAGAGAGAGAAATGGGTAGGATGGCTTTATGTCTACTTTCTTTTTAGCCTGCTTGCTTGTAGATGATTCTCAAAAATGGAAACTAAGATCCAAGAGGTCTATGAAACCAAGGTATGCATTTAAGAACTACTTTGTGAAGAAGATTTGCCAGGGCATCGTGGCAGGGTTTGTTGAGAGAACTTTCCACTGTGATGCTGTATGTGCTCAAGTTCAGCAAGTCCTAAATGGGGGTAGAAAGTGCCACAGAGTTTTTGTCCAACTAATAGCCTCAT
Source organism: Castor canadensis (assembly GCF_047511655.1). Classification (NCBI taxonomy): domain Eukaryota; kingdom Metazoa; phylum Chordata; class Mammalia; order Rodentia; family Castoridae; genus Castor; species Castor canadensis. The sequence continues at coordinate 86,149,123 of NC_133397.1, read as the reverse complement.
TACCACTCAACCAGTACTCCATCAACACTAATGAGGGCTTTTTCTGAGCATGTAGAATGACTGAAGGTCACTTCACAGAGATTCATCTCCTCTACTCTGTGAATCATGTTACTGGTGGTTGGAATATTTCACATCATTTATTTTTATACTCTATGAATTCTATAAAGTCTGCACCTGATTTTTAAAAAGTATCTGCTGAAGGCCAGTCTGTAAACGCAGTGACCAGTGATGGTAACCATGATGACTGCTTCCACATCATCATCCAATAGAGACTCCTCATCCATCATTCAGCTTTGATGCTTAGAGTGTCCTCCTTGTTTAGGCTTCAACTTTTTCCTAATAAAATTATACAATAGTGAAAATGAAGAGCAAGCATACTCAACACCCACCATGGGACTGCCATCAGAGTCACGGTTAGATGTTATTATTTGGATCTTAAATGTCTCCCCAAAGCTCTGTGGTCCTCAATGCAGCCATGTTCAGAGGTGGGTCTTTGGGAGGTGATTGGATCATGAGGGTTCTGATCTTATCAATGGATTAATCCATTTATGAATTCACATAAATGGATTCATAACAAAGATAAAAACTCTCTCTCCTTCTTGGCTTCCTGGCTGCCATCAGGTGAGCAGCTTCCTCCACTACAAGCTTTTCCATGATGGAGCGCCTCACTGTAGGCCCAAAGCCACATGGCCAGGCAACCATGGATTGAAACCCTCGAAGCTGTGAGTTAAAATAAACTTTTTTCCTTATAAGATGATTATCTCAGGTACTTTGTCACAGCAACAGGAAGCTGACCAACACAGAAGGACAGGGATTTCCACATCCTAAACATCTCATTTTGGTTCTTTCACCATTACGTGCCCTAATATTCCTTAGTATTTTTCTTTAGGAATAATAATACGAGCTACCATCTTGAGATATTATGTTACAAAAACTGTTAATACAACCTCAAACTTTAGCATTTAGGAGATGATACCGGTTAGAAATGCACATAAGACCTTAAGTGCCTTAGTAAATACTAAAGCTATAAAACTTAATAATGAAAGTAATATATTTTGGTTTCCTTCTCCACTTTGGGGTGGATAAGTAAATACCAGGTTTTTCCAAGATACTCAGTGCACCTGTAGGAAACAGAAGGATCCAAAGAATGGAGCATAGCATCATCATTGCTTAACCACCTCTTTGTAGTGCTCAATATATAAGTCACAAAGAGCTAATACCCAGTGATAGGAACTTTCTATGTCCTGGGAATGTGCACTCTAAAATCAACTATTTAGTATATTATTTTAATAAGTGAGAAAAATGTAAATGTAAGCAAATATAATTTTAGAGATGTCAAGCCTTGTATAGGAAGTAATTTCGGAATGGCGTTCTCATTTAGTTGAGGATCTTGATGAATTTAGATGTGCAAAAAGCCCATCTTTCATTGAAGAGGCCAAGAACAATGGATGCTCTGCAGAAGAGAGAGAGACAAAGAGATGTAAGTTTCATAAGGAGGTAAAATGAATCCAGCTGACAGCTGTAATAATAGTAAGTAATAACATTACTTGTATTAAGTAGTGATAACATTACTTGTCTTATTATTGTTGAAGTAATATAGCATGGCTACCTATTTTACCCAAGGCTACCTATTTCATTATTTGAGTGCCAGGACATGTATTGATAACTAAAAGCAGTGTAGGTTTGTGGTGGGATATAATTAAGGTAGTTGGAATTAGATGATACAAAGATTGGATGAAGAAGGCTGACTGAGCACACACACCTACATCTTCTTTCCTCTGCTTTCATTATTTCTTTTCAACTTCCTTTCTTCTCACCTCCTGAGCTAGTAAGCCCTCTTCCTTCCCCTAAAACACTGAAGCAGGGACACAGCAAACAAGAACAGCAGCTACAGATGAACAGGGAATCTCAAACCTCATGATGAATGACATATGATCAAAATGCATCAGACACTTGGAGGGAAGAGAACAACGAAGTAAAATAAAATTCCCTGGCAATAACACAAAAGCATTTCTTTATATAAGAGCAACTCAATAGCAGTGTTAAAACAAGAAAGTTTCATTAGTTGAACATAAATTTTGGGTAATCCTTTAAAAACAGAAAACAGATGAAATAAGATTAATGGAGAAAATTATAGCCCCAAGGCACACTGTGACAGAAGGATGGCCACTGCTGTGGAGATGGCCCAGGTTTAGGGGCATCAGACAGGAGAAGCAACAAGGAAACCTGTGCAATGTGAAAAGTGATCACTTGAAGAACTGCATTCAAGGAACCCTGGCCCATTGCCCAGCTTGTGCCAAGCAGGCACAGAAAAGGTGCTTGTTCTCAGCCTGGTGATGCATGGGTGTGTCCTTGGTCTAGTGATAGCACACAACTCATGGGTATGAAGACACTGAGCAAGAGCAAGGAGCCCTGCATCCCAGAGATGAGCCATTACGTACTCCTCCCCACCCCCAGGAAGAAAGTTCTTCTCCTTCCCCTCACACACTAGAGGACAGGCACCACAAACGGACAGCAGCTAATGACATGGGAGTGGGGAATCTCAAACTAGCCATGAATGGACAGACAGCCAAGAAGCATCAGGCACTTGGGAGAGGGGACCAGCCCAATGAAAGGGAAGCACCAAGCCCCACAAAGTGAGGAACCTACACAGGAAGAAACACCATGAAGCAGAAAGAGACAGGAAGGGGCCAGGGTCAAGGTAACCCAGGGCATACCCCTAGTGACCTACTTCTTTCAGCAAAGCCCCACTTCCTCAGGTTTCCAGAACCTCCCAAAATAGTGCCACCAGCTGGAGAACAATCAGCCTGTGGGGGACATTTATGCTCAAACAGTAACAGTAGTCCTCTGACTAGGAGTTTGGGGATAGGGGAAGAAGGGTCCTTCAGCTGTACCATTCTGGAGTAGTTTATATAATTGAGAGGAGGAAGAGAGAGAGAGAGAGAGAGCACGAGCAAGTCTTGGTTTAAATACCACAGATTCCCACAGTCTGAGTCTTAGTAAAAATTTTAAAAACAAATGCTTTTCAAATTTGGTGTCCATACAGCCATTTCCAGAGACTCTGTGATTTGTTTGTAATTTAGGTTTTCTTTCTCTTTTTCTTGATTGGTCTTGCTGAAGGAGCATTAGCTTTGCTGATTTTTTCTCCAGTGTAAAACTGCTTTCTATTTTATTCACCTCTCTCATCTTTGCTATGTACTTCCTTTCTTGTAGCTTCTTGAGAGGACACTTTAGGTAATTGATTTTTCTAGCCTTTCTTCTTTTAATACCTGTAACGTGCATTTTAGGCTGTACATTATGTGCCCACTAATTCAGCTATTTAGTTATTGCTTTATGCAGTTGTTTTTTAAATTAATATAGGACAAAAAAAGCACAAAAATATGTTTGCATTTTCTTTTATATATGCCTATATAATTACTATTACCAGCAAATGGTAATTTATTTATTTATTCATATAGATTCCACCAGATCCATTGAATCATGACAATTCTCTGGGAATAAGACTGAAGGAGCTCCAAACCCATATTGCCTTCTCCAGTAACTGCCAGGTGCTGAGTTTCATGTGATTGTGGGATCTTATTTTTCAAAGTCACTGTAGCACTGGAGAGAGGAGTGCAAGAAGTTAAAATGCCACAGAATTCAGTTTATCCAACTAAGATTCAGCCATTTTTCTGGAATAAATGTGCCCTGGATTGCTAGAAGCCTTTGGTTTAAGAGTTTAAGAGTTCTGAAACAGTTTATTCCAATTCCCCACCCCCCAATTTTCTTACTGCTACTATGGAGGACATACTTTTTGATGATGTTTTTTCTCTATTTTTATTGTCATCAATATTATTAGGCTTTACTAATATAATGTTTTTTAAGGGCACAGTTTTTTGTTTCATTGATTTTCTCTATTGGTTTCGTATTTCTTTTTTTCCCCTATTTTCAATTTTATAGTCTTCTCTGATCTTTACTTTTGTCTTTCTTTGGAGCTATTTTGCTCTTTTCTGTTGACATTCTTGAGATAAGACCTTAGATAAATGATTTGAGATCTTTTCCTTTTTCTTTCTTTTCTGATTTATTATTTTTGGCTGTACTGGGTTTGAACTCAGGGCCTTGAACTTGCTAGGTAGGCACTTTACCACTTGAACCACACCTCCAGTGCTTTTTGCTTTAGTGTATTTCTCAGATAGGGTCTTACACATCTGCCTAAGGCCACCCTCAGATCCTGGTCCTTGTACCTCTATATCCTGCTTAGCTGGGGGTTACAGTTATGTGACATCCACCTTTTTCCTTTTCTAATGAAAGCATTTGCTATTTAAAATTGCCTCTCAGCACAGCTGTGGCTGCATCCTGCATATTTGTTTTAATTTATATTCGGTTCTACCTATGTACTGTAAATTTTCTTTGAGACTTCTTCTTTGATCTATGGATATTTACAAATGCACTGTTTAATTTCTCCATCTTCAGAAATGTTTCTGCTGTCTAACTTTCTGCATAGAACTCTAATTGCTCAGGAGACAAGAACAAGAATTGACAAATGGGATTGCATCAAGTTAAAAAGCTACACAACAAAGGACACAATTACCAAAATTAAAAGAAATTCTACAAAATGGGAGAAAATCTGTGCACTATTCATTAGATAAATGAGCAATATTCAAAATATATAAAAAGATCCAAAAATTAAACACAAAAAGAATAAATAATTCATTTAATAAATGGGCAAATTAATTGAACAGTTTTCCAAAGAAGCAGAAATGACTAATAAACACATGAAGAAATGTTCAGCATCCTTGGCCATAAAGGAAATGCAAATCAAAACTACACTGAGATTCTAACTCACCCCATTCAGAATGGCAATCATCAAGAAAACAAACAACAAAAAATGCTGGTGAAGATGTGAGAGAAAAGGAACCCTCATACACTGTTTGTTGATGGGAAGGTAAATTAGCACAGCTCCTATGGAAATCAGTATTGTAGTTCTAAAAATAGAACTACACTATGATCCTGCTATACCACTCTTGGGCATGTATCCAAAGGAATGTAAGGCAACACATAATAGAGATACCTGCACAGCCATGATTATAGCAATGCTATTAGTGCTATTCACAGTGGCCATCCTGTTGAATCAGCCCAGGCACCATAAACTGATGAATGGATAAAAAAAACCATTTTATATATATATATATATATATATATATATATACATATATATATAATATACATATATATAAGTACATACATATATATATATGTATATATATAATATACATATATATATAAATACATACATATATATATACATATATATATAAAACAAAGTATTATTCAGTCATTAAGAAGAATAAAATTATGTCATTTGCAGGAAAATGGAAGGAAGATAAGCCATGTTGAATAAGATAATCCAAGCTCAAAAAGATAAATACCATATGTTTTCACTCATATGCAAAATCTGGACCAATAATAAAGGCATGATTATACAAGGGTACTGTTAAGTGGAGAAAACATGCAAAAGGGAGGAGGTGGCAAAGAGAGGGTAGGATGGTGCTGGGTAAATATGATCAAAGTGCATTATTTATATTACATATACACAAATGTATGAAAATAGCATGATGAAACTCATGAAAAACTTTTAAAAGGGAGGGAGAAGACAGAGGGCTAAGAAATAGTAATAGAGGGATTAATTTGACTGAAGTACATTATTGCATTTATGGAAATAGCACAATGAAATTCCTTTGTACAATTAATTTATGCTAATAAAATGTTTTTTTAAAAAAGATATTTTTGAACCAGGCACTGATGGTTCATGCCTTTAATCCTAGCTACTTGGGAGGCTGAAATTAGGATGATCACAGTTTGAGCCCAAGTTGGGCAAATAGTTCCTGAGACCCCCCCATCTCCAAAATAACCAGAGAAAAATGGACTGGAGGTGTGGCTCAAGTGGTAGAAGCACCTGCTTTGCAAGCACGAAGCCCTGAATTCAAACCCCAGTTTTCAAACCCCAGTTTTACCCCTGCAAAATGAAAGATATTTTTGTTGTCTTTCTGTTACCAAGGAATTTGATTATACTACGGTCTGAGGGGGTTTCATTATGGTAATTCCATACCCTGTACAGTGTACTTTGAAAAAGTTCACCCCCTCCATTATATTCTCCCTTCCCCCTCTCCCACTTTTTAATAGTGTTTAGTGGGTTTCATTATGCTGTCTTTGAACATATATATGTAGTGTTATTTGATTGTCTTCACCCCTCAGTATTCTTTCCTTTCCAACTCCCCGGCCTTTGATCCCCACCAGACCAGCCCCCTTTCACATTTGTGTCCCATTATTTATCATCATCATTGTCATCAGTTAGGTCTAGGTTCCACAAATGAGTGAGAATATAGTATTTGGATTTTCAAGGTTTGATTATCTCACTCAGCATGATGATCTCCAGTTTCACCCATTTTTCTTTATGGCTGAGTAATAGTCCATGATGTATGTGTGTATAATAAGCATTAAATTCTTATAGTAGAAAAAGAAGCTTTCAAGACTTTTTTCTTTGCCTTTAGTTTTCAGAAGTTTCATTACGATGTATGTGGTAGGCAGCATAATTGCCCACAAAGACATCTACACCTTAATCCCCAGTGCCTATGAATTAACCTGCAGGGCCAAAGGGACTTTGTAGATGTGATTAGGTTAAGGATCATGAGAATTGCCTTAGTTTATCCAGTGGACACAGTGTCATTTTTCCCAGCTGTGGTCAGAGAGAAATGTAACCACAGAGGAAAAGTCTGAAAATTGAAACACAGAAGGACTTGGAGATGGAGGAAGGAGCTGTAAACTAAGAAAACACAGGCAGCTTCCAGAATCTGGAAAAACGTGAGGAAACACAGTTTCCCACAGAGACTTCCAGGTAGTGGATTTTAGTCTGGTGAGACCTGCATTATACTTCTGATCTGCAGAACTGTGGGATAATACATTTGTATTGGGTTTGTTATAACTTGTTAAACAGCAGTAGAAAATGAATATAATGTATCTTGATGCCCTTTTCATTGGGCTTATTTTCTTGGGTTCCTTCCATTTCCTAAATCTATAGGTTTGTGTTTTTCATCAAATGTGTACATTTTCAGTCAGGATTTCATCAAACAATCTTTCAGTTCCACTTTCTTTCTTGTTTCTTTTTGGGATTTCAGTGATGTAAATGTTGGATCTTTTGTTATTTTTTAAATAATTCTGTGAGGATCTGTTATTTTTTGGAGTCTTTTTTCTCTCTATTGTTCAGATTACTGAGAATTCTTTTGATCTGTTCTCAAACTCACTCCATCCTGTTATCTATGCTACTGAGCCCACTTGCAAAGATTTTGACATTTCTGTTGTAATTTTCAGTTCTGTAATGTCCACTTGGTTGCTTTTTGTAAATTTTCTTTCTTTCTTGGTTTAGACTTTCCACTATTTCATTTGTCTCAAGAGAATTTGACATTGATGATAAAGGATCTTTTAGAAAAACTGCTTTAAATTCCTTGTCAGACAAGATACAGACTGACTTAAAATCATCTCTGTGTTGGTATGAGTTGACTAAGATGCATGTTCAGATTTTCTTTGTTCTTTCTACAGCAGGTGATTTTTGAATTGTATCTTTAACACTTTGTTGTGTTAGGAGACACTGGATCCTATGAAATCTTTTATTTCAGTAGGAAGTCACTGTTTAATTAGAATGCAGTTTCTGGCCTACTCTTATGGCCTAGGGTTCCATTGACAATTTAATTTTCAGAAACTTTGTGGCGCCATCTTCTACTGAGTGTCTGCAGCTACCTCTGCCTGACAGAGCAGAAGGTCTTTCCCAGGCCCATGCTACCAGCATCTGTCTGGTGAGGCAGGGGAGTCTAAAGCCTAATAGGGAAATAGACCATTTTTCCTGGTGATTTATTGTTGACTGGATCCTACTGGTTCCCCTGATCAGGATCACCAGTGCTGTCTCCTACTAGAGACAGGAGAGGAATGTACCCACCTGAGCTGCTTCTCATACATCAGGGCTAGAGACTCCATGTCCAGGTAGTGTCCTGCTGGGTCAGGGCAACACAGGACACCTGCCACAGTGTTGTTCCATTCTTGGTTCCTGAGCCAGTTTGTCATCTTCCCACTACATTTGAGGTATCTCCATTATTATTATTTTAGTATTATTATTAATTATTATCATCATTACCTCTTTTATATTATTCTCAGAGTTTATAGTTGTGCTTAGTGGGTAGGAACAAGGAGAGAGGTATCTACATCATCTTATGGGGACTATAAGAAGAAAGTATTTTTTGGTTACAATTTTTATCCCTTCTCTTATAATACAATCATGCTATACTATTTTAGTTTTATTTTCTACCTTCCTTCTCTTTTAAACTTGTTGTCATATATTTTTATTAGACATACATTTTAAACTATACCAGGTGTCTTTTACTTCAGTTCTGTTGTATTAGTTTATGTTCTTTTGGTTTTTATTCATATGTCTTTATATAGAATTAAATAATAATTCTTTTGTTTAAATAAGAAGAATTTTCCTATACTTTAAGAAGCAGACTCCAGCATCCAGGGGAGGATGAATCTGGGTAGTTTTTCCAGCTTCATGGCTCAAAGGCTTTGTTCTCTGTTGTTACCAAGAAGTTATAAAAAGAAACAGCCTCTCTTTGAAGTCTGGCTCCTCTGACAGGTGTTTTTGGTATTAGTGCCCTCTTCTTAGCAAGCTCATTCTGGGTTTCCTGATGGTGCACCTTGTTCTTTTGAGTGAGAGTTTTCACTGAAGGTGTCAGCCACCCTCTACCCTTCCAGCTGTCTCTCCATGGGCATTGCCCCTGTGGTCTTTCTGCATTTACATCCAAATAGGAACCTTGTGTCTTTTTGACAGTCATTGTCAGACCCACTTGCAGAGATTCCCACACAAGTTGGGATCCATCATTGGGCTCCTCTCCACTCCACACAGCTGCATACCTGGGAAGATCCAGCTGTTGACAGACTGCTTGATTCTACCTACCCATATGTTGGGTCTTTTGAGATACCTTGCCACTTAGTTTTATTGAAGATATGGTCCATGGGATTTTCTTTTTCTGATCTGATGTTTGTGTCAATTTTGAGGAGGAGATTTAAGAGAGAGTTAGAAAGCTCTGGTGCCATCATAGTTCTGCCCCAACTATATTTTTTCTTCAAAGCATTCTGTTGAACTTGTAAGCCCAGTCCTTGTTTATATGTTTATTTGTTTTTTTAAAAGAAAGAATGATTTATTTTGGTGCATGGTTTCAGGGGGTTTAGCCCATGCTCTTGGGCAGAACATCATGGCAGCAGTGATACTGGACTGTTGATCCCAAGTTCATGTCCTGGCATAGTTATTGATTGAAGATGCCAGACCACGAGTTAAGAGTAAAGCAAGCACAAAGTTTACGATGGGTAAACTGAGCAAAGCACCCTGATGTGTGGGACTTAGTGAAAGAGCTAAACCAAACGAGAACTGAAGTCCAGGAATGATACAGGGCTAATTGGCTTAGGTCCAACCATTCTACCTTGAAACTATTTGTGATTGGTTGGTGCCGAGTCAGCTTCTTGCTGAATTTGGCCACCTCTCTGTCCCCATCCTTATTGAACAGAACATTTCTAGACAGTCTGGTCAGCTTGTTCTGGCCTTGGGGCTCACATCTTACAGCTGTATTTCATTATTTTGGTTAGAGGTTTGTTATTTCTGTGAGAAACCCGTTGTTTCCCACACCCCTTTTACATGTCTGCTTCTAAAGTGCCTCTCTCATGGAGTCACCTCTGTCATTACTCCCTTTACAGCAAGAGCATGTGGTAGAGAAGCTTCTTTATTCCATGGCAGACAGGAGCTATCTGAATTCAGTCTTGTGTTGGAATTCTTGACTCTGAGATTCAAACTTTGATCCCAGCTCTCATTGTTCAAATGTGGCATTTATATTGGCCTTTCCAGAGCCTGCATGTAGTTCTTTCAAAGTGGATAGACTTGAGTAGCTACTTATTCTGGGTACCTCACTTGTCCATGGAACCCAGCTATGGCTGTGACCATCCCATCCTGGTCCAGCTACATTTGTAATTGTCCTCCAGCCCCAGGGAAAAGAATTCAACATTTAGAGAGCATTTCATCAGTCCTTCTTATTTTATACATGAGGAAATTTAGATTTAAATAAATCAGGGAAAATAGCCAAAGTCTCAGAGTTTTTTTTAAATAGCAACATGAAACTAACTTGCAGATTATCTATGATATACCAGTAGCTCCTGGGAGAAGTCATTCCTGTACCATTTACCACTGAGCCTGAACAGAGCTGCAGAATCCTCATGAACACAATAGATATGGTAGTCACTTCTAGAAACTTCTATAGATCTTCCTAAAATACACTCATAATGTAATGCCTGCTTGTAGCCATGGCAACAAATACACTTATCTTTTATCTAAGTACACAATGATGCTGCCTCACATTGTGTTTGTGGTACATTATGATCCCTGTGTCCTTTCCTTTTACCTCAGATAGAAAAGTTTCTCTTCCTTTTCCTCCTCCTTTTTCTGTATGCTATCCTTGTTAGTTTTTGTCCTGAGAATTTCTTCCCCAACCATTTTTTTAAAGTGATGGATTTAGAAGTACAAAGGAATTTAAAATTATAAGCAAGTTCAAAATTGCCCACCAATATGTGGAAGTAATCAGCAAATCAGCTTCCAAGGCATTTCACAAACCCTTTTATTAGCGTGGTGTACAGGGCTGTGAGTGCTTTTCCACACAGTTGTTTAGCCATAGTATTGATCAAATCGTACATCTTTATTCTTTAGCAACATCTCAGACTGATGTTCCAGCAAGGGGGAGCTTTGAATGTATAACTAATGTCTCATTCATTTGAGGCCTGGGCCTCCTTGGCTGTCACGGCTATGTTATGTGCTGCATGACTGGGTATCTATTTGGCCCAGCCTGCAGATTTCTAAAATGTGCTACCTGAAAAACATGTTTTTGTAACCAAAACTCCTCTCAATAATTTGCCTTCCCCCTTACCCTTTTTCTTTCCACTTGAATTCACTGAAAATGATAAATATAATTTTCTACCTACTTTATATACTTGACTTTTTCCTTTTCTTCTCCAAGTTTCTCCTAGGACTTGCTATATATCAAGATAGCCTGACTTTCTTTTATATGAGCAGGCCAGTCATAAAATGTAACCATGAGGAGGGTATGTAGGTCTCTGTGCTAAGAAAAAGGAAAGTCTATAAACTAAGCAAAATTGCACAAAGCATATAAACACATGGAGAAGACTTAGGGAGTTTCATGTCTTTCAAAATTGATTAGGAGGGGTGGACTCTGATGTTTTGCCTTGCATCTTTTGGCCAGTGAGAGGACTGATATTGGCCCCATTGACCAGAGCCCCACTCAAAGACCTGAAAATGACTTGTGTCTGGAAGAGGAAGTTTGACTCCACTAGAGGGTCTTCCTCATGCCCAGGAGCTCAGCCCACATTCTGAGGTACCATTGAATCCAGATCCTAGGAAAGCCAACATCATCTTCAGTAGAGGAATTTAAAAAATGAATAATACTCCATGCATTGACTCAGGTGCCAGGCAAGGTGGGTGTTTGCCAGCTATCCTAGCTGATTCCTACACCACTCCTTTGAGACACATATTATGGGGTTTATTTCATCAAAGATTGTCAACAATCTAAAGGTTTGAAATTACTAAATTTTAAGGTGAACCAGGATTCAAATTTTGGTCTTCTAAGTCTTTATCTTGAGCTATGTCCACACAGCATCTTCTCTTTCTCTCTGTACCATAGTGAACTTGCTTTGCCTTCAGATTTTGTCTGTTATGCTTGCTCATTTGTTGGTTTTGATTTAGTTTTTATTAACATAAATCCCTGGCTCCTTCTGACTTGTCCATCTTGGCCTGGTTTAGGAGTGTTTAGATGAATGTTGCTGCTTCAAAACTACAATAATCCAGACAGCAGGGCTTACACACCTTAGGCTAGGTGGGCTGCCTGAACCGTAGTGCTCTGCTCAAATTGCAAATTGCTCATGACTCTGGCTCAAATGCATGTTCCCAGTCGGTATTTCTGAGGCCGTTCACCCCTATGCAGCTCCAGGTGATGCCAGTGCTGCTGGGTGCTAGGTATGTCTGTTGAGTAGCAAGCATCCCCCACTTACAGCACAGGCTGTACCCAGTGATCAAGGGCGGCCTACAAGGAGTGAACTTACAGATATCCAAGCATCATGGTTAAAATAAGAACACGGTTTTGGCTTTCTGGGAACAAGTTGCTATGGTTAAAATCCATGCTGAATTTTAATCATCATGTTGACAGTAGTAAGAGGTGGGGCCTTTAAGAGATGAGTAGGCTATGAGAACTCTACCCTCAAGAATGAATTAATGTCCTTTCATGGTAGTAGGCTAGTTATCATGGGAGTGGTTCCTGATGAAAAGGATGAGTTCAGCTCCCTTTCTTCTCTTGTTCTCTGTCTCACCCATGCTTACTTGCCTTCTGCCATGTTACGATGCAGCTAAGGTCCTCCCAGATTCTAGAACTGTGCTCTCAGACTTTGAAGCTTCCATAACTGCAAGCCAAATAAACTCTTGTTCTTTATAAATTACCCCATCTCAGGTATTCAGTTATAGCAGCAGAAAAAATAGATGAAGACACAAATTAACCATGATGGATACAACAGAAACCTGGAAAGGTGGGGGGAGGGGCTCAGCAGATGCTCTTAATTAGGTTGGTAGTTATGTAGAAGTTAATTAGAATGGATTTTTAACTGTCACAGTACAGAAGAAGAAAGCCAGCCAACTGGGTGGGAGGTCCAGTTAATGAATGACACATCTTTGGAGAGAGGGGAGAAGATATGAAGCTATTCAGCTCAGGTAATTCAGAAGGGGATGGGACTGGCTTACCAAGAAGGATGGCACTTCCTAGATCCTGCTGAACCACAAAATAGTTAACCCACAGCATGACCTCAAACACAGAACAGAGGTGACAGCATTCAGTAAAGTGACCTCTGAAGTGTGCTTCTGAGGGTTCCATCATGACAAAATGGGGGCTTCTGAGCCCTGGCTGCCCAGATAGTGGTGTGGAGAGGCCACCCCTGCTTCCCTCTGCTATGCTCATGATGTGTAGTCTGATTTGCCTCCTCTGATTGGGAATATCCACTTACAGATGCCTTCAACTGCTCTCTAACATGAAATAATTTTGGTCATTCTAATAATGATACTCTCCCAAGTGTTTACTTCATGTATTAACACAATTACATGTAAGCTGATTCCTGGATACTGGAAGGATTACTTTTGCTTCAGTAATAAATACTATGTATATGGGACTATAACCCCTATTATTACATGCATTAAAAAATTCTACATACTTATCCCCATTATATTCCAACTTTCCACTTCACCTTTCTGTCTGGAGGCTCATTCTGGACCATGAATAAGGAGAAGATCCCAAACAGAGACTAAAATTCTCACTGAGAATAGGATCAGAGACTGAAGTAGGACAACCAGAAGTCATGGGGGCAAAGTACAAGACAGGAGAGAGACACAGAATAAAAGGGGAAGAGGCGATCAAAGACCAAATGAGAGTCCTGAGACTTTGCTAAATCATAAAATGTTCATAGGAGGATTAAATTCCATGAGATAAGCAATGAGATCAGAGTTATGCTTATTGGCATAAATGTTTGTGGAAACCAGAAAATAACAATACAGAATTCTACCTTAGAGATTCTTATATTTTCTCTAAGGCAAAGAAAATTGTATCTCAATTTTATTCTAGAAAATAGTTGAAAATAAATCTGAATAAAACCCACATTGGCCTATCTAAGGTGAAGGAGCTAATAAAACACAGACCAGTTGCCACACTTACCAAGTAAACTCTCAGGGTTTCTAAGACTGGAACTGTTTGCTTTGATTCCCCTCCCCACCCCCCACACTCATCAGTGTGTTTAAGGCAAAGGTGGCCAGAACAGCCTCCTCACTAGCTGCCCACAGACAGGTTTTTCCCATTCACAAAACCAACACCCATCCTTTTCGATTAGTCAGTGGTTTTCCTCTCCTCTGAACCCTGACATCTCTTTGTGTGTGTGTGTGTGTGTGTGTGTGTGTGTGTGTGTGTGTGTGTAAGTGGGCTGATAAGCTGATAAATTTTCCAGTATGGTCTGTCTTCAGGGACAAGCATCTGATTTATTCATCTGTTGACTCCAGTACTGTATCAATGGGATCAGCCATACGGCTCCAGAGTCATTCAGTCTTTATGGGTTTGGTAGTGCCACCAGAACCAGGACCAGTTCAAATTCAGGGAGGGTCCCAGAGAATATAATCTCGACCGAGGGTGTTGGGCGTGACACAGGGTACCATGATCATGGTTCCAATGCCAACCAAGTTGTTGACATAATCATAGAAAAGAATTTAAGGATGTGACTCCTTGGGTGAAAAGTTTATAGAAGTTTTATTTAGCAAAATAGTAAATAAACAGGAAACAAGTGCATTCCAGGAGGCAGAGGCTTTGGGTACACGAGAAGTGTGCCAAGTCCTTTGTGTGGACTTATAAATGAGGCACATCTATAAGGCTTGAGTCAGTCTAAGAATCCATAGCTCTTTATCTCTGTGCATGCTTCTTTGTTTCGACCATCTGACATGTTAATCATTTGCTGTGATGACCTTCCTTTAATTATATCTTATATGTTCTTGGAACTCATAAATTTGTTATTTCCAGAGACCAAGTTTCCTTAATTGACATAGATGATACATGTTTTAGAATCTGTCAGGTTTTCTCTCTTTCTTTTCTTCCTTCCTTCCTTCCATCCTTTCTCTTTCCCCTCCCTCTCTCCTTTCTTTCTTTGGTGGTACTGGGGTTTGAACTTAGGGCCTTGCACTTGCTAGAGAGATGCACACCCCCAGCCCTTTCATGTTTTAGATATTTTTTAAATAGTGTTTTGCTTTTATGTCAGGGCTGATCTGGACTGCAAGCCTCCTATTTGGGCTTTCCTCAGTAGCTGAGATGACAGATGTGTACTACCATGCTCAGCTTTTTATTGGTTGAGATGAGAACTTTGCAAACTGTAATCCTCCTAATCTCAGCCTCCTGGATTTTAGGATTATAGGCCCAAGCAACTTTCTTTTAGAAGATATTTATTTAGGGCAGAAAAGTCCGTCTTTTGGCAATATTTATTCTCATTTAATGAAGTCTCCTTTTAGTCTAAGGATGTCCAAGGAGTTCTGCCAGAGGTTTTTTGTTGTTGTTGTTGTTTGTTTGCTTTTTGTTTTGTTTTTTGAGGTATTCACCCCAGGCATGCTTATCCAGAGTTCTGAGCAAATCATTAGTGCAAGGTTAAGAGCACAGCCAGCTGCTATAGCTGAATGGGGAGAGACTTCAAATTACCAATTTATACAGTGTTTATTCTTAGCTCTTGTTTCCCATGGCCGATGTCCCTAATTTAACCTGCATAAGTAGACATGAAATAAACTTATCCTACAAAGGTTTATTAGGTGCAAACTATAGGTAACCCCCATGCTAGGAAATGTTGGGACATATGTTACCATCTCATACCCACTCTCAGGTTCAAAAGGGAGACAGGCACAAAGAGCATCATGCACACATGGCAGATGGTGAGGACATGCATAGCCCAACCTAAGACATCATCTGATTGCTCCTTACATTGGCAATCATACAGATGGCACATGGTTCGTCCTATGTATATTTTTTAACTGTTCAAGTAACTTTAGATTGTTGATTTGTCCAAATTTCATCCTCCAAAGTTGACTGGGTCAGACTGGGTCAGACTAGCAGGTATTGGGTGTTCAACCTCTACCAGCATGTACTGGTTTTAAAATTAAACTATCAAATTTGGCCTTATTTCCATGGAGCTTTGTTTGTAAATGAGACAAGGGACAGGGATGGGTATGTGCACTGGCCCCAAGGTGTATATGTTTTACTGCCTGAGGCGGGATGTAAGAAGCATGGACTTCACCAGGGTGATCACAAGTGCCTTTTTAAATACAGGAGCACTGCACATTCATTTGTGTTAGTTGGCTTCTTTTTAAACTATGAATATCTTCCTAGAAGATTAAGCCCAATTAATAACCATAACTCACTACAAGTAGTAACCTCTAGCACCTCTCAGCGAGTGGATCCAAATACTATGACATTTGGTGATACAAAGAAGACATTTGGAGAGGAGGTGACCAGCCATTAAGCAGTGAAATATTTGGAGTAGACAAAGGAAGTCATAAACCTGGGAATAGACATTCACCAAAGAGTTTACCCAGTGTTGGTGGCTCTGTTCCATCCTCTCTCACAGGGCCTAAGCTGGGTGCTTTAGCCAACTTATCCTTCCCTTACAACTCACCAGGAGATGCTGTGAATTAAGGATCAAGTATCGCAGAGAGGCATGAAAGGGGAAGGAGAGAGAACAGTGGCCACATTTATCAAGCAAATTCTTCAGTTTTTTCAGATCCTCTAGCATAATGAAAACCATTTGCTTCATAAAGTCTTTTTTTTCTTTTTTTGTGATACTGGGTTTGAACTCAGGGCTTTGTGCTTACTAGATAGGTGCTCTACCACTTAATCCATGCCACCAGCTGCATTTGATTCACAAAGTCTTTAGAGCAACAAATGAGCCTGGTTTTTGTTTGTGAATTAATTTATCTAAATTAGATTGCCCAAACTGGTATTTGCAAGAGACAGTGTTCCTATTCTATTCTATATTTTAATAACACTAGCAGTACAGAAACCATCTCACAGAACAAGGTTGACAAAATGTTTAAAATGTTTAAATTTTAAGAAGATTTCAAAGGAGTTTTAGTGAATTTGTAATATTGATTTTGAACTTTTTCCAAATGAAGCAAGTGGTACTGTATTGTATTTTCAAAATTAATCTTCAGTTCTTCACAGTAGCCACTTTTTAACAATTTGCCCTGTAAAGTTACAGATGAATTTAAGTTACCTTTCAATGAAAGAAATCATTCCTTATCTATGAATTTCTTATGAGAAGTTCTTTTGATAGGAAATTACATTCAGGGCTGGAGGTACAGCATGGTGAGTGGTGGAGCTTGTGTAAATGTGCAAAGCTTTGGGTTCCACTCCCATGCCTGCAAAAGGAAGCAATTAAATTTGAAGCATTGTATCAAGTGTGTAAAAAACGTGAAGCCCTATTACGGATGCACGTATATTTATATATTTAGGAGTGTTATGTCCTCTTGACCAATGGATTCTTCTCTCACTATGAAATGGCTAAATTTTCTCCTGGCAATATTCTTGGTTGTGAAATCTATTTTGTCAGATACCAATGTAGTTACTCCAGTTTTATTTTGGTTAAGATGGCATATTTTTTCCTGTCCTTTTTCCTTGAACTTATTCATACTTCACATTTAAAGTGTTTAATTTTTGGTAGGCAAGATATATTTGGGTATTTCTTTTATATATAATTTGAAAATCTTTGCCTTTTAATTACAGTGTTGAGACCACTAAAATTTAATTAGCATCAATTCGGGGAAAAAGGATCCCTCTTACACTGTTGGTGGGAATGTAAACTAGTACAACAACTCTGGAAAAAAATTTGGAGGCTACTTAAAAAGCTAGACATTGATCTACCATTTGATCCAGCAATACCACTCTTGGGGATATACCCAAAAGACTGTGACACAGGTTACTCCAGAGGCACCTGCACACCCATGTTTATTGCGGCACTATTCACAATAGCCAAGTTATGGAAACAGCCAAGATGCCCCACCACTGACGAATGGATTAAGAAAATGTGGTACCTATACACAATGGAATTTTATGCAGCTATGAAGAAGAACGAAATGTTATCATTCGCTGGTAAATAGATGGAATTGGAGAACATCATTCTGAGTGAGGTTAGCCTGGCCCAAAAGACCAAAAATCATATGTTCTCCCTCATATATGGACATTAGATCAAGGGCAAACACAAGGGGATTGGACTTTGAGCACATGATAAAAGCTTTACCACACAAGGGAGGGGTGAGGATAGGTAAGACACCTAAAAAATTAGTTAGCATTTGTTGCCCTTAATGCAGAGAAACTAAAGCAGATACCTTAAAAGCAACTGAGGCCAATAGGAAAAGGGGACCAGGAACTAGAGAAAAGGTTAGATCAAAAAGAATTAACCTAGAAGGTAACAAACACGCACAGGAAATTAATGTGAGTTAACTCCCTGTATAGCTATCCTTATCTCAACCAGCAAAAACCCTTGTTCCTTCCTATTATTGCTTATACTCTCTCTACAACAAAATTAGAAATAAGGGCAAAATAGTTTCTGCTGGGTATTGAGGGGGTAGGGGGAGAGGGAGGGAGTGGAGTGGGTGGTAAGGGAGGGGGTGGGGGCAGGGGGGAGAAATGACCCAACCCTTGTATGCACATATGGATACTAAAAAAAAGTAATAATTAGCATCAATTGATATAGTTGGGATATGTTGGGTTCAAATCTTCCATTTTGCTATTTGTTTTCTATTAGTTTTATCTGTTTTTGTGCCCTTTAATCTCCTTACAGCTCTTTTGTATTAATAGTTTTTAATAATGTTATTTTATCTCTTGTATGGGTCTATTAGTGGTGCCTCTTTGTTTTACTTAGGGCTTAGAGCTTATATCTTTAGCATACTTATATATTAAGACAGGGTCTCAGTACATGCCTTCCTAATTGCAATCCTGCCTCAGTCTTCCCACTGCCAGGATTAAAGGCAGGGGGGTACAACACCTGGACACCTGGAAATATCTGTAGCTTAATACAATCTTTCTTCAAGTGATATTGTATCATTTCACATTCAGAATTAGAACTGTGCAACTGTACCCTATTTCTCCTCTACTGGCCTTTCATATTTTGTGATACATTTTATTTCTATATATGTTACAAATCTCACAGTACGTTTATTTATTTGTGGCAGTACTGGAGTTTGAACTCAAGGGCTCTATCACTTGAGCCAATTTCCCAGCGCTTTTTGTTTTCCTTATTTTTCAGATAGGCTTTTTATGACTTGTAGCTGGTCATACACCACCACACCAGCTTTTTATTGGTTGAGATAAGGTCTCCAGAACTTTTGGCCTAGCCTGCGTGGAATCTGATCCTTAGGATCACTGCCCCTCTACCCTTTGGTAGCTAGGATTACAGGTGTGAGCCACTGTGCCTGGCCTACATTCATATTTTTGCTTTAAATGCTTTTTGTGTATTGGTCCTACTGGGGCTTGAACTCAGGGCCTCAGGCTTGCTGTGCAGGCACATTACCACTTTAGCCTCTCCTCCAGCCCTTTAAATGCTTCTTGCTCTCAGCAAGCTACTTTCTTTTCTCTTGCTAAAGATTTGTCTATAATAAGAACAATAGGATCTGAGGTTTCATCATCTAGTGTGCAGTCTTTTTTGCATCAAGTCTAACTGCTCAGATGCTTCCTTCCCTTCCCCTCTTTCTTCCTGGTTGTTGGGTATGAAATCTGCTAACAAATTACCTTCAAATACAAGTGAATCGTTATTTTTATAAAGAAAGTAGATCAAAATTCAGAGTGATTGAAAAAGAGACTTGGAATAATTCAGCCATGAGAAAAAGACCCGAACCTATTTTGACTATGACCATTATCAAATTCAATAGGCAGCCAGGTTGGGGGAGGGTCATTCATGGAAAAGTAGATTTTTGTTCTGTGTTTTCTTCATTATAGACCTAAACAAAGGACCACAGTGGTCCGCTTTTCTCTTTTAAGCATTGGTCTAAAATGTTCACTCCTTGCTCTTCCTAACCCAGGTTTGATCAAGGTACTTTGTGTCTTCTTCAGCTAGCAGTTTTAGGTATAGAAAAACATTGCAAATTTAGAATAAAGAAGTTTTGCCTTGAAATAACAAACAGCATGGATCCTGAGATGTGGCAATGCAGTTCTGTGCATCAAACACAGAATAAAATGGAAAAATTGGAAGAGAACAGGTTACATCATGAGAACTTCCAGAACCTGGCTAATGAGCACAGAAGGATTTTAATACAATCCTCGCTTGTACGAGAATGTAGCTTTTAACTCTCCTTCCAGCAACTTCTGGAGACCATCTTTAAAAATCATTTGCTTCCTATCAAGATACAATTGTCCACTTCTCAACTCTCTCCTCTTTCTGGGCACCAGTTTGATATTTCCCCAGGTTTTGTGGATAAATTCGAGTTCCAAAATGTCTAAATTTAGGGCTCTTGTAAGAAAGCCTGCTGCTTGAAGTCCTTTCAGTGCCCACTTCGGTCATTTAACATTTAACGCAGTTTCCTAAATCAAAGCCGAGGATGCGTGACGTGCTCGGTAACTTTCCCTGGGCTCTTTTCAGGACGGCCACAGGTTGTACGGACAGCCAGGCCTCAGGGAAAGGCAGGCTCCGCGGCGCGGGCAGCCGGGCAGGGCACTGCGGCGGACACAGGCTCGGCGCGCGCGCAGCGACTCCACGGCGGCAGGAGAACGCGCGCGCACACGCGCAGGGCCTCACGGGGGTGGCGGGGAGAGGAGAGGGAGTCGCGCAGTTCCCACGGCGACCCGGCTTACGTAAGGCGCCTCGCGTGGGCAGGGGCTCTGGCCGCGTGCACAGAGCCTGCCCCGCCCCCGGCCGCTGAGGTTGCGGCCGTGCGCGGTCAGGTCGCCCACGCCTCGCAGGCGCCTCCGGCCGCCGAGCCTTGCGCTCGCCCCCGCGCGTAGCCGCCGCAGCTTGGAGCTCGCCGCCCCCAGACGCTGCTGGCTACCTGGCTGGCCGGCTGGCGGCGAAGGCGGTGGCCACGTTCCTTCGAGTGGAGCATCATCTCTCCTCCGCTCCTTCCCTCCAGGCCTGAGTCACCGAAGCCCCGCGGTTATGAGCCCCGAGCCGGTCCCGTCGCCCCGGCCGGTGGTGCCGTCACCACGGGCGCTGGTGCCACCGCGACCGACGGCCCCGCAGTGTCCCCGCTGCAACTATGGGGAGCCGTTTATCCAGCGGCTGGAGAAAGGCAATGAGGCCTACCGCGCAGGCCAGTATGAAATGGCAGCCGAGCTCTTCCGTTCCATGCTGGCCGGCCTGGCGAAGCCTGACCGCAACCTGTGCCTGCGGCTGGGGGACGCGCTGGCCCGCGCCGGTCGCCTTCCCGAGGCCCTGGGCGCATTCCGCGGGGCCGAGCGGCTCGGGGCGCTGCGGCCCGAAGAGCTGGGAGAGCTGGCGTGCGGCCTGGCGCGCGCCATGGGCCTGCGCGAGCGGCGGCTGCCCATGGGGAAGCCAGGCCCAGGCCGCGCACCCGTGGCGCCGGGCGAAGCACGGCCATCCACGGCACCCCCAGCACCCCGCGTCTTGCTGGGCTGTCCTCGCTGCCGGAGACTGCTGTACAAGCCGGTGACCCTGCCCAGCGGAGTCACGGTCTGCAAGCGCTGCGTGGATCTGGGGTCGCCCCGGCCGCAGCTGCGTCGCGTGAACGTGGTGCTGAGCGGCCTGGTGGAGAGGTGCTTCCCGGGCGAGTGCCGGCTGCGCAAACTGGCGGGCCAAGCGCGGAATCTGCAGCGCCAGCAGCAGCTCGACGCCGCGCTGCTCAAGTGCGAGCAGGCCCTGGACCTGGGTAAGTCAGCCCTGGGGCGGGCCCGCCTAGTTACACAACCTGTGGGGCCCCGCGCAGAGCTGGGAGGTGGCCGGTGGCACGAGGTTTTAAAGAGCTTTGTCCAGGCTTAGAAGTCATTTTGCTTTCTAAAGTTAGGAAGGTGAAAGGTGGTAGCAGCCACACCCTGCAGGGTGATCAGTGTCAGAAGGCAGTTGCACCCCATTTGTCTTTTTCAGGACCCTGGTAAGTACTGTTTGGCCTGCCTGAGCTTTCCGCTCCCTAGGGCCTTCAAACTGCCATTCAGCCCCTTCTCAGCTGTTTAGGAATGGGAGGATGACAAAGTGTTTTTGCTGGTCCTGCAGGAAAATGCAAGTAACTGACGCATTTGAGACGGGTAGGGCCTTGTGCTGGGGCAGGATTTGCTCTGGGGATTCAGCTGGTGTAGCCTGGAAGAAGTGCCTTCCACTCTGCCTTCATTACCTCGTACTATCTGCTCTGCCGTCTCTGTCTCTCAAAGGCTGTTAAGATACTGTTATGGCGTATGTTACTAAAGATATATTGACTAGTGAATATGGTTTTTAATCTCGTTCATTCGTTTATCTCTACTTAGGTCTGTGACCAGCATCACCACTCCCAACCACCACCTGTTACAATATGTAATGAAAGGAACAGACTCTTTGTATTTGACTTTGAATGAGTATGCTATATAGGCAGTTATTTTGGGCGGAATGTGGAGAATGACTTGTCTTTTGGTTTTGTAATAGGGTATATATGATTTAAATCAATAGCTAAAAAGACATGGTTTAATCTTGTGTTTTTCAAAGAATCGTGTGCTTCGGTCTGTATGCCTTTTTTTTAGACTTAGAGTTAAGGTTTTCCCTTTCAGAAGGCACACACTAAAAAGTGAAATTTACTTGTTCTGCAAAACAGATTATGATATAATAATTAAGCAAGTGACCAATTCTGGCTTCTAATTGGGGGAATTTTCTGCTGAAATAGGGTAGTGAACTAGCTTTATACAACAAATATTCAGTATAGTTTTTGCAGCCAGCTTATCTGCACTTTAACAGGTTATGTGGTGTAGAGCAGTATTATCCAATGGAACTATAGTGTAAGCCACAGATATAATTTAAAATTTTCTGGTATCCATGTTAAAAAGGGTGAAAAGAAGAAGGTGAAATTTATTTTAACAATATTTCTAACACTGTATATCCAAAATATTATTTGAACATGTCCTCAATATTTTTTTTAAAAAATCAAGATTTCCTTTTTTAAAAAAACTGTTTGAAATCCAGTGTGTGTTTTGCATTTATTGCATTCACCGATTCAGACACTTTTATGTGAAATACTCATATTTAGATGTTGGAGCTGTAGAAACAGGAGAACTATCATATCTGCTGATGGGACTGCAAATTACAGCCCTAGAAAATTGTTTCGTAGTGTCTACAAATGCTGAATGTGACCTTTGGCCAACAGTTTCCAAGAAGTTCATGTATGTGTGTACCGAAAGACTGTGCAGTGGTGTCGGTCATCATTAAAGATGCTCGCAAAGTGGAAACCTAAATATGCAGTAGGAGCACAATGGGTAAATATATTATGTCTTCATGGAACACTATAGAGGAAAAAATAAACCAGTTATAGTTACAAATAAACTACAGTTACAAACTACAGTGTGCATGGATCTCATAAACAATGTTAAGTGAAAAAAAAAACAGACTTGAAAGCATTTTTTCTATGCAGTTGTATTTATCTGTAAGTCTAAACATGCAAAATTACTATAGGATGTTAGAAGTAAGCACAGTGATTTTCTGTGGTGGATGAAAGGGAATAATGACTGTGATGAAGTGTGAGAAGGACCTGTGGGGGGTGGGGTTCTTTTCCTTGACCTAGGGGATGGATACACAGGTGTGTTTGCTTTGTGATAGTTTGTTAAACTATATACTTAGGCTTTAAGCTTTCCCATGCATAAATTAAATTTCAATTTAAAAGTTTTGAAACTATACACTGTTCCAGACAGTTCATATGACAGCTTACAATTGAGTATATATCAGTATTTATTTTCCATTCAAAGATAGGAAAAGAAAGTTAACTTTCCCTAGTCGAAACTTTTAAGAAGGGGGCTGAGAATATAGCTCAGTGCCCTCCCTACAGTATTGCCAAAACAAATAAAACATCCAATATGTTTAATTTCATGATAAATAGGCCCAAAGTAGAGGTTTTGATGTAGTAAAAAAGTTCATAGCTGTTAGGAAGCAGAATACTTATGTTTAGGCCCAAGCTTTGAAAATATTATGTGACCTAACTAAATGTAGTAATCATTAACACTGTTCCCCAAATATTTCTTTCTCTATTTCTTCCTTAGACAAGGTAAGATTGAATGTCTTGGTTCATCTGATGTTTAGTGGAGCCATGTGAGTTAATTTTCACCAATAAATTGTGAGTAGAATTCAAAATAGCAAATAGATATGTTAAAGTGAACAGATAAATGTATGAAAAGATGATGAATTTGGTAATTGGCTATACAAAAGAACCAAGTGGCTGTTATCTAACTACAAAAATACAACATCTAAGGTAAAAAAATAATGGGTTAAAAAACAGACTGCACACTTTAGAAGTTGATATGAGAAAACTCAGTCAGTAGAATATATCCAAACAGAATCACAGAGAGAAAAAGAATAAAACAGAGCAGAAGAAATATGAGGGGCACAGACAAAAGTTCTAAATTCTATGAAATTAGAACCCAGAAGAGGAGAGAGGGGGAGAGGGGAAAAGAATATTTAAAGGAAAAAAATGACTGAGAATTTTCAAAGGCTGATCAACTGTAATTGTACTAAATCCAGATGCTCAATAAGCCTGATAGGATAAACACAAGCACACACAAAACACATCTATCATGGTCAGGTTACTCAGAATCAAAGAGGAACTTTAAAGCAGTTAGAGGAACCATACTAAGACCCAACAGCCAACTTTCATACAAAATTATTGAAACCAGAAAATAATGGAATTAACATCTTTAAAGTGTTGGAAGGAAAGGAAAGGGGTGAAGAAGGTTGAGGGAGGGACGGAGGAAGGTAAGTCAGTCTAGAATTTTTTACCCAGCTAAAAAATGTTTTTCAGAAATTAAAAAATCAAGATACTTTAAGTCAAAGAAATAAAGTTGAAGGATTTTATTGTTACCAGAATTGCACTACATGCATTCTAAGAGAAGGCTAAGTGAAAATGATGCACATGGAAGCATGGAGCTAAAGGGAGGACCAAAGACTAGAAAGTAACTAGATGAATAATTTAAGACAGTGCTGACTATTTCAAACAACAACAATGTCTTATGGTATTTATAACATATGTAAAAGTAAAACATGGCAGTAACACAAAGCCAAGATGGGTAAAGTCAAATTGCTGCAGAGATTACATATTGCTTTCAGAAGAGAGAAACTTTAAATGTACACAAATAGGTTGAAGTTTATAGGTTGGGAAATAATAGTATATAAAGACTGACAGAAAGAATGCTGATATGCAAAATTATTACCAAAGTGTTCTTACAGATAAAATGTATCATAAGGGATGGAGATATTTATGGCACATGAGCTGGTTCAACAGAAAAGAAATACTCCTAGATTTGTACCTATCAACAGGTGTATTCAATACACATATCCAGAGTATAAGGTGTCGAAATTGAAGGAGAAATAGATATTTTGAACAAAAATCTTAGCAATTGATAAAATAAGGATGGAAAAATAGTAAGGAATATAAATTGGAACAACACACTTCCGCATTTCGATTTAATCACAGGCGTCACCACATACAGCCAGTATGGAACGTAACACCTGTTCAACTTCACATGACTACAGGCAGTGCATGGGTTTGGCTTGTGGTTATGTTTTGCAGCTCTTGGGTTGGGTCATAAAACAAATTACAACAAATATTAAAAGATTGGAATCAGAATCTGATCTTCATACTGTATTCTTAAACTAAAATTAAGAGCAGATAAGTAGACTATCTTCAACTATTTGGAAATTAAGCAGAATATTTTATCATAATTTGTCTTAATCTGCATCTATAACAGAGTACTACAGACTTGGTGATTTATAAAGAAGAGAAATTATTTCTCATAGCTTTGGAGTCTCAGAAGTCCAGTGTCAAAGTCCCAGCCTCTGAGGAGGACTTTCTTGTTGCGTTGTTCCAGAGTAGAGGGCAGCGCATGGAGACAGTGCAGGGCCCACTTTGCAACAAAGCCACTCTGTGAGAGCTGGTCCATTCATGACTGAGGCCCTCAGGCCCCAATACACCTTCTTTAAGTCTCTACCTCTTACTACTGTTACAGTGGCAGCAAAATACCAGTGTGAGTTTTGGAGATCTTCTAATCATAGTGAAATTTATGGTTCAAATAAGAAATTACAATGAAAATTAGAAAATATTTTTCCTGGATGACGAAGAAAAACTGCAGATGCCACTTCAGAAGTGCTAAGAGGGCAATTTATTGCTTTAAGTACCTGCACTACAAGAGAGCAATTGAAAATCAGTGATCTCCCAGTTCCTGTTCCAAGAATGAAAAACAAAAGCAAATTCAACCCAAAGGAAGTAAAAAGAAGAGTTGAAATCAATTATAAAACAGGAAAAATGTAGTCCAGTGAGGTTTTTGTTTGGCGGTATTAGAGTTTGAACTCAGGTCCTCATGCTTACTAGGTAGGCGCTCTACTACTTGAGTAGAGCCTCCAGTGTTTCTTACAAGCATAGTTGCCAAAATGCCAAACAAAAAAATTAGCAACTTGAATCTAGAGATAACCCTAAAGGACAACACATCTTATGAAAAAAAAAAAGAAAGAAAGAAAATCATATGCCCAATGTTAAAACCTCTCAGGAAACTAAGAATAAAAAAGAATTTCCTTTAATTTCTTAATTTTGTATCTACAAAATCTATAGTGACCATCATAAGTTTGATGAAATACTGAATGTTTCCCCACTGAAGGAAAATGGTGACAAGGATGTTCACTGTCGTGACTGCCGATCAGCAGTGTGCCTAAGGTTCCAGCTAGTTCAATGAGAAAATGAAAAGGTGTTCAGATTGAAAAAGTGAAATAGAACTGTCATGTGTGGATGCATGGTGGTGTAAATAGAAACTCCAGAAGAGTGTATGTATTGCAAATTATAAGTGAATTATCAAGATCGCTGAATACAGTCAATATAGAAAGAAGCAACAACTACATACTTCGCAAAGAACAAATAGAAAGTTAAAGATTTAAAACAAATTCTTGGACAACGAAGTACTTGACCGGTGTCCAAGTCATTGATGGTGGTAGAGGTCAGAGTGGTGGCTGCACTTAGGAGGGTCCTGCTAAATGGGAGAGCACACGGGAACCTTTTCAGATCCCAGGAACGATGTGGGTGGTGGTTGCAGGGATGCACACGTAAAAGGTCAAGATGCACGCTTAAGGCTGTGGTCTTAGGAAGTCCTACATCAACTTGACTAAACAGCTTCTGAGCAGTATCACACTCATGCTTTCTGTCCCCAGGAAACTCTGTCCAACTTTTACTTCTTTAGGTGTCAGTTCATTGACTCTTGTACTGTTCTGAATTTATCACCACTGCACACACTTTTGACAGAGATTATAGCAGTTACTCCAGCTCCCAGTACAGCAGTGGTTCTGGGTTGAGGCTGGAGGAGAATAGTCTCTAATCAGCCTGAAACACAGATCATAAGCTGTCTCTTCTTGTCCTCACAGAGCCTGGGTGTGAGGTGGTCATCTTTTGATGCTTCCGCATAGAGGAGGTTAGTTGATGAACCTTCTGAAATTTTGCATCACGTCTCTGGCAGGTGCACATGTACAGTTTCTGCTGTATGCTTTCCTGCCAAATTCTTTCTCTTAAAAGAATTTTAAGTTTTCTTCTATTTATTTTTGAGTGATTCCTGAATAACTTCCCTTAGTTTTATTAAGCTTAAGGCTTAGTGGTTAGAAAATGTGTAGCAATAATCAGCTATAACCACTCTGAGTGTGACTAATCTCATCTTGGGAGCTAAGCAGAGTCAGGCCTGGTTACTTCTTTAATAGGAGGAAATGTGCAGTCATCTATTTCATGTGTTTGTGAAGTGTTGGCTTCATGAATGAATCCCCAAATGGTGAAAGGTCAACAAAGAAAGTCAGTTGATTCAGTGTCTAACATGAAAAGTGAATTCAGTGAACTTTGGATTTTAGGAGAAATGCCTTTGGAATGTGAGGAGTAGAGAAACTTCAATGTGTTTATTTAAAAAGGATGATTTTTAAATAATGCAAAGAAAATGCATGTAAACACAGGAAACTTCATCAAGACTTGACTAACACAAAGCTAGTATAAGCAAAGTAATAATTGAGAGAATTTTAGTGCAGAAAAGATGGAATTGGTTAACAATTCAGAAACTGGTTCCTTACAAAGATCAGTAAGAAATGAAGGTCAGGAATGAAGAAGAACATAATTATAGATACAAAAGTTTGTAACAGATTTTAAAACTAACACAGGGATAATTTTATATAGGGAAATGTAAATTGCCAAAATTGATCCAGGAAGAAGTAACAGGCTGACATGGACCAATAACCTTAAAGAAATTGAAATGCTACACAGGAATTTTCTTCTGCTAAAAAGCCAACAAGTTCTTGTGGACTTTCAAAGCTTGATTCCCATCTTACTTCAGATCTTAGAGAAATATGGGAAGATTTCCATCTCAACAAGGTAGTATAATCTTGGTATATCAGATAAAGCTTACAGAGGAAAATTTTATAGGCTAGTCTTACATATGTACATAGATGCAAAAATCCTATCTGAATTTCTTGGTATTTTAGTCCTGCAGTTTATTTTAGGGATATAAGTATAATTCGGTAGTAGACAAATCTTTCAGAGTCAGTCATTACAACAGGTTGAAGAAGATATAATATATGTTTTCTCTCAGATTTTGAATGGGTGTTCTGTAAAATCAACACACTCTTGTTATAAAGCCCTTAGAGAAAACCTAGGAATAGGAGAGAACTTATCTAACTTGACCAATATTCTCTCTCAGAAACTTGTAGCGAACATACTTCATGTTAAAACATTAGATTTTTTAAGATTCAAGAATAAGAGAAAACTGTAGAGCTCTGGGTTCCATCTCTCACACAGAGAGAGGGAGTGAGAAAGAGGCAAAGAGGGAGGGGAAGAGGGAAAAAGGCAGGAAAGGGGGAAGATGAAAAAGGAAATAAGGCCTCTAAATATTAGAATAAATGAATCAAAAAGGCTGTTAAGAGAATTCAAGAGAATCAGTTGGCATACTTAGAACCAATAAGAAACTTTAGTGCATTGGGTTCAGATATGAGAACTCTGTACTCAAATAAGGTTGTAGCAGGCACATTTCCCATGCTCAACCTGGAGTAAATTCCAGTAGATTTTTAAATTTTTTTTTTCAGATTTCAAAAAGTCTCCAGAGGAGAATTATATATTTCAAAATGCATTTATGCAATTGAGGAACTTTCATCTACTCTTTCAGTTGGAAATGATTAGTCTACAATTACATTTAGTATATAATGACATGCTACAAAGGCAGATATGAGAAGAACCAAATAGAACTTTATAATGCTTTCCAGGCAGTGAACATGCACAGTTTAAAATCATATGCTTGGCCAGGTGTGGTGGTACACCCTGGTAATTCCAGCAACGCAAAAAGCAGAGATCAGAAGGATCACATTTCCACAGGTTACTCCAGAGGCACCTGTACACCCATGTTTATTGCGGCACTATTCACAATAGCCAAGTTATGGAAACAGCCAATATGCCCCACCACTGACGAACGGATTAAGAAAATGTGGTATCTATACACAATGGAATTTTATGCAGCCATGAAGAAGAACGAAATGTTATCATTCGCTGGTAAATGGATGGAATTGGAGAACATCATTCTGAGTGAGGTTAGCCTGGCCCAAAAGACCAAAAATCATATGTTCTCCCTCATATGCGGACATTAGATCAAGGGCAAACACAACAAGGGGATTGGACTTTGAGCACATGATAAAAGCTTTAGCACGCAAGGGAGGGGTGAGGATAGGTAAGACACCTAAAAAGTTAACTAGCATTTGTTACCCTCAACGCAGAGAAACTAAAGCAGATACTTTAAAAGCAACTGAGGCCAATAGGAAAAGGGGACCAGGAACTAGAGAAAAGGTTAGATCAAAAAGAATTAACCTAGAAGGTAACACACATGCACAGGAAATTAATGTGAGTCAATGCCCTGTGTAGCTATCATTATCTCAACTAGCAAAAACCCCTTGTTCCTTCCTATTATTGGTTATAGTCTCTCTTCAACAAAATTAGAGATAAGTGCAAAATAGTTTCTGCTGGGTATTGAGGGAGTGGGAGAGGGAGGGGGCGGAGTGGGTGGTAAGGGAGGGGGTGGGGGCAGGGGGGAGAAATGACCCAAGTGTTGTATGCACATATGAATAATAAAACAATGAAAATTAAAAAAAAAAAGAAGGATCACATTTCTAGGCTAGTCCAGCAAAAAGTTAGCAAGGTGTGGTGGCACATGTCAGTAATCCCAGCTACACAGGAGGCATAGGTAGAGGGATTTTGTTCTAAGGTCAGCCCCAGGCAAAAGTTTACCTGAAACATAACTAAAACAAAAAGTTGCTGGAGGCATTGGTTCAAGTGGAACAGTGCTTGCTTAGCAAGTGTGAGGTCCCGAGTTCAAATCCCAGTGCTACAAAAATAACTAAATAAATAATAAATCCTCTGCTCATGAGCTGATACCAGCATTTCCTAGTTCCTGTGTGCATTTTGGAAGATGATTACTTAAAATCTCATTATAGATCAGAATTAACAGATGAATATTGTCTCTTGATTTTGAGGATAGGGGACACTGACTTTGAACCTTAATTAAGGAAAATGCTGTTCCCCCCCAGAAAAGAGAATTCTATTCTTCTTGCTAGTAGACCTGCATTATCAGAAAAAAATGTATTACAGATATATTTTGAATTTCATCGATAAAAATATTTGGAAATTTGTTTTCTCTCTTGTAATGCAAGTACCTGTATAATATCCTCAAGTTTTGCTCTTGGCCTACAAAGCTAAAATACTTAGCATCTGGACTTTTCCAGAAAAAAAGGCTGCTGACTTCTTCTCCAGCCAGTTATCCATACCAAGCCATGTCTTTTTTTTTTTTTAAAAAAGAAAAAATTTAAGTTTTATTGAGTCCTGTTGTTCTTTCCCCTTTCACGTTTTTTTCATGCCTTCTCTGCATTATGTGCAGTGATGACCCATTCATAAGTACCTGCT
This sequence comes from Castor canadensis, assembly GCF_047511655.1. Lineage (NCBI taxonomy): Eukaryota > Metazoa > Chordata > Mammalia > Rodentia > Castoridae > Castor > Castor canadensis. The sequence continues at coordinate 86,118,363 of NC_133397.1, read as the reverse complement.
GCTCACCATATCTTGATCTGCCATCTTCGTGCATAACTTCTTTCATGCACCCTTCCTCAGTCACCTATATAAACTGAAAGGCATACAACCTCTGGAAAGGACCAAGTGGGGAGTTTGAGAAAGAGTAATGCTCAAGGATTTGAAGTAAACTGAAGCCTTCCTTATTTGAGAATTTATTGTATGTGTTTTTGATCAAGCAGGTCAAAAAATAATTTTAAAAAATCAAATTTCAAAAACAAATCTAAATTCCTGCATGTGTGCTACACAGCTTAGTTGATGGGCAGAAGCTCTCAGTCCAGTCCTAGGTTATCATTAGTTGTATTTAAATCATCATGTCATCTGCTGAGTGTTTCTGTGCTCTTAATTTTGTGAAAATATGCCTCCCAAAAAAGCAAATGGTAACCCAAAGGCAAGAACAAAGGGTCATGTAGTGTGTATACTTAATTGACATGATAAAGTGAAAATTTGAAATTTGTAAGGTAGCATTATGGGAAAAATGAGTCAGGCATCCTCAGTACAGTACAGTTCTGAACTCTGTGCATCGTGGGTATTGGCAGTTTTCCCTCAATGGTGGTCTCCTAGGAACCATAGACCCACAGATACCAAGGGTCCACTGTATTAAGTAAAGAGATGGGAACACACCTTAGGTGTTGAGAAAATTTGAGTATCAGCTAAAATGCACAGCTGTGGGCCTATTACAAAGATCCTAAATGGGTATTGGTGGTGGAATGAGCCAAGCCCAGCAGTGTGATGGTCCTGCTTTTGTGAGCTTCATCTTCATTGCTTTTCCATGGTTGCCTGCCATGTCAATACTTGTTAACATACTATGCATCATTTCACAGTCACTTTTGACATCTGTAGGTGAGCTTTTTGTCTATAGTAACCTAAGAGTTGCTTGTACTGCTGATTCCTCCTCCTGAGGGATCTAGGGAAAGAAGGTTTTTTTCCCTTCCTTTTTCCACTCAGGAGACTGTACTGTAGGTACAATTATGTGAGTAAATTAGCATCCATGCAATTATGTAGGAAAACACATTATAATTTACTTTTCTCTTAGTGTCTTAGCATGAATTTCCTTCTGTACTTTCATGAAAATTGTTTTTAATCTCCTTTAAAAATACGTAGTTGTATAGGTTGCATATCCCCATCCAAAATGCTTGTGTCTGGAAGTATTTCAGATTTGAAATTTTGCTTTGGTTTTTTTTGGGGGGGAATATTTTCATTCCTAATCTAAAATCTGAAATTCTCCAAAATATGAAATTCTTTGAGTGTTAAACCAGTGCTCAAAGCTTTCAGATTACAAAGCATTTTAAATTAGGGATGTTTGGAATAGAGATGCTCTACCTGTAGCATTAAGATGATTCAGCAGTTACTCAGTGGATTATCAGAGGTTGTGTTGTAGCTAGTGTATGTGAAAGAATGTGTCTTTTTTTCCTGGCGTTTTTGAAATCATGTTAATCTTATGTCTGTTTTCCTGAAAGAAGCTCTGTAAATTATACTAATCAAACCACTAAACTCTAAATAATGACTGGAGGGTTATTTGATCTTCATGCTTATTTTATAATTTAATATTTAAAGACTTTTAAAGTGTATTTGCTTTTAAATGTAGTCATTTTTACCTATTTGGGTCCCTTCTGCCTTTCAGCCCCTGATGACAGTTCATTACTGCTGCTGCGGGCAGAGTTCTGTTTAATCATGAAGAACTATGAGCAGGCTCTGCAGGATGCCCATGTGGTCTGTCAGAAGGAACCTCTCTTGACCAAGGTAATTTACGTCTGCTGGTTTTGGAGATGATAAAGGTTATGGGATTTTATTGAAAATAAGGCAGTATGATTGTGATTAGGGACTTTCAGACAGTATATCTCCTCCATATTCTAGTAGTACAAATTGAGTAATCCATTGCATACTAAACCAATCCAATCTGAGAGACCAAGTCTCCAAATGGAGTTGCATAAGAAACACGTTTGGATTACTCTTAGTAAGTACTTAGTGAAATCATATGCCCTGCACACTGAGAACATGGATTATGTAAGCAAAAATAATTGAATTTTATAAAGTTGTGAGTGAAGAGGAACTATTAATTATTAAATTATAATTTATATAGGAAGATAGCTTAATTATCGTGAGTGGCTATTGGGCCTTAATATACACATGATTATATAAAAATGTAAGTGAAGGGCTAACATTCTGTGTGTACTTTGGACTAGTTTTAATCTCTGTTTTGTTTGGAGGGATCTAATATTCTCAGCTGATCACATAAAATGAACTTTGCTAATCTAATAATGATAGCTAAACTGTAAAGAAATTTAAGAAGGCAAAGAATAAAAGCTTTTTCATGAATCTTTGAAAGTTAAACCCCTTTAAGAAAATTTAAAGCTTTGAAGAACTTGTGATGAAATTAACAGTTATAGCATACTCTGTGAGCTAATAATTAAAAATATTTATTCTCCTGCTATATTACATTTATCATCTTTGTTTTAGAAACATTGAAGTGACAGCCAGGTTAGTAGATAAATTGTGTGTCTTTCCCCTCCCTCCTTATCTCCCTTCCTCCTCTCTCCCTCCCTCCTTTCCCTCTTGTTTCCTAATATCCTGGGCATGGTGGCTCATGCTTATAATACCAGCTACTTGGGAGGCAGAGATTAGGAAGATCAGGGTTGAGGCCAACCTAGGCAAAAAGACCCAGATTAGCCAGGTGAGGTGGTACAGGCTTGTAATCTCAGCTATGTGGGAGGCATTAGTAGGAGGATTGTGATCTGAGGCAAGTTGCGAAAAAACACAAGACCCTACCCAAAAAAATAACTGAAGCAAAAAAGGGACTAGGCGTATGGCTTAAGTGGTAGAGCACCTGCCTAGCAAGAATGAGACCCTGAGTTCAACCCCCAGTACCACCAGAAAAAAAAATGTTTTCAGATTAGATTCAGTGTAAAGTTGGATGGAAGCAAATGTTTGTTGGTCTAAACCCAAAATCCATTTTCTTGCTTATTTGCTTTACTGTAAAATGCATGTTTTATTCTAATATCTGATGCCTTTTCTTCTATCATTTTCTTTTTAAAATTTATTTTCAGTTGATAAAAATTGTGTATGCTTATGGTACGTAATGTGAAATATACAGCCATTGTAAAATGGCTAACAAGCTAATTAACATAATTTCACATACTTATCTTGGTAGTGAGAACACTTAAAATATATTCATTTTCTGGGCATGGTTACTCATGCCTTTAATGCTAGTTCTTTGGGAGATGGAAATTGGGAGGATTAAAAGTCAAAGCCAGTCCAGTCAAAAAAAGTTCAAGGCCCTGTCTCAACCAGTAAAAATGGCTGGGAGTGGTGTGTGCTCCTGTCATCCAAGCTGTGAGGAAGCATATATAGGAGGATTGCAGTCCAGGCTGATCTGGACATAAACACAAGACCCTATTTGAAAAAAATTTGAAACCAAAAGGATCAGGGACTTGACTCAAGTGGTAGAGCAACTGCCTAGCATGTATACAGCCTTGAGGTCAAACTCCAGTACCACCAAAAAAAGATCTATTGTCTTAGCAATTTTTAAGAATACAGTAAATTACTAATGCTATACATAGTGTTGTACAATGAATCTCTTGAACTTGTTCCCCTCCTGTCTAACATAAACTTTGTATCTCCTTTGATTAACATCTACCTCACCCATGATCTTCTGAGGTAATTTTTGTCAGCAATGATCAAGCCTAAACTATTATGAGTTATAAGTAGTATTACTGAGTGATAGTAGACATCCATTGATCTTTGAAGCTACATTCTTCTTCATAGTATTTTTCTTTGAGCTAAAAATTTGGCAGTTTGTCTCTGATAAGAGATAGACTTAATTACTACAAAATTGCATGACAAATTTAATGTCTGAAGCAAATGAATATTTAATGATAGAGACTTGTCATTCTTTACAGTTTATTGCAAATCTGTACACCTCAATTCTTGACAAATGCCTAAATCATTTTAAGGTAGTAAAAGACAAATTTATTCCAGAGCTTTTCACTATAACTAAGAATTAAGAAAGAAGTGATATTTGGAGGTAAGTTGAAGGGATGGAGGTGGGAAAGGGACCAGGAAGTAAGTTGAGGGGGAGATTCAGTGGGCCAAGGATGAGATGGAAGTACTTCTAGAACCAACTTCAAGGTTCCAGGTGTGGAAATGTTTGCACAGTATATTTTTATTCAAGCACAACTACCTCTTCACACAGCTATTCCTGGCTAACATTCATGACTAAATATTCTAAGCTTTGGAGCAACTGGATGAGCTAATACCAGCAATATACTTGCTCACCAGTGGAAATGCGTACAGGCACATAGTCAGCTTGATCTTTTTAGAAAAGTTTACTAGTGTATGTTGATTGTACAAAATAATGGATTTCATAATAATATTTTCATAATGCTCTGCCTGTGAGAGAAACATGTACTATTTATCTGAGTCTGGCTTATTTTGCTTAACAAGATGGTCTCTAGTTCCATTCATTTTCCTGCAAATGACATGATTTCATTCTCCTTTATAGCTGAATAATGCTTCATTCTGTGTATAAGCCACTTTTTAAAAATCCACGGACACCTAGGCTGACTCCATAATTTGACTGTTGGGGCTGGCGGAGTGGCTCAAGTGGTAAGAGCATCTGCCTAGCAAGTGGGAGGCCCTCAGTTCAAACCCCAGTGTCACACAAAAAAATTATAATGTAATATGACTATTGTGAATAGCTCCATGATAAATATGGGTATGAAGGTCTCTATTGTATGTGGCTTTGATTTCTTTGGTTTATACCTAAGAGTGGTATAGTTAGATGACATGATAGTTCCATTTTTAATATTTTGAGGACCATATACTGATTCCCCATAGTGACTAGACTAATTTATATACCCACCAACAGTGTTTTTGCTCTTTAAACAGGGACTTTTTAAGACATCCCCATTTTATCCCCACCAGAGTTTGTTGCTTGTTTTCTTGATGACAGTCATTCTGACCATTGATTTGCATGTCCCTCTTGGTTAAAGAGGCTGAACATCTTTCTTCATATATGTATTGACCATTGGTACTTCTTTGAGATCTGTATGTTCAGTTCATTTGTGTATTTGTTGATTGGATTGTTTGTTCTCCTGCATATGTTGAACCATCCTTACATCCTTGGAATAAAACTATGTTGATTATGATGTATGGTCTTTTTAATGGGCTATTGAATTCATAAGTATTTTATGGAGAATTCTTATGCCTGTGTTCATTAAGGAATTTGGTCTGTAGTCTTTTTTTGTTTTTGTATCCAGATAATACTGCATTCAGAGAATGAGTTTGGAGTGTCCCTTCTGTTTTATGAAATAGTTTGAGAAGCATGGAGTAAGTTATTGTAGAATTTGGAATTTAGCAGAGAATTCACCTGATCCTGGGTTTTAGTTTGTTGGGATTCTCTTTATTACAGCTTCAACCTCATTGCTTGTTATAGATCTGTTTAGTTTGCTAATATCCTCTTAGTTCAATTTTGGTGTGTCTAGAAATTCATCCATTTATTCTAGTTTTTCTTTTTCTTTTTCTTCCTTTATTGTTGTGATGAGTGTGGGGGGTACATGGTGGCATTTATACAGGTTCTTACAATGTATCAAATCATACATGAATTTACCTTCTCAACTATTCAGATTTGTTGGATTCATTGGTATCTGTTGCAATATCTTATTTGTAATCTCTAATTTTATTTATTTGGGTCTTCTCTTTCTTTTGGTTAGTTTCACTAAGGTTTGCCAATATTGTTTATATTTTTAAAGAACTCCTTGTTTTATTGAACCATTCATCTTGTTCTTTTACTCTCCATTCTATTAATTTCTTCCCTGATCTTTATTACTTATTTTGGGTTTGGCTCTTTTAAAGACCTTGAGGTACATTATTATTAGTTCCTTTATTTCAGCTCTCTCTCTCTCTCTCTCTCTCTCTCTCTCTTTCCCTATCTCTCTTTATCTCTATCTCTCTGTCTCTCTTTCTTTCTCTCTCTCTTTTTGCAGTACTGGGGTTTGAACTCAGGGACTTACATTTGCTGCTTGCTAGGCAGACACTCTTACTGCTTGAGCCACTCCACCAGCCCAGATCTTTTTTTTAATGTAGGCACTTATCACCATATACTTTCCTTCTAGAGCCGCCTTTGCTGTATCCCAAAGGTTCTAGTAAGTTTTATTTTTATTTTCAGTTGATTCTAGGAGTTTTTTAATTCCCTGTCTGATCTATACAGGGACCCATAGATCATTCAGTTTACTTTTGTTTGTAGAGTTTCTCTTGCTGCTGCTGTCTAATTTTATTCCATTATGATCTGATACTATTTGATGAATTCTTTTTTTTTTTTTGTTCTTAAAGACTTGTTTTATGGCCTCAAATGTGATCTGTTTTGGTGAAAGTTCTGTAGACTGATGAGAATGTGTATTCCACAGCTGTTGGATGGAATATTTTGTAGACGTCTGTTAAGTCCATTTGACCTATGGTATAATTTAATTTAACTCTGAAATTTCTTTGTTGATTTTTTTTGGTCTGAATTTATTGATGAGAGGGGGGTGTTGAAGTCACCTACAACTATTGTAGCTGGACCTCTTTGTCCTTTGCTGTCCAGTGGTGTTTGTTTTATGAAATTTTGGTGCAACTTTTGGTATACCCAACCATTTATAATCACTGTTTCTTGATGGATTATTCCCTTTATTTAGTGACCCTCTTTATCCTTTGAGACTAATTTTGGGTTGATGACTGCTTTGCCAGATAGGAATATTTATACTCCTGCTTGCTTTTGGATTATGTTTACTTGAAATATCATTTTCCAGCCTTTCACTTTCAATCTGTGTAGTCTTTGCCTGCAAGATGAGTTTCTTGGAGACAGCAAAGAGTTAGATCTTATTTTTCAATCTGTTCGTTTGTCAGCATCTTTTAATTGGAAAGTTAAGACCACTTACAGTTAGGCTTATTACTGAATAGTTGTACTAATTTCTTCATTCCTTACCCTAGAGTTTTGCTTCTTTACTGAGTTAAAGATATTTGTTTTTTTCCCAATTCTCATTTATCTATTCTTCCAGTGGTATCTATTCTTTCCCAAATTCTCACGTTGTGCATATCTTTCTTCCTCTTATATATGTAGTATTTCTTTAAATATCTTCTGTAGTGCTATATTAGGGCTTACGAATTGATTTAAATTATGCTTACCAAGGATAACTTTGCTGAATATAGCAGTCATGGTTAATAGTTACTTTGTTTCAGGGTTTGAAATACATCAGTCCATGCTCTCCTGGCCTTTAGGGTTTCTGTTGAAAGGTCTTCTGTTATTCTAGTAGATTTTCCTTTGTATATAAAGGAAAATCTCTTTATTTGTAAATAAAGGAAAATCTCTTTCTCACAATTAGTATTCTTTCTTTGTTCTGTATTCTTGGCATCTTAATTACATTAGTATACGGAGAGGTTCTTTCTGGTCACATGGATTTGGGATTCTAAATGCCTCCTGTACTTGGAAGTTCATTTCTTTCCCTAGAACTGTTTTTTGTTTGTTTATTTGTTTGTTTGCTATAATTTTATCAGATAGGTTTTGTATGAGTTTAGTCTGCATCACAGACTAAAGTCTGTACCATAGATTTGTAGGTTTGGCCTCTTCATTGTATCTAAGAGGTCTTGCAAGTTGTGGTCATGATTTCTTTTTTTTTTTTTTTATTGTCATTTGAATGCAGTAATTCCTCAGTCTCATCTTCAAACCCTGATATTCTTCCCTCTGACTGGTCTAGTGTATTGATAATGTTCTCCATTGAGTTTTCTATTTTGTTTTGTTTATTGAGTTTTTCATCTCCAAGATTTCCCTTTTTTTTCTGCATCTTTGTGTCTTTGCTGAATTTCTCATCCAAATCTTGAATTGGCTGCTTTACTTAATTTATGTGTTCAGTTAAATCCTCTTGGAGGTCATTGATCATTTTTAAAACAAGATTTTTTAACTTTTGACATTTCAACCATTTTAGTATCTTTGGATTCAGTTATTAAAGGACTGTGAACTTTTGGAATTGTCATGTTGCCTGTTTTTTTTTTTTTCATATTTCTTGTTTCTACTTTACTATTTGCTCTTCTCTTGGGTTGGCCATCCCTTCCAGTTTTATATGGGGGACTTCTTAGTGAACATCCTTCTCTTGAGTGCTCATTCCTCAATATTGCTCAGAGAGGGAAAAACAAACCATTGTAATAGAAACACCACCAAAACAAGCAGATATAGAAATACAGTACAAAACTACAATACAAATGTAAGCACACCACCAATAACCATAAAAGAAAGTGGCAAAAATATTGCCCATTAAATCATGAAGTTAACAACCAATAAAGGTAAAAGTAATAATAAAGTTTGAAATAAAGGAGGGAATCAGGAAAAAGGAAAAATGAAGTAAGGATAAAGGAAAAGAAAAAAGAATGTGAGGAAGAGGAATTGAAAAAGACAAATAAAAATCCAATTACAAAATAAAAAAAATACCTAATTAAAATTAAATAAAAGTAATAAAAGGAATAAAAAAGATTTTTTAAAAAATAAGACAAAACAATACTAAAATATAATAGAATGAAAAAAAGTAAAAATATTAAAAAGGAGGAATTGGAGAAGTTTTTTGGTTTGTTTTTTTTTTTTCAGGGTCCTCTAATATTGGAATATGCTTTGTCTGGAGAGTGGGTAGTGGGCTACAGCTGGAGTCCATTGTAGCTCCCCCTATTCCCCCTGTACAGGTCAGTACTGTATTGGGCTGAGTGTTAGGTTGGTCCAAGGGTGTGTTTCTGAATCAGGGCTGCATTCACTTTATAAGGTTCCCTTCTTTGCATACTGGGAGCTGCTGCTGGCCCCAATGTGGGCCAGGCAGGTTCTCAGTCCAGAGTTCCACTCCCCAGTTTGTGCACCCAGGGACAGCCAACATCCATGCTGAGGTGTGTCCCCCAAGTGCATCAGAGTGTGGGGGAAGTAATCATAGCACTGAGTTTTGCAACCTGGAAACCTGGGCACTCTGCCTGCTGGTCTCAGAGCTTTCAGACCCTGCCTAGCAATAAACCACCATGAAAGAGGGGGAAAGCTGTGAAAATTGAGCGATCTGCTGGACCTGGGCTCAGAACTCTGTGTCCCACCTGACAGCAAACAACACACAGCAGAGAGGCAGTTCCTGAGGCCAAGCCATCTGCCAGCTATTGGCTTGGAATTCTCATTCTCTGCAATAATTCACAGACAATAGGACTTCTCCTTACCACAGAGGAAAGGGCCATAGATCACCTGGCCTTTTATAACAAGTGGTATGTAGTTCCCTGATGCTTAAACATCTTAGTACGTCCACATCTGACCCTATGCATAACTGCCTCTTGTGGCTGTCTTCCACCCAGATACCGTGGCAGGATATCCCCAGGCTATCCATCTTGTGATTGTTCCTTGCTTTCATGTTCCAAAGTAGCTCAATCTCAAACAACAGACCCCCTCTCAAGATGTTGCCTGACTATAGCATGCCCACAACTGGAGAATGATGCAATGGATTTCTTCTCCAATACTGGTCTGCCATGCAGGAGGAATCACAACACACCAAATCTGTACAGGATTTACGGCTTGTGAGAACTGTGGTCTCTCCTGTAGTGGGATCGCCAGTCTCTTGTCATCAGGATAGCCTGGATCACCTTGTGGCTTCTGGTTTTCTTCCCTTCTGGGAGCCAGGACTTAAGTTGTAGACTGTCTTTTCTCTACTTCCTACTTTTCTCTAGAGGGCCTTTGTGTTTGGCTTTCTTGTCACCTCTTTCTTGATTCCTGATGCTCTTCCCCCCTTTCTCTCCTTGGCATATAGTCTGTCCTTTGTTACCTTCTCTTGATTCACAGAGTTGTACAGAGGAAACCTGTAATCTGCTATCTTGTATACTTGTATACTATAGAAACTTGTATCTGCTAGAAGTTCATTCAGTTTGCTCTTACCCAAACAGGGACTCTGTAAGACTTATACTTATTTAAAACCTGGTTAATTCAATTAATAGACACTGTGGTATCAAAACTGGAAATATTGGTTGAGCTGATGCTTACATGTGTGAACAGCATTTCACTTGAAGTTCCTTGTATATATAAGATAGTATTATTCTCAAAGAACCTTTGATAAGCAGAAGGAGCACACTTAGATGCTACTGATATATAATGATTTAGGAGGCACCCCAGAAACTTGGTATTCATAATTTTGTACTTTTTTTTTGGCAGTACTAGGGTTTGAACTCAGGACCTTGCACTTGCTAAACACATGCTCTGCCATTTGAGCCATGCCCCAGCCCTTTTTGTCTTAGGGTTGTTTTAAAATAAGGTCACATTTTTGCCTAAGGCAGGTCTGGATGGTGATCCTCCTACCTACAGCTTCCTCTGTAGCTGGGACCACAGGTGCATGCCACCGTGCCTCACTCATCTTATTGAGATGAGGTCTCTCTCAACTAAATTTTTCCTAGTCTGGCTTCAAAATGTGATCTGCCCTTTCTCTGCCTCTCACATAACTGGGATTATAGGTGTGAGCCACTACTCCTGGAAGATTAAGGATCCACAACAGCTGAGTCCACTCCGACAAAATGAAAATAAGTAAAATTTCAGGTATTCATCATAGATTAACATCTGTATATAAGACTGTGTATAAGACTCTGTTTAAGACTGTATATAAGACTGTATAAGACCATATACACATATATACAAAAGCCAAATCCATTGTTATGAAATGAAAATTAGCAAAATTTCAGATACCCGTCATCAATTAAAGAGTTCCATAGGTGAATCACAGATGACCTACAGGGTATCTGATGCTTTGCAGAGAGCTCAAAGATATATTATATGATGAATAGACAGCAATATTAGGGCAGGCGCTGCTGCTGATGGAGAGATAGATTACCATCAGCACATTGTTTTTTTTTCTGATTTTAGTTTCTTATTCTAGGGTCTGGGTCTATAGCTCAGTGGTACAGCTTGTGTTAAGCATATACAGGGCCCTGGGTTCAAGCCCTAGCACCAAAAAGGAAAAAAAATATTTAAAAAATATGTTAAACATATCTCATGCTGACATCACATGATGTCATTATTGTGGGGAGCAGATTAAAGCCTATGAGAACTGGATACGAGCAAGAAGATATGCAGTTAATTCCTTTTACCTGTTGGCCAAGATAGGCACAGCCCCTGCACGAAACAGGGAAAGGGAGAACAGCTAAGCTTGCATTCGGAGAAGCAGGATCTCAGGTTTCTCCTGTTACAATGTCATGCCCCTCCCCAGAGCCTCTGCTCCACCCTGTTTGCCTTGCTGTTTATAAAAGGCCCCTGAAGGAGAGCTTGGGGCTTTTTGCTTTTGCCTTTTGGGGCTTTTACTTTGGGCTTTTGGACTTTTAGACTTTTTACTTGGCTTTTGGCTTTTTGCTTTGGAGGGCTTTTTGCCTTTGAATATTGGGAAGAAGCTTTTACTTTGGGCCTTTTGATGTAGGAAGCTTTTGGAAGGGAAAAGAATTATTGAAGGGAAAAATTGCTGAAGGGAAAAGAATTATTGAAGGGAAAATGCTAAAGAGGGGTTGGTAGAAAGTCTGCACTGAGAGCTTTAACATAGGCTTCAGAAAGCAAAGCTGAGAAAGAACTTCATACATAGGCCTTAGGAAAACTAAAGCCAAAGAGAACATGGGACAGTGCACAGTGCAAGTCCAAGGACCAAGACCTTAAGCATTTGTTGCCCTCAACACAGAGCAACTAAAGCAGATACCTTAAAAGCAACTGAGGCCAACAGGAGAAGGGGACCAGGAACTAGAGAAAAGGTTAGTTAGAGAAGAATTAACTTAGAAGGTTACACACATGTACAGGAAATCAATGCGAGTCAACTCCCTGTATAGCTATCCTTATCTCAACTAGCAAAAACCCTTGGTCCTTCCTATTATTGCTTATACTCTCTCTACAACAAAATTAGAGATAAGGGCAAAATAGTTTCTGCCGGGTATCAAGGGGGTGGGGGGGAGAGGGAGGGGGTGGAGTGGGTGGTAAGGGAGGGGGTGAGAGCAGGGGGGAGAAATGACCCAAGCATTGTATGCACATATGAATAATAAAAAAATAAAATTTTTTAAAAAAAGAGTTATGCATATGCAAGTTGTAGGCATGGCTGTTTGCAAGTTTGAGCACTGAGGCTTTAAGAGAGCTAAAGAGAAATGAAACAGTGCAAGCCTGGGGGGGAAATGACCTTAAAAGCAATTAAGCTAAAGATAAGCTAAGAGCAAACATGGGACATTGCCAGCCTAAGGAAAGAGGTTTGAAGCAAAGTTTTAAAGAAGGCTTTAGAAGCAAGGTTTTAAAGAACTACAAGGAGTAAGGCCTTAAAGAATCAAGATAGGGAAGAGAAGCAATGAGGGTTGCGAGTCTCCAGCTGAGCGTACAGCACCCTGACCCCAACTTTCTGTCTGTCCTGTGTCTTTTCTAAAATCTCCAGTCACCCCCAGTTAAGCCCAGTTAGGTCCAGTAATTACCAAGGAGTGAGAGAGAAAAACCTTGCTCCAGCAAGGGAGGGAGCACAAGAAACAGCTCCACCTTCAATTATAACATAGGCGGGTGGTGATATGGTGAGGGCTTGCCCAACCCCTCATTGCTTCAGCCAAACATTCAACTTGGTTCCTTTTCTTGCACATCAATGCAGCATACACCCTTTTCCTGCAGACATTCAATAATTGCTGCTAGTACCTCATGGTTTTCCTTAATTTGTTCTATTTTCAGTATCAGCTTTTCCTCTGCCATCTTGCATCATCGCATTCATGGTATTTAAGGCAAGAGAGAAAAAGTCAGGTAATGTAGGGAATGAAAACTGACCTTTATGGACCAGTAGTGGCTACTAGTAATTTGGAGCATTTTTAATGCACAGGCAAGGATGAGAGATGTAAGGAATTAAGAAGTAACCGTGAGTGTGCACATACTATTTTCCATCCCAAAGGTGCTACTTAAAATGACAGACAGTAAGGGGGAAGGGTGATTTACTTTTGGTAAGAGCAAAGGAATAAAGTAGTCATGTGAACTCAGAAGAGAGAACAATTATAAAAGCTGGACTTAAAAAAAATGAAGAGATCATAAAGCCTCCAAACAGACCAAAACTAGAGAAAACCTGCAGTGGAAAAGGATAAGAATTTGGCCCAAGGGTTCGGTCTATCCTTACAGCTGTAGCTGGAAAAAACCTTCAGAATTACCACCTGAAAGTACCAGAGATCTGAGGAGTTCAGGGCCTTTGAAGCATCTGAGAGTGCCTGGTAGAACAGGGAAAGGGGTAGAAAAAACACAAAAACTGTGGAAGTGAGACACAAATTCAGAACATAAACCTCAGACTCACAGCCAAATTACACATGCATGTATTAGATGAAGAGGACACAGAAAAATAGCTAGAAAAGACTAGATGGAAATCTGTTCTTAAAAGATAGTGATAGAGTCCCCTATCTCTAAGTTTAGTGAGTTTTTAAAACCTGGATACATTTCCCAGTACTGTACAACTTAGGCAGGAATAAGCTTCAATTATCAGGAGTACAAAATTCAAATCTGACAGGTGTATTAAGTCCCAACACTCATTAAATCCTGGTTTATTGTCAAATTTCACAGGAAGAACCACAGGCTTAAAAAAAGAGCAGTGAAAAATCAGAACAGAGCAGAGATACAAGCATCTCCATACCATGAAGGAGGCAAAGGTTGCAGGGGAATCCAGGAATGTTAACTGCCTATTAAAACAACCCAGTAATCTGAGAACACTGTGAAATGAAGAGTTAATGCATTGTATATACAATGCCCTGTTGGGGTCCAGAGTTGACCACCCCTCAGAGGAACAAAAAGACACTCACGATAATGTAAGCCACAAAGCGAGGTTTATTTCCAGCCAGCTGGGGTCCGGGTATCCGCCCGACGCAGTGGGTTTCAGCACGGACCCCGAATACAAAATTTAGGCTGCTTTTATGTTTTTTTAGACATTAGTCACGGTTACACAGCAATTTTTATGGTCCCTGGGGTCACATTTTTCTGCTATTGCCCACATCCTGGTGGTGGGGCCAGATTACTTGAAGATTATTTATCAGGAATTTGGTAAACACCAGGTGTCTCAACTCATTGACTCACATACCGTTTTAGCAAGATTAACCAGAAACAGTCCCTGTTCCCAGAAACCGTCCCACCTCCCTTTGTTCCAGTAAGTGGTGGCTTGGGTCATGTTAGCCATGGTGGGTTTCAGGCTGAGTGGGCTGCAAGCCTCAAAGGTACCCTAACGTTTGTACCCTAACATTCCCCCCTTTAGTTGTTCATAATGAGGAATCATGCTCATCTGGGCGACGAGCGTAAACATCCTCAGGGCTAGGTAATTGTTCGTATTGCTGCCTCAGGACCATTAGTTGGACTGTACTAATTCGATCTTTTACGAAGGTCACTAGCTTATTCAGAATACAAGGACCGAAGGTTAAGATAAGCAGTAGTATGACCAGAGGGCCCACCAGGGTAGAGACCAAGGTAGTGAACCAGGGGGACCTATTGAACCAAGCTTCGAACCAATTTTCTTGGGTTTCCCTTTCTCGTTTCCTTTTTGCCAGTCCTTCCCTCACTTTAGCCATAGAATCCCTAACTACCCCTGAATGGTCAGCATAAAAACAACATTGCTCCCCTAAGGCAGCACATATTCCCCCTTGCTGAAGGAACAATAAGTCTAGGCCCCATCGGTTCTGAAGCACTACATCAGATAGAGAGGTAAGGGATTTTTCTAAGTGACTAATGGAGGCTTCTATCCTCTCTATATCCTCGTCTATGGCTGCGCGCAGCGAGGACATCCCTTTATGTTGAGTAGCCAGGGAGGCTATGCCGGTTCCTGCCCCAGCCACCCCTAGGCTAAGTAGGGTAGCAATGGTTAATGCAGAAATAGGCTCTCTCTTCTTTCTCTCACCTGTTCCTGTATTCCAGTATAAATATAGGCTCTCCTCAGAATGATAGATGATGCGGGGCAGCACAGCCACTAGGACACAGAATTCTTTAGAGCTGTTAAACACATTAGTTGATAGGCAAGGGGTGAGCCCGGACTGTGAGCATATCCACCATCCATTGCCTTTTGGAATTACCCACTTAATACCATCGCCCCAGGTGGGGTTGTCTTTTACAACAGTACATAGGTCCTGTTTTCCCACTGGCACCTTCCCTAAGCAGGTTCCTTGGCTGCTCACTTGTATGGTCAGACCTCTCTTACGGTCTCCCCAGGAACATTGGGTGGGGTTTTCACTAGTTGAGATATCGTAGGTGACATTTAGCCCTATTGCCTTATAGAATGGGGGCCTCACATCATAGCACAGCCAGCAGGAGGTAGTCATATTAGGGTTGGTGTGGTTCAATGTTAGGAATGCAGCATTTATCAGATTCCAGAGGGGGTCTGTGGACCTGGTCATGAGACTGGGCTTCACCAAGGGAGGGCCGGTGCCTAATGGTCCTGGAGTTTTAATACTAGCCTTTGTGTGAGGCTGGGTAGGGACTGGGGTTGTGCGAGGTCGGAGAGGTGGCTCTATATAGGGCGACTTAAGTACTTTGTTGGGGCCTACCATTTTGGACGGTGGCCCCATGGGCTCAACTTTTAATCTGATTACTATGGTCGAGCCAGAATGTCCACCATATTTATAAAACACAAGTCCCCACACCTTACCTTGTATCCACCCGGGGGTGTCCTCTTTGCCACTGTCAGTGAAGGTGACCTTGATTCTATCTGTATCTGTGGGCTGTCACTCATGGGTGGGTGACGGAATTCTGCACCCCCAGGATACCCCGTTTACAAAGGCAAATTTGACTAGGTCTGGTTTTGATATCCCCCACTTCCATTCACCATCGTTGGATGTGACACATGCCCATGACTTACAGAAGGAGTGTTGTATCCCCCCACAGTCCTTGTTCTTTTTGTGGCCGGGGCAAGCATAAAAACCATAACGTCGGGCTGACTCTGCAGCAGTAGACTTGTAGGCAAGATTGATGTCTCTGAAGCAGAATTGAAGCTCCGGCCACCAAGTTCCTATGGGGGCAGTGCGAGTAGTCTCATTAAGGGTGGTATGAGTCTCCCCATCGGTGAGTATCCAGGTTATAGGGCTGGTGCTTATAGGGCTGGTGAGGGTTGGTTTCTGCGAGGCTCCTGCTCTGGGCATTGAGCAAGATCATAGCGACCAGCCAACCCATCCGTGGCTGCTCCTGAAGACTCTGCATGTTCCTGGGGTCGCAAAAGCTTCAGCTTCAATGGGTTATGTGGGTGCCACCGTGCGGTCCACTCTCTAGCCTTTTTCTGTTCCTGATGATTGGCTTGACGCACGTGGGAGTGATGGACCCAAGGCCCGATGCCATCAACCTTAAGAGCAGTGGGGGTAACCAAAATGACTAGGTAAGGGCCTTTCCATCTTTCTTCCAGAGTGCGGGCTCTGTGCCTCTTTACCCATACCCAATCCCCTGGGACGATGCCATGTTCCGGGTTCGATGTGTCCTTTATCTCATACAAGGCACGCACTATGGGCCAGATTTCATGTTGGACCTCCTGTAGGGCTTTTAAGCTGGCCAAGTAATTTGGGGCCATACTGGGGTCTTGGTCCGGTAGGGTTCGGACAATAATGGGGGGCGGAGCCCCGTATAGAATTTCAAAAGGTACATGTGGTGAATTTCGAACCTGGAAGATGGCATAGGGTAAGGAGGGCCACCCAGTCTCCGCCAGTCTCGATGGCTAATTTAGATAAGGTCTCCTTCAGGGTCCGATTCATTCTTTCTACCTGCCCTGAGCTCTGGGGGTTATATTCACAATGCAGTTTCCAATTAGTCCCCACTGCCTGGGCCAGCCCTTGTAGGACATTACTGATGAAAGCTGGACCGTTATCAGAGCCTAGAGTTTCAGGGATGCCATATCTGGGTATGATTTCCTCCAGTAAAACCTTAGCTACAACCTGAGCAGTCTCTCGTTTTGTAGGAAAAGCCTCCACCCAGCCTGAGAAGGTGTCTTTCAGAACCAACAAATACCTATACCCATACCTTCCCAGCTTCACCTCAGTGAAATCCACTTCCCAGCTCCGTCCTGGCGCCCTCCCCCGTACCCGTGTACCTGTATGTAGGAGTCCCCTTTTGCTGGATTTCATAGCCTGACACCCAGCACATTGGTCCACAGTCTTTTGAATCTGGGCTGTTTGATGCGGGAACCGGAGGCGGGCCAACTCGAGGAGGGCGAGTAGTTTCTTCTTGCCTAAATGGTTGGCTCGATGTAAATTGGAGAGGAGAAACAGCCCTAACTTTTCAGGAAGGATCAGCCGCCCTTCAATATCACGATACCAGCCTTGCTGATTGGGCTCTGGGCACCGGTGATCTTGGATCCCTTGTTTGTCTTCCAGGGTGTACTCGGGTCGCGGTGGCAAGCATGGAAGCTCGGGCACGGGTAAGGTCAGCGCTAGGGTCGTGGAGGCCAAAGCAGCATTTCGGGCTGCTATGTCCGCACGCCGGTTCCCCGTAGCTTCTGGAGTCTGGGAAGATTGGTGACCAGGAACATGTACTACCGCCACAGCTTGGGGCTTCTGCACTGCAGTCAGTAGTCTCTGGATCTCCAGGAGATTACGTACCTCCTTTCCTTCCGCTGTAATGAAACCCCTTTCCTGGTAGATGGCGCCATGTACATGGACGGTGCCGAAAGCATAATGGCTGTCAGTATAAGCAGTCACCTGTTTTCCCTCAGCCCACTCGAGTGCCTCTGCCAGCGCTATCAGTTCAGCCTTCTGGGCTGAGGTCCCCGGGGGCAGCGGGGCACTCCAAATTATGTTCCCACCTTGGTCCACCACTGCTGCGCCCGCCTTACGCACACCATCCGAGACGAAACTACTCTCATCTGTATACTATACCAGCTCACTGTTGGGTAGGGTTGAGTCCTGGAGATCGGGGCGCACTTGGGTGATTTCAGCTATAATCTCCTGACAGTCATGTAGAGGGGCTTCCAGATCCAGATTTGGCAGCAAGGTGGCCGGATTTAGAGAAACCGGGTTGGAGAAGAGGATTCGGGGAGCATCCAGCAAGAGCCCTTGGTAATGAGTCAGTCGGATGTTGGTCATCCATCTACCTGGAGGGTGCTTTAGGACCCCCTCTACTGCATGGGGGGTTACCACCTTCAGATGTTGCCCAAAAGTGAGCTTATCTGCGTCCATTAGGGCAACTGCTGCTATGATCCGCAGGTGTGGGGGCCAGCCCACTGCAACTGGGTCTAACCTTTTGGATAGATAAGCAACTGGCCGCTTCCAGGGCCCTAGGCGCTGCATTAGTACCCCTTTCGCTATCCCCCTTCTTTCATCTACAAAGAGGGTGAAGGGCTTTAGAGGGTCTGGCAGCGCCAGGGCCGGGGCTCTCAGGAGGGCGGTCTTGAGCTCCTCAAAGGCCTTTTGTTGATCTGGCCCCCAGGCCCAAGGGGCCTTGTCCTTAGTTGCCTCGTATAAGGGTTTTGCCAGTTCAGCATACCCCAGTATCCACAGCCGGCAGTAGCCTGCTGTCCCCAGGAACTCGCGGACTTCTCGAGCCGAGGTGGGGACGCGGAGTCTGAGAATAGTTTCTTTCATAGCATTCGTTAACCATCTGGTTCCCTCTTTTAGTTCATACCCCAGGTAGGTGACTGTTTGTCTACAAATTTGAGCCTTCTTTGCACTGGCCCGATAGCCCAACTTCCCCAGCTCCTGGAGGAGGTCTCCAGTGGCTTGCCGGCACTCAGCTTCAGATGCAGCTGCCAGAAGCAAGTCATCTACATACTGCAAAAGTGTGACGGAACTGTGGCTCCGGCGATATGAGTCCAGATCCTGATTAAGAGCCTCATTGAACAGAGTAGGGGAGTTTTTGAAACCTTGTGGAAGTCTAGTCCGTGTTAACTGTCCGGGGGTTCCCGTATTTTCATCATGCCATTCGAAGGCAAAAATATGTTGACTATTGGGTGCCAGGGCTATGCTAAAAAAAGCATCTTTTAAGTCCAAAGTGGTATACCAAACATGGGAGGGGGGCAAATGTCTCAGCAAGGTATAGGGGTTGGGGACTGTGGGATGGATGTTCTCAACCCTCTTGTTTACTTCCCTTAAATCTTGGACTGGCCTATAGTCTTTTCCCCCGGATTTCTTAACGGGAAGGAGTGGAGTGTTCCAAGCAGAACAGCAGGTCGTAATATTCCAGCCTCCAGGAGACGGTTTATGTGAGGGGCAATGCCCCTCCGTGCCTCGGAAGACACGGGATACTGACGGACTCGGATGGGCTGAGCCTAAGCCTTGATCTCTACTATTACCGGGGCTCGATGTTCCACCAGCCCCACACCTGCTATTTCTGCCCAAGCCTGGGGGTAGGTTTGAATCCAATAAGCCATTTCAGGGGACCACTCAATAGGTTTCAGGGGAGGGTCCCACAAGGAGAACAAGCAATGTTCATCCTCGAGAGACATGGTCAAGATTTGGAGGGGCTGTCCTTGTCCATCTGTCACTTTGATACCGTCCGGCTCAAAGTGAATGTGAGCCCTCACCTTAGTTAGCAGATCGCGTCCCAGAAAGGGGGCAGGGCACTCAGGAATGACCAGAAAGGAATGGGTCACCTGATGTCGGCCCAAATCCACCTGACATTTGCTAGTCCATTGATATGCCTTGGATCCAGTGGCTCCCTGCACAAGGCTAATTCTCTGGGACAGTGGCTCAGTAGGTTTATTAAGGACTGAATATTGGGCCCCTGTGTCCACCATGCATCTCACGGGCTTCCACTCCACATATATGGTTACCCAAGACTTGGGGAGGGGGTCCGAGTCCCGTGCCCTCTCGTCACTGTCCATTCCAGCTAACAGGACTCGGGCGTCATTATTAGGGCTGCTATTTGGTCCCGGGCGACCCTGGAGTTTGGGACATTCCTTCTTCCAGTGTCCATATTCCTTACAATAGGCACATTGTCCCTGGTCTAGCCTGGGTCGATCTCTTCGGGGATGTGTGGGGCCGGCCCATCCAGAACTCGGTCCGGCCAGACCCTGGACTCCTGCTAGCAATATCTTAGCCATCTCTTTTTGCTGTTTCTTGTTTTCCCTACTCTGGTGTTCCCTGTCCTCTTTCCGAATCCTTTCTTGTAGTTCCTGATTCTCCTTCCTGATTCTATCCTCTCGTTCTTCCGGGGTTTCTCGGGTGTTAAAAACCCTTTCAGCTACTTTCATCAGATCCCGGGTAGTCATCTCCCCACGCCCTTCTTGCTTATATAGTTTCTTCCTAATATCAGGGGCAGCCTGATATATGAAGGACATTATCACAGCTGACTGATTCACCTCCGCTAGCGGGTCTAGGGGGGTATACTGTCTGTATGCATCATAAAGATGCTCAAGGAACGCGGCCAGGCTTTCATTTTCCCCCTGCGTTATTGCCTTTACCTTAGCCAAATTGGTAGGGTGGCGGGCTGCCGCCCGGAGGCCTGCCATAAGAGTCTGGCGGTAAACCCAGAGATGCTCCCTACCTTCTGCAGTCCCATAGTCCCAGTCAGGTCTGTTTAAAGGAAAACGATCATCAATCAGGTTTGGCAGGGTGGTCGGTCACCCATTGTTGCCAGGGACATTCTTTCTGGCTTCAGTGAGAATCCACTCCCGTTCCTCGGTGGTGAATAGGGTCCGAAGGAGCTGCTGACAGTCATCGCATGTGGGACTGTGAGTATGCAAAATGGACTCAAACAGATCAGTCAGGCCTCTAGGGTCCTCAGAAAAAGGAGGATTCTGGGCTTTCCAGTTGTACAGGTCACTACTTGAAAAAGGCCAATACTGATAGGTGCGTCCCCCATCGGGACCAGCACCACCCAGGGCCCGCACCGGGAGGATGGGGAGCCCGGTGGAAGTGGGGGAGGGCTCCTCCTTTGGGGTTTCTTTTCGCTGCCTACGGGGCCTGAGTCCCCTCGCCAGTCCAGAGACTGGGGCAGGGGGTGCAGACAGGGAGGCTGGTGAGTGGGGAGGCTCAGAGGAGCCAGCTGCCTCTGTCTGGAGTGGCGCAGCAGCAGCAGCATATGGTGGGGGATTTACTTCACAATCTAAGTCTATCAAGGATGGATGGAGAGCTGGGTCTTCCTGCAGAATAGGCTTCTTAGGGGAATTAACGGGAGTGGGGGTGTTCCCCGACACGGCCAGTATTGCGGGCCGGTCTGTATTTGCTCCATGGATAAATGGCCGCAGCCAGGAAGGGAGGTCTTCTACTAAAGTCTGCCACATAAGGATGTAGGGATATTGATCAGGGTGGCCATGAAGACCGGGTCTATTAATGACATCTCGGACCTTCTTAATCGTGTCCAAGGAGAAGGTACCTTGAGGAGGCCAGCCTACATTAAAGGTTGGCCATTCCGCTGAGCAAAGGGTGTCAAACTTACCTTTCTTAATTTTCAAGCCATAATTGTGTCCCTTAGCGCGGAGTTCTGAAAAATGACTTAGAAGAAGGGTCTTAGGAGTTACCTGAGCCTGTCCCATGATGATCAGGAGAGATGGACAGAGGAGACAGCAAAGAACAAAAGAACAATTCCAGCAGACAAACAAATTCACACAGGACTCTCTAACGTACACAAATACCGGCTGGTCAACCAGACCACTCTCACAGGCGCAATTCCATTCACACCAGACTCTGGATCCTTACCCAAAGACCGCCCAAACGGCGTCCACTGAGGACGCCGGCGCGGCTCCTGACCATCAGGGATGTCTCCCACGACTTCCAATAGTGAAGCCTCCAGGGCTGTAACCCCTTCCTTCCACTCAATGAGAATTCTCAACCAAATTCAGACGGGGGACTCTTAAGTCCCTCCAAACGGAGGTGGCCAATCCTCCTTCCGCGGTCTTTCCCAATTAAACCTCGGTATCGGAGGCTGTTTGTTCCTCTCAGGGAGGGGCTCAGATCTCGGTGGAACCTCCAGATGTTGGGGTCCAGAGTTGACCACCCCTCAGAGGAATAAAAAGACACTCACGATAATGTAAGCCACAAAGCGAGGTTTATTTCCAGCCAGCTGGGGTCCGGGTATCCGCCCGACGCAGTGGGTTTCAACATGGACCCCGAATACAAAATTCAGGCTGCTTTTATGTTTTTTTAGACATTAGTCACAGTTACACAGCAATTTTTATGGTCCCTGGGGTCACATTTTTCTGATATCGCCCACATCCTGGTGGTGGGGCCAGATTACTTGAAGATTATTTTATCAGGAATTTGGTAAACACCAGGTGTCTCAACTCATTGACTCACATACTGTTTTAGCAAGATTAACCAGAAACAGTCCCTGTTCCCAGAAACCGTCCCACCTCCCTTTGTTCCAGTAAGTGGTGGCTTGGGTCATGTTAGCCATGGTGGGTTTCAGGCTGAGTGGGCTGCAAGCCTCAAAGGTACCCTAACGTTTGTACCCTAACAGCCCAGTTTCATGTCTGGTCATGTTCAAATACTAGACATGATAAGAAACAGGTGTTTACTTAGAATAAAGAAGAGTCAATAAAAATTGTCTCTGAGTGAGCTCAGATACTGTGTTAACCACAAAAAGACTTTGAAGCAGCAGTTACAGGTTGAACACCCCTTGTCCAAAATGCTTGGGAGCAAAAGTGCTCCAGATTTGGATATTTTTGCATTTTGGGATATTTACATATACATAATGAAATATCTTTAGGATGATAGAGGGGGAAAAAGCTGAAATAATAGTGGGTAATGTTAGTTTCAGGTCAAAGAAGATGAATAAGAATCCCAGACAAGATAAACTGAAATCATAATCAAACTTCTGTGCCTCAAACTAAAGATAAAGTCTTGAATGCAACAATGAAATGAGAAAAATGACACACAGGGAAAGAACAAGTTTAATGGTTGACATCTCACCTGAAATCATGGAAGCCAGTTGACATTGGAGCAGCATACTGAAAGTGGGAAGAGGAAAGGTCAGACTGCCTACTAAAGCAAGAGCCAACTTCTCTATAACTGAAAAGATGCAGATAGACCTACAACGCTATAAAAATATAGCTTGCAAAGATGAGCCGATCTTACTAATATCTAAGAGTGCTACTGGAGACTTAAAGAAAAGGAATATTTTATTTTTATTTTATTATTGCTGTTATTATTTTGCACTGGAGATTGAACTCAGGGTCTCAAGATTGCTAGGTGAGTGCTCTACCGCTTGAGCAATACCCCTGAGCTTTTTTGTTTTCAGATCTCTGGTATTTTCATCTGTCAGCTGTATTTTCATTAAGTTTATATTGACTGGCATATTTGTATATATTTATGAAACAAGGTAAAGTTGTTCCCTCTAAAATAATACTTTCTTAGTTGGACATGGTGGTACACACTTGTAATCCCAGATACTCAGGAGGCCAAAACAGGAGAAATTCTAGTTTGAGGCCAGCCAGGGCAAAGTTAGTGAGACCCTACCTCAAAAAGAAAATTAAAACAAGAATTAGTCTATAATATGGGATTAGAGAGTTGAGCAAATCTTTTTGGAGTTCAGAATGCAGATGTATGGCTGAAAGAGCAGAGGATATTACATTCAGATGATAAAAACTCCAAAGAGGACCTGAGCTCTAAGGACAGGAATAAGACCCAACCGAGGCTTGCTTCACCATGCCAGTGCATTCTGCCATGCACAGTTGTAGTAGGGAAAAAATCACAGGGGTACCTCCAAAGAATGTGAACAGACTACCTGGGGAAAGCATGACTGCTAATGAATGTAGAGGGTCCCCAAAAGGAAACCCCCTAAATCCTGGAATTTGTGGCTCCAGGTGTATCCTGGATTCCCATTCCCCTGAAAAATGAAACCTCTCAGTGACATCTCACTCATGTAGGTGACACATTCAGTCTTCCTTTCAGCAGTGAGATATGTGAGGGAAAAGGTCTATCCAACCCAATGGCAAAGAACCCAGTTGGAAGGAGTCCATTTTACTCCAGTATGTACAGAGAACCACGGGTCACAGGAAAAAATTCAGTGTCACAGAAGAGAAACTAAAATAGATGTCAGTTAACAACTAGTCCTCATGGAAATATAACTCAGGAACCAATGAAAAGAAATCTGCCCAAAATAGCATTTCCAAAGATTTGAGAGAATATTATTTCCATAAAACAAAAGCAAAATGCTCTTGGCAATCACTGATTCATATTACATTTTTGCATTTCTATTGTCTTTATTATGCTTTGCATTATAGTTCTTTCTAGTCGTGTCTGTACTCTCAGGAGACTACATTTCTTGAAGGCAGGATTGTAATAGTGACCTGTAATTACTGGATAAATTTAAATTTGGCATGGATTTGCATTTCCCCAATGGTTAGTGATAATTGAACTCTTCTTTCATATAGCTTTTGGCCATTTATATGTCTTTTGAGAAATGTCTCTTCACACCTTTAGCCATTTTTAATTGGACTATTTGGGAGAGATTTTTTCTATTGAGTTGAGTTACTTATAAATGCTAGGTATTAACTCCTTATTAGATGTATAGTTTGCAAGCATTTTCTCACATTCCGTAAACTATTTCTTTGCTCTTTTGAGTGTTTCTTTTGTTGTGCAGAAACTTTGTAGTTTGATATAGTCCTGTTTATCAGTTTTTGCTTTTGTTGCCTGTGCTTTTTGGGGTCATACCTAAAAAATCTCTGCTCAGGCCAATGTCCTAAAGCTTTTCTTCTAATAGTTTCATAGTTTCCAGTCTTACATTTAAGCCTTTAATCTATTTTAATTTATTGTTTGTAACTGGCAAGAGATAGGGGGTCTAGTTTCTTTCTTCTGCATATGAATATCCAGATTCCCCACCACTAATTATTGAAGAGACTATCCTTTCCCCATTGTGTGTTCTTGCTCCTTTGTTAGAAATTAGTTGATTGTAAATGCATTGGGTTATTTCTGGGCCTTCTGTTCTGTTCTGTCAGTCTGTGTATCTGTTTCTATGCCAATACCATGCCGTTTCAGTTACCATAGCTTTGTGTAACATCTTTTAGTGTCAGGTAGTATGGTGCCTCCTGCTTTATTCATTTTGATGAAGACTGATTTGGCTACTCAACATCTTTTATGATTCATATGAGTTTCATAAATATATACAAATATGCCAGTCAAAATAAACATAATGAAAATACAGCTGACAGATGCCAGTCCTTCCCTAATATGTCCCTCAGAACTGCTCAAAGCAGTTCAGCTATGGTGACTCCTCTGTTCTGATTGTAGATTGTATCTATGAGACATTGAAATTTGCCACATTTCCAAGGCAGGGAGATACATAGCCATTCTTGATGGGTTTTGTTTATTTTGTTTACTATGAAGTTAAATAGTTATGACAATTTTTTCCAAGGCTGTTTATATTCAAGTATATATAATTATGCTGCATTTTAAAGTAAATGCTTTGTCTTTGGGTAAATACAGGGACATCACCTAAAAGCTCAAGCTCTTTCTGGATTGGGAAGAAGTAAAGAAGTATTAAAGGAATTTATCTACTGCCTTGCTTTAAATCCTGAATGTAACTCAGCGAAGAAAGAAACACAGAAGGTAAAACTTCTGATAAACAGCTTTCTCCTAATATAGTCTTTGTGTCTGTGCTGGGTAACTCTTGCTTGTAAAATAAACAAAAAATGTAATTCTGAATGTTCATGACAATGTGATTACAAATACACAGTAATGTTAAGGTTCACTCATTCAACACCTAATTAGATGCTGCCTTTTTGTCCACAGATACAGCAGAATGTTTGATGAGATAGCATGTACCCAGCTCAATTTGGGTGAAATAATGACACATACAAGTTGAGACAAGGTTGCTATGTGAGGCTGGGGAAGCAAGATTTCCCTCTGGCACCCCCATAAGAATTTGCAATTTCAAGTACTCTGGTTTGTGTAGAACCTTATAAAAGACATTTTAATATTTGTAAAATACATCAATTTAGCAATATAGTTTTGCCTGTAATTTTCAGCAAATCTTCACCAGAATAATGTAGAAATACCTGCTCTTTAACTCATCACTGAGTCTCACTCAATGTAGGAATCTATCCTATTTTTAAAAAGCCTATACAATAGTTACCTGGTCTTTACTTAGCACCTCTAATCGCCTATTTGGTCTTCCTTTTTTTCTGAATGTCTAAAAATGTGTTACAGATTTTTTTCCCAAAAGTATTTTAAAATATATTTTCTCTTCTTGACAATTTTGCAGGTATTGTGTGAGGTGTTTTTTCCAGCTTCAGAAAGTATGAATCAAAATTTGGCATCTTCCACCCAAAGCAGATTAAAGGCTCAGTGTGACAGCCAAACAAATGCCCAGTCTCCTGTGGAAGAAGATGGCAGCACAGGCAGCTCTGAGGTATGAAGCGCACATGTCTGTCAGCAGCACCTTGATTAAGTTTCAAGGAACTGGCTTATATTAAGCATCTTACACATTACTCAGACATTTGGTGTTATATTGGCTAGAATTGTTTCTCAAGAGCAGTTGAAACTTTTGAATGAAGTCAGTGGCGCTAGTGAAACAGATTAAAAATTGAAAGGAAGAAGTTTTGGAAAACCTCCAAACAACCCAACACATGTGTAAGACCTGAAATTATTGGCTTGGAGAAAAGAAAATAGAGAGATGATTTGAATATATGATATACTTAACAGTTTATGTGTATATTATAGGTATGATAATGTTACTCTTTCTCAGAAAGAAATTATTCCATGATTTACCCTGAAAAGTATAAAGTGCATCTTATTAGTTGATAGAAGAAACTGCTCATAAAGGAAGAGTATAAGCTTTCCTTTTTACCAGAAATTTCTAAGACTGGCTTCTACATGATTTTTGTTTCTTATATGCTATGATTTCTTGAATATTTAGGATTCTTTTTTTCTTGCTTAATCAGAATCCATCTGAGAAATCTGATGTATTTAGAAGTGCCAATTCTTCAGTTTTATATTTTATACTGGGTCTACACTTCGAAGAGGATAAAAAAGCACTAGAACATGTCATCCCGGTAGCGCCCAGCTCTAGTTTAAAGAGACAGCTCCCAAATGATATGGAGGATGCACAAGACCTGAACACCCCTGGAAAAATTCCTAAGAAAGGTCAGTGAGCTATTTTGTCATGATGATGGTGTTGTGTGATCCAAAACAATAGAACATTAGCCGGTATTTAATATATTTAAAAATTTTTTTACACAAGCAAAATTACTAATGAAATGAGCATCTCAGCTTTAGGTATTTGAAATGGCTAGTATTGCAGAGACTTCATAGTCAAAAAAAGAAAATTTAGGTACAATTTTCTCTTTTGTTCATGTTTAGTGTTCACATAAATTGTTGCTATGTATTAACTAGGTAGAAAACATTCCTGCCCAAGAAGATTTGTTACACTGGTGTGATACATTGTATTTAAAGGAAATACATTCATTGCATACTCTATTCAGCTGTTAAATATAACATTTTAACATTTTTCAGATGCAGATTCTTCACCTCAAAGAAACATGAACTCTAAGATAGGAGAAGATTCGGAGGAGCTCTTGATAGACGCAACTGACTTTGAGTGTGCCCTTTGCATGAGGTAAGATCGTATGGAATCCCTGCAGCGCTGTAAAAATTTTAGCTTTTCTGAGTCATACACCTAAATGGGCTAGGCATATGCCTGAGTGATTAATTGATTTTAATTATTATTTTCTAAAAGTTGGATGATGAAGATAAAAAGGGAAATGCATGTAAGTGGTTTCCAGAATAGTAAGCGACATGCATAAGGCATCCTTCCAAAGCAGAGGGATTATCTGAAAGTCTCTTCTGGACATACCTTGCTGAAAACAAGCATTTTTCTTTCTAGGTTGCTCTTTGAACCTGTTACTACACCCTGTGGACATATGTTTTGCCTAAAATGCCTTGAGCGCTGCCTTGACCACGCCCCTCATTGTCCACTGTGCAAAGACAAGCTTTCCGAAGTGAGTATGCTTTGTGGAGATGACAAGGAGACTCCCCTTCTCAGCCTTTGGTAGATATGATTTCATGTCCCAAAATTATAGTTGAAGTAGATTGAAAATAGCTAACATCACCAAGTCCTCCCAATATATTCATTATAAATAGTGGAGATACATTGTGACACACTTCGTGTCCCTCCTCTCAAGAATTTCACATAAGATTGGAGACCTGGTCATTCTTAACTGCGGCTGAGCCTAGTTATTTCCCTTCCCACTGTCAGTTACTGTCTTTGATCTGAGATCAAAATCAACAAAACTTAGGGCCCACAGGAGGAGAGGGAAGCTATTTAATGATATTCAGCCCAAATATAAACTATTAAATCCATTTGTACTAAGTATGGAGAAAAAATGAACAATATTTAAAAAACAAAGGCCTTCTGACCAATTTTCCAAGTAGTGAGTCTGTAGCAGTATGTACTTGGTGCTACTGAGTACATACCATCACAGTGGTCCTGTGATGTCACTTACTTTACATGGGCAAATTATTTAATCTCTTATTGTGAGTAGTAGACTTCTTTCATTTTTTATGCATAAAATGAGACTCATAATACTTGAGTGTATTTCCTTTTAAATTCATTGTACTTATTCTTTAGTAGGATAAAGTTTGCTTTTAAAGCAACTATAGCAGTAAAAATTGTAGTGCTAGAAATTGACCCCAGTGCCATGTGCATACTAAGCACACTGTCTTTGAGATACACTCATGGTCTTAAAATTAATTTTTTTTTAACCTGACATGGTAAGACGAAGTATTATACTTAAGCAAATTTTTAAATAATTTCAACTTGTAATTTATAGCCAAACTTGTTAAAAATAAGTTGTTACAGAGTGGAGGTTTTGACTCAAATGGTAGAGTGCTTATCAGGCTTTGAGAGCAAAACCCCAGTACCTCTAAAAAAAAAAAAGTCACAATTAAAGCCTTCCTAAAGCACACATACAGACTTGCTTTGTTAACTTGCATACATATTGCATCTTTCAAAGTTTTTTCAGGGTTCTCATGGATATCAGCTATGGTATGTGCACCATGTGTCATGGTTGTAGATTACCTCCTCAGTCTACACAGCAGTTTCCTTGGGGTCCTTTTTCAGTTCCCCCTTGGTGTTGCTGCCTCTTCTTGCTAACAGAGGTGTCTGCAGAGCAATTGTGTTACACCCATGCTTACCAGGATCAAGGAACCTAGAGATGGCTCTTAGTCTCATGAGAGTAAAATCACCATTATGACCATCACAACACAGACTTTTTATTTTCTTCCATGTTCAAAGCTGCCTGATAGGGGACTGTGTAAAGAAGTAAAATTTGAAGGTTGACTAAAATCTAAGACTTTTGTCTCTTGTTTTTACTGTATTTCCAGGGAGAATAGTCACCAAAGCAGCCAAAGCTAGCCAACCCCAATTCTCTCATTTACAAAACAAAATGCCCAAACCTGAGTTAGTGCTAATTTAGGATTAATTATCACATGGTATCATTTAACACTTGTTTGTTACAGTTGTTGGCAACCAGAAATTTTAATATAACTATTCTGGCTGAAGAATTAATATTTCAGTATTTGCCAGATGAGCTGTCTGATAGGAAGAGGATTTATGATGAAGAGATGTCGGAACTATCAAAGTAAGTCCTCATGTTATATATACTTGGTGCTAAGTTCAGATTAATGAAGAAAATTCTTGTTAACCTCAGCTTTACCACAGATTATGTTTTTTCGTGCTAATTTTTTGGTCTGTAAATGGAAAAAAAAGTTAACTGAAGATATTTATGGATATATAATTGTAAGTAATTATAGGAAATATTTTCAAAGTATATTTTAACAATATTATGTTTTTGCTTTTTGTATGTAAATGTTACTTTTTTTCAGAATTGGAAAGGTAAAGTATATAGAACAAGAAGCAGTGTCAAGGATTATGACTCACCACGGACTTGACAGTTTTTCATCTTTTTAAATGGTTCAAGTCTTGTGTTTTAGTCTAGATCTTCTACTCTATTTAAAACTCATTGCCTATGGGTAATTTTTGCTTTGATCAGAATTTTTTTTAGAGTAGTCAAAAGCTATAACTTTTCTAAGTACAATAACATGAAACAGCATGTTTTCCCTCATCAAATTAAATTAAGACAGATTTGGCAGAAATTTTTCTCATGCAAGGTCCTTGGCTTTCCTTTCTGCCTAGTACAGAGGCAGGCCTGAAGGTTCTGTCAGTAAATGCAAGAATTGAGGTTAGCTGGTTTTTGCTGTTCAGGTGGCTACTCCTTCCTTCTGTTTCTAAAGGTTCACACATCTAAGTTAACGTTTCCCCTTACTCTGCAGTCTGACCAGAGATGTGCCCATCTTTGTGTGTGCCATGGCCTTTCCCACTGTTCCCTGTCCACTCCACGTCTTTGAGCCTCGGTATCGGCTCATGATAAGAAGATGCATGGAAACTGGCACCAAGCGATTTGGCATGTGTTTATCTGCTGAGCATGCTGGGTAAGGATTACCAGAATTACAAGGGCCTTAATTAAGTGTATACTTTGTTTTTTTATTGAAGAACAATTTAGGATGATGCCCAAAAATCTCTTGTGGTTCCCATTACACCACAAGTTCAAAGCTATCCATGATGTAATCCCATCCTTTCTAGCCTCATTCATGTTGCTTCCTTCCAGCCATCACACTTGTAGTCCACTACCATGTTACTTACCCTCCTCTGACTATATCTCATGCTTCCATCCCTCCATGCTTCTCTCTGAATCTCTTCTAGCCCAAGCAAATCTGGTTCAGCTTTTAGAGTTAGAAAAATGGCTACATCCAATGAAGCTTCTCTCTGTCTTCACACCATACAATTTTCAGTCTTTCAAGAACCTTTAGCTCTTAGTTTTTCCTCTTGCCATTTCATGTCAGTTGTCTAGGGACAGTGATAGAAGAGTGGGCAGCTCCTCTCTATAGGATGAG
The DNA here is from genome assembly GCF_047511655.1 of Castor canadensis. Taxonomy (NCBI): domain Eukaryota; kingdom Metazoa; phylum Chordata; class Mammalia; order Rodentia; family Castoridae; genus Castor; species Castor canadensis. The sequence goes on along the minus strand of NC_133397.1, from coordinate 86,087,553 downwards.
TTGGAGACTCAGATCCCTTCTTATTCCTAAGGGCTTTGTCAGCTCTGTAGTCATGATGAGATCACCACATCCAAGTGCTAGTGAAAGAGGCATATGTACTTTTAAAGGACTCTGGAGAAAGGGACTACCTCACTTAATGCTCAACACCTATTGTGAGGGAGGCTGGGAAATGTAGTCCACCTGTGTGCCCAGGAAAGAAAGGAAGAATGGACTTTTAGGGCTACCCAGTGGTTTCTGCATTTTTTTTGAGATATGAAAAAAGTAATGTATAGGACATTTATGAAGAAAATTCAAAAACTGTGTTGAAAGATATTCAGGAAGCTCTAAATAAATGTAGAGAAAAACCATGTTCAGGGATGCAAAGACTCAATGTCATAGAAAGACCATCTCTACACAAATTAGTCTATAATCCAGCAATTCAAGAAGGTTTTTTTTTTCTTTTTTGTCCCATGGATTTACCAAGCTGATTTTAGAATCATTATGGCAAAGCAAAGCACCAAGACCAGATAGGTTTGGATAAACTAGTTGAGCAGATGGAAGGACATTCCTATACAATCAAAATTATAAGCCATTAAAAAGTAGATCAGTGAAACAGATTGGCTCATATATGGACTCCAAATTTATACATACTTTTGTGAAAAAGATGTTCTGTTCAGTAAAAGGTACCCAGAAAACTAGTGACTAATGTGTAGTCTAATCAGGGCAACAAAAAATATTTCTTCTCTATGTTACACTATATATATAGTAAAGACAGTCCACATATGTGTGTGTGTGTGTGTGTGTGCGTGCGTTCCTATATATATATGTTCATATATATATATATATATATATATATATATATATGTTCCCTATTCAGATATATATGAATAGGGAAAGTTTTGGATGGCTTTTGTTGTTGTTTTTGAGGTACTGGGGTTTAAATTCAGGGCCTTGCACTTGCTAGGCAAGGGCTCTACCACTTGATTTCACAACTCCAGCCTTCTTACTTCAGATTATTTTTCAGATAGGGTCTCAGTTTTTGCCTAGGGTTTGGCGTTGGCCCACAGACCTCCTGCCTAGGGCCTCCTGCATAGCTGAGATGACAGGTATGTGTCACCACACACAGCTTGTTTTTTTGAGATGGGTCTTACTAACTTTTTGCCTAGGTTGCCCTCCAACCACAATCCTCTAAACTTCCACTTCCCTTGTAGCTGGGATTACCGGTGTGAGCCACTGTGCCTGGGCAGAAAAAGGTTTTGTATAAGATACTGATGAATAAGAAGCAGAGATTAATAAATTCATATATGTTTGTATTTGATTCATCAAAAGTCAACAAAAACAAAGTGAAAAACAAGCTATAAGAATTTCATCGAGAATATAGAACACTGAAAAGAATGTTATTCCCACCAAACAACAAGCAAAGCCCAGGTAAACTACAGCACATAATGCTTCTTGTACCCATCAGAGAGTAGAGGTTACTCAGGGTAGCTCTAGAAGACAGGTTCCCCTAGGGAAAGAATAGTTAGGAGGTGGAGACATGTATACAAGTATGTGGGAAGCATTCAGCTAATCCCTACATCCTTCCGTCTTTCCTTCCTTTCTCTCTACCTTCCTCCATCCCTCCATCCATCCCTTCCTCTTTTTTTGGAAATACTGGAGTTTGAACTCAAGGTCTTGCACTTGCCAGGCAGGTGCTCTAGCACTTGAGCCACACTTCCAGTCCTTCAGCTAATTTTTTAAAAACAATTTTGATGTCCTTTGTGTGGATTAACATGAAAATATGCACTACCTGGGAGCTAAAGACACAAGGGGAATTTGTACCACTCCCAAGTTCTTGTATGCAGATAAGAAAAAATGTTCCTGGATGGCACAAGCTCTGCAGCTGAGGCAGACATGGGGGAGGTACTGGCTTTTGAACTCAGGGCCTTAAGCTTGCTAGGCAGGCACAATAGTACTTGAACCATGCCCCCAGCCCTTTTTGCTTTAGTTATTTTTTTGGATTGGGTGTTGCACTTTTGCTCAGCTATCCTGGACTGTGGTCCTATTTATGCCTTCTGCAGAGCTGGAATGACAGGAATATTCCACCATGTCCAATTTGATTGTGATGAAATCTCACTAACTTGTTGACCAAGCTGGCATCAAACCACAATACTCCCAATCTCTGCCTCTCCAGTAGGTAGGATTACAGGCATGAGTTACCATGCCCTGCCAGAGAGGGTTTTATTAGATATCCAAGTAGACATGACCAGCAGGTTCTTGGATATATAGGCTTATAACTTAGGAACCAGCACTCATCTTTGGTTTTGGAAATGTACAGTAAAGTTTTTCACCATAAGAACTTAAAAGCAGACAACCTAAGGTTCAAATCTTGACTCTAAATCTTATTGTGACCTCAAATAAGTTGTTTAATTTCTCCTAGCCTCCAAGTTTTTGGGAGGCTTGGGTGAGTCCATGTTACAAACTGCTTTGTGCAGTGCTCTGTATGTGGCGTTAAGCAGAATGAGTCTCACTAGGACACAGATGATAGCCACAATAAGGAGTGTGGGTGAGAGTCCAGGAGAGCTTTGGGGTGAGAATAGATGTAGCTAAAGATGCTATCCTGGATGGCCTAGTCTGGTAGGATCAGACTGGTCAGAGTGGAAGAAAAAAAGCAGTGGAGGTCAGCACTCATGCTGTAGCTAGGCCAAACATGAAGACACCTACTGATTATAGCAATGTGGAGGGTATCTGTGACCTCTGTTGGAGTCACCTATGCACCATGGAGTATGAAGGAGTGAAAGGGAGATTCTGATGAAGACTGCTTTCTGTGGGAGTGGGGGTGTAGTGGGCCAGCATCAGTGCAGTGAGATGAACACTGTGGGCCTGGAGCAGAGCGGAAGGCAGCAGAGTGTGGCAGTGCTGGGCCTGATGGGCCTTGTACTGACCATAGGGCTGCATTGCCACATTTAGGATTCTGTCTGTTCCCATCTCTCAGGTCACTCAGAGAACTGAGTTTGAGTTGCTGGGCCCCAGGTCCTATCCCATATACTGCAACCATCTCCATTCAACAGAAGGAATCATTGCAGTGATCTCTTAGAGATAATAACCTTGCCATGAAGACACCTTTTGTTTAGTCTGGTTCTGTATTCCTTTTAAATTGCAAACTTTCATTTAGGGAAAAATAAAGGCCTCCTGCATTTAAAAAGTCATGCCTATTTCTCCCACTGTCCTTTCAGGATTTCAGAGTATGGCTGCATGCTGGAGATTAAGGATGTTAGAACTTTTCCTGATGGAAGTTCAGTTGTGGATGCCATCGGAATTAGTCGGTTCAGAGTACTAAGCCACCGTCACAGAGATGGCTATAACACAGCGGACATTGAGTATCTGGAAGATGAAAAGGTAAGGCCATTTTATTGGTGTATTTTATAGAGGTCAGTTACATTGTTTCCATCTGCATCATGGAAAAACTTTGTTGGCTTTTTATTAACAAGATTATTTACTTTTTTCTTAATCTAGCACTCAGCCTATTTACTCTCTTAGTGGATTTTTGCTTAAGTTGGAGCTGGTAGAGAAATCTCCTCCAATAAAAAAATAAGATCTTTTGCCCTTAGGGAACATGTAAACCTGCCAATTGCAAAATGGGCTTGTGATTCCTTGTTTGCTAGTCTAGCCTGGAGACTGGCAAACTATTCCTGTAAAGGCCAGATAAACACACTTGACCTTCTATCTGTGAGTCAGTGAACTGTGAATTGAAAACATTACAAAAATAAAGTTATGTCTCTACTAAACACGTACACCCATGCTTTCTTTGTCATTTTTCCCTAAACAACACTGTATAGGTGGGCCCGGAACACATCTCTAGTCTCCACTACTTGAGAATCAGAACCAGGAGGATTGCTTGAGCCCACATGTTTAAGACCAGCCTGGGAAACATAGCAAGACACTGTCTCAAACACACAATGCCAGGTGTGGTGGCTCAGGTCTATAATCTCAGCCACTTGGGAGGTGGAAAGCGGGAGGAAGGCTCAAGGCCAGCCCAGGTCAAAAAAAATAGCAGTACCCTATCTCAGCTAATAAGCCAGGTATGGTTGTGCACATCTGTGATCCCAACTGTACAGGAAACATAGGAGGGTCATGGTCCAGGTCAGTTGGGGCATAGATGCAAGACTGTGTGTCAAAAATAACTAAAGTGGTCTGGGGGAGTGGCTCAAGTGGTAGAATGCCTGCTTAGCAAGCACAAGGCCCCGAGATCAAACCTTAAAAAAAAAAAGATCACACACACAAAACAATATAGTATAACAACTATTATGTAGCATTCTATTAGTTATTCAAAGTACATGGAGGCTGTGCATAGGTTATATGCAAGTGCTATACACCATTTTATATAGATTTTGATATCTGTAGGGTGCCTGGAACCAGTGCCCCATGAATACTGAGGGTGACCTTAGACAGGCCTTACAGTTTCTGTTGCAACTACTCAGCTTTACCCTCCCTTAGAGTGCAAAAGCAGCAATAGGCCATTCGTATGTAAAGGAGTGCATGTGACCGATTTCCCATAAAATGTTTTTTTGCAAAAGCATGGTAGTGAACAGGACTTGACTCACAAGAAGTCTTTGTTAATCCCTCTTCCAGAATGAGACATAGTATAAAACAATAGTGCTTATAAATACTGCCCAGAGCTAAATAGGAAAGCCTTGAGTCTCTTACCTCTTAAGAATGAGTGTGTAGGGCTGGTGGAGTGGCTCGAGTGGTAGAATGCTTACCTAGCAAGCATGATGCCCTGAGTTCAAACTCTAGTACACTGAAAAATAAATAAATAAAAAGAGTTAGTGTCTAAATAGTAATACTGGGACACATAAGACAAATTAATAAAATGTTTTGAAGAGTCTCCCAAGAAGACTTGCACAAAGATGTCTATAGTAGTCTTATCAAAAGCCAAAAGCTAGAAACAGCCTGGATGCAGTAGATGGATAAGGGAATTCTGGTACATTTGTACAATGGAATACTGCTCAGCAATAGAACGAAGTGAAATGGTGCGTAAAACAGCATGGATAAATCTCATAGATACTATGCTAAGTGAGAGAAGCCAAGCACATGAGAAGTACATACTGCATATTTAATACACACAGGGCACAGACAAAACTAGTGCCTGGCAATAGAAGTGAGAAAATGTAGGATGGGCTTTGTAACTGACTGAACAAGGGACAGAAGAATCTTTCTGGGTGATGGAAATGTTCTCTTGACTTTTTTAGGGTGATGGTTAGACTGATGTGTATAGTTAACAAAATTCCTTAACCAAATGAGACCTATGCATTTCTTTTGTCATGTAAACTATACTATCACCAAAACAACAAAAAGAATTAGGATGTGAAAATACTTGGAATTATTACATCACACTTAAATTCTTTGGTGGCCATTTGGCAATGTGGAAGTGAGAGTGTATAACCTCCTGTGTCACACTAGAAGTCACATGGGAGACAGTGACTTTTTCATGTAAGTAGAGTCACACTGGGAGCATGGGCTGTCTCCCTCCTCTGCTGATGTTCCTGGTCTCTTCAGTCTGTGAGAGCACAGAGCCTTCAAGACAGAAGAGCAGAGCAGGAAGCAAACTCCAAGAACTATGAATCAGGGTGCTAGATTTAAACAACAGTTCTCAGGCTCTCTCTGGTGGATTGATAGCAAACTTGATGAGAGGGCTTATTGATGTTGTTGTGGATGACAGCTTTTAATGGTGTATGCGTTTATTTTACAATAAGGGGCTTATATGACCACAACTTGATATACTTTTAGATTTTTAGAAAGAAAACCCTAGCCAGGCATGGTGATACATACCTGTAATCACAGCTACTCAGAAGGTGAAAACAAGAAGAGTGAAAAGCAAGAGGATCGATTTCCAGTTCTAGGCTAGCTCATGCAACATTAGTGAGACCCTGTCTCAAAACAAAAGGACTGGAAGCATAGCTAAAGGGTTATAGCATGAAACCCTGGGTTCAGACTCCAGTACTGAAAAAAAAAAAAAATCCTCCACCACATACAAATATTTGATTTGTATAAGTCACACTCAGAAGGGCTATATGCATTATAATATAATTTTCAATTTGCCATGATTTTCATAGATATTGGAATTTTCTGGCCAGAAAGGGCCTTACTGGTTTATTCCCATTTTATGGATGAGAAAACCCTATCCTAATGAGGCGGGAGCCTGGCTGAAAATTCACACATGAAAGTCAGTGATGAAGCCAGAATGAACCTGGGTTTCCCCCTCTCCCAAACTCTAGTCCACTGTTGCTCCTGCTCTACCCAGGGCTCCCTAAGTAGGATTGAGGCAGAGCTAAGGTGGCTGACTGGACAGCAAGATGGGTACCAGAAGCTAAGCATGGCGCATCCCAAGTGCTGCCTCTGAGCACTAGACAATGCAGCAGATGCAGGGCTGCTCTAGCATGCCTTTTGAAGTACAATTTGGTGATGTGGAATGCAGTTTTTATTTTTTATTTTTGCTTTTTGGTGTGTGATGCTGGGTATCAAACTCAGGACTTTGCACATGCTAGGTAAGCACCTTTTCACTGAACTACATCCCCAGTCCTTGGTTTTTTGTTTTTGTTTAAAATAGGGCCTTGCTGGCTTTGAACTCGAAATCCTTCTGCCTCTACCTGCTGAGTGCTGGAATTACAGGCGTTTGCCAGTTTTTTAATTTTCAAACTCTTTGACTTGGTAATTCTACTTCTAGGAAATTATCCTGAAGAAATAATACTTTCTCATAAGAAAAAAAAATGTAGAACTATTTACAATATTGTGTTATTTTGTAAAGTAAAAGTTGGACTATTCTAAATATCATGTATGAATGCTTAAATTTTTCTATGTCGAATATATAATTGCATACATCCATTAAAAATTCTTCATAACATGGAATATGTGCTTACGTTAAGAGTCTTAAGAGAGAAACAGGATGCTGTTGAAAGAGCTTATCTATGTAAAAAGATGCAAAATGGCTTTTGAGCATTTCATCTTATGAAACAGCAGTGAATTATTGAAGCAATAAATTCTATAAATCCACTTAGCAGATATGACAAAAGTCACTGGCTATAGCAAATGTTTGGAGGCCTACATACATAATGAATTATAAAAATGGCTGTGTCTTTTTCCTTGACCAGGTGGAAGGTCCAGAGTATGAAGAACTTACTGCTCTTCATGATTCTGTTTATCAACAGTCTGTTTCCTGGTTTACATCTCTCCAGGATCACATGAAAGAACAAATTTTAAGTCATTTTGGGTTAATGCCAGACAGAGAACCTGAGCCTCAGGTACTTTCTCCTTTTTCCTTTTGTAGTGTTGCTATTTCCTGCCGTAATGTACTAAGACATATTTTGATGGAGAATGTGGCAGCAAAGCACATGTGATTACTTACGAGTAAGTCCATTTATTAGTAGACCAAAGAAGCACTTAGTAAGAACCTTAAAGCCCCAAGTAAGTATCCAAAAGCTATGTTACTAGTACGTGAAGATGATTTCCAACAAAATTACTTTATTCTGCCTGCCTGTCGTGCTTTTTCTTCTCTCATTAACAGTGTAAGATTTAAATAGCAGTTTTTTATCATATTAGTGGGAACACTGTGCTTTGCACATAGCATTGCCTTCCACCTAACAAACAGGTATGGACTCAATGAAGAGGAAACCCCATAATTTTTGTTAACTTGGAAGTCTTGTTTCCTTAAGCTTTGTGGTGCCTGTCTAGTCCTCATGGGCTTTCTCTGGTGCTCTGTACAAGTGCTTTTGATGAAGGTGCTTCTTCAAGCAAAAATTGGACTTCAGTTTGTGGAGTATTTCTAAGCCCAGGTGACTCTTCTCTGCATTTGAATGAAGGAACCAGGTGGGGCTGGTTTAGGACTGTGACTGAGAGTCTTTAGTTCCTCCCACCTACAATGGTTGTACACCAGCCTTATAGAAAGTGTGTATGGAGGCAGGGGGTGGGTGGCAGTAGGACCAGCTCTCAGCAGGTTTAGTGTATGATGAAATGTCTTTTGTCTTTGTCCCCATTCATTTTTATCTCCTTTTCTTATCTCTGGAGGGCTTCTGTCTTTTTCCTTCTGCCTGAGTTATTTGTTTTCCACACCCAGGAGTGGTGTTTTAAATGTCAGAATTGCCTCTATGTCTCACCTGACCATTCTCTCTTGTAAGCCCTCTTTCTACATTATACATAAATCAGATTTAGATTGCAAGGTGATAAGGCTAACTTGCCATTGGTGTATGAATCGTTCTTGTTCATAGAGCTTTTTCCTTATTATCCCAAAATAATCTTTAATTGGTAGATGTATTCACTTTCTGTTACTGCTGTAAAAAATTATCACCAGTGCTTTGTATAGCTTAAAGCAATACAGATTTGTCTATGATCAAAGTGATGGCCAGATGCATTCCTTTCTAGAAGCTGAAGGGGAGTGTTTCCTTGGCATTTTCCAGCTTCTGGCACTCCTTAGAACATGACTGTCTTCCTCCATCATGAAAGCCAGCAGTGCTACATCTCTAACCATTCTTCCACTGTCACATCTCCCCCAAACACAGCCTGGAAAGGACCCATGTGATTACATTTCCCCATCTCAAGATCCTTAACTCAATTATATCTTCTGAGTCCCCTTTGCCACTTAAGGCACCATATTCAGGTTTTAGAAATTAAGTATTGACATTTTTGGGGGATATTGTTCTGCAGTAACAGAGGGACTTTAGGTAGTATGTGGAGAATATTTTTGAGTTCCTTCCCATTGAACATGCTACTTGTTTTTTTTTTTTTTTTCCTACTCTGCAAGATGACGGAAAAGGAAAGTATGAATTCTTATAGGTCATTTCCCCCAACACTTGTGTTGTGGTCGCTTCTGAAGGGCAGTGAGGATCTTCCTGACAGTGACTTGGGCTGCTTCCTTTAAGCTTTCACTATAGTGTTGTTCCTAATCTTCCAGTGGAATCTACCCTTTCCCAAGCTAAACCCACTCTGGAATCTACCCTTCCAGAGTAGAAACCCACTCTGCAATCTATCCAGTTGGTACCTTTGGAGTAGAAATAGAGGAAAATTCAAGACTTTGAAAGCAAAGAGGTCTGGATGTCTTGGCTTCAGTACCATAAACATCAAGAACAGGTTTATGATTATCTTTTGCTTAGGACTCAATCCAGAAATATCTGTTTAATTGTATGAAACAAAGGCCGTCATATGTATGTACATAAATATGTGTACATGTAATTTTGCGAATATACAATTTGCATATATAAAATTCATGGTATCTGTGTATGTATAAATTCGTGATCATCACATATGTGTGTCTGTACATGTTTTATACACACATATTTACCGTATTGGCTTTATTATAAGATTAATTTTCCTTTGGCACTCAAACTTGTACACATATTTTAAGCCTTGTAACATTATGTTTTATATGCTTAAAACTTAAAAAACAATAGCACAGAACATTGGAATGTGGAGGTAAAAATTATGATCTTTTCTTCTGACTGAAGTTTACTTTTAACTAGAGATGCAAAAAAATAGAAACAACTAATTCATGGAATTTCTCTGTAAGATGTTTCTTTTGGCAAACTCTTCCTTTTGTGAGTTTCCCCACCTTTGAATGTGTGGCATAAAAGTAAACTGTGCATTTTAAGAGCTGAATGAATTGTGACCATAGTCCTACAATAGAAAATGGCATTTAATTCTCACTCAATGTCTGTTGGTTAAACAAAAGATTAGTTGGGGAGCACCTAATCACCTTGTGTTTTTCTCTTGGTTTCTTTCACAGAGCAATCCTAGTGGTCCTGCCTGGTCCTGGTGGATCCTGGCAGTGTTGCCATTGGAACGCAAGGCTCAGCTGGCCATCCTGGGCATGACTTCCCTGAAAGAGCGTCTGCTTGCTATCCGACGCATATTAGTCATCATCACACGTAAGATGAATAATCGCCAAGAACTGGCTAATAACAGGGAGAGAAATAATTGATTTTCTCTCTGTGTTAAAGTTTCTGGAAGTCCCTGTGCTTCTATGAGTGCCAGGCATGGACAAATATCCATCCCATTTATTGTGCTTTGTAAAATGCTTGTTGCTAAGCTTATAAAATGGGACACTTGCCAAGCGCTGACTCCTATTCACAATTTACAAGTCAGTGCCTGGTGGAATCTGACACTGTACAAGGTTAGCCTGAAGTTCAAATGGAGCTCATAGTTGGAAAACCACCTAAGAAAATAAAATCTCTTTGAAGCACATGCTTCAGGAATATAGTTCACTGCCAGCATGAGACAGCCCAGATGGTTTACATGTGGCTTAGGTGGCTTCACAAGAAAAGAGAATGCCGGTCCTAGTCAGTATCTGCCCGATGGGAAATGTGTGTGTCAGTGGCTAGACAGTAAGGGGAAGCCACATTTTAATTCAGAAACAGATCTGGTAGAACCCAGGCTAACCAAAGATGCACTAGGCTTTGTGTGTTGCTGTGAAATTGTCTGTGAAATTGAAGAATCAAACCATTGTCCAGTGCAGGATCCAAAATTAATCCTCACTCAAGAAGTAGTAGTTACTAGATAGAGCTGTGTTTACTGTCCTGTTTTAGTTCTAGGTGTTGTAAAGTGCATGTTATAATCAAATGAATGTCAAAATACAAGATATATCTTGGATATAGAAAATTCTGAGAATAGTCTAGTAAAGTTGAGACTATATATTTACACACACTGAATAAACAGTGAACAAAAGTAAGTTAAAACTTTATGTATTGGGATGTGAAACATATAGCCAAAGTAGTACAAAGAAATCATTGAAAGCAGAGCCCTGTCTTATTGATTCAGTAGATTCTGAACACTTAGGAAACAGGATTTGCATTAGAAATTAGTCCCATCAGTAAATTTTAGTCTACTGTCCCTCCACTAATATATGAAGACACCATGAAATGGTAATCTGTCTCTTACAGGGAAATATGCCAGAACATACCAGGAGAGGCGGTATGAGGTGTAAATATTCAAAAAGTTTCCCCAACACCATGCTAAAATTACTTGGTTTTTTGAAACAATGTTTTACATTTATTAGACCAGGCATTGTCAGTTAAAGAACATTAGGTATTGCTTCCATCCTCTAATGCATGCTGGTAAGGTTGATTGGAATAAATGTATGAGATACTCAGATGTTCTCACTGTCCCAGCCAGCTGGTGCACACAGTTGGCTTCTTAGTCTCTAAGGTGGACATCCTTCGCTAAAAGACAATGGGAACTAATGAGCACATCACAGCTACAAGTCTTGCTTTATTCATTCAAGGTATGTGATTTTCAGGTTTGAAAAATATATATTTCATAATACAGAATGTTGATGAATTACCAATCCATCATGCATCTTATTATAAAGAACTTATAATCATATTTTTAATTTATTTCATTGTTGGAGGTTTCAGTAGCTAAAACTCAGTTGCATCATGGAAGTTAGAAGAGACTACACTTGTGAAACTTAATCATAAAGAGGAAATTTGAAAGGATATGCCAGCCCAGTGTTTCAAGTGCTTCGTTTATACATCTCAGATTACATCTTGAGTGTATTTTAAGGTCCATTTGTGATACTGTGTCTACAGCTTGCTAGGCAGAGGTTCTACCACTTGAGCCATACCCCCAGCTCAATGGCAGTTTGACTAATTCATGTACTAACAGTAGTAGTCAGCTATCATAGGCACTGTAACCTAATCTGACCTCTTAAAGTCAATCTGCATTTCACATGTAGAAGACCTTTACTAGAAGTGACTCACAAAAATTAATAGATATTGGCCATTTTCTTTCAGACAGATTTTTGTACCTTAAAAAAACATATGAAGAGTTGTTACTGCTATTTCTGTTCAGAAGTGCTGAATAATCACAGTGTGGTAACAATTCCTCCTGGAGTTTCTATGCTCAGAGTTTCCTATAACATTTGGACGTTTTTGCTTTCTCATCCTCACTTGCTCAGTGTCCTAACACACAGTTCTTACAATCAGAACCATTAAGTTGTTTCTTCCTGGTTCTATTGCCTCTTTTGAGTCTTCTCAGTCTAAATGTTCTTACAGAAAAGCCTGCATAACAATAATGATGCAGATGAAAGCAACACCACTGTTTTTTGTTTTGTTCTTGATACCAAAGGGAGTTCAGTATATCTCAGTCTCCTCAGTCTCAGCCTCATCTCTGTTTAGCATCAAACCTCCACCCCTCTTGGCACAGTAGGAGTCTAGCAGTATATGCTGAGTGCCTGGGTGAGAGAAAGGAACCAAGGTTACAGTACTCCACCATCATGTTATAAAGAAAGCCTCTTTTCACAAACTTGAAAAAACAAAGAGACCCAAACTCTAGTTACAAATCTAGATAAAGCACAACAGTCTACTTTCTCTCCCCTATCTCTACCTCCTTCCACTTCTTTTCTGTCAGGAAGATGTTGTTTCTAAGGATTTCTCAGAAAATAATTTGATCTCTCATTCAAAGCCAAGGGCATTCCTGTTTAATTTTACTGAAAGCCTCCTAACACAAATGTTCTAATTGCACCAGAATTTAAAAGCAGAAAGAGCACTAATAGTGCAAGGGAGTTACTCTTCTTCTTGATACACAGTGCTCTGCTAGGTGATTTTCATTCACTCTCTTAAGTGGCATGGCTCACCGTTCTCCACCTGTACATGACTTTGAAGTGCAGCTGAGATCCTGACAAGCAGCATTCTAAACCCAAGACACTTTAGCATATCCCATCCCACGTCCCAGTTTCAGAACTGAAATAATGTTTCAAATGAAAATAATTTAAAAATTTAAGGTGTATCCATGAATCACAATAATTTTAAGAAATTTATCAAATACTATACTGTTACATCATTTTTATGATAAGTATCTTTTTTTCTCTCAAATCACCTCCTAGCGTCCTCCCCCCCAAAAAATCCCATCAAGATGGCATAGTATATTTTATCTCAGTTATTATATTTATCAAGTCTTACCACAGGACTTTGAATTATCAGGGAACAATTAAAGTTTATGGATGAACCATGATACTATCATTTTATTAGAAAATTAATTGAAAACTGGCAGTGCTACAATCAAAATGCTCTATTGCTTAGCCTAGCTGTATTACATGAATTTTAAAAATAATTTTAAGTCACTTTTTAAAAAATACCCATCTTCTCTTTTTTTTCCTCTGTCATATAAATTACTTAAGTAAGTACCACTCTTTAAATTTTACATGCTAAGTTTCAAATAAGAAAGAAGAAATGTGAAAGATAGGAATAAGAGAGATATTGCAAAAGAGATTAAAATAAACACGGGTGATTCCTTTTGGTTGAAAGCATGGGCTCCTGCTCTTCCCAGAATGGCTGTGGGGTAGGGTAGAGTAGGAAGTCCCTGTCTCCCATTTGGTAACTTGTGTAGCAAATAGGAGTTCTTCCTCTTTAGCACCATCTCACCTCAAAGGCATGTTGTGATACTGTGGTTCACCAACCTTAACAACCCAGGGAAGTAAGTTCTGAATGGGTGTGTAAACCACCATACAGGAAGCAAACTGAACCCTGAATGTTGTCACCTCTTGACTACTGGGGACAGACCCAGCATTCTGAGCATTGACTTTTGACTCCCAGGAGAAAGTCTCTGCACCTTTACAACTCCTCACCACCTAACTTCACTTTGACTCTCATCTCTCAACTGCTGAGTCCTATAGCATAGCCTTTTAGTAGTGTTTCTGCTTTTAGGGGAGCCTGAATATTAGAATACTGCAGTAGCACAAAAGAAGAAAGAAATTAAATTGCCATATTGGGGACTTTAGCCCTAGATTATGCCTGGGTCTTAATTTATAAAGGTGACTGATGGCACAGAGGGTTCAATGCCACTGAAAGAAAAGTTTACTCTTCTAGTTCCTCTACAAAGGAGAGGCACTGTGTGTTAAGCAGGACAGTATAGAGCAGGCTGAAGCAGGAATGAGGGGAAAGCATAGCCCAGACCCTTAATTGTTTTCTTCAGGAAAGTCAGGGTTGGACAGAGACAGCTTAGATCTTTGGAATTATGTTATGAGCTCTAGATTATCTGACTGTTCTTTACTTGTCTGGTACCTACTCTGGGTGATTGGAGCAGAGGCGTATTGCCTCCTGATAGAGGAGCCAAATAGATGAGGTGAGTTGGAAGTATGGACTCTGGACTGGTTAGTTTGTAGAGGGAAGGCATGCTCCTGGGGTGCCCTCTGTCATCTCTTAGAATTGATTTAGCCCTGGAACGGGCAGGCTTTCCCAGTGAGACCCCAACATGTCAAAACACCAAGAATGAGAAAAGAATATGGTTATTAGAAGCTCATTCTGGCCTGTTTGGATAGAGGTGTATGGTCTACAAATGACTAGGTTTTTCTCTGCAAAAGAATATTAAATAAAAAACTGGTATGAGTTAAAATTACATATATGTGTGTGTGTGTGTGGCATTATTGGGGTTTGGACTCAGCCTCACACTTGCTAGGCAGGCACTCTACCATGTGAGCCATGTCACCACCCTTTTTCCTTTCGTTATTTTTGAGATAGGTTCTCACTTTATGCCTGGATCTACCTGGACTGCAGTCTTCCTGTTTATGTTTCCCTGAGGAACTGGGATGACAGCCATGTACCACCACACCTAAACATGGTTGAGATGGGGTCTTGTGACCTTTTTACCTTTGTCAACCTTGAAACTGCCATCCTTCTAATCCCTGCCTCCTGAGTAGCTAGGATTACAGGTTTTGACCATCATGCCTGGCTTGCTATGAGTTAAATTTAGCCAAGTTTATTTCAGCAAGAAATAAGTTCTAGAACCAGGCAGCAATCTAGACCCAGGATGACTCAGAATGATCCCCCTACACCCAAGTTGGTAAGTTGCATTTATAATCAGAAAAACAGCAGCGGTCATGCAGAGAATTACCTGGTTGGTGCAGTTCTCATATTTGCCTTATTTGAGCATAATTGGAAGCCTTATCCTGGGGTTGGCTGAAGTTTCAGCTGTTACAATTGACTGAACTCAGTTACTTGGTTACTGTGGTGTACATGTAGGTGACAATTTTCCTTGCGCCCTTCAGAAAGGCTTTGGAAGGAGCTTTAATATTCTTTTCGATTCCTTCCATTTTGTTTCTGTCATCCCTTCTCAAGCTTTACTAGGTCTCATGTCATGTAAATAAATTGGTAAAGGTCACAAAGTCCTGAATTCTAATCTCCTATAAGAATCTAAAGTCCTTGGTAAATTTTTGCAGATTTTTTTTTTTTGACTCGGGAAGGCTCTTACAATGGAGTAAAAGCAGTTAAGACAGGCAGATTTGGTCAGAAGGTCTCACTTTATAAGGCGTGTGTTCAGCTTCCTCTTTTTCATTCTCAAGGCAGGAAGACAGTTGGGCATAATGGGTCAGTGTACCCAGTATTTAGGTAAAGATGGATGGAGACTAGGTGCCAATCAACAGAAGAATGAATAAAGAAAATGTGGTATGGAGTCACAGTGGAGTATTACTCAGCCACGAAGAAGAATGAAATTATGTCATTTGCAGGAAAATGGATGGAATAAAACTATCCATTAAGTGAAATAAGCCAGACCAAAAAGACAGATATTATATGTTTTCTCTCATATGTGGCCACACAAAAAAGACATGAGCATAAGGGAGGACTATTTGTGGGGGAAGGGCTAGGGGGATGGTGATGGGGACATGAATAAGATCAAAGTGTATTATATGCATTTTTGGAAATGTCATAATGAAACCCATTATTTTGTGCAGTAAATTTTTTACAGAGTTAGGTGGAGAGAAGGAATGGTCAAAGTGAAGTCCTCTTTTGATGTATCTTTAGTCCGCTGCTTAAACTTTTCATTTGCTGTCTGCAGAGAATCTTTCTGATTCATTTAGTCATTTAGATGCTTCCACATACCATCTACAGAGTACATCCTGCTGGCTGGCGGTGGGCAAGGAGGTTCATTGTTTTTGTCATATGTATGGCAAATAGACAATTTTGTCCAAATGAAAACTTCCCAATGCAGCCATTGGTTTTCTAAGCTGTTTCTGGTTGATCTATTTTCCTAAAATCCTGATACATGATTATGGGATTTTCCCGTAATTCTGATACATGAACCTAGCTGGAGTCCTAGAAGGTGGAATCCTAGATGCTGTGGATTGTGACAAGCCCATCATCAGAAATAAAAACTTGAAATAAAAATATACCTACCTTTTGCCCTTAACTGATCCAATCCAGTTAACTGTCAAATCCAGTTTGACTGAAAACCCAGTTTGACTGAGAACCCAGTTCTCAGTTTGACTGAGAACCTAGTCAGATACCTAGCTAGGGTCTCGTACTGAAATCCAATTCAGTAAATTAAGAAAAAGCTTATTCAGATAAACTTAGAGAGCTCAGAATACAGAGTGGAGCTTGAGATGAGTGGAGGAAACTACCTACCTGTGTCCTCTAGTTGCCATAGGAAGTCACTGGGCTCAGTGGGCCCTAGCACATCCCTCTTAGGTCACTCAGTGCCCCTGGGAGTGCGAGAAGCTCTACTTTGGATCTCACCATCTACACCAAAATGTTAAAAGTTAAAAAAAAAACTAATATGAATTAAGTTTCACAAAAAGTTTGAGCAAGAAATAGGTTCTATAACTAGGCAGGACTTGAGATGGTTCAGAATACCCACCCCCAGCATGGTAAGCTGTATTTATAATCAGAAAAAGAAAATAATGTACGGAGATTACCAGATTGGTACAGTTCAGTATTTAACTTATTTAGCATGTAGTCACTTGACACTTACAGGAGTATGGTCTGGGAGATGCTTCATTAGGGGATTTCTGTCACAGTATGAACAATCTGGAGTGTACTTGCATTAACTAACACAGCTACAGTGTCACTGGATGATGTAATCTCATGGGTCCATTGTAGTCCACAGGGGTCCCTTGTTGACCAAGACTAAAACATCATTATGATGACTGTGATTTAGCAGTCTTGAGCCTAGAATTAGTTGGGGCTTTGGCTGTCATGATTGGCCAAGCCTCAGTTGCTTGGTTACCAAGCTATACCCCTAACTTAGATTATATCTGGTTTATGCACCAAGCTAAATTGCAGCTCACCACATACTAAGAGACTACCTATGTCAGATTTTATTACCCAAGTACAGAGGATAGTTGAGGCCAAATTTAATCCACTTTAGCAGGGACTAACCTGGGCCTGCTGGTGTACCACCATGTATGCAGAAGCAGAGCTTCAGAACCACTTTCCTGCAGTCCAGTTATCAGAGCAGGGCAGGACTGGGAGAGACAGATGAGGTTCCCTTCATATTATGGAAGCCCCCAAGTAGAGATCTTGAACCCAAGTAACAATAGACAAAACTGAGGAAGTTTGTTGACAAGAGGCTAGATCAACAAATATGACCCTTAAGGAGGAAGATAGAATTTGCAACATGAATATCTCTACCATTTGCTTTTCCAGGATCATTTTTAAAAAGTTTCACTGGGGCCCTTGTTTACCATTGTTTTTACTTTAATAGTTTTGTCAACTAATGTACCGTGTACAGTTAGATCTGTGACTGACTTCTCTCTCATACTGCTCACTTCCCCTACCACCGTTTTCCACTGAACCCTGAAAAAAGGTTAATAGGTTGGAAAGCTATGTGTTCATTTGTTGTTCTTTCCTGCTAATGGAGGATGGTGTCATTAGCAACTTAATTTTGTAGTTGTGAAATGATTTTACCAATTCAAACTTGATGTGCATTTTTATTTCAATTTAATTAGAAGAACAGATTTGAACAAAAAAGTCAATATAGAACTTAAAAATCATAATTTTACTTGTTTAGAGATAAGCAACGTGTTGTCACATTCATATAAAGTGTTCACCTGCCTTACCTTTGTTTCCTAAATTTAAGTCAGGGTTAAAAATGTTGCTAACAATATTTGGCATTTGTTGTTGTTTAAGTGAGGCCAAATTTAAATGTTGCAATATTTACTTCATTGTTTTCTTGTACTATTCATTTTAATTAATTGGAATTGTAATGTGATATTTGGAGTAAATAAAACTTGCAGTGTTGTAAATGTTCTTTAATAAATAATCACACCTAAATAATAGAGTAAAATGACTAGAAATTTGATCAAATACAGTACACAGGATATTGAATTAGTTTTCTGAGCTGTTGTTTAAAAAAAACTAATGAATTTCCATAGACTTGTCAGCCTAAAACAATAGAAATTTATTCTTTCACAGTTTAGAAGTCCAAGATTCAGGTGTTGGAAGGGCCGTGGTTCCCATTCTCTGAGTAGAGTTCTGCCTTGCCTCTTCTACCTTGTAGTGGCTGCTGGCCATCCTTGGCCTTATGGATGCATGACTCCAGTCTCATTCTCCATCACCATGTGACCTTCTTCCCTCTGTGTGCGGATGTCCCTCTCTTGTGTAAGGATACCAGTTATTAGATTTGGGGCCCAGCCTAATCCAGGAGGACCTCAATCAACTTGATTACATCAGCAAAGACATTTTCAAATAAGGTCACATTTGTAGGTTCTGTTTGGATGTGCATTTTGAAGGAAAATTATTAACCCATCAAAGATGTGGAATTAATCCAACTTAATTCAGTAGTTAAAAAAAAAGGAAGAAGCTGTCAGTGGCTTTGCCTTAAAAACTGTAATTACTTTTTAAGATCAAGGCAGATGAAATTTAATAGGATCTGAAACTTGTGTAGCTGTTTATTTTTTAGGAGGTAGGGGAGCAGTGCTTCACAAGAAAAGGAATTCAGCGTTAACTGTGAAAGCACGAATTTATTTAGAATTTGTAGGGCAGTTTTTGGGCTCTTTCTGGTTTTTTTTGGTACTGAGGTTTGAACTTAGGGCCTCACACTTGATAGGTGCTCTACCACTTGAACCACAGCTCCAGCCCTACAATTTTTAAAGAAATAAAATTTGAAAAGTTGGCATAGCACACTCTTCACAAAGTTCTGAAAACTGCTTTTACTAACATTTTGATACCTTTATGATCTTTCTTTCTTTCTTTTTTTTTTTTTTTTGTACCCTGCATTCTCTGGCCACCTCTTCTGTGACAGTTTTATATTTATTTTCTGAAGAAAGAATGATACTTAAGTTCTTCCTCTAGCATGTTTTTTTTTAAAAAGTTATAGTCTACAAGTTTCAGTTCACCAGTCATTATTAGTTATATAACTTAAATTATTAGGATTGCTATCAAATATGGGAATATTGAATTCTTTTATATATGAACTGTAATAGGCATTTTTCCCCAGATTTCTCAGTAGTGGTTCATCTGAAGTCCTTCAGCGCTGTCCAATAAACTTTCTGTGATAATGGAAATGTTCCATTGTCTTCTCCAGTAGGGTCACCATAGCCACGTGTGGCTGTTGAGCACTTAAGATGTGGTTAGTGTGGATGGGAAGGTGAATTTGTTATGTAATTTATTTTTAACCCATAAAGCAGCCCATCCCTGCCTATGGCTCACCTCAGTGCCTCATTCTGGGCCTCCCTGGTTCAGCTCAGTGGCCATGTCAGCAGGCTGGGGCCTCAGCCAGTGAATTGGGTGAAAACTAACCAAAGATTGTCTCCTTACTTACGCAGGCTACTCACCTGTGTGTGCTCAGCATGACTGCTGAGTCAACATGGTTAAAAAGCCTTGTTTGTGCTTCTTAGCAGGTTCCTTATTTACGTACTGGAGACTTGATAGATCTTTTCCTCCTTTCCCCATGAAATCAGGCGCGATAGTCAGGATGGGCTATGTAGTACTGCCTTAACAAGCATCCCCCAAATTTCACTGTCCTCAGTAGCATATTTTTTAACTAATACAATGCATTTATCATTGGTGGGCACCTGTTTCCCCAGTCCAGACCTCCACCAATGAGAGAGGCCAGCTGCCCAACTTGTTTGGAGTTTACTTAGCAAATGGTTTTAGGCTTTTCTGGGAAATCTCACGTTTAGTGATGGATCGCAGTAATGGCATATAATACCTGGCCATCTCAGCCAAACATGGGATACTCTGAAGGGCTGATTTATCCCTGCTCCGAGTAGGAACTCACCTGAGACTATTGCTGCACCTATCTGCAATGGGCATCTCTCTGTGCCCACCTCAGTTTACTTCCTTAGGTGTGATTCCCATGGTACAGTATTGCATCTTGTACCTCCCACCATGAAGAAAGAAGCACGGTACGTTGTGTTAGGTTTGGAGGTAGGTTTTTACATTCTGGAAGTTTTACCAGGTAAGAAAAAAAGCTGCTTACCTTGGAGGGCCCAGAGCAGAAAAGGCTCAGGCTATGTTGCAGAGAGCCCTGACTCATGGGCTGTGTAGTGTGGCAGAGTATGGTATTTGGGGACTACTGGTAGGTGTTGTGGCTAAATTGTGCCTCCCACACATTGGCAAGAAATTCATTCCCGAGGACCTCAGAATATAACCATGTTTGAAGACAGGGTCTTTGGAGAGATAATTAAGTTAAAATGAGGTCATTATGGTATGCCCTCATCCAATATTACTTTAGTCCTTAAGGAAAGGAAGTTCAGATACACAGGAAAACTGTGGAGGGAAAACTGAAGATACTAAGAGAAGATGGCCTTCTGCAAGCCAAAGAGAGAGGCCTTGGAAAGGACTGGTCCCACTGACATCTTGACCCCACACTTCCAACCTCCAGAGCTGTGAGAAAATAAATTGTAAGTGTTTAAGCCATGGCCTGTGGTACTTTTTAAAGGCAATCCTAGCAAACTAATGGAGCAGGGAAAGCAACTCCATTATGAATTTTACAGCAAAACATAGGAGAATTGTCAGACTGCTGGCATTGTTACTAGGCCCTGGTAGAGATATATCCTTGACCACAAGCAGAAACGTGTCCATGCTGCCCAGGTGAGCCAGGTTCTGACAGACTCACCATGTCAAACAGTGGGTGGGCCAGTAAGAATACATCTTAAGATGGAGATGGTATATCCACAGTCATGCATAGATAAGATCAGAGGGCACAGCACCCCACATGAACAGACGGCCCAGGCTTCAACATCCTCTACCATTCTTGAACCAGTGCATTTTATTAGTTCATATCCACAATTGTGTGGGATATTCTGTAAGATCAAAGGAGAAAAAATATCCAAGCTTAGTTCACAGTCTGTGGGTGTGCTCTGTGTGTGTGTGTGTGTGTGTGTGTGTGTGTGTGTGTCATGAAAATAAATGGCTGCATACAGCCTCAATCAAGGGTGGTCTTGAAAGAGTAGTGAGGGAAAAGCCTCCCAGTGTGCAGAGTACCTGGTCATCCACTTTGTGGGGAAAAAAAAGTATGCAGAATTAGAAGATTCATGGACTCAAACAACAAAAGGTGGCTTCTGAAGCCTAGAAGGATAAGGACTGGAGGATCTGGGACCCTGTGACCTTAGGCAGAGGCGTATAGGGGGTACCTCTGGGAGTGATGGGCAGAGAGTGATGATAGCCATATCACATAAGTGTTCTTCTGGAGGGCATCCACCATGGAAGAGGTGCCTCATGTTCAAGTAGACAAGACGACTCAGCCAGCCCTTGTCACTGGCCACCTCAGTGCTGGCACAGTGGTGGCAGAAATGGAGATTACGAAAGGGTCCATATAGGCACTCTTTATCAATTATGACAGCAACTATCACTGTCCAATCTGCCATTAACAGACAAGTGCCAGGCTTGGTAGCAAGCTTATCCCAGCTAGATCCCTTTCACCCTGTGAGGGCCAGTTCTAATAAAAAATGGACACCTGCCCTGAGTGCAGATTTACCTTTCCTGAGCACAGGACTTCTTTCAGAAGCACCATGAGAGTGCTCATGGAGTGCTTGCCCCATCACCATTGAATGTCCTGCATCATAGTGAAAGGCCAGAAGATCCCTCTTAAAAGCATAAGACTGGGCTGTGGCCAGAGGACCGTATCATGTGCTGAACCACTAGGACCTGCTGGCCTCGCAGAAAGCCAGTATGGCCCATTGAAGCACTGTTCCAGATCCGAGGTGCTAACTTACAAAAATGAGATGCCACTCTCCAGGATGCAAGAGACACTTAGGATCAAGCATCTTTATGTGGTGCTCTGTCCCAAGGGAAAGAACCATGGGTCTGGGAACCAACTGGTAGTGACTGTAACTCCCTGTGACCCATCTGGAGCATTTTCACTTCCTATCCTCGTAATTGCAGTCTTTCTGAAGATTGAAATATCTGATTCTCAAAGAGAGATTTCTTGCCAGGGATGTGGCAAGAGACTAGTTGAATTGCACATCACAATTTCTCCTGGGTACTTCAGAGTGGCCAGGAAGCAAAATGACAGTCACCCTTCTGATTGGGGAAGTTGTCCCTGACAAGGAAGAAGAGGCAGGGCTGCTGTCACATACTAGAGAAGAGAGGTTTATGTGTAGAATCCAGGTAATCCCTGTGGGCACCTCTCAGACACCCTTGATCAGTGTTAATGGTAACAAACAAGTGTAGCAACCCCAACCCGAGAAGGGTGGGGGCCCAGGGCTTCACACCTCTCAGAGATGTAGGTCAGGGCCAAACTAACTGTACACAATGGGTTCACATCTTGGTGAGTGAAAAACCAAAAGAAGCATGGCCAGGAAACAAAAGAGTAAAAAAGATTACCTGTAGCAGGTAAGGAGACCACGGAAGTTATTTCCAAAGCTATGTCCTTGAGCAAAGGAAGTATGGGAATTTTATTCATGGAGCCTATACATACTCTCATGGGAAAGAGCTTTGGGGGTAGGCACATTCCCAAGCATGCTGAGTGTATATTGCTGAGTGCACCTAGTTTAAGAAGGAAAGATGGCAAACAGCAACACTTGTGGGCACACTTAGCATCTTTTCCAAAAAAGGTTTTAGCTGAAGGAAAGGACACACCTTGAAGGTAGGTTAATTATAGGAGTTTGCCTCTGAGCTGCTAACAATCCCACCAATGAAGTGAGCAAGAGCAGCTGAGGTGCCAGTGAGGGTGACGGAAATCCAGACTGCAAGGTGCAAAGGGAACTGATGAGCACCAGCCGTTGCCTTGAGTCCCACAATGCAACAGGAGCTGCTGTGCATCCCACCAACCTTTTCTTGAGTGCTGGGGTTGAACCCAGAGCCCCACACATGCTCTGTGAGTCTCTACCCAACTGAGTTACACCACCCACCCTAGCTCCTCCCCAAGTTCCCACCAGGCACACCCTGGAATCTTGAAGGAGTTGCTTCTAGAACATTTGGAAGCAAATTCAACAGACTGACTAGACTGTGGTGAGCCCTGGGATGCACCTCCCAGATCTCTTACAGTGAAGGGCTTCTTGGTAGTAGCTGGGTGCACTGTTAGCACACAAGCCCCACTCTCTGCTCCTCCTGGAAGTGGCTGAGCTGCAGAGAGCTGCCTCACTCATGGCCATGCTGCATCCTGGGCAGCTCACATCCATGACTGATCAATGTGGGACTATTTTAAAGGCTTGGCTCTGCCTGCCACAGGGATCACTGAGGGATCATTCCAACTGTTGAAGTTATGGATGGGCTTGCATCAAGGCTTCTCTTTTACCTGCTCCCCCATCCTTCCTTTCGCTTCTATTAGTATCAATTCTGCACAGCAGACACCATCTCTTGAGTGTCTTTCAAACACCTGCAACATCATTGGCAGTGGAATATACAGACTGCAGGCTGTGGTAAGGACAGAAGCCAGTACCTGGTAGAGGAATGTCTAGCAGCCAGATCAGATGTAGAGGGTGTTAGCAACCAAGGAACAACCAAGGGCATGACTACAAGTTAAGTAGATTTCCATTGACCATCATTAAGCCCTCCAAACCCATGAGACTGCCTGGGCCACAGAGAGTTCTTGTGTTTCTCATTGCCTGCAGACAAAGAGCTTCCTGCATGGCCCTGGATGTAGATGACTTGACTGAGTGTCAAGGCCTCACATGGTGGGCAAAATAATGCCCCTCAAAGTTGTCTATTTCCTCATTGTAGGGCCTGTTTGTTCATGTTATATGCTGAATCACGTTTTTCCCAAACTCATGTGTTCAAGCCCTAACTCCCGTTCCTTAGAATGTGACTAGAATGTGACTAGAGACAGAGCCTTTAAATATATTTAAAGAGGTAATTAAGTTAACTGAGGTCATTTTGATGACCCTAATCCAGCCTGACTGGTGTCTTTGTAAGAAGAGGGAGACACGAGGGATGCACACACAGAGCAAAGACCCTGTAAGGATATAGCAGGAAGGCGACTGTCTGCGAAGGAAAGAGGCCTCAGGAAAAGCCAGCCCTTGCCAACACCTTGATCTTGGGCTTCTAGCCTCCAGAACTGTGATACAATGGGCTTCTATCCTCCAGAGCCCAGGTTGTGGTATTTTATTACAGGATCCTAATGCAGGCTTACACACCTTACATGGCAGATGCCATGAAGGCCTCTTGAGATGGGAAGATGATCCTGTAGCATCCATATAAGTGAAAGAGGTGGTAGAAAAGGAGAATGGATGACCTAAACGGGCTAGGTGGTGGGGTTGCTGGCTTCAAAGATGGAAGACAGGACTACCAAGCAAGGAATATGCGGGTGGCCTCTAGGAGCTGGAAGGGGCAAGGAACCAGCTCCTCCCCATATCCCCCAGAAAACACCTTCAGTTCAGCTCAGTGTAATCCCTGGTGGCCTCCTGACTGCTGCAAGTATAGGATGATAAACCTGTACTATTTACCACGTCACTTGTTACAGCAGTAATGGGAAACACCAGGAGGGCTGCTTTGCAGGACCAGGTGGCTCACTCCCTCACACTTTTTTGCTAACCCTCCTTGGCAGGAAGATGACACTATTGAGAAGTGAACCTCAGTTCTTCAGACTACAGCTTGCCACCACAGGGTCTGCATCTCCCCTGAAAATCAAAAGCCAGCTTTGGGAACTACAGCCAGTGGTGAGACCTTTGTTTTAGAAAGAAGCAAACAGAAACTGAGAGGCACAGACAGGAACCAGAAAGCAGATTTCTCCCATGAATAGCCAATCATGTCAACTGTCTCCTGGGAAAGCAGCCCATAAAGCTATGTGTCAACAGCTAGGTACAGGTCCCCTGCTCCCTATGGCCAGCTCACATATGTAGCAGTGTGTCAGAATTCCCTTGTTTCTTCATACCTTGATACTTTCAGAAATACATTTTTGAGGAGAGAGCTTATTTCCACTAAAACCCTACAGAGCAAAGCCAAGCAATTACTATAAATGCAGCCCTGGTAATAAGTAGCTGAGCTCACTGAGAGCACCAGATTGTCCCTGGGAGGATGCAAGTTTGTAATGTTGTGTTTCCAGAAGAGGACAATCTCTGTGACTGGAGCCAGTGTCTTTGGGCCAGGAGCGTGGAGGTGGTATGGGGATAAGGTGGGTGATAGAGGAGGGAATATGTTATTTGCACCCAGAGCTGGCCTCTAGGGTGCTTTCTGCTGCTCACCCATGGACAAGGCTGGGCACCCAGTCACTGTTGACAGAGGAAGGGGCACTGAGTTCCCTGTTACTTTGTGTTTATTGAAATAAACACAAACTTGCATAAAAGCAAAACGCTGCACCCAGATAAATTGAGATATTAATGGGCTTCTTTTCACCCTAACGTGGCATTTGAGCTTTCTTTGTGTACCTCAGTGAGGGGAGAACTGCAGGAAACTGCCAGTCCTTGAGCTAGCAGATCTGGGCTCTAATGTCCCACCACAGGGCCGAAGGTATGGATGGACAAGGACAGGTGGAAATGGAGCTCCAGGTTCACTCATCTCCCAGGTGCCCATACAAGGGGGTGACTAGACAGCCTGATTTGAGCCTAGAGCCAGAGGCCTCCAAATCCTGCCACTCTGGAGTGGGGAGCCTTGGGCTGGGCAGGAAGGAACCCACTCTCCTGAGAACTAACTCACTCTGCAAGACCAGTGTTAATACTTTCTGAGGGCAGTGCCCCAATGACATAGCCACCTTCACTAGCCCCCACTTCTGGTAGGTCTCACCATCTCTCACATTGCCCCCTGGGGACCAAGTTTCCAGTACACAAACACTTGGGGGACACACTCAAATCTCATCCAAACCACAGCTCACTTTCTCAAATACAGTGGCTTGATTCTGCAGCCCATCCCAACACAGCTGTGCATACCTAGGTACCACAGGTACCCAGAGCTCAAGGAGCTCTCTAATCTAGGCATAAGGAGTCGCAGAGCTGCCAATGAGAGTCTTTACTGCCCACCGCCATCTTTGACAAATTCCTCTCCTGGGTGCCTCCCTGCTAAGGTTTCATGTGAGAACCTCTGAGGAGATGAACAGGGTCCCTGCCTGTACTTCTGCTATCGGGCAACCTGCAAAAGTGAGTATCATGCAAGGACCCACACAGACACACCCTGTGGGGTGACATAATCCATTTCACTGAGGTTGTGCAGCAAGGGAGGACAGTGTGGAATAGCTCTGGATTGCCTAGTCAAGGAGAGAAGGATGGGAACCCCAACAGTGGGTGTGGGCTCCCACTGTTGGATTCCCACAGTTGATTCCAAAGAAGACAGAAGGTAAGCAGGGTCAGTCCTGTCCTGTTGCTGTTTCCCAGGCAGGATCAGGAGAAGTGGGATTAGCTGGGGACTGGGCCACTGTCATGAGGAAGGATGGATTGGCCTTTGAGCATCCCTAGTAAGAGATGGGTGTCACAAAGTAGGTCTGGTCACTTAAAGGGGATACTTGTGGCATTTTCCAGCTGCAGCCTGACCTTGGGAGTCATGGTGTTTCCTTGAAATTTTGCAGCTGACTTTATCAAAAGTAAATGTGCTTTTTTCTCTATTCAATCCAAGTTGATTTTTATTCTATCCCTGGGGAAGGTGTTCAAAAAAATATTAAACTAACATTCACCCCAACTGGAAATCCACAAGCTCAGGATTACTCTTTATATTTTTGTATCTCCCTATGGCACAGACAGTATTCTTTACATGGTTGTTGTACCATGCTGACACGAATGAAATGTATGCAAAAGTGGGTGAGTTCTGTGTTTTAAATAGCATGTTTCAGAGGTTTCTCTTATGTGCTAAGCATTTTAGTTCTGTTAACTGCTTTATACCAAACTTGTGAAAACTTCCTGGGCAATCTGTTGTTATCTCCATTTTGTAGATAAGGAAACAGGCTTCAATAGATTCAGGCATTTGTACAAGGTTGCAATAAGTATAGAATAGGGACCTGAAGACAGACAGGACAGGGCTGTCCCAATTCCAAAATCCATAGGCTGAGATGATATACCTCAAGGACACTGTTTCTTAAGCAACCTGTGTCATTTCCTGTATTCCTTTTTTCCATTATTTTTCTCTTTTTTATACTTGGTTCCTCAAAAAACAGGACTGTACCTTAATTCATCTCCCCAGTGTCTTTCACAGAACTCAGCTTTTAGGCTTTCATGAGTATTTGATGAATCAGTGAATAAAGGACGAAAGGAAGGGCCAGAGAGAAGAGAGAATGATCAGAAGGGAGGAATAAAAGGAGGAAGGAAGCCACCATTTCAATCAAGTTTCCTTCTAAAGGAGGAAAGATGGGTTAAGGTGAGCCTGTGTATTTTGTGCTATCTGCTGGAAACTGTGAAGTACTGCAGCTGACTGGGTCAGGGAGAGCAAGCTGCTAGCTGCAAATCTCAGATTTCCAAAATTTTTGGATATGTCAGTAAAGGTGACAAATTCAGGCTGAAATTCCACAACAAATGGCTTCAAGGGAACACAGCACTGGCCAATATCTTGTGGATCGGAGTGCTTCTCCAGGCCCAACTTAGACGTTTCTCCTTGTCAGAACTCATAGGTAGAAATATTAGACTTCTCTTAGTGGAATGAACCAGTTGAAAGATGCTTATTATAAATGCAACTATATTGTGACATTCATAATTTGCAGTGGATCTCCAACTGATAGCTTGTCACACTCCTGCTGTCCTCAGGTCTCTGTCAAAAATTAATACTTAAAAATATTTTATATTTAAAAATAGCAACTTGTTACAAGATTAGGTTAATAATGTATTTGTCCATCAAGTAAGTAAGGCTGCAGTTCACCATGTGTGGAGAAGCATGTAAGCCAGACTTCAAATAGGTTCACTTGTAGCTTTAGACCAAACAATTCCATTGAACACCACGCCAAGCAAGCAGCTTTGGGGCAGAAAACATGGCCAGAGTCTGTGTGTTTGCCCCTTTGGCGGTGCTATAAAGTTAGAAACGTGGGATTTAGAGTCAGATCCAGGTTCATATTTTGTGTCCACCCGTTACTAGCTGTAAGGCAGTAATATATCCCTACTAAACTTCATTTTCCCTGCCTGCAAAATGGGAATAACAAACTTTATCTGGCCAGGTTATTGTGAGGATAAGTGAGTTCATGTAAACAGAGTAGGACCTGAAGAAATAATAGCTATTATTATCACCACTAGTTGTGGTGTAGTCCTCCATATCCTCATTCTTTGCTTCTTTCTTAGAGTATGTCTAGCTTCCAAACCTAGTTCTAGGCCTCCCTTGCAGGGAGGGATGGCATAATATTAAAGGGTGAAACTTCTTGAAATGTTCCTTAAAGGAAAGCTCATGCCTCTGGCAAATGATCCTGTCTTTTCCCCTTCTTTTCCTTCCTGGAACTCAGAAGAGATGAATGGTACTTTAGCAAATACCGTGATACCATAACAGTACAACTTGTGGATAGAAGTCATGCATTAGGATTGGTGAAACAGAAGATGTCCTATGTGACATCATGGGGATGGCAGCCCTGAGTCTCCTGCCTCCAAGGAACTTTAAGGCTATTTGAGAGAAAGCCCCTACCTTAAGCTCTCATGACTCAGCATATGTTAGCAGCAGCCATATGCAATTTCTCACTGATTCACACATATTAGCTAGGTGGCATTCATGCCCTTACTTGCATTTAACATATATGGGTGGGACTTACTAAAACCTGTGGATCTCCCCAACTCTACATGCCAAGCCCCCATTTCCACCTCCTGATTCTGGAGGTCACACCCTGGCAGTTTCTTTGACCTCATTTTGTCTAAGACAGCAGCTGCTTGGGATGGAGGGTGAGGGCCTAGAAGACAGAAGTAGAGCTTCAGGCCAGCCACCCTGCTCCCCACATCCATGCCCTTCCAGTGTTGCCTGAAGGGGACATGCTTAGCCCACTTCTTGAGCTCAAAGGTCCTTGAGCATGCGGGGAGGGGGAGGAAATTATCCCTGCAAGTGTAGCCCACCTCTTCCTGGACACAGGGCTCTGTTACCTCTTTTCAGTGGGATGAAAGTAAACTAATAAAAGACAACCACCTGCTGTAGTATAAAAGACAAAGAAAAAATGGAGTCAGCAGTCTCAGCCTAGCACCCAGCAAGTGGCTGCACTTGGCAATGGCCACATGGGGTCACTGTTCCCTCAGGAATGCAGGAACACCAACTGGGCCGCCTGTCCTCACAGGGTTGGATTGGAGGGCTGGCAGAAAGAGGCTCCTTTTCTGCAAAGCTGAACTGCCAGGGGCATGCTTACATCCCTCCTGACCATCACGAGGGGAGGGTCTAGCGTGGTCTTTGAACCAGGAGACAGCCATCCAAAATATTACTCTAATTAGTTCGTTGTTATTATAGGACTTTGGAATTATTACATACTCTGTTTTGGTTCACAGCTGCTGAAAGCTATAGTGCTTCTCTGAAAGGGACCAATTATCCAAAAACTTAATGTCAGGGCCTGAGAGCACAGGTCCTGGGTGGTGAGTGAACTTCTGGCTGCATCTGCTGGTGGATGGTGTTAGGTGGTGTGGTGGTGTCAAAGCCACCCTGCAGGGGCTTGAATTGTGCATTGCCTGCATGACTGAGGCAAGATGGAGCAGCAAAAATGAGGCGTGGGGAAACAGCAGCCACGAATTCAGATAAACACTGTATTAATGAATGGCTTGATTAAAAGCGCACAGGCACTATTTTCTTTGCTAGAAGCCTCACCGCCCCTGCCCTGTTCCCCCCATCGAGCTGCAGCATTGAGTTTTAAAAAAGGAAAAAAAGGAACAGTTCTCTCCCTCTAACCTTGCCAGCTTGCCTAAATAATTGGAGTGTTCTGGAAACTGAGTAAGGCTATCTAAAAGAGAGACACCTATCCTGAGAAAAGCCACCTGGGAAAGCGACTCCTCTGGGTACAAACGGTGTTTACAAAGGAAAATACTATTTTAAGGATGGACACCTGTGTTGAAGGGAGCATCTGGCAGGACCCATTCTTTGTTTAAAGGGATGCTCAGGCATCTACTGTCATAGTGACCCAAATTTAATAAACAGGCTAACCTTGAAAACTTTAGGCCCAATTGGTAAAAACAGCATAACAGCAAGAATAATTAAATATACCAGGTCACCAGGAGGGGTGGCAGAGAGGGGGAGGGAGCAGGGCGGGTGGGAAGGGGGTAGAAATGGCCCAAACAATATATGCACATATGAATAAATAAAAGTTTTTTAAAGTATACCAGGTCAGAACACAGAGGAACACTTTTCCGAAGGTGAATTTAAACCAGACCCCCCAATCTACTTTTTTTTACCATAAATACCCTTTATGTAAAAACACTCATTGCACCTGTTATCAGATGTGCCTGCACCCATGTCTGGGCTGTGTACTATGTTTCTATCTTTGCTTTGCTTTACTAATAAACTTTGTTGATCTCTACTTTATGTGACCTAAAATTCTTTTTTTTTTTTGCAACAGTATCACATATGCCATACTCAAGGGTCAGAACCTATTAGAGACCCCCTCTGTACCCATTTGAATGACTTTGAGCTAAAGCAATGGTTCTCAGAGTATGTTCCCCAGAGCAGCAGCAGCAGCATCACCTGGGATCTGTCAGACGTGCAAAGTCATGGACCCCATCTTAGTCAGACCTGCTTCATCAGAAGCTCAGAGTGGGAACCAGCCAGCAGGCTGGTTTTAACACACCTGCAGGTGACACAGGTACTTAAGAGTCTGAGAAGCATTTTTGTAAAGAAAGGGTGGCCCATGTGCCCCCAAATTTTGCATCCAGTGCCTTTCTCCTTAAAGTGGCCCATTGCTTTTTGACATCCCCACCCTTACCTTTCCCACCTCTCCTCATCAGCTTTGAGGTGTTACTTTCTTATCTCTGCTCTCTGCTCAGACTGTAGCCATGAATAGCGATAGGTTTACTAATTTCTACTGGTCCTTAAGGATGTAATGTGGGTCTCTCCCAAATGTCCACCTGCAGAAACAGATGCCCTCTTATGAACATTAACAAAGGCGAAGTAAGTACCACAGGGCAGATGTAGAAGCCATACATTCTGTGGCCTGGGGACACCCCCAGATGGCTAATGTTAATAGTCACCAGTGGCAACAATAACAATGACAATCACATCAGCCATAGCAGCTGACATTTATGGGTTGCTCACAGGAAGCTTGTGAGGTTGCATGATAATTATCTCATTTCATTTGGGACCTGACTCACAGCCCCAAGGCTGAGCAGGTCAGTGCACACGTGCCGGGAAGGGCAGGCCCTGACCTTGGGCAGGCGCCTTCCATCTGCAGTGCTATTTTATTCTCCCAAGAAAGTCAGATAGGGAGGGTTAGAGGAAATCAGTGATGTCTGCAAATCCTCAGAAGGCCACCTTTGCTCTGAGCCTCCAGTGTGGAACCCTCCCTGCACAGCCACGTCCATGACCCGGTGACTCAAAAGGGGACACTCAGCCAGTCTCCAGCAGAGATAATGAGGGTGGGAGCAAAACTCCACAGCAGCAAGCTATGTCCTTTCAAGGTTGTCTACGTTCACCTTTGTGATGCCCACAGCTGGTCACAGGTTTTTCGGAGCTGAGCACAGCGTTGGGGTCTGTTCCAGACCCTGACATACGTGATTTACTTCATTTAATCTAAGTGAAATGTGGACAAACCTACAAACCACTTGAAGCAGGTCCCTGGATTTTCCTTACAGTGGAGTGGGGCTATGTGAAGCCAGGGCCTCACCCAATATTTGCTGGATTGAGAAGTTCCAGCCAGGTGTACCTGCAGGATGCCTGGGTCCTTGACAGAGTCTGTGCCCATCTAAGGCACATCTGAGTGAGCCCAATAGAACGTCCCACACATGGCTGAATGTGTGGCCACTCTGCATGAAGGAGGCAGCAACTTATTGGGAACCATGGCTCTGTACATGAAGTGAGATGTGTCCTGGCTCTGCCACAGTTCTGTGAGTTTTCCACATGCCAGGAGGGTGTGTGTTGCAGGATAAATAAGAAAAACAAAAACTATACATATACATTATACATGTGTCATGTATGAAATATAGACTGCATATTATATGATAGTAATGTGTATGTTATGTTTGATATGTAATATGTCTGATCCCATATGTTAAATAATTTAAGCACACACACTTTTCTAAAGAAAGACAATCCTTTATTCTTTCTCAGGAAAGCCTTACTAAATTTTTGCATTGAAAATCTTTTCTCTTGCTAGTCTTGGTTTCTATTTTAACAGTGGTGGGACAAATCAAATGCTTTCCCACGGTGAAATGAAAAGTGTGCCTGCCTGATCTGGGCACACATCAGTGACAGGACCCACTCCCTGGCCCAGCTCATCTCAGTATTACAAGCCTGGGGACCCTAAGCCTTTCTGCTCAGTCACGCCTCCTACCCTCTTCCAGAAGGGGCTCAGCCTAGGAACAGGGAGCATTGAGCTTAGCTCCCACTTTATGAGGTGCGGCCTGGCACATAGTGGCATCTGCCTTTTGCTCCTTCCCATCTTCTCACCAGATGAGATGGCGACCTTCTGAGCTCCCAGGCATTGCTAGGTGTGGCCTCTCTGGCCTTGTCACTCTGTGCTCCTCAGATTGCTTAGTTAGCACAGGGACCTGGTCTGAACCCCTTGTGCCCTCACCCTGGAGCCCTAATCCTGAACTAAATACCAGTTTTAAGAGTGACCTTGGAAACCAAACACTGATTTCCTTATTGCTGCCCTCATAATGGATGCCCAGATTGAATTTCTGGGCATTCACCTCTCTGAATTTCTGTCTGTTTTGCTCCCAAGTCCTAAAATAGTGTTTCCTTCCTCTAATGTGGTTAGCCAACAACCAGGAGCTCCCCAGTCCAGAGAGAAGCCATGATAGGCAGCAATAGGGAAGAGCTTCCATAACCCTCTGGGTGGCTTGCTCACGTCCTGGATAGCCAAGAAGAAAGTGCCAGTCTTCTCCTTGTGGGACACTGGCCCTGGCCAGCACATAATGAACACCACCCAGGAGGAGGCAGGGAAGGGGGCAGGTGCCTGAACATCAAGTTCTAAGCAGTCTCCCCTGGGTGAGAGAGGATGGGCACACCCTTCTCTGAGCCTTGAGAAGGGGGGCCTCCAATCTACTCATCAACCCAAGGCTGCCAGGTGTAGGCCACTGGTTCAGGTTTTCCTGCAGCAGTGTTTTCTAAGGACTCCTTGCTCCTCCCTTGAAAAAGTGTCCATTTTTAGCTCTGATTCATGTCTGCTCCAGCACACATTACCTGAAATGCCCAGCTAGACAGCTCCTATGAGAGAACCAGGAATGGAATACAGTTGGCATCCCTGGCATGAATTCAGGGCTCTGAGGTCCCTGGGGCCCTAGAGGTGTAGCTCAAGAGGAATGCCATGCCCTCTGGCGAAGAGTTCCTGGCCACATGTCAGTAGTTCATCCAGGAAATGTAGGTTTGTGATTTGATGAAATTCTATCATAAAAGGCCCTGTGTTCAGAAGCTAAAATGCAATAAAAGAAAACACTAGAAGTGATTTTGGCCTTCATCATGAGCCTCTGGTAAGCCCTGCTTATCCCTGTTCCTTTTCTTGATCTAAATTCCCCTAGTGACTCTGTCACAGTCCCAGCCACACTGTGAAGCTGCCAGTGATGGCATCGGCTATGTCAAGGACAGTCTTTGCATATGCTGCCTGGAAGGTGAGTGGTGGCACAGTGCCACTGTGAGATGGGGACACAGGCACAGAGAGCCTGGTGGCCTGCCCAGGTTGGACTGCAGGGTGAGTCATACATTGGTCCACTGATCGATCTGTCTTCCTTTCCTCACCTCTTCCCTGGCACCAGCCTGTGAGGTGCTATGATGGGTAATTTTATGTGTCACTTGATTAGGCCCCAGATCTAGTCATATTACTCTGGGTGTTTCTGTAGAGGGTTTTTGGGTGAGTAGAGCAGATGACCCTTCCATGATGTTGAGGGGCTCTAGACAATTAGTTGACGGCACAAATAGCTCCAAGAGCCTGGGTGAGAAGGCGCTCCTGCCATCGACTGCCTTCATTGATCTGGAACATCGGCTCTTTCTGTTTTGCAGCACCGTCCAAGCCTTTGGACTTGAACAACAGATCTCCAGATTTTGGATTTATGGGCTACCATAATTGTGTGAGCCAATTTTTTATAACACATGTCGTGTGTGGGGGGATGGGGGGGGTGAGGGAGGGGTGTGGGGTATGGGGTGTGAGGGAGTGGGGTGTGTGGGGGTGTGGGGGGGTGTGGGGGTGGGGTGTGTGGATGTGGGGTGTGTGTGTGTGTGTGCTGACTGATACAGGAGCCTTTCTTAAATTTTATGCTATTTGCTGCCCCACAGCATTCAGAGCAGTCCTGAGGCCATGGTGCATCTTCTGAAGGCAGACGCAGAAGGCAGAGGACCGCCCCCCCGCCTCCCCCGCCCAGCAGACCCTCATCCCTGGGAAGGACATTGGCCCATCTCTGACCCCAGTGAAGGAGGCCCAGGGAGGGGAGAGGTGGTGGAATGAGTAGGTCAGCGGCATTGGGTGACCAGCAAGAGGCCTGTCAGAACCAGAAAGGACCAAGTATGCCTGCCTGGAAGCTGCCCTTGCCACTGTTATCCAAAACAGTGTTGCCATGTGTGATGGGGCGTGGAGGAGGAAGCCATGCCCACCCATGTGTCCAAAAGGGGAGCCCCAGGCCATCAGACCCACCCTCTACAGTGTCTCTTCCTGCCACTAATCTAGATGACACTTCCCATTCAAGAAATCTGGCTGTGACCACCCTGGCCAAGGTGAGCAAAGCCCCAGCCTCAGGGAAGGGAGGCAGAGGGCTGTGCTGTCTCCTGCTTACACCCACCAGGCCACCAGGGCTGCCCTGGTTTACATGTATGGAGACTGAGGCACAGAGAGGTGAAATGAGTGGCCCAAGGTCACAAAGCTACTTAGTGGTAGCACTGGGGTTAAGCCCATTTAATGGGCATTATTGATAAAGCATTATAATGCAAGACCATCTGAAAGCAGAATTGTTAAGTATGTACCAGGCAGTGACTGGACACTTGAGGGGCCCTGCTATGACTGAATGTCCCCCACATTCATGGACCCCCACTGTGATGGTGTTAGGAGAGGAGGCCTTTTGGAGGTGATCAGGTCTAAAGGGATGTTGTCATTACCTAAGAGTACCCTGCAAGCTCTGTAGCCCTCTTTCCACCATGTGAGGCCCTACAGTGTGAGTGCCTGACCTCAGACTCCAGTCCCCAGAACTGTGACAATGAGTGTTCCTGTTCATAGACTGAGAGGCCACTCAGTCTGTGGTAATATGTTATCATTGCAGCCCATCTGACTAAGATGGACGCTAAGGGTTTCACCCAAAAGGGAAAGCCTGACAGGGCCCTGAGACAAGGGTAGGAGTTTGCCAACAGATGCCAGAGCCCTGGCTCAAGGCAGAGGGGAGAAATTTCATATTAAGAGACGCCAAAGCAGGGAGGCTGAGGGGAAATTGGGAGAGGTCTGGAAGGTAGGGACCCAGCAGCCACTTGGGTCCCAAGTATTAACTTGGGTTACCTGTGTTAAGATGAGATGGAGCAGCACAAGAGCCACACATGGGCACTGTGCAGCCTACATGTGCCTGTATCTCCAGGAAAGGGAGGTGCGAGAGGGGCCAGGCCTCTCTTGCCACACCCTGCTCCTCTACATGTTTTAGTCACTGTATCCAGCCATTCTTTATTTAATTTTTTAAAACCTGGATTTCTTCATACATATGGGGAAACAGTCCCTTAAAATAATCTAAATGGGACAGGCTTAATGGCTCAGGCCTATAATACCAGTTACACAGGAGGTAGAGATAGGAAGATCAAGGTTCAGCCAGCCTAGTCCACAAGCCAGCCTAGGCAAAAAGCTAGGGAAACCCCAATCTTAATAAATAAACTGGGTGTGGTGGTACATATATGGATTCCCAGCAATAAGTGAGGCAGAGGTAGGAGGATTGAGGAACAAAGCTGGTCCTGGGTGAAAGTTTATTACTGGTAAAACAATTAAAGAAAAAGGGTTGGAGGCATGGCTCAAGCAGTAGAGTGCTTCCTTAGCAAGTGCCAAGCTCTGAATTCAAACTCCAGTGCCTCCCAAACCATATCATGTTAGCCACACATGTAAGCCAGACAAGTAATCTAGAAGCCATGCATTTTATTATTTATTGATCAGTGCTGGGGTTGAACTCAGGGCTTGGTGAATGTTAGGCAAGGGCTCAACCACTGAACTCCACCCCCAGCCCTTGTTTGGCTTTTTAGTAGGGTCTGTACTCAGCACACAGGTGCCATTCAGTGCTGAATGTTAATAACACAGTTTTCCCAGGAGAGTAAATTCTCCTGATTTGAAAAGCACAGCTGGCCTTTGGGGGTGGGGGTAGACAGTAAGTGCTGACTGAAGAGGACATTCCTTTCTTTCACCTCAGCAATCAAAAGACAAGAGTTTGCTCCCAGCAACCATGATGGAGAGACTGTGGGAGAAGGGGAGAGGAAGATGAGAGACAGTCAGTCAAGGTCAGGAAGGACTAAGAGGGCTCCCAGGTCACCTGAAGGGCTTGCTAGGCAGCAACACTTGTCACACCCATGGGGCCACATAACCCTCTGCTGCACTCACTTGGTCCACTTCCTCAGTGGGCGGAAACCTCCATCTGGTGACCTACCCAGGCCAGGGGACAGGACTGGGATCATCTTGTCCCTGCAACCCACTACTTACCTGCTGAGATGCAGCATGGGAAAGGGGCACTGTCCCTGGGAAGTGGACCTCAAGTGCTACCTGTGGAGGGAAGTCGGGGACAGGGACAGTGGTTAGCTGCTGGGTGGCCCAGGGCCTGTTTCCAGCTCTGGTCTGGCTCACTGGCTGTGGTAGAGGTGACGTTCTGCATGTGAACTTCTGCAACTTGCTGCTATGCCCAATTTCATTGGTGATTACTACTGGACGGCCTGTCTCCACTTCCAGGCCCTCCTCTGGGGAGCATTTAGATTCTTTCTGCTTCCTGTGTAAAGTTACAATGGTAACATGATTTGCCCTGGCTGGGCGTTGTGAGACACTTTTAGTTTCTCAATGTTTGATGTCTGTGGTTCTCTCCCTCTGCTGACTGTCACTGCGGGTTCTGGAGACCCATTCTTCCTCCCTCCTGTCTGGAGCCATCCTTTTCAAGTCTGGCCACGAAGGCAATGTGGGCTCCCAGGTACTCAGACCCTTCTTCAGACCCAAAATGTCTACCCAGGACTCTCCCATTTTCAGAGCTGCTCTGGCACGCCACACCGAGAGAGACAGTGCAGAACGTACACACGGGGTCAGTTTACAGAGTCTAGCATCCTGGCACATCCTTCCAGATCCTGCCTTCTACTGGGGATGACAGGGGGACAGTGGACAAGACCTAGGGACCGATTTCTAAAATGAAAAGTTGCATAATATAGAAAAGTACAAAGAAGATGATCCACACTGTGGACCATATGGTCAGCAGTACTACATTCGTATGGACTTTTAAGAAATGAAAAATTATAGGTAATAGGTTATAAGAAAAATGATACATCTTTAACAAATGCTGGTGTGTCATCTGTGCAAGTATGCATACACACATATGCCCATGCACATATACATATGCACACACACATCTATGTATACACACACACAGAGGACAGAAAGCCCTCACATGTGGCCTCCTGAATCTTGGAAGACCCCTCATTCCTTGCAGGCCATTGAACATGGGGGTCATTTGAGGAACAAAAGACAGAAGATGGTATTGGAGCCACTCACTTAGCCTCTGGTACCTCCTTTACACTGTCTGTTGCTCCTCCATCAACCAATGGAGGTCATCTCCAGAGAGTGTGCGTTCTCATTCACAGCAGGCATCACCCTGAGTCCTGAATGTTTCCTTCTGCAAGTTGCTGCTATGCTCGGCTTTACTGATAAGTAATATTGCACAGCCTTGCCCCCACTTCCAGATCCACCCTGTCTCGATGGAGAGAGAGGCTCTTTCCATCTAAATTGTACTAAAGCTACAATGTCTAACATTGCTTACTAGGGCTGGTATTGTGGTGTAGTTTTAGTTTCTGGAGATCTGATGTGATTGAAAGGTGTCTTATGGTTTTAATTTGCATTCTGCTTCTACAGTTGTTGAGAATGTTTTCACAAGCTATTGATCATTCTGCTTTCTTCTATGAATTCCCTGTTACGTCCTTGGTGTGGACAGTTCTCCATGTAACGGTGTCTGTCCATGGTGTTTAGATTCCTGGAGGGAGGGAGGCACTAGAGGAGAAGAGATTAAAGATACGGCCCAGTGGTGAAGCAAAGGTCCTGTGGAAGAGGGAAGTGGGACTCAGAACGTGGAAGGAGGGTTAGACTAAGATTGGAGAGTGGGCTTTCCCTCTAGCAGGGAGAAGAAGAAGAAAGACAGTTCATGTGGAGAGGCAGCTGATGGAAGCTGAGGAAGCTTTTACCCGGTGGCTTTGCTTTTCTTCCTTGTGTGGTGGTGCAGGGATGCGGGGGAGACTGCAGGAGCAGGGAAAGATTCTCTGGGGAACCACACTGATCAAAGGCTCTGTAGGTAATTTGGCTTGGACCACAGTTAAAGCAAGTGTGCTCCCCTGGGGCTGGGTCCCCTGCCCCTGGGTGGAAGAAAATTACCATAAGAGGCGATGACATTGTGATGGTTCAGTGTTGGGGCGGGCAGGTGGTCAGGCCTCCTGGTGCTCATCTGCCCCCGATACAGAAAGGTATGCTTCAGTATCTTGGTTGTCCTCATGTTCTCCAACCACCTCTTCCCTTGTTTGGAAAGACTCTTTGGGTGTCTTACAGAATGGGCTGATATGATTTCAGCCTCTATAATCCCACTGCACAGCTCCTTGTGGGAACCTTTGCAGGTGAGACTGAGGTGTGTTATAAACGAGCCTGTGCATCACCAAGTTGGGCTGATAGAAAATTACATGCATTTCTTTCCTGGGGCTGCCACAACAAATCAACACAAAATGGGCAATTTGAAACAACAGAAATTTGTTCTTCCACAAGTCTTGGGAGCCAGGAAGGTCAAAATCAAGGTGTCTCAGGGCCATATGCCCCCTAGAGGCTGTCATCTGGAATTTGTTCTTTGCCTTCCCCTCTGCTGGCCTTCTCTGATTTGTGGCCACATCACTCCCATCTTTCCTCCCTCTTCACAGGCCCTTCTCTCCTGTGTCTCTTATAAGACACTTTACCATTGTGAGACTTTTTTGTGGAGAGTGTGTGTGTGTGCATGTGCGTGTGTGTGTGTGTGTGTGTGTGTGTCAAGCTGAAAGAAAAACCAGTATTTGAAACCACCTCTGATCTTTCAACTGCTCTGCTGTTCGACCTGGGACAGTTAACTAACCTCTCTGAACCCCCCTCTTCTCCACCCTATGAATGGAGGCCAGTGGCCTCCAGCTCTCAGAGATGGCAGGAGGACTAGTGAGACAGTGAGTGTGAAAATACCTGGCAAATGGCCATTACTTTCACAAATAGCTTTCAACTTTGCTTTTTAAAGGGAACATGTTTACAATCCAGAAAGGAAGGAAAGATTCGGTGCTCAAAATAACAGATAATGTTTCCACGTGTTCAAATATTTTCCAAGCACATTCCATGTAGCCACTCATTTAATTCTCTAAGCTATCCTATCATACTCACTTTGTATTTGGGAAACTGAGGCCCAAGGCCCTAGAACTGTTGCATGTTGGAGCTGGGATTTGGGCCATGGTGGATATATCTGAACCTTGTTCTGCACCCTCTCCTCAGAAGGAATGTGCTGCAGGAGGAGAAAGCAGCTCAGTGAGGACATGAAAGAGAAGAACTCTGTTCAGAGCTAGGCAGGATGACCTCAGAGCACTGGTGGTGTTAAGGGTTTGGACTGGATGTGAATGGGCCTGGAAGTTTTATTGTGAGAGTCTCACTGGTCTCTGCCACAGACAGGGTCATCTGTTCTCCCCTGTAGTTCCCATTCTTGTACCTCCTCACCTTCTCTGGCACCCCTGAGCCTGACCCTCCAGCTGGAGGAGATGACATGGGACCAATGGCAGGAGTAAGGAGATGGTCTTAGCTTGCAAACATTCCTCCCCAAGTTGGGACACCACACCTATTGTCCAAACTCAGACACCCTGGAGAGTTTGCAAGCAATAATCCAGGGCACAATGTGTCATCTGGGACTGTCCCAAAAAATCATGCCCTATAGTCACCTTGTCACTCGAGCACCTGGGCCTGTAGAATATATCAGATTTCTGCCCCATAGAACCCCTCACAATTGTTTAAGAGGACTTCAGGGCATCACTGGGAAGATGGTACATGGCTGACAGAGAACCTGGAGAAAACTGTGCTTGGGCAGCTGGAAGAGGCAAAGGCAGCTGCCCAGACACAGCCACACCTGGCTGCAGCCCCTTGTGATTTGGAGTCAAGAAGGCCAAAGGCAAAGACCCCAACAGACACCTCAATAAAGAAGATATACAGATAGGGATAAGCACGTAAACAGCTGTTCCTTGTCAAGCTTCACCACGGAAATGCAAAGTAATCAACAGTAAAATACGCCTATCAGAATGGCCTGATCCAGACACTGACAGCACAGGATGCTGGCAAGCAGGTGGTGCAACAGGAATGTCTTCTTCACTCATGGGGTAAGGGCATACAAAATGATGCAGACTCTGAGAAACATGGTTTGGTGGTTTCTTACAAATCTAAACACATTGTTACCACGCAAGCCAGCACTCATGCTCCTTATACATTCATCTAAGTGAACTGAAAACTCAAGTCCACACAAAAACCTGGACCTAGATATTTACGGCAGCTTATTCATAATTACCCAAACTTGGAAGCAACCAAGGGGTCCCTCAGTTTACCCAACTCGAACATTCTGACAACTGAATGTCATTCAACACTAAGAAGAAATGAGTTATCAAGTCATGGAAAGTCAGGAGGAATCTAAATGCATGTTACTAAGTGAAAGAATCCAATGTGACAATCTATACACACACACACACACACACAAATCCAATCTGAAAAGGCTACTCACATGACATTCTGGAAAATGCAAATATGGAGACAGTAGAAGGATCCATGGTTTCCTGGGGTTGGGGGAAGACAGGGAGGAACAGGAAAAGCCAGGGGGCTATAGGGCAGTAAGACCACTCTGTGTGATATTATAGTGGAGACCCTTGTCATAAATTTGATCAAACACACAGACTCTCTAATGCCCAGAGTGAACCCTGATGTGTACTACAGACATTGGGTGACAAGATGTGTTCTGTGGGTTTATCAGTTGTAACTATTGTACTACTCTGATGGAGGAGTTGGTAGTGAGGAGGTCGTGCACGTGTGGGGTCAGGGGCATCAAGGAAATCCCTGTAATTTCCCCTTAAGGCTGTCATAAAAAAGCAAAGTCTATTAAAAAGTAAATATGAAAAGAAAGAAGCCTGACTGAACTTTCCCTGGGAAGGGACTTTCTCACTTGTGAAAGGGGGACACAACTGGGGTAGTTATATGAGTCATTGAGGTAATAAAGCCCAGTGTCTGCTTCAGTCATTAGAATAACTCAGGCAAAAATAGCCTTGAGGTGTTTATCTTCTTTTCATCGAATGATACCTTGTGGGTTTGCGGTGTGTCACACATCATGAAGCGCGCCCAGATCTCTCAGTTCTGCCTTCTCGTTCTCAACAGGAAGCCAGGATGCCGTCAGAAGAGAGGTAGCACCTGCTCTAAGTGTGTGAAAAGCTACAGTTGGGCCCCGGCCACCGCCCCTCCATCCTGCGCCTGCCCCAAGCCCCCTGCATGAGGCCCTGACTCTGAGAAATATGTTTTGGTGGTTTCTTACCAACCTAAACACACTGTTACCACACAAGCCAGCAACCATGCTCCTTGTATCACCCATGTGAACTGAAAACTCAGGACACAGATATCTATAGCAACTTGTCATAATTGCCTGCATTTGGAAGCAACCAAGAGGTTGCCAACTGGTACATTCTGACAATGGAATCTCATTCAACACTAAGAAGAAATGAGTTGTCAAATCATAGAAAATCATGGAGGGGACCTACAGTCATAGTCAGGGCCCCAACAAGTGTGTTAGGTGCAGATGGGACCTCAGAGTGGGTGTGCACTATTGGGGTGCGTGGGCAGCCTGAGGAGGATAGAGAGGAGTCACTTCCCTCTGTACCCCAGACCCCAGGCCAGGTTTGCTATGGGCTGGCTCCAGCATCTGGCTGGAGGGCCAGTGGGTCCCCAAAGCTTCCTGTGCTTCTGAGGCAGAGAAGGAACAAGGCCTGTGGAGAGTGGAGTCTGGTGGCCACCACAGTGATGACAGAGGTTGTACTCATTTATGGCCACTCCCCAGGTCACCGAGTTCTGCCTGGGACCCCATTGTTGTGTAACTGACTGACTGACAGTGCATGTTTGGGCTTCTGGAATGGAATCCAGCCACTTATCAATGGCCTTCTATGATCTGCTTTGTCTCCATGGGAATAATTAACTGGTGTTAGTATGATAACAGAAAATTGCTAATTATGGCACTGAGCTAACTTGGTGCTCAGGGAGCTTGTGAAGCTGTAGTTAGTGCTGACAGAGGGGAAAATATTTGAATGTTTTGTGCAGCACCCAGGTTCTCAGGAGGCCGTAAGAGATGTGGCTTGGCACTGCATCAAGCCTAGAACTCCTAGTCCCCCAGACTCCATTCTCTTGAGGAAGTGCAAGCAGGAGGCCAGCTATCAAGTTCAAGGTGCGTTGAGGAAGAGAACAACTCCCAGGGAGCTGGAGTTAAAGGGGCTTAATGCCCCAGCAGAATCAGGTGTGACTTTTCCCACTCCACTCTTACACACTTTCTCATACACACACAGTCTTGCCCATGTTCACACACACTCACACACACACACACATTAATTCACATATCCTCACACTCACACATCATATTCACACAAGTACATATACACATTGGCTCTCACACACCATTTATACATTTATTCATATATACACAACCACATACTCATGTACACACTCCCCTTCCAAGCTTACACACCACTGTCACGCACATTCATTCACACAGAAAGACTCATATACTCATTCACTCTCATGTACACACAATCCACCTGTCCTCTGTCACACATGCATGCACAAACACACACACATACACACACACTTCATAAAGAATCAGAGCTCTTCCTGGTCCCAGAAAGAAAATGAAAATGGTCACCTTAGTGCCTTGGTCTCAGATGCCTTGGGTCAGTTCCTGAGCTTGTCTTGGTATCTGAGACAATAAACTATCTTTCATGATTTCTGGGTGTTAAGAGGAATGAGTACTGGGAGAGGTTGGAGCCTGGGCACAAATTCTGCTAATTCTTAAATTTCAGTAAATATTGATGTGAACAATACTTAGAAATATCTGCAAAGAAAAAAAATTGAACATGTGTGAAGATGTATGTGTGCATCCTGTTTGGTAATAATTTGTGATAGATGGTGGAGCGCTATGTGCTGGGGAGCTCTGTGAACGCAAAAGAACCTCTGCCATGCTGACTTGACATTCAAGGCACTTCTTACGTTCAATCAAGGCTGAGAAGCACTGTGAATTCAGCCCAGTGGTTCCCAATCTTTGCATACTAGGATGAAAAATCCTGATGTCCAACCCAGATCTGGTTTCTAATACCATCCTTATAGGAAACAGGCTCCTTATAGAAATGCCTAGCTCTTGGGGTGGGTCAAGGAAAAGCCTGTAGTATCTTGAGTGGCATAGAAAAGGGAAGTATTCAAAGAATACAAGGATGAGGGTGTGCCCAAGGGACACAGGAGCCACCTGGAAGTGCTCCCAAAGGTGAAAGCTGGAACAATTTGAAAATGAAATGACCTAATGTATAAAATAAATATCCATGTGTCAATACTTATAGAAATAAATGATTAAGTAAATAAATAAATAAACAAAACCAGAGAAATCCCCTGTATCATTCCAAATAATTCACACAGACACTCCTCCCTCAAAGAGGTAGAGGATTAACTCTCACCCCTTAGTATGGACTGTCAAAGAGTATTGCACAAAACGAGAAAGAAGGAGAACTTACAGTGGAGAAACAAACCTCAATAGCTGATCAAGGTCAACATCAACAGTGATACATCATATAGACAGACAGTCTGTATTTTGATTCTTGACCACCTCTGAAGTGTTACTTTCAAATACCTGTAAACCTAGTCTAACTATGAGAAAAACATAAAACAAACCCAAATTGAAGAACAGTCCATAAAACTCTTGACCATTACTCCCCAAAACTATCAAGGTCATCAAAAACAAGGAAATTCTGAGAGCCATCTCAATCTAGAGGCACCCAAGGAGAACTGAGAACTAAATGTCATGTGAAATCCTGAGCAGAACAAAGGGCATTAGGTAAAAATGAGGAAATTGGAATGAATGTTAGTTATAAAAAATGTTATTGTTGGTTGATTAGTTGTGACAAAGGGACATGGTGATGAGAGAAGTTAACAACAAGGAGAAAGTGAGAACTCTCTACTACCTTCTCAACTGTTTCATAAGTCTACAAGTATTCTGAAACAAATAGTTAAATTGTTTTAAATCCTAGTGCCCAGCACACTCAGATCTGAAATCATGAGTGGACACTGGAATGGGGTCCAGGCTTCAGGGCTTTTTGAAGCTACCAACGTGAAATCTTCAGACCAGTTTGTACAATGGTAACAATTCCAAGTCTCCATGGCTTCAGACAACACAGAGTTTTTTGCCCTTCCAGATACTATTATAGGCAGATAAGGGAACACTCTTCATCATAAGTCACTCAGGACCCAGGCTGGCAAGGCAGGTGCTGTGTCTAATGTTGTCACACTGGGGTTGGCTCTGATGGAAAGAATGCTCTGAGGGTCTCATGATCACAGGCTCTGACACAGGGACATGTGCCACTTG
This sequence comes from Castor canadensis, assembly GCF_047511655.1. Lineage (NCBI taxonomy): Eukaryota > Metazoa > Chordata > Mammalia > Rodentia > Castoridae > Castor > Castor canadensis. The sequence goes on along the minus strand of NC_133397.1, from coordinate 86,042,615 downwards.
CTGTCATAGCTCATTGGTCAGAACTAGTCACATGACCCCACCCAAGCACAAGGTGGACAGGAAACAAAATCCTACCATGTTCTCAAAGGTGAAGACAAAAATATCTGTCAAATAGCTCTAATGGCTATCATAATTAAGCAGCCAGAACTTGGCAAGAGGGATTTAAACAGAGGAGCTCTTCTTCCAGATGCATGCTGTTGACCAAGGTTGGTCCTCATGCCCAGGTACCCCCTGACACCTTGATAATTGAAAATGGCCATCTCTTGTTTCCTGTGACCCCATTTCTGTCGTGGTGCCCAATCTAGAACTCTAGTCTCTCTAAGACTAGAGACTCGAGTCCCTCCTCCTAGGGTCTTGGGTACCACTGAGCCTCCCCTTCAACCAGTCAGTAGATTCTGAGCAAGTTCCCTGAAGTTCCTTAAGACTCAATTTCCAAAGAGGGCCTTATGTTAATTCCCTGTCTTCATGCTCTGTCCGCCTGTCAGGACACCCCTGACCACTGTGGAGCCTTTTGTGTTCACAGGTGGGCTGGCTGACTAGCCAACACATCAGTTGTCGTGTTCTGGCTTGTAGCCATGTTCCTTATAGCCATGGCAGAGGAATCCGCCCCAGGACCTGTCCCATCACAAAGTTCTGAGTCCTCCCAGGTGGGGCCAATCTACATGATCAGCGGGATCCTAAAACACAGCCTTTCTTTTAGAAAGCCCAAGGGGGAACCATGATCAGAGAGATGAGCAGCAAGGCTGAGATAAGTAAAAATTCAACTTAACTTAGTTTGATCCTCCTGTAAGTCCTTACCAGTTCCTTCCCTCCAGTAACTGAAACCCCAATATCAGTTTGGTTCAATTCAGGAGCTGAACACCCAACTGGACACTGTCTGGGACAAGTGGTGAAAAAATGACTAAAAGCCATGGTTTTTGTTCTTGTGGAATTTATAGACCCTGTGGAAGATTAATATAAAACAAGTGTGAAGGTATGAAAGATGTGTGTGTGTGTGTGTGTGTGTGTGTGTGTGTGTGTGTGTGTGTTGTAGAGTTCTATAGAGGCATGTACGAAAAGGAGAAATCCCCGACCCCAGAGGATCAGGAAAGACCTGAAGAAAATGGAATTTAATATGAAAATTAAGATGCTTAACCAGACAAGCGGGTGTGTGACTTAAAGATGGCCACAGGATTTACAGTTCCACCTTTTTTGCTCCTCCTCCTATTGAAAGACGGAGTGTAAATCTCCTGCCCTTGAATTTGGGCTGGCCTTAGCTTCACCTATAGAGTGCAGTGAAAGTGACACTCTGAGTCTTCTGAGGCTGGGTAACAAAAGGACATAAGCTTCTGGCTGGACCTTTTAAACTCTTGCCCAGGGGGAAGTAGTTACCTGGTAAGAAGCCCAACTTCCTGAGACATCGTGCAGTGAGGAAGCCCAAGCCAGCTCAGCTCATGGAAAGGAGAGAGGGTAACCCCAGCAGACCCGTGCTGCTCCAGCTGACTCCAGATAAGGGAGTGAAGAATCCCTTAGAAGGTTTAAGCTTGACATTCCAGCACAAATTTTATAGAGCAAGAAAATATAGAGAAGAGAAGAAGATTCCAGCAATAAAAGATACAAGTAATCTGGAGCAACCAAGAGTAGACATGGCCTCTTCTCTACATATGGTTAAAATTATTCTCTTGTTTGGTCGGGTGAGGAACAAAAAATTAATATGAAACCATTCTGTATTACCTAATGCTAGTTTTATGTAGCTGTGCTTAAATTAACCAGAAAATAAACTGTCTTTGTCTTCATTCTAGAGCTATTTCTTCACTATCTTTATGTAAACCCATTATCAAAACTCCTCCAGGGTTTGTTGCCCATGTATTTCTAGTTAGATGCCAGTGGAGCAAAATGAGCCAGCAGTCAAACTTTTATATTGCTGCTCTGAGAAGGCACGTCCCTGCCTGGCTCTCCAGGGGACACATACATAGGGCAGAAAACATTCAGAAACATCCTGTTCTGGCCTGGTTTCCCCCAGAAGCCCATACTGAGATGGGGGTGATGTAACTGTGGTTTGCTTAGGAGTGCAGTATCACAAAGAGCAGGAGGGAGTCAGGGACAGCAGAGTGAACAGGGAAGAGCTGTGTTATCAAGTTGGGTGCCATGATGGGTCATTGGGTGCTCATTCCTAGGGACTCTGGGAAGAATCCTCTGGAGTGAGACCTGGAACTCTTCACCCCTTCACCTGGGAAAGGAAGGGCACATATTGACTCTCCCTGTCCTGCCTCCCAGGGTATAACCTGGGAGGGTGTCACATACAGGTGACATGTCTATGAGACAGTTCCCACAGCCTCTCAAACCTCAGCAGCAGGCGGCAGAGTCCCGAAGGAACCGTGGAGTAGGGCTAGGCATTGTTGGTTCACATCTGTGTGAAGTTGGTTGCAGCCAGCAAGGACATAGCTCCTGCAGCAGCAGCTGGATTGAGAATGACTCCAAGCTGGTAGCTGGTGGCTCACACCTGTAAATCCTAGCTTCTTGGGAGGCTGACATCAGGAGGATCATGGTACCTGGCCAGCCTGCACAAATAGTTTGTGAGACCCCATTTCCAGAATAACCAGAGCAACTGATCTGGAGGCATGGGCTCAAGTAATAGAGCACCTACTTTGCAAGCCGGAAGCCCTAAGTTCAAACCCTAGTCCTCCCACACACACACACACACACACACACACACACACACACAAGGGTGAACCCAGCAGGAGTTGAGACAGTTCATAAGAGGTGTCCCATACACATAGGCCAGGGGGAGAACTGGTCAGTAATCAGACCACAATTCGCCATTGGCAGAGTACTATAAATACATGATGCTTGAGGAAAGCAGGTTTCACTGGGAAAATAGAATAATGTAGTAATTACACCATGGAGGTGGGAAGGCATGTCTAGGAAATTTCCAGAGCTTCAGAAATGGAGGACACCAGGGTGTTACTGAGTTTACTTCCACAGCAAAACACAGGCATGTATTTTTCCTTAAGGCACTTGTGTCATCAACACCACATTTGCGCAGTGCACCCCTGGTTTGGATTGGTATTTTCCTTCCAAATAGAAAAGACAGAAGGTTGAAATTTGGATAGGATTTTCCTGGGGAAATGCTAAGAAGCTGCAAGTGAATGAGGATGAAGAAATTATGCAGAACCTGCATGGGCGTGTGTAAAGGCGAATGTCCACAGCAGAATTAACTACTCTCTATATAATTATTTACTGTGAACTGGAAGACAAAAGGGACTAGGTGGAGGGAGACCCAAAGCCTGCTGACTTCACAAGGAAGCCTGGAGCTGAAGAAATGAGCTCTCAGTCCCTGGCACCAGGAGGCACTGTTGACCCAGGAGTGTGGGCTGATGCTGGCTAGGGTCTGGAGAGAGGAAGGCTGGGGCAAAGGCAGTAATTGCTCGAGTATATTGTATGTGAATCCCACCTGCTAATTTGCATTTTTAAAAATGTTATGCTAATCCTGTCTCACTGGTACACAGAAAGGCTTTGGGCCTTCCACAAAGTCTGGATTCTCTCTTTAAACTGTTCTCACAGGTAAAGACTGATATAAAATGCTCAGAGGAGGCTATAATAGATTTTGATACATATTTCATATTTTCCAGCACACTGCTTGATCTCACAGGAAGACTCATGAAAATGCAGTATTTATTATACAATATCCATGTTTTATTAAACCTGATTACATTGCAGTGAGAGATTTGCTGAGCTAGGGCTGAGCCCCTCTGAGGCCAGGGGGGACCCAGATGTTTTGCGATGTCTTGGGCCCTCAGCTCTGTCAATAACCTCCCTCCCATAACCTTGGGGAGCCCCTGGCTTCTTCTGATGAAAGAACAGCACAAGCTCCTCTTCCCCGGGGACCTCAGGATTGAGGCTTCTGTCTCTCAATCCTGAGAGACAGAAGCCTCAATCTTATCAGAGCTAGAAAGTAGTCTGGCTTGTTATCCAGTCTGCCGCCCTCAACTTATCCATGGAGTCACACAATGGAATGCATCCTTCAGTCTCTGCAGTGCACATGGCTCCTGCCCAACCTGTCCTCCAGGAAAGCTTGGAAACCTGAGAAGTTTGGCTTCACCCAGGGCCCTCTAGGCCAGGCATCAATTGACCTGGCTCCCCTCTGATCTCCCAGAGGTTGTGCGCAGGGGGTCACGGCAACTGTAGTAACTCTATCCTTGCAAACCAGGTTCTTTTCTTTTCCTGGACAGGATTTATGTGGCACGGTGTAATCTTACTGCAGACAGACGTTCCCAGGAGGGCCCCTACACTCGTGTGGACCACAGCCCCTCTGTTCCCTGCAAGTCAACTTGAAGACGTGGGTTTAGATAAAGTAGGGTTGATACCTAAGGAAAAGGGAATTTGTATGAGATCAAGGACCCACATTACACGACTTGATGGATTGGGTTGACCCTTATGAGCTGGGGAGGGGTTCTCAGAGAGGCAGGCAAAGAAACCAACCTGCAGTCAGAATGTTTAGGTGCTTTGTCTGCCCCAGAACTGTACAGAGAAGTAGGTTCAGGCGTCAGAAAAGGCCAGATTTGAGTCGTGGCTACCTTCTTTATTTGCTGTGTGATCCAGGGCAGGTTACATAACCTCCCTGAGTTTCCGTTTTCTTACCTATAAAATAAAGCTAAGAACTACTTTGTGGCATTTTCATGAAATTAGGAATTTAAAGCATAGTGCCTGGCACAAGGAAAGAAGTCAATAAATGTTAGTCACTTTTGTGATGTTATTTAGCTACTTTGCTCCTATTTAACAGTCCTGACCAGCAGATAGTATCACAGCGCAGAGAGGCTGCCACCCAGGAAATGAGTGGGGCCAAATCCGTACTCAATGCTAGGCTCAAATCAGCCCCTGCTTGACTGCTGGGGATGTTGGGGATGGAGTGGATGCTAAGTGACACAAATTAATAAGATGCATTGTGCATAATGCATGCTTCCTGCTTTTGGGGGTAGAGACATTACCCACAAGCAGGCCATTCGCGCCATGGGCACGGTTCTATACTTTTCCCAGGGTGGGACAGAAGAACGCACTCAATCTATAGTGAGTGCCCTTTGAGTTATCTGGCAATTTCAGCTGCAGATAGCCCGGGCCCTATTGCTGATCTGAATAGTAATCACTTCGTCCTGTCTTCCTCTCTGTACAAGAACCTGGGACACTAATAACCTCCCCAGGGAGGGTGGCTGCAGCGTGCGCAGCGGCTGCGGCTGCGCAGTTTGTCTCATTCAGCTTCCTCGGCAGCAGTCTGGATGAAAAGGATTTTTTGAACTTGGCTGACAGTTTCATTTAAAAACAAAAATGGAATAAACTCTTGTTTCTGTTGGCCATAGTGGAGTGATATTTGTGTTTTTAAACAATTGCTCAAAATGACTTTCTATAGAACCTCCATTTTACTTTCTTATACCCTTTCTAGATCTATAAGCAAAGGGGGTTGGCATGGGGAGGAAACCCCCTTTCTAAACAGATACCCTGAAGAAGGACTGTTAAAAGAATGGTTGTCAAGTTCTCAAAATTGGATCCAGCCATTCTTTCATCCAGTCTGTGTTTACTGTTTGTACAACTGGATGTCAGCAGCCCTGTCTGATATCAGCGGCCCTGTCTGTCCTCAGCGGTTTCCATTCAAGACAAGATTCTCCCTGGTTTCTGCCTGGGGATTTTTGGGCCCTTGCTACCATTGGTCCCTTTTCTCAGCCATTCCTCTTGCCTCACTCCCCCCTCTGCACATTGTGCTGGGGTGCAGCACACCCCAGGAAAGAAGGGGGAATATCCAGCAGAGAGTTTGGCAGAAGAAGTGGCCAGGGGCTCTGTGAAGCTTGGGCCTCCTTGTGGACTTCCTGCTGCACTGTGTCTGTCCCCTGGCCCCTGGGAGGTCACAGATCACTGCTTCAGGGTCTCCTGGAGAGGTTTCCATTCCTACAACTAAATTTATTCCATCGGAGTTTTTTCTTTGCCAAAGTCTAATTGGTGCCATCATTATGTCACAGGGAATGTTATGATTTTAATCAAAAGCAGTAAACTAGAGAAGACAGCCTGATAGCCTTCCTGTCTGTCTCAGGGCTCAGGTCCTTAGGAAAGGCCCAACAAGGTTTAATTGTGTGCAGTTGCCACCAATGTGGACCTCCCAGGGCCTTCAGAGAATAAAAAGAAAACTGGGCTGCCGAAGTGGTGCGGAGGCAGTGCACATCTATGAACTGTCTAAGCAGACAGAATGAGTTGTTTTGCATTGCCTTCCTTCCAGGGCCTGTCTGTTCACCCACCATGGCTCCTCACCAGCCAGCAGGGTGAGGTTTTTGAATGAATGGATTAGTGAAGTATGCAGTGCCTGTGTGTGGCTCAGTGCCTGTGTGTGGCGCAGTGCCAGGTTAGTGCTGCATAGAGCTTCTCCTTTGGTGAGCTGACTGTCCTTTGGGTGTTTGGGGACATGGGAAAAAATACAAAAAGGAATTCATGTTTATAATTTCTTCCAACAAAATGCATATCTGATGACAGAAAGATCAGAATGTCTGTAGATAAAATTAGAGTAGGGAGGTTTTTTTTTTTTTTTAATCAAGTCTTCAAAGTAAATCATGTTTTGCAAAATTACCACAAACTTGTGGATGTTCTCATGATTCTAATTTGGAGTATATTCCTTAAATAAAGGACATCATGCTTGATCCTATGTGTTTTGAGGCCTGTATCTATACTTATACAGATATATGTTTATCCAGTGTTATCTAAAAATGTAAGCATGGTAAGTGAAAAGTCATTTGTCAGTTACATAGATTTTCCAACTGGCAATTATGTAGAGGAATAAAACTTGCAATAAATGTAACCAATCGGCATTTCATCTAATTATTGCCGAGTACTTGGGATTTTGTGTTTAGAGCGTCAGATCCCTGGGTCCTGTGCTTGTTTAAATCTGTCAGTTAAGGCACAAGCATCTTCCCCAGCACACACGAAGCATCCGCAGGCCGTGGACGGCTTCCTGACAGGGAGGGACGGCCCGGAAGGCTCACGGCCTTGTTGTGAGCTACAGCACTCCCAGCTCTGCCTTTGGTGCATGTCGTGGCATAGCTTTACACCCGGTGCCTGGTGCAAGCAGTCCAAGTGATCCCAAGCAGAACCATAAAAATGAGTGGCTGTGTTTGTTTCCTGGGGCGGCCAGCTCAATGTACCACAGACTAGACAGCTTAAACAACAGAAACGTATCCTCTCACGGTTCAGCAGCTGGAAGTCCGAGATCCAGGCATCAGCAGGGTTTGTTCTTTCTGAGGGCTGTGAGAGAAGGGCCTACTCCAGGCCTTTCTCTATGGTGTATTTACATGGCATTCATGTGTGTGTGCGTGTCCAGATTTACCCTTTTTCAAATAATGCACTCATAACGGATAGAAGCCTGCCCTATTCCAGCATAATCTCATTTTAACTAGTTATATCTGTGATGGCCCTATTTCCAAATGTGGTATTTGGGAGGCTGGGGGGTGGGGTTAGTCAACTTTCCATCACTGTAACAAAATACCTAAGACAGTCAACTTTAAAAAAGGAAAGGCTCATTTTGTCTCACCATTTTGGAGGTTTCAACCCCCGGTCGACTGATTGTTTTTCATCTATGGCAAGGAAGCACAACATGGCAGGGAATATATGGAAGATCAATCACCTCAGGATAACTGAGAGGAAGAGAAAAAAACTAGCATTCCAAAATTCCCTTGGAGGGTCCACCTTCGATGACCTAAAACTTTCCTCCAGGTCTCACCTTTTAAAGGCTCCACCACCTCCCAATAGTGCCACCGGCTGGGCACCAAGCCTTTAATACATGGGCCATTGGAGGACATTCCAGATCCAAACCCTAGCAGGGGGTTGACTTCAACATGTGAATTTAGAGGACTTCAATCCATAACACCTGTGAACAGTGCTGCCTATGCTACATGATTTAAGATTGGGGAAGGCTCCCCCCAACCCAGCCTCCATCCTCCCTGCTCCTTCCCAAGTCTTCCTTTCCCCTTCACCTACAGGTATCTGAAACTCATCACTTTCCATCTTGAAGACAGATGGCTTTGAGATCTCCCCACACTGCAGCCATGCCCAAGAGACACAGCACTAAGCTGTGTTCAGCTAACTCTTTAGCCCAATGGCTCTCAACTTGCCAAATTCCAATCAACGTATGATTTTTAATAAAACTGCATGTACATCCCATTATCCTACCGTGTATCAGAAGGGAGCCTGGCTTGGTCATCCACATTAAGTGATGATAGCTGCCATAACTTACAGTAAGTAAGAGGTGAGAGGCAGGAAGAAGAGCCCAGCCAGCATGCTCAACCTTCCGGATATGTGATGGTCCCACTAGCACAGTGACACAGCGCTAAGACCCCAATAACCACAGATGCTTTTTCAGCACTGAGAAGCAATATGACATTGAGGTATTGATTGTTTTGCAATTATTGCTGAGGTTTCTCACTGATTTTTGAATACTTATTGAGATTAACCTGTGAATGTGTTCCAAGGAGTTCCACAAATTAAGATGGAGGAAGTCTGCTTTATTCAGGTCCAGCTTTGCAACTGATGGCTCACAGGTATATGAGGACATTGTGGGCATGGCAGGTGGACGGAGATTAGACAGGAGTTACACCTGGAATGATGCAAAGGCAAAAATCAAAGGCAGCAATATCAGAGCGAGAGGAACCAGGCAGATCTGGGTTTGACTCTGGACTTTGTTACCTCTGTCTGGGTGACTCTGGACAAGTTATCTGACCTCCCTATCTGATCAATATACTTACCATAATGCCTACTTGTGGGGTTGTTAGGAGGGTAAGGCTGTCACAGAGTGTCCAAGAAATACATTAGGTAGCTCTAGTATTGACATCACTCTCCCTGAGCCCAGCCCTGACAAGGCAGTAAAGGCATCAGCTTTGCAAAAAGCTCCCCAAAGGTCTCAGTGGCTATGAACTTGCCTTTGCCACAAAGCTGCTCTTACAACTCGAACAAGCTTGAGTCCCCAGATCCCTAGGCTCCTGACCTGCTGTCAAGTTCTGCAGGCACTGTACGGTTTCCTGAGCAGCAGGGAGGCCAGGGCAGGAAGAGGAAATGAGAATGGTGGAGACTGTGCACACCTGGGCTGGATCAATGGCCACGTTGTAACTCAGTCCTCCAGGGTGGCTTGCTCTATAGCTGGGTTAGTCATCCCCTCACTGGAACATGGCCTGTTTTTCCTACTTTTGTGTGACTTACACCTCTAGAAACTCATCTCTGACTGCCCTCCCCGTGACTGACCCGACCATCAAGATTTATCTCTTCTTCCTAATACATTTGTTTCTCTCTTTGTGTATCTGTCTCTCTCTTTAGTTTTCTCCAGTCAAGTTCAGATGGAAAAGCAGAAGTCCTGGGATGAATGAGAGCAAGTACTACCACAGGAAAGGCCATCTAGGCTATTCTAGAAATGTTTGTGTCTGGATAACTCAGAGGATGCCATCAGTTCTGAGGTTCTGGTCCTAGCAGAAGTGAGGCGTATACTCCTGACAATGAATCATTTACCCAAATCTTATTTGTCAATATGCTGAACCCATCTCAATGGGGACCTTACAAAGGATGCCTTGCCCAAGCTCATTCTGCAGATGAGGAAACTGAGACTTCAGGTGACTTAAGAATTGCTTGTTAAAAGACACACATCCCTGTGCAAACTGACACCAGGGGAATCTAAAACCTTGCTGCATAGACTTGCCCTGTCTCCCCTTGTTTAACCACACAGGAAATTTGTCTCTTGCAGCCTCTACAAAGTATCCCTTTATATGCTCACATGTTTACAAGAGTCACAGACATCTCCTGAAACTGTCTACTGAATGGAAATTTGTTTAAGAATTACACCAAGATGGGCCCCACTGTGTTTCTGATTACATGGTGCGAAGTATGTAAAATTGTAATCCTTACAAGAGTTGTATATAATCTCACTTCTGGAGCACACTGTGGAAAACAAGTGCATACATCTCTGTCTTCTTTTTACTCCTATACTAGCTCTCTTCTTATTGCTACTGAGTACCCGGATGTCCGCTCATCTTGCCCAGCTGCTCTGGGCTCCATGTTTTCACTTTCCACAGCAGCACAGCAAGCTCTAATGCATATTTTGGACATCAGGTACAGCATCTCATCATGTGAATGCACCAACACTTATTTAATATTTTTTGGGGGGGTTCATTGGGGTTACTTCTACATTTTTAATACTTTCAAGTTTTTAAACAATGACACAAGTACCACTGTAGAGTCTATGAGCACTTATGGAGGGTGTTAGAGGTTTTAATCTTAGAAGTAAAAACACTGAGTCGAAAGACACAAATTTCAAACATTCGGTAGATATTGCTAAGTGGTAGGCCCAAAAGGTGCACATCACTTGTGTCTTCCAGTGGCCATGTGTCCGGCACCCTCACCATGCTGAGCTACCTCAGCCCACTCTTAGCTTGGCCAATTTGACAGATGAAACAATATGTCACTGTAGGTTAATTTGTACATAGTGTTTATCCCTGATTTTTACTTCCTGGCTAGCCTCTGCTTCTTGACTCTTTGCTCACCCCTTAACACCTATATGGATGGAAAGTGCCAATAAATCTTTAGCAGAACCTCAGCAAAACATAACTAGAAAAGCAAATGGAAACCAAGTTCACACCCAGCTGTTCAGAGCAAAGATTAAGTGACTTTTAGACTAGAGGAACAGTAGCACGCTTCAATTTGCCCAGCTATGTTTCAGGAAACCATGATGAAAACTCATAACTGAGACACTTTCTGGCTGCCTTGACACAATAGAAATAATAGCAGATGAGACCAGAACACTTGAGGATGCGTCTCTTTCAAGGGAACATGTCTTTCTCCAGCCAATCAGGCAGCTATCTCTGCAAGCATGCTGAGGAGGCAGCCCACATCAGGTCAAACTTGCAGGACCAAAGGTGTGGCTGCGTGCCTTAGCTCCAATGGCCTGCTGTCGCCTCCATATTTTCTCATCTGTTTCCACATCTGACCTGTGGAGCTACTTCTTATCTAGCACAGTGTATATGCTGCCAGGTCCCAAAATGACCTCATATGGGGTGGGTGTTGGTGTCAAGGAAAAGGAAGTCCCTGGGTGAATGGGCTCTGACTATAAGGGGCCCCGGTGTGCCCGGGTGTCCACTCTGTCTGGACTCCTCAGGCAGCTTGACCTGCCCTTCCTCCCACCTTCTTTATTTTAACCCCCTTTAATGAAGCCTGAAAATGAGCCAATTCCAGAACTGGCGAGAAACCTGCTTCATCCAGGTGGCCACAAGACCACCCCAAAGCTGGCTTGGACCTCTGCCCTTGAGAGGAATTGCTCATAAAACATGTTCTATGTTTCTCCTCTCAGACACATATTCCTGAAATTAATATGTCACCACCTTCTCTGGGGTCCCTGCTGATGGATGGAAGGCAAAACCATGTCTTACTCATGTACCCAGCAGCTTTAATTTTTTTTTTTAAGGAAAATGCTCACCCTTGCAGTGCTACATATATATAAAACTAATTTCCACAGATTAGTTTTTGAGTACCATGTTGCTTTTGCAGTGCTTGGCCCAAACATAATTAAGCCTACTTTAACTAAGATTCACACTTGAAAGTTGTAAATAATGTAACTCATTCAACCCCTTTCAAAAAAGAGGAAACGTGAAAAGCTCATTAGTGTTTCTCAAGCATTTGTTCAGAAATTAATTGTCAGTTTTTATTCCCCATCAGAACCTTCTCGACTCTCCTTAGGAGCCATTCCTAAAACCAGGACTTTATTGTCACTCTGGAGCACATTTGCTCTATGACACCATTATAAAAGGGAAAGCTCTTTTCCTTGAGAACTTTGAGGACCAAAATCTGAATGAAAACTTTTTGAAGGCTCTCATTGTTGAGAGATATTAAATATAGTAAGAACACAGGGCCAGAAAGATGATTGAGGAGGAAGGAAATGGTATGGTGAAAACTTAGGTTGGGGGAGACCCTGATGATCCTTTAACTATTCATGCTAATTTTAAAGGAGAAAATTTTAGAGGGAAGAGGACGGCAGTCATTCGTAAGCCCGCCACTTGAAGACGACATCGTTAACATTTGCGCTTTTTATCATACGGTCTTTCTGCACACACATTATGTTTACACTGCTGTGATCAGATTATAGGAATGTAGAAGTCATGTCACTTTGAGGCAATTTGTTTCATGACTGTGCTCCTGTCGCCTTCCTCAAGCCCTGTTCCCGTATTCATTTGACCTACAGATGGTCATGGAGTCCCTTGTTAAGGGCCAGGTCCTGAAAGCACTGGAGTGGACCAGCAGACAAGTATTTTCTCTTAAAGTGCATATTCTAGTTGAATGAACATTGCAAATGAATAAGCAAATTTTGTATGTGATGGGAAGCCACTGGAAATTTGTAAGCGGAGACTGGCTTTGCTTGACATTTTTAAAAATGGGGTTCTTCCATGTGGAGAATGGATCCCGGGGGGAGAAGAGCAGCACAAGGAGAGTGGAAGGAGGTCACTGCAGCCATTGGTGAACAAGATGGTGGCTTGGACTGAGGTAGGGGAGGGAGAGAAGAATGTTTACGCTGTTGGATCAGCTTGCTGATATATGTCATGGATGTTTTGTGGATGTGAGGCAAAGGGGGGACTGGAGGACGGTTGCCAGGATTCTGGCTTGAGTGATTTGGTGGATGAGGATGCCAACTACAGAGGCAAGAAAACCCAAGAACAGCGGGAGTGAAGGGAAGTCAAGTCCTGTCATGATAGACGAGAGGCCCATTAGACAGCTGGTGGATATGTCAAATTTTCAGTTGGTTGAATGGATCTGGGGTCTATAGCCAGATTGCCAATTGAGAATTACTGACACATGGACAGCATTTATGGCTGTGGAGATGGATGGGGTCACATGGGGAGACAGAATGATGGAGAACAGAAAAGCCCTGTGAGAAGAAGGCTCCCTAACTTTTTAAAAGCTGAGCAGAGGAGAAGCTCATATGCCATATCCCAACCACAGGCTCCCTGCTTCCCCTAGACATTGCAGAGGTTATGTGAAACATCAGTTAGACTTTCTTATCAATAAATGGAGCCTTTTTTTTTTTTTGAGCAGTACTGGGGTTTGAATTCAGGGCTTCATGATTGATAGGCAGCAGCTTTACAACTTGAGCCATGCCTCCAGCCCTTTTTGCTCTGGTTATTTTAGAGATGGAAGACCATGGTTTACACTTTCTGCCAGAGCTGGGATGACAGGCACATGCCACATCACCCAGCTCTTGTTTGAGATGGGGGTCTCATAAACTCTTTGCCTAATCTGACCTCTAACAGAGATCTTCTCAATCTCAGCCTTCCAAGTAGCTAGGTTTACAGTATGAGCCATCAGCACCCAGCTAAATTATGCTGTTTTTGTTATATTCTGGACCCTTTTAAACTTATGAAAGTCAAAGCAATATTCTTTAGTTTTGATTTGAAAGGTGGCAGGTTATATATTGATAATCCAATATTTAAATCATGTAAGAAATACATTTAAATTATTGTATAAGTTCACATAATAAGATATTTTACTTTCAAGAGCTGCTCTAAAAAGTTGGTGAGCATTTTCATACCATCCTATGTATTCCTTTTATTTTGAGAGAGGAGCTTGCTTTGTAGCCCAGGCTGGCATCGAACTTGCAATCCTTCTGCCACAACCTCCTGAGTGCTGGAATTATAGGTGTGCACCACTAAAAATGTAGCTCCATTCTATGTATATTTTAAATTTGCCTTTTGGAACTTACATTTATTGGCCAATGGATTATTTAAAAGCATGCTGTTTAATTTCCAAGTGTTTAGAGATTTTCTAGTTATTGAGTTTTAGTTTGATTTCATTATGGTCAGAGAACATCATCTATATGATTTCAATTTCCTTAAATTTTTTGAGCATTGTTTTATGGCCCAGCACATGGTGTGTTTCGATGAATGTTCTATGAGTACTTGAGAAAGCAGTGTATTCTGCTGCTGTGTGATAGAGGGTTCTCTGTACGTGTCAATTAGATCCTATTGGCTTATTGTACTCTTGGGATCTTCTTTGTTTTTGCTGATTTTCTTTCTAGAAATTCTATCAGTTCCTGAGAAGGGAGTATTGCAGTTCCCAACAATAGCTCTGGGTGTGTTAGTTTTTCCTTTGAGTTCTATTAATTTTGTTTTTTCAATTTTGAAGCTCTGTTATTTGGTGTGTATACATTTTAGGATCAGTATGTCTTCCTTGTGGATTGATTCTTTTGTTACTAAGTAACCATTATTTATAGTAATTTTCTTTACTCTGAAATCTATTTTATTAGACCTTAACAGACCTACTACTATTTTGTAATATTAATGTTTGCATGTTATATCTTTACTTATACTTTTGCTTTCTACCTATCTTTGTCTTTGAATTTCAAGCAAGTTTCTTGTAAACAGTGAATAGTTGAGTCACATTTTCAGTCCACAAAACCAAACTCTGCTCTTTAATTAGTGTATTTAGACTATTTATATTTAAGATAGGCTGGGTGTGGTAGCTCCACCTATAATCCTAGCTACTTGGGAGGCTGAGAGGGAGAATCAAAGTTCAAGGCCAGCACAGGCAAAGTTAGCTGGAGACCCTATCTGAAAAGCAGCCTAAAAGAAAAAGAAGTAGGGGCATGGCTCTAGTGGTAGAGCCAAGAACAAGGCCCTGAGTTCAATCCCCAGCTCCATGAGCACACACATGCACAATTACTGATAAACTAATCCTGCCATTTTATTATTTGCCTCCTGCTGCTTCTCTGTTTATCACTTGTTGCCATTCTGTAGATTGCAACAAATTTTAGGGTTTCATCTTGATTTCTTTATAATGTTCCTGATGTATCACTGCCTTTTGTGGGTTGCTCTAAGTATCACAATATGCCTACATGACTTATCATGGTCTATTGTCAAGTGGGGTATGGAAACCTTACCGCCATTGAAGTCACTTTCCCTCCTCATTTACTTAGGTGTGATAGGGCATTATCATTTTTGTGTCTACAGTCAAATACATTCATGAAACACATGAGAAAAATGACCTATCACATGTGCTCTTCTATGTTCTCTTTCTATTGCTTTTCCCTTCCTTTCTGGTGCTATAAGAGTCTTGCTTTTATCATAGCCCTCCCACGTGAGAAACTTGTTGTAGCTGTTCTTTAAGGAGAGGTCCACTGACTGCAGATTCTTTTAGTATTTTGTCACCTGACAACAGGCTTATTTCCCATTTATTCTGAAGGATAGTTTCACCATTTATAGGATGTAATTGGCAGTTCTTTTCTTTTGGAACTTGAAAAATGACCCATTTCTTTCTGACCCCCCCCCCCCTGGTTTCTGAGGACGAGAAATCTACTGTCATACAAATTGGTATTCTCCCATAGGGAATGTGTCATTTTCCTCTGGCTGCTTTTAAAGAATTTTTCTTTGTCTTTATTTTCCCTAAGTTTAATTATAATTTTGTTCTGGCATAAATGTCTTTGGACGAACCTTGTTTGGAGTTCACTTAGCTTCTACAGTTTATAGTTTTATGTTGTTTGCCAAATTTGGGAGGCTTTCAGTCACTATTTCTTTGAATTCTCTTTTAGTCATAGAGTTTCACTGGGATTGATGTTGCAAAGGTCGAATCTTTGTTACTGTCACACAGGTCCTCGAGGCTCTGTTCTTTTTCTTCCTTTTTAAAAAAATTAGTTTCTCTTTGTTATTGAGATTGGATTAAATCTATTAAACCTTCCTCAAGTTTACTGATTTTGCCCTCACTCATCCCATTCTGCTGCTGAGACCATCCAACACTGTTTTTTTAATTAGCATGTTTTTCAGTTTTGTAATTTCTAATTGGTTCTTTTTATAACTTCTATTTTTTGGCTGGAATTTTTAATTTTTTTCATTTGCACTTGATTGTTGAAGCATTTTAATAATGGCTGCTTTGAAATCCTTGTCGAATAGGCCTAGCATCTGATTCATTTCAGTGTTGGCATCAGGTTGGTTGTTTTTTTTTCTTTCAGGTTGTGATTTTCCTGGTTCTTTGTATGACTAGTGACATTTTTTTTTTTTAATGTATCCTGGGCAGTTTGACTATTATGTTGTTACTATCTTTTTTCATTTTGGCCTGTAGGCTACATTTGTGGGCTATGGTTGTAATGACAATTTCATTCCCACAGCCTCTATGGTGCTCTTTTGTTCTGCTTGGTTTATCTGGTGTTGGTGAGGCTTATATTGGTCCTTCCTGGTGCTGCCTAGAAAGAATTTCCCCAAGCTGGAGGGAATGGACTCTCTAGCCCTTGGACATAAAGGACAGTGCTTTCTGGAGGGATTCCTCTTGCTGGTGCACCTTGCCACCAATGTCCTTTGTGGGAAAGGAGTCTCAGGCCTGTGGAGAAAAAAGAGGCTTCCTGTGCTCAGGGCTTCTTTAGGGCAAATTTGCCTTCTAAGTGCCATAAGGCATCCCAAAGGGAAGGAGAACCTCCCTTAATAGCTTTTTGTCAGTGGGGCTCTTGATCCATCCCTTCTGGCATTGCATCGTTTCATCCAGGAGAGGAATGAGCCTACCTGGGTCATTTCCTCTTATATTGGGGTTGGGAATACTGGGGCCTAAACTTGTTTCTTTTAGTGGGCGGAGTGTTGTAACAACAGCACAACTATGTGGCCATGTTGTGCTCTTTTGGACTTCAGTCTCTAAGCAACTCACCTTCTTCTTTCCACCTTTCAGAACTCTCCTTTGATGCTTCTTAAAGAGAGAGTCTTTGGGAACTAAGGATAGGTAAAGTGTTCTTGGACTTCATACTAAAATCCAATTGACATTGGGACCTCAGCAAAGTTAAGAACTTTTCTCTGAAAGGATGGATAGACTAGCTACAAAGTGGGAAAAATGTCTCCAAGCCTTAAATCTCAAAACTCAGTCATATGAAGAGAAGGAGAAGACAAGACATAAACTAAGAGAAAATATTTGCCAAAGACCCACTTGGCAAATGACTATCATCCAAAATATAACAGAGATCTCTTAAAACAACAAGAAAATAAACAACCCAATTTAAAAATTGGCAAATGACACTTCACCAAAGATATACAGTTGGTGAAAAGGCATGTGAAAAGATGTTC
Organism: Castor canadensis; assembly: GCF_047511655.1. NCBI lineage: Eukaryota > Metazoa > Chordata > Mammalia > Rodentia > Castoridae > Castor > Castor canadensis. The sequence continues at coordinate 86,025,543 of NC_133397.1, read as the reverse complement.
AACATTATATGTCATTAGAGAATTTCAAATTAAAATGACAATGAGATCCTACTCCAAAACACTATAACAATAAGTGCTGGCCAGGATGAGGACGTTCAGTTACTCTCACTCATTACTGGTGGGAATGCAAAAATGGTACAGGCACTTTGACAGATTTTTTACAAAACTAAATATTCTCTTAGCATAGACCTAGTAATCACACTCCTTGTTTTTTCCCAAATGATTTGAAAACTCGTATCTATGCAAAAAAAACCCTGCGCATGGGTGGGGATGGTAGCTTTGTTCATAATTGCCAAAATTTGGAAACAAACAAAATGCCCTTCAGTAGGTAAATGGATAAACAGTGGTACATCTAGACAGTGGACTATTACTCAGCACTACAAAGAAACAAGCTACCAAGCCATGAAGCGAGGTAGAAGAAACATAAACTCATATCACTAAGTGAAAAAATGTCAATCTGAAAAGGATACATTCTGTATAAATCCAACTCTATGTCATTCTGGAAAAGGCAAAACTCTAGAGACAATAAAAACTAAAATCGGTGGCTACCAGCAGTTATGATGAAGAGAAAGATGGGTAGGTAGACTGCAGAGAACTTTAAAGTCAGTGAAACCCCTCTGTATATGTTTGTCCAAACACATAGAAAATACAACACTAAGAGTGAAACCCCAATGTAAACTGTGGACTTTGATCATGGTATCTGTTGGAGGTTTGTCCATCACAACAAATGTGTCACTCTGATGGGGAATGTTGAGCCTGGGGAGCTGTGCATGTGATGAGGCAGATTAGTTATTAAAACTCTGTATTTCTACTCAATTTTGCTATGAACCTAAAACTTCTCTAAAAAATAAAGTCTGCTTTAGCCAGGTTCAATGGCCCATGCCTATAATTCCAGCTACTTGGGAAGCAGAGATTGAGGCAGAGATTAAAGATCACAGTTTGAGGCCAACCAGGCAAATAGTGAGAGCTTGTCTCAACAAATAAGCTGTGTGTGGTTGTGTGCACTTGTCATCCCTGCTGGTCCAAGCTGGCCCCTGCACAAACACGAGGCCCTATTTGATGAATAACTAAAGCAAAATTGCCTGTAGACATGGCTCAAGTTGTAGAGTGCCTGTCTAGTGTGAGGCCCTCAGTTTAAACCCAGTAGGGCCAAAAATAATAATAATAGCATAGAATAATAAAGTCTACTTAAAACCCTCCACTGTAAAACATACTCACTCAATTCAATTAGATAATGGATAAAGACATGAGCAGACATTTCATCAAGGGTATATAGATGGCAAGGAGGCTCACAAAAAAGAAGGTCAACACCATTGACCTTCAAGAAAATATAAATTAGGACTGGAAACCCAGCTCAAGTGGTAGAAGGACTGCCTAGCAAGCTCAAGGCCCTGAGTTCAAACTCCACCAACCAAAAAGAAGAAAGAAAGTGCAAATTAAAACCTTTTCAGATGTATCAGCATGGCTAAAATAAAAGAAGTGACAATACCAAATGTCAGAAAAATGGAATTGCTCCCATGTTGCTGATAGGAACATAAAATGACACAACTACACTGGAAAACATTTACTAGAAGCTGATCATTTCTAATAAAGCTAACAGGCAAAGACCATGTGACCCAAAACTGCACTCTTGGGCATTTATGCCAGAAAAATGAGCACATAGGTTCATATGAAAACCTCTATACTGATGCCCATGGGTGATTGGCTGAACAGACTATGGTGCAACTCACTCAGTGATGACCAGGGAGCAAACACTGACTCATGCAACCACATGGACAGCTTGCTGGGTTGATTCCAGGGGGAATTAGGCTGAATGAAAAAAAGTCAATTCCGAAAGGTTACCTTTCATATAATTCCACCTATATAATTTTTTGAAACTAAAAAAAGTAAAGAATTGGAAAACAGTGGTCACCAGAGGTTAGGGGCAAAAAGAGGTCAGGGGAAAGAAGTGGGTTTGTCTACGAGAGATCAATACAGGGGTCCTGTGGTGACAGAGCTATTTTGTGTTCTGTATCTTGATTGTCATAGGGCACACAAACCTAAATATGTGATAAAATTGTACAGAATTAAACATGCACATACACACTTGCATGTGCACACGCACACACATGAATACAAGTAAAACTGGCGCTGTCTGATGAAGATCAGTGGATTTTACAGTGTCAGTGTCCTGGTTGCGGTATTGTACTGTAATATTACAAAACGTACTATAGAGGGAAGCCGGGTGAAGGCACCTCTCTGTCATTCTGAATGTGAATCTACAACTATTTAAAAATTTTAAACTACTTTAAAAGAAAGTGCACTATTCACCTGTTTGGGTGAACTGAAGCTGTGCTTGGTGTGTGTAGGTGCCCAGGTGTTGGGCAGAGAACAATGCCTTGAGTTTAGCAGTGATGATTTGGGAGTCTATGTGGTACAACTCAGCTATAAGCCTCAGCTCCACCTGGATCCTGTGTGGTAGGTAGCAAGGAGATTGATGGAAGCCCTTGTCATCACTTCCTCCTTCCAAACACTGTGAATTCCAACATCATCCATCCTAAAAGGCAAGAATCTGTTCCACACAAGGCTTTTTCTGTTGATGATACTTTCCACAGTCATTTAATTATTTGTTTGCTTTTTAATGAGAAAAATGCATACATTGTGTTGGAAAATCAAGCGATTCATATGTTTAGATGTTAAATGGACTTCAGTCTTATTAGAATGTCAATAATTCTTTACAGTTAAAAATCAATGTAAAACCTCTAACACGATAAACTTAAATTATTGTGTACCCGTGTTTATGGTGGGTACACCATAATCACAATCAGTTTGTGACAAATCACAAGTCAGTTTCCGGAGTCAGCTTAGGTGCCCATCAATGGATGAGTGGACAAAAATGTGGTTATAAATACACAATGGAGTATTGTTTGAAATCTATGCCATTTGCAGGAAATGAATGTAACTGGAGATCATCAGGCTAAGCAGAATAAGCCAGACTCAGAAAGAATAATATCACATTTTCTCTCATATGTGGAATATCATGAAAAAAATAAGATATGAAACTAGAAAAGGAAGAGAAACAGGAAGAGGGGGAGGAGAGATAAGAGAGAGTAAGAGGGCAGTGAATATGATGAAAGTACATTATATATGTGCATTAAAAAATCACAATAAAACCTATTATTTTATTCAGTTAATATATGCTAATAATGCTGTGTGTGGCAGTGCACATCTGTAATCCCAGCTATTCAGGAAGCAAAGATTGGATTCAAGGCCAGCCCAGGCAAAAAAATAGCAGGACCTCCATCTCAGCAAAAACAAGTTGAGTCATTAACAGAAGCAAAGACAAAAACCACTTGATCATCTCAATAGATGCAGAAAAAGCCTTTGATAAGATCCAACATCATTTCATGATAAAAGCTCTAAGAAAACTAGGAATAGAAGGAAAGTTCCTCAACATTATAAAAGCTATATATGACAAACCTACAGCCAGCATTATACTTAATGGAGAAAAACTAAAACCATTCCCTCTAAAATCAGGAACTAGACAAGGATGCCCACTATCTCCACTCCTATTCAACATAGTAATGGAATTCCTAGCTAGAGCAATGAGGCAAGAAGAAGGAATAAAAGGAATACAAATAGGTAAAGAAACTGTCAAAATATTCCTATTTGCAGACGACATGATCCTATACCTTAAAGACCCAAAAAACTCTACTCAGAAGCTTCTAGACATCATCAATAGCTATAACAAGGTAGCAGGATATAAAATCAACATAGAAAAATCATTAGCATTTCTATACACTAACAATGAGCAAACTGAAAAAAAATATATGAAAACAATTCCATTTACAGTAGCCTCAAAAAAAATCAAATACCTAGGTGTAAACCTAACAAAAGATGTGAAAGACCTCTACAAGGAAAACTATAAACTTCTGAAAAAAGAGATTGAGGAAGACTATAGAAAGTGGAGAGATCTCCCATGCTCATGGATTGGTAGAATCAACATAGTAAAAATGTCGATACTCCCAAAAGTAATCTACATGTTTAATGCAATTCCCATCAAAATTCCAATGACATTCATTAAAGAGATCGAAAAATCTGCTGTGAAATTTATATGGAAACACAAGAGGCCACGAATAGCCAAGGCAATACTCAGTCAAAAGAACAATGCAGGAGGTATCACAATACCTGACTTCAAACTATATTACAAAGCAATAACAATAAAAACAGCATGGTACTGGCACAAAAACAGACATGAAGACCAGTGGAACAGAATAGAGGACCCAGATATGAAGCCACATAACTATAACCAACTTGTCTTTGACAAAGGAGCTAAAAATATACGATGGAGAAATAGCAGCCTCTTCAACAAAAACTGCTGGGAAAACTGGTTAGCAGTCTGCAAAAAACTGAAACTAGATCCATGTATATCCTATACCAAGATTAACTCAAAATGGATCAAGGATCTTAATATCAGACCCCAAACTCTTAAGCTGATACAAGAAAGAGTAGGAATACTCTGGAGTTAGTAGGTATAGGTAAGAACTTTCTCAATGAAACCCCAGCAGCACAGCAACTAAGAGATAGCATAGATAAATGGGACCTCATAAAGCTAAAAAGCTTCTGTTCATCAAAAGAAATGGTCTCTAAACTGAAGAGAACACCCACAGAGTGGGAGAAAATATTTGCCAACTATACATCAGACAAAGGACTGATAACCAGAATATATAGGGAACTTAAAAAACTAAATTCTCCCAAAACTAATGAACCAATAAAGAAATGGGCAAGTGAACTAAACAGAACTTTCTCAAAAGAAGAAATTCAAATGGCCAAAAAACACATGAAAAAATTCTCACCATCCCTAGCAATAAAGGAAATGCAAATTAAAACCACACTAAGATTCTACCTCACCCCTGTTAGAATAGCCATCATCAGCAACACCACCAACAACAGGTATTGGCGAGGATGCGGGGAAAAAGGAACCCTCTTACACTGTTGGTGGGAATGTAGACTAGTACAACCACTCTGGAAAAAAATTTGGAGGCTACTTCAAAAGCTAGACATTGATCTACCATTTGATCCAGCAATACCACTCTTGGGGATATACCCAAAAGACTGTGACACAGGTTACTCCAGAGGCACCTGCACACCCATGTTTATTGCGGCACTATTCACAATAGCCAAGTTATGGAAACAGCCAAGATGCCCCACCACTGACGAATGGATTAAGAAAATGTGGTATCTATACACAATGGAATTTTATGCAGCCATGAAGAAGAACGAAATGTTATCATTCGCTGGTAAATGGATGGAATTGGAGAACATCATTCTGAGTGAGGTTAGCCTGGCCCAAAAGACCAAAAATCGTATGTTCTCCCTCATATGCAGACATTAGATCAAGGGCAAACACAACAATGGGATTAGAATATGAGCACATGATAAAAGCGAGAGCACACAAGGTAGGGGTGAGGATAGGTAAGACACCTAAAAAATTAGCTAGCATTTGTTGCCCTTAACGCAGAGAAACTAAAGCAGATACCTTAAATGCAACTGAGGCCAATAGGAAAAGGGGAACAGGTACTAGAGAAAAGGTGAGATCAAAAAGAATTAACCTAGAAGGTAACACCCACGCACAGGAAATCAATGTGAGTCAATGCCCTGTATAGCTATCCTTATCTCAACCAGCAAAACCCCTTGTTCCTTCCTATTATTGCTTATACTCTCTCTACAACAAAATCAGAAATAAGGGCAAAATAGTTTCTGCTGGGTATTGAGGGGGTGGGGGGGAGAGGGAGGGGGCGGAGTGGGTGGTAAGGGAGGGGGTGGGGGCAGGGGGGAGAAATGAACCAAGCCTTGTATGCACATATGAATAATAAAAGAAAAAGAAAAAAAAACAAGTTGAGTGTGGTGGTACATGCCTGTAATCCCAAATACTCAGGAAGTGTAAGTGGGAGGATTATGGTCCAAGGCTGGTCCTGGGCAAAAAAAAAAAAAAAATGTAAGTCCCTATCTGAAATATAACTGAAGGCAAAAAGGGTTGGAGATGTTGCTCAAGTAGTAGAGTATTTGTCTAGAAAGCACAAGGCCCTGAGTTCAAACACCAGTGTTGCCATATAAACATATATATTACATATATATATATATATAATATATTCTCTCTGTATTAGCACATATATATGCTAATAAAACTGTTCAAAAATAATTGAGTGTAATACTGATGGAGAAAGATGGCAGTGGAAATGCATGGTGAAATCTGTGAGTAGTCTATTTATAACTACAAATAGCTCAGACAAATCTATCTGAAGAGAAGCTTTAATTAAACCTTTGGTAACACAAAGAAACACCAAGTCAGTAATCTTGCACAGAGGTCAAAATTCTACAGGCTAATGAAGGAAACGTGTGGACACTTTTCTCACCCTGTGTAGCTCACCTGGCCTCCTCCCCAGGGCTCATTTTTTAAAAATTCAGTATCACATTATGTTATAAACATTTCTCCAGGTCAGTAAACTCTCTTAATAATCATAACTTTGCTGCCTTTACAATGCTCAGGGGAGTAGCACGTCATCTTTTTCCTACCATCAGGCATGCGCTTCTCTGCCTGTCTTTTATATCCCTGATATCGATCATGGGCTTCTGCGTTATTCCCGGGAGAATTACCAGATGATAAAGAATGACTATCTTAATGTAATATGATGCATCTTTGTCCATTTTTCCCCCAAAAGTGTTGTGTAAATTTACATGCTGTAAAAGGGGTTCTGAAGCCTCTCGAGAGCTAGTTAGTGGTGTGTGTTAGCAGAGAAACGTGCCAATTTCACGGTGGAGAAGTGGTATCCCATAGTTCTTTTCATTTGTTTTTCCTTGGTTGCTAGGTGGGTAACACTCTTCCCCTGAGTGTCTTTTAACAATTTGAAGTCCTTTTGGAAAATTGTTTGTGTCTTCCAAATAATGCCCATGAGTGATTCCCTCCATTTTAGTGATGCAAAACTTCACTGAGAAGCCTAACTCTAAGTTACTTAATCCTTTTTCTGCTGGTGGCTATGGATTGTTTATAAATTATAGCATTAGGGATTAATTCTTACATCCATACAGGAAATGTGAAGAAGGAGGCTTCTGTGTGTTGGTCACTACACCCACAGCAGTGACCCGACCAGACCCTGCAGATAGGAGAGACATACCTTAACCAGATAAGCCCATGACATATCCATAGGACTGAGGCACTGTGAAGAAGAATAAACAGGCTAAGAGAAATTGAGGCTGGGAAGGTGGCATTGATGCTGTTTTGTGGGGAGTGCTCTGAGAAGGTCTGACTAAGAAAAGGCCAGAAGGAAGTAAAGGAGCAAGTCAGGCAGGAGTTGGTAAGTAATCTTGGTGGAAGTACTTCAGTGAGAGGGCATAAAATGTGAAGGCCCTTACGCAGGTACTAGAGAAAGGACAAGGGGGCCCATGTGGCCAACTAGGAGATGGGGGGAGATGAGATCATAGACATCCAGGGACCAGATTGTACTGTGAGAGATGGAAAGCCGTTGGAAGGCTTGAATCTTAGAACAGCATGGCTGAACAAAGACTGAGGGAAAACAAATGACAGAGGAATATGAGGGGAAACAGAGGGACCAGTTAAGGCCACTGCAATATTCTGCTAAGGTGTAGACAGTGAAAATGTGGTTGGATTTTTTATGTAATCTGAAGAATTGACTGATGATGGGTTGATTTCAGCATAGGAAAGAAAATCAAGGATGGTCCAATTTTTTAAAATTTATTTATTTTATCTCTCTTCCTAGGTTCTCCCCCTGTCAGAACCTGTTTGGCCCTTCTGTTGTTTTTTAGGGGATAAAATACTATGATATTTATTCAAAAGTGGAAAAGGGCACAATTGCTGACTTCTGTTCTGGATGTAGGAAGTTGGAGATGATACTTGATCAAAGGCAGGTGTGAAGGAGGCAGCTGGCTTGAGACTTCTACTCCTGGAAGAGGCCTGGGATGGAGACCTGAGTTCCGAGGCTGTGAGCAAAGGCAGGTGGTGTAGCTCAGTGGTAGAGCATGTGATTAGCTTGCTTTAGGTCCTGGATTCCACTCATAGCACCCCCCAGAAGTTGTGGGTGATGATAAGTAATGACCTTTCCCAGGGCGTGTGTATCCAGAGAGAGGAGTCAAGGTCAGAGAACCAAACCCTGGGCATTCCGTCAACATCCGCATCAAGATAATGAAGAGGAACAAATCTGAGAAGGAACATAAAGGCAGGAGGAGAATGGTGGTTTCTGGGAGCCAAGGGAAGAAAGCATTTTCAGGAAGAGATGGTGAGTTAGATGAGGGCTTGGAACAGAACACAGAGTTCTGGCAGAGACCTTGGCTACAGCTGACACAGAGTGCTGAGGATAAAGTCAGGTTGGTGTGGGCTGAGAAGAGATTGTGAGGAGTGGAGACAGAATATACACTGTTTTGAGAAGTTTGGCCATAACAGAGAGTAGCTCGCAGGGGATGAGATATAAGGCTGGTTCTTTTATCTTCCTTTTTTTAAAATTGGGAGTTTTTTCAGTATATTTGCATTCTTGTGTAGAGAGAGAGAAAGTTATGCTTTGGAATAAAGAGGGGACACTTTACAGAGTGAAGTCATTGAAAATGGAAAAGTATAGACTAAGCTAGGGTCAAGATCAGGTCCAGATTTGGGTGAGGGAGTAGGTGTGTTTGTGGTTGCTTGAGGAATTTCTTTCTGATAACTTCTGTCTTTCCAGTGGAGTAAAGAGCAAGTATATCGGCTGAGAGATTGACGGGAGACGAGTCACCAGACTGAGTGAATGAAGGGAGACAGGGTTGCTCAGTGGCCAAGACCTTTCAGCCAGACCTGTCTGCAGGCTGTGATTGTCCTCATACTCATCCAGCTGCTCAGTTGCAGGTGTGAAGAGGTAGATTTCATCATGGTTGGAGTTTTGCCAGGAAAGTCTAGTGCAGGGAGAGCACCAGAGATTCCAGAGCATAACCACAGGAATGACAGGGTCCCCTGGAAGATGAGTCCAGTGAAGAAGAAGGCAAAAATATAAAGTAACTTCTGTGATGATCTTTTCCGTGACCATAGCTTTTCCCGTATTCCCATCTTTTGGCAAGAATGACAGTAATACCTAAAGGAGTATAAGCTTACAATTATGAGAATTTAAGGGTTATTGTGTAAAAATTGATCACTTTAATAATTAGCTCCACCAACCATGGTGGTACACACCTATAGAATCGTAGCCCTTTAGACCCTGAGGCAGAAGGGCCCTGAGTTCAGGACAGCCTAGGCTACACAGAGAGACCCTGTCTCAGAAAATAGCTGCTAGCTGATTTCTTATGAATTTGATTCAGCAAAGTGTGAACTTTGCTAAGATATCACCCAGGTATAATGCTTTTAAAACAAGGATAGCAATATTCTGGGCATTGAGCTTTGTTTATTACACTACCTAGAAAAAAAGAAGAAAAAAATTTCACTTCAAGCTGCCTAACCACCATGATTTCCTTGGCCCCACTTGGCACATTGAGTGGACCCTGCAGACTATTCCACAGTTAACCAGGTGTTCAGGTAGGACTGGGAGCTACTTGAGTCAGGGAAGGGCAGGCAGGGTAAAAGGCATTATTACTCAGCCCTTGTATCAGTCAGCTTTTTGTTGCTGTAATGAAAACCTGATGCAGGCTACTTATGAAACAAAAAGTGACTTATTTAGCTCACAGTTTTAGAGGCTAAAAGTCCAAACAGCACAGCACAGTCTCTAGTGAGGGCCCTATGGCAAAGGGCAGGACTGCTTTGGGGAAGAAAAGATCACAACTCAAAACAGAAAGCCAGAGAGCCATTCAGAAGTTGAGCCTGTTCTTTGGAGAACTACCTTAATTCCTTCTGAAGGCAAGTCCTCAACTGACCTAAGGACTTCCCCCCACCTCTTAAAGGTTCCGTACAGCCACCCTGGGGACTAAGCCTCTAGCACATGAACTTTTGTGGGGACATACTCAAATCCATCCCCTTGGTGAACAAATAGAGAAACTTCTGCCCCTATGTAGCTTACAGTCTAGCGGGAGTTAAACACAAAGCCATGGAGATGATAGTGTTAAGCGGTAGGCTGATTGAGTGTGACAAACTTGGAGTAAAGGGATGAGCCCATGAGTATTTGGAGGAAGCACGCACAGCAAATACGAAGGCAAGAATGTTAGTGACGTGTTTAAGGAGACACTGAAACTGGTGTAGGTTGAGAAGTGTGGTTCTGCTCTGGTCTGTGTGATGGGGAATTACTGAGGAGAGCAAGGCAGAAGCAGAGGGAGATGCAAGGAGACTCCTCTGGTCACCTAGGCAAGAAGCAATGGTGACTTAGTCAGCAAAGGAAGCCATGGGCACCATCCACTTCTCTATACAGCTCTCATTTTGCTGCCAGCTCCATGGGGGGAAGAGACCTACTTGATTTTAAGATAAGAAAAGTCCAAATAACTGATCTTCCCTCAGAAGTAAACTGAGAGAACAAGAAAAAAAAAAGAGGAGTATTCCAAGCAGGAAGGCTGTGAATGACTATAGTTTAGAAATGTGATACTTGGTTAGCTTGTGCTATTATGGAAGCTGAGAAGTCCAAACCCAGGGGAACCAATGGAATAGTTCCAGTGAGTCTGAGTCCATGTCCAAGAGCAAATGAAGACAGATGTCCTGGCTCAGAGGAAGTGAGGCAGAGAGTGAAAATTCTTTCTTGCTGAGCCTTATATTCAAAACCTGGATGAGCTGGATAGACCCACCCACATTGGGGAATGAAATCTGCTTTATTCAGTCTACTGATTCAAATGTGCATCTCATCCTGAGACACCCTCACAGACAGGCATAAATAATGTTTTGCCAAATATCTGGACACGTCATGGTCCTGTCAACTGACACATAAAATTGATCACCACATGGTGCTTATTCGAGTTAATTTACTTGAGCAATGTCATATAGCATATTAATAAAATAAAGAACAAAAACAACATGTTGGTAGAGGCAGGGAATGTCTTTGATGACATTCAACACTCCTTCATTACAAAAGTTCAATCAATTGGGATAGAAAAGTACCTCCACATCCTCATAAAGGGCATCCATGAAAAACTCAGAACTGACATCATTCTCAATGGTGGAACACTTTCCCTGCACTTTGGGACATAACACGGATGTGTGCTCTCACCACTTCTAGTCAACATTGTACTGGAGGTTCTACTCAGGACAGTTAGGCAAGAGAAAGAAAGAAAAGACATCCAGATTGGAAAGGAGAACATAAAACATCTTTACTTTCTATGACATGACTTGTAGATAGAAATCCTAAGCAATCCCCTAAAACTAGTAGAGTTAGTAGGTGAGTCCATCAAGATAAAATATTATTGTTATTGTTACTTCTATATACCTAAGATGAACAACTTAAAAATAAAACCAAGAAGACCATTCCATTTAGAACTACATCAAAAAGGAGTCTTACACTGTTTTCTCTTATTTGGGTATAAACATTAGGGTTCAGAGCCTTAGTCAAGATCATACTGCAAGTGCCCCGTTAAGGTGGAGACATGATGATGCCCAGGAGGGAAAATTTCAAAAACTGATGAAAATTACCTTAATGAAAACCACCTTCTGGTTCTTGTGGGAAATCACTCCCTTCAGATAACACCCCTTCCATCCATAAGGTTGTCCTTCAATGTCTAAAAGTAAGCAGCCACCCATTGGTTGCATTCAGAATCCAACCAATTCAGAACAACTCCCTGACCCCAACTTAGTTTCTCAGGCCTTTATTTGAAGAACCTTAGCAACTCAAACAAAAGTTTGGCTCCTGTAACTAAGAAAATGTCCATGTGAGAGACATTAACAATTTGGTATAATTGGAGTTATAATTCATTTCATACTCTAGACAAATGAAGATGGAAAGAGATTTTGTATCTCTGAGTACCAAAATATAAATTGGGAAGCAAAGGCTGATGGAAATGAACTTTTCTGAATTCTCAATGTTGACTTTGACCCCTCTAATAGTGAATCAAAACTGAAGGAAGATACCTTATTCTTGGGTTAATTTCTGTAGTTAGTAGAGTCTGTATATAATCTTATTTGATCCTTGTAGGTAACTCAGTGAAGAAACCACGAATGCGGATCCCATTTTCTGGGAAGAAAGTAGAACATAAAGAACACCCAAGTCCATGCTGCTATGAAATGATAGAGCCAGGACTTCAGCTTAGGTTTCTAAACTCCAAACCCTGTATTCTTTCAACTATACTATTGTGAAAAGAATTTGTCTACTTGTTCCAGACAGAGGTTTTAAATCTCAGCTAATACTCTTTAATATGACACAATTTGTTAAAAAATTATTTTTAAGGAGTCTCTTAGGCAAACTGAAAAATGAAAGGAAGAAGAGTGACAAGCAGTCCCTTTGTAAATCCATCATTGCAATGCTTAGGTTCATTTCTTGCCCCAACAGGTCACGTCCTATAGAGGATATATAAAATTGTTATGCTAGATGACCATGTTTGAGGGTTTGCTGTTCTAATATAAGACATGTTCTGACAAATGAGTGAAGACATGCTGTAGAACTGGCTCTTACTGGAGGCTGGGGGTGTGTGCTCCAATTCAATTACTATAAATCCTAAGAGAAATGCTGATGATATTAGCATCTGTGCCGTTCAGAGTCAACAAGAACCTGCCTTACTCAAGAGTACCTGTGTTGGTGGCCTGAAAGTGGGTCAGGGATTTTTTTTTAAGATAAACATTCTTCTATTTCCATATTAAACACTATGTAGGTCGTTGCCTACCTAAGGGCTTGGTTGCTATTGAAGCTGAAAGAATCAGAATCATATGTCTTTCTGGTATACACAGGATTCTAGTAGCTGAGAAAGTAGGTGTTTTGGATGTGGGGGGTGGGTGCAGTGTGGGGGGATGGGAGAAGGACAAGAAGGAAGAGCATCCCATTCTGGTGCTAGGTCCTCTATCTGATAAGCAGAGACCTTGCAAGGTGCTACAGGGCAAGCACAGGGTCCCTAAGGTAGGGCACTGATGAAAGAGGAACTCCATGGTTTCATGAACAAGCATGAACCTCATTCCCATGTTGCAGGAGACTTTTTCACCCCTCCATCCTTCTCTGGATGGCAAGGCAGCCTTCCAGGGCCAGGAGCCTAAAAAGTGAGCATTGAGTTGGATGCTGCTGCTGAGGGGCAAGCTGTATCTGGTGTTTAAACAATTGCATTAACGACACGATCTGTAATCTTTCACCTTCTGTATGTCATAGCCTCAAGATGAAAACTGGATCCCCAACTCTGGCAACAAGGACACCAGATGGGGCTGAGGAAATCAGCTCCATATCTGCTAACTAGTTTTTCTGTGATCTTGGGGTTTCCTGACTGCTTCTATTAAAACATTCAAGTTAGAGAAAAGTCTTTCTGGGAAACAAAGGGAAGTGCATAGCTGTATTTTTATTTGAGACATCTGGGGATGTTAGCATGTACCATAAAAGAATCATATTTCCAAGGAGTGAAAAATAACAATTGCACGAAATAACTTTGGCCATGTGACCACATTTCTCTGGGCCTCAATTTCTTCATCAGTAAAGCGAGGAAGATTTGTGCTGGCTCATCTAACAACTGCAGGATTCCCTGGAGACCCTCTTCTGCCTAGGAAATCTGGAGTGTGAGGATGTCAGAGGGAGAACAGCCAAGACTTTGTGGTAAAAACTTCATAAACAGTTTCAATGAGGACTCTGCATCCAAGTGGATTCATCCAATCCCCTGACCACCAGGACTGGGTTTCTCCAGTACCAGTTCCCTGAGGTGGGCTAGACTCCCACCATCTGGCTGACCTTTCCCAGGTTGGACCCAAGATTAAGTTTTCAAAGTGAATGTATCTGAGGCATGTGAGCAGCTCTGGGGCCAAAGGGGCCAGAGTTTACATTCAGGTTCAATGGCTGTCTGCGTGGAGATGTTAGACGATTTAGTTCACCTTCTGAGTCTCTCGAAAGTTCTTTGGTGGTAAAATGGGAATAATCGTCTTGTAGGTTCTACTTCATGAGAGTGAAATGGAGAAATTGCAAGCAGAGGGTTTAGAGTTAGAAATTTCTGCAGTAGGTTTTGTTCTTAACCGCAAACTTAGATAGAGGAGTCTGCAGGGAAGCAGCTGGCATGTTGTGGTTTTAGCCTCACCTTGAAAGTCACGGCCCTCAAATATTTACATGGTCATTATGGGGAAAAGCAGTGGAGCCCGTCTGTATGTCTCCAGAGGTACAGTAAGATCATGGTGCATGAAAGAGGTTATAGTAGTTGGTGGATATGCAAAGTCCTGGAAGAACTTCATGTGTGTGTGTGTGTGTGTGTGTGTGTGTGTGTGTGGTACTGGGGCTTGAACTCAGGGCCTACACCTTGAGCCACTCTACCAGTCCTTTTTTTTGAAGGGTTTTTTTGAGATAGGATCTTGTGAACTATTTGCCTGGGCCTGGCTTTGAACCACGATCCTCCTGATTTCTGCCTCCTGAGAAGCTAGAATTACAGGTGTGAGCCACTAGTCCCTGGTTCTGGAAGATCTTTGATAGTCATGAAATACATAACAGACAATGTGAGGGGCCACCAAATCCCCTTCACGAATGAAAGGATTCCTCTCTCAAATGCTGCAGGGGGGAGGGATCTTAGTCCATTTTCTGTTGTTATAATGAAATACCAGAGGCTGGGTACTTTATAAAGAAAATAGGTTTATTTAGCTCACAGTTCTGGAGGTTCAAGAGCCTGGCACCAGCATCTTCTTGGCTCTGGTGAGGGCATCCTGGTGAATGGTCTCACAATGGTGGTGATCATGAGTGAGAATGGCGTCAGTGTGAAAGGAGGACTTCAGAGAGGTGCCAGGTTTGCTTATAAGAACCCATGCTTATGAAAATTAATCCAGTCCTATAAGACCTTCATTAATCCCTTCCAAAGGTGGGGCCCCTATGACCTAATTACCTTCCACGAGACCCTTCTCTTAAAGGTTCTATCACCTCAGTACTGCCATACTGGGGACCAGGTTTCCAGCACATGATCCTTTGCTGGACAAGCAACACCCAAAGTTTAGTACTGGATATGCTACTAGAAGATGGTCCCTGGCTGTCTGCCTTCCTCAGTGCAGGGGCAGAAAGCCCAGGTCTCACCATTCATCTGGTTCAGAACACCTTCTGAGAGGTCATCCCTGATCCATGGCTCTCTGGGGGTTCGCTGAGGCCTTCACTGATCGCAGCCCAACTTCTCACCCCACCCAATCATGCTTCCTTCTCTTCTTCCATTCATATTGATGCTGGGAGCCCGAGAAGAGCTTGAGGGTCTTCCTTCTGGGAAGCCGGATCAGACAAAAGGAGGTTAGACTGCGCGAACACTGAGTTGACCTGAATTTGTGATGTCCTCTATATATCTGAGGCTGCGTGGTTCATAGCCCCTAAGTTGCACAGGCTGCTCACTAATATGGCAGATTCCTGAGTCCTAGTTTGCCCTCAATGCAGTCACACTGACCTGAATTTCTAGCAAGCTCTGGGATCCTTCTCCCAACCACTACAGAAGAACAGGTGCCTTGGAAGGTGAACCTTGCCTTCTTGACTTAGCCTCAGGCACTGGGCAGGGAAGTTCTGAGCTATCTAAGGTCAGGGTGAGATTTTGTTGGTTTTCTGGACATATAAATGAAGAAGACAGGGACCATTGTGGAGAGGGATCTTTTGCAGAAGCAACTGTCATTTAAGGAACTGTCAGTACTACTGCCTATCTCTTCTTGGTCCAGCATACTGTGTTTGTCTCACCAGAGTGAAATGACTCCAGGTTTGAATGTTTTTGCTGGCCAACCCTGTTATTTCAAATAGATTTTTTTGAGAAGATAATTTATATAGGTTACTTTGAAAAATAAGAGGGTCAGATAATTTCAAATGCAATTATCAAAGGATGATGATACTCATCCAAAAAGGGAAAAACCTTTAATCACTTATTAAATATTTATGTCACTTTATTATTAACTTATTTCAGCAGGAACTCAGGAAAGCACCCAAATTTTATAGCTGGGCTAGTCATTCAGCTCTAACTCCGACCACAAAATAAGAATGAATCATATCAGGAAAAAGACATTCAATCTATAAAGGTGAGTGAGATTTACAAATCTCACTTTTATAGTTTTCTTAATCAGTACTTGAGTTGGATTCCAGCCTTGTAACCAAGCACTCTTTCTCTTCATCAGCCCTTGCACTAAGGGCAACATGCTGCAGAAGGAAGCATGGTCACTGTGAACATCCCAGCTCTGGCAATAGGTAGCCCAGTCACCCTGGGCCAGCTACTTCACACTCCTCCTCCCCTATAAAACAAGGCTAATAAGCCACTTCCCTTGCAGATTTCTTATGGGGCTCAGATGAGCTGGAAACTTCTGGCCCATTAGCAGGGCTGAACAAGTGGATGCACATAGCTGTACCTCAGTGTAGTTAGCAGCCAGCTGCTTCCTCCTGCTCTCAACTTTACAGATGTTGAAATGCCCAGAGAAGGTGGTGAGTGGGAGGAAGAGGCTGTGAAGGTACTTGCCACCTAATATGTGAGGGAGAAACAAATGACAAGTGACGGTACAGGAAGTCAATGCTAAACACAAAATGAACAGCAAAAAGAAATGTTACAGCTTAATAATGCACAAGCACAAGAGCTGGGAGCCCCGGGATGGTTCTCTAGAGTAGTAGTTCTCAAGCTTGCCTGCACAGGACCTAAACAAAGAGCAGAGTCCCACTTCCAGGGGCTCCAGTTGAGTCTGGGTACCTGTACCTCTTGGAATCCCTTGCTTGATTCCAACATGCACCCAGGGGTGTCTGCTGAACTACAGAACCATGGCCCCAAAGCAGGACTTCATACGTCTGGTGCACGAGCAGCATAGGACTCTGCAAGCACTTTCATTGATGTGGTTCCATGAGAACAGATAGCTAAGGGGAGAAGGACTTTGAGCCTCGTCCTGGAGGGCCATGTGACAGTAATGACAGTAATGTTTCTCCTCCCAGAATTCGAGCTCTCTCTAGCCAGGGCTCTATGGCCATCAATGCCATCAATTCTACCGTTATACTGATTCTTTGGGGAGAAACAATTGTTCTCAAAATCAGGGAAATGGCTCACGGAAATGGAGTCTTTCAAAATCATGCAATTTAAGGTAATCTCTCAAACAAAAGATACAAAATTAGCCTCAGCCTAGACCAGCCCCTGGGAAGGAGTCATTAACATTTATTTAGCCTCTTACCAGGTTAGGTGACATGCACCAGTAAGGGGCAGGACTAGCACCCGACACTGTGTCTAACCCTGCCACCTCTTAATCACTACAAAACCCGGGTACTGGCCCTATTCTGAGTCATTAAAGCATTTCTATTTGGACGTTGGTCCCACCGTGGAAATCAAAGCTTTTCTGAGTCCTGAGTGGTGATAGATTCTGTTTCCATCCCTAGGTACTGTGCCATAAGTGTTTGCCAGGGAACATGCCAGCAAAAGTCAGTGGAGCAGGACACTGACATCGTGGGCTAAGCCCACCCTTCAAAAGCAGCCCCTGGGCCACATTCCAAAGCCTGCAAGGGGAAACTCTCAGTGTGCTTGCTCTCTGTCTCCAGCTGAACTGACACTTATGAGCTGGCCTTGCCAGAAAATGCTCTGGGACTTAAGAACTTAGAACTGGAACTAAGTCCTTTTAGGAAGGCAGGAGGCCAAAGAAGATGCTGCTACAGGCAGAGGCAACCCCAAGGCCAGCTGGGAGTACAGCTCAGGGCTGGTGCATGGGGAGAGAGCCAGCAAGGAACTGGGAAGATCTCACTGTCCTGGGAACGCAAGCCAACGCAGGTGACCAGGAGTAGTGAATGCTTGGCCTCTCAACTCAGCCTCATGGACTCTAATTGTCCTTTTCCTTCCTGCTCAGCGTCCATGGCTCAGGGCTCAGCTGTTGGCTCTTTCATTTCCACACCCTCATTATGACTGTAGATAGTCTGCTTATCTCTTCTGTACCAGTTTTTCACCTGAAAAAACAAGGAGATAATTATAACTTCCTTACAGAAGGTCGTGATCGTTAAGATGAGGCATTCAAGAGACTGGACATGGATCAAAGCCTCAGTAACCCACAGCTACACTCATTACCAGCTTTTAAGAAATTTGTATTTCCTTTTTTGAAGTACTGAGAAGTAACACTGCTCACGCTCACAGTGACATAGACATATAAGATCTCAAGTCAGAGACAGGGACCTTGTCCATTCCTAAATCACAGCAACTCCTAGAGCCTAGTGCCCTGCAGGTAGGTGGTCAATGGTCAAGACTGAGGGCTGACAGAGAACCAGCAGTGACATGCTCACCTCATGTGCCAGGCTGAAAGCACTGAGCGCCAGCCCACCGGCGACATTGATGGCTTTGACCTGGGCTGGGGAGAGATGCATGGCTCCCATGCCAAATAGGCCAGGCAAGGCAAGTCACAGCAAGGCTTTACAAGACCTTTCTATTTAAAGGATTCTTCTTAGCACCTCATTGTGAGTGACACTCATGAGAGGTGCTGGAGCGAGCTTGAAGGACTGGTCTGCAGACTGGGCCCTGCGTTCAGCCATGAGTGTGACCGGAAGGGGGCATTCCCCTTACTCAGGTACAGAAGCTTCGTTAGCCAGATGGATGCCCTACATCATCTCTGAGCTGCTTCCCCCTTTCATTGTACCTATCGTAATAGACATTGAAAATACATCTAACATTAACTTTGGCTTTGTTTCCAAGCAACAAATATAGTCAATGAATGAATGAATCAACAAGGTATTTATAGAAGACTCATTAAGGTTTGGGGTCAACCCAAACCTTAAAGGCGTCAGGGCATTTAAGAGAAACTGTGGTTTGAGGTCTGAGAAACTGGTGGTGCATGCCTGTAATCCCAGTTATGTGGGAGGTAGAAATGGAGGATCTCAGTTGAGGCCAGCCCAGGCAAAAAAAATGTAGCAAGACCTTATCTCAAAAAACAAGTTGGGGACTAGGCCTGTTGCCACCTCCCAGCTACCGGGAGGCATAGGTAGGAGGATAATAGTCTGAGGCTGGCACTGGGCAAAAACTTAAGACCTGATCTGAAAAATATCTAGAGCAAAAAAGGGCTATAGGCATGACCCAAGTGATAGAGCACCCCTGAAGCCCTGAGTTCAAACTGCAGTACAGAGAGAGAGAGAGAGAGAGAGAGAGGAACCGTGCCTACAGGTTAGTTCTCAGTCTCTCAAGAGCTACAGTGCAGCAGGTTTCCAATGTCCTACCCACTGCAGTGGCCTCTCCCAAAGCTATCACCAGGTCTCTGTCTGAAACTTTCTTTCTTATGGACCTTGATCTTGGCCTGTACGTACCACTCACCCGTGTAAGGAACTTTCACTCCTTGGAAAAACAGCTGACTCTAAGTAGGAAAGAGCAAGATGGCTCTGGATCATCTTGTCATGCCAGAAAGTAAGGAAGCACTCAAAGAATGGTGGGCACATGGTTAATGGACTCAGAAGACAGAGCCATCTGGGACAGATTCCCACTGACCACATCTGGGACAATTTGAGCATCAAAATAAATCATGGCATTAATAAATTTTAACCCACTAACATAATAAGAATCTAAGTGTCCACCTCTGTGTAAATACTGCTCACTGTTGGGATCTGTTGCTTCCTGCTCAGCTGCAGAAGAATGGAAATCAGACTGCAGCATGTCCTTTCTGGGAGATGGAGAGTGCTCCCTGCCTGTGCTGGGCTCATCTCCGAGGGAGCATCATCCTCTTTCAAACACACTGTGTGTTCCCTTGTTCTGCATAAGCACATGTACATGTCAGTGGCCCTCAGGCCCCACCCCAGTTTTCTGCACTTCAGATCCCACAGGAAAAAGAGGGTGTCCATGTCCTTCCACTGCAGCAAGAAATAGGTTGCATGCAGTCACACAGTCCAAGTCACCTATGCTGGCTAAGAGAGACTGGCACGTTGCGAAGAATTGCAAGGGGCTCAGTCTCACGTACAAGCTCTCTCTCTTCTTGCTGTAAGTAAATGCTCTACTGTTTGAACCAAATGTGCCCATCGAGTGTTCTCAGAAATCATGAACCATGCACTGATTTCTTCAGTGAGTGGCAGTTATCTACCGTCTAACTTTGGTTGGTCACGCTCATTACACTTATCTTGCAACACAGCCTGATCACCAAGTGACATGAAATACTGAGATACATCCAGGAAGAGGAAAAGTCTTTCTTAAAGAATGCCAATTAGTAACTGTTGGGTGATGGACTAAAAGATGATAGGATTAGAAAACAATCACCATTTAAGGGCTGGGGATATAGCTCACTGGTAGAGCACTTGCCTAGCATGTGTGGAGCCCTAGTTTCCATCCCCAGCACTACCAAAAATAAAAATTAAAAAAAAGGAATCACCACTTAGCAACTAGCATAGTAATAATTGATTCAGACAAAGAATCATCAATTTTGAGAAACAGGCAATGACTTAATAATCACCAAGGGAAAATTGGTTAATTCAGCAGATGAAGAGCCTGATAGATCCCACCTCTACCAAAAGATCAGAGTTACTATTACCAGTATGGAACAAGCTGCCAGCAGGTACTAGTACACTGAGGTAGTGTCAGTATTAATTCCTGAATTCAGTCATTGAATGTTGTGACAGACAAATCATTAAGGTGATCTATGTGATCCCCACTTCCTACATTGTGATTCCCCACAATGTATGTTGTGGTTGCCTACATTGGAACTAAAGGTGACCTTCAGTTGCTGAAGGTAACCTCCAGAAAGTAGCCTGTGAGAAATTGAAGCTCCCAGTCCTACAGATGCAAAGGACTAGACTCTGCCAAGAAAAAAGATGCCTCCCCAGTCAAACCTCAGATGAGACCATGACCCTAGCTGACATCTTGATTCCAGTCTTGTGCATCCCTGGGCAGAGAGCTCAACTACACTCTGCCTAACTCCTGATCCACAGAAACTATGGGATAATAAACTGGTGTGACTTTTAGCTGCTAGATTTATGGTAATCTATTATGTAGGTCATTTGTGGAGTTTCCTGACCAGTAAAGAGAAATCTGAGATGCAGCTGTGCCTCTCAAAAAGAAGCACAGTCCACTAACTTTAATGAAGACTGCAGCCAGGGAGAGGGGACTCCAGAGAGCCAGATGAACCAGGATTTTGTAGGTAAACAAGCTTCCTGAGCTGACTTGCACCTTGCTGTATCCACCTGTGAATGGCCCTGTCCTAGAGAGGGAATGAGGCTCCAGGAGTCTTGCTATCCCCCAGATGCAGAGTAGAGACAGATAGGCAAACCCTGTCCACTAGCACTCCTGTTCTCTTGCCCCACTTCAGTTCTGGGTCCAGGACATTGGACCCTAGGATCGGTAAGAAGTAGCCAGTGGCCTTTCAGCCTCTTAGGAGTGAACAGTGCTTTTTTCCTGGAAATCATTCCTTTATTCTCAAGGCTCCAGTTTTCGGGTAACTTTAAGCACATGGTTGGGTGCTCCATTCTTTGCCTGGACAGATGGTGGCATTGTAGCTCTTCTGTAGAAAACCCATCACCAGCGGCATCCAACTTGATCAAATCAGATGTGCTAGGAGAGCCTGTGATTCAGGTTTTTGCTTTTTCAGTCCTGGAGAAAATAGGTGAATACTATAATCTCTGTTTTTCCTAAAAGGGAGACATGAAAATCTTGCATTTATACTAAAAGTGTTTCCACCTTATTGAAATTCAGATCTGAACTACCCACCCAGAGCATGTCCAGAATCCTTTCTCTAATTCCAGAAGCTGTGATCTTGGGAGAGAAGTTTTCCATCTGTGTCCTTGTGATGCTAAGCTACTGCTGCAGTTCATTATTTATTACATCTCTCATTTTCTGTTAAGCCATGATATTTTTTTTCACCAGCTATTATGAATTCAGTCAAGTTGGTTTAAAAATAGAGCTGGCATCCACTTCTGCAGACTGACTTTTTGAACAGCCTATTTTGGGGGGAGTTTGATAATGAGTCTCAAACTCTTTTCATTGTAAGCTGGGCCTTCATACTGTTCTTGATAATGCTGCCTCTTACCAGATACGTGTGTGTACTGAGCAGTCAAAGTCAGCCGTAAAAGATAGGTGTTTGGGGCCCTGTGGAGCTAGGGATGTTTGCTCTGAGAGGCAGGGAGAGGATACTGGAGCATGAGGTTCACAGCAAATCCACATACTCTGAACAGGCAGTTCGTGACATGTGATTTAAAAACAAACAAATTAGCAGACAAAACAACTGACAGTCCACTGGTCTCCTGGTCCCCCAGGGCAGATGGTGCTATGGCAATGACGTGTTAATCAGAGCAAAGTGTTCCAGGCCCACGTGGGCAAGGGAGATGGGCTCTGGTCCCCTTTCTCCATCAGTGCTGGGCTCCTGCTTCTCAGGCATGGGGCATTCAGCTGGCTAGCTCTGCAGGGATCCCTGCCCTTCCACCTGGCAGAGACACAGCTGAGAATACCATGGTGGAGCAGGAGTGGCAGGATGCTCTGGATCTGGAGAAAGCACTGAAGCCATGGTGCTATCCATTCCTCCCTCCTCCTGCTGGGGCAGTTCCTGGGTGCCGATGTCCTCTTGTCCTGCAAATAGAGGCTCAGGGCTGTGAGAGAACTCAAGAAAGGTGGTTCTTTTTATTGCAACAGAGTTGGATCATTTCCCACCCAGCATCTTTTTTTTTTCATTGAAGGTTTTATACTTTAATTTCTGGGAGTAAGTGAATGCTATGAATGAAATTGCCATCCTTTTGAATTAAGCCACCCAGCATCTTGTTTATAGGCATATCTATCAGACACAGAAAGGAAAAGATCAGTATCTTTTATACCACAATTAATGATTCACTTTTCTCAATGAAACATTATCCAGATTATCCCACAAAAATCTTTCCTTATAACAGTGACGCTAAATGTAATGTTGCCAGCCAGAATAGTATCAAGAAATGTTAGTTTGGAATAAACAGACTTATCTTTCCTGTCATACACCATCTTCAATTTAATGAAGTTGTTATTAAGATAAAAATCTCTATTCAATCCCATATCGTACCATATTAACACACACAATTAGTAATGCTTTCTCAGTTATGAGGAAATACAATGGCTGCTTTTAAGCTAAATTACCTTTATCATGAAGGAAACCACAAATATTTACCCAAGTGTATGTTAATTCTTATTTAATTTTAACGCTGCTTTTATCAACCGAATTAACCAATGAATTTTATTAAAGGGAATGTTATTTTAGCAAAGAGCTTCCAAAACTGTGTTCCATCTGCTTTTATTTATATAATTGTGATGGTTTCTTTTTTCTCTTTCATTTAATTTTTAATTAGGAGGAACCCATGGAAAATTGAACATTTGGGCCTAATTTTAGCAGAATTTAGAATATTTAGAACTCTGTTCTTGTTAATTCAGTAGGTGCATGCATTTGAACCCTCCTCCATGTGCCATCTTGCTAGGTTACTCAATAACCTGATAAGGTAACAACAAAATAAGATGCAGTACACACACACACACACACACACACACACACACACACGCACGCACACACACACGCACACGCACGCACAAACCACTAAAAACAACTCACTTTGGTGCTTTTAATTTAGGGAAATCAAGCAATTCCTTTTATAATTTTAGAAATGTAAGTTGAAGTCCAGGCATGGCGGCTCATGTCTATAATCCAAACTACTCCAGAGGCAGAGATCATGGTTCAAGGCTGGCCCAGGCAAAAAGTTAGTGAGACTAATGGCATGCCTGTCATCCCAACTATTTGGGAAGCATAAATGGGAGGACTGTGGTCCAGGCCAGCCCAGGCATAAACACAGATCTATCTCAAAAATAAACAAAGCAAAAGGACTGGGGGCATGGCTCAAGTGGCAGAGCACCTCCCTGCAAAGCAGGAGGCCCCAAGTTCAAATCCTAGCAACACACACACACACACACACACAGCAAGTTGCAGTGGAATGTCATGTTGGAAGCATCTTCAAATTCAGGTTGTGAGCATTCTTCCCAGTAATATATATATCTCTGGAATTGCCCAGAAACTTACGGTGTATGAATTTAGTTGTGGGGTACATATATAGAAGGCAGACTGAAAAAAAGAAAAAGTCTTGGATGGAGGAGTTGCTGGATCTTCTTGGACTAGGACCTTGACTTTGGTTTGCCCAAATAAAATACCACAGATAGTAGTAACAATGACTGTGGGACACCATCAGGGTAGCAGGTTGCAATCAGAAAGGATATGCTTACATCTTTGGGGGTGGTAGAATTTGAGGAACTCTAAGTTTTTACTCGATGTTTGGAAACCTGCAGAGAGAGAGCACTTAGGCTCACCTTTCAGTACTTTTAAGAAGAAGCTAGAGCAATTTGAGAGATGCCTCCAGGTGTAGGCAACAAGCAGATGTCCCTCAATGACCTCAGTAAATAAGGGTGGTGCAGCTGGTGTCTGTACAGCCACCCAAGTGTGCCCCACACTCTAAGCATAGGGACAGCACAGTGTGGGCTATCATGGACACCTGTGCACAGTGATCTGAGGGTAACTGTACAAAGTGAAGAGACAACATGAGATGAGTAGGGCAGGTCCTTTGCACTGGCCCAGACATGCCAGGGGCAACAGGGTAAAAGTGCATTGCAGTTTAGTTGACAGTGAATGGAGTGGTTTGTATTCCCTATCACATGTACTCCTTGCCCTGTGGTTCACAGGCTGCTGATCAGGCCACCTGGCTCCTAGTCTTCATGCTAACATTTGATGTGTAACCTTGAGCAAGTCACATAGTCTCCTTAAGCCTCAGTTTCTTATCTGTGAAATGGGGTAAATACCTGCTTAACCTACAAAGTGCAACAAATGCTTAAGGCGAGAAGGAAAACACAGTATAAAATTGTTAAAATATAGTAGTCCCTCACCTTATCTCCAGGGGTTATGTTCTGAGACCTCCAAGCTGCCTGAAATTATGAAAAGTACAAAATTCTATGGTTTATTTTCTATATTTAAAATAAGGGCTACTTGAACACAGGCACTGCAATATCACCACAATCAATCTGATACTTGAGATAACTAGTAAGTGACTAATGGGTGGGTAGGGTATACAGCAAGGATACACTGGACAAAAGGATGATTCACACCTAGGCGGGATAGAGGAGGGTGGTGTGAGATTTAATCACACAGCTCAAAACAGCATGCAATTTAAAGCTTATGAATCATTTATTTCTGTTATTTTCCATTTAATATTTTTGGACTGTGGCTGACCAAAGGGTAAGTGAAACCATGGAAAATGAAAGCATGGATATGTGGGGACTACTGTAGTTGCAACACAACACAGTGCAAGCTATCGTTATCATTTCTTTTAATAATTGAAATCAGTTACTTTTTATTCCTTCTAAGCCAAAAAGATCTGAACATATTACTGAAAAAATGGATTAGAAAATGTCTGAGACTGAAGAAAAATCACTTCCAGTTCTAGAAGTACCAAAATGGCCATCTCTGAAAATCTACCTCTGTTTTGGAGACTCAGGGCATTTATAATATTATAAACTTGAAATAGGCAAGGGGTATTTTATCAAATTGTAAATAAATAATTTGAATCCAGTTCACATGTATCACCTTCTCATAACAGAGGCATCATTATTTCCATTGAATTATGGCAAGCCACCTGAAAGCTGGGGTTAAAATGGACAGTCTTACAAAATTTTATAGCAGTCCTAAACGACAATGTAATGTATCATGGCCTCTCTGTCTCTTACTTAAACCAGCCTTCACTGCTATGGAAGGCTCATAAAATGGAAAGCTGGCAATTTGTACTTAATCTCTATAAAGATCGTGTGTTTAGGGAAGATTCCCCACTCTGAGAAATGGTGTTTGAGCAGCAGTGTCTTCAGCTATATAAAATGGCTTATCAGAAGTGAACATATTAATTTGACCCCAAGGGAAAGAAGGCGAGACCAAATTAACTAGAGCAAGCCGTTTACATTCTTCATTTCTGAAGATGAATCCTCTGCTTATTTTCATCTGTAATCAGCCATTTGTCCAATACACAAAAATCTCATTTTCTTTCTCTTCAGTATGTGTGCTTTGATATGCCCTGCTTTTAGGAAGTAGAGATGGCTTAAAGTTACATTTGAAATAGGAAAAAAATCAGTCTCCTTATAATTAGCAAATGTAACTAGATTATTTGCAATCAACATATATTTAATGCCTTATTATCCTAATGGAAGTTATTGTAAGTGATGATAAAATTGGCAGAAAGAAGTTATGTTAAGTGATGAGAAAATTGTCATTATTAAGAGATGAAAATCTTTTACCTTCCTCTTGGCTTCCTCGCACCTCCACCCCCAACCCCACCCCCATCTCTAATCTACTCAAATTCATCCCTAATGAGAGAACCTAGAGGAAATATTTATGGCAGTTAGGCCAATAAGGAAAATACCCACAGCTTTTACCCACAGTCAGAACAGATGTTCTGGCCTCCAACCTCTGAGGGTAGAGGTGAGATGGACAGTTAGAAAAGCTCTCAGCCTGCTGTTAGTGTGATTTATGTGTTTTTGCTGGAGGATGCATTGCTCTTTGTTCCTAATCTGTGGTTTTGCTGTTGACCTGTTGCTCCCAGGCTTCGTGTTAGAGAAGCAATCAGAAATGAAATGATTATTCTGCCAGCAGAAGGCAAAGACATACAATGGTGTATATCAGGTAAATGAAGGAGGTCCTTGTGCCAGGTGAAAGGGCTTCTTATCCTCGATGCCATGAAGAAATAACAAGTGAAAAATTTTTCTCCACATTCTGGGAACTCACTACACTGGTCTTGTACTGTGTTCCTTGGCCTATTAATATATATTGTACAAACTCAAGGGAAAATAAATGCACATTTATTTCTAAGTAGGTTAGAACTGAGTTTACTAAAAGCTCTGATGATATCTTCATGCCTTTGGAGATGAGGTTGAGGAGGGATATGCAAATGTGTTTTCAAGGATGAAGTGTGCAGCAAATGGCTGGAGAAGGGCATGTGGGAGAGTCTTTTGAGTCCTGGGTCATAATGTTCTCTAATGAAAACTCAGTGTGTTCCTGGTCACCTTCCCCACTACTTAAGCCCGGAGCTCTTTGCTTCTTCTCCACTTTCTCAAAACTCAGCACCTAGGACAGAGCCTGGGATGCACTTACTGAACACTTGTTAAGGAGGGCACTCCTGAGGTTCACTACACCCAAGTTTGTAAAGACGAGATGGAGAGTCAGTGCTCCCTTTTGTCTACCTCTAGCCCTTCTCATCTTCCCAGAGTCCCTCTTGCTAGTTACCTCTGTCTTTCAAGAGGCCATTTTGGAAGTACTGGGTAATTTTGATCATTTTCTCACCTCTCCTCTTATTCTATATGTTGGTAAATCTTGTCCTTTCTGATTGCAATGTCCTTTTTATTACCTCCACCATGATCCTAGGCCTGGCTCTCTTTTCCCAAGCTTTCTTGCCTCCACAATGCATCTTACAAATGCAGGGTGGATTATCTTCCTCAAGTACACCTGCGTCCATTGCTCCCTCTGCTCAGGAGTTTGAAGAAGCTCTCCTACCACTCTGTCCATGGAACGAAGTCCAGGTGCCTCATACAGGTATGAGATACCCTGTATTATGGAGCTCAAAGTTACTTTTGGATTTACTTTCTCTGGGTACTTGGCCTTTTGAGGGTCTTCTGTGATGCCAGGCATGCTTCAATGCAGATTGTTTAAAATGTAGGTTTTATTACTATTCAGAAGATGAAAGCCATTGAAAAGATGGTTTGTTATTCACAGATCCCAAGGAGCAGGTACATGCCTTTCAGGGATGTACAGGAATGCACTAGGGATGTCAGAAGATAGAGAGAGAAAGGGGAAAACACAAGCCAGAGGTTTTATGTTGGTTCTACAGAAAGGAATGGGGGAAGAAGGATAAGCAGGCTTAGGTGTGGCTACTTTGAATTATTTTTGTGAACTCTGGGATGTAGGGCTCTCCCTACTTTCCCATACCTGGCCCTGGGTTGGAGGGCAGGTGGACAGTGGCCCAGAGTATAAGAGCTTGATCAAAGAAGCAACTTGGGGTGTGCAGTCCCTTCAGGGTCAGGTAGGTCCCGAGATGTCAAAGCACAAGGAAATTTTTTTTTAATTTTAGAAGGTAATTAATACAATGCACTTTAAAAAAATCAGCTCAGTGCCAGTGGCTCACACCTGTAATCCTAGCTATTCAGGAGGCAGAAATCAAGAGGATCACAGTTCAAAACCAGCCAGGGGCAAAGAGTTCGCAAGACCCTATCTCAAAAATACCCAACGCATAAAAGGGTTGGCAGAGTGGCTCAAGGGTAGAGTACGTGCCTATCAAGCATGAGGCCCTGAGTTCAAACTCCAGCTACACACACACACACAAACCCAAATCATTTAACTATCTAATAATGATTAAACAGGTTATACTCACCCTGTTGCTGGGATACCCCAATTCTTAAGACCCACTCTAATGCAGACTCCTATTGCAGCTCCAAACTTAACCTTCATTTGCTAGAAAATGCTCTGGTGATGGGGAATGAGCTGTGGGCTTTCAGGTCTGCTCCCTGGGAGCTGCTGACCCTTAAATTTAGATGTACCCCACTCCTCTGTCTCAGCACTGAAGGCTGCAGTGTCTGAAAGCCTGCTGTGGTCCATTTCCTTTACAATTGGCTATTAAGAATCAAACCAGTCATCTGTTTGGTTAGGTAGCTGCCATTTGCCAATTCATAGTGCTTAAAATAGTCATCTCCAACTATTTTGTTAATTTTTAATAGGCTTCATCTGTGTGACTGGATGCGGAGTCCTAAGAACAGTCACTGGCCCAGCTCCTGGTTATTTAAAAATGTTGCCAAGCCTCCAAAGGCTTTTTTTCCTCTCATAGACTTTTATTCCAACTTTAGGATTACATAAATTCCACCTGATTACTCACTTCCCTGTTTTATTCACACTTAGTCATTAATCAGTTTTATTAAAAACCGTGGATGGTTCAGTTGTCATTACATGTGAAAGTGGTTATTTCCAGGATTTGTGTGATGAGGACTTGTTTTTGAAAATTGTTTTAGTTCCATTTTTTCCAAAAACATATATAGATAATTCACAAAAAGTTAAGAACGGAACATTGCCGTTTCTTATGTATTCCTCAATACCTTTCTTTAAAAGAAATTTTAACTTCAATAGATTACTTCCTAATCCATTAAGAAGTATTAATTGTATTGTAGTAGCTTTTAAAAAATTATATACACATATAATTTTTAAAAATCATAAAAATATTTTTACATCTACTTTTAACTTAAATATCAGATATATGTATATATACACATATATTTCTGATATATACATACACATATATATATTTTACATCATGTGTATGTATCTGACATTTAAATTAAATAGTAGATGAAAAAATACTTTTATGATAAACTTTCCTCCCCTAAATTTCTTTTGTACCTGAGAATTGGGGGGAAAAAAAACCCTCTCAAATTATAATTTTGACATCTGCCACTCATTATGATGGTGTTTTTTAGCACTCTGTAGATTGTTGCTCTGTGCATAGATGCATACAAATGCACATATAAATTATATATGTGATATATACACAACTTAAAGGGCCTCCACCTTTGAGTAGTTAATTACACGTGAAGCACTTAATCCCATAATTTACAATCACTGAACAAAAGATGTAGCATCAGCTAATGTCCCATTTCTCCTTACAGAACACAGTCAGTGAGGAGCAGGGCTTGCCTCTGTGAGTGATAGTAATTTGGAGCACTGATAAATACGTTACGTAGATTTTCTCATTTACTCCTTAACATAAGGCTACGCGGCAGGTCTTATGCTGATCTCCATTTGATAGGCAAGAACGCTGAGCTGAGGCTCAGAGAGCCTGGGCACCCTGTCTGAGTTGTCTAACTGCAGAGCCTTATCCTCTGACTCTGCATAGAGCCCAGCAGCATTCCTTGGGCCACCTCCCACAGCACACAGATCTGCAGGAGCTGCAGAGCTCTGGCCATCTCCTTGAAGACCCTAAGCTCCCTGGGACAGGATATATGTGGACCTTCCTTCATTAATTCCCCCCAGTTATAGCAACGTGACAGACTAAGAGAGTGGTGATGACTCCCACCCACATGCCACATGGCAGTTCTCAGCTGGGGAAAGTCTTGGTTCAGTGGGCAGGGCTCCCACCTGGGAAGCCCCAGGGAGTCAGGATTCCTGGTTTTTACTCTTGGCTCTGCTGTTTGCTTATGACAGTAGGCAAGTCACTTAACCTCTTTGAGTCTCAGCTCTCTCATCTGTAAATAAAGAAAGGGTTGAAATCTGCTTCCTGGGGCGGTTGTGAAAACAAGTGAGAAAATTATTGTGAAAGTGTTTTGTAAACTGCAATTAATGCAAACATAAGGAATTAGATAAATTCCAATTGATTGCAACATATTTAATGCCCGAACACAGAGACCTCCGGCTGCCTACCCTCCAGGCGTCCTTGCCATCCCAGGAACACCAATGTCTCACTCCATGTTGAATAGGTTCTCTGGGAATGCTGAGAATAAAGGTGGATATATTTGGTAATATTATAGGAACTCCAAGTCAAAACCCCATATCGCCAAGTAATTCTGTTAGTCCTGCTTTGAGGCTGCAGAAACCATAATCTCTGTCACTCATTTTTCTCTGGCCATTTCTCATGACCTAGCACTTGCCAAGTTCTGTCATTATTCCCAATAAGTGCACAGAGGCTGCAGAGGTTGGAGAGAGGGCTCTGTCAAGGTCACGGTGCAGGGGAGATGCAAAGGCAGGCTAGCATCGTCTAACTCCAGACCACTGGGCTCTCCTCTCTGAATGCTTCAGGAGTTTTGTAGGGCTGAAAGAGCACCCAGTCCTGTGGGAGGGTGGAGCATCTCACACAGAACTTGCTCATGAAAAAATAAATCTTCCTCTGCCCCCAAGGCCTCCTCACGACTCCTCATTAAGTCAACAGGACAGACATAAATGCCACTGCTTTGTCCTGACTGCCCTTTAGGGAAGGTAGATCATGTTCACGACCAGGACCCATAAAGCTGACATTTGTGGGGAAGAATGTGGCACCATGGACAGAGGAGGACTGGTTAGGCCTGAGGAAGAGAAGAGAACTGAAGGTGTAAATGTTGTGCTCTGCCTGAAGGGAGGGCCTCACAGAAAATGTTCTAAGCTTTTGTTATTCATTGAGGAAAAATTCACATAAGATTAACCACTCTCAAATGTACAACTCAGTGGTTGTCTAACGCAGTGCCCATTAGGACTTCTGGGAAGTCATGCAATCATCTCCTTCATCTAGTTCCCAAACATTTTTACCACCACTTTCTTACTCTGATTTTTGTTGCTATAACAAAATACTGAAGGCTGGATACTTTATAAAGAAAGTAGGCTTATTTAGCTTACAGATCATGGCACCAACATCAGTTTCTGGTGAGGGCCCCATGGCAAATGGTGTCACATGACAGGAGCGCCTGTGAGAGGGGTCGTGTGGCAAGAAAGGAAGCAAGAAAGAGGGCCGAGAATGCCAAAGTTGATTTATAACAATTAACTACCTCAGTAACCAATACATCCTGCCAGGTAGGCATTAATCCCTTCTGAGGACCTGTACCTGTGACCTAATCACCTACCATCTCTTAAAGACCCACTACCTCTCAATACTGTTACACTGTGACCAAGCTTTTAGCACATGACCCTTGGAGGTTGGGAGGACAAAATCAACTATCCAAGGAGGCCCCGAGAGGGGTGGTTTTGAAGCTGGGAATTACAAAGTATATAGCACAAACCTGTCCCATGCTTCCCCTAACACCACTACTACTTCCAGGCAAGTCCTCACAGTGACTCTTGTGGCTTTTGTGTAAGTGGATTACAATGGTAATACCTAGGAAAGGTCCACATATGACCCCACCTTGGGGGTCATGGTGGGTCAGGTCAGATAGTGAGTAAATCTGAGGGTAGCAGGAGTCACCAGGATGCTGCTGGACTCAGGAAAATGGGGGTGCAAGGTAAAGGCTAGAGAGGCCCCAGTTGACCTCTGGGTTATGTAAGCAATTTCTGACTCTAAAAGGCAACTTATTCCAGCTCAGCACAGAAATTGCCTTCCTCGGAACTATACCCATTTTACCTCGCATTACAGAAGCCACTGTGCTTCAGAGTCTCTGTAAATTGTCCATGAAGCAAGTTTGCTTTTCTGTTGGCTCTGTGATCATCTCCAAGGCAGATTCTAGTCTCTTGCTGTTTCTGCCTTGGGCTGATAATGGTGCAAAGCAGGCAAGGAAGGGAGGGAGTGGGAAAGAGGAGCTGGGCTCCAGGCCTTGTTCACTGTGGCCTCCCTGGAGCAGACAACATCTCCAGCTTCCTGAAGTCAAAGCCAGGTGCAGGCACAAGCTGTCCCCCTCCTGCCCACCACCTGCTCCATAATCTCCTCCACTCCGAAGCCAGCTCACGTTTTTAAATTTTCCTTCTGGTGATTTGTTGGGATTTCTTAGTTGCTTTACTGAAAACTCACTTCAAAGAGCATATCCATTCTCGAAAGCAGGTGTACCTGTGTGTTCCTGAGCTATGATGATATTTTACTGAGGATTCCCTAATATTGTGATTATTTAATGGACAAGCTACCCTGCTGAGAATGGCAGCAAATATAACTATTGTCAGGGATTAAAAAAAAAGATGCATTTTCTGAGACACATTTGGCAAAGTAAATCCAGCTTTTTACAAGAAAAGAATGTAATGAATTTTCCTCTATTTTTAGTTACCCATAAATCCCTTTAATAGGTTTGAGCTCAAAACTCCGTATTTGTCTTGGTTGAAGTTAAATCTGTGGATGAATTGACAGCATATTTGTCTAATGCTATGCACAAGGCTCCCCAAGTGGGATGAGAGGTTTGCGGGACCCTGGTGACCATGGTAACCCTCACACGTGCTCAGGAATGGGAGGGGAGGGATTCCTCCCAGCTTTCTTGGGAGCAGACCAATACATACGGCCAGCGCTGTGTAGAATGAGAAAGGTGGGTCCAATATTGACAGTGAGGTGACTAAGTTCATGACATTAACAAACCTAAGATTGTACCATGTCCCCAGCCCCACAGGAGACAGAGGCCTTGGAGACTTGAAAAGTGAACAGGAAAGGGTAGAACTCTTGGCCTTAGAGGTAAGGGCTCCAAAGGACAACACATGAGTAACATCAGAACCCTGACAGGAATCTAGAAGGATGTTGGGTTTGAGGGCTTCCCTTCAGGTTGCTAGGGTTGGGGAGCCCCACTCATGTATTCTTTAGGACAACTAACTTGGGTGAAGTTAGGTTCATGAGCTACGGGTTGTTGTAGCCACTGGTCCCCACAGTTCTTGCCATGCACCGTCTTTGTTGAATAAGCAGAGCTCAGAGCACCGTGAACACTGGAGGTGCTGACACTGCTCTCTAGAGAGGGCATCTGCCCTTCAGTTCCGACATCTACCAGAGCTGGCTTTGGTAAGTGCAGCCAATGTTCCCAGCACTGCTGTCAAATAGGCCTGTCCTTTCTGACTCCTTCTGTCCCTTGAAACCAAGTGAGGTTATACGCCTGTGTGCCTGGCAGACAGACAGAAGGCAAAAGAATGGTGGTATGTCCTCATATGATGCTCTGTGCTTTGTTCCCTTTGGCCCTCAATGAGCAAGTGAGGCAAGGATTTACTCACTGAGAAGTCAAGCTACAGATAGGCTCAGTCACTTTCCTAGGGTCAAAAGCCCGGCCCTTTGACTCCACATCCGATGGGTTCTCTACGGCTTCACCCTCATGAGTGGAGGAGAAGCATGACACTGGTGTAATTTAAGCATATGACCTGGACATAAATGAGTCATTTTAAATCTCCATATACTTTAGAGTGACAATATATAGAGAAAGTCCCCCATGAGTCTGCCCAATACAGGATACCAACAGGGAATTGAAAAACTATCAATTTGCCAGGTCAAAACACTTTTGGGCATGAACTTCCACTAAAGTCTTCTAAAAGGATCTTTGCTACCTTAAAGTTTTTTAAACTTGCTTTTTATTCTCACTCTGTGTGTGTGTGTGTGTGTGTGTGTGTGTAGGACACAACATGAGATCTGCCCATTTAACAAATGTTGAAGTGCACAATATTGTGTTGTTAACTACAGGTACCACGTTGTATAGCAGGTGTCTCAAATTCATTTATTCACGGCACTTTAAGCATAATGGCTCCACCCTGAGCCCCTCGGATGTGGTCACCAGGTGTGTCTGCCAGTGGAGTCATAGCTGTAAGCCTACACAATGCCTGACCCCTGAATGTTCATTGGAGAGGCAACAAAACACACAACTGTTACCTTGGTCCCATTTTTCAGCCAGATATTTTGTTCCATGTAGAGAACACAGGCTTTGAGATTTTTCTGACTAAATCACAGTAAGAAATCTGCTTCAAGTTTTACATTCTAAACCTGCACATTTGAATAATAGTAGGTGTCTGAATCCCTCTCAATCCATCATTGTGCTCATTCCCTAAAGGGCAGAAATGGACCCCCTTACTGTTCTTCCTCTAATGGATGGAAGAATAAAATCTTCCCAAATAGTCCTTCTTTTATGTTAGCAACCAGAAGGAGCAAACAACCCAGATTTCACTTTTTAGGAGAATTAAGTTCAGAGACAAAGACATTTATGTGAATTTTCTGTTTAATTCAGGGTCAACAGAGAAATCTAGATTGATCACAAAAGTAGTTTTCAACTTTCCCTATAGTAGTGAGAAGATCCACATAAACCCTTGTGGATGCCCAAACACTGGCTAATACAGTTGGTAATTGAACAAAACAAAACAAAACCCCAAACTACTGTGTACTTTTGTTTTGATTTTTATTCCCAATGCCAATTGTCAAGGTCTTCTACCTTAGTGAGTGAACATGTATCCATAATTTGCAAAGGGTAGCTGGCTCTGTGAACACATTTCCATGGGGTAATAATTATGAACAAGGCAGTAACTTCCATATATACACGTATAAATCAGCCAAACCAAATAACAACAAAAATCTCTATACTAAATGAAATGAGACATGTTAAAAACAATACATTTCCTTCCTACTTCAGCCTCAGCTCCAAGCTCACCTCTTCAAATATTTGCTTTAGTTATTCTCTTTGGCCATCCAGACCCTTCTCTCCCCTCCTCTGCTCAGTTTATGCCCTAAAAGGCTGACCTCTGGCCCAAAAGACCAAAAATCGTATGTTCTCCCTCATATGCGGACATTAGATCAAGGGCAAACACAACAAGGGGATTGGACTTTGTTCTCATGATAAAGCGAGAGCACACAAGGGAGGCATGAGGACAGGTAAGACACCTCAAAAACTAGATAGCATTTGTTGCCCTCAACGCAGAGAAACTAAAGCAGATACCTTAAAAGCAACTGAGGCCAATAGGAGAAGGGGACCAGGAACTAGAGAAAATGTTAGATCAAAAAGAATTAACCTAGAAGGTAACACACATGCACAGGAAATCAATGTGAGTCAATGTCCTGTATAGCTATCCTTATCTCAACCAGCAAAAACCCTTGTTCCTTCCTATTATTGCTTATACTCGCTCTTCAACAAAATTAGAGATAAGGGCAAAATAGTTTCTGCCGGGTAGCGAGGGGAGGGGGTAGGGATAGAGAGGGAGGGAGCAGGGCAGGTGTAAGAGAGGGGGGGAAGGGTGGAGAAATGACCCAAACATTGTATGCACATATGAATAAAATAAAAAATTTTAAAAAAAAAGACCACACAGCTAAAAAAAAAAAAAGGCTGACCTCTCAAGAAGGCATTACCTTGTTTGACTGGCTTCTGATTAGGTTCAGCCAGTGGGAAAGACTGGCAGGAGATTGGAGGGCAGAAAGAAAGAGAAGTTTGGGGGTTTTCTGTTTTACTCCCTCCACTCTGTGGTGCCAAGTTTAACTGCAATTAGGTCCCACAAATCTGCCTCTCATTTGATCCAAAGTGGCTAATTCCTCTTCTAGTCCCTTAGCCTCATGCCATGGTTTGGATCTTAATCACCCCCTAAAGTCCATATAGTAAAGGCTTGGTTGCCAGCTAGTGGTACAATCAGAAGGCAGTGGAACCTTTTAGAGGTGAGGTTTGGAATACAGGCCCATTACAAATACAGCAATATTATGAAAAACAGCTCATACTAAGGGGAGGTCACTAAAAGAAGGAAGTCAGAAAGGTGGATATGGTTGATGTGCTTTCTATACAAAATGAGTATAAAAAAATCACCATAAGAAGGGGACTAAGGTAGAAAGGAGAGAAATAGAGGGGATAAACCAATTTGGGTTATAATGCATAAATACATGGAAATGTCACAGTGAAATTCCCTATATAGCTATTTTAAACAAACAAAATTGTATTTTTTCAAAAAAGAGAATAGGAAGGTAAAACAGGTCCTGTCTGGGGTTGGTACCAGTGGGAGAGGAGGGATAGAAGGAAGGGTGTGGGAGGTGAATGTAGTGGAAATATTATGTACTCGTGCATGAAAATGGAAAAATGGAACCTGTTGAAACTGTTCCAGGAGGGAGGTTAAAGGAGAATGATGGAGGGGGTGAATTCAACTATGATATTTTGTAAGAACTATTGTAAATATCACAATGTACCCTCAGTACAACACTAATAGGATAATAATAAAAAAAGAGGTAGGGCCTCCTGGAAAGAAGTTAGGGTCTTGGTCTAGTATGGTGGGCATTGCTAGTTGCCTTACCACCAGCCATACTTCTTTGCAACTGGAATCTCTTAAGTTGTTAAGTTACCTCTCAATGGGATCACTGAGAGGAGGGAAGTCCCCTTCTCAGTCCAGTGTCTAAGCCAATCATGGTAACCCCATTACTATTTCCAGTGATTGGTTTAGCATTGGCAAGAATGTAATAGAGTAGTCTAGACCCCACTGGATGCTGAGACTGTGGAAACACTGATAGCTACCTATTGTAAAGTTTAATTTATAGATTAGGCACGGTAAGAATTAACAAAAATTAATAATAATGAACAACTATAACATCTCTTATTATAAAAGTTATGCAAATGGGTGTGCTCTCTTAACATTGTGTTGTTTTGTAGATCTTCAGCATTTGATTCTTTTTTTCTTTTCTTATTAATTTGAGAACTTTCACCTTTTCATTTAAAGAAGGCACTTGATGGCTTCTCTATGGTGTATCTTAATTGCCATCATCAGCATCAATACTTTTTCATTTTTAGGGCCACTGTTAAATTAAACAAAGGTTACATGAACACAAGCACTGTAATATCACAACAAGCAATCTTCTAACTGAGAGAGCTACTAAGTGGCTAATGGGAAGGTAGCACATACAGTGTGGATACACTGAACAAAGTGATGATTCTTGTCCCAGGCAAGATGGAGTGGGATGGTCTGAGATTTCATCACTCTACTCAGAAGAGTATTTAAAACTTATGAATTGTTTATTTCTGAAATATCCCATTTAATATTATCAGACTACAATTGACTTCAGGTAACCTAACATGTGAAAATCAAAACTATGTATAAAAGGACTACTGTATTTGGTGATAAGACAGTGGAGAAGGAAAGCTTTTTACAAATGTTTTCCTACTGATTTAAGAGTCCCAGAGGAACAAACACCCTTGGTCTTTTTGGTTCTGTGACTATAGTATCCTGGCTGCCATCTTGGGATCAAAATAAAAATCAACCTCCCAGAACAAGCCAATATACTGCAAAAGCAGAGCCACCAGACAAACCAGAGAATTACGTCTACAATGAGGTTGCTAGGTTCAGGAATTAAGCAGGTCAAAGCCTTCTTCCTGTCTGGTTATGAGAAGTTTTACATTTTCTTATTGTTGACCCATTATGAGTTATATTGCCTAATAATTACTGCAGGAAACATATGGAATGATTCAGTACAGACTGGGGACTTTGAACTTTATCTTGCAGTCATGAGGAGCCATTGAAGGGTTTTAAGGAAAAAAGAATCCTCTTCAGATCTAACTTCTATAAACATAGCACTGGCTACTGTGAAGATAAAATGACTGGAGTCGGGCAAAATTAAAGAGTAACATGTATGTTTCATTATGCTTCAGAGTTCAGGTTGCTTCAGGGGAGGAATCACTTCTGTAATCTGTCACAGTGACTTTCTATGAATGGCCCTCAGTGATTGTTCAGTGAAAAAGATGTATTGCTGAGTGGTCATCCCTTCCCTCGCTGCAGGAATAGCAGTGGGGCAGCAGCTTCAACTGCTCACTAACAGGTTTCTGGCCAAAAATTGCCAGTTAACTTTCCCTTCTTTTCTTCCTTCTGTCCATCCTTTCTTTCTTCCTTCCATCCTTTCTTCTTTCCTTTCTTCTTGCCTTCCTTCTTTCCACTTTCATCTCTCCCTCCTTCCTCCCTTCCTTTCTCTCTCTTTCTTTCTGATACAATATTCTTATGTACAGAAGCAGCTACATAATTAATATTCACAAAATGAACATGTGGGGACCTTGTCTAAAAAGAGGGGAAAAGAGCTCCAGTAAAAGTGCTAAAATGTAAGGATTTTCCCTTTCTTATTCTATGTCCTCTGCTCATTTGACTCCCTTGTCCCACTGGACTTCACTTATAAAACATAAGTTTAAAGAATTATTAACATTTTACAGTTGGTGAGAGCAGAGCATTACCTCCCAAGCCTGAGACCCATTTGAGGATGGGGCTCTGTGAGCCTGCACAGGTCTGGCACCATGAAGCTCACATGCCAGAAGGTGAGAGCTTTAAGCTTCAAGGTCCATAGTGGGCTAAGGGAGCAGGTAATGGGAGGAACACACAGAGGTGAGTCTCTTGGGAGATAACTATGTTCTAGTTATTGACTTGAGTGGGTTTTTAATTATGGCTTATTGTAATTTATGTTTCTATGCATTTCTATTTTATGTAAGTGAATGCTAAAGTCATCATGTGTCTAAAGAATTTTCTGAATTCCCCTCTTCTGGAATGTTTTCTTTGTTTCTCTGATTGTCTTAGGTTTTTCCACTTATTCATTCCCCTCTGACACCCCAGGAGCAGTTCAAATGCCTAAGTCCTGAGCTGGATACTTCTTTTATGATAAACAAACCCAGAAGAGACTTCAGAGAGGAACCAACAAGTTAACATTTGTCAACAGTGTTCATAGACCAAGAAAAAGTTGTAACACACATCAGAAAGCACAATCAAATCTCTACAGTGTACAAGCACTGCCTATTCTGCTTCCTCTTGGCTAAAAGAGGACCTCAGTATTTGTTCCATAGAAGCCTTGCTCCTCTCCCGAAGGGCCACACAATAACCTCCTGTAAGAGTATTGGGATCCGCTCCCCACTGTGCACCTTCTCCAAGTGTGGCCACAGCACTGTCATTCCTGCTCTTGTGGATCCAGGATGAAAAGAGTTCTAGTCTCATTTGATGAGATGGGCCTTGTCACCCTGGCCCTGGCAACCAAGTGGTTAACTGAGGTTGTGCTCCAGCAGTCTTCCTATTAAGTGATCAATGTGAAAATAGAAAACTATTATACTTTATCGGCACATGTCATCATCTCTAAGATGTGTACTTTTTTTCTTATTTTAACCTTTCTGGAATTGATGTGTCTTACAATGACATCTTAGGTCATTGTACAATTACCATCCTCTGGGCAAGCATCAGAATGTGAACTATGGGGATCAGCTGCCCAGAGATCACAGCAGAGCACTGTTTTGATGCCTCCCAACTAACAGGTAGCCAGGACATGGCAGGAATGCTGGAAAAGCAGGTGTGTTCAGCAGGAATCTCAAAGCATCAGTCACACAATGATAGACTCTTCAGAGAGAACATCATCTGAGGAGCCTGGTCCTGTGCTTCTAAAAAGCTTGTTCTTTTAAAAACACTACCTAGGGCTGGGTGTGGTGGTTCATGCCTGTAATCCAAGCTACTTGAAAAGCAGAGATGAGAGGATTGTGATTTCAGGACTATGTGGACAAAAAGTTAATGAGACCCACATCTCAACCAAAAAGCCAGCTTTGGTGGTTCCTATCTGAAATCCCAGCCACCAGGAAGCATATGTAGGAGGATCACAGTGCAGGCCAACCTGAGCATAAACTTGACTCTATCCCAAAAATAATGAAAACAAAAAAGGGACATGGTTCAAGTGGTAGAGCACCTGCCTAGCAAGCATGAGGCCCTGAATTTAATACCCAGAACTGTCAAAAGGAAAGAAAAAGAAAAAAAACCCTACCTGTGTCTTATTAAGTCAATACAAGCTCTATTAATAAGGATAAAGAATAATTCTAAGTGATAAAAAAGCATTTTGCCATTGTTAGAGCATTTTTTTCTTTTTCATGGTATATAAAATAAAGTTTCATTTTATAAGTGACATCCTAGATCTGTGAAATATGGCACATGTCTTCCTTTACTTTTCCTTTCCATATCTAAAGTCTTATTTAGAGTTTTAGCTCTGCAGAGGAGAAGCTAGGCTAGGCACTGACACCTCTGAGCAATTGTGAGGATTGATGGCCAACCCAATTCTAGAGGCTGGGAACCTCACCCTGATCTCCATGGGCACATGGCTTCTTTACCAGGTAAAAATAATCCTAAATCCCAACGAAAAATCTAAGTTCTGGAGCAGGAATCCCAAGAGCCAGGCTCTAGTCTACACTCTGCATCCAGCAAACATTGCTTCTCTGGCTGCCATCTATAAAATGGGATGTTTGCTTTATACTTCTCTACATCCATGAAAATAATCAGGCAAAATTTAGTCAAAAGGAATCATCACTAAGTGTAGCAGAGACCCATGTATGTGTCTAACAAATAGTCCTCCTCCCTCCTGATAGATAGCTCAACCATACTTTTGAGGATTCCCACAGATAAGAAGGCAAGGGCCTGAGTTCTGGCCAAGGGGACATGGGTAGAAATGACATATGTACACTGAGGCCTGGTCCAGGAGATCCTCCACTTTCCCTGACCTCCTTTGGTGCCTTTGGAGGTCATGGTTTAGAGGTGTTTCTGCTACAATGAAAAGTGCTTACTTCTAGTGCTCAACCCATTGGGACTGGGATGCAGGCAAGAATTTCATTGTCAACTCTTTAAAGCACTCAGGTTTGGTTTTATTTTGTGACTAATTAACCTACTTAAATAAAACAAAGTATGAATTTAATTAGAACTATTCAGCTATTGGAAAGGTCAGAGGGGAGGACATGGGTGGAGACCCTAAAGGCCCAGGCTGAAAGGAAAAGTGAGCTGTTCCAATGCTGGTAGAAGCAGAAGGATTCAGAACCTGTAGATTTGGACTCAGTTTGTTCTGAGAGCAGAAAATAAATATTTGATGTTATAATCTACCTCCATTCCTTGGCTCCCTTTAGCCTTCTGACACACATGCATACAAAGATTCTCCATCCTGTAATGATATCATCAGGAAATCGGAAATGACTCTGGATGCATTCAGTAATGTGGAAACAAAATATGCAGGTTGTAAGGAAGCCAAGTCAGTGTGGAGCCCAGGGGCACTCCCCGTGCGGGTACTGATCATCAGCACTAACCCGAGACCCATCTTCAATTATATAAGCCAACAAAACCAGACCAAGAAGAGGAGGTGAGGCAGGGACTACAGGAGGGTGGATAAAACCCCAAAGGGTGGGGCCAGCCTGGG
This sequence comes from Castor canadensis, assembly GCF_047511655.1. NCBI lineage: Eukaryota > Metazoa > Chordata > Mammalia > Rodentia > Castoridae > Castor > Castor canadensis. The sequence continues at coordinate 85,984,024 of NC_133397.1, read as the reverse complement.
TATTCCCAGGCAGGAGGTGAGAATGAACTCTCAAACTCACACTGTGTAGTTAGCAGACAGTGGTGGCACAGAGGAGGAGGGTTCTCCCCAACAAGCCCTGGGGGAAGGACCAACTGCTATATCATGCCACAATAGCCTTCAAACATACCTTAAATTTGGACCTGTAGCACAACTTCTCTTAGCTCATTGAGCAAAACTTAGAAAATAAAGTGGCCCTCCCTTTTACACATTGGAGAACTGGCCAAGCTAGGTAATGCCAGGATTCTTTCCATCATATCCATAGTTTTAAATTTATGGTGAGCAATTGTCCACATGCCGGGGCCTGCCCTACACCATAGTGCTAGCTTCTCTGGACTGAGCCTCTCTCTCTCTCTCTCTCTGTCTCTCTCTGTCTCTGTCTCTCTCTCTCTGTCTCTCTCTCGATCTCTCTCTCTCCCTCCCCCAGCCTCACCCTGTCTCTCTCAAGCAAATAAATGAATATCACTGAGCATCTTGGATCTGCATCACCCAGTTTCTGGGATAGAGCACAGACTTAATGGGCACATCTTTATTTCTCCCTACAATATGTATTCTTGTGTAATAATCTCTATCCCATTTCCGAGAGTCTCTTCCAGCCAAATGATGACAAACATAATACAAACACCACTTGCAGAAGAGATGGTCTTTTATTAGTTCTTAGAAAGGGCTTAATTTCCTTCCAAGCTCGTCATCATCGAAATGGGGAACCAGCTGATGGCTGAGAGTGAAGCAAATCAGACAAGTAAACACCAGGTTTTGGAAATATGATTGTGCTTATAATGGTAAAATAATTATAAGTAAGGACCTTCAAGCAGACTTGAGTTTACCCCCAGGAAGAATTGTCTGCTATGTTTTTTTTTTTTTATAATAGGTTAAGATTGGGGTTTGAAATGATTTAATTGTGCTTTTTTTTTTTAAGTGGTGATGCTTTAGAGATGGGGAGAACACAATCTTTAGTTTCAAATTTGTAATTTTGTTCCTGAGGAGTTGTTTAGATTTCAGAGCTGATTTCTCATGCAAAGGAGGTGTGGCAATGTCAGGAAGCGATGCAGTTTCCCCCTCAGGATAATTTAGTTTATTACAGGCACCAGAGTTTCTTGCTCTGGCACATAGCTTCTTTTTATGTTGATAGAATTTTACACAAATGATTCCAAACCCCAGCTTATTTGTTTCTCATTTGTTTATCATTCATTTTTTTAAACAAGAATTGAATTCAAAAGAAACCTTGCCCTTATAGGTGGTACACCGGCACATTCCCTTTCTGTCAGAGTGGCTTTGTTGATGATACTTGAAATTAACAGCCATTAGGGTGAATTTCTGCAAACCTATGGTGGCTCAGCCCAACACTGCAGGTCATTAAGCAGCTGTTCCATGGAGGCTTAGGAATGGGTGCCCTCCAGCGCTTGTCACTTCACTTTGACTGCAGGCACAGGGGCCTTTCTGCTGCCCAGGATGATTGAACTGTTACAGAAAATGAGATAGTGGTGCATGGGTCTGAGGTATCTTCATCCAATCAGAGACGCTGGCATTAATGCACAGCTCCCAAGTCATCACGGGAAGGAAAAGATTCTAGCAGATGGCAGTAAGTCAAGTGAAAAAGAAAGCCCAGGGCAAGTGGGCTAGACCCTTTGAAGCCACACAGTGGAGAGGTGAGAGACACAAACAATGGTCCAATTACTACAAAGAAATCCAAGGCACGAGCTGAATCTGGCACTGAATTTTCTTTTTTTTTATTGTTTTATTATTCGTATGTGCATACAATGCTTGGGTCATTTCTCCCCTGCCCCCACCCCCTCCCTTACCACCCACTCCGCCCCTTCCCTCTCCCCTGCACCCCCAATACCCGGCAGAAACTATTTTGCCCTTATTTCTAATTTTGTTGTAGAGAGTATAAGCAATAATAGGAAGGAACAAGGGTTTTTGCTAGTTGAGATAAGGATAGATATACAGGGAGTTGACTCACATTGATTTCCTGTGCGTGTGTGTTACCTTCTAGGTTAATTCTTTTTGATCTAACCTTTTCTCTAGTTCCTGGTCCCCTTTTCCTATTGACCTCAGTTGCTTTTAAGGTATCTGCTTTAGTTTCTCTGCGTTGAGGGTAACAAATGCTAGCTAATTTTTTAGGTGTCTTACCTATCCTCACCCCTCCCTGTGTGCTCTCGCTTTTATCATGTGCTCAAAGTCCAATCCCCTTGTTGTGTTTGCCCTTGATCTAATGTCTGCATATGAGGGAGAACATACAATTTTTGGTCTTTTGGGCCAGGCTAACCTCACTCAGACGATGTTCTCCAATTCCATCCACTTACCAGCGAATGATAACATTTCGTTCTTCTTCATGGCTGCATAAAATTCCATTGTGTATAGATACCACATTTTCTTAATCCATTCGTCAGTGGTGGGGCATCTTGGCTGTTTCCATAACTTGGCTATTGTGAATAGTGGCATGAATTTTCAAGTGACTCAAAGAAAGGCTACCCCTGTATACATTGTGTGATGGATACAAGGTGGAATATACCAGGATCCAGGCCTTTGTAACACATCTTCAGCAGACAATGTCCTTTTCTAGGTTTTCCCAGCAAGAGCCACACTGTGATGGGAGTTCCTAGAAGGTTAGAGAGGAGGTAGCTGCTAGAAGGAAGAGTCCCAGCAGCCCAGGTTTCTGGCATCCATCTAAGCCTTTCCCTTTTGTGGGGGCCTCTCTCTCCCTCAGCCATGGCTATATCCCACACCTGTAATGGGTTAGAGAGCCTGTGGACCCCCTTGTCCTCTTCCCTCCATTAAGCAACAAAGCAAATTATTCCAGGCTGCCTGGGAAAAAAGCCATCACTTAATGAAAAACGAATGAGGGCCGCTACACTTGCACTACGATATTAGTTGACGGTATTAGTTGATGCCAGAGACAAAATGTAGAAACTATGTTGGTCTTGTGTTTGTTGCCAAAACAAAGTAAAGCAGTAAGAGTCCACAGACATAAATGTATTCCTTGAAACAGCATAAAAAATTGTTGCTGAGACATTCCCAGTGTTAGTGGTGAAACTCCCAAATCCTCAGAAACCATCAGCCCTGGAAATCAGGACAGCTGATCACCTTGCTTTTCTGCCATCAGGGTAGTTGATTTATCATAGTATAAGATAAACAGGTTTTTCTCAGACCTGGGTAATAAAAATCTAACAGATGATTCACTCCCTTCATCTCATCTATATAAATAAAAGTAGTAAGAAAATTCACCAGGTGTGTTTAGTAAATGCCTGGAATTCCTGGCACTTGGGAGGCTGAGGTAATAGGATTGTGACTTCAAGGCCAGCCTGAGCTCTGTAGTGAGACCCTGTCTCAAAACAAAGGCAATAAGGAAATTCCACATACACTAGTTTAGCAAGTAGATCCCAAAGACGCTGGAAACAGGCTATATGGACTTGAACCCTTAGCTCCAACACCTGCCGCTCTGTGAATGTTGATAAGTTACCACTCAGTCCTGCTGAGTCTCAGTTTGTTTCCCTAAAAGGTGGGGAAAGTAATAGAACATCTCAGAGGGTTGTTATTAGAAATCAATGAGTTAATATGTGTAAGGGCTTACAGCACACAGTAAGTGTTTAATATGTCTTAGTGTTTATCATCATTGTCATTATCTCATTTTTATGACATCATAAACCCTGAATTACCACCAGGTATAGCAAGGGTTAAAATAAGTATAACTGATAAGTACAAATTAAGCTTCCTGTCATTAGTTAACTATTGTAATCTCTATCTCATTAAACATTGTCTTCTTTAAGACTTGAGAATGTGATTTGTGTTTCATTCTTGACTTTGCGTCAGCCTGAACTGTTCCATATTCCCTGGTCTCCTCTGCTCAGAGAAGGGTGTCAGTCAGCAACTGAGTCAGGGTCAATTTTGTCATATTTTCTCCCTTCATCTAAGGCAAGGGCCAGGTCAGTGCTCCTCATGTGAGGAAGAGAGGTAGAGGCAATACATTATCAAACACACAAGTGTAGTGGGTCACAGGCCCAGCTGATAATGCAGCTTCTTTGCTCCATCACACATGCCACATACACCAATTCCCTCTGCCAGCACCCCACCCCCACAGGTAGGGTGTCTCAGCTCTGTATTCCTACAAAATCTGAGTCCTCATTGGTCTCGCCTTGATTGGGCAGCCAGGTTTTCATTCGTCCAGGATGACAGGGCAAGGGTGAGGATGGAGAGGCAGCCCAGGGAATCTTGGGCTCTTGCCCTGATTCTGTAGCAATCAACCCATCTTCCCATTAGTAATCAGGTCAATCTGCTGATTTTTTCTACACTTACTCTGTAGCCAGAATCACCACTTAAATCACCTTCGTCTCTGACTAAGTCTGTGCTCATCTTAGTTACTCTCTAAGAGCCATCTGTCTACTTCAACAGGTGATGTGAGCAGAGAGCTAGGCAGAGTCCCTGCCCCTGTATACATCGGGTCTTGATAGCAGCACTATTCTTTGCAAATTGCCAGGGATATGACATTCCTTTTGTTTATGCCCTTAGTGAAGGCTATTGAGACAATTTCAGGGACTCCTTTTTGTTTGGTTTATTTTATTTGGCCTCTACTTGGCTCTTCCTACCTACCAAAATGTTCATCATGGTAAAGTAACCATCAATGAGATTTGGCCAGTTACTAGGTATACTTTTTTACCACTCTAATTACAATAGTATATATCTTAGTCTGCTTTATTCTGCTATTACAGAAGACCTCCAATTGGATAATTTATAATGGACAAGAATGTATGGGAAGTCCAAGGTTAAGGTACCAGCAGCTGATGAAGGCCTTCTTGCTACATCATCACACAGCAGATGGCAAAAGAGCAAAGAGGCAAAAGGGAGCTGAAACTGCCCTTTCATCTCCTCATCAGCCCTACTCAGGAGGACAAAGTTTTCATGGCCTAAACAACTTGTAAAGGTCCCACCTTTTAATACTGTTACAACAGTCATAAATTTCAATATTCCTTTTGGGGGGGGCATACCCTGAAACCATAGCAGTGGGGAAATTAGCCATAGGATGGGTTCAGGATGTGACACAGGGTAGGGTAAAGTCTTCTTCCATCACTTTCCTCAAAATGTCCCCAGTGTGTCATGTGGACCATGGCAGCTTTTGGCACTGCAGGACCAGTATCTAATAACTCCTGAGAAGTCTGGGATCCACAGGGCAGGGTCTCAAAAGTTTTGGAAGAACAGTATATGACACCTCTCTGCATATATTGCTGAACCCTTCAAATGAACCCAGTTACTTGCACATACCCACTGAGAAATTCTTGAACTATCAACTGGCTTATGTCTGAGAATTGCTTAAGATACCTTTGAATTCCTGCTCTGGCAACTCAAGTTTCTTCCCATCAGATCTAGAGTTTTCTTTTCTTACTGTTTTATGGTATTTGTTAAATATCATAATTAAAATTTTTTATAATTAAAAACTTTTAAACAACAAAATGGAAATACAAGTAAAATACTAATTCAAAAAAACCTGCTGTGGTCATATTAATACCTGACCTGTAGACTTTAAGGCAGATGATAGGAATAAGGAGAGTTACTAGATGATAAAAAGTTTCCATTCCCCAGGCAGATAAAACAAATTCTAAAACCATAGCCTCAAAATATATGAAACATAATTGACACTGTTACAGAAACTGTAAATACCATCAAGGCGGAATATTTTAACATAGTGCGCTCAATAATTGCCTTGAACAAGTAAAAATTGCCGGGCACATGAAAATAGAAGATTAAAACCACACAACAAATAAGTTTGATCCATATGTGTATATAGAATCTGCATGGAGAAATGAGAGAAAACATATTTTTTTCCAAACTACATATAAAACACATACAAACTCACATACAAAACTAACCATCTATTATGTACAATGTTCTAAAAACTAATTTCAACAAATGCCAAAAAATCAAAATCATAGAGCATGCTATCTAACCACTATGCAACAAAACAGAGATCAATGACAAAAAAAGATGATTGAAAAGTCTCCATACATTTGTAAAATTGTAAATAATTCAGAAGTCAAAGAAACAAAAATAGAATTTTTAAATGTTTCCATAAAAGAATTAGAGATATATCTAGGTATTTGATATAGAGAGAGATATTATAAGTACATTATTTTATATATATTAGAGATTGCTGTGTGTTGGATATGGTATAGGTTTCTCTTAAAGGTCCACTGTGATTGGTGCTATCAGGAGGTGGTGTGGACCTTTAAGAGCTGGGACCTTTAAGAGGTGGGACCTAATGAGAGGCCTTTACAATGCTGGAGGAATAAAGTAATTTGCAAGTGATCCCTTGGTAGTTTTTGTGAGACACTTTTGAGTTTTCACAAGAAGGTTGCAAACCTGTCCCCTCCCATCTTTTCTGTTTCTTGGCTTGAGATGTGACCGCTCAGCCTTCCATGTCCTCCTGTCATGGCCATATATACCCAGCACCCATCACGTGGTCCTTACCAGAAGTAAACAGGTACAGGCACCATGCCCTTGAACTTCCAAATCTGTGGGCTAAATACACTTCTTCTCTTCAGAAATACCCCAAGTCAGTTATTTCATCTTAGTAACAAAAAGGTGACTGAAGTCAGAGATATATACCAGAACCAAAATGCACAAAAAGAAACAGAAATGTGCTTTCAAATGTGTCCACATTTGAAAAGAATAAAAGGCTAAGTATCAGAGATGTGAGTGTTCAATTTAAGAAATTACAAACAAAAAAAAAAACCAATAGAGTTAAAAAAAAAAACTAGAAGGTAAAAAACAGCACAGTAGTAAGAACAGAAACTTTAAAAGCAAAACACTTATTAAAAAAAAACAACAGGTGGTTCTTTGTAATAGAAGATGTTTTTACCACAGATTTAGCAGAGATTTCTTTTAAATAACAGAATACTGTGAACAACTTCATGCAATATATTAATTACATATTAGAAAATTTAAATGGACCATTTCCTAGAAAAAAACATGGCTTGCCAAAACAAAATAAAAAAGAAATGGAAAAATCCAAAATAAGCCTATAAAAGAAAGCAAATCAATAATTAACCTCTCTGCAAAACCCAAATCAAAGAGACTCACCTCTATACATTAAGAAGCACCCTGGAAAATAACCCATTTATTTTCTTCCCAGGACACTGCTCTTGTCATATGCAGATAAAAACCTGTTAATAATTCTGCTTCTGTTATTATGATCACTACTTGTCTTCGAAGATGAAGCATGACCATCTTTCTTCTAAAACATTAAGCTGACACTGAGATACAAAACTCCACAAAATGGCCACATACAAATGGCTCCAACCTTTACTGGACAGCCAGAGCTCCTTCAGATTCAAGGCCCTCCACACTAATGCACTTCTATATGGCCTGGTGATACTTATGCCCAAAAAAGTTTGCAAAGCATTGCTATCAGAGTTCACCATAGGCCATCACTTGAGTCCAGGTTTCAATTTATGCTAACCAAATATTAGTGTTACTCTCAGGTGCACACACCAGAATTTTGAATCCCGAATCTTCTGTAAATTAATTTGGTTCACTCATGTTTCATATTTCTTCTTCCTTAGTTTTGTATCCACAGGATTCTGTTCCACATGTGCTTTCCAAACTCCTGCTGGTAAAACTCAACAACCTTCTTCAACTTTTGAGCCTAGAGGTGATGAAAGGCAGGGAGTCTTGTGGTAGAACTGCTCAGTGCAGTTGTTGAAAGGTCATAGGAAATGTGTTAGGGGAAGGAGCAGTGCCTGTTTTCTACCATCAAGGGAAAAGGGGAATTTGGTGCTTCAAAACTCTCAGACAGTCCTGTCTACCCAAATGTCCCTTTCCTTTTTCTTAGTGTCCTAGTAAAAAACCTTGGTATAAGAGACCCAGAGGACTGCTCACATAATGGATGAAGTCCCAACTAGCCCCTGGCTGGGGTCCTTGGCTGCTCAGTAGCTGTAGGAAGTGAAGGATTCCTTCCAGGTTGCCACAGAGGCTTTCTGATTTTCAGAGTGTCCTTGTTCTTAATTTTCTTTTAATGTTCCTTATGTACACTCCTTAGAGCTATCAAAAGCAGTCAGCCCAGCTTACATTATAACCACTATCATTGACTGCTGTACGTATGGATAACAACCCCCCCCATTCATGTCTACCTGGAACCTGTGAAGGTGACATTTTTTGGAAATAGGATCTTGCAGACATAATCAAGTTAATAAGAAGTCTTACTAGATTATTGTGGACCTTAAATCTGATAGGACTGATTTCTATTATAAGAAGAAGGAAGTCAGGTGTGGTTGCTCATGTCTGTGATCTCAGCTATGTGGGAGGCAGATAGGAGGACTGTTGTTGGAGGCCAGCCTGGTAAAAAGCTAGAAGACCCTATCTCAGAAACAAAATACAAAAACTAAAGAGTTGTGGGTGTGGCTCAAAAGGTAGAGCAGTTGAGAGCTTGGGTTCCATTACCAGTACTGCCCAAAAAAGGGAGGGAGGGAATTTGGACATACACAAAAAAGCAGGCCATTTGAAGACGCAAGCAGATACCAGAGTGATGACTACACACCAAGGAACACCAAGGACTTCTTACAACCACTAGAAGTTAGAAGAGGTAAGTAAGCAATCTTCCCTAGACCCTTCAGTACTTCTAGTCTCTAGAAAGCTGAGAAAATTAATTTCTATTGTTTTAAGATACCTAGTTTGTATGTTTTATTATGCCAGCCCTAAGAAATGATATATCACCATGAGAACTGATTGTAAGTCCCCATCTCTCAACACTTGCCAGGAGAAGTCACTGAGTGGTTTGGTCAGGTCCACAACACACCATCCTTGACCTACCCCTACTCAGGGTCTGGGAATCTGCTTCACCTTTGTTCTCACCCACCCATTTGATTCCTGTACACTGATGTTTGAGAACCATTGGCTTAAACCATAATAAGCTAATGGAGGGGCTCTTCCCAGAACTCTTCTGAGTCTCCAGTGGTAGAATTAGACAGAATGGCACTCAGAATGGAGTATACTTTAGAAAAGACCCACCAAAGAATCACATCCATTTTGGTGATTTGTAGAATGTGATCATTTTTGAAATATGAAGGCCTAGATTCTCAACTGCAGAACTAGTGGTTGACTAGTTCCAGGCAAGTCAAATAACAGACATGTATTGGTTTCTTTTTATTTCCTGCATGCTATTTTCTTATGTCTTCCCTTGCTGCCTCCAGAGAACTTCCACTTACAGGCAGTGCATGGTAAAGTGTGGAGAAGGATCCAGCTTACTGGGTCAGGGACGGCTAATTCTGTCGGGTTGTGGGGGCTGGCAGGAAGTACCATCAGCAATTGATTTTCCCTTACTGTTGATCAGCAGGCAGAGGCCAGTGCTGGTCAAAGTGAGTTAGCCCTGTTTTCTTCCCTGAACATCTCTCAACACTTTACCTACTTTCTGCCTTTCCACTTTTGTTTTACCCTGCATTTCTCCCTGTGACATGTATTTTCTCTTCTACTACTCCTGCCCAGCCACATGCTTCTGACACCCTGCCTTCTCTTTACTCTGATAGATTTGGCACAATCCTCCCATCCTGGCGTTCCAAGCTCCTGACTCTTAAGTCCCACTTACTACTCTACATTTGCTCCATTTCTGCTTTTAAAGTCTCTTTTTCTTTCTTCCTAAGAAGCTTCATCTATTACGTACGCAGCTCCACTACAAATTGAAAGTAAAGTCAGGATGTGTCACTTTCTCCATCCAGAGATGAGAAAGCAGCATTTCCTAACAGTGAAAACCACTTTTACCACTTTTGCATCTCTGCTCATGCCCAGGCCTGGGGCTTGCTCTCTAGTCCCACCTGGGTGGAATGCCGGGACAGGGGTGAAAGCAATGCTCAGAGGAGTGCCCCTCGAGTCTATCCTGTGGGTCATAGCTTTAGGGTTTCCTCCATCTCAAGGTTCACTGTTGTTCCCTAAGACAACAAAATCACTTGCCTCTGTTGAGGCCTGGACACAAGAACATCCTTGAGAAAGCGTTTCTGAAATTTCTGTTCCTGGAATGTGGATTAAACAGGCTTGCTGGGGTGAGCTGCTAAATCTTTACAAATGTTTAGGATAAAGTATAAATGAGAAAAATATGTTCAACTAGGCTTTTTGTTTCTAACTAAACCATGTTCTTAATTCTCTTCTACTGAAATCTAAGCACTATGATCCAGAAGATGACTGTAGGCCAGATGCCAAAGCCGTTGTTCTCAAAGAGTATGTTCTCTCTCCTCTCTCTCTCTCTCTCTTTCCCCCTCTTTCTCCCTGTCTATTCATGGCAAGGAAAGACAATATTTTGGGAGCTCTCGTTTAATAGCAGTTCAGTGACTATGAGTTACAAACATAATCTCCTACATCATGGGAAACGTTTGAAATGCAAGTGGGAACTTTGGTGAGCTGAGCTTTTCACATGACAGCTAAAAGAAACTGGTAGAAGAGGACAAAAAGAAGAAAGCAAAGTGTGGAGGAAACTGGACTTCTGTGATTTTTATAGGATTTTAAAGTAAAATTATGGAAATATATGCATAAAGCTATACATATAGCTCAATGTTTTTATTAATATTCATAACCACTACTCGGATCAAGACACATTTCCAGGGCTGGTGGTATGACCCAAATGGCACAGCACCTGTCTAGCAAGCACAAGGCCCTGAGTTCAATCCCCAGTACCACCAAAAAATAAAAAGAAACATTCCTAGTCCTTAAGATGGCTTTCTCTGCCCTCTTCCATCACTACCATTATCCCAAAGATGGCTACTATCAATATTTCTATTATCATCTGTTTTGCCTAGAATTGTAAGTGCATATATTCTTTTGTGATTATATTTTCTCACACAAAATTCTGTTTGTGAATTGAACTCATGTTATTGCATGTTACAAAGAATGGCTTTTACTTTTGTAAAGGATTATAAAAAATACTGAAGAAGAGCATGCAGCAGAAGCAATGTGTGACCTGCAAAACCCAAAATGTTTGCTATTTGGTATTTGACAGAAGAAAGGCCTTTTTAATGTTTTTATTAGTAGATGATAGTTATAAAGAGGTTTGTTGTGACATTTCCATATATACATTTATTATACCCAGATTCGGTTCACCCCCTCCATTATTCTCCCTCTTCCCCCACCCAGATTCTAAAAATGACTTCAACAGGTTTCAATGTTCCATATTTATACATATATAGAAAGTACCTCAACTATATTCACCCTCCTTTACTCTCTTTTTTTTTACCCTCCTCCTCCCACTGGTAACCTCCCCTTAACACGTTTTACAGTCCTGTCCTTTATCATTTAAGTTTCTGTTCATTGTTCAGTGGGGTTTTGCCTTGGTGTTTTATCTGTAAATATATTGTGCTTTATTTTTATTTTATTTTATTTACTCATTTATTCATATGTGCATACATCAGTCTAACTCTCTCAATTAATCTTCCTTACAATTTCCCCCCTGCCCTGTATTGTTTAACAGTTTTCAGTGCATTTTGTCTGTCTTGTTTCTACACAGATGTGATGTATTTCAGCATGAATAAGGCTGAAAAGAGTGAATAACTCTTACCATTTTTTCCTTCTTTTTCTCCTCTCTTAGTCTGCTCTAACAGTCTCACTTTTGGAAACATGTTCTCTCTCCTCTCTTTCTCTGTCTCTCTGATTAATGCTTGTATTTGTATTCAGATCTGCCTTCCACATATGAGAGAAAACATACAGCCTTTGTCTTTCTGAACCTGGATTACTCCACTTAACATGAAGTTCTCCAGTTCCATCTGTTTAGGTAAACATATGACAAAATTTTCACTCTTCTTTATGGCTGAATAAAATTCCATTATACATAGGATATATGTCATATATATATATATATCACATTTTCTTAATCTATTCATCAGCAGTGGGGCATCTGGGCTGTTTCCATAACTTGGCTATTATGAATAGTTCTGCGATATACATGGGTGTGCAGGTGCCTTTGTTGTAACCTGACTTTGCATTCCTTCAGGTATAACCCTAGCAGTGGTATTGCTGGATCAAATAACAGTTCTATTTTTAGTTTTTCGAGGAGCATCCATACTGTTTTCCATCGTGGTTGTACTAGCTTACATTCCCACCAGCACTTTTTCCCCACATCCTGGCCAACATTTGTTGTTTGTCTTCTTGATGGCAGCCATTCTAAAGGGGTGAGGTGGAATCTTAACATGGTTTTGATTTGCATTTCTGTTACAGCCAGGGATGTTGAGCATGTCTTCATGTGTTTTTTGGCCATTTGGACTTCTGTCTTTGAAAAAGTTGTGTTCAATTCATTTGCCCATTTCTTCATTGGGTCATTGATTCTTTGGGAGTTTAGTTTTCTGAGTTCCCTGTAAATTCTGGTTATTAATTCCTTACTTATGTGTAGCTGGCAGATTGTCTCTCATTCTGTAGGCCTCTTCATTCTGGTGACCATTTCCTTTGCCCTAGAGAAGCTTTTTAGTTTCATTTAGTCCCGTTTGTCAATCCTTTCTCTAAGTTGTCGAGCCATTGGAGTTCTATTTAGGAAGTTATTGCCTGTGCCTATATGTTTCAGTGTATTCCCTACTCTTTCCTGCACTAGTTTTCAAAGTTTCAGGTCTTATATTAAGGTCTTTGAGCCACAGAAAAAGTTTTCTGATGTCATCTGTCCAGTATTCCATTGTGTGACTATACCACAATGTATTGATTCATGTTACTGATGAGGGCTATTTGGGTTCTTTTCTGTTATAGTGTTTGTGAAGAGTACTGCTATAAATATTCTTTCACATGTATTTTGGTATCTATATGTACCTATTTCTGCTAGGGATATGTTTAGGTGTCAAATTACTAGGGTATAAATTACATAGGCACTCAGTATTAGTAGACACTGATTATCAAACAGTTGTACAAATGGATTCTCCTCATAGTGATCGAAGGTTCCAGTTGCTCCCCATCCTTGCCAACAATTGCTGTTGTCTTTGTTTTTGTTTTAACTATTTTGGTGAATGTGTCATGGTATCCATCTCCTTAAGGTTTGGGTTTATATTCACCTGGTGTCTCATGATGCTGAATATTTTTTCACATAAATATTGAACATTTGTATGTATATTCCTTTTGTGACATAGATGCTCACATGGTTTGTCCTTATTTTACTGATTGGTCTTTTGTTCTTTTGCATATTCTTTGTTAGATCTGAACTGCAAATACCTTGCTACACTCAGTTGTTTGTTTATTTTAGTTTGACAGTGCTGAGAATCAAACTCTGGGCCTCATGAGTGTAGGCAAGAGCTCTACCACTGAGCTACACCTTCAGCCTCACCCATTTGTATCTGAACATGGACAATGGTGTCTTTCAATGAGCAGAAATTCTTAATTTTATCAGTCTAATTTACAATTTTCCCTTATACTCAGTGCTTTAAGTATTGTATTTAAGAAATCTTTGTCTATGCTGTGACACAAAAATTTTCCCCAATGTTTTCTTCTAGAAGTTTTATTGTTTACCCCTAACATGTAGACTTATAATTCACCAGAAATCGGTTTCTTTGTATAGTATGAGATATAAGTCAAGATTTTTGCTGGCCAATATGGATATCCAATTGGCCTAGTACTGCTTTTGGAAAAAAAATTTCCCCATTGTACTACAGTATAATTTTTGTCATAAATCAGTGACAATATATGTGCAGGTCTATTTCTGAATCTCTGTTTTCTTACATAGAAATTCATGTATGGTTGAACAAGGACTTTAGATTTTTTGTTTGTTTATTTGTTTTTGGTGGTACTGGGGTTTGAACTCAGGGCCTTATGTTTGCTAGGAAGGTGCTCTACTTCTGGAGCCATGTCTCTAGTCCTTTTGCTCTGGTTATTTTGGAGATAGGGTTTCACTCTGGCCAGCCTGGTCCATGATCCTCCTGTTTTATGATTCCTGCTGTCACTGGGATGACAGGCGTGCACCACCACACCCAATTTTTCTCTGTGGTGATGGTATCTCACCAACTTTTTTTGGACTGGGATGACCTCGAACTACAAACCTCCTGATCTTAGTCTCCCATGTAGCTAGGATTACAAGCGTGATCACCAGCACCCAGTTTACCTTTCTTCTCATTCTTATTCTAGATTGTCTTGATACCTCTTAGATCTTTGCATTCCCATAAAAATTAACCAAATCAATAAATTTGAGAAGAAATGAGATTTTGGGGTTTGAACTCAGGACCTCACGCTTGCTAAGCATATTCTCTACCATTTGAGCCGCACCCCCATCCTTTTTGCTTTAGTTATTTTTTGGATAGGGTTTTGCTGTTTTGCCAAAGCCTGCCTCCTAAGTAGATGGGAGCCACCAGCCTGACTTACTTGTTGAAATGAGGTCTCACTAAGTTTTTTGCCTGGGCTGACCTGAGACTGTAATCCTCTGATCTCCACTAAGTAGTTGAGATGATAGGCTTGAGCCACTGCCAGGGACGAAATGAGATGTTTTGTTTTTTTGCGGTACTGTGGTTTGAACTCAGGGCCCATAGCTTGAGCCACTTCATCAGCCGTGTATTGTGGTGGGTTTTTTTGTTTTTGTTTTTGAGATATGGTCTTGCGAACTATTTGCCTGGACTGGCTTTGAACCACTATCCTCCTGATCTCTGCCTCCTGAGAAGCTAGGATTGCAGGTGTGAGCCACCAGTGCCCAGCAAGATTTATATTGTTAAAAATTAATATTGTATATCCTCCACTCTTTCAGGTCTTCTTTAATTTTCCTATATACTATCTTGAAATTCTCAATGTAGAGGAATTACACAACTCATTAAATTTATTACTAGTTATATGATGTTTACTGATTTTATTTTAAATAGTATCTTGTTAAATTTTTATTTTGTGATTGTTTGTTCCTGATACATAGAAATATAATTGATTGTTGAATGTTGACTTTGTATTTGGTGGCCTTGCTAAGTTTATTATGAAGTCTGTTTGTAGAGTCTTGCGTTTGTACACAAGTTTATGTAATAATCACCTTGCTGTGAAGAATAACAGTTTTATTATTTCCTTTGCAATTTTTATAATTTTTTTCCTAACCTACTGGCACTAGCCATATTATACTGTGTGCTATTGGATAGAAGCAGTGATGGCAGGCACCTTTGTTTCATTTCTGATCACAGGGACAAAAGCTTTCAATATCTCACCATTAAGTACAATGTTTGTTATAGAAATATTGATTGATTTTTATTATTATTGTGTTGGGGCTACTTTGTGACATTTACAAAAATTCTTACAACATATCATAGTTGAATTCACCCCCTCCATCATTCTCCTTTATTGCTTCTCCCAAAACTGAAATTTTTTTTTCTTTTGCTGATACTGGAGTTGAACTCAGGGCCTTAACGCTTGCTAGGCAGGTGCTTTAGCACTTAAGCCACTCTACCAGCTCAGAAATTTTGTAAATACTCTGTCATACTAAGGAAACTTCCTTTTATTTCTAGTTTGCTAATTTATTTTTTTAAATAAACAGGTGTCGAATTTGGTCAGATGCTTTTTATGAATCTGTTTCGATAATGATATGTTTCTCTCCCATCTATTCTGATAGCGTGATGAGTTGCATCAAATGATTTTTCAAATGTTAGACTAAAATTGTATTACTAGATAAAGCCAACTTGGAGATACATTATGCTTTTTATAAATTGTGGGGTGCAATTTGCTGGTATTGTCTTTCAGATTTTGCATCATAAGGGAGTTGACTGCCATTTTTTTGTTGTTGCCTTATTTTGTCTGTTTTTGCTATAGAGAATATGCTAGTCTCATAGAACTAGTTTGAATTTAGTATTGAGATTTTAGAACAGGTTTTTTGAGGTAAATTGACAGACTAAAAACCACACATAGTTAAATTAAACAATTGGTGAGTTTGACCTTGTGTATCACCTGTGAGATTGCCACCAGTCACCATAGTCAAGATAATGGAAAATACCATTCCTCTCGTACCTTTGAACCACATCCTTTCTGAACACCCATTCCTCATCCCTCAGCTTTATGACACTGTAGATTATTTGCATTTTTTCCAAATTTAATAGAAGGGAAGTTATAACGTCTGTTCTCTATCTATCTGTCTTCTTTTACTCAACACTTTTCTTCACTAACATCAGTGTTTACTGAGTTAATGTTTTTAGGCAGTAGAAGAGATAGTTTTGCTGTGCCTCTAGATCTAGTGTCTTCATTGCCACCCTGCTTTATGTTCTTCCTTTCGTAAATATAATCAAGGGCTCTCTTGCTTTCTGGATTCCATTTGGGTTTGGCCAATGAGAGTCAGCAGCAGGAGACCAGAAGACTGAGTAGAATAGTGAAATCAGGGGACTCTAGAAGGTCCTTCTCAGCTGAGTTACTGTGAAGGGGCCGTGGCACTTGACCTAAGTCACAGCTCTTTTCAGGCATCCCCTCAATCCCCCAAGTCTCTGGGTCACAGGTGGGGGTGGTGGGAGGTGGCTGGTAATGGCTTCCTGCTGTTGCTATAAAGATATCTTTTAGCATCCTTTGTTGGTCTCTCCTAACTCAACCCAGCAGCACCTTTTAGGGTTTCTTTATTAGATGCTCCTCAAGTACACTGTCTGAGTGAGCATGCCATCTGTTTCCTGCAGATAACCAAGGTTGGTACAGTTGGCTCCTCCCCATGTGTCAGACATAAACAGTGCAACATGGAGCACAACGGATAGGCAATGTAAATCAATCACAGTGTGAAATAATCTTGCAAAAGATGGTGGGATTTATGAAGCAGATGAAAATGATGCTGGAGAATTACTCAAATCACGTGCAAAATTATTGTCTAATACCATTTGGCAGGGTTTCTCCAGTTAAAAAATGAAGAAAAAAACCAAAAACTCACTCAAAAAAAAGAGTGTTTTTTATG
Source organism: Castor canadensis (assembly GCF_047511655.1). Lineage (NCBI taxonomy): Eukaryota > Metazoa > Chordata > Mammalia > Rodentia > Castoridae > Castor > Castor canadensis. The sequence goes on along the minus strand of NC_133397.1, from coordinate 85,967,181 downwards.
TCAAAGGAGGCATTGGGGAAATGTGTGAATCTTTGCATCTTTTTTAAATAAATGAAGCAGAATTTTCCCTTTGTGTTATTTTTTATTTTTGTTTTCTTTTGTTTTTGTTTTAAGAGATACTTCCTTTAGACTTGTCACATAAAACTCTGTGTGAAGTAAAAAATGTTGTGACAAGCTGCCCTATCTGTTGTCAGTAGTGTTCCATTCCAAAGTCACCCACCCAAATAATATTTAGCTCATTCTTTTTCTAACATAAGAATTGACACATAATTACAACTATAACCTACATCTTAATAAATGGTAGATAAATTTACTTTCACTATTGCACTCTACTTTTAAGGATAAAGTTACAATCAAACTTTTTAGTCTTCTGTTGCAGTCAAAAATTTGATTCTCATTTTATGTATACTGAAGTAGCCTCTTTCCAGGATCAATTATCTTGACTAACAAGATCTTCTGAACATCCTTAGAGAAGCATTATAAAGTCACCATGGGAGAGTAGCATATCTGTCCCCTATACAGTTTCTAAGGGTCTCCCTTCTGAGATGGGAATTGACTTCTAGAATCATACAGTCTGGAGTTCAAGATCCAGCTGTTCCCCTGCCACCTCTTAGACCTTGGAAATCCCAGTCACTGAGGCACGTCTTTGAAGCATGTAGCACAGCTTTCTGGCATTCAGTGAATGTTAGCTTTTATCAGTGTTGCTAGATTTATTGTAAATTATTAGTTCAATTTAATGTGTGATTCTGTTAAACATAGTATTTCTTTTACTAAGTTTCAAACAGTAAAATTGGTGATGTTTTAAATGACAGTTTTAAAATGATTAAAGAATAAAAGACTGGAACTAAAACAGAATCTCTTATCTTTTAAAGAAAATAACATGTAATTTATGTAAAAATTTCAAAACAAGAGAAGTTGCAGGAAAGATCAGCAAGGAGATATCTGAAAACTAGCAGAAGGACAAGTAAACAAGTAAAGATAATATAAGTAAATGGAAAATAATCTCTTTTCTAAAGGACAAATGTCAAGTAAAACATAAAGTTTCTAGGTTCCTAATATATAGACCAAAATAATAAAGAAATATTAAAATTAAAAGGATTAAGATGGAGATGCTTTGGATAGTGCTCAACATAAAGGAGTTAGGAGTTAAGATATTTCCATTCATTCAGCATCAAATTCAATGTAAAATACATTATACTTACAATGAGAAGTTGAATTATTTTATACATTGGTTAAAGGTATAATCAATAACATAAATAAAAGTGTGAACATGTATGTGTCCAAAAACATAGCCTTGAAATATAGAAAGCAAAAATGTTAAGACAAGGAGTGATTAACAAACCCCAAAGGCAGGAATACAACAACACACATATCAGCTAATGGCATATTGAACTTGAAAATAATAACCAAGTCTTAGCTTCTGTATATTAGAACACAATTTCCCACACAACAAGTACCCTTGGACCACATAGTCACCAAAGCTTTTAGGTCATCTACAGAGCTTAAGCATGCAAACCTCAGATACTTCTAGCCTTGAGGTTTTTCTGGGACTCCTCAGCAAAAAGCTTGAGTGGAGGCAAGTCTGACCACATGGCCCAGGGTTCCTGATACCAGAGAGAGAATACAAGGAGTCACATCTGGCTTGCTCCACTGTGCCCCACCCAGTACACTGAGCATGGGCAAGGAAATGTTGACCACCTGGGTGTCTGATTTGGTAGCCACTGGAAGAGTGGCAAGTTCACACAGGGATGCCCACTGAGCAAGTCCTGCATCAAGGAGGTGAGGGAGGATAACCAAGAACATGTTAAAGCCTTGACCTAAATTATTGTCATTATGTGTTTTGGAAACTTCTTTATGGCTGCTATGACTTTCCATGCTGGTAACTCTTCTAACAATGCATGCACAAATCACAAATGAGAGCCATGTGACTATTTTAAACTGTTGATATAAAGCTTAATTCCATCAAAATCCATTAACATTTCACAATTTATTTCAAGAGTCCCTTTTTAAGAAAAGCAAGACTATTAGATTCCACAAACATAATTTTAACTGTTGCAAAATTTTGAATGATTTTTAATAAAACTTTAAGTATTTCTAACCTACTGATGTAAATAAAGTTTGTGTCAATGGTTAAACCAAAATTTTTGAAGAATTATTCTTGAAAAGTCTTACTTAGCTACCTGCACCCCTTTGGCAGGACCAATTAATAGTATCTCCACACATTGCCAAATGTCTCCTGGGAAGCAAAATTGTCCCCTGTTGAGAAACACAGAGATATGGTAGAAATCTTATACCTGGAATTCCCAAAATAACAAAGTAGAAGTGAAATAAGTTTAACCAGATATTGAAAATGGCTGAGGCTGGATGGTGGATACTTGGGAGTTCATTTTCCTTTTCCCTCTATGTAGGTTATTAGTTTTCCATAATAAAGAGTTTAAAAATATTTTTTAAAAGTCTTGCTTAGATATTGAATGTAACCATCACAAGAAAATTAAAAATAATGTTTGTGAAAATTTAGTTCCTAAAATAATACTTCAAATACACAAGGTCAACTAATAAAAGTAATGAGACAGACACATAAAATAGTACTTCTGATGCTGAATTGAAAGCCATGCACCTGTTTAAAGCTCAGTATGCCATTCAAAATTTATTCTGGTAATGTAAGGTAGCTAAACCTACATGGCATCAATTTAATGATTTTTTTTTTTTGCCTACTGGCATGCTTTAATAACATGTATGAGTTTTTATCACTGTTCTGTTCCTTTGCTTTCACCATCTCATTTGTATGCAAATTCTCTTATATGCAACTGATTCTTTGGTAAATGCTACCAGCAGATTGAGTGTCTCTGTAATTATGCTCCATCCGTGTCTGCCCTGTTTGTTTCTTATTATATCGCCACTGCAGTCCCTGCTTCTTGTTCCAGGCATGAATAACAGAGTGGGCCAAACAACAAATTTTCTTATGGGTGATGGGCTTGCTCTACCTCCCTCCCCCAAACAAATCACCCACTACACCCACATAGTATCTTTCTAAGCTGAATGTGTGGGGATTCTTAGTTTTTCTTTCAGTTTGTTTTCTTTTTAAAAAGTCTTTTTCATTTATTTTTATTTTTTATTTATCATACATTAATAAATGAGATTTCATTATGATAGTTCCATTCATGCTTATAGTGTACCTTGAACAAGTTCACCCCCTCCATTATCTTCCTGTCTTCCCTTCCTCTACCCCTCTTTCAGGCAGTGTTTGGTGGGTTTCATTATGCTGCCTTCATTTATATATATGCGGCACACTTTTAAAAGTAGAAGTCTTTTGATTCTAACAGAGATAAGTTGTTCATCTAACTCACTTACCCTCTTCCTGAAGGGATCCCCTGAAATGATTTAGGTGATACTAAAATATGAGGTGAAATTACTTTATATGTATGTGCATGTTTTGGGTTGTTTATAGGAAGGCTGAGATCTAATAAAAATTTCATGCCAGGAACAAACAAACAAACATTATGCATATAGATTTACATGCAAATGTAAACACAATGTGTATACCTGTCTTTACTCATGCATCTGAGTGTATGTGAATTGTGTGTGTGTGTGTGTGTGTGTGTGTGTGTGTGTGTGTGTGTGTGTGTAGAAAGAGAGACATAGACATAGATGTGGGCTTGGCACGTAGCAACTGGAGATTGGAAGAGGCCTCTCATGAAGAACATGAACAATGAAGCAAAAATTAGAGCCTGGAGAAGGACACAAATCAAGATGGTGGCCCAGGAATGAAAGCCTGACAATGAGAGAGATAACCTGCCAATAAATAGGAGAATGTGGAGTCATGGGGACCAAGGATAAAGTTCTAGAAGAAAAGAAATTGTCACTATGTCAAATGCTATAGGGGAAGGAGGAAAAACAATAAAGTAACTGAAAGTGTCTATTGGCTAAGCTCTCTGGGGTTGCTAGTGAAAGTAAATTCAGAGATGAATGGGTAGAAGGGAAAGGTGTGGGTAAACAGCCCCACTGCTCTGGGTTGACCAATGACTAAGAGAAGAGGAGGTAAAAGTCTTTCAAAGAGACTTTGAAGGTACTCTGGATTCCTCCCCCAGTGCTATTTCCTCTTTCCTGTGTACTTTTGTCCTAAAAAGTTCTAGAAAACTTATTACAATCTAGATGCAGGAAGGGCCTGCTTTAGTCACTCGCCTCCACACTTTCATATCCTCTATCAACACCTGCACACGGGTGGTGACCACACACACACACTCTTCCTGTTTGTACAGAAAGTGCCATTCAAAAAAGCTTGCTAGTGAGAAGGGAACTGTACAAAGCCTCAGAAGAAAGAAGTTGAATTTTGGGACAAAACAAAAAGGAGTGTGTGGGTTGAGAGGTAAGATCAAGCCAGAGGGCATCTGGGTTCTCTGAGCTGCCATGGGTGGACTTAGTGCTCTGTGGGTTGGCCTATTCTCCTCAGAGCTGGGCAGCAGGGAGAATTTCCTACCTGCTCCTCAGAGACAATCCAGCCCCAGTGAATTATTGGGCAGTTGAGAATGCAATGTGAGTAGAGCAGTCCACACTATTGTGTGTGTGTGAGTGTGTTTGTGTGTGTGTATAGTAGGGAAAGAAGACACACCCTAAGGATGAACGTGCACACACACACATTTATGATGCCGATGGACCCACAGGCCTTAGGGACAGTGTGTCTGAGCCTCATGGAGGCCATGAGCTATATTCCTCAATGACAGAACTCATGGCATGGACGCCCACTGAATCTGTGGATGGCCGCAGCGAGTGACCTCACAGAGGCCTGGCTACAGGAAGGAGAGTGTGGGTGGTTTGGCCTAAGGCTACCCTCCCTCCTGCAGAAGTGACTTAGAATGCATTAACTTCCCGTTGTGGGAGCTAACAGCACTGATTTTGTATTTTTGGACAGCTTATTATGTGTGTGCGCACACACGTACATCATGTATTTATACAAGGCATGTTATGTATATACACGCAAACATATATATACATAAATATACATATCATATGATACAAAATAGCATAACGACCACATTTCTGAAACCAAAAAAACCTAACAGTGTGACAAAGAAGTGTTTTTCTGTACATTTATGACCTGCTATTCAAGTCTTGCAAATATAAAAGTGCAATATTTTTATAATCCCTTCTATAAATGGAGGAAATGCCACAAGACAGGGATGGTTCAGGCAGTCTAGGACCTGATATTGCAATAAAAATAGGTAAATGCCAAATGTCTACAATAACAAAATAGTGGTAAACTCATTCTTTGAGTGTTGTAAAAACTAAATAATCCATTAATTATTGTCTCTGTTTTTATCAGAAGTAAATTTAGGGATTGTTTAATTGCAGGAACACTGTCCTTCACTTAGGGCTGTTGAAGTTTCCTGTCTCACTGCCCAGATGACATTAGTACAGTGAAAGTAATACAGACACTTGAGTTCCTTAGGGTTGTGGTTTTATTTCTGTTGACTGCTATTCCCTTGCTCTGGGCATTACCCACCCTTAGTATTTAGCTATTTCATGCCTACGTTTTTAAATTTGCTATTCTCTTGCTCTGGGCATTACCTGCACTTAGTGTTTAGTTACGTCATGCCTAAATTTTTGAATTTGCATTTTAAGAATGGAGAAATATACATTGCTCATTTGCTACACTTTGTAGTTCAAATCCCAACTCTAACAAGATGGATTTGGGCAGGTCACTATACCTCTACATCAGGGTTCGTACATCTGTAGAATGGGTACAATCATGCCCCCATCCCTTAAGTAAGGGTTAAATGAGCTAGTTCATATACTTAGAAGAGTGCCTAGGACACTGAAAGACTCAATAAGTACTTGCAGCTGTCATCACCACCATCATCATCATCACTACCATTTTCATGCAGTGAAGCTGTCAAACTCGGATGTCAAACTTGGAGGGAAATGGCAGGAGGCTGGAAAGGTGTGAGGTGGATGTATAAATGGGTTTAGGAGGATACACTTAAGGCTAGAGGAATGAAACCACAATCCTGGCATTACAGAGGGATAGGGAGCGGGAGGCAGAGAAAGGAGATCAGGACATCTCTCCTCATGAGATCCACTTACGAGAGGAGTCAGCTCAAGAACCCTGAGGGTTCAAGCACACATGCTCCTATATACCTTAGACATCCATGTGCACAGAAACCTAGAGAAGAAATACCTGTAACCATGACATCCAAATGATAGCATGCAACTCATGTTTAGTGCCTCTCACATGCAAAGTATCCTGCGTGTTTTTGCATGCATCCTCTCTTTTGATCACACCTGAGCCATTGTGATTATGCCTACTTTATAGAGAGGTTAATGGATGTTCAAGGGGTACAGAGCTTGGAAATGGCAGCAATGGAGTCTGACTCTTTGGATCCTTTGTCCCAAGCTGTCCCTCATCACCTTTACAATATGGTTAGTGCTAATGAAACATGACTGATGAGGAAAGCCAAGCCTAAAAAAATTCAAGAAATAAGTTCAAAGTCACACTGAGAGTTAAAGGTCTGGTGGGGAGCTGGATGCTGGTATCCAATTTCTAGACCCTTTATTTTATTTCACTGTACAGAGGAAAGAACCCTAAGTTGACCACCTGCCTCTCAAGGTTTATAGCTGTGGAACCCTTTTATAAATCACTGCACTTCAGTTTCTTTATCCATCAAGTGGGTATAATACCCTGCCCTACATGGTGCACAGAGTTTTATTTGGGCCCACTGAGGCTACACATATAAAACACTGTTATATTATTTCTGATTCACATAAGGAAAATGTTGGAAGCTACTTTCAGTAAGGGCAGGTTAAAAGAGAAGAAAACGGATAGTTGACATTGGTTCAGAATGGCATGTCATTATGATTCAACTGTGATTTCACTTCTTTCAAATGGTTCCTTTGCTCTCTCTTGTACTGATGCTCCATAATTTGTCAAGCCATTCCTGTCTATGAAAATTCAGTTTACTTCCAAGTTTTGGATTTTACAAATCCAACTGCTGTGAGTATTCTACAATCCACTAATACAATCATCCTTTTTAGTCTCTTAATTTTGGCAAAGCAGAGAAGCAAAGGATAGCTCAGTTTTTGGTTTTACTTCTCTTTCTTTGATTATTAGTCAGTTGATACAAAGTTTTAAAACAAAGCTTTGAAAAATTACTAAAAACGTTATTCCCCCATCCAGAAAATAGTCCAAATGTATGTTCCTTCTATAGTGAAATCATACCATTTTCCTCATGATTAAATAGAAACAGGTGTTTGTGTACAAATATAAACCTATTAAGAAGCATCCTGCACAAATATACCTCTTTATAGCTTTTATCTGTGCAAAAAATGGGGGATTATAATGAATACAAGACAACTAGATTCATGCAATAACTAATAAACATGACAATTTGATTTATTGCTGTTCCTCTGCTATAGCCTGTTGACAGATTTTTCTTTATGGAAAAATTGCCACGGTTTAAATCTCTATCATATGGCACTTAATTCAATCGACAATATGTTACCAATTACATCCTGCTTAAACTACCATCAGCCAGCAGAGGAGGCAACATGTTAAGTGGGAGGACAATCAGATAACTAGTGAAAGACTCCATAGCTGCTTTCTCTGGACCAAGGAGCAGTATAGACAAAGAATAATAAAGACAGCAAGGGGAAATAGGCCTTTTGCTTTCCCATCCTGAACATGTTTCAAGTTCCCCTAAAAGCACACAAGGAGTTTGTGTTTGAGTTGATTGGTGTCACATTGTTATTCACTACTCCTCCCCCATCCCTCTGTCCTCTGCCCCACCTTTGATGATAAATTTGCCAACTGAAAAGCATTCTGCTTCCAAATCCTCACCTCAGTCTTCATGTCTGACTTGATGATGAGTCTTAGTAATGCGTCCTAATATTTCACTTTTCTCCTGAGTCCTGGGTGTTGACCACAGGAAGAGAGAAATCTTTTTAAGTAGGATGAGCCCCCTTTTTCTTATTTCCCTCTTGGAATCTGGTTGTATTGGATGATGCTGTTCTTATAAAGAAAGAGAGAAGTCAAGTTGGGTTAGGCTGAACAAAAAGGAATACAACTCGAAAAACGTGGCAGCTTGACCAGATAGAACAGTAACCACATGGATCTGAAGGCCAGCAGTGATAGCCAGGAAGAATACCATAACAGTAACCATCAAGCCATGTAATGTGGCCACCACTGTGACAGGGATGACCTTACTTGCTCCCACATTGGGATATCACTTACTTAAAAATCCCAGACAGAAGGGAAAGAGTCATAAGTCACTTTAGAGAAAGTTCAGACCTATCCATCCTTTGGACGTCAGGCCTTACCTCTCAAAGTTATGCTCAGGGAGGCATCCCAAAAGCAGACTGCTATAGCACAAGAAGGATGACTGGTTGGTAGTGACAATAAAACTCACAAATGTCATCCACCCAGTCATGCCACAGCAGTCTCTGATTCAAAGTGGCTTGTCATAAATGGGTGAGATGGTGTTGGTGGGTTGGTTCATATAGAACAGGGTACAAAGGGGAGAATCAGAAGGCTACCACTGCCCATCTCCTGAGTTCTCCTTCAGGTGGCTTTGCTTCCTCAGCTGGGGATGGATGGGACCAGAACATTTCCTGAAGGACTTGAGTGATTACATGGCAGTCCCCTTAAAATTATACTGATTGGCACTGCTTCCCCTCCCTCTACTCTACACTGAGCATTTTGGTGAGCATTTTGAGTCCCCACAACAATCCTGCAGGGTAGCTATTACACACTGCTTTAACATGTGGAGAATGAGGCTTTGGGAGAATAAATGACCTGCCCTAGTGCATAGATGTAGGGGTCAAACCTGGATTGCCCAGCTCTAAAACCTTCCACACCAGCCTTTGCAGGATCCTGGGTCTACCTTGCACAACTGCAGCTCATGTGGCACTATTTGCATGAAGTCCTCTTCCTCCAGAACAGCACTGTGTGTGTGTACATATATGTGTGTATGTGTGTGAGTGTCTAAGTGCATGTATGTGAGTGTATATGTATATAAATGTGCAAGAGAGTATGTGTATGAGTGTGTATGTGCATGAGTAAGTATGTATGAGAGTGGGTGAGTGTGTATGCGTGGGTGTGTGCATGTGAATGTGTAAGTGTACATATGTGAGTGGATATGACTATACATGTGTGTATGCTGTGAGCATACATGTGTGTGAGTGTATGTGTGTGAGAGTGGGTATGTATGAGAGTGGGTGTGTGTATGTGTGAGTAAATGTAAGTGTATATATGTGTGAAAAGGTATGAGTGTGGGTGCATGTGTGTGAGAGTGTGTGTTGCATTTATGTGTGTGAGTGGGAATGTGTGTGTGTATGGGTGTGTGTGTAAGTATGTATGTGTACGAGTGTACGTTGTGAGTATGTAAACGTATACATGTGTGAGGGGATATGAGTGTATGTACATGTGATGCATGTTATGAGTGTACATATGTGTACGTAGGTATAAGTGTCTATGTATATGTGTGTATGTATGTATGAGAACGTGTGTGAGTGTGTATGTTGTGAGTGTATATGTGAGTGTGCAAGAGTATATAAGTGTGAGTGTGTATGTGTATGTATGTATATATATGAGTGTGTGGAATGTGCATGAGTGTATTGTGAGTGTGTGAGTATACATATGTGTGAGTGTATGTTGTTTGTGTGTATATGTTGTGAGAGTATGCATGAGTGTGTAAGTATATATAAATGTGAGTGTGTATATGTACTAGTGTGTAAGTATATGTATGGGTGTGTATATGTATGTGTGAGTGGGTATGTGAGTGTATGGGTGTGAGTATGGGTGTGTGCGAGTGTGTAAGTGTATATATGAGTGTGTATGTCTGAGTATAGGTTGTGTGTAAGTGAATATATGTGTGAGTGGGTATGTGAATGTATGTGCGAGTGTGTAAGTATATATGTGTGTGAGAGGATATGTGTGTATGAGTGTGAGTGTGGGTGTGGGTGCTTTCCAGGCCATATAGCCAGAAAGAAAGTCGAAAGGAGCTCAGAGAAAAAAACATCGCAGATGTTATAACTTTGTCTGGGCTGTCCCTGTTTTTGAATACCATGACAATATTTTCTGAAGTAAAGATCAAAGGACATATGGTCTGACTCATGGGTTAACAAAGGGAAAAAGATTTGAATTGGGGAGTATCTGGGACATTTTGAGATGTGTGGCTACAATTATTCCCACAGCACCTGGAAATCATGGAGTCTTATTGGAAACACCAGAACTACTGATGCAAAGTCACGTCCTCGAAACTAGGACTGATTTCACTAGCAGAAATTAAGACAGCTATTCACATCAGTCACATAATTCTGCTGCTTGACACCCTGTGCTCATGAAAATAACAAAGGTATTAAATGCTTTCATCACCTGTAACACCATTAGAAATAATAGAAGAAGTGTTTATATACAAATAGATTTCTTACAGTTAAAATAGACAGAAAAAACAAAAGGGGATATAACTCACAAAAGGGATCAAAATTTAAATACCTAGAAAAATAAGAGGAAATACATGAGGCCTAGATGAGAAAAATCTACAAAATCAACTTAGGGTTATAAATCATATAAATGGAAATTCAATATAAACTCTCACCAAACTAATTTATAAGTAAAAAAATAAAATTAAGTCCCATGCATTTAGGGAGGGAGAGGACTTGATAAACCAGGATGTTTTTGAAAAGGGGAGAAAAGAGGGGATGCTGTGCTTGACTTGTCAAGTGTGAAACTTTAGTGTCACATAGTTCCAAATGGATAAACAAATAACTGGGAGAGAAGAGAAAAATGAACGTTCTTGTGCACCCACACATATGCAAGTTGAGTGTATGAGAAAAGCCCCTTTCCGTATCAGTCAGATCAAGAATGAGGACAGTGATATTGAGAGTGGTGGATACTCATGTGACTTGATTCTTCAGCTGGTGTGGCAGCATTACACCAGCTGCACCTTCTTTCTGCACCTTCTTTCTTGAAACACCTTCCTCCTTGGCCTTCAGAACACTTTTCTCTTACTTTTCTTATCTTCTCAGTCTAATTTTTAGGATCATTCCCAACTCTTCCACATCTCTAGATGGTGGAGTCCCCAGTCCTCCAACTTCTCTGCTCTGTCTACATTTCACTCCCCAGAAGATCTGGTCTAATGTGACCCTTGAAGTACCAGTGATGCCCATGCTTCCATCTCCCAGCCCTGATTTCTTTTCTGACAACAGACTCAGCTCTCCTACCAATCTTGGCCTCTCCTTTTGAATGTGCCTTCAGCCTCGTGACCTAAACATATATAAACAAAACTGTCCCTTTCTCTGACTCTAACCCTGCTCCTTTTGCAGGTCTGTCACACCTTTTTACAGCCCCTCATTCTTCCAAGGTCAATCAGCACCTTGTAGTCATCCTTCATTCCTTGTTTTCACAGCTCACATCTGATCCACCAACACATCCCATCTTTGTGTCCTTTGACGTGTATCTAGAAGTTAGTCACTTCTCACTACATCTGATTTTACCTCTCTGGTCTGAAACCCTGTGGTCTTTGGCTTGCTTTCCAAACTGACTTCTTTTCAATACTTTTCCTCCTTCACTCTGGTCTCATCAAAGACCCAGAGAAATGCTTTTAAAGCTTAAGTCGTAACAAAGGATTGCTCAACCCCCAGTGGGTTCCTACATCACTTTTTCAGTGTCTACTATGGCATAATCAGCCAGCTAACACCGTGGTGGCTTCAAACAATCGTTGGATTTTGCTCAAGACACCACTGGTCAGAAGTTTGGGCAGTTTGAAGATGGCTGACCTGGCTGGACTGAAGGATCCACTTCCATTCATATGTCTGATGCTTTGTGACTCTTTGTCCTCTCTCTTTCTTTGTGTGACATCTCATCTTTCAGGGCTTTCCCTGTGGCTTGGGCTTCTCAATTAGTGGCCATTTCAGGTAATTGCTCTTTTCCTATTGTGACTGGCTTCTAAGAAGCAGGAAGCAGATGTCACACCAGTTAAGGGTTGCTCTCCAGCTAGAAAAGCATCCTTCCTGCCATTTTCCTGTTAGCCAAAGCAGTCACCACACCTGCCCACATTCAAAGAGGTCAAGAGATAGACCACTCCTGATGCATTGCCATGATCATCTTTGGGAAATGTAATCTACTCACTTAATGTAAAATGCAGGACCCTTACAATGACCCATCAGGGAATACATGACCTGACTCTGCCATCCCTTTCACCCCTGCTAGTATTCTCTCCCCTAATTTCTAGTCTTGCTGCAGTAGCATGACCACTTTGCCATTTTTTGATCACTCACACTTGTAGGCATGGCACCTGCTGTTCCCTCTGCTTGGAGTTCTTTCCTGGATACGTGAATCAGTTCTCACTTCCCTCAGGTCTCTGCTCAATGCTACCATTCCTCTCTGACCACTCCAAATAAAATAGGAGGCCCGGCCTCTCCCTGTCCCTTTAACATTATCTAACTCGTATTTGGCCTCCCCATTACCTAGTTACCAAATGAGTAACTAGGTCCTCACTTTCCAGTATGGAAACTACTAACCACATGTGACTATTGAGCATCTGAGACATGGCTAGTCCAATTTGAGAACTGAGTAAGTAACAAAGAATGTAAACTGTCTCATTTGATGTTTTTAGCTAATTGTACATTAAAATGATAATATTTTTCATGGCTTGTATTAAATAAAAATATATTACTAAAATTACAAAAATTGAATTATGTTAACTTTTTCCATAATTGAAAGAAGAAATTATGTTGATTTGTAGGATTTTCTCAAGTCTCTATTTGTCTTACACCATACTTTTCTTAAGCTTTTGGCCTTATGTGTAGATAGCAAAGCAGAAAACCAGGCAGCAAATAGACTTCTTAAAAAATATTGGGTTTGCAGTGATACAGTCTTAAAATCAGCAAAATAATAACAAGACAAAACAAAAACCTTACACACATCCACAATTCTAGCCACTTTAATATCTGTATGTTTATCTCCTAGTAAATACGTATCTGGTTAAGATGTATGTATATTAATCACAGTGTAGTCATAATTAACATAAATTTTTTAATTTGCTTTTTTGCTTAATACAAAAGGCTGTCTTTACATTTCACAGGAAACTTATGCTAAGATTTTACATGGCTGTTTAATATTTCACCACAAATATGTTCTACAGTTCATTTAAGCCATCCTCTATCTTTGGAAGTTTATCTTGTTTCCACATTTTTACTGTGATAAAGCACATTGCAACAAATATCCTTTCATGCACATCCATTAGGAGAAATTCTTAAGTCCTTTGATACCCACAAGTGAATACCAATAAGAAAGTTTGTACGAACTTGCACTCAAACGTTATATAAAACATGCGTTTTCAGCACTAATACCAACATTAAAAATTTGTCAATATTATGTTATCTCACTGCATGTCTTTGACTTACTGGTGAAGTGAAAATTTTCTTTCCAAATTCTATTAGTCATCTGTATTCTTTTTATGAAATTATTCAGCAGAGCTCTTTGTATATTGTAAGCTCTTGTTTTATTTTGAAATATTTTTAAAAGTGCGTTGATCGTCTCTTCATGGTTTTGTGACATTGCTTTGAGAGGGTCAAAGCCATCTTTATTTTATTTATGTTTTATTTATTTAATATCAAGCTTATAAAAGCATTTCTGGTCCCAAGATCATTTAATATTTTCCTGAATCCTCCCTAGTAATTTTCAATTTTTTATATTGCATTAGGATTCTTCAAGAATTTGTTTCAGTTTAATATATTAGATGTGCACCTAGTTTTACTCCCACCCCCCAGTCATAATAGCCAGAGAGTATCCCAGTATCATTCACTGAAAAGTTACTCACCCAACAAAGAGTTTACTTAGAACCTACTATGGGCAGATATTGTTCTAGATCCTTGGTGTACAGCATTTAAACTGAAAGCTGAGGATGAAGAGGAAGAGAGATTTCAACTTCTCTGAATTTCCCTAGTCCTTTTTTTCTTAGTCCTTTTCTTTTTGTCTCTACTAATTTATTATGTCTCATTGGCTTTCTCTTTGAATAAGCAGAAGAAAAAGATTATATCTGTCTTTTTATTAGTGTTAGCTTTGTTTTATTTTTTTTAACCTAGATTTGGGCTCTGCCTGGCTTATTTCATTCATTTATTTTTTAATTGACACATGAAATTGTGCATACTTGTGAAGTGCAATATGATGCTTTGATATGTGCACACATTGCAGAATGGTTAGATCAAACTAACGTATCCATCACTTCACAAACTTACTTTTGTGGTGACAATACTTAAAATCTACTCTTTTAGCAATTTTCAACTATGCAGCATACAACTATTCAGTATAGTCATCGTGCTGGGCAATTGATCCCTTGAACTCATTCTTCCTGTCCAACTGCATCATTATTCAATTTTTTTCTTTTTTCTTTTTTATTATTCATTTATTCACATGTGCATACATTGTTTGGGTCATTTCTCCCTCCTCGCCCCCTCACCCACCCTCTCCATCCTCCCCCCCTTGCTTCCAGGCAGAACCTGTTCTGCCCTTATTTCTAATTTTGTTGAAGAGAAGACATAAGCATAATAAGAAAGACAAAGCATTTTGCTAGTTCAGTTAACGATAGCTATACAGAGAGATTCCTAGTATTGCTTCCATGTACAAATGTGTTACAACCCAAGTTGATTCATCTCTACCTGATCTTTTTTTTTCCTTTTTTTTAATTTTATTATTCATATGTGCATACAAGGCTTGGGTCGTTTCTTCCCCCTGCCCCCACCCCCTCCCTTACCACCCACTCTGCCCCCTCCCTCTCCCCCCCACCCCCTCAATACCCAGCAGAAACTATTTTGCCCTTATTTCTAATTTTGTTGTAGAGAGAGTATAAGCAATAATAGGAAGGAACAAGGGTTTTTGCTGGTTGAGATAAGGATAGCTATACAGGGCATTGACTCACATTGATTTCCTGTGCGTGGGTGTTACCTTCTAGGTTAATTCTTTTTGATCTAACCTTTTCTCTAGTTCCTGGTCCCCTTCTCCTATTGGCCTCAGTTGCTTTTAAGGTATCTGCTTTAGTTTCTCTGCATTAAGGGCAACAAATGCTAGCTAATTTTTTAGGTGTCTTACCTATCCTCACCCCTCCCTTGTGTGCTCTTGCTTTTATCATGTGCTCAAAGTCCAATCCCCTTGTTGTGTTTGCCCTTGATCTAATGTCCACATATGAGAGAGAACATACGATTTTTGGTCTTTTGGGCCAGGCTAACCTCACTCAGAATGATGTTCTCCAATTCCATCCATTTACCAGCGAATGATAACATTTCATTCTTCCTCATGGCTGCATAAAATTCCATTGTGTATAGATACCACATTTTCTTAATCCATTCGTCAGTGGTGGGGCATCTTGGCTGTTTCCATAACTTGGCTATTGTAAATAGTGCCGCAATAAACATGGGTGTGCAGGTGCCTCTGGAGTAACCTGTGTCACAGTCTTTTGGGTATATCCCCAAGAGTTCTACCTGATCTTTACACTGGTTCCTGATCCATTCTCATGTTGACCTCTGTCGCTTTAAGGTTTCTGTATTAGTTCCTCTGGAGTGGGGATAGCAAACGCTTTCATGTTTTGGGTTTTAACAGGAGAGTCCTAGGTGTGTTCTGTGGGCTTAGATTGGGAACCAGCTCTCTAGATGTAGAACTAAGAATGTTCTGCCAAAGAGTTTGGGTGGGGGCAGGACGGTCCTCCTTCAGAGCCGGTGGAGTACACAGGAAACCCATGAAGCAGGCCCTCTGTCCTATCCTGGCTCCTTTGATTTACTGGCAACATGGTGGTGGGCAAGCCAGCCTGTTCCAAAGAAAGGCCTAGCTTGCAGGTTCACTGTCCAAATGTAGGCACCCTTCTTAGATAAGATTGGGCGCATTCAGAATGGTATGGCTATAGATGGTAGCCTTCTTAGAATAGTGTCTAGCATAGTAGGTGCTCACTAAACTTTAGCTTTTAATGTCACTATTATCTTCAAATGTCATACATATAACCTGGATGGAATTTGAAAATGTTTATCTATTTGTTTCTTCCCTAGGGTCCATGTGTTACTCCACTTAGAGGGTAATGCTCAGCCTTCTTCCACCATTTGACTCATAAACATAACAAAGAGAGCTCTGTGGAAGCTCTCTCATTCTTGAGAAATCTATTTTAAAAGGCAGCCTCTCCCAAGAAAACTGCACTTACATCATATCAATAACACTGACCTAAAATCCATTTTGAGCAGTTCAGGGGCTGAGAAACCACCGTGGACACATTGAACCAACCATTTCTCAGTTTGGTTAAAAATAGTTCAGTGTGTTCTACAGTGTGAGTTTCCTAAGATTAGTGGGCTGCCCTGTTATAAGTCCTTCTTTTCATTTTTTAAATAGCATATTTATGATCTGGGGCTAGAGAAACAAGGGGCCAAAAATATTGCTATGGAATTTCTGGCCATTAATTTTATGAGCCTATTCAATCTTTACTGTTGTCTGGTCTATAATTATATTTTTGTACTTTAGGAGAGGCTTGACAATCTTTGTTTTAGAAGTAAAGAGTGAGTGATTAACCTTTTTGACTGAACAATTTCCTCTGTCATCTCAGCTGAGATGGCCCATGCCTCAGTTGCATTTTCTGCGAGGCTACACATGCTCCAGGAAGCTGTGACAGCAGCAAGTGATCTCTTCACCCTTCACTGAATCACCAAGTTTGCTCATAGACCTCTGAAAAACTCCAGGAAACTGTGTTCCGAGGCTTTGTGGCATTGGTATTTGAAACTGTCCCGTAGCACCTAAGGGCTTTTATTTCTGGGACATTGTCATAGGATCTGTGCAGGCAGCCATCTTCCCAGGGGTGCATGGCTGAGTGTGTGAGTGTAGATTACAATCCAGCCAGTTCCATATTCACTCAGAGGAAGGGTGAATTTTTCTAATTTTCACAAAGGCAGCAGCATGTCATCAAGCCCTGTGCTCCTGGTGTGCACCCTATGAAGTAGGTGTCCCTTGCTTTTATACACAGGACAGGCTTGGGTAAGGGAAGTGCCTGGCCTTGCCTTGTGCAGCTAGGTGGAACTGTGAGGAGCATCAGCTACAGGGCATTTCTGATCATGATAATTTTCAGAACTTCTGCAAGCTGAGAACCTTGCCATAGATACCATTAATACTAAGTGCATTGAAACTTCTAACAATTTCATGCCTCCTACCCAAGTTTGGAGACAACTGTCTTATTCATTCTGTTTTATGTGCTACCTGCTCTTAAGTGATAGGGACCTACTGAAAGTGTCCCACTAATGACACTTGGCCATGATACACCTCCTTTTCATGAACTACACAACTTGTATTATGCAGAACTATATCCAAGCCAAATGTGAACGTTTAGACCAAGTCACAAATCCCAACTGATCCTCTTAGTATAAAATAATATTAATCATGGAGCACTTCCTGTGTGCCAGGTTGTAGAAGCTATAAGACCACAGGCAAATTATTCTCCCTCTGTGTTTCAATTTACACTTCAGGGTAAAACAGGGATAATAATGGATCTCTCATCTACTTTGTTGAGAGAATTTAATGAGGTTATACATAATGCATTTAGAGTGCCTGGAACCTACTAAGCACTCAGTAAAAGTAGCTGTTTCTTATTCTTTAGATACTGAAACTGAATCAACTTTAACACACCAATTACTTGAAGAGCAAGTAAATTAGACATATTGGAAAGAGGGTTAATTCTTCAGACTGGTGGGACATTTAGTAATAACAATAGTCATTTTCTAAATGGCTCTGAGTAACCTGGAAAAGAGCATGCATGTGGCACAGACCTTGTTGATTTCCCAGAGAGTAAATTGCCCATTGGAATGGCCTGAGCATTACTTACTCATAATGTGAACTATTTACACACATACACACATGCACACACATGCACACACACGCACACACACACACTTAGTTGTAGCACAAGTGCCAGTGTAACTATGAGGCTGATGTTTTTGCATACATAGTTGAGCTTCTCTAGAACCTCCTTGGGATAAAGTTTCAAATATATGATATTTCTACCTGGCTGATTGTTTACACCAGGAAGTGTCAATCCAGAGTAGTTGGTGAGTGGGTTCACATGCAAATGGATATGATGATATCCCTGTCACATTCTCCTAGCACTCTGTAGAGGAAAATCATGAGAGTCTTGTTTCAGCATCTCATCAAAACAGATCCTTTGGTTTAGTGAAGTGGTTGTTGCCACATTTGCTCATGGTGATGATATGGATGACATGAGGGGAATGCTGAGAGATGTCCAGGCCCATTTGCTATGGACCTGGGTTCTGCCAGCTGCCATCCTTGGTGTTGCAGCCTGCACACTCCTGGTTGGACTTTGTGGACAGGCAGCTCAGGCTAGTGAGCTAGACAGATGGACTGGAGGCCCCTAACTGTTGACCCTGACCTCTGACCCCATTCCCTTCCTCTGCCCTTTAGAAATGTGT
The DNA here is from genome assembly GCF_047511655.1 of Castor canadensis. Lineage (NCBI taxonomy): Eukaryota > Metazoa > Chordata > Mammalia > Rodentia > Castoridae > Castor > Castor canadensis. The sequence continues at coordinate 85,948,740 of NC_133397.1, read as the reverse complement.
CCACAGGAAGGATAAACAAATTAACCATCTCAATGCTGGAACCTTAGGGGTCAGCTATTCCGACCACACCCTCTGTTCCTAGCTCACTTTGGTTAGTAGTCATCCATTCTGCTCCACTACTTCTGGCAACAGAAGCCTCCTGCCTTGAACAGAATGATGTCTTTCTCAAAGAGTGGGAATTATTTAAAAGTCCTTCATTTGAAACTTCTGTGATATCTACCCTGGAATGCCATTTCTCCCCTGGTGTCACAAGGGGTAAATCTAAGACTATGGGACTGCCTTGGGCACACAGGTCCTAACTCTCTGTATTCAAAGCCTCCTCAGGATCAAATAACCAACATTTATGACTCGCTAGTGGCATGGGTTTGAAGAGGCAGGCTCTAGGAAAATCATTGCCTCAACTTGATATTGACCTTCTCTGAGTGATCACTCTGGTCTTCCTTAACTGACCACAAAAACATCAGATGCCTCTTGAGAGCATGTCCCATGAGAATGGGTTGGGGATGGGGGAGAGAGAGAGAGAGTCAGATGGGCAGAGAGATACATACAGACAGACAGAGAGATAGGCAGAGACAGATGGACCCCAGCTGAGACTGGTAGCTAGAGACAAAGCCGAAGTTCTATGTGCTCCATGAATACTTGCTTTCTGCCAAATAACTCCTGTGGGTGGTATGAGCAGATGCAAGGATTCTCCATGCCTCTGGGGAACTCTGGAGCAAGACCTGCTTGGGGCTCTTATTCTCAACCCTCATTTATTCACAGGCTCACAGTGTCTGTGTAGTTGGGTGGGTGTGGAGGAATAGGTGAGGTTTAGTAGTCAGGCAATCCAGGACGTGGGGTCAATAAGTAGCCTCCAGGTACCAGAAAACCCCAGTGTGGGTCTGGCTGTGGCACAAGCAGCCTCCTGACCCTAGGCATATTTCCTCAACCTCTGTAAGCCATACCTAGTAAGCCACTCCTCATCCATGTCAGAGCAGTGATGTCAGAATCCACTAGGATAGTGGTAGTAATGAAAGTGATAGAAAGAAGGAGCAGGACTAAGCATTACAATTAAAATGAGCAAAATACAGGACAATGCTCCTGAGTTTTCTGAACAGCTGAGTTATGGGCACTAAACCTTGGGGCATCACTCACTTTTTCCCTAACTGTGTGAACTGCAACTGCAGACCTATGTATAGAGTTAACAGGAAGATATGCATGGTGGTACCACCTCACAGAGCTACCAACAGCATTCTTACCACCTCACAGAATGTCCTGACAGTCCACTGAAGTAAATCTATAGGCATCAGCACTGTTTCCATCTTAGACTTTCATCAACTTTAATTAATAATACCCTCCTCCCTCAGTGTGTCAACAAGACTCCACCTTTTCATTTTGAAAGAACTTAAATAGAACAATAAAATATTCAATTATTGGAAATAGAAATGAGAAAATATAATTGATTTGAGAGGCTTTTCCTACAAAAAACTCCCTGGGGCTGCTGACTACATTTTACTGAAAAATATCACACACTTACATGTCTACATTTCTTATGTGATAATTTTGAGTTTCTCATGGGGGAAATAGTATTATTGAAAGGAAAATAATTATGACAAGTGTTAAAGATTAGCCAGATTCCCCTGGTGAGGCACCGATATCCTGGGAGTAAGTTAAGTGCCTTAGAAAGCAACGTGAACTCTTGCCATTGAGTAAATTATTGCTTTGAAGTAGTAACAAGGACCCTAGTGGGTTGGAAGAGTTAATTCAGTTTCCCAGAGCTAGGAGAGCTCTGTGCAGCATTTGTGCTCTGTGAGAATTTGGATCTGTGTTCATCCACATCTATTTCTGTCTCCTAAGAATGGGCACTTCTTCAAGAGTAAAGCCCATATCCTTACAGTTATCATTGGCAGTTGGCCCAGCCTCATGCTCCTGAGAGCCCTGTAAACACTCTTCTGGCTTCTTGAATAGAACATTCTCTGCTACTAATCAGTGCCCAAACTGTCCTGATAATGTTTCTCTACCTCCTTGCTAAAACAGTGTCACAACTTCCCAACAAACACCAGTACACTGGTGATGGGAAAATCCAGCCATTTCCCCAACATTCTCAGTGCATCAGATTCCAACTAGGCAATACACATCTTGGGTAGCAAGTTAACTGCATTCTACTCATTGCCCAATAGGTAGCATTTTTCTCCTTCTTCTTTGGTAGTTCAAAGTTATTAGATATTAAACAATGAGTTCAAATGCCCAGTCCTTTCCTGATGGGCCAGGAACAGAGGGGTGTGGCAGCTCTGGGTCTGGGTATGTGCACAAAGCCTTCAGTGGGCAATTCATCAGCATCATCAGTGTGGCCTACAGATGATAGACTTGGCCCTTGTCTTCCAGCCCAGGCTGACCCTTTACTCTGCTCGAGCCACCTGGATTTTTTTCTACCTCAAGTCTTTACACTGTTCTCTCAGCCTGGAAGATCTGGTTCCCTCACATGGCTGATTTCTCCTTCAGGCTTGCTGTTACTGTTCTTATTCCCCAAGGTAACCAAGCCACCCACATGATGCACCATGCTTCTACCTTCATCTGGTAACTTCTGGCCCTTGCAAAAGCCAACAGGCCCCTGACCCTTGCTCTCCCTGCCTCCAGGATTATTTCCCAGAGTACACTTCTCATTCAACATTTGCTAAGTAGGTGTGCTGGACACTGAACCCTTCTAAGCACTAGAGAAAGAAAGACAGACACAGTCTCTGCTCCAAGAGGTTGTTTTTATTTTCATATTCTTCTTGGTTTTCCTTCATGCAGATAGCATGCATATACCTTTTTTTCTTACTTGTCAAACATAGATCTTATTACAAACTCCTGAAGATGAACAGGAGTTTCCTTCTCCAGGATCTTGAATATTCCCAATGTCTGGTGTTTGTATTGTTATCTTTATTCTTCTTATGTTTATGCTAGTCATTTAAAATACTAAATGAAATCTCCATTTTTTATCCCATCAAGTTCTGATCATGTCTCTCTTGATCCTCCATTTTAAAAGGTAACTTTTTAGGTACCCTAACCCTATCCTCCATCTCCATCCCAATTCTCCACATCACATTTGCTTTCAGTCCAATGTTTATTTTTTATTTTGTCTTGAAGTTGCAACCAAATCTTCATGACCCACCCATGGACTGGCAAAATCCCGCCTGAGGACTGTGTTCTTTTTATTGAGTCTAGCATCATGACTCCTGAGCCGATCAAGGGTCCCAGAAGGAAGGTTCAGTCGAATTTCTCTTTGTTTTTATACTCTAATATTTCCACATTTTAGTCTGGTTCATTTATGAATTATGGCCTTTTTATACTTTTGGGTTTATTATATATTCTTCTACCTGATTCAGTTTCCAACTGATGTTGTTTTTCTTACATTATTTGCCCTTGTGATTAATTTTTCCCAAATGATTCTTCTATTTCTTTCTTCTTTTCCCTGGAGATTTCGATTCTTCACTCCCCTCCCCCCACTCCCCATGTTTCTGCAATCCAATTGTCATGTTGCAGTTTTTTTTTGTTTTGTTTTCGCTGCCATCAAGGGTCTGGATTGCAACCACAGTTTGTTGTATCCCACAATTTCCATCTGAATCCACTTTTGGTTTTCTGGAGTTTATCTTCAAAAAAAAAAAGAATATATGGTAAATAATTATTCTGAGAACTTTATGACCAAAGACATCATTATTCTACTCTCACATGTGACTGATACCTGGCTGCACACAGAGCCTTTGGGATATTCTTTTTTCCCTAGGCATTGGTACTCTGACACATCAAAGATGTGTCTAGGTATGGCTATCTTTTCACTAATTGTTCTAGGTACTCAGAAAACCCTTTAAATCTGAAGGATTTTATCTTTTGGTTTTGGAAATATTTTCTTCAAGTATGTCTCTGATAAATTTTTCATTTCCAGCTTAGTATGTTAAAACTTGTGGACTGATTTTTCAAGAATCTCTTACATAGCTTTCATTTTTTTTTTGTCTTTTTCTTTGGCTTATTTTCTAGTCCTTCACATTTACTTTTTAAAAAAATCTGTGAGCATTCCCTTTTATTTTTTAACTATTTTTTCTTAGCATTTTGTTCTAACTTTCAAAGCATAATATTTTCTACAAAATCCTCCCTGCTCCCTAGTGTATTAATTAGAGTGCTTTTAATGCTGTCTCTGGTCTCTAGTTGTCAATTTATCTTGTTTCTGGGTCATTCTTGTCCCTTTTGGCTATTCTCTTTTTGGCTACCATTCTCTTACCAGCCTGATGATTCTTGGTTTTGCATTTCTATTTAAGAGAGAAGGATTAAATAACTGTGTGTTTTTCATGCGTTTATTGTTATTAGGTCTATGTTTTGGCTCAAATCTCTCCCTTATAACTGTGGGTGAGAGGGAGGGGAAATGTCTTCTAGGAAACTTTGTATTAGGCAGGGATGACGGTGAGCTACAGTCATACTGGACACTTCTAAGTGCCAAATGATGAGGGCTTTATTCTAGGACTCCAATGGGAAACTGAAGCTCAAAGACTGCCCATAGCTAGCTAGCAAGTGATAAAGCCAAAAATTGAACTAAAGCCTGTCCATGAACATCGTTACTCTCAAAACCAAATAAGTCTCAATGTAAAGTAGAAAATAATGATATATGAATAATTAGCTCTATTCTTATAAATATAGACTTTCATAACCTGTGTAGTGAACTCCGTACCTGATTCCACCTTTCCATTATTTTTTCCTCTTAAGCAATTAATACACTCCCTGCCATTAAAGGAATGAGATGATTAAATTTACTCACAGTCAGAAGAGACATCTAAGCAGAAAGCAGAATCAACAGTTTCAGAGAAACTATGTGCTGTAAAACTAGAAAGAAGAATTCATCCTTGGAGTAGCCAAATAGTTGGTATACATTTTAAGTTATTTTTAGCAGATGTTAAGAAAGTCATTTATTTTCTAATTCTAAGGTTCCCTTCTGATCATAAGGGTCATGACTACTTCTTTTATTTGAGATCCACTTTGTCAGAAACTTTTTGAAAACCGATAATGATTTTATTAGAAAACTACCTCTAAAATTGAAAATTAAGCATTTATTAGTCATATAGGGAAAAAAACATTGGCTTCTTAATTCAATACTTCCCTTCCCTTCCTGGGAGATGGTAATAGATGTTTCATGAAAAATGCATTCCAAGGTCAAGTAAGTTTGATCCACATTGTGTAAAATATAGTTTTCTCTGCTGCAAGTCTTCTCAGAGCCTTTCATTGCTAATATGTATTGTGAATCGCAAAGGGACTTAAAATTTGAAAAATACATATTTGGGGAAATAATTTAGAAAATTCACATTTTGAGTAATATTGACTTAACTTATTAAAGAGCCATTTTGCTTTCCTCTCCTCTCTGGAGACATACTTGTTCTTAATTACTCATATCTGGGCCACGGCTCTGAGGTATATAGTTCCAATTTAATGTCATATGTATAATTTTACTGCTTTGATTGGACAGCTTCAGTATTTTATTCTTCTTAATTCTTTGTCTCTCTCCTATGGCCATCTCTTAAAATTCTTAAATGATGCCATGTCTTAATACTTTAATTTCCTCATCCACAAAATGCTTACAAAACAACATATTAGGCTTTCATGAGAAATGAAAAAGAAAAATGACAGCCTACCTATTACATGGCAATAAGAAATAAAATTCCTGATTTTAAAGGGTTCTCACATGATTACTTCAACATTTAGTAAATAATCCTCACTGTGGTAAATACCAAAAGTATACAACCACTTGGGCTCTAGGACAGTGGTGGTTGGAGAATTCAAGTTGAATAAATGTGAAAAAGAACTTTAAGGAGTAGTACTCATCGTGATGTACCAGTTTGTCAAACATTAATGTCCCCAATTTGTAGCAAAATAGCATATGTTTATTATTACTTGACTGACACCGCCTCCCTCATCCACCATCTTATTTAGTGCATGACTCCATTGTCCACTAATCTGAGTAAGAATTTCAAAGTCAGGTAATTTTCTCTTTGATTTGAACTATTCCCTTCTCCTCCGACCAAACTCATTCTTTAAGATCCAGTTCAAAGTCTTGACTGACTTGGACAGTCTGTAAATCAATTTATTCACCCAATACATGTTTGTTGAGCACTTAGTGTGCCTGGCATAACTCAGGACTGCTGACAAGTGGGATGCACAATAAGTCTATGAAACTTCACTTACATATATTCAACCTGGGAAGCTACTGCTCTAGACTACATGTAACTACTCTACTTTCATTGCTACCTTCTTTAGAATTTTACCTTTACACCTAAATATGTAAATAAATTTATATCCATAGTTACACTGGTCAGATTAGGCTAAAAGGCTAAGGTTGAGTGAAGGACTCTTAAATCTTATGATAATTTTCTGAAGATACATTTTAATTGCCTCAAGAAGCTAAGGGGGAAATTTATTTCCTCTCCTTAAAAAAATGAGAGTAATCAAAAGCCCTCAGGATTTAGGCTTCTGGTTTGGGTAGGGAAAATAAACAAACAAGCAAATTAAACCTTGTCTAAGAAAGCAAGGCAGCCAGACTACTAAGTAACTTATAATTCATTATAAGAATAATTTATTGTCATTTCATTTTTGCCACCATAAGGTATCCGCAAGTGTTATTGTTTCTGTGGCTGGCATTGAGTTGGGCTGTTAAAATCCTTAATGGGGGTAAATTCTGTGACATGGTTACTCCCAAAATATGTCTATCAGAGATCTTGTTGGAATGTGCAGTCTCATTGGATCTAGAAGGCTGACTTTTTCATAGATATTCTTTTATTTTTATTTATTTTTTTAGTGAAAGTGACAGTAAAGTTTATTAGGAAAGGAATACACTTTCATAGACTGAAAGTGGGTCATCTCTAGAAAAAGAATGAGAATGACCTTCACAGATATTCTTTTTATTTTTTCATAGACATTCTTGAAGGAGGGCTGCTTTCCATTTTGTAAGTCTCATTAAGAAGTTTCTTATCAAAATCCTGTTATGGACTATTAAACACGATCACCCACATGACTAGATGATATCCCCCTTGTTCTTAAACTCTTCTCACTGTATTCTGATGTGTTAGTTCTGATGTTTTCAAACCTGTCTGTTTTAATTAGATCCTCAAACTCCATCCCCATCAGGAGAGCCTATAGAATCATAATCTATGTAACCATTCTAACAGAGCAATTCTGCTAGTAACGATAGACCTATCAATTTGTTGGAAATTCCTCCAAAACTTCACAATAGCTTTCTCCCTGGAAAACTAAAGGTCTGAGTTTCTCAGAGTAATAGTCTATGTGGGGAGCCCAGAGATTCCAGGAATGGCCATGAACTCCATTGCTGGTTTGTGGCCTTGGATTAAATAGTTTGCCCCTGTAAAACACAGTTGCTCTCCTGTAAAACAGGGGTAATGGCAGTGCCTAACCTCATTTGGTTGTTATGGGAATCAAATGAGAGAATGTGTGCACATTACCTATCACTTTGTTAACACTCAATACTTGTTAGCAACTATTAAGCCATAATTAACTATTGTTAAACTCTTTCATTGTTTGGGAAAGTCTGCCAAGAATAACATAAGATTGTTTGCTGCTTTTATTGACTTTTTTCAGGGCATTGACTCTAGGGTCAAGACCAGGTTAGGAATTAAGCAGCATGAGGTCAGTGAAGACTTCTAGTAACTGATGTTTAAATGAACTTGCTTTTAAAAGCCCAACAGTGGGAATTGGCAGGAATGGTCTCCCAAGAGTGAGCAATCTCTAGACATGTAAAACAGGGCCAAGTGGCTTAAAGTAGGGTTTTAACAACAGAGCTCCTAAGGGTAATCATAGGGACTTTTTATTATGTACCTTTGGCCTTACATGCCAATGAAGAGGAAGCTAGTAAAGGCCTGAAGACAATTAGGGCAATTGTAAAAACCAAGACAATCTCTGCACTGAGGTATGCTTTAAGACTACATGTAGGCAAAGCAAGACTTTTCTTAGCTGCAGTTTGTAACTGACCCCAGAATGTAAGGAAGTATTTCACTGGCTCTCTGAGTTCTACACCTTAAGCAATGCTAGAATTTGGACAAAAAATTATAAAGCAGGTATTCTCAGACAGCCAAAATCATGATCTAAGAGTTCCTTCAACAACCAGAGGAAAAAATCCATAAATAACTATTTTCAATTTAAAGTATAGTAGACCCTTGGTAGCTGTGGATCTATGATTCCAAGGAGTCCACTGTTGAGGAAAAACTGTGATACTCAAGATGCATAAAATTCATTATTTTCCTGTGAATACTTGATTCATTTTTCCCATAATACCACCCAACTTCCACCAAGGACATGCTACCTCTCAAGAAATCTCACAGTTTCACTTTATCACTGAAATTGAGCATGTAACTTTTCTTTGGAAGTTTAGCAAAGTTTTATTTAGTAAAGCAGAGTAAAACGGAGAAATAGAAAGAGAAAGAGGAGCACCCCCCCACACACACACACACATACACGGGAGGTGGGAGCAAGAGGCTCTAGTACTTTCACTTTTGCCTTGCTTTTGGAGAGCCATTTGCATTTGGAAGGCATATTTTCACAAAATTAAGGGCAGGGAACACAGTAGATCATGCAATGATTTAAACAGAATGGATAATAAAGTGGGACTGACTGAGAACTTCTCTGCATCAGCTGAGCTACATAATGCTTGTGCAGAAATTTAAATTTTTTGTTTTTAAAACTTCTTTTGACTTTTAAAAACTGTGTCACTATTTTTTTTACCATGCTTGGTCAAAATTGCATATAATTAATCTGTAAATAAGGCCAGTTTTCTGTACTTACTTTTGGCAGATCTTATTAAACATTTAAGTGGTTTAGATCAAAGTAGCTGCTATTTAATAGCTGGTTACACTAGCTATATCTTTGAAATGTTATTTCATTTTATTTATCAAAAAAGGAGCTATAATCATTACCCCTATTTTATCAGTAGGGGACGTGGGAATTAGAAAGTTCAATAAACATACACTACATGGATTTCAACCAGATTTGCTGGCTCTGACTTCTATGCTCTTAACCAATTCACAGGTTAGGGTCTCTTTTTCCCCTGGTGCTCTATCACAGTTCTGAAGACTGTAGTAAAAAAGCAAACATATGCTATTGATAGCCTTCTGGAGGTCAGGTGACAACAAGGAAAAATAAGGTATAGTGAAGCCCCATCCTTTGAGTTGGAATCGTGAAAGTGCACTCTAAAAGAAATGAGGACTGGAAGTCCCTAAAGGGACTGAAATACAGTTTTAAATCTCTCAACATGTGAAATTGCATAAAGATAATACTGAATTGCTAGTGCCCCCAAATACCTGGCAGGATTAGACATAATTTTGAGAATGATAGGCTTCAAATAATTTCTGTAAATTATTTTGCAAATAAAATGTCAGTCACATTATAAAAAATAGCTACAAATAAAAAGATAAATGAAATGTTGGCAGCAGAAGCAACAGATAGGAGAAATAGATAACCATGAGCTCCAGGTGAAGGATTCATTAGATGCCAACTTTAAGGTAATTATGTTTATAATGTTTAAATTGAGAAAAGATATGATTGGGAAATTTGGCAGAGAACTGGTAACTATAAAAAGGAGCAAAGTAGAAATTCAAAAGTCAAAAAACATGATACTCCAAATTGTTAAATTATGATCTCAGTTGGGTAGATTTAACAACAAATATAGCTGAAGAAAGAATTAGTTAACTGGCAGATAATGTTAGAAGAAACATCCAGAAAAAAGGGCCTTAAAAAAGATAAATACTTACAATTTCCTAAGAAAGGGTAAAAGAAAAGACAGCAAGGAATTTTGACATGCATAAAATTGAAGTCTCAGCAGAAGGGCATAAATGGGTTAAAATAAATAGATATTGGCTAAGAGCATCCCCAAATTGATTAAAGATAGCAAAGTCAGATAACAAGCCATATGAATACCAAGGAGGATGAATAACAAAAAATCCATACCTAGGCATATTATATCAAAACTTCAGATAATCAAAGACAAAAATAAAATCTTAATAGTAGTCAAAGGAGAAAGAGGCTTTATCTTCATAGAAACAACAATAATATAGACAGCTGACTTTTCAACAGACACAATAGAAGCCAAAAAACAATTACATAATATCACATTTTACTATCAAGTTCAAACAATAAGATAGTAAAAACCATACAAGTTCAAAGCTAACAAAGAAAGAATATCAACTAATAAAAATATACTCATATAATCCAAACAAGGATAACACAAAAAGAGAAATAAAATAATCAGATCATATAGCTCCTAGCAAATGATAGACTTAAAGCTTAACACAGATGTAATTATATTAAATGTAAATTGATTAAATGCTTCAATTAAAAGAAAGATTCTTTTCAGGCTGAGTAAAAAAACCTCAAATGATTCCAAACCCCAGCTTATTTGTTTCTCATTTGTTTATCATTCATTTTTTTAAACAAGAATTGAATTCAAAAGAAACCTTGCCCTTATAGGTGGTACACCGGCACATTCCCTTTCTGTCAGAGTGGCTTTGTTGATGATACTTGAAATTAACAGCCATTAGGGTGAATTTCTGCAAACCTATGGTGGCTCAGCCCAACACTGCAGGTCATTAAGCAGCTGTTCCATGGAGGCTTAGGAATGGGTGCCCTCCAGCGCTTGTCACTTCACTTTGACTGCAGGCACAGGGGCCTTTCTGCTGCCCAGGATGATTGAACTGTTACAGAAAATGAGATAGTGGTGCATGGGTCTGAGGTATCTTCATCCAATCAGAGACGCTGGCATTAATGCACAGCTCCCAAGTCATCACGGGAAGGAAAAGATTCTAGCAGATGGCAGTAAGTCAAGTGAAAAAGAAAGCCCAGGGCAAGTGGGCTAGACCCTTTGAAGCCACACAGTGGAGAGGTGAGAGACACAAACAATGGTCCAATTACTACAAAGAAATCCAAGGCACGAGCTGAATCTGGCACTGAATTTTCTTTTTTTTTATTGTTTTATTATTCATATGTGCATACAATGCTTGGGTCATTTCTCCCCCCTGCCCCCACCCCCTCCCTTACCACCCACTCCGCCCCTTCCCTCTCCCCTGCACCCCCAATACCCGGCAGAAACTATTTTGCCCTTATTTCTAATTTTGTTGTAGAGAGTATAAGCAATAATAGGAAGGAACAAGGGTTTTTGCTAGTTGAGATAAGGATAGATATACAGGGAGTTGACTCACATTGATTTCCTGTGCGTGTGTGTTACCTTCTAGGTTAATTCTTTTTGATCTAACCTTTTCTCTAGTTCCTGGTCCCCTTTTCCTATTGACCTCAGTTGCTTTTAAGGTATCTGCTTTAGTTTCTCTGCGTTGAGGGTAACAAATGCTAGCTAATTTTTTAGGTGTCTTACCTATCCTCACCCCTCCCTGTGTGCTCTCGCTTTTATCATGTGCTCAAAGTCCAATCCCCTTGTTGTGTTTGCCCTTGATCTAATGTCTGCATATGAGGGAGAACATACAATTTTTGGTCTTTTGGGCCAGGCTAACCTCACTCAGAACGATGTTCTCCAATTCCATCCACTTACCAGCGAATGATAACATTTCGTTCTTCTTCATGGCTGCATAAAATTCCATTGTGTATAGATACCACATTTTCTTAATCCATTCGTCAGTGGTGGGGCATCTTGGCTGTTTCCATAACTTGGCTATTGTGAATAGTGCCACAATAAACATGGGTGTGCAGGTGCCTCTGGAGTAACAGTCTTTTGGGTATATCCCCAAGAGTGGTATTGCTGGATCAAATGGTAGATCGATGTCCAGCTTTTCAAGTAGCCTCCAGATTTTTTTCCAGAGTGGTTGTACTAGTCTACATTCCCACCAACAGTGTAAGAGGGTTCCTTTTTCCCCGCATCGTCGCCAACACCTGTTGGTGGTGTTGCTGATGATGGCTATTCTAACAGGGGTGAGGTGGAATCTTAGCGTGGTTTTAATTTGCATTTCCTTTATTGCTAGAGATGGTGAGCATTTTTTCACGTGTTTTCTGGCCATTTGAATTTCTTCTTTTGAGAAAGTTCTGTTTAGTTCACGTGCCCATTTCTTTATTGGTTCATTAGTTTTGGGAGAATTTAGTTTTTTAAGTTCCCTGTATATTCTGGTTATCAGTCCTTTGTCTGATGTATAGTTGGCAAATATTTTCTCCCACTCTGTGGGTGTTCTCTTCAGTTTAGAGACCATTTCTTTTGATGAACAGAAGCTTTTTAGTTTTATGAGGCCCCATTTATCTATGCTATCTCTTAGTTGCTGTGCTGCTGGGGTTTCATTGAGAAAGTTCTTACCTATACCTACTAACTCCAGAGTATTCCTACTCTTTCTTGTATCAACTTAAGAGTTTGGGGTCTGATATTAAGATCCTTGATCCATTTTGAGTTAATCTTGGTATAGGGTGATATACATGGATCTAGTTTCAGTTTTTTGCAGACTGCTAACCAGTATGGATATAACTTTAGGTGGTCAACTTAAAGAATTTTATGAGTTAGACACATTTCTGGAAAAGTAAAACTTACCAAAACTGATAGAAAATACACTTAAAACTATTGAAAATTTGAATCTATAATTTAAAATCTCCCTTCAAAGAAACCCCAGCCTTAGGTTACTTTACTGTTAAGTGCTATTAAATCTGTAAAGAAATATTCCAATGTAATGAAAATTCTTCCAGAGAATAGAAAATGAGGTAACCTGTCCCATTTAGTGTTAGGTGGCAGAACTTTTAGCAAAAGCTGGGACGTTCACATCTAAATAGGAAAATTGCTCTCACTTATAAGGTTAATCTCACACATGGTCAGTGGAATAAAAGTTCCTTTTAAAAAGGCAAATTGAATCTGGCAATAAATATATAACTAGTGCCTTACCACCAAGTTATATCTATTTCATAAATAGGAACATAGCTTAAATTTTGAAAAATTAATCAGTATAATTTACTATATTAACTACTAATAGAAAAAAAATGGAGTCATAAAGAATAATCATTTCAATAGGCCACAAAAACATTTTATAAAACTCATTATCGATTCATTATTTTGGTAAATAAAATAGATGTAAATTTCACAAATCAGCAATAGATGAGGAATTCCTCAGTCTGACAAAAGGTCTACAAACACAATCCCTGTAGTTTTGATGACCACCATCACTGTTTCTACTCAATACTGTACATGAAGTTCTAGCTAGTAAGTTGAGAAAATGAAGGTATAAATATTGCAAAGAAAAAAAGCCATCATTCATGAATGATGTCATATATTATTGTATACATAAAAAATAAAAACAAACCTATGGATAAATTATCAGAATGAACAGGTCAATTTAGTCAAATCAAACAATGTACATGATAGCGTTTTGTGTGTGTGTGTGTGTGTGTGTGTGCGTGTGTGTGACTTGACAAGCTGATTCTAAAATGATGGTAAGAAAATGTTAGGAATAAGAAATGATCTTAGTGAGGATGAAGGTGAAAGTAACTAACTTCTGCAGCCATTGGAGTTAATAATAAAGTGGCAGTTATTAAACATGTGGAACTGGCCCAAACACAGACAAATAGACCAGTGAAGACAGCAGGCTCACAAAAGAAGAGGACTCCGACCAGGGCCAGAAGAGACATCATACCTGGCCACTTGTGCCTCAGAGCTTCTTCCAGGTCAGGGGTTCCTCAAACTCACTTCACACTGATTAAATCAGTATCTTGGGGTTGAGAAGGTCATTGGTTTTTGTTTTTGTTTTTTCCAGATCTAGGCTTGAAAACCACCTTCCTCAACACACACACACAAGACTGCGCACACAGGAATGTATACACACACACACACACACACACACACACAGTGCTGGGGATGGAATCCAAGTCTCACACATGCTAGTAAGTGCTCAACCAATAAGCTATACTCCCCAACTCCAATTTTTTCACTAGGAGATGGAGACTGGGGTGACATCAAAACTTGCTGAAATCCCAATTAAATATTTCTGTATTTCCGCTAAATTCTACTCCTTTAAACTGTTGCTTGGTTCCTTCCCATCCTCATCCATTTCTCTTTTTTTCCTCTTTTCGTTTCTTTCTTACTTACTTTTTCTTTTTTTGGTTCAACTAGGGATTGAACTCAGGGCCTCATACTTGTTAGGTAGGTGCTCTACCAGTTTGGGGTGTTTTTTGTTGTTGTGCTGTTAGTGTTTTGAGATGGAGTCTCACCATGTAGCCCAGGCTAGCTTGGCACTTGCTATGTAACCCAGATTGACCTCCAATTCTCAATTCTCCTGCCCCAGCCTCCTGAGTGCTGGTATTACAGGTATGTATCAGCTCAAGTCCTTCTTTTCTTTCTGTACTTGTGTTATTTTACATTTTTTAATTTTGTAGACCCATTTCCCCCTTTCCCTCAATTTCTCTCGCCTATATTGCTATCATTACCTTGCTTGACAAACAAAGGTCATTTTGAGGACTCTCCTAAAAAAAAGAGGGAAAACAGAAAATACTTAAAATTTGACATCACAAATTAAGTTGTTTTCCTAAGTGTCTATTATCAGTAAAACCAGGAAACAAAAGAACATTTTCAGTGTAGAATGAACCCAAGGACAGGGGCTAGCATGATGCTGAGTTCCCAGTATGGTGGTAGTCAGTCCTTGAGGTACCAGGCTCCCAGAAGCCAACACCCACTCACTCTGTCAGTGAGTGGAATGGTGCTTCAGAGCAGAAAGATGCCACCAGGGCTACTGAGGCAGGTGCTGCTCCATGAGTATGTGACCTTTGCAGTTGTTCCGGGCCCACATTCAGAGGGGTTTAAAGCTCTGCTATCAGTGTTTTGAAATTCTTAATAATTTATGGACAAAGGGTTCTACATTTTCATTTTGCTCCAGGCTGTGCAAATGAGGTGGCCAGCTCTGCCTAAGGAAGGGGTTTTCAGACTTGCTTGATTTTACAACAAATGAAAAACCTAGGGTTTGACTACTTGTGAAATACTTTCTCTGATTTCTCAGAAGTCGTTTCCTCTTTTAAACTCTCATTTGTTCCCCTGTGTTTGGCAGCTGGGTGTTCACTTGGTTTTTTACAGAATCTCTAATGTTCATTTCCTGCTCACTTGAAGTATTTTCGATACACCAGAACAAGGTTCTTTGCCACCTGGCCCCAATCTCTTGCTCTGCTGTGGCTTCTTTGTTTTCTCTCTCATTGTACTTCTTGACTCTGCACTTGACCTACTGACTTTTACAACTTTCTCCTCAAGGCTTTGACCATATAGAACCTTCTCTATTGGAACATAATACACTTCTTCTGGCCTCTGTGCCCCATCATATGCTTTTCCTTCTGCCTGGAATGCTCTTCCATTAGTACCACATCACCCTCACTTTGGCTTTGATTCGGTTAAGCCCAACCCAAATGTAAGTTTCAGTATTAAGCCTCTGAAGAGGGTCTCTTGCTCCTTTAGTTCCATAGACACACCTCTACGTGTCATAGTAGGTGACACATTGCAATATGCAGAGTTTGTTCTCTTTCAACCACACCTACACCCTTCTTCTAAATAAGTCAATTATTGACTTAGAATACTAGCCAGTCACTCTTTCTAGAAAAACCTCCCCAACTATCTGCATGGCCCTCACCATAACTTTGATCACATAATAACATAACTATGTCTGGCCTCCTCGGTGAGATCTCATCTGCTCACCAACTTTACTTATTGTGATAACCTCAGTGCCTAGCACATAAAAGCCTCAATAAATACATGTTAAATTCAAGGATGGGGAAATGAATGAAGATGTATGTATATAATCCTCTCAACTGCTGGCTTTTTGACCTTTTATACTTCCCTCTCATCCCCTTTCCAAAACCACTGCTTAACACATACTAGGTGCTCAATAATATTGTTTGGGAAATCTATATCTGAAATGACTCATGTGATCACTGAGTACCCCTTTGGGTCCTGATCCCAAGACTCAGGCTTGGAAAAGCATCAACATAACTACAGTCTTGACTGGAGGCTGCATTCTTCCTGGAATGACAGCATGGGGAACTGGGCTGAGACTCTCTCAGGTCCAAGAGGATTATGTCATAATAAACTTTATATTGTTACCTAGAGAGTGACAGAAAGCAATTATAAATTCATAAAATTGTAACTGTCTGTGCCAAGTATATAGAATTATAATAAGCATCACAGAAGAGATGGAACTTTAGAAAAACACTGGGAGCCACCCCTGGAAAGTGCTGCTCTTGTTATTTATGGGGGCAAGAGGAGCTGGCCCTCAGGCCTGGAGTTCTAATCAGGAGTTCCTGTACTCACCACCATCATTTTTCTACCTCCCATTGTGCAACTTCCTCCTTGAGACCAGCAGGGGTGTTAGGTATCTTTCTTTCTAGGAGTTTTCTGCCTCCCTATCTTGTGGTGGGCATTTTCCTTTTTGTGGCCAGCTCCAACTTCTAACTGAAACACTGTTCTTCCAAGAAACCAAGAAAAGGTTGGGGTGTTTCACATTCCTGTGCCCATCTGCTTCTTTTAAGAGATTGGTTCCCATTCTCTGTACAGTATTCTAGATTTCTTTCTGCCAAAGGACTGAGGAATTCACATGATCCACCTTCCCACCACATCTCTCTCTCTCTCTCTCTCTCTCTCTCTCTCATACACACACACACACACACACACACACACACACACACACACCCCAAGACTTACTATTTGAAGGAGTGATAGAAACAATTCAGTGAGACTGAGGGCTAAGATTGAGTGCTTACTATAGGTTAGTGATGTGCTAGAAAGGTCCAGGAAAATCAATTTGGGATCCATAAACATAAGGAAGAATGTTGCTGCAGACAGACCTGAGCTCTTTAAAATTGAATTAGAAAACCTTTGGGGGAGTGATTTCCCTACCATTAGAAATGTTCACATGAAGCTTGAACATAGCAGGGCCAAAACAGAGGGGATTCAGCATCAGATAGGAGGTTAGCTAGAGAGAGTTTTCAATGGTTTCTCTCAACTTTCAAGCTTCTGCAATTTTATTATAGGGTTCTAACCCTGTAATGCAGTTTATATTTCAAAATACTGTACTTAATTAGTTGTTTTTCTAAACCCCTTCTGAAGTAAATCAGCTTCATTCAGTGGTAATTAGTTTATTGGTAGAAACAATGACAAAGCTTGAAGTGTGCATATTTTTGTGAATGTGGCAAGGACACAAGAAAGGCTATTATTATTCCTGCACTATTTTCCATAGCAAGATCTTTTAGTATCCTTACGAGGATGTAACAGTAACTTAACCCAATTAATAAGTAACATGAATACAAAGAAACAATTAATAATATGGAATATTCAAAAAATGCTGGAGCCAGATTAATCAGTCTTCAAACAACTGAACATGAGTTTCGTATTAATTGACATTCTTACAGTTCGAGTAAATCCAGAAGGCAAGATTAAATTTAAGGAAGTAATGATAGGCTTTTGTAAGTCACAGTTGGTTCTTCAGCAGGTCTGCCCCTGTTGGGACACATAGCTGAGACATCTGGTAGACCTGATTATGTGCAGCAAGGTATAGGGGATACTCAAAGGGCTATGACTTCTTTAATCAGTTAGCTGTAATAATCAAAACATGAAAACAGTGACTTGCCATTTATTATGCTTCAAAAAGTGTAGTTCTAAGTAGGTGGCCCAAAGATGGCATAACTGAATGAAGACATTAGCAAAGACAGAGCCTCCTTTCAACTTCAGATCTGCCAATGTTAGTGTGCTTTTGCTCCACTGTAGGCCTCAAATTGCATTCTGAACAAGAAGAAGAAGGAAGTGACCTAGATGAAGGGATGGTGTCTGTTCCAAGAAAGCAAAATATTCTGAGGTCTCATTGGGCAGATTGGTGGCACATGCCCAGTTCTTGCTAAGAGAGACAAGAAATGTACTTATTTCATTTAGGCTTATTATTTCTCCACATCAAACTTAAGTTTTATTATTAAGGAGGAGAGCAGATGGATATTGGATAGGCAACCAGCCATGTTTGCTGGCTTGTTTCTAGCTTTCAGAGAGGTGGACTTGGCTCTCTGTCTCTTCTTTTTCTGGACTTGAAGACCTTGAGTGTCGACTCCAAGCTGTGGGGGTTGCCTCCACACGAGTACCTGTATCATTGCCCTTTATCCATTGGTTATTAACCCCTTAAAATACAATTTCAAAATGTCTCTGTTTTTAGGCTGTGAGCCATATTTGCTCCACTTGCATCTTTGGTGTCCTTCCAGGGCTGCCTGGGGACATTAGATCCAGGCTTGACAATCTTTGGTGTCATAGAAAAGAGCCTGACACTATAGCTGTGTTGTGACTTCTTTTCTCTCATTGTCCCCAGACCTAAGTCTCATCTTCTTGTACATATTGCTCTTGCTGTCTGCTAACACTTAACAGAAAGCACACACTCCTGTTTGGAACAAAGCAACACCTTGAGATTTGTTTAAGCCAAAAAGGAGGGCCTACCTTTAAAAATGAAAAGGTTTATGGCTCTCCTGACATACTCCAGGGATTCCTGTCTGGCAGTGTTCAGGAAGAACAACTAAAAACAGAACTCTTACATTTTAGAACTGTCAGAGATAAAAACTAACAGAGACAAAGAACATCCAAACCAGCCTCCTTGTGTTGCAAAGGCAGACACTGAGGCATAAAGAGAGAGAGAGTGAGTGCCTCCCTCCTGGTGTGGTATGGCAGAGCTCTTGGAGTAAAAGTGCTGGTGGCAGGGTATTTAAGACAATTGCAGAGAAGGGTAGGGGGCTCTCCCTGACCTTCTGACTGGGTCTGTATTATATTCATTATTTAAGCATCTATGACCATTCTATGGGAATGCTCTGATGGTATAGATAATTAAGGCAAAAGTTACAGGGGTGGCATATGGTGTTGTGGCTACCAGATCCAGTCTCCGATCTGCCATGCTTTAGTTAGTGACACTTATCTGTTCCTCAGTGTACTCACTTGCAAAAGAAAACCATGGCAACATACCTTATGTGCTTTTGGGAGCATTACTGGAGTTGATCTTTAGACTAGGAATCAGGAAATAGTAGTAGAGAAATGTTTGCAACTGTAGGACTAGTTATCTCCCAATCGCAACAGGTTAAGAGTCCTTGGATTGCATAGTTGAACAGCCAGCGAGCATCTGGAAGAAGTATGACAAAGAGCCAGTGGGGATGTTACATTTTAAATCAGGATGGCTGATACCAGTATCAATGGATATTCTCATATCACAAAATAATGGGATTATGCCCCAAATCCATCAGTATGATATGCAATGTGTGATCTGTGGTAGGAGATACTTTTCTGGTCTGTTTTTATGAACGGTTTGTCTTTCTTGTTTGCATTTTCATCTTGGGTATGAATGACTAATTTGTTTATTCTTTTTAAAAATGTGGTAAGCTGCACCCATCAATCTTTTGTACCAGCTATATAAGAAATAATAACACCAAAAATATATATGCATAGAATTCTTATGCTCAACCAAGTTCTTTTTTTTCAAAGGACCCTTTAATTTGGCAATAATTTAATTCTCAAAACAATGTTATGGTAGTTGCCCACAATTTGAAATTATCTTTGTCTTGTTTTGTACTTGAAAGGCATGAAAAATTTCTGTCCACTTCCTTACCCTCTCCCAGGGGTCATTTTCCCTCTCTTTTCTCTGCCCTGCTTGCCCTCTGACCCCGCCTAGCTCTGCTGTTTCCACAGACTTCTGAATCTAATTAATGTCTTAGTGGCTATATAAATGAATTATGTAGGCAGGAGGATGTTGGAAACTTTGAAGAAAGTGCATTCCTTAGGGAAAACCCTGATTTTGTTTTTTTAAAAAGAACGAACACACATTTCCAGGAGTAGAATGTCAGTACAGTGTAAAACTCAAAGAACATACTCATTTTCAATAAATATCTGTTGTCTGATAAACACACAAAACCTTAGGAGCT
Source organism: Castor canadensis (assembly GCF_047511655.1). NCBI lineage: Eukaryota > Metazoa > Chordata > Mammalia > Rodentia > Castoridae > Castor > Castor canadensis. The sequence goes on along the minus strand of NC_133397.1, from coordinate 85,928,850 downwards.
TCTATTTTGACATCTGGACAATAATCAGCCATTAAGGAAGCTGACTGAGGGGACAGACTGTCCAAATATGTTGCCATCCCAAATTGACTTTAGCCACCCCACTGGAGTATTGGCCTCTCTTCCTTTCCCCCATCCCACTTTTCCAGTTAGTTTACAACCATTTGCGGGGAGTATGTCCTTAGAGGATCTCTGAAATGACCCCAGCTCCCAGGACCACCAGAATGTTCTCTAAGGCCCCAGGACAGCAGACAAGCAAAGAGGAGGGGCCAGAGTGCTCAAGTTCTCAGCCAGAGGATACTGTCAGAGAGCCCAAGGCAGACATGGTCCCTATGCCCCATGTTTCCATGGAAACATAGGAGGAGTGATGACAGCCAGCACAGCCGCACCATCTGCTTGGGACCTGGAGAATGATGAAAAAAAAAAAATAGAAAGGCACCTCGGATCCCAGACTAGAACCACTCTGATACCTGTGGAGGGAGAGGGAAAAGCCGAGGACACTGGAGCTCCTGGGTGATTGAATCCGTGCTGTCTTGGGGCTCAACATATTACCATGTAATTTGTAAGCAGAAAGCGTAGAGGGTTTATCCAGCAATCCCTAGATACAGTTACAAACACCCAAGAAACCTCTGGAAGGAGAAGCAGACCAAATGAGGTGTTTGTAGCTTTGCTAAATACGGGAGGAGTGTCATAGCAAACAATGCTGGAGGACATGGAATAGGGGCTGGGAGAGCTGTGTGTTGGTCCATCATCTTCCAGCAAGACCATCTGTAGAGAGGATGATGATCCCACATTTTTTTTTTTTCTAGAGGAATGGCAGGATTATAAAGAGAGAGAGAAAATCTTACCTGGTCACAAAAGCCACCTCTGAGTTGCAGCCATGTGTTCAGAATAAGGCATGAATTTAATAAAGCCATGCCATGTTTCTTTTAATTCATATCTAAATGCAGAGCTTATTGAGATACCACCAATTTGTTTCTGGGTGTATATAGGAGACTTTCAGTTCCAGGTGACTGAATAAGAGTTGGAGCCCTTACTAAGTGCATGCATACACCACAAACTGAGCAGAATTCATTTCTTAGGCCTTTTATTTCATGGATTGAGCCTACACAAATAAACCCACCTACCCAGCAGCTCTCTTCTGAGCTGGGTGGTTTGATTCAGCTCTGAATGGAATTGGTTGCATCTCCATGGTGGTGGGGCGGGGGAGGGTTTTGGGTCACAAGGATGCACAAAAGCTACAGTAGCTTTGCAGGGATCACCATTTTTAATTTTTATTTTTGATTTAGGCAGTCTCTTACTTTTACAAAAAAAACCAAAAAACCAAAAATCAAAAAACTTTCCTTTCACTTCTGCCACTCTAATTCCAGAAAGCCAAACCCTTTCTTGCTTGGTATTGAGGATTTAAAATTTTGACAACTAGAGTCAATGCTTGCTTTGATTTATGCACCCAGATGCTAGAGGATAATGAGAACATCTTCATAATACATATGAAGAATAATAATACAAAGTTCTTCCCGTAATAGAGTCTCATTAACCGTTTTTGAAAAACTATTAATTTATTTTTTTCTATTACAGTTTAGGAAAAAACAGTGTCTACAACTATTATTTGAAGTTTCTTCAAAAGTCCCCATTCTCCAAGTGGATGCTATTCTCAAAAACACACATGGGAAATAAATTGTTAATGCAACATTAAAGGCACAAACAGAAAAAAACAGTTATTCTTGAAGAAACGTTTTTAAATACCCACAGTGAAATTGCATTAGGCTCAGGTAAACTCATATTAACCTGAGACCCCAGAGTTTAAATTCAAACATAAATCTACCCATTACTCTGTAGCTTTTTTGGAGAAGCCTTTATTAATTAGCCCCTCCATCAGCTCTACATCCCCCTACTGCCTTTCCTTTTGGAGACTTTGTATTTATCTTCAGCTTTCTTGGTGAGGGCAAATCTGTATCTTGAGCTTCAAGCCCAGCATGGGACCTGCAGTAAACATGGTTCTGTTTGTTCTTTAGTGGCCTCCTTTGTATAAACAGATGTGGTGGGAAGGGAAGGGAAGCCAGATCCCAATGAGAGGCGGGAGGTCTCCTTTCTGGAGAAGCCTCCCAGCTGCAGCCTGGAGCCCAAGGAACAGGACACGTTTCTTGTTCAGGCCTTGGAACTTGCAGTTCTTCCAGACAGGGCTGTTCCTCTCCTCTCTCCTCCACCCTCCACCCCCAGCCTTTGTTCCTGGGAAGGCTGTCTCCATGTGATGTCTACAGCTCACTTTTGCCAGAGCAATCATTTCCAACAGGGCTTATGCTAAGGAGGTATCAGGAAGGCAGATTTTTTTTTCTTCTCTTCACATATGCTGTAGACTGAGATTTGGGAAGCTAGCCCTTCATACCTGTACTTTTTTCTATATTCATATTCCTTTGTTCTTTTGTAGCCTTGTTACTACTTTCAACTAATGAAGGAGGTGTTTAAGGACGGGAAGTTGTCAGCTTGTAAAATAACAATTCCGTGTTGTCCAACTCTGTTGATGTGGACTCTGCCTTAATTTAGTGTTTTACATTTTGCACATTAGTTGTGGATACTAATAAAGGAAGGACTACTCCAGAGCTGGGGGAGAAGGAGGTGTGGCTGAACATTTTGCAATCCAGTTTCAAATAGGAAAGAATTCCCATTGGCCTCTTGGTCTTCTACCTGAGTGCAGAACTTTGTTAATTCTCCTTCAGAGGTAGGTGAGGTAAAAGGGGAGTGGGGGGGGGGGGCTTGGTTTGACCTTACAGAGATCCTGTGACTTCCATCCAAGGGTTTAAATTTCTGGCCACCTCAGACGGCTGCTTTTCTTGTCCACAAAAGGAACAAAGGGCAGAGAACTGGAAAGGCCTCCACACAAGGAAGAGAATGTGGGGTTTGGTGCAAGTGGTGAGGCATAGCTGCATTGCTCTGTGCTGCTCTCTCCAGGAATTCTGGGGAATCCTGAGGGAGGCTCCCTGCGCTGTGGCCAGGAGGATAAGAGAGTCAAGGGACAGAGGACGGGTTCTCATTTTAGGTCAGCAGTGCAGAAACAGAGACATAGATCTATCTGCAGACTTGTCTCTCAGAACGTCTATAATAGGGAGCGAGGGGAAAACACGTTTTTTAAAACCAGGGAAGTAACAGTAAGGAGGACTTGATTTCTTTTAGGAGCCACAATGATAGTCTGTCATCCTTCTAGCTCACAATCTGCCACACTCCAGACAGGAGAGGCGGCGGGAAGTTTGTAGTGGAAACCCAGAGGCCTTCCCTTAAGAAATAAAAAGAAAGGAGGTTGGTTTCCAGGGACTGGCCAGCTGGGGACCAGTGGGATTGCTCCCTCCCCCCCCCCACCCCCCACTGTAGGCCAAACTGCAGCTGAGAGCAGGTCTTCTTGGAAGAGGTTTCCTTCTCGCTTCCTCTTTATTTCATTTAACTTACTGACTCCAGATATTTGAAACGATTTGTTTACGGCGCTGCGGTGAGCTGCACAGTTAACTCTCACCGCGCCTGGGGCGGCCAGGGTATTTCCCAGCACACACCCCAGCTCTGCAAGCCTGTACACCGCGCTCAGGAGCGCTGAGCCGGGTCCGGTGAATTTGGAAGGCAAAAAGAAGTGCGTGCAGCCTGGGCAGGATCGGGTGAGGCGGAAGAGGGCGAGGGCCAGGGGCAGGGGGATGCGGCAGGCTGGGCACGGCTCAGCATCCCCTGCATTCGGCGCCGCCGCCTTGCTGTTCTCCCGCTCGCAGGACGGCCCCACGCACCCCAGGGTTGCCCAGGGTCACGACGGCCGCGGGAGTCCAGGGCAGAGGGAGAAGGACGACCCGGTGGCGCGGCCTCCGCGAGCGGCGGGACCCTGAGGAGTGGCGTGGGGAGCACAGGGGCGCGCTGGGCGGGCGCGGCGAGCGCGCGCGCCTCGGCCTCGCCCGCGCACACGCGCCTCCCGGAGGAGAAAGAGGCGGGCGGGCGGGCGCGGAGCACCGCGGCGGCGGCGGCTGCAGCGGGCCGGGCCGCCGCGAGGGAGGGGAGGAGGGGTGGAGGGGCGGGCGCAGGCCGGGGAGGGGGCGGCGGCGGCGGCGCGGCGAGCTCGCCGCTCTCTCGTGAGTGTGCCTGCGCGCGAGCCGGCGAGCGGGTGAGTGCGCCGGCCGCTGCCTCCTGGCCGGCCGGCCGGGACTCGGGGACGGGGGCGGGGGGTGGGGCGCCGGGAACCCCGACCCAGAGGTGGGGGGCGGGCGGCGGCCGCTCGGGCGCGGCCGGGATATGCACCTTGAGCGGCGTCTTTCGTTGCAGCGCGCGGGCGGCCCGAGCCTCGGCGGCGGCAGCAGCAGCGGCGGCGGTGGCGGCGCTGACACCTCCCACCATGGACAGCTTCGACTTAGCCCTGCTCCAGGAATGGGACCTCGAGTCGCTGTGGTGAGTCCCCGTGCCGGCCGCGTTGGGCCGGCGAGGGGAGCCGCGGCGGCCCGCGCGCCCTCACCTGGGCCGGGGGCTCCGGGCGGCCGGCCGCCGTGCGGGTGGAGTGGGCCGGGGGCGCCCGCCTCGCGGACTGCTTTCTGCCTCCCCCCGCTGGATGCACGGCCGCCTTCCCATCTGTTTGCCCCCTTCTCCTGTCCCCTCCCCTCGGTGCTGCCTGTCCCAGCCCAGGGGCCAGCGATTTGGGTGATGGGGGAAGAGCGCAGCGTTGGAGAGAAATAGAAGGGATTTTTAGGATGTGTCACTAATGTCTGGGGATCCACTTCTCGTCTCTTTAGCCCCTCTGAGCTCTCTTCCCTTCGATCCGATCGCGCTCCCTTCTCGTTCTCCTAGAGCCTCTGGCTCGCCCCCGCGACCCCCTGGAGTTGGTTCTGCTGAAGTGCCCTTAGAGGATGCTCCAACCTCTTCCCTGCCTGCGCCGGGTCTTGGTGGCTGCATCCTCTCTGTCTGTCCCACCCACTCCCACCCAAGATGGAAAAGTGAACACGCAGGGCAAGAGGCGAGTGTTTCTCCGTGCGGAAATTCCAGAAGCCTTGGCCCAGGGAGACTCGTTTCCTCGAGGTTCACAATTCCTCTGGGCCCTTTCTTCACACCTCTCCACAGTTGTACTCCTCCTCTTCTCCCCTCCCCACCTCTGGCGCCCCGTGTGTCTCTTTATGCCTGGCTCACAGCTCGCAGCCCGGGGTGCACTCGGGGTTCTGTTTATCAGGAATCTTACATTAAGGAGCTGCTGCAGGTAAATCGCAGGTAGAAGCAGTTGAATTCCGGTTGCGGGTGTCTTTAAAATCCCATTGGCTGCTTCTGCTTCCCTCTTATTACTCCTCTAACCGCCCCCCCACCCCGCCCATCTTTTTAAATGTTTCCAACCAACCTTGTTCAGGTGGTGAAATTACTGCCTGCATATTCCTGGAGGAACTTGTGTTATGTTTAATATTTACGGTGATGAACATCTGTTGGAACCAGCATATTAACTGCACTCTGTTCTGCCTCTGGTAATCGCTTATTGTAGAACTGAGCGGTATTTTTCCCCCTCTTTCTTTAATTCAGTAAAGAGTTCACATGTGTGTAAAACTGCAAGTGGTGTGCACATGAATACACAACGCACAATTTTAAAGCTAAGCTGCTTTATGATTTATGGCTCATATAGGTATGTAGACATGTGGATATTTTTGGTGATTTTGGTTTCCAGTGACTTTTATTTTCCTAAAGACAGGTGTAACAAAATAAACTAGACACAAAGCTAGCACATTATCGAGCAGTTTCTTATAAAAGATCCAATGGTGAGTAAGTACAGCTTGCTCTGCATAATGCTGGCGTCTATAAAACACACAAAGATGGGCCCTAATGTAATAAAACTTGTATATATTACACTGGAAACTTCAAAGAGCCAGTGTAGAGAGAATATGAAACATGTTATTACTCTATAAAAGTTGCTAATTACTGTGTTGCACCTCCTGGGGTTATTTCAGTCTTTCATTTACAGATACCTATTATTTTACAGGTTTACATTTAGAAATGTTGGTTTCTGGCACAAATTCAATAGGTTTTCAGATAACAACTGTAATTTAAAAATGACTTTTGCTTTTTAAAAGGCAGTCTTAGTGTCAAAAGGAAGAACTTATTGTTTCACATTTTTATTCATCTTGTCTGCTTGCTTACTCAAATTGAGCCCCTTCCTAACTTGTATAAATAGTATTCTGAGATTGCCAGCCAAAATTTGTGGACCTTTCCAGCCCAGGGCCTGAGCGCTATCTTTCTTTGTATCCTAGTTCTCAGCTGAATTGCCTCAAGCATTGTCATAGATGTTTAAGTGAGTTCTCTTCAAATTGATATTAGCTAAATCATACTTACTATCTTTTTAAAAAAGAAAAAGTAAGCATTTTTTAAAGCCACTTTACATGCAACCAGATTTTAACCAGTGTATCAGGTTTTGTCTTCCAAAAGTACATAGGATTTTTTTTTTCAATAGAGTAGGACAGTTTGGATTAAGTGTTTCTTGTTTTGTGAATTTGCATTTAACAAAGCTTATATGTTTGTTTTATGTTAAACTGAGCTCCTTGAGTACGCATTTCTATCATGGTTAGACATTTTCTCACTAATGGGTCAACATTTGATTGCTATTTCAAACTCAGTTTTAATGATTTACTTAAAAATTTAAGTTTATGGTTTACTTTTAAGCTTATAGATGATCCAAAATAACTAATATCTGAGTACTTTCTGTGCATCTGATGTTTTTATATTCATCATTCCCTTATGTGAATGTCATAACAATCGTGCAAGCGATAAGCTGTGAAAGGAATGAGATGAGGAGTAAGAAGATGAGGAAATGGAACATTTGGACTCTTAAATGACTTGACTGAGACCATCAAACAAATGCCTAGCAGACTTTTAAAAACTAATATTTAGGGTTGGCGGAGTGGCTCAAGTGGTAGAGCGCCTGCCTAGCAAGTATGAGGCCCTGAGTTCAAACCCCAGTACTGAAAAAACAAAACAAAACAACCTAATATTTACTAAACATTAGTGCTTACCAGATACTGTTATGGGTACATTATATGTTTTGTCTTTTACTCCTCACAACAATGTTCCAGAGCAAGAAATGTTATTAGTCCCGTTTTATTGATGGGGAAATTGAGGATCTGAGGGAGGGATCAGGTAACCTGCCCAAGGTCATACAGCTATAAGTAGAGGAGTCATATTTGAACTAAGAATTAGCTTCAAAGCCCATTTTTTCTGACTTCAAATCCAGTGTATTTTCTGGAATACTGCAGAGCATCCAGTTTATGAAGGTGGTTTTGACATTAATTACAAAGCAAAACCTTGATGAAGTGCAAGTTAGGGTTCTGTTACATGAATATCAAAGGAAAAGAAGGTGGTCTAAAACAAAGAATCTTAAAACAAAATAACATGATTTTGGATGTTATGTTTGTTAATTGTGAATTAACTTATGAAAGGAGATAACAATTTTAAATAAAGACCATTGAACATTTCTTCCTTTAATTCATTATAGGAAACCACTTTTCCTTGAAGGGAGAAGTAGGAGGTACAGATGAATAAGAAAAGAGAATCTTATTTTAAATTCCTAACAACTTTTTCTAATTGGTGGCTATCATTTTCCAATAAAACAAGTTGCATTTTATTAGTCATGGCTGTGACTTTGAACCTGAGAGCTCATTTATTCTGTCACAGAAAATGTCCCAAAATGACTGTAGAGATATTATAAAGGGAAAAGCTCAGTACTATTGAATATAATCAGTTGATAATTCAAGAATCACCAGCTCCGTCTCTGCACACTATTGGACTCATTCAGAAATATCCATACTTATTTTTCATGGTGGGTTTTTTGAGTCTGAATGATCAGATGGCTATTCTTTTTAGCCACACCTTAAAATTGATGTAGATATTCCCAGTGAACATCTCTAATTCTACTTCCCATCTCTACTTTGAAGCTTGAGTGGAGAACTTGGGACCTGGTGAAGGTGCTCATTCTATACCTAGCTCATAGCTTCGTTCAATGCTGAGTGCTGAGAGTTGGGGATTCAGTAAGTTTGCTGGGGCAGATGTTTGCAGGAGCTGCACTTTTGCTCAGCCTCCCTCCACTGCCTTCTGCTTTTTTTCATGTGATCCACCAGCTTTGGGTCAGCTGATTTGATGCCTATATAAGCCATTCATCAGGGCCTGTGAAATAATGGCCATCCCTTTTAACAGGCTAACTGTTGCTTTCGTTTATTCACTTCACAAATCTTTATTTATCATCTCTAAAGTATAAGACCTTGTGCCATTTGCTTTAGGGGATACAAAGATGAGCAAAACATGGGTTATGCACACTGTTGTCAAGTAGGAGCATGAGATAGGTACAATAAATGCACAAGGAAACTTTTGACACTGGGGGCTCAGAAAAGAACATACTTGGAACTAGGGTGAGTGGTGGAGGAGGGAGAAAGGAAAAATTGAGGAAAAAAAGGTTTCCAGGGAAGAGGTGGCCTTTGAATAAAGCTTTGGAAGATGAACGGGATTTTTACAGAGGACGTACAGACATCTTGGGCAAAGAAAGAACTTGAACAAAGGGTTTCTTGGTGTTTCTGAAAGATCCTTTTATGACTCATGATAGAATTACCTATACCACATATTTTGAAAACACAGAACTTTGTAATCATGAGATGGTTTCAGTGAATGAGGCAAGTTTTCCAAAATTAATTTGTACTTAATTTTCCTTATATCAGAACACATTTTCAGATGTGTTCACATATGGGAGAAATTATATCAAGATGAAATAATAAGTACATATATCCTCACTATCACTTATCCTGTCCCCCCCAAGAAGCTTCATATAAGACAGAATCCATATACTTTTGTTCAAATAGGCATTATGCTTTATATTCTTTGAAACTGAAAATTTTTGATATTCTAGTGCATGGATTGTTTCATACTCATTAAATTATTTAACAGTAAGCATTCAGAGAGTTTCAGGCATTATTATAAGACAGGTACTGTAGGTCAGTAGCTTTTAAATGTTTTGGACCATGACACACAAAGAAATACATTTAACATTACAGTTCAATACCCGCGCATATAGTGTGCACAGCTGAAACAAGAGTGTCATGAAATAACACTTATTCTTACCATGGCCCTGGTTTCCCAGGGCCTTCAGAGTGTCAGAAAACACCACAGATCTCTGATCTTGGCCCTCAGGTTCCTGGATCATTTCCTCCAATACCAGTAGAGCAAATTTTTTTTTATTTTATTATTCATATGTGCATACAAGGCTTGGGTCGTTTCTTCCCCCTGCCCCCACCCCCTCCCTTACCACCCACTCCGCCCCCTCCCTCTCCCCCCACCCCCTCAATACCCAGCAGAAACTATTTTGCCCTTATTTCTAATTTTGTTGTAGAGAGAGTATAAGCCATAATAGGAAGGAACAAGGGTTTTAGAGCAAATATTTTTAATGTCAACTCCTATTCCTTTTGTCAGCCCTTATGGTTCAAAGCTGCTCACCAGAACATGAAAGGCAGAGAGAGAGCCCAGAGCTGAGCCCAAGGTAATCCTGGAACTGATTGGTTGAGAGTAGTCAATGTGATATTTTGTAGTCTATTTCTTTAATTCTTTGAAATCTTCAGTTTAAAGCTCTACTGTAAGGAGTGCAAAGGAAGAGTGAGAGAATCTGTTTTAGGAACTTACAGGAGAATAAGCTATGCACATAAACATGCGTCACAGCTAACACTGCCAGTTGGAGGGAGCAGAGGCACATCTGTTGAGAGAGTAAAATGTTCATGGCCTAGTGGCATTTGAAATGGATCCTGAGAAAGTAGAATTTCAGAAGGAGGAAATAAAAAGGAGGCAAATCCACGTGGACAGAAGACTGCAAATAGAAATTTGGTGGGAATGAAGTGTGGCACTTGTTTGAAGATAAAGTTATTAACTAAGGCAAGGTGGGGATGGACTGCACTCTTGCCAGAGGGAGGAGGATGAAGCAGCACCACCAACTATTTAGCCTCCATAAAGATGCTTCCCAGTAGTTTCCACTGATGCTCTAGGTTCTTTTCATATCAACCACTGATGGACATACATCCAGGACATAGCTTTTCCCAGGCCCCCTTAGGTTTCCCAGGGCCTTCAGAAAACACCACAGATTTCTGATCTTGGCGCTCAGGTTCCCGGACCTTTTTCTGCAGTACCAGTAGAGCAAATATTTTTAATGTCAACTCCTATTCCTTTTGTCAGCCCTTATGGTTCAGAGCTGCTCACCAGAACATGAAGGGCAGAAGGAGAGCCCAGAGCTGAGCCCAAGGTATCCTGGAGCTGATTGGTTGAGAGTAATCTTTTGGTTGACTGTGCTCACTGTCATTGGCCAAAAGTGACCACAGTTAGCTGAGGAGGCTTTCATTGGCTGAAAAGTCCAGAGCATGCCCAGAGCATGAGGAAAGGCCTCAGTAGGTGCTCTGAGAAGAGAGGGGTCCAGGAGTAGGAAAGGCTCCTGGGCTGCAGCAGTTGAGGGGCCAGTGGCCAGCAGGAGGAAGCTGGGAGGGGTTAATGGGAAGCATCCACTGGTGGGTAGCATCAATTTAGAGCCCTGTTTGGGGCTCCAAGCCAGGTGGGAAGACTTGTTAGTTAGGGCACAGAAGTTGAGGGCTCAAGCTGGGCTGAGGTCACAAGGATGACAGGAAGGATGCACGCTGGATGTGTGGATGGTTATAACCAAATGTCTTTTGATGACTGAAGATGAGTATTATGTGTGGGGAACTGATTACTTCCTGTGTTCCAGATTCCCTTTTGTGAAAATGTAGGAGGGTTATAAAATGCTAAGAATCTATTTTGAGAGAACATCCCATGAGCCAGAATGAGTCTAATCAGTGACACTTCAGGTTAGCAACTTGAATGATGCCCTTTGGCTTAATATAGGTTAAAATAAGTCAAAATAAGAAATTAATTTCTCAATATGGAATGCAAGATTTCTTTTTTTTATTTCCTTTATTCATATATGCATACAATGATTGGGTCATTACTCCCCCCTTCCCCTGCCCCTTTCCTTTCCCCCCACCCCTCCCTCTCGCCCCCACCCCCTGGCTTCCAAGCAGATACTGTTTTGCCCTTATCTCTAATTTTGTTGAAGAGAGAATATAAACATTAATAAAGAGGACCAGGGGTTTTTACTAGTTGAGGTAAGGATAGCTATATAGGGAGATGGAGTGCAAGATTTCTTGTGTGTGTAAATTGACTTTTAAACCTGGAATACATTTGTCTGTTTAAATTTTCTTTATTTTGGGAATAAAGTCTGGGTGGCAAAATCCAAGACCATAAAAGACAATTTTAACATAATTTAATGATAACATAATATTTCCTTGTTTTATTTCAAAGTGAAATCCATAAAACTTATTTTCAATGTGGACTGTTCACTTTTGTCTTGAAATTTAATTGAAGTTTCTGAACTCCATTGGCTCCAACCTTGCTTTCTATTTGGCCCTGGGCAGCTCATGATTTTTCTCATTTCCTATTCTCAGTCTTGGCTTAATCACTTATAAAATGACAGCATTTATTCTGGCCTACCTCCTAAGGTTGTGATGTTAAGTAATAAAAGTGTCAAATTGCTTTGTGAATGCCAAATATAGTCCTTTCATAAAAAAGAGGTCTCTCTTTTTATAAACAAGGAAAAGATACAGAAGGCCACATAGGGTCAGGTCAACCATCCACATGGTATAGAGTTCTGTCCTTGGTAGGGGACCTGGGGACATATTTGAGTGGAGATTAGTAGTATGCCCTTACTATGGTTGTACCACTAACATACCTATATATGTGAACCATTACATAATCTTTGATGTGTTGCTCAGAATGTATTGTATTACCAACCATTACATCAAATGACTTCATTTGGCATCCTGGGTCTCATTAAATTATGTCAGGCTAATCATCATTTCTAGTTTCACTAGAAACAAAATTCAGGGTAAGAGTATACCACAGCACCCGAGAAATGAAAAGGTTTTAATGTAAGAAAACCAACTCCTGAGGACAGGAGAGGGCCCTCAGATGTTTGAAGGTGTTTCCCTGGGAGGAGGCAGAGAGTTGTCCTGGGTTGCTCAAGGGCACAAGTAAGATTAGTGGGTGTGTGGCGAGCCTGTTACAGTGGTGTGGTGTGGGCGGTCTCAGAGCGTAATGGTTACCTGACTTTGTAGAAAGACATTCCTGTCTAAGTGGGCCAGCAGCAATGGTTATCTCTGAGAATCCTTTGACTTCAAAATTCTGTCATCATTCCCATCACGGGAGCAGGAATCAAAGAGTGCAGAAATCATTAATGGTATCCGCTTGGGTATTCCCCTCTGCAGTCTCTCTGCTCACGTGTGGAGAGAGCTAGGGAGGGTACTACTTAAACTTCTTCACATAATTTCTCCTCAGGAGGTTCATTGTTAGTGGAGGTAAACAAAAATGACTGTAATTTGGAGACCATTGCTAACATAACAGCTCAGTTTAGAGTTATGTGCTTAACTTGATGCCGAACATAATTTTCTTTTTCTTTCTTTTTTTTTTTAATGGACAGGAAATTAGTTTTCAGAAACCCCCTAAGGGGCTGTAATGTGAACCTGTTAGTTTTAGTTAAAATTTTCTTGTCATACCTGTGCTGTTTACCTGAATTATGAAGTGACAGAACAAATTTTCTGTCAATGTTCATTGAAATGTTAATTAACAGCCTGACAGATAGGAAAAAAACAAACAAACAAACAAACAAACTTTCCTGTAGTGAATTTTGTCTCTAAATTGAAAATGTATTTGTTTTTCTATAGAAGGTATCTAGAGGAAGAAAAGACCCAGGGTGTAGAAAACTGTTTGAGAGTATAGCTCAATATACTTAACTATTACCCAGGGAATAACTCTCAATGTTAATGTGCATCCAGATAACCTAGGGATCTTGTTAAAATATAGATTCTAATTTAATAGGACCAAGGTGGAGCCATCATTCTACATTTGTACTGAGCTTACAGGTAATGGTGCTAGTCTGCAGACCAAATTTTAAGTTGTAAGGACTAACTGGATAAAATGTTTCTTTGAAAAGAAACTCCTTCAGAAGACTTGATTTCACTCTCCCTGTTTTGAGGAGACTTTTAGGTGATTACATTACAATTCATAGAGTTGTAAGGTTACATTTGGAGGCAGCATTTATTTTATTTTTGAGTCTTTCTAATACAACTCTGATGAGTGAGGGGGTGGTTAATTGTATCCTAGTGGGGATATAGTAGGAAATCAACATAAAAACCTAAGTAAACACAATTGATAATAAATAGGATAATCACTTTTTACAATGTTTCTGTTCTTGTCAGTCTTTCAAAGACAGAATCCTTCTGCTATATTAGAAGTGAATGCTGGACTAATGGGATAGTCTTTCTTAGAAACATTCTGGATTTGTGGAGAATCTCGCAGAAACTCCCAAGGGTGTCCTGGATTGAGACCAAATGTCCCCATTCTTTTCCAGCCATTCTGTATTTGAGAGGTGATGGGGGACCTTAGGGAGTAGTGGTGTGAGCTGGGGGCAGCTATTTGCAGAATTACTACACCACCTTAGGAAACTGCAACTTTACTAGTGGCCTAGGAGAAATCACAACTCAGGTTCCAAATGGAATCAAGGGTAGGTATTAGACACCTGAGTCAGGGTCCTTTCATTCCAGCATGGCCACTGTCCTCCTCAACCATACCAGAGTACCCTGAGTACATTAGGTGGGAAAACTTCACAGTTTCCATGTTTAATTTCTAAGCTTTTTTCTTTTTTTTTTTTTTGAAATTTTCTATCTTTTCATTTTTTTTTTCATTTTTCTTTTATTATTCATATGTGCATACAAGGCTTGGTTCATTTCTCCCCCCTGCCCCCACCCCCTCCCTTACCACCCACTCCGCCCCCTCCCGCTCCCCCCCCAATACCCAGCAGAAACTATTTTGCCCTTATCTCTAATTTTGTTGTAGAGAGAGTATAAGCAATAATAGGAAGGAACAAGGGGTTTTGCTGGTTGAGATAAGGATAGCTATACAGGGCATTGACTCACATTGATTTCCTGTGCGTGGGTGTTACCTTCTAGGTTAATTCTTTTTGATCTAACCTTTTCTCTAGTACCTGTTCCCCTTTTCCTATTGGCCTCAGTTGCTTTAAGGTATCTGCTTTAGTTTCTCTGCGTTAAGGGCAACAAATACTAGCTAGTTTTTTAGGTGTCTTACCTATCCTCACCCCTCCCTTGTGTGCTCTCGCTTTTATCATGTGCTCATAGTCCAATCCCCTTGTTGTGTTTGCCCTTGATCTAATGTCCACATATGAGGGAGAACATACGATTTTTGGTCTTTTGGGCCAGGCTAACCTCACTCAGAATGATGTTCTCCAATTCCATCCATTTATCAGCGAATGATAACATTTCGTTCTTCTTCATGGCTGCATAAAATTCCATTGTGTATAGATACCACATTTTCTTAATCCATTCGTCTAAGCTTTTTTCATTAGAAAAGAACATGTCATGTGAAACTGATGCAATATAGCACAATTGACTTGAATTGACTTGGATGTTCTGTAAAATTGGTGGGAAGTTTATTGGCTTTTTTTCCCCTAATGAGAGTATGTACACATGTGCCCATACACTCATGCATTTCCATTCTCTGAGACAGCATTCAAGATTTTTACCAACAGGAAAAAACCAGATAGGATTTTAATAACTGCAAGTATTTCAGATTTGGGAAAGAATGATGAATTTTTAGGAGTAGTGGACAAATTTAAATCTGTGGCCTCAGGACACATATGAACTGGCAGAAGAAGTGCTTGCAGTAGCATTTAGTGTCGTCGGGGCCATAGTTCTTGTTTATGCTACGATGTTGCTTGTACATGGTGGTTCCATTGTGTTGTCAGACTAATTGTGATTAACCATTTCTTGTAACATACAGCATTATTTTCCACTAATTTAACTTCCTTTATGTGAGAAGGAGAGAGGGGGACTTGTTCTCAAGCCTGGACATAGGTCAGGCCCATGGTAAAGTGAGCAAGTATTTGGTTATTGCTTTGTTTTATGCTAGTGTCATGGAATTACTATGTTACTATATTTTTTCCACATTGAAGAAAACACTATTTGCTGTCAATATGTAACACAAAAAATAGGACAGTCAGGTGATTAGACAACTAAGAAAAGACTTTCTTAGAGTCAGAGGTTTGTTCTGTTGAATCAAAAGATATTTAAGAACAAAAAGCAACTTCCAGTGACCAGCTAAGTTCTGAATTTGTGTGCCTCATACAGTCTTTTGGCCTGGGATCCGTGTCTTTACTGAGAAGGCGGTTGTCAGCATGGTCCCATCTGCTGTGTCCCATGGCAGGCCTCATTTCTTGGAACTGCTGAGGTGGAAAGTGCTTGTGGAGCCTGAAGACTTGGCCCCACACTGAGAAGCCTGTATCTTCATGGCTGCAGACTCCACAGTTTACTGAAGAAACCCTCCTGGAAGGGGGCAGGTAGATACTCCTTGCTAGACCTTCCCAGCTCCTGAAGGAGCCCAAAGTTTCCATTTTTCCACTTTCTGCAGTGCCCTTTCATACCCCTCTGCTTCCCTGCTGGGTGTTGGAAATGAGTATTCACTTGACGCATGACATGCGAGCTGCCTATCCCCTGAGAAATGGGAAGGCAGCGTCGACAGAGATGGGAACACTACACGCTCCAACTAGCATCCATGTGCAGTGGCCTTTGCAACAGGTTTCTACTGTACCTTGTATATCCTTTGTAGCTCTAGTAGTATGACTCAGGGATGAAGCTTCTGGCCTGGCTTGTGTTACCTTGACCCAGATTACAGTGATGCAGCTAAAGTCCACACATGCTGTGGTTTGGAGTCCAGTTCAGAGCTGTGTGAATGGTGAGTCCATGACCATGCACAGCATGTCATGCACAGCCCGTCATGCACAGCCCAGTGCTGGCTCTAGACTCTCCTATTTGTTTCTTTCATTGAAGATAGTTCCCTCCCCAGAACTTGGTATAGCTTCTTCTGAGAACTAAACCTGTTAGATGACCTCCTTTAATTGTTAAAGTAGAGTTTAGTGCTTTAGAATGAGCAGAAAACCTTTTTGGTGGAAAAGCTGGTGAGTGAATTTTATTAACTACACTGCTTATCCTCCCACCCATTCCCCAAATTAAAACTTCAAAGTTAAGGTTAACAGGTTCTAAGTATAGGAATTAAATATTTATAGTCTGAAAGGAAGTATGGCATTTTTGTTTCTAGTATTTAGGTAATTAGTTACATAAATTAATTCTGTTCTTTTTCTTACTCTTATCCCTCAGCAGGATGAAAGTAATATTTTAGAGACCTAAAATATTGAGTATAATAATGTAACACAGTGAGGATACTGTGTTACTTTCAGCTGCTCTTTACAACTTTCTTCCTCTGAATTTATAGGTTTCTGGGTTGAAATGAGCAAGCATTTATTGAGCCAGACACAGGAGTGTGAACAGACCACATTTCTAGCTTGTGTTGTATTTACACTTTAGCCCAGAATAGATTATTCCAAATAATCTAAGTGCAGTTTTTACTCGCCTAAGATCTTGTGAAGTATATAAAAGTGTATCCTACCCAGCCTGGAGTTTCAGGGAATATTTGGAGAAAGTGGCAACTCAGTGGAGTCTTAAAGGATGAACAGGAGTTAGCCAGGGTGGGAGCAGAGGAGTATGTGGCAGGTGCAGTAATGTAAGCAAAGGCAAAGGGGAAAAACAGCAAGTCCTGATCAGTAGCAATGCCTGGTACAGGTGAGTTGCAGGTCTGTGTGTATCAGGAGGGAGTAGTAAAAGAGGATGCTAAGATGTGAAGTGATGACCAGTTCTTAAAGGGTCACGCATAGCATTCTAAGGAGCTTGAACATTTTCTAGTATGTGATAGACAGCCATTGTGGGCATTGAGCAGGGGAATAAAATGGTCGTGTTTGCACTTAATTATTTCTGGGAAGCACTGTACATGGATGAGCCTATGACTATGAGGGGCTGTGTTTGGAAGATCAGGAGACAGGCAGGAGGACGGAGAAGAGGAGATAGATTGGAGAGGCATTTAGAGGATGGCATTAGTAGAACCTGCTGATGGAGTAGGTGGAAGGGAGCATGGGTGCCAGAGGTACTTTTAGGATATCTAGTTTATGCGACGTGATGGGAACATGGGAGGCAAAGCAAGCTGAGTGGGAGAAAAGTGCAGTTTGTGGATCTAAATATGTTGTATTTAAATGCCTGTGGGCTATGCAGGTAGAGTGGCTTATGTGATCCTGGAATTTAGGAAGAATGTTAGGGTAGAAATAGGGATTTGAGAATTACCAGCCTGAAGGTGCTGGTGAAAGCCATGGAATTAGACAAGGTTGACCAAGAAGAGTGAGGAGAGAATGAGAGGTAGGCTGAGGATATTGAGGGGGAGGGAAAGCAGCCCAGGAAGAAGGTTAATGAGAAAAGGCTGGAGAGATTGGAGAACAGAGAGAGTAGGGTCCAGGGCCAGATCTGTTAGCTTAAGTACCTAAGGTGATAACAGTTAGTTGGCTCTTGGAATAGGCAGTGGGGATAGAAGAATAATAGGAGGTGAAAGAGTGGAACTGTGAGTGTGTTCTCTCCTGAGTGAAAGAGGGAAAACTGATGGAAAGAAGGTCTCAGAGGAGGAAAAGTGGGGCAATGGCCAGAGGAAGAGGAAGAGCATGAGGGTGCTATAGATGTGGTGCGTTCTCTCTTTGTCTCTCTCTCTCTCAAAGTATCTGTGAGGATTGGAGTCACAGAGGAGAGGATCATGTTAAATGTTAGGCTGTAAAAGGCAACTGATAGGTGCTTCATAGTTATTTTTGAATAAGTGACTTAACGAGAAGTCTGCATAAGCCACTTTAGCGTAAATCTCTGTCAGATTTTCTCTGATATAATTAGAGTGTTTTGAAAGTAATTTTGATTCAGAAGTAATTAGGTGAGGCTACATCACCAGGAAAAATTAGTGAACTTGTCTAATTGTGGAGTATTTTAAATGGATTTTTAAAAAATTGTTTTCAAACGTAAAAATCTGACAGGAGCCTTGTAATATTTTACTGACTGACAATCAGTGGCATAATCTCATCGGAAGGGGTTTTAAGCCAGTTGGCCTCAGTGTAGCTCTGAGGTTCCTATGTGTAAGGAAGGGTCATGAGTTCATACATGTGTCATATTATTTCATTTAATCTCTATAACCTGTGAGGTGGTTCTGTTCTTCCCCATTTCAAAGATTCAAGGTTCTTTAGGTAGGAGGACAGACCTGGGATTTTCAGTCAGGAAGTTTGGCTACAGAGTCCTTATACACAGCCACTTTCCTATGATGCACATCTCTTACTGACAGGCTTATAGGGTGTGAGTTCTGAGGTCCCATTACCTTAAACCTATGTAAGAAGTACATGTGCATGTAAATGCACCACATATTTTACATATGTACCGTATAATATATATCATGTATACTTTATGTACACACAGGCATACGCATATATACAGTCTCCAACAGGCACAATGAAGCTTCTATATAAAAACATCTTGAGATTTATTTTGAATTTGTGAACTGAGTAATGTAGTATACTGTGTCAAAGTATTGTATATTTCAGACTAAGGGAATTCTCATTCAACAGGCTTCCATGAGAGTGAGGTGTGTGTAATTTATCCTCATTTTAGGTTCTGCTTTCTTGCCATTTTTTTCCTAAGGCACTAGGGGCTGAACCCAGGGTCTTGCACTTGCTAGGCAGGTTCCCTCCCACTTGAGCCATAGCCCTGTCCCTCTTGCCAATATGTGACATGTATAAAAATACACTGTGTGTATATTTCCCCTTTAATTATTTGTATACCCATAAAACCACTAATTTGGCAAACTTTATGGATGAGGAAACTGTGGCCACAGTCGGCCACATCTACCATAACACCTAATGTAATTTTGTTAATAATGATGATGGTGCAGTGATAAAATTAGTACATCTAGCTCATGAGAGCCATCTGAAACTGTGCATGAGGTGCTTTTTAATGTAGATCCTCTTGCAGCTTCTTTCTTTCTTTCCTTCTTATATGGAACTCAGGGCTTTGCACTTGCAAAGCATATGCTCTAGTGCATGAACCACACCTCCATCTATTTTGCTCTGGCTGTTTTTGAGATGGGGCTCTGGTGAACTATTTCTCCAGGCTGGCCTCTGACCATCATCCTCCTGACCTCAGCCTCCCCAGTAACTAGTATTATAGGCATGAGACACTGGCACCTGGACTTGTAGTTTCTTCTTATGTTCTGCATACAGTCAGACTATCTCTTTTTGCTGTATGACTGATTCTGTATAAAAGTGTTGCTTTGGTGACAGGAAAAGAGTAAGTAGGCTTAATTTATGTCATGAGATAGTTGGGTAAAGTAAAATTAGTAGATTCTTGGCTTAAGGGACTGAAAAATATTGAGACAGATAACAAAAATAACCATAAATGTCTTCTTTAAGAATCCTTGATACTGTGCACACATATATATAAATGAAAAAATGAGACCTGTTGAAACTATTCCAGGCATGGCGGGGGGTAAAGGACAATGATGGAGAGGTGAATTCAAGTATGATATAGTTGATATATATTATAAGAACCTTTGTAAATGCCACAGTGTACCCCCAGCACAATAATTTTAAAAAGTACAAAAAAGAATATTTGAGAAAAGGGAAAATTAAAATTTAAGGATAGTTAAAAGTGCTACTTGGCAGGCAAAATTCCAGAAAGGCACCATTTGATAATGAGAAGGTGAAGGGGTTCAGCAACAGCATGCATGGATTCAGATTCTTATGTGCCCTTTATTATCTGTGCCATCTTAAATAATTTAACCTCTCTGAGCCTCAGTTTCCTTATATATCAGTGTGGGTAATATAGCTACTGATTTGTTATAAGGATTGAGATAGTATGCATAAATAACCTGGTACATAGTAGGTCCTCAAGACTGGTAACTTTATTATGAATTCTTCCCTTCACATAGTTACTAAATTAAAAAAAAATTTTGGTGGTAATGAGGCTTGAGCTCAGGGCTTTGTGCTTGCTAGGTAAGCTCTTTCCCACTTGAACCACACCCCCAGCCTTTTTGGCTTTAGTTATTTTTCAGATAGTGTCTTGTGTTTTTGCCTGAGGATGGCTTCAGACCCTGATCCTCCTACCTATACCTTCTGCATAGCTGGAATCACAAGTATGTCCTAACACTCCTGGCTTGTTAGAGATGGGGGTCTCGTTGAGGTTTTGTCTGGGCTGGCCTCAAACAGTGATCCTCCTATTTTGACTACTTTTAATTTTTGGGGGGACTTCTATACTAATTTCTGTAGTGGCCACACTAATTTATATTCCCACCAGCAGTGAATAAGAGTCTTCTCTACCCATCCTGGCCAGTTTTTGTTTGTTTTCTTGATAATAGCCATTCTGACTGGGGTGAAGTGGAATCTCAGTATAGTTTCTCTGATGGCCAGGGATGCTTTAAATAGCAGTTGTACCCAACGACTATATACATTCTGTTGCTTAAAGATATTAAGCAGCATTTATGTGAGTCATTGTTTCAAATTTTATTATTTTTAATAACTGACATCTTTTTTTCAAGACTAGTCTTGTGTATATTAATGACTGCAGCTGACATTTATGGAAAATGGTATATTTTCTTCCATTGAGAGCAGGGCTTCTTTTTTTCTTGTGACTTCATAAGGCTCCTCAGTCAGGTAAACACTGCTCACATTTCAGAGACTGACAATGCCAAGTGCGATTCTTGCTCATATCCCATGGCAGTTGAGGGTCAACTCTGCTCAACTGCCTTTTTCATTCCAGGACTCATGCTGACAAGTGCACCATTTTTGGAAACTGCCATCCTCTTAGTGGAGGGGAAAAGGAGCTTCTACACAATGGGGCACATGACATGTGGCTGTTACTTCATTGGCATAATGAGTCCTCTGGAAAGCCTGTTATCTTAAGGTGGAAATGCCTTCTCTTAACACAGTAACACTGCAGGTCTCAGGGCACCCAGCAGGTATACTGGCCCTCTGAAGGAAGGGTCATGGAAAATTGGAAACAATGATGCAGCTTCCTATGTCATTAATAAGGACCTTTTTTTTCTTTTGGTGAATTTGTATTTCTAAAATAATACGATTTCAAAAAGAACTTACAGACCTGTCTGATAGCATGTTCTTTTATATCTGCCTTTCAGTTCATGTTTTTTATCTTCCCTGAATTTATCACTTTTTTGAATTTTTATGGTAAAATTGGGGAATAATGAAAAATGCTGGGGAAATGTTTCTATCCAAAGAGGCAAAGATTCCTTGTGATAAGGCTAAAAATATCAGGGAAGTTGATTTTGAATATATGTGTTCTTCTCCTCTCTAAATAATTTGCCTTCACCTTATAAAGGATGAATGCTGGATATTCAGTTATGTCCTTATTCTTAAAGTAATAACAGAATTGTACTTACCATAGACAAAATCAAATTCTGAATATAGAATTATGTATATATATATATATATGTAAAAATTGGAAGGGAAACAAGTTACTTATAGAAGAAAGTGTTTCATTATTGCTTTCTTTAACTTAGTCTGTATTTGCATGAAGCTTGATTTTGATTTTTGAAACACTTTAGACAGTGAGAGAAGATATGTGAACCTACAAATAAGCAAGGAATGATAATTGACAACTGATGCAAATGAATGTGTGAAAGCATGTTTTCTGTGATCCTGAAGGAAAGGATATGAAGAGAGTTTCCCAGAATTAAGCAGGAACTCAGCCTTTGCTCTATGTTGTACTTCCTAAATTTTAGAGCAGGCAGGGTTTATGTTCAGGTTCTCAGAAAAGAAATAAATGTAAAGCTTTTCTGAAAAGTAGAACAATTTTCCTTTGTATGTTTGGTTATATTACCTTAGAAGTATGCTGAGTATTATTGGAATAAGATACCACTTCTGCATTAATTTCAATGAAATTGAACAGGGAAACAGTTCAGACCAGTATTGTGAAATGCTTAATGGTGTTTAAAATCTCTGGGAGACAGGGACAAAGTGAAAATGCAAACTAAATAATTGAAAATGTAGTTACTGCTTCCTAGTATGTATGAGCATCAAGATACAAGATTTTGAACTACTGCAGGTGCTATAAAGCACTCTGAAGGAAGCCCATTAGAGAGAATTACAACTTGAACAAACTAGCTGTTTCTTAATGGGCCCAGCAGAAGATCTTTTGTGGCTTCAAAATCTTCTCTATTTCTCATCACTTAACCTTCTCGGCTGTGTAAACAAAAGGTTCTTTCCCTCCATATTTTCCAGAACTGGGTATATACAGGAAATATTTCTCCTAAGCAAATATAGACAGTTTAAAAGACTAAAGTAAATTCTAAATTTTGTATTTCTATATCTCACTTTGAAATTAATGAAATTAAAAGAGCAAGATTTTTAGGTGTTCTTGGATCATGGATCACTGATATTTTTACTTTTCTATATGTCAGTCTTATATGCTGAATCTTGTGTGTATTCCTCAGGATTTAGGATCATAATAGGGGTTTGTGTGTGTGTGTGTGTGTGTGTGTGTGTGTTTGTTCCTTAAGATCTTATGTATTCAAGATCATGTTATCTGAAGATAGAAATAGTTTGCTTCTCCTATTCTAATCTACTTACCTTTTATTTCTTTTTTCATGCACAGTTGACCTGGCTAGAGACTCCAATAGGATGGCAAATAGTGGTGGTTAGAATAGATATCTTTTGGCTTATGTCTCATATTAAGGGGAGAGCTTTCAGTCATTCATGATTATGATATTATCTGAAGGTTTCTCATCAATACCTTTATTTTGGCTAAGGAGTTCCCATCTGTTCTGAATTTGTTGAGTCTTTTTATCATGAGAGAGTTTTTGGCTTGGTCAAAATCTTTTTCTGCTTCTGTTGAGATGATTGTGTACTTTGTGCTTTATTCCATTTAAGTGATTTAATAGGTTAACTAATTTTCCTATGTTGAACCAACCTTGAATTTCTGGAACTCTCACTTGGCTATGGTATATAATCCTTTTATATGTTGCTGGATTCATTTTGCCAATACTTTGTTAAATGACTTCCTTTTTTCAGACAGACTTTTTCTCAGTTTCTTCTTTGATATTGGAAGCTCATGAATACTGGAGAGAAAAATAAAGGAACGTGACTTTGTTAGGACTTCTCCATGTAAATGTGCAACCTACATTTTGGCATATATCCTGAATGATTGTCTTTTAAATAAGGATAATCAAATCTCAGAATATGCTTACTTGAGTATTCAGGTTCAGGAACTTTTATGTAATGCTTTTCTAAAGAATTTTAATTTGGTATATTCTTAAGAAATTCCCAAATATTTCTTATATGACACATTTAGATTATAAGTTCTGACTTTATACAAGTCACTTTTTGCTTAGTTTCTTAATCAGTAAAAAGAATTATAAGGAAGAAGTAATTGTGGTATATGAATATGCTTATAAGATCTTACATGATGGGAAGATACAATTACTTATATAAGTGTGTGGATATAACTTTTAGACTCAGGGATCACAAATTCAGATACCTTCAGGGGCTAAGCAGATGGAATAAATATCTCAAGTTCATGGGAATCTCTGAAACCTAGCTTCCATACATTCAAAGTAAAATAAACAGAATCCAATGAACAAAACAACTGCAACCTCCACTGGTTGGGCCAGGTATCACATGTCTTCCCCCGTGCCCTTATTCAGGGACCCTGTAACAGGAGCTTAAGAATTGGGATCTAGGTTCAGCTTCACCATTAGGAAGGTTCTTAACTTCTCCACAACTTCATTTTCTCATTAGTAAGTTGAAGATGATGAACAACTTTCAAGGATTGTTATGAGAAGTTTAAATGGCATAATATATGAAAATGATCTGAAAACTATCAAGTCCTATGCAAATACAAGGAATATTGTTTCTTTCTATGTGTCTTCATTTTCCAATGAAGATAATTTCTTATGAAGAAGGTTTAGTAGCCCCACAATGGAAAATTCCAAAGACCACCTAGAAAGAGCTCCTTTAAATAGAATAAACTTGGTAATAGATGCAAGCCCATTAGAATGGGCTTGAATTGTTACTTGTGTCATCCCATCATCCTATTCTTCTTACCCTTAGTTTCCATTAGATAGGTGAATCCTTATGACACTACAACAGTAGACTTCAAAATTGTCACACACCAGACATATTATCTATATGAACTTTTTGTGTTTTCCGTAGCAAATAAAGTCAGAACTTTACTTTTTGTTATGCTCATAGTTGAAATAGTTTGATTTCTATGGTTTTCTGACCACAGGAAATCAAGTGCTGACATCTCAAAGCATCTGTAGGAGGTTCTTTTGGAGCAAGACATAATCCAGCATGTGCACAAGGTCTGCCAAGTGGCCTGACCGCAGCAGTGTCTGTGGTTCAGCTTATGGTTCTCAGTCAGGGAATAGACACACAAACCCACAAGTCACAAGTTTATTGAGCACTTGCTGTACATAAAGCACTGAGCTGGCTTGAGAACAAAGAAAAATAAGATAGCCCCTGCTCTGAAGAAATAAGAAATCTGGTTGGAGAGAAACCAGTATCCATAAAAACAGCTTTCAAGCCTAGACCCAGAGACTGTTAGCTTTTTCTGGAAGGGACCTCAGAGATCATCTTTCCAGCCTGACTCCCTCAGTTTACAGCAGAAAACACTGATACCTGAAGCTAAATGCTAATTTCTGGGATGTACTTCATGGCTGCTCAATTCTAGGAATTATGATATTTGGGCCTCACAGTTGCTTGTTGGATTTGGCAATGATGCAGTAGTTAGGCCTAAGAGTTGTTTTGGGGCTTAGAGCATACGGAGCTCAGAGAAAAGCCAGGAAGGAGGCTCAAGGAGGTCATGCATGCTATACCCAGGGTAGGTAAGATTGGGGAGAAACTTTGAGTTGGGAATTAGCAAGGCTGAAACATTTTTTTAAAAAAGTGCTATATTATATAACTCTCTTGGACAGCAAAGAGCTATAGGGGCTTTTGTATATTTGTTTTGAAAAAGAATGTATTTCTGCTCACAACATTCTGATAGTTACTTTAAGATTTTAAGAAAGCATCCAGTCAATCCCAGATTCATTGTATTTGGTTAAGGTTTTTGTTTGTGTGTAATTTCTTGTTAGTACCTCCAGTGCTTTCCCAAAATTGTTTTGAGACAGACACTAATGATTTTGTATATTGTTGCTGCATTTCTTAGTAGCAAAGGAACTAATACACAGTATATAAATAAATACATATGGATAAAGAAGTGTGCTGTGGACAACCAGTGAAGCATTTTAACATTTATAAATTTTTCTCTGCTGAAAATAATTTTATTCTGCCAAGGAAGTGCTACCTTTGAAATTAAACAATGTATGTATAGATCCTTTATAGTAAATAATTTTTTTCTCGGTGTATGTAATGGGACACCAAACAAAATTTCCTTTTTGTGAAAAAATACATCCATTTCATATTCATGTATATTCTATGGTTGGTTTCATTTCACTGACAAACTGTTAAACACACTCAACTTTTTTTGTGCTGGAACCATTCTCTGGTCTGTATGTTGGTGAAAGATAGGAACCACATAGTAACAATTAAAGAGCATGGACTAGAGTTCTAATCCACTGCTCTGCCACTTGCTAGCTACGTAACTACAGAAAAGAATAATAACCTACCTCAAAGTGAAGGACCAGTATAAGAACTAAATTAATTAATAGTGTAAAGTTCCTAGTATGGCCTGTAGTACATAATAAGTCACAATATATGTTTAGCTATTAAGACTTTTAGCAATTGTTGCTAATTGACCCAGGCATACAACTTGGCAAATAGAGTGTGGTCACTGAATATTTACTGAGTAAATGAAGGACTGAACCAATTGCCAGAAAGTTCTGTTGTAGCATTTTTTTTTCTTTTTTCCCAAGCTATTTCCATTATGAATATGCCCAGAGGCATTGGTGATTTATAGTATGATAGTTTAAATAATGAGAATGAATATTTGGCCACAAAGATTCATGTGGTCCTGTGGAATAGCTATGGAAGCTGGGAAAGGGATCATTTTAGATGAAGCCACAGAACCTTGTGGCTTTCACCAGGGAGTTAGAACCTGGGCCAGAACAAGACCCCCTGACTAGGTTAAGGGGGAAGACTGGTACTTTCTTCTTTCTTTGGTGGTCTGCCACTTGGGCTAGCTCACTTTCTGTGTCTTTCTTTTCCTTCCCTCCTCCTTCCCTTCCTCTCTCTGAGCCCCCCTCCCACCTTCCCTCCTTCCCTTCCTATACCTCCCTCTTTCATTAGTCCTATTCTTTGTCTCTTAGCCTTGTAAATCCAGGAATTTTTACCCTGGAGGCTGGAGAACCCTTCACATCATAGGTGCACTTCCCTTTCTTCACTAGTTTTTGTCTTCTTCTGAGAAGGGAGCCTACAGCTTTCATGAGCCTCCCAAAGGCATCCATGGCCAGGCTTCCCTGCTGGTAGAAGTGGATCTGGCAGCAGCTGGTTTCCACTATGAGCAGAGGCTGAAGTGGAGCTTGAAGCACTATAAGAACTGTGTCCCTTTGTTAGTGTGTCCAGGTGCAGAGGAAACAGTGGGCACTAGTAAGGACACTTGGCAAAGCCATTCTGCCAGGCAGAGTGACTGATCATGAAGACACTGCTGCATTTCCTCCTGACTGCTACGCTGGCAGGAGGCTTGCAGTGCAGCAAAAACGTGAATACAGTGCCCTTCAGGGTTTGGGTAGTAAGGCAGGAAAACCTCAGCACCTGCAGGCACTCTCCTTCTCTGTCATTTCTTCATGCCTTGGTGGGAGTCAGAGCCTTAATTACAAATGAGCTGATTGACACAGGCTTTCTCATAGTGTGCCACAACTGCTAAAAGCAAGACATCCTCTTCTGTTTAAAATTAAAATGAAGAGAGCCAATGTTGTATAGAAGGACTTAAGAATTCAAATGAATGCTTATGAGAGCCATTTTATAAGAATGTGTATTATACTCTATCCCATGGGTTTTTCAGGTATTAATTAGCTGTCCCCAAACTCACTACTCAATGATAAAATAATGCTCAAATCACTTCATATGTCCCTTTTAGTACCGTGACATAGCCCTGATTTTTTTTTTCTTCCACTATGTAATACTCAAATTTACTGCACACCAGCTTTAACACAACTGATGACAGTATACTTTTTGTTATGGTGACAGAACCAAGGACATTTTAAAAGTAGTTTGGTTAGACAGCAGTGATCTGTGTCTGCCCCCTTTCAGTTAGATGGAAGGAAGGACATGTTGGGGCATTCAGTTAAGTGTGGCCAGACAGGAGGGTTTATCAGGATAACATTCTTTTGCCAAGGATGTGTGATAAAGTCAGTTAGACTTCAGGAATTCCAACCTTGTCTCTGGTTAGCATCCAGAAACCACTGTGGAGCTGTCATTGCTTAGGAGTTTCTAGTCACAGTTCTTCCAGAAGTTATGTGATTTAGGCATACAGGAACAATGGTGCACTGTCTATTCAGAAACTCATTCATTCATTCATTCATTCATGTATCCATTAGCTCATGTTTCATCATTCAGTTTTTCCTGATACTATGTTTACTTACAAGACATTTTTTAGAAGGAATTGAATTATTTTTGATGATAGAATCTCATAATGAACAATTGAAATTAAGAAAAAAAACTGGAAAGGCTTATGTTATTTGGCAAAGCTCTTTAAAAGCTTTCTAGGAAATCAGATATGAAAAATAACTAAACCAGGGAAATGTATGTGAATAGGAAGTTCTTTCTTTAAAGTAATTTTAAAAAACCCATTCAGCGGGATGTGGTAGTACATGACTGTAATCCCAGCACTTGGGTGGTAGAAGCAGGATTGAGAGTTCAAGATCAGTGTGAACTATATAGAGAGATCGTGTCTCAAAAAACCAAAAATATAAATAAAAATATAAAAAATAAAAACCCCCAAAAACAAAAACAGAAGAACTTTCTGTGAGATTCCATCCTCTTATTACAAATAATTCCTTTTCAGAAGCTACCTCCTGAGAGCTTTTGAACACTGAGACTAACACAGGTTTACTTCTGGGCAATGTTTCTCATAAGAATGTTGTTTTACCTTTTTATATGTGTAAAGTAAGACTGGTAATACTGTCTTGCCTGCCACATGGGGCTGTATAAGAATTAAGGGAATGAATTCTCATAACTAACCTGGGAAAGTACCTTACATTCAGTACACTCAGCAAATTATAACAGTTATCTTCCTCTTCCCAATGGTTCTGTGCATCGAAGGAGCTAAGGGTGAATCAGAGGGTCTGTGGGCTTAATCCAAGTTCTCTTTATGCTTTTGTTCATGAGTCTAGAATGTGGGCAGGGTATGGGTCAAGCATCCTGATCCAGGTGGGAGAGAAGAATGCAGGTTGGTGGAAATCTGGTCAGACAGAATACTGGAGCGTCAGCAGAACGTGATGGAAGACGTCCCTGGCTAAGCAGATAGCATCTACAGTGGTGAAATTTTCTCGCTTTTCCAGTTCTGCTTGACTTGGCTGTCCAGTGACCAGCTCCTTTCTAGTTAGATGTGAGTGAAGAGGAGAGAAAGGGTTTTAGAAAGAATCCACTTGCTGTAGTTAGAGTGAAAAGAGGCTTCTGTCTGAAAATCTTTTCTTCAGCCCTAATCATCCAACTTCCTGAGGAGAATGACCTGGTTCTACTTGTAGGCCACGGGCTTGACTTACCCTGTGGATGGCTCCTGCCCCAGCTGGGAACTCAGGGGTCTAAGGATGTTTTGCTGCTGTGGCTTTCTGTTTGCAGTTTAGGCTGCAGTGCTGCTCTCTAAGCCCCATTTTTCCTTGGCCTCTATGTGTGTCTCAGTCTCGGCTGTTACCTGACTTTTTAGGTTCCAGCTTTTTACTGATTTCTAGTCACTGAAACCCTTACCCTGTGCTTTGTGCAGTCAGGACTTTTCTCTAGTTCCTACCTCTTCACCTCTCAAGTACTGAGTTGACTTTTATGTCCCTTGGCAGTACTCTATACAGTGGGGGGCAGAGGCTGTGTGATTGGGGCTGATGGGCTGCAGGTATACCAGTTAATTCTATGTGATAGGCAGTGTTGCTATCCCACTTAAGAAACAGGGAAAATGGGGTGCTGAGGACTCAATGCATGCCTAAAAACCATGGCTAGTGAGTGGTAGTCATGTCTTGGCCTGTGTTCTACTGATAAGAAGATGGCTTTCCTTCTCTTTGTCCCCAGAAGAGGATCGTGAATGCACTCATGCTGTAAAGTAGAAATTTGGCTGAGAAGAGTCTACTGTACACTGGTTCTTAATCCTTATTAATTGGTCACTTGGTTCAAATAATGAAAATTATTTCCTTTAAGGTAAACATTGAGGCAAACTGGCCAGTGCTTGGTTTTCTATGAAAACCTTTTAGGAATCTTACTTCTTCTTTTCTTTTACTAATATACATATTCTCCCTCTCTCAGTCCTTCCCTCTCTCCATCCTTACCTTCCAACCTCCTTCCTTCTTTCTTTAAGCTAGGAGCTCAGATGGTAGGCTTTATTTTTGCATCTTTTCTCCAGGTTTTGGTGAAATGATTTATAAGGGTTGACAAATTTTTGTGAGGCATTTTTTGAACTATCTGGGACTAAGGCCCCAGAAAAAATGGAAAGGAAAAAAACCTGTAAAGATGAACTATATTAATGCTTTAATTAAAGTTAACATATCCTTTGGCACAGCTAAACAAAATAGCAACAAACATTCATGCAATGTTAGACAAGTAGCAGTGTATTAGACTTTGTTGTGTGACCAAATGTCTGACATAAACAATTTAAGGGGGGAAGGATTTATTCTAAGCTCACAGTTTCAGAGGGTGTAGTCCATGGTCACTTGGCTTCTCGAGGGGCCAGAACATTATGGAGGTGGGAGCATGTGGCAGAGACTGTTCACTTCATGGAAGCCAGGAAGCAGCGAGAGGGAGAGGGAAGGAAAGAGAGAGAGGGACAGGAAGAGGGAGGGAAAAACAGACAGACACAGACAGGAAGGGTCCAGGGACAAGACACCCCCAAGAACCCAGCCCCTGTGATCTACTTCTCCCATCTAGGCCTCATCCCCTAAAGTTTCTAGCACTTCCCAAAATGATATCACCAGCTGGGGACCAAGGCTTTAATAATGAGCCTTTTGGAGGGACATATCCTATATAAGCCATAAAAGCAGTAATAGGGCTACTAATAATTAATAGCATCTTGCTTACATTCTCCTTAATCCTTAGTAACCAACAGCTTCTATTGAACAGATAGGAAAACTGAAACATAGTTGAGTTTTGGTCAAATTATGACTTTGGATGTGATGCCCTTTTAGTATGTCACTATAATTTTGAAGAATAGCAAGTTCTCTCTCTTTTACAGTATTTTCCAGTTTTCTTAAAAATGTTTGTGAGTTCTTGTCCTTATTATTGGCTGGCTTGCTGAGTCTGAGTGCTAGAGCACTACACAACCACTGTCTGGGGGTATACTACTGAAGTGATCACAGCAAGAATCACAGTACAGCGAAGTCAAGAAAAATGAAAATAAAGACCAGGATGTTCCATCTTCATAGCCAGGAGCCCAACTTTCTGTTGTTAGCTCCCCATTCACCCAGGGTCTTAGATACAGAATATGTAGCTCTCAGATTTGCCTTGAATTCAGAGGACAAAGGGCTTCTAACTAAGGAGCAATTCAAAATACTGGTACAGTAAGCTGGATCATTGGAAGACATTTAAATGATATTTGCAAGTGTTTATGACAATTGGGTTGTGGGAGTCCTTTTAAGGGCAGAAAGAGAGTACTGCTCATATTGTTAACGTTTTCCTGAGAACCCCTCGTTCTGAGAGCTAATTAGGGACTGGGCATGCAGGTTGAGTCTAACACATACTGATTGTGCAACTGTGTCTAGATAAGGCGTGGCAGCAAGAGTGAGAAGTATGTGTCTGTCCTCAAGGAGGGCAAAACCTTGTTCAGAATCTTGAAGTCTGTTTGCTAGTTTCTACTTGACATTTTTTAAGGTTAAATATGCAGTTGGTCCTTCATACCTATATGTTCTGCCTCCAAGGGTTCAACCAACTGTAGAACAAAATATTTGGAAAAAAACATGTATACAGAACTTCTTCTTGTGGTCCTCAAAGCAATCAGTGTAACAACTACTGACATAGGATTTAAATTATCTAGAGATAATTTAAACTCTACAGGGGGATGTGCATAGGTTATATACGAATACCATGTTGTTTTACATAAAGAACTGGAGCATTTTCAGATTTTGGTATCCAAGGGGATCCTGGAATCAATCTCCTACAGATACTGAGGGACAATCATATTCTGCTATAAATAAAACTTAATTCCATTTGAAATATTATTATTCATTTGATTTTGTTTGTTATTTCAATCAGAGATGCTTACTAGTGCATTTAATTCAGTTCATTCTGAATTAAAAGAAAGCCTTGACATTCTGGCTAAGAGCAGAGAACCTCTGACATGTGGTTGAGTTTGTGATTCTGTGTCAAATCTGAAAATAGCAAATTCAAGAATGGTTAAGAGGATTATAATAATGACTATGATGAGAATATATATAGACACTCTTCTAGAGAGAATTCTCTGACTGAATGAAAGATTGAAATAATGATCTCTAAGGTCACTTTCAGCTCTCAATATGTGATTTTGGGTCAAAATAATAATAATAAAAAGCCTTGTAAAAGCTGTGTTTGAGGTGACAAAAGTTGTCCTTGGTGTTTTCGATGGATTGCATAGAACTTGACAAACCTGTGCATTCACTTTCAGTATCATTGAATTCACCAGGCTTCAAGATTTCAATCTTTGGTGACATAGTCAGTGTTCTGTTTTGGCCCATGAACTGATGCTGGAATATGAGCTGACATTTTTTGAGTCAGTCTAGCTTGGCATGCTTTTGCTGGACAGTCTGTGCTACTTCCTAGTTGAAATATGAAAAATATGCATATTTTACTAATGGAGGTATTTATTTCAAAGGAACATTTGTCAAGGGAACTGGCTTAGGAAAGGAAGAATGTGCCTCTGAAGAACAGAGTTCTTAGCCATAGAAGTAAGAGATGGGAAATTTAGAGAACTGGATTAGGAGGCCAGCACAATCACTGTTACCTCAGGTGTCCATGGGTATTCCTTGAACCTCTCTAGGCTCTTCTTTTTCTCTTTGGTAACATTAGAGGCTTGGCTTAAATGGTCTCTTCTAGACTATCAAGTCTGAATAGCTCTGTAATGCTGGGTTTACAGGAAACCTCACCTCATTCATTTCTGTTACTAGAGCAGACAGTTGAGAGTAGAAGTAGCAGAGAAGTAGAATTTAGGTGTTAGCTAGATTTCCCCCACCCTCAACTGCTTCCCAGAACTCCAAGACCGGATTAGGTTAGGAGGGAGGAAGGAATGGACTATATTGGTTTCCTATTGCTGCTGTAACAGATTATCACACATTTAGTGGCTTGAAACAGCATTAATTTGTTATCTTATAGTTCTGAAAATCTGAAGTTTGAAATGCATTTCACTGGGTCAGTAGTAAGGTGTCAGCAGGATAATGGTCCTGCAGGATGTAGGGGGAATCTATTTCCTTGCTATGCCTAGCCACTAGGGACTTCCTGCATTCCTTGAGTCATGGCCCCCTCCTCCACCTTCAAAGCCAACAGTCCCTCACTCTGACCTTTGATTCTCTGATGTACCTGCTCCCTCTTTTCCTTGAAGGATTGTTGTGATCAGATTGGGCCCACTGATAATCCAGGATAATCTCCCCGGTGCAAGATCCTTACCTTAATCCTATCAGCAAAGCCCTGTTTGCCATGGAAGGGAAACCTTCAAAGGTTCTGGGGATTGGAGGTGGACACCTATTGGGGCCATTCTTCTAACCAATCACACATACATAATGTTTTGAA
Source organism: Castor canadensis (assembly GCF_047511655.1). Taxonomy (NCBI): domain Eukaryota; kingdom Metazoa; phylum Chordata; class Mammalia; order Rodentia; family Castoridae; genus Castor; species Castor canadensis. Next base: position 85,896,011 of record NC_133397.1, on the reverse strand, counting down.
AGCATTGCATGGTGCAGGAGCCATACTTCTAGCAGATTGAATCACTCAAGTGACCTTCGCAGTCCCTGCTCCAGCCTCTTACGTCACAGTAGGGCATTTATTAAAGGGGAGAAATATAAATGGAGAAAAAATGGAAAAGAGCCAAACAGAGGCCACCTCAAGGCCTTACAAGAGTCTTCTCTGTCCCCTGCTTCAGTGGCGTGGGAAAAGGCAGCTGGTTCCCAGGGCCAGAACCACAGGTGTTTGAGATTGCCACTAGGTTTTAAATTCTCTGAGAGTTTATCTGCAGTGGCCATACTGCCTTTGGTGTGGAACTGACAAGTATATTTACTTTCAGATGGTGAGGCTTTCTTAAAGCCCTTGGAAGTTATCAAACCCTCCAAAGAAAAGAAATTCCTGTACACAGTGCAAATGTGACAATGACAGTCTTTCTAGTTCTCTGCTGCAGAAACCCTAACAATCTGTGCTCTTATTATCTGAAGGTTGACATTTTAATTGTCACTGTATTAGATAAGGAGATGTCTCGGTTTATAGTGAGAGACATAATTGAGGATAAGGCAGAGTTTGGGAGAACAATTCAGTGACACTTCAGTTACATCTTTTTCACCATGGGCTCCAGCAGCTTTGCTGATTGGACAGAGACATTCATGTCATTAGGAGACACTCATCTGGTTCCTGAAGATACATGTTTCTGTGGTCCTTTGTCACTCTCTAATTTGCTTTGATGGAAGCACACTAAATTCTTTCAAGCCAGACTTAAGATGGCCCTGAGGGGCAGAGAATCACTGATCTGTGTATTCAAAAAAAAATCTGAGTTGCTTTTGGGTGTTTGTGTATCCACTTATGCACATTGTCACCGGCCCCATCATCCAAGCCCCAAAGCATTCTGACATCACCATGCCTACAGAGACACAAAATGTCTTCTATATATATATATAGAAAAACAGAGGAAACCCCTGGAATATTAACATTTTGTGCCATCACTTGAGGCATCCTCAGATAAATGCATGCTGGGAATTTGGTCAGAATCTATAAGGAAAGGCAAAAATTGGAAACATTTATAAAACACAGAATTTGAGATTTTCTGTAAGTATAGTAAAATTTCCATGATTATTTCCCTAATTGACATTTTTTGTCACTGCTGTTGCCCTGTCTAGAGATGGAATTGTTCAGGTCTGACAACTTCTCAGAAATAGAAGTACTTAACTCTTTAGGCAGTCTTCTGGTTGTAGTATATTGAAGAGTATTCCTGTTTTCCTATCTTAGGATATTCTGAGAAAGAAGCATATAGTCCAGAAAACAATTTGTTACTCTTACTACATATTGTTTTTCTTTCATTTTTAGAGCTCTCATAAAAAGTAGTATGCCCTCCCTAGAGGGGAGGGGGTATAACTATTACCCATACCTGAGGTGTGGTTCTTGAGGACTTGTTTATTACATGAAAGCATTGAGCATGGTGTTTAAGAGAATTTTGGAACAGGTGGATTGGGGACATGGTCTACCTAGTGTTATGTTTTAGATATGAAATGTCCCCCAAAAAGGCTCATGTGTTAAAGGCTTGGTCTCCAGTTGGTGGCACTATTGACAGGTGATTGGATCATAAGAGCACTGACTTCATCAACAGATTAATCCCTTGATGACTCTATAGCTGACTGGACTATTAGGAGATGGGGCCTGGTCACTGGGGGCATGCCTTTGAAGGGTATATCTTGTCTCAGGATCCTTTTCCTTTTACTCTGCTTCCTGGATGCCATGAGCTGAGCAGCTTTCCTGTACATGACCTTCTACCATGACGTTTTGCCTCACCACAGGCTCAGAATCAATGGAGCCAAATAGTCATGGACTGAAATCTCTGAAATCGTGAGCCAAAATAAGGCTTTCCTCTTTTAAGTTGTTTATGTAAGGTATTTTTTCATAGTTACAGAAACTGACTAACACACCTAGGGACCTTACATTTTAACTCAGTCCATGGCTTCCATCTGTTTGCATGTTGTTTCCCTAAATGGGTCTTTTCTGAACTTGCCACCCATCAAGAAACATGAAGAGTAGTTCAAGTCATTCTTGGAAAGCTAAGGACATTATCTGGAGCAAAAAGCTCTGTCCTGGGGTTATATAATGCTCTATTTGCTAGAAGGAATTAAGATCCTGTGATGGTGCTTTTGAACATTTAAATTAAAATACTTTTCCTTGTCTAGGCTTCCTGCTGCCTCTCTTTGCCTTCTCCACAGACACTAAGGTGGTCTTTAAATGACCTCTGAGTGGCAGTGACTGCTTGCAAAACATTCCTTAATCCTTGAAGACTAGAGTTTGCTGTCAGGATAAACAAGGTCAATAAACAATTTTGGGAGCCTTGTCCTTTATTTCTTATTGAGTATTGAGTTTTTGGAAGGAATTACATGTCTTCACCTTGGATGCTGTTGAAAGCATCTGGCCTGCTGTGTACCCTCAGATTCAGAGTTCAGAGACACATTGGGCTTTAATTTTTCAGAAGCTAAAATGAGATTAAAAGCTTCTGCTGAACCCAAGAATGTTGTAAACAAGATGCTGGGATGTGTTAACTTCCTCAAAGAGACTAATCTGTTAACAAGTCATTTTTAAAGTCATCTCTCCATGCTGTGTGGATCAACTGTAAAAACAGTGGTTAGTCAAGTCTAAAAATAAGTATGTGGAGTCATAAGGCATGCTATCATGAGTATTAATGGAGCTGCTTTTCTGGAGTCTCCAAGTGGAAGGCAAGGGTTAGGGTTGGAAATACCTGCTGGGGAAGAGTTGACTCCTTTATGGAGGGTGCCAGGAGTCTCAAGCACAAGAGAGACCTGAGGAGTTCTTGGGAGGGAGCAGGAGGAGAGCAGAGGTAGAAAAGTCCAGAAGTCCAGGAAGTGGGACATTGCCAACAGTGAGAGGTGATCATAGTTGAAAGTACGGTCATTCAGCTCTGTGGGGTCTGAAAAGTGCCCTGAGTCCAGTGGTTAAACCTGACACTGCGACAGGTGCACATGAGGAGAACAAGACTCAAAATGATGCGGCTAGTCCTTGACTGAGTCACAGCAGTGCCCTAGTTGTGGTCTTCCTTCTAGGGTTTGTTACCCACTCCCACTCTAGTTGGTGAGGGATGATCTCCTGTGATATGAATTTGATAACAGTATGATTACCCTTTTTATCCATGGGTGCCACATTCATAGGTTCAACCAACCTCAGATTAAAATATTTAAAGAAATTGCATCTGTTCTGAACATGTACAAATTATTTTCTAAGCAATACAGTTCAACTATATACAACATTTACATTGTGCCAGGTATTACAAGTATTCTAGAGATGATTTAATGTATACAGGAGGATTTTTGTAGGTTATATGCAAATCTTACTCCATTTTATAGAAGGAGTATAAACCACAGAGCATCTGCTGCTGTGGTTTTGGTGTCCAAATGGGTCCTGGACTCAGTCTCTCTTAAGGGACTCCTATGCTCAGTTATGTGGGTCATGTGTTTATATTTTTCACAATTTGAGAATTTCTCACTTTATTAGTCTCTTGTATTTGATATATATTATGGATGAAGTAAAATGTTTCTTTTTGCACACTAAGCTACTTCTTTACAATTTTAAACATAGGTATAACACTTAACATTTTTAAGTGCAAAATAAATTGGATTCTCCTGAAGAGGCCATTTGAAAGCACTTGACTGCAACCATTGAATTATACACAGCCACAAATATCCTTTTAATTTTAACTTTTGACCATGATTTGTGACCTTGCCTTTAAGAAACGGGTTAGTGTCTTAGTTGTTTGGCTCTAGGTTGCATTTTATTTGACTAAATAACATTTGGTTGATAATATTTTGTTGAACTTCTGGGTGGGTGGTGTATGTATTAAATTTCTCAGGCTGCCATAACAAAGTACAGTAGACTGGGTGGCTTCAGCAACAGGCGTTTATTGTCTCAGTCTTGGGGCTGGAAGGCTGAGATCCAGGTGTCAGCAGGCCTGGTTCCTTCTGAGGGCTGTGACAGAGGATCCATTTTTTCTTCTCTCCAGCTTCTGTTAGTTTGTTGGCAGTCTTTGGTATCCTTGGCTTGTAGCTGCATCTTCCTCATCTTTGCCTTCATGTCACATGATATTCTTTCTGTGTGTTTCTCTGTCCAAATATGCCATTTTTATAAGAACACCAGTCATATTGGATTAGAGGCCCACCCTATTCCAGTGTGACCTCAGCTTAACTTATTATATTTGTAACAGCCCTACATCCAAATGAGGTTACATTCTAAAGCACTGAGGGCTAAGTGTTCTACATATGAATTGGGGGAGCGGCACAGCTCAACTCACTGTAGCATGTTAGACCACAGCGGTAAGATTCTCAGAGGCTAAAGTTAGGGAGTCTGTCCTCAACTTTTGAGCTGGCAGTGTTGGACTTTATCTTGTACTTCTTGGGGGGAAATGACCTTTCAGTGAAGTCCAACAGTGATTTCTTTGTATTTTAACATATAAATTAATTAATATAGAAACGGTAACAGGGAACAAAAGGATTCAACTAAGGAAGGAGGGATGGCAGGAAAGAGAGAAATGAAGGTAAAATGGCAAAGACAAAACATAAATAAGAAGAAACAGCCATGATAGTTACTTTGAAAGCATATTTCAGATGGGATTTTCTGAGTGCGGAAGATCTACACTTTATTGTAATAAGACCAAACAGGTAGTGTTTGTGAAATGGAGGCATTCATGGCATCAGTCCTACAGTTAACAAACAAGGAAAACAGGTTCAATTGTCAGGATTATTTTGGGACTGTTCAGTTTGTTGTTAGCAGTTCCCTTCCTAGTCTGAGACTGGCACATTCTTGGGGGCTGCAGGCTTTACCACAGGACCAGGGCCTCCCAATGTGGTCCAGCCAGGAAGCCCCAGCCCAGAATACACTGTGTCTACAGTGTGTTCCCTTAAAGGACAAGGGGTCATTTGGAGGACAACCTGAGCACATGGACCCAGGGAGACTAACATGTCTTATTCTGCAGTTAAAGCAGAGGTGATTTTACTAGCCATCCATCTCCTCTAATAGAAATCTCCAGTTTTCAACAGCTCCATCCCTTGTTTATACTTAGTAACCAGCACCAGGAGGCATAAAAATACACAGTAAGTGCAGTTGAGTTGAGGAAGCTGGGTTCTCAGCCTCTACTACCTGCAGATCGCCACATCTGCTGTGCAGTGTGTGCCTTGAATATAAATATTCCCGGGACTCTGAAATGGACAGAGTTTTCACTGGAAAAGGACAGCTGATTTGCAGAGAGTAAAAGGAAAAACACATAATTGTGGTTTATTAAAGACAGTGCCAGCCCATTTACTTCATCATCTGGTATTTGTCCATGGTTTTTCTCAGAACATCTTTAGGGGTGCTTCTTCCAGTCCCTGCACTAGCACCACCACCTTTAAAAGAAGATAGGAATGTTGAGCATCTCACCGGTATAGTTTCAGGCAGGAGCCAGAGCTTGGCGGTTTCTTTCTTTAGATCAGGACCTCATAAAGCCACACTTCCTTTTTCCGGATGTGTGCTTTATTGCACTCTGTCTGTTTTCTTCATTCTAAGTCCATGTGTGAATTGTGGCACGATAGAGCATCTCACTCTCCAGAGGCCTCCTGTATATTATGCAATTTGTGTTTTGTGCACTATTCACATGCACAAAACGTCCTCAGAACGGGAGACAAGCCCCAATCTCTATACTTTTGTTTAAAGGCAACTCGAATTTTTCTTACCATTTTTTGAAAAAATTATTCTCTATTTTATTTGACTACAGTTCCAGAATTAGTTTTTGTTTCTTCTTAGAAAAAGATCATGTGGACTATTAGACAATTATTGGCCAGAAGAAATTTAGCCTTAAATTATGGTTAAGCCAGGTGTGATGATACACACCTGCTCTCCCAGCGCTTGAGAGGCTAAAGCAGAAGGATTGAAAGTTTGAGGCCAGCCTGGACCACACAGTAAGGGCCTGTCTTAAAAAACCAAACCAAAACCAAATCAAAACAAAAATTGTTTCAAGTGTTTTAGTGCTATGACTTCTAAAATGCAGAGTCATTTAGAACATATGAATACTTACCTATACCGTGCAATGTTACTCTAGAATATACTCTGATATATTATGAAATGTCCATTCCTATCTGTAAGTTTAATACTGAGAACCAGAAACATAATGTTCCATTTTGAAAAAGAGCTCATTTAATAAAATTAAAAATTATCAGACAACTTCACTAGAAATGGTGATTTGGAATACAAAGAATTTACGGAAATAAATGTCTTCAGGGAGCAGATTTTTTAGGTGTTAAAGATAATTGCTTCATGTTGTTGGATTTGGGACACATGACAAGGGGAGAGCACATATGGGAGGTATGGGAATAGGTGGAAAACCCAAAACATGAAACTGTTTGATGTCCCCACTGCAGAGGAACTAATACAGAAACCTTAACGCGACAGAGGTCAATATGGGAAGGGGATCAGGAACCAGTGAAAAGATCAGTTAGAGATGAATCAACTTGGGTTGTAACACATGTGTACATGGAAGCAATGCTAGGAATCTCTCTGTATAGCTATCCTTAACTCAACTAGCAAAAACGCTTTGTCTTTCTTTTTATGCTTATGTTTTCTCTTCAACAAAATTAGAGATAAGCACAGAACAGGTTCTGCCTGGAAGCAGGGGGGAGGGTGGAGAGGGTGGGGATAAGGGATGGGGGGGAGAAATAACCCAAACAATGTATGTACATGTTAATAAATGAATAAAAAAATTTTTTAAAAGATAATTGCTTTATTCAACAAATCTTGATTGAGCATCTACTATGAGCTGACACTTGTAATTAATTATGTGACAGAAATGAATATAGGGAAGTAGCAGTGAACAGAGGATCTTAGGAACTGTGGCCAATTAGGATCAATCAGAAATGAAGATAAAGCATTTCTAAAATTATCATGTGTGGAACAATGTGGAAATATACTGATGATTAGAATTCAACTTACAGCTTTTTAAGATTGCATCTGTAAATGATGAACACTGTACAACAGTTCGGGGGAATCAGTTTGTGAGCATAAATGAAAAGCAGTGCTTCCATCCTCGTCATGAACAAGAAAGTTGACCTAGGGCATAAACATGACTGCTCCAAGAAGTGATGTATCTTCTAAAAATGCTCAGATGTCTACTTAGAACAATTATAGCAACGATGGTTTCCCATCTGTGAGTCAGACAGTTTTAATCCGTGGAAGGTTAAGTGTTTGACATTACTTGTTCTCACATACAGATTAGCTGCTTGGAGTTTAACCTTTCGATGTGCTTAAGCAACCACACTTTTACAATTTTTTGTATAAAACCACCCAAACAGAAACAATCTAATAACTTGCACTTAGGAATTCAGAAATCTGGGAGACATTTTTCCACTTGATATAAATTGCTCCAATTACCTCCTTTCTTTTCTTTCTGGGGGTATTTTAACATTCACCCTAATGTCTAGAAGCAACTTCACAATTAAAGAATTGAAACCATTTACAGCAATATAAGTGTCAGAACAGGATGATTCTTTCACCCAAGTGCCTTGCAGAATTTTAAATGAAGGAGTGTGACGACTTGATACAGAGAAGAGTCTTTTATCTTTAACTTGAGTATGTGGATAAATACGAGTTTTAAACTTTGTAGAGTGAACAGTTGATGTCTTGAGCTTCTAGTCTTTATAACAGGAGAAACAAAATCATAGGCTTTCTGTTACTGCCTTCAGACTTTTAACTGCTTCTTGATAATTAATTAATTTCAAGGCAATATTCACATAAAGCATTTGATTCATGGATTCACATTCTCTTAAAGCATTTGATTCATGGATTCACATTCTCTTTCATAACATTTTTTTTCTTTGTTGCTTGAAGAATAAGACAAGAAGTCAGATGAGAAAATAGGAGATGGGCAAATATTAACTCCATATAAGCCACACTAAAGGCCCATAAGCTTGATCACGAACTGCAGTAATCAGATTCTTTTAAAGGGACAATGGCTGTTTGCTGGATATAGACATCATGTCATCTTATTTAAATATCTCAATGACTAAGGGAAAATCTGCTATGTTTCCTGTTTTACAAATGAATGCAGAGGTTAAGAAAGTTTATCAATGGTCTCCAAAATTATCCTGCTAGCAACTTGTGGGAAACTTAAAAAAAAAATGCAGATTCCTATTCTGACCTCTGGGGAGTAAGAATTAGAGGTTCTGGTGTATAGATCTGAGCATCTTTATGATTGAGTAGTTCTCCCAGTTGATTATAGTAAACACTCAATTTGGAAGAGCCACTTGCAGCACAGTTAGGAAATCATGGAGCTGAAATTGGGACTCAGTTCTATGAGATTCTGTAGCTCATAATCTGTAAATACCCATCCTGGTGGCTTTGAAGGTCCCCCTCCAATCTGAGCAATTGACAGAGTCCTAGCATTCATTGGTCTGAGGTATTTCCTAATGTGGGATCTCCCTCTCAGCATCCTGAGCTCTGCTGAATGTGGTTCCAAGAAGAATAGCCCTTGCTGTTGATGAATAGTTCTAATCACTAGCAAATTCTAAGCTACTGTGGGCACATAGAGTCCTGCCTATCACTTCATAGTTTTGTCCTCTGGAGCTATTCCTAAGTCTAACCTGTCTCTTACATGGCAGCTTTGGGCTATTTGAAGAAACCCATCTTCTACTATAGCTTTCCTGCTGAAGATTGAGTTAGGGGCCAACTTTGACTTTTCCCTAAAAATCCCCCCACAGTCTCAACAAACAGCCATGACATCAGCTGTAAAAATATCTGCAGTTTGTCAGGAACCACGTGCTTTGGCTGTTTCTTCCTGTGTTCTATCATTCCTTAGCTTTCCTGGATCCCCAGTTAATTTTTCTTTGTCTTCTGCATTACTTAGCTCTGAATAAGAATCGGAACACCTGCTCATTGTTTATACCACACATTTAAATTTTGTTTGCAGGTTGAAATTTTATTTCAGGTTGAAGGTATGAAGATTTTACAAGAACAGGAAGTTAGTGTATTAAGGGACAAGTTAGTTGTGCTGCAGTGAACTGGCGTCTCAATTTCACTAGCTTGTGATCTTGCAGCCCTGGGCAGTACAAGGCCAGCCTTGGCAGGGGAAGAGCAAACTGTTCCTGAACAGTTCCTCCACTGTATTAAAAGCAAACATATTTTTTTCTCCTATATTGAACCCTTCAGCCTTTTGTGTTTAAACTATTTCCCATCTTGTTTGAACTGTTTTTTCTGGAACAAACATTTATTGTAGATAGTGTAAATAACAGCTGGCACTCTGTTTGTGTTGACTTTTGTATGTCTCTTCTGGGCCGTTATTTGGTTAGCAGAGAGTTTGGAGACCTGTATTCATGTCTCTACCTTGTCACTAATGTAGAGCTTAGATAAGTACTTTAACTTTCTAGGCTACCATTTTTTTTCTTTGTTTCTTTCTTTCTTTCTTTTTTTTAATGAAACAGGTTAATGAGTGCCCTTGCTGTACATTGTGGGTAGGGATGATTAAAAACAAAATTAGTGGCTACCCAGAGTCTTAAGATATCCAAAAAATGTTACCATAGACAGTGTCATGCTATTATGAATTATTTATTGTCAGTATTATTAATGCTGCCATTGGTTTATCAGTGATATTTAGACTCTTTGTAGCATGCCATTTAGTTTTTTAAAGTCTTGTTCTTGCTGTTAATTTATATAGGATGGAATTATCAAAAATATTTGCCAGAAAATTGTGACTTTTCAGGGAACAGAGACTGATTGCTCAGAAGTAACTCTTAATTGGCTTCAGATGAGCTTCCAGGGGGCATGTGTATGTGCTCACAGACATTCGTGTTTGTGTGCCTGCTCCATTTGTTCTCAGGAAGGAAATAGATAAGAGGTACTTCCCCTGGCAGATTCTCCAGCTCCTTCCTTGGCTGTAGATTGGACTGGAAGAAATAAACTTTTCATATCCCTCTGGGTGAGGAGGGTTAGGGCTCTCTGCCTGGCTTTTAAACTAGTGTGACTACAGTTAGTTCTTAAAGTTGTCTAGGTGGGTGAGAGGGAACTTAACTGGATAGGATGGTTTAGATGAAGATACAAGTCAATGAATCACAGTTGCAAATGATTATGAGTGAGATTTCTTTGACATGAGTTGAAGACATGGATCAAGTGATATCTTCTCTAGGTTCCATTTGTAGAAGCTCTCCATCCTTTGTCAAGTTCTCTGATTACCTATCCCCTGTTTTCCTATCTGTAAAATGTCAATATTGAACAATACTTCCTCCTTTGCAGATGTGCCATGGGAAGGGGGTTAGTAATAGACACAAAAATAATGCTCTGAAAATCAGAAGGTACTTCAGAAAGGATTGGCTTCATTTGGTTCTCATTTGGAGTGAGAAGAAAGAATACCTAATTTCTTCAAAGCATTGATGCTGCCACTATGTTCTGATGCACTACTTAGGCTGGGTTATCATGTAGTCATTATGAGTGAAGACATAAATGGAGCCTTACTGGGGCCACCAGAATCTTCTTTCCTTCTGTAGACCATTACAAACACATTAAAGTGTAATTGACAATGTGCCAATTAAAATATTTAAACTGTGCAGTAAAACAGGTATTAATAAAACATCTAAGAAATGGAAAATAAGATTAGAAGTGACATTTTGGTCCCTATTCAAGTGGCAGGGAGAAGAGGGTGAGGAAATCAAGTTCAGATCACTTCCTGTGTCTTCACTTGCCACTGACTTACCTATCACTAAATGTCTATAGAATTTAGAACGTTGCAAAGTGTTCTACTCTCAGTTTGATTCAGCAAGGATTCAACTTCAAAATAATCAGCAAGATGAGTTAAAATTATAATCTATTGATTTCTCACTGGTTTTTCTTTTAACTTATAAGACAAGTTATAAGATTTCCCACTTTCTTTCCCTCAAAAATCACAACCCCAGAAAAATCTGGAGGGAAGGCTTTTATTTTAACCACGAGTGAACTGCTGTTTAGCAACACTGACTTACAAGTGTGCTGTTTGGGAATTTCACCACTCTGTAATTGCCTTCTTCATTCCTTTTCTTGCTTAACTAGTGTCTATAATCACTGATTTATAAGTGTGAGCTGTAATAATGTCAGCTGTCTGCTGGCATGATTGGAGAACTTATTATGAAATGAAGTTAATTTTATATCTTCTTTTCTTGGAAACTCTTTTATACTTAATTTTAAGCAGATAAGTGACATAAAAGACCAAGCCTCTTGAAGATAATGCATTTAGAAATTGCTGATTGATGAGCCTATGCTTATCTAATTTTGTTTTTAAAAGATCCTAATATATCTTTTGAGAATAAATGTTTGAGTGGAAGAATAAAAATACTCTAGGTTAGGTGGATAAGATACCAGTAAAATAAAATTTGAAGAGTTCTGGGTGTATGTTTTTTTGCTCCAAAATTTTTTTAACATGTATCCTGGAATGTATTTTGTACTTACAGTTACCAGTTGTGGGAAATATTTAGCTTAATAGTTTTAATTAAAATAAATATTTGGGTTTTAAGAAAAACAGTTTATCTTATAAGAGGTTAACAGCTACATTTTATGTTTCTCTTTCTTTGCTGGATTTTCTTTTAGAGATAATGATCTTTGGAGCTGTTTTCCATAAATGTGCCTATCATACTTGTGTTTCTGTTTCAATGCATGCATGAGTAAAAAGCGCTGAATTTGATTAGCTTTATTAACAATAAATAATGAAGTGTACTCTTTTATGTTAACCCTTATTTTATTGTGTATCAGCCTTTAGACATTTGGCTATCTGGACAAGCCATCATTTATATCCTTTTAAAAAATATTTATTGCTTCTTTGACTAATTGCCTTTTATGTGACTTAAAGCTTTTGCATCGGTGCCATTTGTTAAAACACAGCCAGAAGCAGGCAAAGCAGTCCCATTTTTCAAAAATTTAGTGTCATTTTTATAGACAAATAACACTTGTAAATGATGGATAATAGCTAGCAGGATGCTGCATGGTATAAAATGTTCATGAATTATATTTTCTGGGAGTTAGAAGGTTAACTTGTCCATGAACTAATTGAAAAGCTTTATGGTAAATGCAAAATGCTGTGTGCACATTATCGACATGACAAACCAGCTGAAAAAGGGATTTTCCTTCCCTTGGGTATTATTCATTATCTCATCTTCTTTTCTGGCTAGCTGCTGTAAAAGGAGAGTATCTAATCAAATGTATCTACAAAATTTATTAAAAAAAAAAACCCAAGAACGTGGCGTGGATGCTTTTCATGAGGAGTTTGCTGATTAATACTTTCCCATTAGACATGGGGTGCAGTGAGTGTGGACATCACAGTGATCACTGCATAATGATGCATTTTTGTATTTGCGTGGGTCATGCTTGTCAATAGGACTGTGGTTTTGGGCTCAGGAAAACAAATGGTGAGAGATAAATGTGATTTCCTCCGCAGCTTACAACCACAAGAATTTATCATAAACTTTTTGTTAAGGAGGGGTAATTCAGATCTTTCTTCTTACAGTGGTCGGTTGTGTTAAGCTAGAAACATACCATACTGAATTCAGTAGCAATTAATGTTCTACACTGTGGTTGTAGGCATCCATCCTATGTGAAAGGAGGTGGTGGTAGTGACTTTTTCATGTTCCCTTCATTCTAGCTGTTCTCTCTTATGGAGTTAATGTTGGGGAGGAAAAGAGAATGAGGAAAGGCAGGTAATTGTAAGAAACAGACAGCATTTCTGCTTTAATGGATCTGGTTATAAGCTGGCTTTGTATTTTCTGCCAGGGTTGCTGTTTAACATCTCCTTGTCGTGAATGCTTTTCCACTTTACGCCTAGGTTGAATTTATTTTTATTTACCCTGATTAGTATATATGTGGGTTCATGTCCTTTAACACTCCTAGAAAAGTCTTAGTTATCTCTTTAAATAGTCTCTTTCCTCCATCCTTTCTATCCTTCACTTCTAAAAGTCTGATAGACCTTCTCATTATATTCTTCAATGAGGGTAACATCTCCTTCATATTTCCAGCTCCTTGTTTCTCAGTATTGCCTTTTAGGTAATTTTTAAAGCTCTTCCTTCTAGTTCATTGATTCTCTTTTCTGCTTAGGTCAATATGATGTATAATTGGCTAGCAATTTTTTAATGTCAATAATAATTTTTACTTAGAATGATTATTATTTGGTTTTTATAAGATCTACCTGGTCATTTGAAAAAACTCATGATAAAATTCACATTACATAAAAACTCACCATCTTAACCATTTTTCAGTGTGTAATTCAGTGAATGTCACTCATGCTATTGTGCAGCCAACCTCCACAACTCTTCTTATCTTGCACAACTGAAAGATTTCTTTAAACATGAATTTTTTTTCTTCTAACACTTAAAATTTTTAATTGCCACATAAAAATTAGACATATTTATGGGGTAGTGTTTGATGTTTCAATACATATAGACATTGTGTTATGTTCAAATCAGGGTAAGCATGGCTATGTTCTCCAAATTTTACCACTTCTTTGTAGTGAAAACATTGAAAAATCCTTTCTTACAGTGTTTTTGAAATATATAGCACATTATTGTTACCTCTAGGTATCCTCCTCTGGGATAGAACACCAGAAATTGTTTTTCCTATCTAACTATAACTTAAGTACCCATTGACCAACCTTTTTTCCATTCCTCCCTTCCTCATGCCTGGTCATTTTTGGTAACCCTTTGCTTCTTGCTTGTTGTATAATTCTGGTTTTTGCTTCTTTAGCATTTCATACGTGGTTAATTTATAATCTGTACCTGATAATTGAGACAGCCGAAGTCCATGGAACTTTACACCTGTGGTTTATTTCCTCTGACTTCCCTCATACTGTTTTGTTTCCATGTTTTGTTTAGTAAACCTTAATTGCTGGCTCATCTTCTATTGATCTTAATCTGTAGAAAAAGCCTTGGAGCCTAAATTAAGGATGCTTTTCTCAGAATTTGCTTTTGCTTAAGCAAGCAGTCATGGGATGCTTTGTCTCGAGCCACCTTCTGGACATCCCAGTATAATCTAGGAGTTTCAGTTTTGTGTTCTCACCTGACCACAGACTTAAGGCCCAGTCTGTAAAGGCCAGAAGGAAGTGAGCACTTGCCCTCATAGGACCATCCCCTTTTTTTGTGCTATCACCCAGGGTGGTATTGTTATTGTTTGTGTGCCTTTTTGCCCCCTTGGAGACTTTCCTTGCTTTCTATGAGTCCCCTACCCACCCCCGCAAACAGTAGCAGTTGTTTTTTATCCAGGTTCTCTTGTCTTGTTGTTCGACCCCAAAGTATTTAGCCTGCCATACTTTTGGAAGGCTGAGCTGATTTTAAAGGGATGCTGACATGGGCACTCTCTGGCCTCCTCTGCTGGGCCCCTCCAGCCAAATCCCTCTTGCTGGGGCAGCCTTTGCCTTTGTCTTTTCCAGTCTCTCACAACTTCTGATTTTATAGGTGCCCACACCATCCAGTTGGCCCCCTTGGAGAATTCTCTTGAGCAGGATGACCTCTCGTTGGCAACCCTACCAGAAATTCTATGAGTGGATCCCCTGATTAAGGCACTCTTGCTCCATCTTGGAGGGGGAATAGGGTATGGGAACTTCCCAGTGCAGGTTTGTCCTCTTTCCTCCCCTGACTCCAGGTGGGTGAAGGATGTAAAAAGTCATGTAAAAAGTCACTAGATGATGCATTAACTTTGAAAAGTTCTTTTGAAAAGCCTGATATCCCACTTTGGAAATTTCTATCTCTTGTTGAAACTTCCATATATGATTTATCCATATAAACATGTAGAGCATGAGTTACCTCATCTGTCATGGGATGACTGTTTTTTTCATTCTGACCTCCCATTGTTAAACATCTTCCAGAATGGAATGAATTTCCTACTTTCTGTGCAAGCTAATTGGTTCAGTTTTTTGTTATCTTGGAGAAAGTGTGTCAAACCCCCTGTGATTCTGAGACATAAGATTGATTAATGCAAGACCATCAGAGCAATAGCAGGGTCACTGAAAACAGAGCAGCACAGAGTCTTTTGGCATTTTTTTTTTGTTTGTAAAATTACATGCAGGAATAACTTTTTTAAAAAATAAAGTTAAACAGTATTTATACAGCTACCCCTACGTCTCTGAGGTAGCACTTAACTCTCCATTCCTAAGTGTGGGATGCATTTTGGGACCTAGTTCCAAAGAGCAGACTGTGGTAGGGAACATGATGGTGGAGAAAGCTGCCAAACAGTTCCTCAGCCAGGTGTTCATAGCATCAGCAGCATCCATACCCTTGGTCAGTGCTGGGGAGAAGGGCTCTTCACCTCTGTGGTCTTCTAAAACCCATAATCTCAGACTTGCAAGGGGTGAGAAGAGCATCAGTACAAACCAGATTGAGGCACTTCTACAAAACACCTGACCAGTGCTCCTCAAGTCAAATGTGAGAAACTATCACAGACTACCACAAGTGAAGATACATGATAACATGATGCAATGGCCTTGAGGCACACACAAAGAACTTTCATTAAAGAGTCATGAGATCTAAAGAGAGAGTGGCCTTTAGTTAATTGTATTGTACCAGTGTTTGTTGGTTCCTCAGTTGTGATACATTTGCATAATAATGTAAGATTTTTACTATTAGGTAGCTGGGATGAGAGGCATGCCACAGGGTCTCTGTACTATCTGTCAATGTTTCTGCAAACCTATACTAGTGTAAATAGAAAGAATAAGTAAAAATATTTAGATATATATTATTAAATAAAAATGTTTTTTAAAAGTTCTCTAATGGCTCTGGGAAATACATATGTATCTGTGTGTGTGTGTGTGTGTGTGTGTGTGTGTGTGTGAGTGTATTACTGTTTTTCAGCAAAACCTTCATCTTCTAAAAGTTGTGGTGGGAAATAGTTAAGAGGACAGCATTTGATGGTTCAGGGCATAGTCTTTGGATCCAAACTGCTGGATCAGAAGTATAGTTTTATTCCTTAGGCAAGTTGGACTTCCCTTGCCTCAGCATCTCTGACTGTAAAACTGTCGCCCCGTATGAAATGGTTACAAGGACGAATGAAGTATCACATATGAAGCTCCTCTGGCCTGTGCTCCATCCCTGTTTTTTTTCAACATCTTTACCACCTATTCAAGTGACTATGAAGGTGACAACTTTGTGGACAACATAAAGCTGAGTAGGTTCAGATGCCATTATCTGTTTTCAGAAGCCAACTAAAGAAGTATGGAGAGTGTGTTTCCCACATTGTTTGGTGGTAGCATCTTCATTTGTGTAGGTTGGACCCTTTGGTAAATGTTCATGAGTGGATCTAATTAATACATTGAGTCATAGGCATTTTGTGTTTGTTGTTATGCAGAGCTTAATTTATTTATGATCCTAAAGAAACACATCATATGTCTGGCAACATTGAAGCTTATTCTTTACATTCTGTTGTGTTTTGTGCCAGATAGGATTTCACTATAGTCTTTCAAAGACACTTGTAAGGCCTCTGTGCCAGAGCCTGGGTCATATTCTTCCCCTCCTGGCATATGACTTCTTGGCTGACTCTTCATCCAGATGCAAGCATTGTTGTGGTTTCTAGATCAGAATTAGTTCTTTTTTTTCTCATCACCTCTTTGCTAATTTTCTTTGGATTAGGAAGAAATGAGCAGGTGCAGTCCCCCTTTTTTATAAACAAAATCAGCTGTATTAAGATTTAATTCACATGTCATACAACTCATCCATATAATAAGCATGCATTTCAATGGTTTCAGTATACTTGGAGTTGTGCAACCATCACCACAAGTCAGTTTTAAAGTATCTTTCTGATTCTACTACTATATTCCCACCAGTAGTGTATGAGGACTCCAGTTTTTCCATATCCTCTTTATGACTTGTTATTATTTGTTTTTTTAAATGTAGGCAGTCTAGTACCACATATGCTATCTCACTGTGGTTTTGATTCATATTTCAGTAATGACTAATGATGCTGAATATGTGCTTATTGGCGGTTCATAAATCTTTTCACTTCCTTTGCTTATTCAAAATTGGTTGTTTCTCTTTTTATTATTGAGTTGTAAGAATTCTTTATATATTCTAGGCATAAGTCTCTTTTGATATATGTGATTTGCAAGTATTTCTACCATTTTCTATATACCTTTTTTACTTTGATAGTCTATGTATAGATTGTTTAAATTTTGATGAAAACCAATTTATTTTTTCTTTTGTTATTTGTAATATCTAGGAAGGCTTTGTTTATCAAGGCTATGAAGATTTACTCTTATGTTTTCTAAGAGTATTAGAATTTTAGCTCTTATAATTCAGTCTTGGATCTATTTTTATGCATTGTATGAGGAAGGGATCTCTGGTTTTCCTGCAGGGTGTTCTATACTTTGTGTTTGGACTATAGAGAAGATGCCTATGTGGCCTGATCTCAGTAAAAACTTTGGGCACTGAGTCTCTAATAAGCTTCCTTGGGCAGAAATCACATACAGGATATTGCATTTTCATTGCTGGAGAATGAGTGTACTTGGTGTAACCCCACACATTGGGCAAGAGCGTAGGAAGCCTTACATGAATTTTCCCAGACTCTACCTATCTTTCCCCCTTTATGATACAACTGTGTGTTCTTACGATGTGGGTGCAGTAAGTCTTAGCTGTGAGTAACACTCTGCTGAGTCCTGTATCTGCCTAGTAAATATTTGAATATGGGGGTGGTCTTAGGGCTCCTGCTACAGGTTCCTATTTCATCCATGTGAGACAGATTACAGTTGTTCCAGCATCATTTATTGAAAGAGAAAATATAGTGACAAAGATAAATTTAACTCCTGACATCTCAAGAACACCAAATGTCTTGTGTAAGGTCATCTATGCAGTGAGTATATGGACTACGCTAGGAATTCCATCTTTGAATTAAGGACCAACATGCTTTACCCTGGGCTGCTTCATGATATCTACCTACTTTCTCTCTGGAATACAGGATGAATCCAATTAGCACCTTCTCTGAGTTTGCTGAATGCAAACTTCATCGTACTTACTTGTTTCAAGGTACCATTCTCGTGTGTATTGTGTATACCTTTATAAAAAGCAAACTTGTATTTCTGATTTTTATCATCCAAAAATTGCTGATTAAAGGTCATCTGTTCAATTAATCAAGGCTTATACACAGCTCTAAAATATATGTAAGCATTACTGTTTTTGCTGCTTTCAGTGGAAATTCTTTATTTTTTAATTGTGTCTAAAACAGGTTTGAATCATCTTCATAAAAATAGAGTAAAACAGAGAGTTGAGAAGGTAAAGGATTCATTCCAAGGTCACATAGCTAGCAAATAGCAGACATAGGAAATTAATCCAATGTGGCGAGGTATTTCAACAGATATTTCTCTGTTGTCCTTGAGTGTACCAAGAGATCTGAGAATCCACGAAGCCTATGAAATGGTTTACCATTCCTTACTTATGGAATCAGTTATTTAAACTGGACACTTTTCAGAGCTCAGTCTGTACCAGGCAAACCAGAATATATGGTCACATGTAGTTAGGGATTTTAAAACAATTGTTTTTGGAGCAAAAAAAAAAAAAGACATAGGCTTATTTAGAACAGATGGTATACTGTAAACATGACACGGAGAAAGCAGAACTGCTGGACTCCTTCCTACTTTGATTTTATCATCTTTATCAGGAAAAATGATCTCCAAATTGGAAAGGGTAGAATAAACATGGTTAGGAGAAATTAAAGCCCAAGACAGAAAAGAAAATGAGAGCTGCTAAAAAATGCATTTGGGTCTCCTGGGCATGGAAAGAACTTGCAGATGTGATTGTGAAGCCACTTTAGGTAATGTTTTGTGAATCAAGGAGAATAGGATGTCAGAAGATTGTGAATGATTTCATTGAATGTGTCCTGGTTTGCAGAAGTGGTGTTTGTTGGGGGGGGAGGGGACGTAGTTTAGAAACTACAGATGGGTGAGTTCAGTCCGATTCTGATGAAAGTCTAGAAGTGATATGAAGCAGATGTTTGTGAATATATAAAAAGGCAACAGTGAGTGCAGGGATAGAAAGGATTCTAAGGACAAGTTTTTTCCTTGTTTGGATGGCTCATTGGTGTAATACATGAAGGGAATGCTAGATAGAGGGTAAGTATTGATCTCAACAAGCCACTTGAGAGTCTCCCATGTCACAGACAAGATGGAGAAATTTGAGCAGGGCAGTCACACAGTTTGATGAGTTTCTGTTTGCTGCAAGAACCATTTTGTAAGTGGGATAATAAGCAAATTGATCAACATACTGTGGTCACCAGGTCAAATATAGTTCACCACATATTTCTTTAAATAACATTTTATTGGAACACATTTCTGACCATTCATTTACCTGTTGTCTATGACTGTTTTCATGCAATAGTGGCAGAGTTGAGAGGTTGTTGTAGAAACCATTTAGCTCACAAAACCTACAATATTTGCTATCCTGCTCTTTACAGAACAAGTTTGCTGACCCCTGGCTTAAGACACTGGTTCTCATCCTTGCTTCACATTAGAGTCACCTAAAAAGTTCTTATTAATGCCCTAGATTCATCTTTCTTCATTTCTAGTTTCCTTCCTTCCTAAATGAATCAGAATCTCTGAGATTTGGTCTGGCATGTTTTTAAAGTTCCCAGGTGATTGCAGTGTTCAGTCAGATCTGGAGACCCTAGGCAGCAAGCAGTGGGGTAGTGAGGTGTGCTGCAAGGAGGCCAGGTTCCCTATGGAGCTTTCTGTTAGAGTGCCTGATAATCCAATCTCTGTATGACAGAAGGAAGAGAAAGAGATTGTCCTATAGATGAGGGAGTAAGAACTACAAAACTTCTGACATAAGGTAATAAGATGATGTTGGTTGTAGTAAAAATTGGAGAACTCTGCACTTAGTACTAAATATCAACTTCAGAAGCATTTTTGGAGAGTAAGCTGGTAGGAGGATCATAGTCCAAGTTGGGCACCTAGTAAAGTTAGCATGAGACTCTATCTAAAAAACAAACTAAAAGTAAATGGATTGGGGGCATGGCTCAGCTGGTAGACGGCCCTGAGTTCAATTCCCAGTACCACAAAAAAAAAAAAAAGCAAACATGAGTTAAGAGTTAACTGCAGACTCAGCATTCACTAGCAGTGTAACATAATTAAGAAAACCAAAATGAGACAAAATAAACAATAACAACCACAACAGTCTCAGCCTGCATTTATGCAATTGCAGTGAAAGGCAAGGATAAAAGTTGCACTGTACTCTTCTCAGGTCACATCACACCTGTGAGTTATAAGCTCTCTGTTGGTGGAAGTACAGCTGATTTGGCTTTGATTCTCCCCTAGGGGTGGCACTTACCAAGAGGCTGGCTTCACTCTCCTTAAAGCACGCTGAGTGCCAGGTGAGGTGGGGAGGTCATCTCTGAGAGGTGTTCAAGCAGAGAGTGAGTAGCTATTGGCAGAGATTAGAACTGAAAATATCTTTGGAGATTTATTAAGGTCCTCCAGGGGAACAGGACCACTAGGATGAATTCCTGTATCTCCTATCTGTCTTTCTAAGGAGATGTATTGAATGGAATTGACTCACATCATTATGGAGGCTGACAAATTCTAAGATCTGTAGGGTCACGTGGCAAGCTGGAGATCCAGGAGGGTTGATGGTGTGGTTTTTGTTCAAAGTCTGGCATCTTGACACCCAGGAAAAGCTGATGTTTCATTACAAGTGTAAAGGTAGGAAAAATCCAATGTCCAACACAGGGCAGTCAGGCAGGAGGCTTTCCCACTTACATGCAGGAGGGTCAGCCTTTTTGTGCCACCTGGGCCTTCAACTGATTTCATGGAGCCCATCCACATAAAAAATGGCAGGCTGCTTTGTCCAGATTTAAATGGAAATCTCAGAAACACCCAGGATAATGTTAAACACCCAGGAAATGTTGACAGGTACAGTTAGCCATCACAGTGGTCATCTAGTGTAGCCTTCATTTTGTGTATGAGGAAGTAGAGCGTCACAGAGGTGTCCCTTCCTCAAGGTGCCCCAGTTGGGTTAGTGGCTAAAGTGGCCCTAGGACTTAGGTCTCCTCAGTTCTCAGCTATATGCTTCTCTTGCCAGATTGCTTAGTAGATGTGGAGGTTGCATCTTGATCTGCATGGCTATCTCCACCCTCAGGATAAGACTGACTGTTAAAAGAAATGGAAGAAACCATGCTTTGAGGTGAAAACCTGAACCAGTTCAGAGAACTGCAGCTATGGTAAGTGCAGAGTCAGGTGACAGTGTTGTCTCTGCACTTGGACTTTGAGCTCTTTGTTTTTAAGAGTTTGGCCTCTTGAAGGAACCCAAACTCTAATTCTTTAATGCCCTCAAGAGGGTGAGGAAGAGGGATCATCCTGCAGATTTCATGCTGACATATGTAATTAGGTGACTCAAGGCCACATCAGAAATGCATGGAGGAGAGGTCTCAGCACATGACTACCCTCCCTTGTTTCATTAGTAGGTGGGGCCAGAAAGATGCAAGATATTTAAAAAAAAATCTTCCCTCTGGGATATGGCTCCTGACAAACACTATAGTGGGCTATAAGGCCCTTCCCTGTGTCAAGGACTCACCTTTTTGCTTATTCTAAAAGACAGCCATGCAAGTCGCACGTTATCATCCCCATTTCATAGGTGAGCAGATTGAGGATTACATAGTTTTCTCTATTTTGGAAAAGAAATGATTTGAATTGACATGATGCCCTGTGTGCTTCCACACTCCTGGCATAGAGCACATTTAATTTTAGGGAATGATAATACAGGCATTCAGAATGCTGCTGTAAAAGTCAACTCTTACTTACTGCCGAATAGCAACATTTGAAATTCCATGGTGGCTAACAGGCTGACACCCAACATAGTTCAGGTGTTGTATAAATAAAGTCAATAGGCTGACTTTCGAGTGAAACATAATTTTCGAACTGCTGCCAAGAGGAAGCTAATTGATGCTAAAAGGAAAATATAAATGACTTTTTGATTGCCTGTTGTTTCAGACTACCTCAGCATCTCTTCATCATCACTGCAGAGACTTCAAAGCTATGCAAAGTGAACTCTCAGTATCAATTTGCCCCTCTTCACTTCCCCTCTTCCATGCTTCCCCACACCTTTTAACAGAAGCTCTACTTTTGGGGAAGTCAGGAATTAGTTGCTTCACTTTCTAATTATTACAAGTGTATTAAACAAATCACTGATAAGAGTCTTGCATATTGCAGGTGTGTACACCCAAGCAAATGCCCAAGAAGACTGCAGGAGAAAACGTTAACAGATGCTTCTGTCCCTGTCCTGTCCCGCCAGGAGACTTAGAGTGATGGTGAAAGGGCTGAGAAAAAGCACTTTGGAAAGTTTTCTGTCTGGATATACAAACACATATATTTTTGGCTCTAAATGGCATGATTTGGTAAATGACAATTTCTAAATCCACTCCTGGACTTGGAATAGAGTGGGGCATTATAAAGTTCAGCATTCTCAGGAGGCTCTTAGGGATCCATCCTGAGCAAGGGTAATCCTAGAAGGCAGGATATGGTCAACTGTGGGTAGTCCCTACACAAACTGGGTCTGACACCCACCCTCCCCCCTGCCTTCCCTAAATCCATGTGGTAGAAGGACTAGAATGGGAGTGGAGCCACTTCTGCCATTTTTCTTCATAACATCACCAGTTAGTTTTGTGGATTTTCAAATACTAGAAAAATAGAAATCTTCATCTTATTGTTTCCCCTACCAAGTAAATTTTAATACTGAAATTTAAAAAAAGAAATTGAAGATGTGTGTGTAATAAATTTTGTGTATTCTTTTTCCTGTTTTTTAAAAAAAGGAAATCGAAAGTTATGGCTGCTCATCCCTAGATTAAAGCTCATATGTGAAGTATGAAAAACAAACAGAAATGACCATAACCCACAAATGAGGGAAGGAAATGAAAAATCCACGTAGCAAGCTTAAAAGTCAGTACCCCCGTCAACCCCCACAGTCACTGCCCCAGTCTGTGATTGACCATCTTGAGGCCCTTTGAAAATCCATTTGTGTTTTTTGTTGAATGCATCTCAGGTCTTGGAGACTCTCAGCCTGGAGAAGTATTGATTGCATTTAAGGGTCCATTACTTAGGTAAACCAAATAATGTAACTGATCTCAGCTCTAATTGATCAGATCTCTCCCACAGCATTGGAAAGATGGTAATCTAATTACTTTGGCTCCTGGTTTCTAAGGCAAAGGTTGCATTTTGATGACACCCCAGTTCGGCAGCTTCTTCTTATCTAGATTATCTCTTGTTGAAACACATGCACCGTATATGTGAACTCAGAGGTGCACACACATGCAGAGGCACATAAGCTATATGTCCTGTAGAACTCCTGTAGTTTTAATTTTGACTCTACATTAATAGTAGATAAGAAATGTGAACCATTCTAGTTTTTTTTTTTTTTTCGTTTGAACTTCTACAGCTCAGGAAAAGGGAGTAGGAAGATGCTAGTGTCTAATAAGGTTCAATTCCAGCCTCTCTTGTTTCTCCTAACAAGCTTTGCCTCATCCTAATTCTTTCCTTTTCTGGAGATAGAAGATCTATTTTCAGCATCAGAACATTGCAAGTGCAGTATGTTTGAAGACCAGAGTTGAAAGCTGCTGAGCTGCTGATTTATCTGTGCATTGGCTCCCCTGGTTTTAACTAGCTCTTCACGAGTAGCCCTGTGTATTTTCCCGAGAAGTATTAAATTGTCTTAGCTAGCATTTTCCAGCTCTTTTCCAAAACACCTTTTTTTTTTACTTCCCTACTTAGACCTGGTTTACAATAATAGTTAAAACCCAGGGCTGGAGTGGGACTGGGTAGACATTTAAACCACATAACTTGATAAGCCATAGGATAGCCATATTTAAAAGATGACTGCCTGAATGACTGTTTCAGGTAGAAGAAATAGGCTCTGACATGGGGAGACGTCAGAAATTTAACTAGAAGATAACTTCCCCCACATTCCTAAAAATGACATTGTTACTGGAAAGCTTTGTGTCATCCACATGGCATATGAGAAAGAAGGTTGAACACCCTGTCTAGATGGGAGAGGAGTAGAGACCGGGAACTTGGGATGTGGCACTCTTCTTGCAGCCCTTTCTTTAGTGGGATTGTCCCTGTCACTGGTTATTTGCTGCATGCTGGTCTGAGGGCAGCAGGCATCCCATGGGAGAGGTTGTCTGCATCAGTTGTATGGAAATTAGCAAGTTTTCTCAAGCCCAAATGCATTAGTAGGAGCAGTGTGAAAATGTGAATGGATGGGGATGAATATGAATCCCCTATAGAGTTCTAGTGGATTTCTCTTGGCTGAACAAAATGCTACATGCACTGATGTTTACTTTCCCTTAAGAAGGTGTGTTTTTGCAAATACTGAATACAGTGTCATGGAGCTCATAATAAATACAGCTATTCATCCATATTCATGTGTTCTGCATCTGAGGATTCAGATCACGGTTCACACCTATTTGGGAAAAACTATCTGCACTGAACATGTATGAACATTTCTTTTCGCTGTTCCCTAAACAATACAGTACAACTATTATTTTCATGATATTTACATTATATTAGATATTATGCCATCCAGAAGTAACATAAAGTATACAGGATGATGTGTGTAGGTTCTATGCTTGTGCAATGTCATTTCACATAAAGAACTTGAGCATCTAAGGATCTGGGTATCTTCTAGAGTCCTGGAACCAATATCCCTTAGATGCTTAAAGAAACTTTGTCTTAGAAACAAAACACCTTCTAGACATCTTTTCAAATAAGTACAGAACTCTTACTGGGCTGGTAGGATGCGTGAGCCTATACAAGAATGCCTTGACTGCTGGGGTATGGTTCTGTGTGGGGTCTGGAAACTTAAGAGGCCTAGAAAACACACTTCAGGGGAATTTTGTGAGTAAATATTTTGAGAGGACTGTGAATACATTTACAAGTGTAACTGCCATTATAATGAGCTTACTCTTAATGCTCAAAAGTTTACAATGAGAGTACAGTAACGTTTCTTGTAAGTCATATTAAAAATGTTGTATGAAGGGTACTCCTAATTTGACCTCCCACTCTGCCTGTATGATTATTCCAAGTGTGATTTAAAAATTTTTGCGATTGCAGAAATGTTGAAAAAATAGTACAGTGAACAGGGGAATACTAGCATTTATCTTTTTTTTTTTTTTTGGCAGTACTGGGGTTTGAACTCAGGACTTACACCTTGAGCTACCCCACCAGCCCTTTTATGTGATGGGTTTTTTTGAAGTAGGATCTCACACACTCATGGCCCAGGCTGTCTTCAAACCACGATTCTCCTGATCTCTGCCTCCGGAGTAGCTAGAACAAGTAGGATTATAGGTGTGAGTCACCAGTACTCAGCTCATCAGATATTTGCTACCCTTGCTCTATAGCTCTTACTTTGGTTTTTGAACATTTGAAACTATGCTGCAGATCTGCACAGTTTATCTCTACTTATTTCATCTTGAGATTTCATATATTCTTTTGCCATTAAAACACCAGGAATCTTCACCTTGATACAATAGTATTGTCCAGACTAAAGTTTGTACTGAAATTTCCCCCACTGATCTCAGTAATTTTCCTTATAGCTATTTTTGAAAGTCCAGAGTTCAATCAGGAACCCCACATTGTATTTAGTTGTAGTCTCCCTTTAAGTCTTTTTTAAATCTTGGGTAGTCCCCCAACTTTTTCAGAGTCCTTAGTTACACTGATTGTCTTGCAAAACCCAGTCTGTTTCTTGTGGAATGTCCCATGGTTCCAGTTCTGTCTCCTCTTATAAGATTCAGGAATATCACACAGAGACTGAATGGTCTTCCCTCTTATGGCCCCTCAGGATGCACATGGGATCCACCTGTTCTACTGTGTGGCCATGTAGTTGAGGTAATTTTCACTGTGATTCTGTGCCATAAAAGTACTTTTTTCATTTTGTGATTAAGTGGTTGAAACCAGGTGAATATCCCATTCTCCAACAATCCTTCCCAGCAGTTTTATCTATTGATAATCTTTCAGTGACTGCATTGGTGGCTACTATGCCCAGTAGTGACCCCCTCCAAAGTCATTTTATACATAGGATGCCAGAGAAATAACTGTAGGTAGAAAAATGACATGTCCTTTCATTCAAAAAAAATTGAGGTTTGCTTTATATATACTTAGAGTAGGAATTTTAATGAAATTTGTGAGAATGAATATCAATAAATAAAAGCTTATGTTTGTTTTGAACATAGATTTTTAAAGTTGCACTTACGTGTTTCTAAATTTTGCATGCTATATATCTTAAACTTTTCATTAAAAATACTTAAGAGTTGAATTCTTGTTGCTAGATAATTATTTGTCATATTTGGAACAGTAATGGGAAATGCTCAGAGGTCAAGAATGAGGCATTTCTATGCAGAGAAATATCATCCAAGGGATTTATGTAATACTGAAAGAATGCTGTATTTTTTAAAGCAGTACTCATTTGAGAAATTGCTTGTGATAAATGGGTTTCACTAATTAAATCATACACTTCCATAGTACACTACATATAAAACTAGACTAGGAAATAAATATAATTAAAGTAAACATGCTCTTCTAATTAGCAATTGTTTCTGCCATTTTAAGCAAATTTTAGAGTCACAGAGAGCTGCTCCACTATAAACCTAATAATGAAGCTTGTGATAACAGGTGTAAATTAACACAATGGAAAACATTTACACTGTAACATGCTAAATTAAAAATGACATTAACAAGCCCCATTTTCAAATTCTCTATAATTAACATTTGTTCAACCCGGAGATGAATAGTACAGTACAATGGTAAATGTCTTTATTTGTAGCTTATGATATTTGTCATGGCTTTATCTTGGTTAAATTGTAAACAACAGAGATGCATTCCTTCTTAAACTATGTCATGTTTATGTAATCTTAGACAGTCTGACAGAGGGTAAAACATGATATTTACTGATGTCATTATTGTGGGTAATATTCAGGTATGCCACCAGAATGGCTTTGGTCGGTGGTAGAGCTTGACATGAAATATTGAGAGCTGGTTGAGTATGGAGATATGCAGGTACATTGGTAATAATATCCACGACATGATAAAATATTAGGATTCCCTCGAGTGCTCCCCTCAATGCACATATGTGCTTCTAAGTACCTTGAATCGATGTTTGTTTCTGCAAATAAATATTATCTTAAAGGCTTACTTTTATAGTGCTAGTTAATATAAACTAGAAAGCAGAGAACAGTGGAAACAGCTTTGCAGATTAATTTGTCACAAAGGACATGATGCTTTACTCCTTGCAGAGAGTTTTGTCAGTATACTAATGATTGGATAGAGAACCATTATTGCGTGGATAAACATTTGGTAAGGGCCCAGAGTTAACTTTTTTAACTCTAGATTTTAATCACTCTAACTGGATTTTTTTTTACAAAGTATGTCCTTTCATTTTATTAAAAGTATGTATCTTCTTGGTACTTGCATTATAAGCACATATCCTTTGATATAGTATTTTTGTAATGAGATAACATATTCACTTAAATAATTGACATATTTTAAAAAGTGATATTTTCAAAAATGTATACAATGGGCAATGATCAAGTTAGGATAATTAGCATATCTGTTACCTGAAACATTTATCATGTCTTTGTGCTGAAAGTACTCAAAATTCTCCCTTCTAATGTTTAGAATATACAATAAACTATTGTTAGGATATGCACAGTAGATTTTTTGGTAAACAGGAAATCAATGTGAGTCAATGCCCTGTATAGCTATCCTTATCTCAACCAGCAAAAACTCTTGTTCCTTCCTATTATTGCTTATACTCTCTCTACAACAAAATTAGAAATAAGGGCAAAATAGTTTCTGCTGGGTATGGGGGGGGGAGAGGGAGGGGGCGGAGTGGGTGGTAAGGGAGGGGGTGGCGGCAGTGGGGAGAAATGAACCAATCCTTGTATGCACATATGAATAATAAAAGAAAAAAAAACATATCTAAACCATAAAAAAAATGCTCAAGTTGTTTCACTTAGATTATTTGGGGTTTATGATAGAGTTAGAAGGTGGTAAAATTATAAGGTCAGGGTCTGTGTTCAACTCTTGAGTATTCTGAGACCCACCAGCTATTGAGTTCAGAAACTCATGGACTTGTAGGGAGACTGAAAGAGGGAAGGACTGTAAATAATGGAATTTTGGATCACTAGATGGAGAATAGATTTTTCAAATAATACAGTAGTACCAAATATTGTAAGACATTCACTGTTTCAAATAAAATACAATGAGTTCATTTTAAGGGAAAAGTTACTTGTGCACATAACATTTGTGTCCATGCCATCCAATAAAACTTTCAGTGATGATGGGGATGCTGTCCATTAGTGACCACCAGTTACCTGTGACTATCAAGCACTTGAATGTGGCTACCAGGACAGAAGAGCTGAGTTTAAATTTAATTCAATTTTCATTCATTTAAATTTACTTAGCCTCATGTGTCTAGGAGCTACTGTAATGGAAATTATAGGTCTGTACAAAGTTGAGTATTCCTTATTTGAAATGAGTCAGTTTCAGACTTCTCCGAATTTTGGAATATTTGTACAAATTCAAGTTGAGCATCCCTCACCTGAAAATCTAAAATCTCAATGTCAATATGATGCTCAAAATGTTTCTGATTTGGGAGCATTTTTGGATTAGGGCTCTTCAACCTATGTTTTTAAAATCTTATTTTAACCATGCACTGTGCTAAGACATGCCATATATACATTCTTAATTCTATTGTTCCCATTTTACAGACCAAGGAAGGATTGAGTTACTTGTCTTACATCATTATCATAGGTAAGAGATGACATTTAAAGCCAGGAGTATGTGTATTTTGAAAGCCCTCAGTTAAAATGGTGAATATTTATTGATACTCTTAAAGGAGAAATTGAAGGCAGCTCTTAGCAGAATCCCTGACAGTGAAAACTCAGTAACTGAGCTGCTCACTCAGTAACAATGAGAACTTTTATTAACAATTTTTTTGCAGTGCTTGGCTGTTTTCTATGATTCTTAGCAGCATAGCAAGAACAATGGTAAAAACATCCACCTGCTGGTAGAAGGTAACTCCTGGCATTCACCTGCCCCATAGCTCATCCATTGCTTGGTTTGCTGTGGTGATTTTAGTCTTCTCTGGCTGCTGCTGGCCCCTCAAATAGAGAAAACAGTCAATTCCTCACCCTCCCCTCATTCTCCACCTCCACTGCCCTGGTTTGTCCCCCTCCCCTTTTCTTTTATCCTTCTTTTAGACTTGAGCTGTTACAGCCCTGAGTTGAATGAGGGTGGCTGGTTGGGCTGAGGAGGTGCACAGGACCTCTTTTGACAACATGGAAAATGATCCTCTGGACTGAGGCTCTTCCTCTCGAGTTCCCTCCAGCTCACTACCATCACTTTCTTCACATGTCCTTCACTGTGCAAGGCGGGAGCTTGACCTACTGGACAGCCAGGCAGCAGTGGACTTTCCCCAGTGTTTAGAAAGGCTGAACTCTGCCTCTGAATGCTGAATGGTCAATACTGTTTTCTTTTTCTTCTTCAGCACACCTGTAGCTTGTTTTTATGGAATATAAACATATCAGCTACCCCCACACTAAATCTCAGATAGTCCCAACATAGCTCAGTTTTATAACATGCTGATCATCAATTGGCTGGTGAACCAGCAAGTATAAGTCCATGGAAGAAAAAGGTGAGATAATATCTGATTCTATTTATTGCCCAGGAATTTCTTTTTTTTTTTTTAGCAGTTGGTTTCTACAGTGGGTCAGGAAAGTGAACTTACATGGGATATTGAGACTGAAAAAAAAAACTTGAAGAAAGACCTTGAGGTTTATTGTATTCTGTAGCTCAGATAGACAGATGTAAAGGAAGGCGTATTCTGAATACATTCAAGACTTTCGTTCAGTTGTTTTCCCTTTGTACCTTCTCCAGTACTTGGATCTTTTGTTGTTGTTGTTGTGCTTGGGTGGGGTACATTGTGAATACTGGATCTTATTGGACAGTGGCAGATGAAAACAGAAAGCAATTTCACTCAAAACAGGCAACTGGACGTGCCTATAGAGATGTTGTTACTACCAGTAATGAGTATTTAGGAGCCGTCTTCCATGAGCAGGATCCTGTTGGGTGCTGAGAGAGGGCGGAAGTGAGGCTATGGATTCTGTCCTTCAGGTACTGATAGGGTGGGAATTGAGGACCCAGACATCATGTGGCAGGATAAGGTGGAGACAACAGCAAAATCACAGCTTCTAGATTTGTTCAGTCTTGGCCCTGTAGCCAGATGGGATGGAAGGAAACTGGCGTGGTGAGATCTAATTATCAAAGCCAGAGATGCTCAGGTGCAAGCCGTCTGATTATGAAAGGCCAGAGCATGGGAGCTCTCAGGGGCCCTGGCCAGGGTTAAAGATACAGACAAAATAATTCTGACAGTGAGTTCAAACATGGATGAACTCCATAAAGACCTACAAATGTAGAAACAGAGTCTGGGCTTCCCTAAAAAATAAAAATATAAAAGCCCCAACAACTCTTACAAAAACCCATGATTGTTATTTTTCAAGCCAAGCCATTATGCTGGTTTCACAAGAGTCTGTGAAAATGGATGTGCATGAATAGGGCTTTGTACAAGCTCATGATGAAGGAGAAAGATATCCCAGTGAATAGCTTGGTAGATGGCAATGGTAAGAACAAATGCTCTTTGTTCTATTTTTTTTTTTTAAGTTTTATGTTCTAGTGTCCTGATGGAAACTTTTTGTTGAAGGCAGCCATTTGTTTTGCTTCATGTATGTTCAATTTCTCTGAAAATAAAAATTACAAGTGCAGTGAGGCTGTTTTACATATTTTTTTATATTACAGACTCCCATAATAGAATTCATTTTGCATGGCACCAGACCAGATCTTTCCAGTCCCATCCTTATATGCAGAAAAGCTACACATTTTACACATGCCTCCCACCCTGGGAGCAGCGTGGTTTTGCTGTTGGGAGAAGATGCTCACCAAAGCGGTGGGAATGAGCATCCCACCTGGTGTCATTCCAACTGCCCTTCCTGTTTGGGGTCAGGGCCACAACTTTCCTCAAAGCCACATTGGTATTCTTTTGAAGGAAGCCTCTGGTTCTTTGTCAGCTCAGTAGCAGTAATCTTGGTCATTGGATAGTTTCTCCTGCATTTATCACATGGCTTTGATATTGAAAGGGTTCCTGGCATTTTCACGTCCCAGTTTCTGGGCATGAAAAATGTGAAAAAGCTAAAGTCTGTTTGCACTTGTAAAGCCTCTTTGAAGTTTTTAGGGCTAAAAAAAATCCTCCCCATTTAAATAAAATTCTTCTGAGTTGTGTTTTACCTATATTCATGGATGGTTTTACTACTGCTTAATTTTAATGTCTATATATCTGGTGTTTGTACCAGAGAGAAACACTAGTAGAAATTGTAGAGAAATGGCCTTTAAAAATATTCACTAAGAAAGTCTTAAAATTTGTGTCATAGCAGACACACTATGAAATTCATCAAGTTCTTTATTCTCAAACATCAGAGAGCCTTTTTAGCTCAAGTGAATTATTCCATGTTATGTTGCTATTATAAAATGCTGGGGGTTGATATTTTATAAAGAGAAGAGGCTTACTTAGTTCAGAGTTTCGGAGGTTGAAAGTCCAAACTGCATGGTGCCAGCTCTGGTGTGATTGCCTATGGCTGCATCAGTCTAGAGGGATGGACGATGGTCAGAGCATGTGTGAGATGAAGAGATCACATACAGACAGGAAGCCAGAGTGAGGGGAGAGGTAGGCTCACTTTTGAAATAACAACCTTCTTGAGCCAACTAACCAAGGGGCCCCACAAGAATTAGGCTAATCTGTTCTAAGGATAGGGCTCTCAATGACATACATAACTCCTGCTAGCCTCCCCCTCTTAACGGCTCCACCACTTCCCAACACTGCCATACTGGGGCCCAAGCTTCCAGCATGTGAAACCTCTGGAGGACACACTCAAACTATATCCAAGCCATAGCACCAGGTCATTAGCATTTCTACATGACTTGTCATTAGTAAATAAATTTTTCACATTAGATATATTTGACCTTGGTTACTTAATCATAATACTGTGTGCAACTACTAAATATTTTTTCTGTTTCTTGCCTATTTGTCCAATAATCTCTCCATTGTTAGATACCTCCAATGGACAGGTTGCTGTGTTTGTAACTTGCTTTATTCACCTTGTAGCACTGTATTTATTAACAAATGTCTATTGTGGACCTCTACTATGTGTTGGTCATAGGTCTAAATACTGCAGTGAAAGCAAACTATGTTTTTATGTGGACTTATGTTTTTATAGGCCAGATAATTGGCAAAAACTAGACATTGCAGATTGAACTCTTATTTGTATTGCAGAGAAAATAGGATGGGTGACAGGGACATGACAGAAAGTGACTGCAGATGGAGAGCAGCACTCACTGGGGTGGCTGGGGAAGCCCACTGGTGAGGTGACATTTGACCAGAGAAAATAACCACACAGAGGTTTGGGGGGAAAGCCTTAAAAACAAAGGAAACAGCAGGGACAGGGGCTGTTCTCATAGCTAGTTCAAGAGACAAAGAACAAAGAAAGAAGGCCAGCTTGTTAGGGACAGAATGAGTGATGGTGGGTTGGGGTTGGGGACTGCAGAGGTAGTAGGATGGGGAGGAGTGGATAAGATAGGCTCAGAGAGTGGGCATGAGTGGCCAGATCTTATAGGCCCTTGGAGGCGATGGTGATGAGTTTGACATTTATTCTAAATGTAGCGTGAACCATGGAGAATTTAATGCAGGAGAAAAATATGATTTTACTAACACTGCAGGGTTGCTCAATAAATACCATGATGATAAGTGTATTGAAGGTCTGTATGTAATTATATAGACTAATATCCTGTGTACTTGCTATGATGCAGATATTCCTTCTGTATGTTTGCTTGAAAGTTAAAAGAAATGTTGGATGCAAAATGGACCAGTGAATTACATTATATCTCTCTGCATTTCTAACAGTTTAATATTTATTGCTTGGAGAAGATATATGCAGCTTTATCCATGTGTGGGTATAAATTGTTCATATGAGTAGGGCATGCCAATTTTAGCTAAGGTCTCTTCTTAATTTTGATTGTGTATCCCTTGTGGCGACATGTCAAACTATGACATATCAGCATAGGCCAACCTGCATTTAATGAATAGGAAACCATGGAATTTATATGATTTGAGGGCACGTGGGGGCTTTTCTAATGCCAGTTCCAAAGATGAAGGATGTGGAGGTTATTTGATTAATTGGAGAAGCATAAACTCTCACTTCACCTTCCTGCCTGTCATCTGCACAGAAAACACTGAAGATTTGGTGACTTAGCATTTCAGAATTAAAATCAGGCTGCTTCTTTTACCTTTAACAGACTGTTTTGCTTAGCATGACACTGTCGTTCAGATAAGCTTTGACAATGCCCCTGCATGTGTAATCTGCACTTACAAGTGAGGTCTTTTCCAAGGCTCTGCTCCGTAAATTTCAGCTGTGACTGCAGCGATGCCTTTGTGATAAGGCCCAGTGGGTAGTTTCTGTAGGAAGCCACCTACATGTGCACGGAGCTGGAGAACACTGGATGCTTAGAAGGCCCATACTGAACTCTGTTGCTGAGATATGATTTGCACACAGCTTTGATCCTCATGATATGATTAAGTACTTGCACACAGTGAGGACTCTGTTCTGGCTCTGGGAAGATCCAGAAGCCTGGATTGGTATAACTGTCAAGTGATGAGAGGCTGCTACCCTGATCATGACTGGCCTATACTGCCCGTGAGCCTGAGTTTTGCCTCTTCCACTGGGATGTTGTGATCCTTGGCCAAAAGGCTGGATTTGGTGTATTCACTCTTCCTCTCCAAGAAGAAAAGAAGAATTAGGATCCCAACTGATAATTTAGACTCTTCACCACCATCAGGGAGATCCACTATTAAATACATTCAAATTTAGTGCATAATTTTTAATTCTAAAACTTGATTTTAAGCTCAGTAATAAAATTTAGGAGTAGTTGTGATAAACAGCCCTTGAAACAACATATTCCACAGATTTTTTTAAATTGTTTTATTATTCATATGTGCATACAAGGCTTGGGTCATTTCTCCCCCCTGCCCCCACCCCCTCCCTTACCACCCACTCCGCCCCCTCTTTCTTCCCCCCACCCCCTCAATACCCAGCATAAACTATTTTGCCCTTATCTCTAATTTTGTTGAAGAGAGAGTATAGGCAATAATAGGAAGGAACAAGTGTTCCTGGTTGAGATAAGGATAGCTATACAGGGAGTTGACTCACATTAATTTCCTGTATGTGTGTGTTGCGTTCTAGGTTAATTATTTTTGATCTAACCTTTTCTCTAGTTCCTGATCCCCTTTTCTTATTGGCCTCAGTTGCTTTTAAGGTATCTGCTTTAGTTTCTCTGTGTTAAGGGCAACAAACGCTAGCTAATTTTTTAGGTGTCTTACCTATCCTCACCCCTCCCTTGTGTGCTCTCGCTTTTATCATGTGCTCAAAGTCCAATCCCCTTGTTGTGTTTGCCCTTGATCTAATGTCCACATATGAGAGAGAACATACGATTTTTGGTCTTTTGGGCCAGGCTAACCTCACTCAGAATGATGTTCTCCAATTCCATCCATTTACCAGCGAATGATAACATTTCATTCTTCCTCATGGCTGCATAAAATTCCATTGTGTATAGGTACCACATTTTCTTAATCCATTCGTCAGTGGTGGGGCATCTTGGCTGTTTCCATAACTTGGCTATTGTGAATAGTGCCGCAATAAACATGGGTGTGCAGGTGCCTCTGGAGTAACCTGTGTCACAGTCTTTTGGGTATATCCCCAAGAGTGGTAATCACAGATTTTAATGTTTTGTTTTTAGTACCAATTTTTCTTGTGTTGCATAACTGAATTAAACTACTTTTGAAAAATCTGAATATTGTTTTATAGTGCCAGAGTAATTCTTGTGTTTTTAAATTTTTTCAATTTGTCTTTTCAAAAAAGGCCTTATAAAGATACTTACTGTTTTTCTGTGGTATCTAGCAAATTGTGGAATGTTTCTGTCATATTCCATGCTGCCTTTCCATTTGTATGAAGAAATTGCTCAATGCAAAAGTCAACAGAACTTTTCTCTTTTCAGTTTTCCAGGTTAGAAGGAAGGAATGGGAAGGTAAATATTGATCTAGTTTTGTGACTTCTTTTGGTTGATTAAGAAATTCAAGTTGATCAAGAGGGATATGTCCTCTTTGGGGTTAGAAGGTATTTGTGTTGACATTGAAATATATCTCTTTTTAGAATTCTTATACTAGAATTTGATGAGATTTAGTTTTTGCTATATTCTGTGGGAACCAAGGACACCTAGAAGGGTATGTGGGTTCGATGGTTTGGTAGTAGAGGGAAAAGGTGAAGAGACATTTAAATTTTTTTTTCTTATACATTTGTATTAGAAATAAACATTTTACTGGAAGCTCTCACTTTCTTTTACTTTAAAAATCAATAAAGGAAGAAAAATAATGTGGTTAATCTTGCCTCAATATGTGACAGACTGCAATTAGAACACAGGTGAGTCTGGCTCTAATCTTACAGCAGGTTCCTCACTGATCCCAAGTTTTCACCTGTAGTTCTGACTCCCTGTGCTTGGAGGAAGCAGCTCTCTCCTTTCAGGGATCTACTCCATCTCTGTTCAGTCTAACTTCCCAACAAGTCTGTCACAGCATTTCCTTTCTCCCAATGCTAAGAACTAGAAAAAGAACTGTTGCTTTTTCTCTGCTCCTTATGGATAACAGGGAGATCTGCAGAAGCACTTGGAGCTTTTGAAACTCAGTGATGTGAAATGGTTGCATCTCTGCTGGATGGCTCTTTCTTGGAGCAAAGAAACACTACAGTGTTTTGGTTGGAGCTTTTCCTTTGTGTGGTGTACTGTGTGAGGGACTCAGGAAATGGAATTCCAAGTAATTTGTCACATTTTGTTTCTTTTAAGGATACTACAATCTGATGGAGGGGGTTATAAGATATAATTGCTATAGTGCTTAAAAATCTTGAGAAAGCAGAGAGCCTAAATGATGACAGGTTTAAAAAGGTCCAGCAGAGAAGATAGGACAGAGGAGCATATGGAGATGGTCAGTTGGAGAGAGGTTTCCTATGAAAGGGTGTTAAAGCTTTTTAAAAGGAGGATGATTATGAGCTGTGAGAGTAGATAACCATCCAGATAGAAAGCATGGCACAGTTTGAATTGGTTGGGGATGCTGAGGCAGACGTTTGGCAGGCTGAGACAGTGAGTCCATATTGGAGATTTCTAAGAAATAGAATGTTTAAGATGGAAACTCTGTTTCTCATACATTTATCCAGTGCTCTTTCCAGAAAGACATGAAGCTAGGTGCAGCAGAGAACAAAGATGGCTCCCGTCCTAGAGAGAGAGTAGAAACTAGTCTGTAGTACATGTGAGCAGGAGGTATATGAGAGGGGCTGCTCCCCGAGCCTGGGACCGCCCAGGAGAGCCAGCCAGGCAGTGAGGTGTGGGAGGAGACACAGATCAGGAACTTCAATCACTGTAAGAAGGTGAGCAATGAGAAGCCATGCTGGAAACCCAGAATATAGAGGTACACTGGAGAGAACTTTGACAGAGCTCAGGAAGTAGGCAGGTAGGTCAAGAGGCCTTTTATGTCATGGAAGTTCTGGGCATTGAGTCTAGTAGAAAATACTTGAAGAAGTATGATATATTTGATATGTTGTAAGAACTTTTGTAAATGCTACAATGTACCCCCACCCAGCACAACAATGAAAAATTAATAAAAATAATTTTAAAAATATTTGAAGGAGCATGGATAGGGTAGGATAGATGCAAGGAAGCCATGGTAAATTTTTGAGTAGGAAAATGACATAATGAAGGTGGTATTTCATTTACCTAATTAAAATTTTAAACACTGATATAAAATTTTTTCTCCTTATAAAAGTAAAATAGATTAATTTCAGGAAAATTCAAAAGCAGAAAAACTGTAAACAGGAAAAGGAACATGCTGCTTTAGTCCCATGATCCAGAGATACTTATTAAATCATTTTAATGCTTTATTACATGACAGACTTTTCTGTGCCTGTGTGTGTGTCCTGGGAAAAAATCATGGGAGGAGTTGGTACTGGTGCCCACCCTCCTTCCCCTTAACCAGTAGGCCCCTTTCAGTCACTCTCCAATGTTTATAAAATGCTTGAGAAATAAAATCAAAGATTTTTTTGTATTGTCTGCTCACAAAATGATTGAGATGGTTTACTCTTCTTTATGTCTTTCTATAAAACACTTTTTGCTCTGTGCAGCTCTTCCCTCTTGTGCATTTGTGCATTGCTTTGAGGGGATGGTTATTGATATCTCTAGATTTTCTATTCAGTTTGGGGACATTTTGAGACAATTGAATTGATTCTGGAAAGCTGGAGAGAAAGAATGAGATCAGGAAATCTGTGGGCATGAGACAAAGCAACCACCTTAGGATGGCTGGGAAGCAGGTATAACCTAGATTCTACCTTAGCTCAGACCTGGACCCTTCTGACTCAGACTTCTTTGCAGAGGACTGATGACTCTTGCCTTTGCCTTTCTTCCTCCTTTTTCTTCCCTTTGTGGCTTGATGAGGATGTTTAGGTGAGAAGATACAAAGCTATGAGTTTTCTAGTTTGAAGCATTAACATTGAAAGTTTTTCTTTTACCTGTGCCTTTTCAAAATCTATAGAGATGCAAATCAAATAATTTTGAAACAAAACAAAAAACCCTACAAAACTCCTCAAGGTCAAGGTTGAAAGTATTAAAGTATTAGCCTACACTTTTTGACAACTCTCTCTCTCTCTCTCTCTCTCTCTCTCTCTCTCACACACACACACACACACACACACACACACAGAGCTATGTGCTTCATAATAACAAGTCAGCCAACAGTGGACTGAATATTCAATGGTGGGCCCATAAGATTACATTGTGAGGTTATAGCTGCCTTAGTTTGTGTAAGTGCACTCTTTGATGTTTGCTCCATGGCAAAATTATTAAATATATAAAAGATATATTATTTTATATATCTTTTCCCAGTTTATTCATAATTTTAACTGTATAGTACTTTTATGATGTATAGAACTTTTGCACATGAAAATATAGCAATTTTTTTGCATTCTTTTTCATGGTTTGTTTGAATAGTAATGGCAAGCCTATATGTCCTTCTTTTTGTTTTATGTCTTCATTTAGAAAAAATTATTCTTTATTTCAAAAAATTGTGATTTATTTTTACTATTATTAGATAAGATCAAACTGTATTTTTCCTCAAATACTCTACTTGTTATTCTAAAACTCAAAAGTTAGCTTATTTGAAAGCCTATTTTTCTTTGTGGATTTGTAACGATATTAAGTTATGTTTTAAAACAGCTGGTAAGATAATAATGGGCTAGGGTCATGTGTTGACAGTCTTAGAATTATTAAGTGACAGGAACTGGATGTGGCTGGTGAAGGACAGGACCTCGGCCTTTGTGCATTGTGAGGGTGATGGGCCATCCACACAGAGGGAGAAATTCATAAAGGTGACTGTTGCCAGGGAAGAGTTTGATAAACACTTTGTAATCAACAGAACTTTCTCAAAAGAAGAAATTC
This sequence comes from Castor canadensis, assembly GCF_047511655.1. Classification (NCBI taxonomy): domain Eukaryota; kingdom Metazoa; phylum Chordata; class Mammalia; order Rodentia; family Castoridae; genus Castor; species Castor canadensis. Next base: position 85,857,421 of record NC_133397.1, on the reverse strand, counting down.
AAATGGTCAGAAAACACATGAAAAAATGCTCACCATCTCTAGCAATAAAGGAAATGCAAATTAAAACCACACTAAGATTCCACCTCACCCCTGTTAGAATAGCCATCATCAGCAACACCACCAACAACAGGTGTTGGCGAGGATGCAGGGAAAAAGAAACCCTCTTACACTGCTGGTGGGAATGTAGACTAGTACAACCACTCTGGAAAAAAATTTGGAGGCTACTTAAAAAGCTGGACATCAATCTACCATTTGATCCAGCAATACCACTCTTGGGGATATACCCAAAAGACTGTTACTCCAGAGGCACCTGCACATCCATGTTTATTGCGGCACTATTCACAATAGCCAAGTTATGGAAACAGCCAAGATGCCCCACCACTGACGAATGGATTAAGAAAATGTGGTATCTATACACAATGGAATTTTATGCAGCCATGAAGAAGAACGAAATGTTATCATATGCTGGTAAATGGATGGAATTGGAGAACATCATTCTGAGTGAGGTTAGCCTGGCCCAAAAGACCAAAAATCGTATGTTCTCCCTCATATGTGGACATTAGATCAAGGGCAAACACAACAAGGGGATTGGACTAGGAGTACATGATAAAAGCGAGAGCACACAAGGGAGGGGTGAGGATAGGTAAGACACCTAAAAAACTAGCTAGCATTTGTTGCCCTTAACGCAGAGAAACTAAAGCAGATACCTTAAAAGCAACTGAGGCCATTAGGAAAAGGGGACCAGGTACTAGAGAAAAGGTTAGATCAAAAAGAATTAACCTAGAAGGTAACACACACTCACAGGAAATCAATGTGAGTCAATGCCCTGTATAGCTATCCTTATCTCAACCAGCAAAACCCCTTGTTCCTTCCTATTATTGCTTATACTCTCTCTACAACAAAATTAGAGATAAAGGCAAAATAGTTTCTGCTGGGTATTGAGGGGGGGGAGCGGGAGGGGGTGGAGTGGGTGGTAAGGGAGGGGGTGGGGGCAGGGGGGAGAAATGAACCAAGCCTTGTATGCACATATGAATAATAAAAGAAAAATGAAAAAAAAAAAAGACTTAATGGAAGGGAAATTCACAAAAAAAAAAGAATTTTAATTTTTCAAGTTTGGCACACATTTTTCAATCTCTATTAGAAGCGTATCAATAGTCTCAGTAGATTGTACATTTTTTCCAGCCAAGAGGTAAAGTAAGGAGTTGAAAAGACAGTTAAAGCCTGGCTTTTGAAGACTGTGTTCCTTGAAGTACCATCATTGCTGCTACCCCTCCCCCACGAGGAATGCTCCTTGACTTACAACATATCCTGTGGCATACTTCACATCAAGAAGATGATTTTCAGATGTATTAGTTCCTTTGGTTTCAGAACAACGTAGTATAAAAGCCATGTGCTAATTATTACTTCTTTGTTTTCAAAGAGCTAGAAAGTTGTACCTAAAGACATTGGTGCACACACTTCCTTTATGTTCTCTTGCTCTTTTTTGAATAAATCCTCACTGAAGGTCCATAATATCACAGACACTGCTAGGTACAAAGAATCCATGGATAAAAATGAAGGTTCTTGTCCATGAGGTGCTTAGGTAAACCCAAGACAAGGCTGGCCTGGAAGCCCAGAGCCGGTGACTCCAAGTAGGGTTCTTAGCGCTAACACCATTCTTTCTAGTATATGTACCTACAAGCTTCTTAGCTAAGACTAGTTAAAAAAGAAAACACAAGTGATTAGGTTGCTTCATTTATAGGAGCTCAATGGCTGTCCCTAGTTCTCTGAAGAGACATAAGTCTCTACAGAAATCATTTTTGTTTCTAACTGGTAAGTCTGGTTGCTCTTGTTGAGTAGATGTGATTGACCCTTTTACCCTTGGATTGGAAGCTCTCCTCTTACCAACAGTATTTCTGAATAGGGAAAGAGGTTGGCTAGTTCAGTGTGGATTCTGTTTGCCTAACAAAAGGCCTCATGGAGGGTGCTGACACTTGGTGAAATATGCTTTTCCAGCATCTTTGTTTTGACAAAGTTGGTGTGAAACTAAGTTGGCTCGTGGCTTGAGCATCCTCAAAGCATGTTCCAATTTGTGCATGTGAGTGATTCCACACACCACAATTGTAATGGAGGAATTTGAACATAGTCACAGTAAAGAGAGCCATGGTTGGCACAGCTGTATTGTTAATGATGCAAAAGCAGAGGAGCTGATGTGACCCCAGGACAATGAAGAGTAGTAGGATAAGACTCTGATTCCTTACCTTAGGCCAGGCTTAACTTTTCTTAGAGCCAAGGTCTGAAACTTGGTGATGCTCATCCATTTAAGTAAAACTCACACGAGTCAATTCAGGTAGGTGACATTTAATATTTCAAGCGCAGTGAACTTAAGTGACCTTGAGGGAATGCAGGAACATAGGTGATAATTGGATATATGTATTATGTTGCTTTCTGCTGTAATTTCCCATACATACCTTTTTTGGGACTCTTTATGGGCACTAGATCAATAACCAGGCATGTATATTTCTTGGTTCTTTGTTTTGTAAAGTGTATTTTAGAGTCACTCAAAATCCTTATTTTAAAGAAAAATGTTTTCTTCTTTGATATGCTGATGTAAACATGCCAGCATTAAAGACTGCCTAGAAAGCTTAATCTTTGAAGATTCAAAAAATTAAAAAAGGAAAGCAATGTTTCTGTGAACTTTCATTGTATTGAAAGAAGCCAGTTCTTCTAAGGAACTTTCTTTCTTTCTTTTTTTTTTAAAGATTCTGAAATGAGAAAAGATGGGTGTGTTTGAAAACCGTGAATAGTAGTTACTCTATTCAACTGGTACTGATTTTTGTCAGGTTTAATTTTATTTTCTCATTGAAGTCTGTATTCATAGTTGTGTTAATTATATTAGGATGTATATGTTAATTCTTTGTTATTGTGTATATTTTATATAAAATATAATTTTTTATTTATAGTTTATCTTATATTATTATTCGGTATATTTTTATGTGTTGCCATAAGATCATTTTTTGTGGGTGTTTTTGATTGACAAGTTGAGTAAAGAAATTGATTTTCTTGGCATAAAACTAAGTATAAAGTCATGCAGGAAAACCTTTGGAAAACAAATAGAGCAATCCCTTTGTCAATGCTAATATGTCAGTTTTCAAGCTACTTGCATGACTGGAGTGATAACCAATCTTAGAACAAGCATTTGATATTGATTTGGCAGTCTGAAGTAACAAGTTACTGCTTCATTTCTTACTGGAAATTAAATCAAAATAATTTTGTGCCTATATAATATGCATTTTGGGAATTCTGCTGCATGACTTATGTTCTGCAGTGTAGCAGTGTATAAATGTTGAAGAATCATATGACTTTAAAGGTTTATATTATTAAAATATAATTTTATGTAGTAAATCTTTGTAATTTAAATTTTATATACACAAACAACATATTTAAAGGTTTTTATAAAAAAGGTTCATGGAGCAATATCATAAGAATTTTCATTTTTATTAATCCTGATGAATTCTAAGCCATCTGCCTTTTGTTGTCCAAGAAACATAGCAAGAGGTTAGGATGATTTCTTAACCAAAATGTACCTTTTTTATTAGAGAATGATACTGGAAACCAAGGTCTGGATGCTAGGTGGGCTCATTACCCTGGGATGTTGATGCGTCTGGTCCTGCTCCACTGACAGGTCAAGGAAGTGTATGTGTACTAACCTATGTACATACATATAACTAAAAATATTTCCATGTGCAACCAGCTATGTTAACCCAATTATGAGTTCCTACTGATATCTTCAATTCAGATCCATTTGTTACATAGATTGTCCTAGCTTCCTTCTCTTGCTTATATATAACCTTCCACTTGCACATTGAGAAACCTGGGTTCTGTGATCCATCATCTATTTACTTAATTCTTCAACTCCACTATGCATGAATAGTAGGTTCGCAATTAATCAGCCTGTACTTCTGTTGGAAAACAGCCCTATCAACTTGAGTACTGATATGAAGTTCTTTTTGCCTTTTACACACACTATTTATTTTTAAAATTTTTCGGTTGACATTGTATTTCCTCATACTTCCAGGGAGGTTTTTTTTTTTTTTTTTATGTTTGTAACACATACAGATTCTTTTTGTCACATTCTTCTTTCCTTCCTAGGATCCTCTGACCCCTTAAATGAGATTTGAAGTTATTCTTTGCCCTATAAATTTCTGTGAATTTTGACAACTGCAAAGTATCTTATATCAATCATTACAGTATCATGAAGAACAGTTTCACTGCCTTAAAACATCTTCTATGTACCACTTTTTTAACCCTCTCCACTTCCTCACCCTCAAGTCCCTGAGCTCTGGAAGAAAGCCACTTATAGTTTTGCATTTGCCAGAATATCATAATTGGAATGATAGAATATGTAGCTTTCTCAGGCTGGCTTCTTTCACGTACTGGGGTGCATTTAAGATTCATCTGTGTCTCTCTGTGGCTTGACAACTAATTTCTCTTAATTGCAGAGTAAGATTCCATTATGGATGTAGCATGAATGACTTAACCATGCACATATTGAAGGACTTCTTGGTTGCTTTCAGTTTTTGGTGATTATGAATAAACATTTGTGTATAGATTTTTGTATGGACATAAGTTTTCAAATAAGTAGTGTAAATACCTACTGGATTTTTTGTTTGGTCAGGCTATATTTAGTTTCTAAGATACAAAGAGGTACCTTCCTAAGCAGTTCTGCTACTTTATATTCTTACCAGTTCCTCCTCTTCTGCAACAGTGGCTATTGTCAGCTTGTTTGATTTTAGCAATTCTAGTAGATATGTAGTGTTACCTCACTATTTTGTCACTTTCCAACTTTCTAATGATAAATGATGTTGCAAAATTGGGGTGATTTCTAGAATACTGTTATTTTACTATTAATAACTGGTGAGGAAAATTAGCACATACTGTATTTTAAGTATTAATAAAATATTTGTAACATTTATAAATGTGAGATAACATTTCTTTAAAAAATCCTTAAATCTACTTTGTTGTTTTTTAAATTGTGATGAAATGCACTATCTTGACCATTTTTAAATAGTGGCAAGTGCCTTCACATTATTGTACAACCAATCTCTAGAACTTTTCATTTGCAAAACTTCGACCATACCTATTAAACACCAAACATTCATTTCTTCCTACTACCCCAACCCTTGGCAGCTACCCTTCTACTTTCTGTCTTAATGAATTTGCCTGCTCTAAGTACTGCAAGTAAGTGGATCAGACAGTGTACAATAGTATACACTGATACACAATTTGAACAAAATTGTGATCATACTGCTTTTTTCCCATTTAACATTAGATTATTCATTTCCTGTATCTTTGAATGGTATCGAAATACAAGAGTTTTGATGGCTTCAAAAATAATGATTTAATTATTTTCTCATTGTTGCACATTAGATTTCTTTTAGTTCCTTCTCTCATATTTAATCCTCTGATGAAAATTCGTGGACATAAATCTGTTGATTCCTGATAATTTCTTTTGGTCAGATTCTTAGAAGGAGATTGATTAAGATGAAAGTTTTCATTTGTTTTCAAAATGCACCTTGTCACCTTGCAGTTACCAGGATTTAATCTTATTTTTCCAATTCATTTTAGAAAATCTTTTTCAATCAGGTAGGTAAAAATGGTTTCGCCTTAATTTGGTGTGCATTTCTCAAGAAAGGTGTGCAGTTTCTTATGTTTGTTATCCTCTCATGAATTTATTGTGCCTGATAAAATAATTCACATGGATAGGAAATGGCAGGTAGGAGTAACAGAATTACCAATATTTTCATAGTAAAAGAGATGTGATGTAAAATGAGATGTTTCTAGTCATAACCTTCATTATTTAAGAAAAGATAATATGCTTAATATTAATATTAAGAGATGATATTGCATTATTAATGATGATTTCCTTGCTATGTATAAGACTTGTGAATTCTAGTCAGACACAACTACTCAAAATGTAAATATTGGGAAAAAAGGAAGCACATGTTATAATCTGAAGAATAATTCATTTTCATGTAAAATTCCAATTTTATAACTACTTGACTTGAAAAGAAGTAAGTAGTAGTTCTCAAACAGCAAATGAAGTTTGACTAAATGAAAAATAAGGAAACAGCTTCATGAAAAGCTGATGAGTGTTGTTGAAATTATAAAGGTAAGAGAGATTTGGATGAGGGGTGTGGACCAGGTAGGGGAATGGGGAGCTAGTCAGTCTTTAGCCAAGACAGTAGAGGTCAAAGTTCCAAGATGGCCTTGGCAGTGTAGTAAATAGTCACTGTAAATCGAAGTTCTGGATGCCTGTGCTTGCTCAGGTCACCTATCTGATGGATAAGGAGTAGGTATTCTTTCTGCATTGTAGGTATTTTAGTCACCTTCCAAATAGGTAGTAATAATATTTCTCCTTGAAAGAGCACTGTAACACTTTCAAATACTTGTGCGTTCATTATCTCATTTGTTTCTTGAAGCCACGGATCAGTGTATGGATTGTTTTTTTTTTTTTCATTTTTCTTTTATTATTCATATGTACATACAAGGCTTGGTTCATTTCTCCCCCCTGCCCCCATCCCCTCCCTTACCATCCACTCCACCCCCTCCTGCTCCCCCCCCCCCAATACCCAGCAGAAACTATTTTGCCCTTATCTCTAATTTTGTTGTAGAGAGAGTATAAGCAATAATAGGAAGGAACAAGGGGTTTTGCTGGTTGAGATAAGGATAGTTATACAGGGCATTGACTCACATTGATTTCCTGTGCGTGGGTGTTACCTTCTAGGTTAATTCTTTTTGATCTAACCTTTTCTCTAGTTCCTGGTCCCCTTTTCCTATTGGCCTCAGTTGCTTTAAGGTATCTGCTTTAGTTTCTCTGCGTTAAGGGCAACAAATGCTAGCTAGTTTTTTAGGTGTCTTACCTATCCTCACCCCTCCCTTGTGTGCTCTCGCTTTTATCATGTGCTCATAGTCCAATCCCCTTGTTGTGTTTGCCCTTGATCTAATGTCCACATATGAGGGAGAACATACGATTTTTGGTCTTTTGGGCCAGGCTAACCTCACTCAGAATGATGTTCTCCAATTCCATCCATTTACCAGCATATGATAACATTTCGTTCTTCTTCATGGCTGCATAAAATTCCATTGTGTATAGATACCACATTTTCTTAATCCATTCGTCAGTGCTGGGGCATCTTGGCTGTTTCCATAACTTGGCTATTGTGAATAGTGCCGCAATAAACATGGATGTGCAGGTGCCTCTGGAGTAACAGTCTTTTGGGTATATCCCCAAGAGTGGTATTGCTGGATCAAATGGTAGATCGATGTCCAGCTTTTTAAGTAGCCTCCAAATTTTTTTCCAGAGTGGTTGTACTAGTCTACATTCCCACCAACAGTGTAAAAGGGATTGGTTTTATTGCCTCTTCTGGACAAGGGGTCTAAAGCACAGAGTGGTTCTTTGACTTGTCTTTGCCTGAGTCTTAGCCACATCTTCTCCTCATTCCTGACCCAATGCTAATCTCTGAAGGTGGTGAAGCACCTTGAAAATTATGGTCCCAGTGATAGGAAAAAGTCTTCTTATTCAGTGGGATGCTTTGCAGTGTCTTCTTTCTTCTCTAATTCTAAGTAGACTCTGAATCATTTTCTTCTTATTCAAGAAATCTTCAAGTTTAGTAATTTTCTACAGTTTGAGTATCCTTTATCCAAAATTCTTGGGACCAGAAGTGTTTTAGATTTCCAGTGCATTTGGATTTTAGAATATTTGTGTATTTGAGATATCATGGGAATGCAACCCACATTTAAACATGAAATTCATTTGTTTCATATATATCTCATATACAGGTAATTTGTTACAATATTTTTAGTGCCCCTGTGTTTTTACTGTGACCAATGATGTGCAGTCAGATGTGGAATTTTCCACCTATAGTGTAATGTTGGTTCTAAAAAGTTCCCACATTTAGAGAGATTTTGATTGTGTATTTCCAGATTAGAGAGGATCGGGGATCAGCCTATAGTATGTTTTCCATTAGGATGATGCAGTGTCTTCTGTTGACACATGTAGATTTAATTAAACAAGAACAATATGGCTCTTCCATGTATTTTTGTGCCAGTCCTAAAAAAAATAATTTGGTAAAACCTAGCTTTACCAACTCCTTGGGACTACTTTTTTTTTTTTAAGAAAGTGCCCAAAGGACTTTTATGTATTGTAACGTACTTTGCATTACAAATCAACACATAGTACTGCTTATCCACACTGGCTCAGTGAAGAGAGGTTGAATGAAAAAGAACACCAATGATTCATTGATCCATCCATTCCATAAATTGTAACTGAGTGCTTACTCTGAACCAGTATCGTTCTCAGCTAATTCTGAGAAATGAGGACTCTGAAGTCCTATGGAAGGAGACCTGTTAGGGCCCAGAAAACTAGGATACCAAGAGAAAGCCCACAGAGTGGAGTCCTCCTACTGACTCAGCAGAGACACAGGTGATGCTGAATTTGCAGAGAAGTGGGATGTGAGATGTCTCTTCCTGTCCCCATCCCCTCTGCATATGGGCTACCTAATGTCCACCCTGCCTACCCTAAATAACTTAATTGTTTTGTTCTGTGTACAGCATTTTGAGGAAGAAGAGCCTTCCCCATAGGCTTTCTTCATATTAATAAACTTATCTTAATATCACAGAACTACTACATTTATGACTCATGATGCTAGACTTACTCTGTTGTGTGTGGGTATATATGGGAAAAGGAGGCAGAAAAAGGAAGAGGTAGGGAGGAGAGTAAGGGAGAAGGATGGAGTGAAGACATTTGGAAGGAGCTTATAGCAAATGTGCAGAGTAGATTTCATGTCCTCTTTGCAGCATTTCTAAAAATGATAATTATCACCATGTGCAGGCAGCCCCATCATATATAATGTAATATGCCTAATGTTCTAGGGCTCAGATACAATATTTTTATGATAGATTACATGTCTCATTGAAATTGGAAACTCGTGATACATCAGCTATAGGAAAACTCCTTAGTTTTCTGACACTGCATTATATGGATATTTATAATTAATCATCATTAGTGTCACCAGCACAGAATGAATTATAGAACTGTAGCACTCACAAAATGCATAATTCTTAATGTCTTCCTCTAAGTCAAACTTAACTGACTACAGAGTTTTCACCATGGGAAGTTGGAGAAATGTCTTCCACAGGACCTATTTAGAGGCTCTGGTCATTATATTATAAGTATAAAGAAATAGTTTTTGAATTAAAAGATAATACTATTTTTGAAATCTAAGTTGTTTTTAATATCCACAGGTGCCATGGAACATAGAAACCTGAGTCTAATAATTTTTGCGTGACTTTGGGCAGACTATTTAAATTCTCTAAGCTTCACATTTTATAAAACTCTTGATGAAAGGCCTTTATCTGTAAAATGAGCACAATAATGTTTATGGTACATGGATCTTATTTTACTTTTATATTTATTTGCCCATTTATTAAAATTGTATGCTTTTCAGAAATAAGGGCTACATACAGGTTTGTAGAGAGGAATAAACAAGATAGCAAGTATGAAATTTCTTTACCAGCTCTCCACAGCCATGTGATTGCTTCATACATATTACTTTCATTGTGATTCCCATGATTGTTAAATTCAAAAAACCAGAAAGAAAAACTTAAGGCCCATGGTCTGAATGGATTTTAGTTATGTTTGTTCAAATTGTGATATGCCTGTGGGCAAAATTTGAAAAAAGAAGGAGAAAAAAGTAAACATTCATCTACCATGAGTTTTTACAGTAAAAATAGTTTTCATTGCCTGCTGTGCTAGGTACTCCATAGGTGCTAAATATATAGTTTAGAGAAAGTAAACATAAACATTCTTCTTGGGGAACTGACAGTTTAATGGGGGATTCAGATAACCAGCATAAGATGCATGATGATGAGTTTTCTGTAGGACATGTGAAGGGCCCTGGGGTATGTTGAGGTGTTTCTGGGAGTGGTCTCCACGGGGAAGCATCACCAAATGGAGACCTGTGGGATTAGGAGGAGGTGGGCAGGTAGAGAGCAGAGGTGTTCAAGGCACAAAGGAGAGCATATACCTGGGCTCAGAGAGAGGCCGTGGTATAGATACTGGGTGGTTGAGGACTGATGCTGAAGAGATGGCAGGGGCCATGGATTGCAGGTCCATGGCTTCCAGATTTGGATTCAGTATTGAGTGCAGGGCAGTGACATGAAGAAGCTGCTCTAGACATGCCACCCTGGCTTTAATGACTTTGCTTTACTCCAACAAGTACCTGAGGCAGCTAGCTAACTTTATTAAAACAAATGTTTATTTAGCTCACAGTTCTGGAAGTCCTAGTCCAAGAATAGGCAGTGCCATCAGTTTGGACTCTGATGAGGGTGCTCACCACAGTAGGCGCATGTGGAGGACAAAATGCTCGTGTCTTAGACCTTGAATAAGTTTTTGTTCCATTTTTTTTTTTTTTTTGGTGGGACTGGGGTTTGAACTCACAACTTTGCATTCATTGGCTGGTGCTCTGTCACTTGAGTCACACCTCCAGCTCTTTTTGTTCTTGTTATTTTGGAGATAGGGTTTTGTTTTTTGCCCAGGCTGGCCTGGACTGCCATTCTCCTATTTCGTTCTTCCCATTGTAGCTGGGATTAAGGTATTCACTATCATGCCCAGATCTTTCAGTTAAGAGTGGGTCTCTCACAAACTTTTTTGCCTGGACTGTCCTGGAACTGTGATCTTCCTGATCTCAGCCTCCTAATAGCTAGGATTACAGGTGTGTTCTAGCTTGAGGCTTGAACAAGTTTGTTTTTATCTCAGAAAGCCAGAGGAGAACAAGACAACAAGTCAGCAGGACAAAGTGGTATTTATGGTGTGTGTGTGTGTGTGTGTGTGTGTGTGTGTGTGTGTGTGTGTGTGGAGGGGACAGACTGCAGAGCCCAGGTGAGAGCTCCACTGTGAGAAGGGAGGACTGAGGGCTGAGGGCTTAGGTAAGGTGGGGAAGGCTGCAGGATAAGAAGTGGAGGGAGCATCTGCCTAGCTTCTAGCTGCTCTGGGATCTGAGCCCTGGAGCTCATAACCATGTCCTGTTTTCATGGTATAAACAGGTTCTTCCTCTTAGGTCATATTCTGTGTTCTCCTTCAGGTACTGAGAAGTTTTACTGTTTCTCTCTTCTCTGCCCCCTTGACCTACTGAGATTTCTAGCTAAGTGGATAAAATTACTCTGTACCGAGGTCACTGTGGGAAGGTGACCGGGAAGTAGTGAAGAGATCTGGTAGAGATGAACCAGTTTGGGTTGTAATATACATGTGCATGGAAACAATGCTAGGAGTCTCTCTGTATAGCTGTCCTTATGTCAAACAAGCAAAACTGCTATGTCTTTCTTATTATTGCTTATGTCTTCTCTTCAACAAAGTTGGGGAAGAGGGTAGAACAGGTTCTTCCTGGAAGCAAGGGGGTAGCGGGGAGAGGGAGAGGGTGGGAGGCAGGGGAGAGAAATGGCCCAAACAATATATGCACATATGAATAAATAAAAATAAAAAATAAAACTACTCTGTACCCAAACAGGTCATTTTCATCTTCAAAACATGGTCTCTTTCCCTCTCAGGTACCTTAGTGAGTTTGTTCTATCAGTTCCCACCTGTGTTGTCCACATGGAAGGTCACAAAGGTTGACCTGTTAGGTTGATTGGGTATCAGAAGTCATGGCCTCAGCACATCCTTCTAATTCTACTCTTTGGAAAGTTCAGTCCTACTTATTTTCATTCAGGCCTACAGCTAGTTCTGTATGTCACAGGTAAATTATGCAGTCCAGCAGAAAGCAGTAGCCCAGGTTGACTCTTACTCCTTTTCAGAAATCTCATTTCATCATTCAGTGGTTCTGAGGGAAAAAGTAGAGGGTTTGGATTAAGAAGAGCATGAGCGCAACAACCTGTATAGCTATCCTTATCTCAACTAGCAAAAACCCTTGTTCCTTCCTATTATTGCTTATACTCTCTCTTCAACAAAATTAGAGATAAGGGCAAAATAGTTTCTGCTGGGTATTGAGGGGGTGGGGGGAGAGGGAGGGGGCAGAGTGGGTGGTAAGGAAGGGGGTGGGGGCAGGGGGGAGAAATGACCCAAGCATTGTATGCACATATGAATAATAAAACAATGAAAAAAAAAGAAGAGCATGAGCCAATCTTTAATGGCTAACACTCAGGATCTGCGGGCTGTGCATCCAGAAACCTGACCTACTTGAAGTGTCAGGAAGTTAGATAAGATGACCTGGTGGCCTGCTGACCTCTGACTTATGGCACCAGCCTGTGATCCTGAGTGGTCACAGCAGTAAGCGTATGGAGAAGGATGGTGTTCAAACATAGGCTTGTTATAAAATATGACACATCCTGTAGATAGCTTTAAAAATTCCTAGGAGCTGAAGTTTAGAGACTGTTGCTATAAAGTAAAAATGAAATTTAACTGAGAATTTGGTGGAGGAAAAATAATTTATTGTTTCTAACATAAAAAGCCCTGGGAGTGAGCATGCTTCTCTTTGCGGGCACCTGTGATTGATGACAGCTCTACACAGCTGCTGGGAAGTGAATTCTTTGAAATAGCATAGTAGGGACTTTGCAAGTGGGTCTCATTTGGTTAAGTTACTGCTTTTGTGAGGCACTGCTGCATCTTTATATTCTACCAAGGAGAAGATGGTAAATCAGAGTAATTGCTTCATCCCAAGGCACTTTTATATTGTAAAGGAAAAAGGTCCTGTTAAGAAACTCAAATTAACTTCTGCTGTTTATACTATATGGAAAGCCTCTTTGAAAGCTGCTTTTCATACAGCCTAGTGGTTTATTTGTCATGGAAGAATTCCATTAGAGCCTGACACTTGTTCTCATGGCACAGAGACTTAGGATCCCTCAGGAAAAACATTTAACCCTTGGAAATGCAAAGCTGTCATTTATATGTCATCTCACTCTCTAAAAACCCACTAGAGCATATTTATGAGAAAGAGTTGAAATAGTCATCATTTCCACAGAGTTAGAAATGGAGTTGGACCTAGCAAATGGACAGTAAAGACCTGGTAAGTGTCCAATACCAAGTTGTGGCAGTGACTCGTCTTTGTCAGTTCTGTTATAAAATGCATTTACCACATTCTATAATAGTTAGGAAATTCCATATACAGAATTACACCTATAAGAATGGATAAAATGGGGGAACTGATTTACCTTGCAGTTCCTGAAATGTTTAAAAAAATTCAGGGATTGGATATCAACTCATTGCTAGTACTGTCTCATTTGAAGTGGGTAGCCCAGTTTTATTTTATTTTATTTTTAAAAAAGAATTCTTAAAGTGAATGTGTATCAGCCAAGGAGGCTTAGTAGATCTTAGAGGAATGAGCTGAAATAGTCATCTGAAAATGAACACCCTTCTGCCTGGCATGTACTAACAAAGGATGGGGGGCACCATTTGTCAAGGCTTGTCAGGGGGCCGTTCCCCGGGGAGGCAGTACAGCAGAGTCTAAGAATTCCATGTCTGGTGCCAGACTGCCTGGCTTCAAATTGTAGCAATGTCACTTTGTTGCCTGTGTGACTTGGACAAGTTAGTTAACCTCAGAGCCTCTTGTTTCTTTACTGGTAAGTGGGGATAATGTTTCTTGGGATTTTCAAGTTTATTAAATGAAATAACTCATGTAAAGTCCATGTAGAATAGCTGTGGTCATTAGCAAAATTTAATATGGGTAAGGAGGGTATGGGAAGATGGCATGGATCATCCAAAATTTTATTTGGGATATTTGTGAGTGAAATTTGTCTTGGGGTGTTGGCTCTTTGATGTCATGATTTCCTAGAAGATGTGGTACAGAAGTGATTGTGGCATGTAATACCCTTAATCTCATTTCTGGTCTAGAAGAATAGGTAGGCAGATATCTGTAAATGCTCCCTCAGGATTTCTTCAAGATTGAATTATGATGGAGATAACCTTTGTGGTCAGAGACAAACAAGTAAAAGGCTGGAGTGATGTTTTTGAAGAATCTGTGGCAGAAATATCCCATGTGATGAAGGCACGCTTATAAAGCTGATGGCAAGCCAGTCATGTGATGCTGGTGGAGGCAAATAGAGCAAAGCCATCTGGACTGAAATTATTTCACTAAAAAGAAAAGCCCAGTGATTTTTAAGTGAGCAGGGACATAGTAATGTGCTTGGGGATTTAAGAGTTTGTATACACACTGTCGACCAGTTCTCACTCTTTAGCTTTAACTTTTGCCACCACCATGGTCACCCTCACTATCACCATCAACACGACCACCACCACTACCCTCACCACTGTCTGCACCCACTCTCCTATCACCACCACCACCACCACTGCTCCTCCACCACCGTACCCACAGCAATTCAGGGGCTTGAAGGACTCTTCTGGGAGATTCTTGCAAACTCTAACTCCATCCTCACCTTCTCTCTTGAGTTACTGTTCAATCTCAACCACCTTTCTGCCTTTCAGTCCACCAACTCTACAGACTAAAGAGGGAATTTGCAAGTACACTTCAACAGCCTTTCTCTAATTTAAGAAAGGATTACTGATCTTTTCTTATTTGCTTAATAAATAACAGGAGATACTAATTAGTTTGACTCATTAAATTTAAAGCAATTGCTATAATTTTGGAGTGTTTGATTAAATTTTTTTAATTACACACAGTCGCTAACATTGTTGCTCTGGAGAGGCATTCTGGAGGCACATTCTTCTCCTTGCCACTCTTTGCCTTTTCTTCTTCCTGTTTGCCCTCATGGTGCCAGTCCCTCCTCAGGAGACATGTTAGTGTGTTGTCCCAGGACTCAGAGCGTCTTGAAAGATTGTCTTCTCTGTGGCTGGGCTGCCAAGGACCAGTCCTGATGCAAACTGTAAAGAAGAAGAGAGCATTTGAAAGCAGATTTGGTTTGTAGTGAATGAGGTGGGAGCAGACACAGAGAAAATGCTAGAAATGTGTCTGCCCCCACCTCATTCACTACAAACCATATCTGCTGAAAGCAGAAGGAATCAGATGTTGTTAGGGGGCAACAGCAACACAGGTTTATCCATAGGCAAGCCAAGGACATAAAACTAAATGTAGAATTCTGGCTTGTTAAAGAAGTAAGGTGGTCTGGCGAGGGCAGAGGTCACTTCCTCTGCATACTATCAAATGCCACTTAATAGCAATCTGTGTGTATATCTGGTACCTTTCAGCCCTTCTTCCCTGCCCTCTCCTCCACCTGTCCTTTTCTCAAGATCCATCTTAAAGCTTATCTATAGGAGGCCCTCCCGATTCCCTCTGTTCTTTTCTTCCAACACTCTGAAAATATGGTGCCCACATTGTCTATTTCTGGGTGGACTCCCTTTTCCCTTCCCTTCTTTCTCCTCACCTGTTAGCTTCTCAGCAACAGGATAGATTGATCACAGCCCTGATTGTTTCCCTACCATCTGACACACTGGAATTCACGAAATACTTTTGGCCTACATTGAATTGTATTTCTGCTCTTTGAAAAGGACAGTGTTTTTTAAACATGGACACCATGCCAACTTTCTCCAAAAGATAGGAGAGATATTGTTCATTTTATCTCCTTAAACTTAGTTGTTACTTAGACCTTGCTGTGGTTTGGAGATAGTTGGAGTGCCCCCAAAGGTTCATGTGCTGAAAACTTGGTATACAGTGTGGTGAGGTTGAGGTAGTAGAACTTTTAAAAAGTATTAAGTCATTGGAGGTACTGCCCTAGAAAGGGGGTAGTTTGTGGGACTCCATTTTGTTCCCAAAGTGAATTATCACAAAAAGAGGTACTGACTCCCTCTAGCTTCCTGTCTTGCCATGTGACTGTGATTGTTCTCTCCCTCTTGCACATGCATCACCATGATGGTATCCGCCATGTTGTATTATGACCAGAAGGTACTTACCAGAGGCCAAACAGATGGGGCCACTCAGTCTTGAATCTAGCTTCCCAAACTGTGAACTCAGGAAGCCTCTAGTTACCTAGCCTCAGGCGTTTTGTTATAGAAGATAGACTAATGCAGATCCCCAACTTCTGGAGACATACCAGAAGGTAGGGTAATTTTTAAGAATAAAGCACTTTGATGATTCCAATAAAGAGGTATAGTTGGCTTCAGATACTCTTGGCTGAAAGTCTCCTGCATGGGAAATGCAGCTTGTTTGGAGCAGCACTCAGATGCCAGTAGGCTGTACATGGAGGAGCACAGGAGGCGGGGAGGCAGTTCCTCCTGGCCAGCTGGGTCTTCTGAGTCAAGCATGGCTCAGCTGGAGGAGCTTGTTGTGCTAACTCCAGCACCTTTTCTTCCAGTAGGGAAGCCTGGGGAGAGATTGGAGAGGGCTAATGAATGGGCCCCATTTGATGAAAATGGTGATACCATCAGCCCTAGCTGGCTCACGTTTGAATCTGTAATGTCCTTTATGCCGTAGTTCTAGGTTCCATGGATATGCCTTACGTGGGTTCTGTGAAACAAGATGGATTGTTTCTTTTGTTATTTGGGGGCTATAAAAAATTATAAAAGTTAGCACTTTGTTCATAAATCTCTTCATTGTTCTTTCTGAATGAGAAATAGCTGCACTTTACTTCTTTTGTCCTGTTTTGATCCTGTGGAGCTCATGCACCGTATTTGTTAGTACATGGATAGCTCCTCTTCTCTGGGGAAAGATGAATAAAGTCCTTTGGACATTGCTGTCCCCCTACATGGTGTCTTCTTTTTGACATCATTTTTGTGATCAACTTCTTATCCTCAGTTCCTCGATTTTTTACAAAGTGAACCTGGTGATAATATTCACCATCTGTCTTTCTCCAAAGGACATTATAAAAATACTTTGTGTACATACAGTTAAAATGTTATGAGCTCAGTGGAAGGGAGAAGCTAATAGGCTCACAGGTGTTATTATTATTTAGTGTCATGCTGTTACCATATGATTCAGAATGGAATAATTTTGAAAATGATGACAATTTCACGTTTAGACATCTATTCCTATTCAACCACCACAATCAGCTGTGGTTTGAACCCTACAAGAAATCTCAAAAACAAACAAAGGAAAATGATAAGAAATGCTTTTTAGCATATTTTTCCTTTGATATTATTTTTTAATTCTAAAAATAAACAAGTCTTTTCAAAGAAGTTGATTTAAAAGTTCATTTTCTGGGAATGTTATGCATCTGCAATAAATAATATTGTAGCAGTTGGCTGCCTCCACTTCCAGGCAAAATAAATAAATACATTTGGTGATATACGTTTGAGGAATGGGATTTTTTTAGTTTTTATGGAAATAAGGAATGACTTTACAGATGATAGAGACTTTACCATCTGCTAGTAACAAAGAAACACACGTGGTGCTTACTGGGTTTAATGTGTATGTTGGCTTGCCAGGAATCGTAATTCTCTAAAACACAAGTCAGCCATCCCCCAGGGAAGCTGACCTGACTTCCAGTATGCCAGAAGAAAAGGGTTCTTTGCTTTTAAAACAAATGGCATGGTCTTCACATTGCTCAAAGGGCAGAGGAGTGAGGAGGGCTGTGCTTTCATGGCAAGAGATGAAGACAAAGTACTGTGTGAGCTTGTGAGCACCTGCACAAATTCCACTCATAATTAGTGGAATTGTGGACTTGCTATTGAGCAGCCATTGTCTTTATGAGTCAAAACATGTAGTGCTAGTGGAAAGGTGAAAGTATAGACACGAAAGGAGAGGTTGGGAGTAGGAAGTCGTGCCTTTCTTTTACAATGGCATTTTCTTGAAGCAGGTGACGTTTTAGGTCACCGGGCCTGAAATGACATGAGGGGGTTGTGGTTCTAGTTAAGGAGAAGTGGGTGGGTTACTTGGAAGGGCTCAGTGCTCAGCAGAGGCTACAGAGCTACCTACAAAGGAAGAGGGAGAGACACCAAGAAAAGGCATGAAGAAGCAGGGCCTTTATTTCTGTGTTTCCTTCACTCTCCTTTAATGAAGTGGAGATGACTGTCACTGGAGGTCATTTGGCTAGGTTTCATGGTGTGGAGGCATGGCATGGGGTTTGTGGTATCCTATAAAAACTGTGCTGGTACATTTCTGTTAATAGATTCCATATATGTGTCCTGAGGGTGTTTAGCCCTTCTCAGTATCAGAAGCCATGGCTGTAACCAGGCAGAACCTCACTGAAGAATTTTTATCTAGCCATGAGCTGCATCTCGGAGTGCTTTTAGGTATCTTCCAGCTCAACGCAGTTGGGAATGAGGCAGTTTAAAGAGAAGCAGTTTCTCTCTCACCTCCAGCTTTTCCAAATTATGGCACAACATGATCCTTATTCTCAGACCCTGTAAATGTGTTGTTTACTATCTACCGAATCGACTTCAGCGTTTATCCTACTGTCTTTATCTTAAACATCTAAGATCTAAGCCACATTGCACAATTTATTTTTATTGCTACACTCTGTCCCTGCCTCTTTTGTTGTACCTCCTGTTTGGGTCCTCTTTGGACCCTGGTGTCCTTGCCCTTTGACCTTTGGAAGAAATGCTTACAAATGAATACACACTTAGGTGCCAAACAAAGTCTGGTCAGGTTAAAAGTATTTTCTCTGCTTGTGGTGTTTATATTTCTTACAGGGGTGAAGACATCTTAACCCAGAGGAATGATTCTCTAGTTGTGGAATTTCAGTCATCAGCCAGCAGATGCAGGAGGTATTATTTTGGGCATGGGTGCCTTCTCAGAAGCCCAGCAATCATCCTAAGTGCCCACCTGCCTGCTTCATGTCACATAAGGCCACTCCATGCATTGCATCACATCAGTCTTGTGCGTTTGGTTGGCTTGACCTGTCTGAGGGTGGCCAGCACATTTGTGGTTGTCTTTATTGTGAAGTTCAGAACCATAGGCGCTTATTTAATAGCTGTTCATGCTACAGAGGAGGAGAGCTCTCACGTATGCAGTGCAAGCTTATCATTGTGTGTGTGTGTGTGAGTACAGATGCTAGCATTGGCCTAAAAATTAGAAGTTTATAATATAGTTAGAATTTTCCTGTTGGTCAAAGCCTTCCTTCATGTCTATGCATGAGTCATGTGTGCTCAGAGCTATGTCCACTTGAAATCCATGTAATGTTCACAAAAGCCAGGATTTCATAGGACAAATACCCACCAGCAGAGCAGGACAGTCATGCCCTTTTCTTTGAAATAGAAATCTGGTTCTATGAATGAAAGTGTCATTTCCATCTTGTGCCTCCTTTATGCTATTCACTGTCACCACAGCCATGCTAGAAAGTGGCTGTAAGATTGGAGCTGTAAGCATCTCAGTTAGTAGAAGATTCTAGAGGTTGCAACCTCCTTATATTAAGGATATGGGTTGGATTCCCAAACCTAATAACTTTGGGTAATGTACTAAGGATGAATTAAAATGCTAATAGTCTCCTTGTTCTGGATATTTTAACATTCCCTAATTTTAAATTTAAATTAAATGCCTTAGGGGCTGAAACAGCCTTGCCAGAAGCATGTTTAGCATCACCCAGTAGACAGCAAATTTAAAATATGTTCTAGCCACACGGGCAGAGCTAGGATAAGCAATACTTATTTTATGATTGTGTTTTTTCTGTCCCCTACAGCTACATGACACATTTACTGTTTTCTTTTACTATAGATAGCTATTTAGCTTTTAAAAATCATTATTTTCATAAAGTTCTTTTGAACTCACAGATCCTTTTACTGTTAACCATATTTTAATAGAAATACATTGGATTATGAGACCCCCAAAACTGTTGCAAATCTCTTTTATAGATTACCTTCCTGGGTAGACCTTACAACAACACCATCAGATATCCCTGCTTTATAATGAAGACACTGGTGTATAGAGAGGTTGAGTGGCTTTTCTGTCATCTCGTCTCTGGTTAGGGAGGGCTTCAATTAGTAGGTAGGTGTCCTGGCTTTTAGCTCAGCCATCTGCCCACTAGTCCAAGTGGGAACTCTAAGCAAAATGCTGGCTAGGTCATTTATATTAAATGCTTCTGCTAGAAAATGAGGACAGTGCTGATTTTGAGGGATGTGTGACTTTTATAATGTTATTCCTATTGTCTATACTGAGGCCAGAATTCTTTACTCAGAACCAAAAACAAAACAAACAAATAAGTGTGCTTCCCTTTGTCAGTAAGCAGACATACTACTAGTTGAATTAGTCCCTTTATTAGAGGGAAGGCACACTTGATTTGTCCCTTAGTTCTTCCAGTTGTCTGGTGTCTGTCCCCTTCATAATTGTATTTTGGAAGAATAGATATTAATTTTCTTCAACCAAAAGGCTGAGTTCTATGATGACATGACATAATTCAATTTCCGTTCTCTCTCCTTTGTCATGTGCTCCCTTTCCTCCTGGCACATTTTTCATAGTTAGGAGGAGTGAGAGTGTCAAATCTATCAGAAGGAGGAATTGATTCAGTAGTCATTTGACGACTTGACTGATTAGCAGAGATCAGAAGAAGGCTCATAACTGTGAAAACCACTGCAGCACAGAGTTTTAACAGCTCTTTAGGGAGCTAGTTAATGAAAGAATTGCTACAGAAACACAGCCATGCAAAAAAAAAAAAATCCCAAACAGGAGCATTCCTATATAACACTCAGAGGCTGTGTCATAGAGGAAGTATACTCATAATTTCTGTTTACACATTGCTGTAATTACTGTCGGCCTTAGGATCACTTCAGACTCTTCCTGTCAGAGGTGCTTACATAGTTCCTCTTTCACATATTAGGCAAAAGAGCCTAGTTCTGGTTGGAACTTGTCCCAAGGATTTTTTCCCCTGAGGAATGTAATTATCACGCACGGTACTCACACGGCCTGATTAGACTGACTTTGATCTGATCCATGTTCATGTTGTCATCGCCATTTGTCCGTGAACCAGATGTCTGCACTCAGATGCATATTGCATTGGGCTTTACTCTTTAATGTTTTTTGGTTGTTCTCTTTTCTTTCTCTTTCTACAGTGTCTATGAGCCAGATAGGAATGCTTTACGGAGGAAAGAACGAGAGAGACGAAATCAGGAAACACAGCAGGATGGTGGCACGTTTAATTCCAGTTACTCTCTCTTCAGCGAGCCCTACAAGGTAGATGATTTTTTTTTCAGTTGTTCACCTTCACCCCATCACTGAGTCCCTTGGATGGCTATGTTCACCTGAGTAGTTGACCAACCAAACTATAGTTACTTCTCTGCCTGTCTAAGCCAGGGAAGACCGCTCTGCTACTAAGGGTGGCAATTACCCTGCTGCCCACAAAATCTTGGTATCTAGACCACATGTCTTTGTCAGCTACTCCTTCACTAAAATGTGCATTTTACTGAGATCTGCTTGCTGTGATTTTGTTTGATAAATAGACATCAACTCAGCATTGAGATTTCAAAGTCAATGCCATTTGTTAAAATATAACAAATGTATATTTGTTATAGTTTATATGTAATATTGTTATATTTTACATGTATGCTCTTTGGAAGTAATCACTATTAAAAGAGGTTGGGTTACATATTTCACATGCTTGCATCATGCAAGGATCAGGGTAACTGTTAGACTAATGAAAAAGAAATTTTAAATTAATTTTTCATTTTTATCAGAGACCAGATATATAACCCCTGTTCTAAAATGAAATATCTTCCCGGATTTCACTCATCTCTTGGGCTGCATGGAACTATGAATAGTTCACACGGGTAGATTTTTGCACCTTCAGCCATGTTTCTTTTTTTTGTGGTACCGGAGCCTGAACTCAGGGCCTACACCTTGAGCCCACTCTACCCTTTTTTGTAAAGGGTTTCTTTGAGATAGGGTCTTTTGAACTATTTGCCCGGGTTTGCTTCGAACTGCGATCCTCCTGATCTGTGTCTCCTGAGTAACTATGATTACAGGCATGAGCCATCAGTGCCGGGCCAGCCCATGTTCCTTTTTAACTTCACCATGATTTCCCTTGCCTGTCACTCAGGGTTTCTGACAAGAACAATTAGCTATTTAAGAATTGGAAGCAAACCAATTCTGAATTTTCAAGTAAAGTTTCCAGTAGGACTACCCAAAAAACCAAAAGAAAATCCAATCCTGAAAAGACCTAATTGAGACCATTTTGTGAAGCTGCTATAGTAAATGTTCTGATTTCTGGGTAATATGTATAATATATCTACAGCACAATACTGAGGAAAGCTTCCTTTTTTATGTGCACTAAGGCTCTTCTTACAGGGTTCCAGTTCTGGAGCAATGCTGAGTGCTGACAGACATCATCGGAGACTGTGAGGATTGTGATTTCAATTCTCAGCTCTCATTCTGAATGTGCTAACCTGGGCTCTGTGATCTGTCCATTATTTCCTGTGTTTCTGTTGTCTCTAACAATAGCATGGATGTGTTTTTCTTTCTCCAGACTAACAAGGGGGATGAACTCTCCAACCGGATCCAGAATACCTTAGGCAATTATGATGAAATGAAAGACTTTTTAACTGATAGATCCAATCAGAGTCATCTTGTTGGCGTCCCCAAACCAGGAGTTCCTCAGACTTCTGTGAACAAGATCGATGAACATTTTGTTACAGATTCAAGAGCCCAAAGCCAGCCCTCATCTGTCTGTAGCACTACATCTTCCACACCAGCAGCTGTCCCTGTGCAGCAGAATAAGAGAGGCACCATGGGCTGGCAGAAGGCTGGGCACCCACCATCTGATGGCCAACAGAGAACAGGTAATCAGGGTACAGGGTGCTTGCTTTGCACAGATCTACTAATCCAAAGAACCATAATAAAAGACCTATTACTGTGTGTCAAATCCTTCACCCTCATCCTCTTCTTCTTCCAACCCAGTACCACAGGGCTCTCTCAGGACCTTGCTTGGAGATGGTGTGGGCAGACAGCAGCCACGGACCAAGCAAGTGTGCAATGTGGAGGTGGGGCTTCAGACCCAGGAAAGGGCACCTGCGATGGCAGCTAAGCACAACAGTGGTGGACACTGTGTTCAGAACTTTCCTCCATCCCTGGCTTCAAAACCCAGCCTGGTCCAGCAGAAACCAACCGCCTATGTACGGCCAATGGATGGCCAAGATCAGGCTCCTGATGAGTCTCCCAAACTGAAGTCCTCTACAGAAACTGGTGTGCATTGCACATCCTACAGGGGGGGCCCAGCCGGCAAGCCAGAGTCAGCTAGAGCCAAGGCCAAGCTTTCCAAGTTCAGCATCCCCAAGCAAGCCGAGGTGAGTCCTTTCTCACAGCCATTCACCTGCAACTGAGAATTTATGTGACTGCTTGACTGTTGAAAATCAAATTGCTTTTTGTCAGTGATGTGACTGGCTTCATGTGATAAGACCCATAGCAATCATAAAGGAAGACATAGACTAGCCATGATTTCTTAAAATCTCAAAATTTCATAATAGGGTATTTAAAGTGTGAACAAATGCAGTTGTATGGATGTGTCTCTGTGTAGGTATTACTTAGGGAAGGAATTGCTTGTTCTTCTTGTGAACAAGATAGTGGTGACTGAGATATTATATACCCAAAAAAAAGCACTTCAAAGGCCATAATTTAGTGTTCAAAGGAGGTAAAATTTTTATGTAAAAGAGTTTAGAAACTCATTTAACATTTTAGAAATTTTTTCAGGACAAACATCATAAAGGAGACTTCATAATAATTTTTAGAGTACTTGTTTAAATGGTTCATTTACGGGATATGGTGAATTTTCAAATGTACCAGATACCCTATCCATATTATAATATTTAAGATTCAAATTTATTCACATAAATCAGAATTCTTATGTGACTCCTTGTCATATAAAATGATCCTAAGTTAATGAGAATATGTAGAGAGAGAAGTACTTTAGATCATATTCTTCTGGTTTGCATTTTTATTTTGTTCTAGAGTATTCTTCAGTTGCATTACAAAATGTGTGGTGTGGATGTATTGAATACAAGGATTCTGAATAAGCACATTGCATAATGATGGGTGGCAGAAAAGGCAGTGGCTAGTCACTTGAAAAGTAAATCTGGATGGAAAATGAAGATAGTTTTAAAGAGCACATCTCAGATCATATTCCAAATTGATGATAGTTGTCAAGAGCACATGAAAAAGAAATGTGACTGCACATTTCTTTTTCTTGTTTTTCTGTGATATGGGATACAAGGGAAAATAGTGAGTTTTCAAACATTGTACTTAGAAACTGTTATTTGTTTTTGTTTTTCTTTCTGACACTCTTTAAAGGTGGAGAAACAATGTGAGCATAATATTCTTTGTATCTTTATTTGATTTAATAACCAAATGAAACAAATGATTTGACACTTCTTGTTGCATTTTTTGACAAGGCTGAGCTTATGCATTTGTGAGCTGTCACCTCAGAACTCCCCTGGGGACCATTTGGGAGATGACCATGTTGCCCTTAAAGATGACATCTCCAGTACTCTGAGATGATTACACAGGTTTTAATGAGGAAATCCAGTGACACATGTAATAGTTGTTTCTTTCGATTGCATATATATAGTGAATTCTAAAAAGTGCTTGTTATGAATTATTGGAAACAAAATATAATCTCTATAGACATTTGTTTTTAAAATTCTGTAGGAAACCAACATAGATTCAGCCTTATAACACTGAACTTGTCAGACTCTGATTTTCATCATTGCCATAAAATGACCTCTACTGGCAAATAAGACACAGCTTATCCTTGGACAGTGGTGACCAACCTAACTGATCAGGAATCCACTTATAATTTTCATCCCAATTGATTCTTTATTAAAATTATTTTTATCTACTTCAAATTTGTTAGGTAACTATTTTTGAACTCAGTGAGTTGATTAAGTTGGTGGAAAGAAAAGACTTTTTTTTTTTTTTTAGTGACATTGGGGATTGAATTTAGGGCTTTGTATCTGCCAAGCACTGTACCACTTGAGCCACACTCCCATTTCTTTTTGCTTGTATTTTGTTTCTGAGATAGACTCTTGCAACTTTTTGTGTGGGATGGCCTTGAACCATGATTATCCTACCCCCACTTTCTTAGTAGCTAGGAGTACAGGTACACACGACTACACATGGCTTGAAATGATGAATATATTTGATACCCAGTACAGCCTCATTGCAGATACCTGTATAGTTTTCATAAAGCATTTGAGTATATCATTAATAACCAAGACACTGTCAGGATGCCCTTTGAGGACCCAAGATTGGGAATGACATGTTATAACAGTAGTTGGTCTTCACAGAAAGAGAAAGATAGACAATCACACTGAGAGAAATCAGGGCTGTACACAGAAAGGATTTTATTTCCCTATATGTGATGGCATTGAACGGCCTGCTGCTGTCCTCACTCCTCACATTCTGTCCTTTTACATTAAAGAGGCCAATTGTGCATTGATAGAAAAGAGGTGACAATAGGCATTGTTTGTAGGGTGAAGTTGGAGTGGGGACACTGTTCTTATTTTAGTAAAAAGCTTTGCATATTAAGAAAAATACTGTAATTTGAATCTTGAAACACTTCTCTATTTCATCAGTACACTGTCACAGTAAGAAAAGGACTCATTCAGCAATTAGTCGCTTTTCCTTCCCTTCAAACTCCAAAGTTTTCGTGGTCTTGTTTGATACTGAATTCCAGGAGAACATTAACAAGTACCTTTTTGCAGGTATATAATTCAATATTTTAAGTCATTCCTATAAAATCCACAATCATGACATAGAAGCTGAAGAATTTGTCAGATTTTACTTTTGAAAGAATGTGCACTTTTATTTTTTTTGGAAGGGCTAACCCATTTAATGTGGCAAACAATTTGAAAAGCGCTGGTGTATTTTTTAAATAAAGATACGTCATTAGTATGAGAATGTCCTCTCAATGGCCCTGACATTACTTTCTAGTGAGGTAGGTAATGTTTTCTGGGGACATTTACAGAGACAGTGATCTGGAGAGGACTTGTATTTCTTTTCCAAGATGTTAGCTATAGAACAAGACTTATCACCATGTGCAGAATTTAGATGCGGAAAGAGAATGTTAGGTAAAAATGACATAAAACAATGGGGGAGGTGTGCAAAAATAGCTGTTTAATATTCTGTAGTACATCCCTCACAAGGAAATCAGATCAATGACTGCAGTGTGATGTGAGAGATTACAAAAAAATCTGAGATGTGGTATCTACCTTCAGGACATCTATCTACATGAATTGAATAAATTAGATGCTAGCACTTAGCTTTTAATTTGCAATTTCTCTCACAGTACAGACTAAATTTAAAATTGGTCTTCTAGCTTTAGGAAAATTCCCTCACCTTCATCATCCCTGTAGTGGAAAAATTTTTCTATGTTATTTTTTTAAATGGATAATTTGTGGATCTCTTTTGCCTGATTTCATAGGGCAGAAACTCCTCATTCTTTCCCTTACAACATCTGCACTCTCTATCTGCTGCCATGGAGAATTATTTGTTATAATTCTTTAGTCTTCAATAATAGGTAATTAGTGTAGAAAAATCCAGTGCAATTTGATGTGGAAGTTAAAGGCCTCTAGAGAATTCCCTGATACACCTGCCTCTTGGCTGAGGTTTTACAGCTCGGTTTTGGGTTTAATGAAAAACATATTTCCGTTGTTATAGCTGAGTCTCTTGTTTCTGACACCGCCCTTCATTAAGCTAGCTTCCCCTGGAGTGCCACTTGGAAAGGTGTCTGCTGTTAGGCAAGAAGCAAGGAACTTAACAAATGGTTGAAGCATGCATGCATCCTAGAACGTTCTAGGACAGGGCATGGTAAATTTTATTTCCAGTTGAAGTGGATTATTTTTGATACACACAAACACACACATACACACTTTGCCTTTAACATATAATGCCAGATCTAGCAGGTCTAGACCTTGGGAACTGTTAATGTAGAGGGACAGATACAGGTTTGTGGGACTTGCCACTTTTACAAAACATAAAATATCCTAGGAGCCCTCCTAAGATATTGGAGGCACTGAAGCTTAACTGTGGTCCACTACAAAGTCTGTCTGTTTTTGGCTCATTGCATAAGAAATCCTTATCAAAATGATAATTTTGGATTTCAAAAGGTGCTTCATATTAGCCTTAAACTTCGTAGAATTAAAAAACATGAATTTATATACCAGGCAGTAAGGGCAAGGTAAAATGAGGACAGGACCAAGAAAAAACATATCCTGTAGAATCTTTAAACAAAGTATGGGTCTTATGGGCTGTGGGATTAGTTTGCTTGCAGTTTTAGCACAAGTATTCCAAAGCCTACACATTTTATTTTATATTAATTTGGTATTTAGCAATGATTTGAATGTGTTACTGCAGAGGGTCTGATGGCTATGAATAGAACACATTTGAAAAGCCAGGGGGCAAAGGAAACCCTGCTTTCCAGAGCTTAGTCAATAAGGAAAGACATTTGTATATCAATTAATAGATGATATGTTAGGAGTTTTAGTAGTGGTGGATAACTCATCCACAAGAGCAGAGTAACCATTTTTGGTTTATCAGAATTTTATTTGTTGAAATATAATTTAAAATAGCTTAAGATGTGTTGATTAATCATAGCATTTTCATAACCAGCTTTTAAAAAAAAATCACTGTTTATGCCACGAGTAAGAGTAGAAAGATGAAGCGCTGTAATTCCATAAAATAGCTTCCTAGAAAAGCAATTAACTGATTTTTTTTTTTGAGTTCACAGAAGATAAATGATGTAGGCTTTGTATTTCCTGTCACTCTTGGTTACCTTTGTATGATAATGGATTTCTTCCAAATTAAAGTGGGCACCAGCCTGTTGGCAGAAAGGCATCTGCAAAGCAATGTTACATTGTATATGCATGCCAGTCAGAATTTCTTAATTACATTTGAGATGTATAATGTTTTCAAATCAAAGTGTGTGCTCAGATTGCTCCTTGAAGAAATGAGGGTGTATGTAGAACCTGAGGGCCCAGTTTCCCTATCTGTGCTGGTCTCATCTTTCACACCATCCTGACCTCCACTCTTACCCTTGACAGAAGGAGGCTTGTCCTCCAGGACAGTGTGGCTTGGCAATTACTTGGCTCTGAGTGACCTCCTGTCCACACAGTGCACACCCTCCATCCTGTAGGTGAGGACATGGGGCCCTCATCCTACATAGACTCAGAGGGGCGACACTCAGATGTTGATCTCACATGCTGGATGAAAGCACTTGCTTTTCTGTAATTTAGCTGGTTCATTCTGAAGGTCATAATGGAGGCTGGCCTGTGGAAATGTTTCCATATTTTGTAGCCCTTTCATGTTCAGCCAGAGGGTTCTAAAAGGTAAGGCACTTAATAATGTAGAACAACTTTGGTTTCTGTAACCCTTGATTAAAAAATCTGAAGAAAGCATTTTGAGATGGGTCCCCTTGTGTGAAGGTGCTAGTGTCTTTTTCTGTTCCCTTCCTTTCTAGGGCTCCTTCAGATTTATTTTATAAAAGCCCACTTTTCTAGCCGTAAGGTGGGAAAGCACTTCCGATTGTGGAGGAATGGAAGACAGGTCCCGCAGGGGGGTTATTAGCAAACCCGCTTCATTTTCCCTCTCTCTTTCCTCAGTTCTTGCAAAGAAAGCTTCCTTCCTTAGAAAGCATCTGGATGGATTCCAGGACAGCTTTCTTTTAAACTGCAACCTTATGTGTGTGCTGACTCCAAATCTGGGTCCAATCAGGAGCCTGAGGCCTTTGTGTTTGGCATTACTGCAAAAAGAAAGGCATCACTATTTTGCCCAGCGAGCTATATTTCACCTTTTTTTGGTCAGCAATCGTGTGTGACCTTTCAAATACACAGGGAAGAGGTGGAACACTGTGGAATGACCACCAGCAAGAACGAGGTTCAAATCCTGGGTCCACCAACTGATAGCCATGAGACTGGGGAGTAAATAGTTGTACCCTTTGGGGACTCTGTTTCCTTGTGTGAGAAGTGAAGAAATTGACAGTATCTGTTTGGCAGAGTTATTGAGGGCGGGAGAGAGTATAAATGAGGTAAAATATGTGATGTGCTTAGCACAGTGATAATACAGTATATTTATAGTCAGTAAACATTAGCTTCTTTATTGCTACAAAATAAAAATAAAACAAAAATGGCTGTATTATTGGGAGTGGTTTTGTGTGTGCATGTGAGATAAATGAAATTCTGAAAGGTTTTTGTATTTATTTGTTAGAAATAACTTAAATCTTAAAGATTGAGGTTATCCTGGATTAATATAACAAAGCCCAAGTGACAAGATTCTCCCTAGTTAATTAATACTTAGGCTACTCCTAAATCTGGGATCTGGGCTCACATTTTTCTTTTAATCTGTATTTTTTTTTTGCCTGTGCTATTTTTAGTCTATAGTGGAACATATCACGTGAGCTTTATTTCTAATCAAATGAAAAATAGAAAATCAACAAGATTTTGGTTTTGGAAAAGTGTTGAAACATTCAGGCAGTAAGTATTAAGAATGACTCAATTGAAACCGAGCTGTCTGAAGCCACAAGTATTAAATAGCATGATAATTGGACTGAGCGGTGGATTGCCTGTTGCCCCATGATTGACCTTCATTATTAATACCTTTATAGTAGATGAAAATAGAGTCCCTCTGGTGCTATTTGCAGATCCCCCCCTTCTGTAGCTGCTTATGTGACAAGCAGCATGGTGACAACCTCTGGACACTCTGCAGTTGTTTTGTTTGGAGTAAAGGTCAGGTTTAGTATGCCTTCCTAGCAATATTGTCTATGCCCCAACTTTTTCAATAATTGGCCCAGTTCTAGAGGAGGAGTATGGCTTATGGAGCTAGACTGACTTTGCTTTGATTCTCACTCCGTTTGCTAGAGCCAAGACCTTGTGACTCAGCTGCCTTATCTGTGACACAGAATCTAATAGAACCTATTGACAGCACTTTTTTTTTGGTATGACTGGGGTTTGAACTTGTGAGTTAATAGTTGCACAGTGCCTAAAACAGTGACTTGCACATAGTAAGTAAGATCTCAATAAAAATCTACAATAGCAACAATTAATGTAATAATTTAATTACATAGAGTGGCAATATTGGCTTCACATTTATCTTCTACAGCACCTAACCCCAAATGACTGGACAAACCAGAATCTGGAAATGGAGGTAAGTAGATGGATGTCACGAGGATGTAAGTTCCACAAAGGGAGGGATTTTTGTTTGGTTTGGTTTTGTCTGTTACTGAAGCATCTCCAACTGTAACTGGCACGTAGCCTGTGCTCACTACATACTAAGCTAGTTGATTAATATGAGGTATGAGTGGAAGAACTCACTCCCTTCCAGTCAGTAGCCTCCACATGCTGGGGCCTCAGTACTTCCCTCCAGACCTTTTATGGGAAGCAAGGAGCCAAACTCTTCTAACGTATTATTTATAGTTGCTGTTATAAAGAGAGATGGGAACCATATTTACCAATGTATGAAAACACAGCACATATAAAACAAATCTTAGAGCTATGTGCTGATCTCAGAAACAATGCTAAGAAGACAGTGGCTCTTAGAGGGATGTTATGTGTGGTACCACGTCCTGCTCCTTCCGTGAGTGGTTTCATGAACAGAAGCCCTGCTTGTGCCTCATGGTGAAGCTGGAATGAGAGGATGTGGGGATGAGGAGGGCAATGAGAGGTTCTGGGGGCAGTAGGGAAGAGGCCATACTTTCAAAATTTTTACCACATGAGTTTTAATGGATTTAAAATGGCCTAGAGTACTGAGATTTTAGAGACACTCCATGGAGACATAATGGGTAACTCTAAGATTTCCTTCAGCCTTTTTTCTCCATGTGTCATTCTGGGCTTTGTCAGTCCTTCTTGTCATGATTCCTATTTTGATTATTCATGGGGATGCAGTTTCATAAGTTAGGCAAACATAGTCCACATTTATCTAGAGCTCAGTTTATTGTCTCATAGTTCTATCCTTCAGAGATACTGCTGGTTACATGGCATTTGTGCCCACATAGACTTCAGCATGCTTTTGATCCATAGTAAATCACTGACCCCTTATCTGTGTGACAGAAGGATAAACAGTAGAAAATAGGAAAATGTACATATTATGCTGTTTGTCCATACAAGTCCTGACAACAAATATAGATCAGCCTTCCTCCTGCTTCCTCCCCACCCCCTTTCTTAGAGATCTTAAAAACCTGGAGAGCATCAGCAGTTTTCCAGTTGTCTCCCTGTCATAGCTCATCTAGTCTGCCCTCAAGCCATATAGATAAGGGAGGACTTACGACCTCTTGGGGCAACCTTCCCATCTCTGGATGGCTGTGATTGTTCTTGAAGTTGATCTGAAAATCAGCCTTTTTATAACATACTTCTATGATTCATTTGTGTCTTGGGATTTGATTATTGCTGACTATTTCACTTTTGTCCACTTTTGATTCTAACTCCTGATGCTAGAGTCTTCATTGTGTCTCTCTGGGTAGCAACTATACAGACTCATGCCACCCAATTCTAGGTAGATATTAAAGGGCATTTAAGCTTCAGTTTTCAGAGCAGTCTTCTCTGCTTCATCATAGCCTAGCTAAATTACTCTTACATTTTGATTTTTGACTCTTTACAATTTATGGTATTATGGAGCGAGGAAAAAGCAAGCAGGGGAAAAGAGAGTTGGTCATGCCCATGGGGTTGGAAGGTAGGGAGCCAGCTGAAATAGTAATAATTGTGTTTAAGATCATCTTGCTTTTCAGTGAGCAAGAAAGAAAATGAGGTAAGAACATGTGTGGGGGCCAGGAAGACATTGTGCCAGGTAGCTCAATAAAGCCTCATGTGTCAACATGCTTGAGGATAGCCATGAAGCAGCAAGCCAGAGTGCAGCACGGGAGGAGGAAAGAAATGGGAAAGAGAGCCATATCATTTAGGCCAAGCAAGCCACAGTAAGGACTTTACTTGATGGTGAACGACAGTAGAGAGCCATTGAAGAATTCAGCACATAGGAATGTCATGATCTGACTTAGGAATTGAAAGGATCGGTCTGGCTTTCAAATGAAGGAATAATTTTTTCTCATCCTCATTTCTCCAGTGCCTGAATACAGCAGACAATAGGTGCACAGTATTCATTTGTCAAAATCTGTTTTTGAGTTAAAATGCCACAGTTTATGAATTGTTTGAATTTCTGAAAGAATAGGTCTCTAAATTCATGGAAGTATTTTAAAACATTCTCAAAAATTATAACAAATAGAAAAAGGCTCCCTATTGTATTATTCTAATTTGATAATTGTCCCTGAAATCAATGATAACTACAAAGTATATGAATTTGATTGAAGTAAGTATAAATATAGGTTCTTTTTACTTAATATAAAAACATCTTTGGATAATAAGTGAATCCCTATCTAAATTCATGAGTTCTCTTATGACATTTGGGTTAAGCCTGAAATGGATTAATCTTTTTCTGATAAAGTTTCATAAGCTGTGATTTCTCTAGTGACCACATTTAATTAGATATTAAATAAAGTGCTTATCTTTATACCAACAGGTTTTATGACTGCATGTTTTTCCTGAGCTGCATTTCACAGATTAAGTAGCTAGCAAAGATATAAAAAATAAAATAAAATCAATTATTTAGTAAACCATAATACAATACCCTGACATTACAAATTAAGACATGCCTACTTTTTAAATGAAAAATAAATACTTAAGCTTCAGTTTAAAGAACCGAGATAGGGAAGATAAACTAAAAGTATACATTCTCATGAAAATAATCTTACTTTGTTTTCCAAGTTCTATTTCTCACCCCTCCCGGAAATTATCTATGCTTCTTATAAGTATAAAAATTTTATATAATCTTGTAAAACTAAAACATTTTGTGATAGATTGTGAAGACTTTAATTAAAAACCTGAGCCTTTTTTTTCTTTCTTCTTTTTAAAATATCATACATCAAGTAAGATCCTATGACTTCAACATGACATTCTGATTCAGCAACCCTCCCCCCTCCCAAATTTTGGAATGGAGGGGGGATACTCTGTTGCAGACCTGGTAAATGTCAAAACAGCAAAGATTCATCTGCTGCTTTATCGAAAGGCATGCCAAGGAGATTGATCTAGAAACTCCAAGTGACCTTTTGTCCTGAACAAAGCAGGAGAGTGTTTGAGTTGCTTTCAGGACCTAAGATCCAAAATGGAAGGAAGATCTACAATTGTCAGATTGTCTACAGGCATAACATGGTGAAAGGTTTGATTTTTTTCGGTTCTGTTCAGTTTCGCAAGAGCAAGGCAAATTTTTAGAAGAGACTCTTGCCCTCCAGAAATTTCTTTAGTTTCCTCCTATTTGAAATCAAAGGGTTTTTACTTTTCTGTGTTAATACGTCTTCCTTGCTTAGGTAGGCTTGCCTAGGAAGGAGTGGGCAGGGGTCACCTCTGGGGGAGAAACCACAATGGCTCACCTGGTTGTGTCAAGGATGGACTCACTTGGGGTTCATTTGAGATCCTGTTTTACGTTACTGGTCTGTACCACAGATGATTATCTCTGGGGGCCTTTGCAGTTATAAATAACCTCAACCTGTCTGTCTCCTCTTCCCAACTCCTTCCTTTTTATTTCCTCTGTCTAAACTGAGGCTGACCATAACAACACGTACTTTGATATCTGAAACTTGGTATCTGGAATCATCTTAGGTTCCTCTTCTGTGTCCTTCTCATTTCCATTCTGTGTAGATTGCTCTTCTTAACACTCCCTCTTATTCTTCCAAATCTTAGTGCTCCCTTACTGTTTAAATATTTCACTGACTGACTAGCTTTTCTAACTTGTGAATGTCCGTCCAGTTAATTTCTCTCTAATAACTCCCTGAGCAATATCTGATTAACCATCCTGAAGATCCTGTTTCACTTCCTTATTCCCCTACTCAAAAACTGGCAAGGTCCCTGTTCTCTGAAGGATATAGAACAAATATTGCATGGACAAATATTAGTTATTTAAAGATAGTTTGATTTCATCATTAATTTAAATTTTTTGGGGGGGGTAAAAAAACCATGTAGCATAAAATTTACAATCTTAACTTTCTAAGTGAAGACTTCAATTATATTAAGTATAAAGTATTCACATTGTGCATCAAAATTTCATAATTCTTGAGGGCTCCCTGTCCTCCCCCTCCCCCAGAGACTTATAAATCCCATTACATTTAATACATGATTGTAAGTATTATGTACTAAAGTGTTTAAAAGCTTCATACTGATCACTTAAAAGCACTATATGCAATTAAGTGGTCAATTGCCACTGGGATCTCCCTTGATTTCAGTTCTCACTGTGCTGTTCCTGGACATCTCCACCATGAGTGAGAACTGTGCCTCACTCCTGTGGGTAATATTTATTGAGTGGATATGTGGAGTGAAAAGACTATCACTAAAACATTGTTTCTCTTGACCACCCTTGCAAGAATACAAGCTAATCTTACGATGTTACAGAGATACATAATTCAGTTACCTCAGGAAAAAAATAGCTCATATTGTTAATACTGTCATAGTGGGTAAAATTAAAGAGATCACATAAAACCAGCAAATGATTTTTTCTAATATCTGTTATTGACATTACCTTTCATTTAAATTATGTGATTTTTTTTAACTCTCAAATGCCTTAGCAATAAGCGAAATGAAAAGGAATATCATAGTTTGAACTAATTTTCAACCTCCTTTTTCAAAGGATTGAAACATATAGTTTTTATTAAAATTAACAAATGAATCTCTCTGACTTCTTTCTGGACCTGAGCCTATCAGTCTTTTTGCCTCTTTTCCTTCCTCCCTTCTTCTCCTCCTTCTTCTCTGTTTCTCTCTCTCCCTCATTAATTTCAAACAAGACTAGCTGCAATACTTTAGTCCATTCTCACAATCACTCTGGCCTTCAGGTGTATTTAATTGCATCTTTTTCTGTTCTACATTATTATTTTTTTTACATTATGTGCCAATGACCAATATTAAAAAGAAAATATAGACATTGTCAGGCTGTTCTGGATAATGTAGAAGAGAACCTAGGACAGTATCAAAGAATGCTGTCTGTCCATAAAGCTGACTAATTAGTTTTGTACTTTAGACATTAAAATATTGGCATTTTGTGCTCTTTTGCCTTGTGTTTTCACAGAAGAACTGGGCATTGTGTGATTCCATGCACAGTCTCTGTGATTGCAATGTTTAGTTCCAACCCTCACATTCTTTGTAAACTGAGGAACTGTATTTATTTCTGCTTCCTGAATGTGTCCAAATGGATGTTTGTGCAGACACCCCATGCTTAAAATGACCAATGCTGCCCAGACTGACTTTTCTGAAAAGCAGGCTTCTCTAAAATTCTGTATTGGTTAAAGGAGGGCCTTCTTTCTTGTCTCTGAGCTCAACTTTGAAGTCATTCTTATTCACCATGCTTCTATCAACCCACTTCTAACCACACCTGTGTTTCATCACCACTTGGCTTCTTGCCATTAATCTCTTCCCAACTTTGTTTAGCTTCCATATCACTACTAGACATAGACAAAATAGTATTTTTGTATAGTAAAGAAAAGGAAAAATATTATTTGAATCCTGTTACATTGATGCTCCAATAGCTCTGTTTCTTCCTTTACTAGAGCAGCTCCCAGTAGAACAGGGTTCTGAATAACCCTGGTTTTGAAGGATGTTAGTAGTTCTTTGAAAAAGGTGTTCAGGTGAAACTGGTTTCTTTACTGCTGTAGTTCTCAGCACTTTTGGTACTAATTATGTTATGAATCTCTGAGAGGAGACTATAGGGTGCAGCATTTCCCAAATGTCCTTGACCCAAGATGGTTTTTTGCTGAGCAACCTATAGAATTAGTATTCTGGGAAGCATTTGCTAGAAAATACTAGCCTGTCAGATAAAAACCTAGAGCCTTGAGTCGATAGGCTTCAAAATTCCTACTTGTCCCTCTAGCTATAACCTCAGGACGCTGTGCTGGGTACACTCAGAACTTAACTGTTGTCCCTCTAATAACACATCACACACTTTCATGCCTCCATGCTTCTCCTGTGAATTTCGCCATCCCAGACATCTGAATACATTCACCCCAACCCAGACAAATGTCACCAAACCTCCTGTCATCTCCTCTGCAGAACCTATATTCTTCATGGACTATATTTCTTCTCTACCCACTCCCCAACTTATCTATTATCTATCCATCCATTCATCCTTCTGTACATCCAGCTATCCACTTATCCATCCATCCTTCCATTCCTCCTTCATCCATCCGTCCATCTTTTCATTACCTTCAAATAGCTGCCTCTTGTTTGTCTGTGAACTCCATGAGGGCTGGTACTCTCTCTTACTCATCTTTATATCTTTGGCACTGACTCAGTGCCTAGCATACAAGTGCTTCATGAATTAATGTTGAATTAAATGTAAGAAAACTTTAAGGAAATCACATAACAGCTCTTTTTATAAAAGGGTTCATAGCTTTTTTATGAGCATGAATTACTCCAGTCTGGAGACTGAGAAAATGTTACACTTTGTATCCTACATCCTGTCAGAATTCTGGCTGGACATGAAGTTCTTATACACCAGAGAGTACATTTTTAAAATGGCCGAGTATTGAATAGGTGAGCTCATGGGCAAAACCTATTATCTTTGAGGTAATAGATTATCAGTGGAAAAATATACTTACTCTAAAAATGAATAGGAATTTGAAATCTTATAATTTCATGAAGGAGACAAACCTAATTTCCTCAGATTCTGTCTATA
This sequence comes from Castor canadensis, assembly GCF_047511655.1. Classification (NCBI taxonomy): domain Eukaryota; kingdom Metazoa; phylum Chordata; class Mammalia; order Rodentia; family Castoridae; genus Castor; species Castor canadensis. Next base: position 85,820,888 of record NC_133397.1, on the reverse strand, counting down.
AAAAAGTTGTTTAAAACAAATGCCCGTAGTCAGGCATAAGCAAAATTCCAAGTAACTTTGCTTATTCCTGGTACAGTTGAGAATAAATTAAAATTAAATGAGCCCGGCACTGCCCTGGGTTCCCCGCTACATATCAGACTAACATTAATGAGTCTATGGGTGGATGTAAATGAACATTAGCCTAACACACCCGCTCTGAGTATGGCCCTCTATTTCTGGAATCATTGCAGGTGAGAGTGAAACCTAATGAGCTCTTCAGCTCACTTCAACAAACACAGTTTGCAGAGTGCTTTGTTGTGTTAGGTACAAATTCTCTAGGACTTTCACTTACAAATGAGGAATGCAGAGACTATGGATAACATCCTCTATGCTCCTTTCTTTTACTTTTAATGGGTAAAACATTAATGACTGCCTAGGATCAAGCTACCAGAAGAGAATTCAGCCTTTGCAACAATGTTAAAATAGATGAACAAACATAAAGGGAGAGGTCAGCTAGACCCTCCTCTTAGACTAAAGAAAGTCTTTTTATGCCTTTGACCTCTGGTTCATGCATTGATGGTCACCAATTGAGAAGTGCAGCTGTGAAGCTACTTAGAGCAAAGTGTGTGTTATTATGTTTGTAACGATCTGCCTTTTCGTTCACCAAAGACCTAACTGGGATAAAAGAATGTGTGGGACACATTGGCTGCTTTATCACCATCCTCCTCACCAAAAACCTTGACTTGTTTCCTACATTTACTTCTCCAGGTACTTTAATGCCTTAGGGGTTGCTCAACAGTGTAATTTGAATTTGGGAATGTCCAATTCCAAGTGAGAACTCTACCACTCAAACTACTAGTCTGCCTCACTGAATTACACGTGGATACATTGTGGTGGGACTGTTTTAAATCTGTGGTGGTTTGTTTGTTTTTTTTGGTAAATTTATTTTTAATTTTAATTGTACAAATTTATGGTGTATGCATCATAATTTAATACATAATGTATCTAGCATGTAATAATCAAATCAAGATAGTTAACATTTCTCTGTCAAACATATGCATAGTAATTGTACATGTTTTAAGTATTCAAATTGGTATGACAACTTGAGTAGGCATTATCTTGCATTTTTTAACCTTTGGATTAGCTTATTTATATCTATGGATTTCTGTATGGATAGCGTTGCATAGGTAAAACAATATAGTAAGTCCTTTTAAAAATGTATCTTGAACTGCATTATACTGAAAATTATGGGTTTAAAACTGTTCCCTTGCTTTAAATTATAATAGTGATAATGTAGTTCATAATAAAAAAATTACCCAACATTCACACCTTTGGGGAGGAAAATCAGCTTGAAGTGTTAGACAAGAGACTCTCCTACAACATTGTGCTAGTCCTAGTAATTTAAGCTTCGACATTTGACCAGTGTAGTAATTTAGAAAGAGAAACATATGACCTGATGCAAATTGTTAATTAGGACCCTGTTGCCACAGTGTCATGAAGATTTGTGAACACAAGATGGATTGTGTCACATGAAGAGGCTGAGTAAGCACTTAAGGTTGACACTGATGATCGTGAAATCCAGCCACAGGCCTTGACTATCTTTTCATTTATTTCTACTTCTTGTGGGAGTAATATATATACACATATACATGCATATATATGTATTTATATATGGACATATCTATATATGGGCATATGTTATATACATATATTGTATACGGTCCTCAATATACAACATGAAGAATTTCTACACACTGAACACACTTGTGCACCCATCACTCAGAATAAGAAATGAAGCATGACCACACTCTAGAAGCCCTTCTTAGCCCCTTTTTTGGTGAGCAACCACACCTATGCAAAGGTGGCCACTATCCTGACTTCTAACAGCAAAATTATTTGTGTCCAATTTTGCACTTCATATTATTAGCTTCTTTTGTTTTGCATTTCATTTGTGGGACTCATCCATGTGGCTGCATGAATTGTAGATAGCTCTTTTTCATAGCAGTGGAGTAGCCTTTCATTGATTTACCCATACCTATCACTTTTTATCGTAATTTTACCATTTCATTAATTTTATGTGTCTGATTTAACTTCACACTAATTTACCCTTACAAAGGTCAAATGTGATTCCTTTTACTGCATGTGCCATGCAGTTCTTTAAAACATGGGTAAATGAGGCAGCAATATATTAGCAAATTTTATGAGTAAAAGAAACGGGTAACACGTTTATGTTATTTGAAAGAGGTCATGTCCATGACAGTCCATCGCAATTCCAAATGTGTAAAAAGAAAGTGAATTTGGTAGAATGCCAAAATAAATTGAGTTGCAAGATGATGACAGAAATATAGTTGTGCTTAGAACTGGACTTCACCATATGGGATGATATTTTTAAGGGACTATTTTAAAGCACAAAAGGTAAATTTGGCTTGGTTACTCAGGATAAAATTTCCAGTACGTAAATGCCTCACATCTGTGTATTTGTTTTGCTGTGGACATAACCAGCAAGAGTTTAGTGATGAAATCTGTTCTTAATTACGAGAGCAGCTGTTGGAGTGGTAGCCATTTTTTTCCCTCCTGATGTGAAGTTTCCTGATTTACTCATTTTTGCCTGCATTTTTCAGGCTTGCTAGTGCAGAAACAGGCCCCTTTGTGAGAGGTTGCAATTTGTTTTCTGTCTGAGAGCCAGTGCAAATGGACTAAATCTACACAGCAGGGTGGTTTTATCTGTCCTCCTCACACCCTGCAAGCTGTCCTACCTCTGCATAGCACCAGAGACCTATAAAATCACCCAACAAATGAGAGGGCCGTTAAGTGTTCTGGCAAGAATCTGAGGCAGCCAGCCATTTCTGTGAATTAACTAGATCCTTCTGATGGCAGGTTGGGTTGGGGGGGGGAGTTGGTGGGGTGGGCAGAGTTGGACCGGAAAGAACTAGAATAGATGGTATTAATGTATTATTTTGTTTTTAGGTTTGTAGATTTATTAATATGCCTCTTTCCATTTCTTCTCAGTTATTTTTACATTCACAGAGCTAGCATATTTATGATCATGTAGATTATCCAAACAAAGCGATACACATTTAGATAATCCTTCAGGTTGGTTCTCAAGCAACCTTAATGTTCAGCCCAAGCCTCCACTAAAGGGCACTATGTTTATTTTGTATAGATATTTCATAGCATACTAAAATAAAGTTTTTGCATGAAACTAGAAATGGAAGCTGAGTAAGGATGATCTCTTTCATTATTAAAATTTTGTGCTCAAGACTGAATTTTAAAGCTTCATAGATTCCTTTCCTATAGAGAAGTCAATGAACTGTTTCATTGGAAGTGACTGATATTCATATATCAATCTTAGACACATTGTGCATTTGTTCACTCTCTGTTATTTCCACTCAAGACACTGACTGTAGCCTCAACACTTGAAGCTTGGCATTTTAAATATTAAAGACTACATATACTACATTGTAAAATTGTAAAAGACTGAAGCAAAGACATACAAAAAACCAAATCATCACCTTGTAATCTAGGAGGTAAATACTTTTATATATTATTTTATTTTGTGTAAAAGAGGGAAAAGCTTTCTCAGGCTTGAAAACCAGTGATTTCTCAACTTTTCAAAGTGAATTCATTCTAAAATGAGTGAAATGAAAACTAATGTCATTTGGATGAATTTTTATGCTCTGCTATACTTTTTGGAGCTATGTAGTAGTATTGTGGAACTCTACCTTCTGAAAACTGATTCTCTGGCAGCATTCTTCCTTTCTTTAATTAAACTCAGACCAATGTAGAACAATTATTTAAGTCAGTCTATGAAAGTTCTTTATGCAAAGAATTCAAGGAAAAGTAGGTTTTTCTCACCTGAATTTCCTAGATAATTACATTGTTTTGCCTCCTGGGCCTGTGGAGGTCAATAAAGGAAGACAGGTCCTGTTGCTGTTTAGGCTATTCCATCAAATGGTGATGAACAACTCGAAACCTTTGAAGGTCAAGTCTCTGCTTGGTTACCAGAGATTTTGTCAAGTATTTGATGCTGTTCCAGGATATATTTAATATATTATATTTACATATAATAATAATAGTAACCATACTAACAAAGATAAATAATAATTCCCAAGTATTCCATAAAAATGAATATCATCTTATCTGAAAGAAAAAATAGAGATGATCAAGATGTATGGGGATCCTCTTTTATGTAAATTATTGAAACGTTGCAAACCATTCAAAGCAGAATGGAGCAAATGGGAAAAATGCAAAGTAGGCTCCATTCAGCTCTGTGTTCTCTGCTACTGGAATGGTAGTCACTGGATGTTGACGGATGGCAGATATGGCTGTCCTCATCAAGGACAACTGAGTTAACCACACACTATGCCAGGATCTTGTGATTTAAGTAGAACTTAGATTTCATTGAATACATTTCTAATCTCTTATGGTTGAGTTCTGATCAATTGCATATACATGGGGCCGAGACTTTTGTCTGTAAACTATTTGCAGATTAGCTTAATGTATGCCTGAACATGTAAGTATGAGTACTCATATGTGGTGACAAAGATTATGTTCCATTATTCAGGGCGGTATATGGCAGTTGAAGGTGAGTGAATCTCAGAAAGCACAGAATGTTCTCAGTTTCCTCCACTGCTGAATCCTCCCCTATCCTTAATTTAAAAATGTTTTTCCTTGTCCATTCTGATTTCCCATATTATTTTCAGTCTGAGTTATATTTAAAGTTTTTTTTCCTTCAGATTTCTAGTAAATTCAATATTCTGGGTCCATAATGTGGGGGCAGTTGGAACATCAGAGCTGGAGAGTTCTTGGGAATATTTCTAGTAGTTAGCATCTCAGAATGAGACTCAGAAATTCAAGCAACCCAGGGAGAGTTTGTGGTTGCCTAGTCTGGATGGCATTTTTCTGTTATGTTTATGTTCCTCTGGTCTGGTCACCTTAGAACTTCAGACTGAATTCCAGAAGGTGGTAGTTGGTCCACACTGCCTTTGCTTGCATATGTGTGGCTGCCTGGGCTTGAGGAGGAGACTTGTGCAAAGACAACTTTGGAGTATTTCATATCCTGGCATCCTGAACAGCAGAAAAGCAATGGAAAATACTGGTATGTTCTGTCTGCCCATAGTGAACATTTGGAGGCTGTCTTTATTAAAAGAGTATAGATAGTTAAGAGTCAGTGGACAATTCAGAACATAAAACACATCTAACATTATAAATGGAGCAATTTCCAATGATACCTTAAAGTTCGTTTGAGAAATAACACAAGTAGAAATTCCTATTTGAATTTTTTAAACTTGGTCTCAAGCTAAAGTGGGAAAATTATTAGAGACTGTCTGTCAATATCCTTAAGGCATAAAGGATTCTTAACTATCAACTAGTAAAAAACTCCAGTGCTCTAAAAGATAAATAAACAAAGTTCTTGAGCAGATAATTCACAAAAGAAGATTCAGTTGTCAAAAAAAAATGCAAATGGACAAATGAAAGTAAAGACATGCAAATGAAAATCTCATTGTCATAACATGTTATGTATCAAATTGGTAAAATCAAAAAAACATGAAGGATTAAGAAGCAGGAGGTTCTTCTAAAAGTTTGAATTATTGTTAATTTTATGAAGAGCAGTTTGCAGTACAAGTGAAGAAGTTTAAAAGATTGTGAACAGGAGCATGTATTATGGTTTCATTTAACACTGGAAAAAATCTCTACAGCCTAAATGTCATAAGAAAACTTTCATGATAAGTTAACTGACAAATAAGTACATAAAACAGTATGTAGAGGATGATTCCAATTTTATAAATATAGTCTATTATCAGAAATTATCTTGATTGGTAAAATTATGGGTTATTAAATTTTTTAAATTCTTTTCCAGTTCTTCTGAAGAACTTGAATTATTTTTATCATCATAAACATCTCATATATTTAAAAAATAACTCTGTGACTTAAACATGCCTTAGATAAAGTATAAAAGCATGTTATGCCAAAGAGTATTTTGGTTAAATAAAATGTAGTGGCTGAAAGACATCATTTTAATAGAATTGATGTGGATAAAAGAAAATTGATACAGATTATAACTGTCCAGGGAACACTAAATAAGAAGAAAATACTTTGCCCTATGCTTAAGGCCAACAAACCTAGTATTAATGGAATCAGGACAAGAAAAGCAATTGCCACAAATCAAATTCTTTCCTGTGTTGTGTCTGTCTGTTATTCCTTCAAAATCTAAAAATTGGCACATATTGGGAAAGAGAAATCACTGCCTTTCTTCATGTCCTTCTAGTACAGTTGTTTTTGAGATGCACCCTGTCCCTAATTGCCACATTCATGCTAAAGTGTCATTGTATCTTCACTTAGAGGAAAGAAAACTTTGACTCATTGACAGTGTGTCTGAGATGACTTATCTTTTGTCTTCTATTCCAGCATCAGAGCCAAGTGTGCCAGACAGCCCTTGAATCTGAGATGTGATTGCTAAACAGCAGGGGAAAGGCAAGCAGCACAACATTTATTTCCATAAGCAATGCTACTACTAGGAATATGAAACTCAAACTCCTCTATTAACTTAAGTCAAGCAATAGCTGAGGTTGAATAGCTTGCCATAACAATAATGGCACTATAAACCCAAGGACATTGCCATGAGTTTTCACATTAAGAAAAATTGTCTGGTAACTTAAATTTAATTAAGGGCACACGATTATGCTAAGAAGTGTAGTTGAAAATCATGGATAGTGAGAAGTATAGACAATAAGAGACTAAAGCAGTGTTTGCTTGTCTACATTGTTGTGCTTTATGGAATTCAATTTCTTTGATACTATGTGTTCAAATAGTGGATTTGCAATGGGAAAGAAAATATTGAATATAGAGATAATAGAACTAGGAAGTGATTTTTTTAAGGTGAAAACTAGAATAAAGAAAGAAAAAGAAACTTAAAAAATGGGAGGGGTGTTAATTCTCTACTTAATAGGTGCTGAGTTGTCCATCCTCATGGCTTATTAGTCTCTTCCCTAAATCTAAATCATGAAGTCTCAGATCCCTAACCACTCTGGGCTTGTGTTCAGCCCTCTTACTCCTTTTCAAAAAAAGTACCTCTCCTAGGATACCTCTTACTTCTCAGACACTTGAAAAAAATGCAGTCTAATTCAGTATAAATAAATGTTGAATACCTACTGTGTACAACACATTGCCAAGTCTTTGGGAAATAGGAGGAAAACATCTTTCTAATTCTCATTTTTGAAGATACCAATGGGGAACACAAAGTGTCTGTTAAACAAATATGTACTATTTGTGCCCTAACAGATTCTTGACAGACTTAAGTCATATTACCTTGCTGCATTCATCTCTTCCAGTTGGAGAACCCTTACATAGATGGTTCTTACACCCCCCACCCCCATCCTTTATCATATTAGTTGCTGTTTCAGTCTGTTTGATCTGCTATAACAAAAGTATCACAAACTGGGTGGTGTACAAACAATAAATAGTTATTTCTCACAGCTTTGTAGCCTGGCAAGTCCAAGATCAATGTGCTAGCAGATTCAGTGTTTAGTGATGGCTTGTTCCTTAGAGACGGTACCCTCTTACTGTGTTCTTGTATGGTGGACCAGACAGGTAGCTGTCTGGAATCTCCTTTATCAGGGCTCTAGTCCATTCATGAGGGCTCCCCTTACAATCTAATTACTTCTCAAAGCCCCACTTCCCAATGCCATCATCTTGGGAGATTAGGTTTCAACATACGAATTTGAGGAAAGGGAAAAAATTCAGACTGAAGCAGTGTTCATCTCTTCTTTAAGCATACATATGATGCCTTGAATTTGTTCAGGGGAGGAATGATATCACCATTATCCTGATGAGTTCCAGCTTTTCTGTTTGTCTTATCAGCTGCTGGGCTTGTGTTCTTAAGAGAGAAATTGATAGTAACTTCCATTTTTGTGTAATACTTACAGATACTTGGAGTCTTATTAACCAATAAGTGAGTTGACATTGATAATATTATTAAAACCATATCATGAGCACTATCTAAGTTTTCTTTTCCCATAATGAACTACTATCATCTTTTTATTTCTGCTGGGATTTTAGCTTTACAGCAGGTACCTCTATACACATGTATGCTTATCCTAGTTAGATGTGTAGCTCCTATGAATCAGAGTTCTGTGAGCAGTCATAACTTATATATGCAGACGTAGTTTTCAGATTATCTTGTTTCTTAATAAAGGGGAAGTGACATTAATCAGAATTCTGCTCCTAGGCCCCAGAGGGGATGGACATAGTTGCTGCCCTGAAATGCACTGCCTAAGTGAATGTTTTCTGCTCTTGATCTGGGAATGGGAGTTTCACAGCTTTACTTCCAGAAGGACAGCTTGGGGATAGACTGATTGGAGGTGACCAGGTCTCCCTCTGGGAGGGGCTCTGTCAGGGGCTGAATGATCACTTGGGAGCTGTGGATAAGGAGTGTGCATTGAAGATAAGGGTTGACCAGATGTTTTCCAGGAACTCTGAACAACTCAGTGTCTCTGAGCCTGTGAGAACATGACTGGTGGGAGGCAGGCTTGTGTGAGAAGTTCACACAAGACTTCTCAGGCTAGTCTGAAGGTCTGAGTGATAGATATCACCATGATAAGCTGGGGCACAGTTGTCCAGCAAAAAGGAAGACAAAGACTGCTCTAATTGTTGTCTGTTTTGGAAGCAGAGCTGAGCTATTTCCTTTCCTTAAGAGCACAGAAAAGGATTGCTGCAAACAAAGTACTAATTTTTTTTAATTGTCATTCACATAATTTCTGCTACCACACACAAGACCTGCTTTTGTTTTTCTTGAAAATGTATGATCTCTGAGGGATTGGCAGAGGCTGAGGGTACAATTAGGGAGTGTAGCTTTCCCCACTAGAAACTCTTCCCAGCCTCAGACAAAAGCAGTAGTACTCTGGCAGAGAGGCTGGCTGAGGGTTGGGCTGGGAGATGTGTTGGTTGGCTGCCACCTCTCCTTGGAGAGATAATTCTCTAGATATCCTGAACTAGTGTTCTAACTCCTGACATGTTAGCCATGCCCTTAGATTTACAGGGCAGAAGGGGACTATCAGTAGTAAAATTTACCTCACTGACCTCAGACAAAACCATGTCCAAACCATCTCATTTCTTATGTCAATCTTGGCTTTTGTCTTGTTTTGTCTTATGTTTGAGTCTGAGGAGACACTATGTTGCTCAAGCTGGTCTTGAACTACTTGGACTCAAGTGATCCTCCCATTTCCATCTTCGACTTAGCTGTGAGTATAGCATATACTACTGTGCCTGGCTCCTATTTCTAAAAATCTCTTAAAAATATCCTTCAGTCATACACCTTCATATTATGAACTCATGTCAGAAAATTTAGCTTTAGACCATGGTCAGATTCTTCATACTTTAGTTCAAAGACCATTTCCTTTGGTTACCACCTTTTCTCTGAGAACCTTCATGTATTTGAAAGCCAGAATTAAATCAGCTTTCAATTTTCTCTTCTCCCAATGTAGAATTATTTCAGTTCTAGTCACCTGAATTCAGAAGGAAAAGCTTGCTAGCAAAATTCAAATCAAATCAATATGAGGCTTTTCTAGGGAAAAAATAGGAGAGGGAAGGAAACAAATAGAAGTGGTTCTACTGAAAACCACTAAATGAAGTTTAGCCTATCTGAAATGAAGTGAAAAGTTCTACATTAAGTTTTCATCACTGCAGAGTTGATCGATTACTGCCCATTCCCCGTCAGGTGAGAGCCAAAGCTTACTTTTCTTTGTGGGTCTTATGGATTTCCTATGTGAATTAAAAACAGTTAAGTGAGTTGAAGAGATGTAGGAGCTGTTGAGAGAAACCAGATTCTGGAGTAAGGATTCCTTAATTTTGCCTAAACCTCAGCTCTATCTGGAACGGACATTATTAAGCTTTTGGAAGAGTTATAGATCCATTTGAATATCTAATAAATGCTAAGACCCTTTTCCCTAGAAACATTTACATAGACCTGTAGGAGCTGTTCTATACCATTTCATTGAGTCCTCAGATTCTAGTCTCCAAGCCCCAAAGTAAAGATACATTTTAATCAGAGGTGAAAATGAATCACTTTGCATAAAACTTTAATTTGTGACCAGAAAGAAAAATGAAATTTTCTTCTTATAAAGGGTTAAAGTAAAACATATTCTTTACTGAAGTACAGTTCTTTGTGATTTAATTGGAAATTTAATTAAATTGGAAATGCTTTTTCATTTCTGAAGTATTCCCTCCAGAAATCTATAGTATCTAATAGAATTTACTTTTGAATAAGAGTTGATGTTAACCTCTCGCTTGTAGTACAGTGAGCTGTGTTGAAAACTCTGTGCAAGAACCAGGAAAATAGGTTTCAGCTTGTCGCTGGTTGGTTGGGTGAACCTAAGTGTGTCTGTTACCTTCCTGGGTCCTCTTTTTAGTAAACTGCTTTCAGAATTGATTTCCTAGTTTTTGGGAAACGTGTTTTAGTTTTCTATCTCTGGAAAGAAATTCCTTCCAGACTATCTTGAGATGTTCCTTGATGTTAGGTTTGTATACTCTAGTAGCATGGGATGGGGATGAGTGGAGGGAAGCATATGGATAGATGCTAGCAAATGGGCTGAGCCACAGTCGCTCATCAGAGCTCTTATGTCACTCATCCCATCTCAGCTACCAAACACTGTTGTGGCAACATAGAAATGCTTATGCCTCTTACCTCCTGCCCTCACATACACACTTTACCAGAACAGGATGTATGAAAATTTAGAATTTCTAATCAGATTCCTTCACTTAATTAGCTTAATTACTTCCACTTACTTAGCAAAATGCCATAGGAAACCACTTGATTTATTGCCAGTTAGCTTGCATATATATTTCTATGATCATGCATAGAAGGGTGGCTTCCATAAGTTTGAGGTCAGAAGACTTTCTTAGTACCATAATTAGTATTTCATAATCAGGTATATCCTAAATAAAATGGTTCTGTCCAAGTAATTGTACAATTTAGATAGATGGTTGAGTTTTCTCTGCTTAGCGTGATATTTTGGTATAGCTAATTCTACTCCATTTCATTGGAGTTAAAAATTAGAGGTCAGTGATTTGTTGGACCTGGGTGGCTCCCAGCTTCAAGTCAGCCATATATTTATTACTGTATAGCCTATTGGATGTCAAAAGACCCAAAGTGCCTTGGTAAAACACAAGGTAAGTTGGCTTTGGCCTCTAAGTAGGTTAATATGATGCTGTGAATGCATTCTAGTTCAGCAGTCTTCTGTGTTGGTCCACATAATCTTGGTTATTTCAAGTGGAAAAAATCTTACTATTTCTTTAGTGACTGAGCTCCAAACTTCAGTGAGTCTGTTATTAAGCACCAGTACCTTGGATTGCAACCTGATGATTTGTTTCTTCCTCATCACACACCATAGGGCTCCTCTTAATACGTTCCCCACACTACCATTTGCCCTGGTAGTTTGTTGTGTGTGATACAACTTGGAAAGACAATATGTCTGTATTCTGCATGGGTACCAAAGGGCAGGTTGGGGAAAAGGAATTCAAACAGATCTCATTAATTAGCCTTTCATTTCTGCAGTGTGATGACAAATGTTAGCTTTTGCATTTATTTCACACTCAACTGCTGAACTAAATCTCCATGCTTGGAAGAGAACCTTCACTGCCACAGGCATAATAGTGAAAAATTATTTCCATTTTTTCACTGGTCAGAGGACAAAAAGTTGTCAGATGGGGTAGAGACATTAGCACCCTGGTAGTAAAGGAGGGGGGGGCAATCTTTGAATTTTGGCAGTGATTACTCATGCTTTTAGTGCTGTGCCTTTCATCTCTGCAATTAGCTTCTTGTCTGCAAGTGTTTGGATACAGAATCTGTGATTGTTATGTGGTCAGTGTCAAAATCGCTCCACACTGCACTCACTTTTGTGCTTGAGTACACGTATTGATGAGCACACAGGTGTTAGATCAGATTGATTTCAATCCATTGTATGAAATCTTCAGGCACCAACTAATCCTTCTTTTTGCAAAGGCTTCTGAAGTCTAGGTAACAGAACAGTGAGGAATAATCAAGAGACTTTTAGTCAAATAGAATTATAAAGATTCACTTAATTTAATTTTTTTCCCATCACATTTCACTTAAAGGAAAAAAGAAAACAAGCTTTGGGTGAAAAAAAAGCTTGAGAGAAGATGTATGCACTTGACTTTACCTCCATTGTGTTAACATAATTTGTGTGCATATTCAACATCCAAAGTCCCTTATCCACCCTCAGCTCAGAAAGTCTCAGCTGAAATTGTTTCACTTTGGGAGTTATGTTAAAATGCATATTCCAAAGGCAGCTTCAGAAATAAGTGAGCATTTCTTCTGCTTAGGGCTTCTTCGGTGCTACAGGGTTCTTATTACTAAAACGGCTCATTAAGGCCTGTGTTGCAGAAGAGGAACACTACAGACACCTGTGCCCCAGAGCAGGCCACAACATGAGGCAGGCTTCCATGCCAGCAAACTAATTAAAACAGTAGCTTCAGGGACAGCGTGCACATAGAATACCTATACCAGTAGCTGTAATTTTCCTTAAACAGTCTTGTTTTGAAAACAAAGGCCAAAACCAAAAGATTCTACCCAGAAAGGGGAAAAACATTGAGAATTAGAATTAGGCAATTAGGGCTCATATGGCACAGTTTTATTTACCAAGTTGAAACAGTGAGAATTATTTTACTGTAACTGAATTTATAATTACAATTCCATGCTGCAGAGATTTGAGGGTATCAAGAAAAATTTCAGTTTCATGTGACTTTTCCTCCTATATGCATAAAATAGAATAAAATAGATCATCTGTCTTAGTTCTGAAACTAAGGGTAAAACGTATCCAAGAAGTATTGTGAATTGATGTAGTGGGAAGGCAGAAGCAGACAACTTGCTTATCTGCTCCTATAGTCCACCTTGCTTAAAACAATTTCAAAGGACTCTGAGGATCTGTGTTTTCTCTCTGCTGTAGTTTGGATCGTGAGTGCCTCCCAGGTGTCATGTGTTAAAAGGCTTGGTCTCCAAGAGCTGGCTAACACACCTTCCTTATATCAAGTCTTAACAAAGAACTATTTTTCTATAGATTGATAAAATACTTTTATGTGCATCTATGCCATGAAAACAAGACACGGGACCAGAGGTAGTGACTGGTAAGTGCTGCTAGAGAAAAAAGAAGAGCAACTTTATCTATAGTGAACACTAAGTGTAGAGAAGCTAAGTGTCATGTGAATCTAAGTGTTTTGTAAGTCATACTAGGTGAGTCAAAAAAAAAACTCAAATGTATCATGTGTTGTTTTAGAGTTCATTTCTAATCAGATCAAGAATGTCAAAAGAATACTATTTTGGTACATTGTCTGAAGGAGAATGCTAGAATGCTTGCACAGCCACCCAGGGTATTGAGACAGAGCTTTGCCATAATGGTGCCATGCTTAACAGGGGAGTAAAAAAGACATGCAGTATTTCCCTGGGTAGAAGTAGCTGCAGATCTAAAGCTGGAAGGTGACTTCTCCCTCCAGGGATTGAGGGATTTGGAACATATCCTTGCCTCTTTCCTGTTCTTTCATTGACTACCTAAAGTCCAGCCACCCTACAGTCATTTTTCATTCTCTTTAGTCTGTTATAAATTCCCTGCATCACTTAAAACCATCACAGTTATTCATTTGCAAGTTTATTGCCTGCCTCCTCTACAAATTTAGGACTGTGTCTATCTTATTTATTACCGTATCCCTGGCACCTAAAAGTTCCTGGCATATTGCAAAGGGCCAATAATCATGTGTCAAATGAATGAACTAATGAATTAAAATACCATCCATAATAGAAAACAAAGTAATATGATATTCCATGAAAATCTGGGCATGGTGTCACTTGTCTTTTTCTGAACTCCCTTATCTTGGTCCCAAACCCATGATTCCCATAAAATTGACCTTGTGTAGACCAGGCAGGGGAGGACATTGTCTAAGGCCTATCTGAATTAAGAGTTTAACCAACATTAGCAACATTGAATGTAAATAATTCTTTTGATGTTTCTGGGTAGATATTTTGTTCCCTGTATGACCTTGAGAGTCTGGGAGAAGACAGCCAAATCTCAAACCTAGAGAAACACTCCTCATGACTCCAACATTAGACCATCATTGACTCTAAGTGCCAGAAGGTGGGATGTATTCTGGTGGTGCCAGTATTATAGTATCCTGCTGTCAGTGCTCCAGTGGATTTATTGGTACCACTACCCACTGGGCAGATGGTCAGCAGTCCTGAGCTGGGAGATTTCTGTGCCACTGGGAAGGACAATGCCTTGATGAATCCAATCTAAGTATTGTACCTGTTGATGGGCTTAGGCTTCTGTTTTCTTTAAAACACACAAATGTGTCAGATTCTTTTGGTTTGCTGCTCATAGTTTAGAGGGTAGAAATCAATCCTCCATAAAGCTTCTGTAGCTGGGTCTCAGGATATGTTCCAGATCATTCATACTGAGCTGAAACCTCCGATAAATACATTGACTTTAGTTGTTTATTTTTTTATTTGGCCCTGCATCTGATTCCCCTGTGGGAGTTGGATGATGAGTTATTATTTAATTCACAGTGGCCTTCAGATTATATTTTATGGTCATATTATCCTGCTTAGAGTTCTTAGTACGTGATGGATCAAATACTACATGCTCAGTCAACAGTGAACTACACAGCATTAATTACACAAGGTAAGTTGAAGACATGTTTATAGAGGTCATATATGTATGTATGTATGTATTCAAGGAGCTTTCAGGAGAGAGATGACATTTATTTTTACAGTAGTGGGTTGTGGTTTTGGATTAGTTGGAGATAATTTTGGCTAGAAAGGAAAGGTTATATTGTAAAGAATTTGAAAGTTAACCAGAAAAGTTTGGATATTTTCCTGGGCCTAGTGAAAAACTTAATAAGTTTAGGAAATGGGAAGATAGGTGGTAGAAGTTCAGTTTTAAGAAGATCATTCTGAAGGTAGCAGAATGGACAGAGAAGGGAGAATGGAAAATGTCTGAGTTAGGAAACTTGCAAGAAGGAGCACTGGTGAATCTCCAGTGCTTCACCCATGAAGAAGAGTGTAGAAGACTGAACTAGAAAGAGAAGGATGGGCCTGTGAGACATCTCCAGAGAAAGGATAGGACCTGGAGGCTTGGCAGAAGTGAAGGGAGAACAAATCAGATTGGTCTGTGATCCTGTGACTTAGTCATAGAAAGAGCTATTTACAGTAATGGCAGTCTAGGAAAATGGATATGGCAACACTGTAATCATTCATAGCATTCTGTATATTTAAGAACTGTTTGATCATTCATTGTAACAGCCTTTTGGACCAGGCAGGAATGAATTTGACTCCCATAAATTTAGATGTTTAGAGTGTGCCACATAACATGTATGATTCATGAAAATACAGAAGCTGGGCTAATCATAGAAAATCCTAGTGGATTGCTGAGAAAGCATTCGGAGAAAGAAGGTAGGTATTTGTGGCTGGATGTATTGGTTCACATCTATAATCCCAACTATTCTAGAGGTAGAAATCAGGAAGATTGTGCTTGAGGCTAACCCAGGCCTTAATCTCAACCAATAACTGGGCAAGACCTCATCTCTGCTACTACCTGGGTGTGATGGTGTACATCTGTTATCCCAGCTATGTGAGAAGCATAAATAGGGGGATAGTGTTCTAGGCCTCCCAGACAAAAAGTGAGACCTTATACCAAAAATAACAAAAACAAAAAGACTGGGGATATGGCTGAGGAGGTAGAGCACCCACCTAACAACTATAGAGTCCACAGTTCAAACCCTAGCAACACACACACACACACACACACCCCACAGGCATTCAAGACAAAAGTTCTAGAAATGATCATTAAACCAATGAAACAGTCACTGAATCTCTTCAGAAAGGAGATTTAGAGAAAGTAGAGTAGGAAGGTAAGAACTGTGCCTTATTGGGAAACAGTGGCAGACCGAAGAGAGGGGTCCCAAGAACAGAAGATAAAGGATGGGCATTGACTTGGAAGTGAAAGAGGGAACATGTCAGGGAGCATGTAGGGCTGAACAATGCCAAATGCCTTAGGAGGCTGTGAGAAAGACTGTGCCTCCGCCCTCCTCGCCTGCCAAAGTCATTGTTGACTTTTGTGAGAGCAGTAAAAATAGGATGGGGTGGTTCATGCCTGTAATCCTTGCTACTCAAGAGACAGAGACAGAAGGATGGTGAATTCAAAGTCAGCTTAGGCAAAGTTAGTGAGAGACCTTTTCTCAAAAACCAAATACAAATAGAAGAGCTGAGAGTGTGGTTCAAGTGGTAGCGCACTTAAGCACAAGGACCCTGAGTTGAGCCCTCATTTATGCAAAAAAAAACAAAACAAAACTTAAAAATAAAATAAGTTTGGCAAGAACCTTAGCCAGGTAGTAAAAGATTTCAAAGTGAGTGGGTAGGTGGGTGAGTGATGATGTACTAGAGATTTTAATTATAAACTAAGGTTGGTAATGAAGAAAGGAAGGAGAGTAGGGGAGAGGAGCAGAGAGGATTGTGGAAAAGGAGGAGAGGGGAAGGATGAAGATGGTATGTAGAAAAACAGCAGGGTGAGTCAGTGAATTTTTCAAAGTGTGGAAGATCTGGGATCATTTGAGGAAGGGAAGGAAATATGGTCTGGGGAGAAAGTCAAGGTGACAGGAGAGAGAAAAGCAGTCTCTGGGTCACAGATGGAGGGTGACTAGAGAAGATGACGCCCTTCTTCCTTGGTCTGTAAGAGGACAGTCAGCACCAGTTTTTTGTGAGCCATAGAGTAAATACCCCAAAGAAAAACCAAAGAGCACATCTTTCCATGCCTGTGACTTTTGCTATTTTCTTCCCTTTGTCCTTTCTTGGAACATTTCTTTACCTCTCACAGCAGGAACACCATTTGAACAATTATGTAACGTTACGTTTCCTTGTGTGCAGCATCCAGGGAGTACCACAAAGAGAAGCTGTTGCAAAACTGAGGTAAAGAATACCTGAAAAATGTTTTGTGTTTCTTAAAGTTACATAAATGTGTGGTATTATCGTGATAATTCTATGTAAAATTTTGAAGGCCCTGATTATAAGAAAATAATAATAAATTATATCCAGACTTAGAAATATTAATTATTTGTATTGGTAGATATTTGTTGGTTTTAAAATCTATGTCTAGATGATCTGGTAGAAGTGGTGCCAATTTTCAGGTTAATAATTTTGCATTAATAAATAATAATGAAATAAGTTAGGCACAGACAGACAAATACTGCATGTGTGGAAACTAAAAAGTTCATCTCATAAGAGGTTTTAAGAATGGGGAACAAAGAGGCAGAGGAGGTTAAAATGGAAAAGGGAAGGCAGCAGGAAGAAAACAGTCCTCCTCCTAGCCAGAAGCCACTGTGGCTTCCCACAGGTATTTTATAACAAACCAGACTTACCTCCCTGTGCCTCATGTTTTAACTATGACTCGTATATGTTGACGATGTCGTTGCTTTGTGTTTGATGTTACTGTGTGCTAAATTATTTCAGGGCAATGGAAGTCATCTCAACTCCCCAAGTTGTACCAAAGTGAAAATGTCAACTAAATTATCTGTAATGAAATCATTTTCTTTTTTAATCATAGAGTAAAGTCAAAGTTGGGGGGTGGTGCTTTAATTGAAGGCAGTTGGGACACCCAGCCTGGGGTCAAATATCCTTTCATCTTGCATGATTGTGACAGAGAGTAGGTATTCTTAACTCTCAAATGCTTATGGTTTAGGGATGATTAAAATTGGGTTAGGGAATGGAGTAAACACATGGTTGAAAGAAAAGTAGAATATCACTTAAGGACAAAAACAGGTTTTAAAAAGTGATGGAAATGAAGCTAATTGCTTGTCAAGTCTGACATCTCTGAGATGCCCTAGCAGAAGGCCAGAGCACAGGATTGTAACACAAAAGTGGGCAGAAAGGAAGGGATAGTTCATTCTCACTGGGTAGGTCAGGAGAGGGACTTCTTGGCTTGTTGGGTCTTGAGAAGAAGATAAAGGTAATGACATTTAAGGTTAAGGGAATACAAGGCATAGGCAGTGAGTGTAAGTGCATGTTTCTCGGTTCAGGGATCACAGAATGATCTCTATGCCTGAGAAGATTTGAGACTAAATTCATTAAAAAATGAATGGTGACACTTCAAAGCAGAATGGTATGTTCCAAGCTATATTTAAATGGAGAGACTCTTGTGGCTGTGTGAGGGATAGATTGTATGATAAAACATGGAAGTCAAGGAACCAGGTAGGAAACCATTGCAATAGTCAAGACATACACTGGTGATAGCTTGAACTAAGGTAGTGACTTTGAGTCTTCTAGAGAGAAAGTGGAGGACGTGAGAGATAATTCAGAAGTAGACTACAAATAAATTGATAATTAGTTGAATGGTGCCAAAAATTAGTCTAGATTTCTATGCTGTTTACCTTGGGGATGGTGGTAGTTTATAAGCAGAAAGATACTGTCATTGCTGTGGAAAAGAGTGCTCTACTTTTTTTTTTTTTTTTTTGCCAATTTCCATTGTGTAAATACGCTAAAGCTATTTCAGCCTACCACCCAAGTGGTGTCACTGAATGTGGAGTTGGGAACAGCTGCACATAACCAGTTCACAAGCTTGTTTAAGCCAGTTCTAGCACCCCATGTATCCAGCAGGTTCTATAGAAGGATACCCAGTCCAATTTTGAATGGATGTTCAGTAGAACATCCATGCAGGAAGTCCAACAAGCATTAGAATCTTAGAGCTGGACCTTCAGAAGAAAGGGTAGGACTTCAAGGTGTGAGGATGGGACTCATCAGCATTAGAGTTGGGGGAAGGCAGGAGAGGGAAGGAAATCCGGAGAGCAAGTGTGGGAGATAGAATTATGGAAGTGAACTGAGATTGGAACTTTGGGGTTTGTGTATGTCGGAAGGTGAGATATGCTAAAAACTAAATAAAACGAAGTGAACAACTGGAGCAAAGAAAACATTGGGATGAGACTTGGAAGAAGGGTGACTCTCAGTGTCTAAGACAACAGACAATTCAAGAAACCCAATGAAGTCACCGAGAGTATAGGATATTTTGTCTTCCAGTTTATGAACATAAACATTTTAATCAGAGTTGGCTCAGCATGAATTAATTCTCATAAAGTTCCTGAGGGAACATCATTAAGCTAATTTAATTCCTTCCCATAATCAATTTTCCATAGAGTACTGTTAATCTGTTTCCAATTTTTTTTGCTATTTTCGTATTTATCTTAATGAAATTATTTAAGTCAAGATCAATTATTTCTATATAAATATCATAATAATCTTTGATTTATCAATAACCTTTAAAAATCTCTGTTGAATTTTATTGATTATAGATCCTCTGCTGTTCTTCACTTTTTTCAAGACAATCATGTTTGAGTTCTGGGTCATTTTTTGCCATTCTCATGTGTAACTCTTCGGGCACTATTTTATCTGTACAAATTTTAATCTGTGGGCATTATAGACATGTACATTTTACTTTGTCTTTAAATACAAAGCTGTTAAACCCATCTAAGTTAATTTTAAATCATTTGAGCATTTGGAAACTAGGCAGGAATCCTAACAGCACAAAATGAAAGTGGTTTGGAAAGGTCTTCTATTTATAAACTCAATATAAGCCTATTAATAAAAGTCCTAGTCAAGGTCTGCTGCTGCAAGAAAATTTCATTTTTTCTACTATAATAATTTTAAAATCTTGAATTTTCATAGTGCTTTCAAGTAAACAAAACACCCAATTATTTCATGTGATAGTGAAATAGTAACAAAAATCTCATCATATGGGAATTGTGTTAATAAAGTCACAGAACAAAGTACCATGGCTAATTTGGTGGTTTGGGCACAGCATGGCTAGTAGGTTTTAGAAACTCACACCAGCCTACCAGACAAGCAGAGGGAATGCGCGTGGTCACAGGAGTCCATCCAGCTCCTAGGAGGCCACTTGTGGTTGGTGTGGTTTCAGTGGTGAGCTTGCAACAGCTTTGGGCTCAGAGGACTACTTTTGCCACCAGACTCTTAAAAATGGACTCCCATAAACTAAACTAACCAGACTTCTATGTGAAAACAGAAGCAGAGAAAAGCCTAGGAAAGAATATAGGGCTGTGGTCTGGCCAGCTTAGAGGGAGAAAGCAAAGGCACACATGTATGCAACAATAACTTTCATGTCATTGTCCCAGTGCAAGATTTCCAACTATTATTTTTATTTATGTACTCTACATCCCAGAAGGGAGAGCAGGACTGGAGTATTTGAAGTCCTGTACTACAGTTCTGTGCTTCTGTTTTAATGTGCAAAGTCTTACTAACAACAACGTATTTGTAATAGATTTGGCTAAGGCTTCTTTCCTGGAAAGAGCTGTGATAATGCTGTGTGAGCTTTCTTTGTTATCTGTGATGGCATGGTTGTTTCAGCCACCCTTCTGAGCTACATGTTCTTTTTTTTAGGCACTTTCTTCCAGGTTACAGCGTAGTCTTCTATGTCTAGCAATCACAGTGATTTTTTTTAAAAATTCATTTTTATATTTCACATTCCACTCATTTTGTGTTGTTCCTAAGTTGAACTCTCAGAGAACAATCTCAAACCCTAGCCTTCTGGAGTCTTAAAAACTCCTCAATACCAACAACTGTGACATTTCGGTCTCTTAGAAGATCGTCTAAAAATTGATGGTTGAGTTGAATTGCGTTCAGCATCCACAGATGTTTTAACTTTTTGTTTTGACATCATTGTAACTCTGTTTTCAGCTGTAAGAAACAATACATAGAGATCCTATGTACCCTTTGCCTGTTTTCCTGTTATGCTAACATCTTAGGCAGTATCAAACCAGGATACGGACATTAACATAGTCAAGGTACTTCTGAGTTCCATCGCCATGGAGATCCATTGTGTAGCCCTTGCATCCCAGGAATAAATCCCCTCTGCTCATGGTGCATAATTCTTTTTATACACTGCTGATTTGATTTGCTGATATTTTCTGGATGGTTTTTGCATCCAAAGATGCATATAAGAGACTTTTCCTCTTTTCTAACACAAGTATTTAGTATATTAACTTCCCTTTCAGCGTTGCTTTAGTTTCATGCTTCATATTTTATATTTTTATATCCATTGAATTCTATGGATATTTGAAATTTTCTTTTGAGATTACGTCTTTAAATATTTTTCTTGAAGTATTTAGAAGTATGTTGCTTAATTTCCAAGTGTCTGGAGATTGACCTGTTGACTGTTTCTAGTTTGAGTCCATGATGGTCTAGAGAACATGCTCTGTATGATTTTAATTCGATTAAATTTGTAGATGTTTGTGTTGGGGCAGAGGACATGTTCTATCTTAGTGAATGTTTAATGGATACTTAAAAATGTGTATTTTTCTGTTGTTAAGTAGAATTTTTCTATGTTAACTAAATCTTGTTGGTTGATTGTGTTCATTTTTTCTGTGTCTTTACAGATTTTCTGTTTCACAGTTCTAACTATTGTTGAAAATGGAAAGTTTCTGTCCCCTGATATTATTATGGACTTGTCCATTTCTCCTTTCAGCGCTCTCAGATTTTGCTTCATGCATTTTGAGGCTCTGTTGTTTGATGCATATATTTCTAGGATTGTTATCCCATCCAGTGGATTGATTGTTTTATAATTATGCAGTATCCCTCATTGTCTCTGGTATTTTTCTTTGCTCTTAAGTTTAAATTATCATGAATGTAGACACCTCTGCCTTTTAAAAACTGATGTCGCATGGAATATATTTTTATATAGTGCTGGTATATGTGAAGTCTGTTTCTTATAGATAATATATTGGGTCATGTTACTTTATTCACAGTGACAATTTCTTGCCCCTTATTTTGGCTTATTTAGGCATTTACATTTAAGGTAACTACTAATATGCTTAGGTTTAAGTCTTTGATTATATTATTTGTTTCCTGAAAGTTTCCTATTCCTCTGTTTCTCTTTTTTTCTATAAGTTGCTTGGATCTTTTTTTAATGATTTATTTAGAGTAGATTTTTTAAAAGTATACATCTTTGCATGTGTTTTTAGTGTCATCTCTTTGTAGTATAATACACATATATCACAGTCAACCATTGTCAAAATTTTACTACTGTCAGTAAAACATAGAGCCTTACTGCCATTTGAGTGTCTTTACCCTTTCTTCTCTTTAAAAGTAGTCTCAAGTATTTGGTCTCTGTACATTGTGTACCACATAGATAGTGAAATAATTTCTATATCAGCCATCAGTTTAACTATTCTGATGTTCTTTTCTTTCCTGGAGTTGCAAATTGTTGTTGCCTTTTGTGTTCAGAGAACATTCTTTAAGGGCAGGTTTGCTAGCATAATTTCTCTTTTCCATCACTTGAGAATGTCTTTGTTTCCCCCTTCATTTCTAAAAATATTTTCACCAAATATAGACTTCACAATTGATAGTTCTTGCAGCATGTGAAACGCATGGTGCCCCCTCTTCCCAGTGCGATGTTCCAGATGAGAGAGATCTTCTTCTGTTAGAATTGTCACTCTCCTGGAAGTCATATACTTTTCCCCTTGAGCTACTTTCAAAGTTTCTTAGTGTTCAGAAGTTTAATTATGATGTGTCTTGATGTGGATTTCTTTAGCTTTATCTTATTTGGGATTCACTTAGTTTCTTCAACCTAAGGGTTGTCTTTTACCATTATTACTATTACTTTTTTGAATAGTCTTTTATCAGTGTTTTCCATTTCTGGTACTGTGATTTAAAAAAAATAGACCTTTTGTATATTGTCTCACAAGTCTCCAAGGCTGTGCTCATTTTGTTTTCAGTCTCTTTTCTCTCTGTTGTTCAGTGAATTCTGTTGATATGCCTTTATGCTCTCAGGTTCTGTCCTCTGTTATCCCAATTTTTATTACTGATCCTATCCAATAAGCTTTTATTTCTGTTATAGTAATTTTTAATTCACAACTTCAGTTTTGTTCACTTTTAGGGCTTCTTATTTTTTGTGGAGATTTTCTGTTTATCATTTGTTTCAAGAGATTTTTATCACTCATTGTTGAAGTATTTTTATCATGACAGTTTTAATGTCCTGGTCTGATAATTTCAACATCTGATCACTTCAGTGTTGGCATCAGTTCATTATTGCTCAAGTTTTATTGTTCTGGGTATAATGGGAGATTTTTTTGTTGTATCTTTTCATTTGGCTGTTATACTTATGGTTTCCCTTTTTAGTGTTCTTTTAGTCTGCTTTGTTTATCTCATGCTGTTGTTTGCAGGGGAGAAAGTGGTTCCATAAGCTGCTTAAAAGAGGGAGTGTCCAGCCTGTTGGAGGATATAGATGGAGATTGCCTCCTGGGTTGAGTGCTTATTGTGGTGGGATTCCCCTTTCTGGTGTGCCCAACTGCCATGTTGTATCTAAGCCCTGGTAGGAAGAGCGAGCCCTTCCCAGGCTAAGTGCCTGTGGCATGTTCCCTTGTGTGACAGCTCCAAGTTGGGAGCACAATCTCAGGCCTACACCTGTAGGAGAACGCCCCTTCTGGCCAGTTTTTGTCAGTGGGATGATTGTTCCATCCCTGTTGCCAGGTCTGCCTCACCTCATGTTGAGCTGGAACTTTCTCAAATTGCAGAAGGAATAACCCTACCTGGGCTGAGACCCGTGCTATAGTTTGTGGGTTGGGAAATGCCAGGTCTCAGTTGCCTCGTTCTATTGGCTGGGCAGTCATAGGCCCTCTAATATTAGGGTTGTATTATTTATTTTTATTTATTTTTATTTTTAATATTTATTTTATTATTTATTAGGGTAAATTAGCCAATTTACCTTGCTCTTTCCATCTTTCACACTCATCCTTTAATTGCCCCTTAAATTATTTCCAGGGCATATAATTGTGCTTAACAGGGAGGACCAGGGATAAATGAGTCTCCACCATTTTGTTTGGGCCACTTATTTACAGGTCAGTATGAAAATATTTTTGAGTCCTAGTTTGTATGCATGTGTAGAAAACACAGAGCCATATAATCCTACAAAATCTTTGCACATCAAATGGACTGGCCAGTTGGAAACAAAGAGACAAAAAAAGTGTGCAAAAGTGAGCTGGGCATGGTGTTAAACCACTTGTGAGGTAGTCAGGAGCATCCCGAGTTTGAGGCCAGCCTGGGCAAAAAAGTTAGTGATACTGTAGCTTGAAAACAAGATAAAAACAAAAAGGGACTGGAGGTGTTACTCAAAAGGTAGAGCACTTGCCCAGCATGCATGAGGCTCTGAGTTTCCCCAGTAGCACAAGGGAAAAAGAAAAAGAAAGGAGAAAGAAAATGGCAAAAGTGAAACCATAGATGTCTCTAGGCAAAGTGTGAATACCAAGTGAGTGATATGAGCAAGAAATACTAGGGCTCAGAGGGAAGAAAGATCAATACATCTCCCAGCCTGAATCAAACAATTAATAACCATAGGTTTTCAGTAATTATGACACCCATAGTATGTGATCGTCAGATGAAAGGGGCCTGTAACTGATGGAATAGAATAGAAAGTAACATCTCAGAACAAGACACCTTCCTCCAAGTCATCTAGGACTTGCTTTCCCATAGACAAAGGGGGTGAGAAATGCAGTAGGAGATTCCTCTGGGACATGGGCAATGGGGGAAAACTTGGGGAGAATGGCTTTCAAAATGTCCACACATGGTGACTGAAACCCCATGGGCAATGACTAAAAAACTAAACAGGTATCTGGCTGGCTCGGTGTGATTCCAGTTTAGAGCACAGGTAGCAAGCCTGCCATGTTGAAGGGCATTGGTTGTGGAGAAGCTAGAAGCACAGGACTTTCTGAAAGTAGGTCACAGGTTTGGCAACTACATCAAGAAGCCAGAAGGAAGCTACATAGCATGATAGTGACTGGCAGAGGCAGTGCCAGATCCTGATTGACATCTTGGACGTGGAAGTGGCCTTCCTCTTTGATGTAGGTTACTGTGGCTTCTGGTGCACTCTGAAAGCAGCTGCTGCCCCTTCCCCAAGTACCCTGAGCCCCTGACTCTTGGGAGGGTCTCTATATGAGAGAAAGGAGAGGGAGGCCAAGATAAAAGATGAGAACACATAGATGGCAAACTTGACTTTTAATAAAAGGTCATATGTAGTATGAAGCACGGCATTTGATAGAGGGAAAAGCATTTGGGGTTATTGTAAGGATACCAGAATGTGGCACATTTTTGACAAAATGTAGTGATCTAGCAGAATGTCTCTGAGTCAGACCATATGGTGCTAGTGGTTTTCTCAGTAAACATAAAAAATAATTATAAATGGTGATATTATATGAAATATCAGAAAGACTACTTTCCTTTTAACAGTTAACAATGTGTGAAGTTATATAAGATCAGAAACTTCTAGTTGAGTCTACAAATCACAGTAGAAGCCAACCTATTTTATTATTATTTAAATATTAAACATTTTAAGATGAGTACGGGAGGGGGCATTTGCTCAGATGTTACCTCTACTGACTATCAAAGAAAGAAAAAGGTTTGTGTGTTTTTTAAGCATACATTTTCCAAATTCATTTCTGTAAAATCTTTCTTATTCTATATCAGTATTACCATGGATAATCTCAGACAGCAGATAAATAAGCAAACAAAAGACATTATTTTGCATAACTTAAGTTATGCAAGACAGTATTTATTGATCACATGCTCTGTGCCAGCTACTGTTTTATAGACACTGGGAATGTCAGAGTGAATAAACCCACATCCAGCCCATCCTGGGCTATTCTGTGTAGGAAACTGTTGAAGTACCTGAAGTCTTTTGTTTGTGTGTGCATGTGTTTGGGTGTGGTAGCAACCAGTATCAAGTGGAAGCTAATATGGACTTAAAAATGGGGAACACATTGTGAATATGCATTCAACAAGAGTGGACTGTGTTACAAACAGAAAGGGGAGGAATAGGTGACTTATTTTTAGGGTAACAAAGCTAATAACCTCACATGTATTTATGCTATAATTTTTTATATAAATTCATTCTTTTCCATTCAGTTCAACAGTCTTACTGAGTGCTTGCAGTGCACTGGGATAAGAAGTATTACTTGAAAGGGAAGGATTCAGAGGAAGATTTTTTTTTCTTTGCTTCATTTTCCTAACTATAAAACAAGAACTTTCTATTAATGTGTTAAGAATTGTTTTCAAATACAAATATGCCTTGGGAATATGTCTTAGACATGCTTATCTTTCATTACTTTCCTTGTTATATCCTATTTTCCAGATAAAATTAGACTGTTCTTGGTGTTTTCTCCAACCCCATACATTTTATTTTCTATTTCCAACTCTTTGTCCTCCTCTTGATAAGGAATACCTTACCTTATTCTAGAAATCAAAATTCTATCCATCCCTCAAAAATGTTCCCTGGTGAAATGTGGTCTTCTCTGCCCATAAATATCCGCAGCGCTGTGTGCTTCCTCAGGGCTGTGTGCTTCCTCAGGCCTGCTTGCTGTTCCTTACTTGTTTATTTTTAAGCCTTCCCCTCCTCTCATTATGGAGTCCCTAAGGACAGGGACTGTTTCTTATCCGTCTCTGTATATGCCTTCAGGCTACCCGCCACAGGGTTGTCCACATGGAAGTTGCTTAGTAAATATTTTTGAATGGAATTGTGTCAGGGACCTTTATAGATCTTTAGGGTAACTATTCAATTCTACCAAATTTTCCAGGCTATTCATCTGCCTATCCTAAGACTGACAACATTTCAGAAGCCTTTGTCTTTCTGTTTGCTCATGTTTGAGTACTGTCTTTCTTGAACTTAATATAGCATTTTTGCTGGAACAGAACAACCATTGTCCTCATTCTGGGCAAAAAAAAAAAAAAAAAAAAAGACACACCAGTCTAAGAGCCTTCTGGTTTTAATTGTTGTGGCAGAATCAAGTCAGCCAGGAATCCTTTGAGCACCTGAAAAATGTGAGTCATCCTATTCAGCCTGATTGCCAAGATGGCGCAGTGCCTGAAGTGACTCTGCCAGCCTTCTAGCCTGCATTAGAAGTCCTAAGGGCCTTGCAGTGACCACCTACCTGCCTTGCTTCAGATGCTGGGGAAGTGCTAGGTAGAATAGGAACAACTTGTTGTTGCTACATGTTGGGTAGATGTTCCTCAGAAAAATATTTTTGTGCTAACTTTCTGCAAGTCTTCATAGCCTGGAGGTTGGCTTTTTGATTGTCTAGTCCATACTGCTTTAGCTGAAAGATCTTTCTAACCTGGAAGATTACTTGGTCCTAATCTTTGGAGCCAGTGACTTGTGAATTGTCTAAGGGGAGAACAACCAGAAAGTTGATGTTTCCATTATGCACTGCATCTTGTCCATCTGTAAAGGAATACACCAGCTCATTCTCTTTCTCCTTTCCCCTACCTGATCCCATGAACATACAGAAGAGTGAATTTTCTAATTTGGCAGTTTATGGAGGTGAATTTATGTGAAATATCATGCTGAACAACTGTCTTTTTATTTTCATCTGGCTTTCCATGCCACACTAAGGTATTAAGTCTTTCTTTTTGGTAAAGGAGGAATACATTATTTAAAAATAACAGGAAAGTGCCCTCATATTTTGGAAGTCTGTGTGAACTAAAGTATCTTAATGGTGTCTACTTAATGATGCAAAGGTGCACGAGTGTGTGCCCACAAGCACACCTGCACGTGCATGCACACACACACACACACACACACACACCCTGTGATTGTGAGGGTGCAGTTCATGCATGCAGTACAGGCCCCTTTTCAGATTCTGCAGGCAAGGGTGTTCATGTTATCTCTTACCTCCAGACTCTCACATGGAACCTGGGTATTTATTGATCACTACTCTCACCTGTTTCTGCTGACTCCTCTATAAATTGTGATTTTTGTGGGTAGGTGCTTATACTGTTTTGTTGACCTCTTTTACATTGTATTGTGATTCTTGTGTCATAAAACTCAGATTTCCTCTACAGTCATAGGTAACAGTGGTGAATTATCATACAATATCTGTGAATTCCTTATTTCCAATTCCATCTCCTATTCCTGTCTCAGAAACTCCTTGCCAAGATTGCCTATCACTGCCTGGCAGGTGTGACACATTGCTTCTTGCTCAATGGCACTGAAATGAGCTGCCAGGAATAGAGATAGATGAGGTGCACATGGCTCTGGAATTTCCATAGTGCCCTAATGTTGACTTGTCAGAAATGGCATATTTAAGAAACGTTGCCAAATCATTTGCATTTCTTTTAATGTAAAAGCTAAGGTTTTTTCAGGTGAGGTACAACTTTTACAATTCAAAATCAGGTCCTTCAACCACAGTTGGCTTTTAAAAAGTAGGTGGTAGGTTCTGTTAGCATATGCTATATTATGCTGTAGTGACAAACAGCACCAAGTTTAGTGGGTTTTGCTATTAGGGTTTGCATTACATGTCTGTCACAGCTCCATTTCAGCTCTGCTTTGGGATGTATTCATTCCAGGACTCATTTTCTTCCCATATCAATAAAAGATGGCCCTGATGCTCACTGTGTCTCCTTGTTTTCATCCTTTCCAGTCTTTCATTCTTCAGTTCTTCTCTAAGTGACACACATCAATTGATTTTTTTTCTGTAATTTAATGTTCCTATAGTATTGTCTTCACTTACACTGAAGGTGTCTTTGAACTAAAAAACAATATACTTTTAAAGGTGTCTTTTACAGAGTCAATGAGGAGGAAAAATGAAGTACAATTGGATTTTCAAAGGCCCTTCTGTGAACGTGCACATCACACAGCACAATTATCAAATTTATTGCTTATTTTTTGCCCATTGCTATTTCTGTACACTGTTATTTTGCCTAAAGCTTTCTTCATTTTCCAGTGGCTAAAAAAATTAGCCAATTCAAAATTATTTGATATCTTAGCCTTCCATATCCCTAGCAACAGTGTAGAGAAGTTTGTGTTTACAACTGCCTATATGTGGAGCTTTCTCTGGATTCTGAATGTGCTATAAAAAGGCAAAAGGAGCGATTTTTATACCCTTTTAAAAACTTAATGCCTCCCATAGGGTCACTGTAATGATTTTATGGAATGGTCCTGCTTCCTTAAATGGTAAAGAAATAAACTGGTATAAAAATTTTGGCAGGATGATTATTAGTAAAAATATATTCTGCAAAATGTTATTTTTGCATTAAAATTAATTTTTCTCCTTACCATTAAACTGAACTAAGACATGGAGATAGGAGATTTAGATATTTCTAACTACAGAAGAAGTTAGTCCTGAGGCAACTAGAAATATGACAAATATAGCAGAGTCCTAAGAGTGTCAAAATTCATTTTTTGTTGTTTATAAAACACATATTTGAGTTTGTGGCAGTGCTTCCTATTAAGATGTTAAACAATCATAAGAATTTTTTGGAGGCAATTCTTAGTCAAAATATCTTGACTTCACAGTAGTAAAGCGTCACAGAAGAAACTTAACAGTTTTCTATAAATTTAATTGCTGCCTTGGAATAATTATGTCTAGAGGATGGAATACTGTATATATTTTATTATCCATCAGTTTCTTTTTAATAGGAGTACTGTGCTTTGTACAAGTCAATTATTTTTGATAGTTTCTGTAATTAATGTTTAATTATATTTTATTACCCTCATTTTACTGCATCACCTTGGTGATAATTGAAGCATTTCTAAACACTGTACTTCCATACAATGTTATGTATGTTATACTGTTACCTTGTTAACATTCCATGAAGTTTCAGAATTTGTGTATTTCAGTCACCATTTGTTGGACAAATATATAAAATCCATCTTCTCTGTACTTGTCAGTGAGAGGAGCCCTGAAATGTGACTAAAGATAGAAAAATGCAAGCAATGCCATCTATGTATAGTTTATCAGAACGACAAATTTTTGGTTAAATGGATTTGTTTTGTAGCACAGCTTTTTAATTCCACTGCATTTATATAATGCTAATTTTTTTAAGTTATTGCTGACCCTCTGTCTCTAGGACTTATTCTTTTGAGGCTTTTGGTTCATTGGTGTCCAGTAGTCATAAAGAGTCCATATTACTCCTTTCACACTTGTTCATAAAAGGTTCCTGGAATTAGCATACAAGGCAAGTGGACTGTGACCTTGGCCAAGCAATCAAACCTACAATGTAGGCTTTTTGTATGTAGTTATCATGTGTTACACCTTCTAAATTAACTCACTTGGTTTGTTGAGAGTTTGATCTCTCCTGCTGTGGACTGTTACTAAGAGAACATTCCTGGGGGACATCGAGGGTCATGGAGTGGATGCCATGGAGAAGGAAGGTGGCTCCTCACTTGGGTTCTTTCTGTACCAAGTTCTCACTCTCTATATAATGCTTATAGTCCACTGTGTGGGCTGATGTATGCGTCCTGCAATTCTTGCCATTCTTCATGTTGTCTTTCATTTTGACATAATTTTCCTACTGTAT
Source organism: Castor canadensis (assembly GCF_047511655.1). Classification (NCBI taxonomy): domain Eukaryota; kingdom Metazoa; phylum Chordata; class Mammalia; order Rodentia; family Castoridae; genus Castor; species Castor canadensis. The sequence goes on along the minus strand of NC_133397.1, from coordinate 85,790,566 downwards.
TTATATTTCTCTTCCTCCTCTATATAACACACAGCCCCAGAAAAGGTATCACAATATACCTTTCTTGGTCACTTCAGTACAAGATGGAATAATAAATTTTGAAGAATTTTAGAATTTATAGCTATTAGTAATCCTCAATCTTTCAAGTCTTATAGTTTGGACATAAAAGGATTTTAAATTAATTAGAGAGCATTTTCATTTAAATGGTGTAAATATCTTTTAGATATTTGCAAGTTGAATTGATGGTCATTGAAGGGAAGAAGAGAAATGATCATTTGCAACAGCTATGTGACCCTGTCCTAGACACATTCTCAAATAGTGTTATTCCAGAGATGCTGGGAATTAGGGAGAATTGTCTTTACTTTTATAGGGGCAGAAACTTTGAAGATATTAGGTCACACTGCCAGGTGGCACAGGTAGTACTGAAAGTTTGTCCCAGGTCCCCAGTCCTCAAATCACACAGCTTGTGAATATGAAGGTGCCTTTGCAGCCCCTCAGATTCTGGGGCCAGAGCACACATTTCCTCTCCAGATCCCAGGGCTCTGGCATGGGACCTGCTGTTTACTGAACACCAGTTGCTGTCTGAAGTTCCCAGTAAGGACTAATGCTTACTTGGTGAAGCGCCTGACATACATTGTCTTAGTTCATCATCCTACTGACTTTGCAGTAAGTGCAACTCCAAGACCACCCCCACTTTACAGCTAAGGAGACTGAAGCATAAGATGTTTTAACAGCCTTTACTGAAGTCACACAGTAAGTTAAGAGAGGCAGGATTTGCACCCATACACATTGTACTCAACACACATTCCTAAGCACTAGCACCTTGGTCCCTGGGCTACATGCGATGTCTTTTGAACAAAGAGCCAAACGGCATGGTAAAGGAGAATGTGTCAGATGGAGGACTTCTGCAGACTCTTTTCTATTATAAATGACATTGTACACATGAGTTTTTAAATATTACTTAGCTATATTCTTAATAAATCTTAGAAATAATATTACACAAGACAGGAAAATTATGGAAGCAGAAAAAAACAAGATACAGCAGGACAGGTCAAGGTAAGGTATTTTCATGGTGGGAGTGACAAGGCTGGGAGAACCAATTGGGAATTTAGGAGCATAGGACATTGCTGATGTGGAGGAAGGAGACTGAACCTGTACTTCCCACTCTGTAAACAAGGCAGCTTAGTACTTCATTCTGTGTCCTCCAAACATATCCTTGGGGAATTATACAGATCTAGGGTTGCAGAGGAAATCAAAAGTGACCGTAATATAACAGTATTTCCTAAAAATGACTATTGTTAGTCTCTACTCAAAACCCCTCCTTTTCTAACCTGAATCTTTTGTATCTGAATTTCACTAATGAACTGTTGTAAATTTCTTACAGTAAATTGCAAGTACAGTGCAACAGAGAAAGAGGAAGTGAGGTCCTACACTTTATGGGGCTTTCATGATGTCAATGAATATGAGGTTGGAAAGCTGCTCAATCAGGCAGAGACATTGGCAAATGAGCATTTGGCATAGTTGGACAGTTGACTCTTTAAAGGGAAAACCCAGCAGCATGAGGGCATAGTAGGCACTTTAAAAAAAGAGAAAAAAACTGTTGGAAGAATCACAGGAGCCCACAATCATTTGGGCGAAAATAATCTTTATGGATCAAAAATCAGAAAGATACTCTCAAGGGCAGTCATGCAATTTTTGTCAGAAAAATTACCTTGAAAATAATTATGACTTGACTCATTCTTTAAGAATGAGTACATAATTGCAATTAGACCATAAAAATGTTAAGCTATAAAGTAAGTAATTTTTCTTAGGTTTTTGACTTAAGCATATTTCACTATTTAGTCTCAAACTTTGACCTCCATTTTCAGTAGATCCCATTCATTCACTCAGCCTCTTTACACACATGCATCTGTATGCACATGAAGTCATAACTTCTTGAGCATTGCTTTTCAATCTATAAATTGAATTTTATTTGCCACTGATAATGTGTTTTAAATTTCTCAAGAGTTTACCACATTACCAGCAGAGCAAGAAATATATAACTCATATGCAGCTTTGAACCAACATATCACTATGTGAGTCTTGATCCTGTTGTAATTATACACAATAGAAATACTTGCCAACTTTTTGGGTAAAATATCTATGAATTGGAATGGTTAATTAAATCTATCCCTCGTCTTGAGATTCTAAGATAAAAGGTTTCATGGATAGGACAATTTATTGAAAATTGACAAATGCCACTAAGTTCTTATTCATTGTTCTTAATAGTAGTGAGTTACTGTGATCATTCATTCAAAGAACAAACATTTAATTGTCTCCCACGCCCAGGCTCCAGTACAGAATACAGTGACTTTATATCATTTTACCAAAGAACATTCAGCTCCAGCACATGTATATTCTCATTCTTCCTCTTCTGGAATTTGTACCATATTCTCCCAGCACCCACTCTTCTCCAACTTGTTTTCTTCTTATTTTTTCACAGGTTAAAAAGAAGTCTAAAACATAAGAGCCAATTCACACATATATTTGTCTTACGAAGGAGTAAAGAAATAATCCACTTAATCTTACTGTTTTGTTGCATTCAGAGTTTCTTTATGACTGATCATGTAATTGTTTGTCCAAGCTGAATTGATGCACTTGCATATATAATTAAGATTTAGCTGAAATCACCTTGTTAGTAATGTGTTGTTGTCTGTCTCTTGTAAGTCAAATTGCTGATGTGAGAGGGTTGACTTTTTAGAACTTCTTTGTAGTGGCTAGGGAAAATACAAGAGAGGGAATTCTTGAGCACCTGGGGAAGAGTACAAAATATCCATGTGTGGTTATTGTGTGATGGTATGGAAAGACATTTTGTTCCATTATTTCATGTTTGGAACATTATTTTGAGAGCTATAGAAGGCAATCTAGAGACATCTATGAGTGTTTAGAGCATGTTTCCCCAAAGTTTATCTTTCTTCCTGCCTTTCAAGGAACTCAAAAGAAGATGTTTTGTTTAAGAAGATGGAGACAGTTAATTAAATAAAACAGTTTAGACCAGTGAATGTTAACAACAATAAAATATCTTATGGTGCGTTAGATACTTTTATATGTAGTTATTTCATCACTTAATTCTTTTTCTTTTTCTTCTCTTTTTTTTTCCTTTGGTGGTACTTGGGGTTTGAACTCAGGGCCTCATGTTTACTAGCAGGTGCTCTACCATTTGAGCCACTCTACCAGCTCACCTAATTTTTTGATAGCCCCATTAGTTTGGTGCTATTATTTTCTTTTTTTTTTTTTTTTCGATGAGGCATCTAAAGCCTAAGTTACATGCTCAAGGTAACCCTGACACTTTAAAGGGTGTAAATCCCAAGTTGTTCTGATCCCAAATCCATGGGTTTCCCTGTCCCAGCATGTAACCTCCTAAGTAAAATAAAAACTATACCAGATAACAGGCCTTTTTCCTACAATGATCAAGCAAGAATCTGGAAATCCTGACAGCAACTTAAACAAGGGTTTCCTATTATGGCTCCACTTTATTTATTTCCAACTATAATTTTATTTTCAAGGAATTAAAAGGAGGATACTTTTGAGTGGGGGATCCTCCCATCTCTTTCCTAGCATTCAGATTGCTCTAATCAGGAACATGGGGTGTTATTATGAGCTCATGGTAGAGAAGACAGGTTTTTGTTTTGTTTTGTGTCTATGTTTTATTTTTAAGCAAATATTTTAATTACATATATAGTGTATAATTTGATATACATATACAATGCATAGTGATCAAGTCAGGGTCATTAGCATTTCTATCTCATTTAAAAATTTTTGATTAGCATGTAATAATTATGCAGATTTATGTTTAGTGTTGAAGCCATGGTTGCCATTCTCTGTGGACTGCTGATTGGGATGAGAGGAGGCTTCACGTTCTGGGGCTCTGTCCCTGAGGGCTCTGACTGGGGGACTTTGGTTCTTTCTCAGAATTAGGCAACCAGGTCCATTTGGAGCTCACAGGAGAGTCCATGAGAATCAATTTGGCATAGAGGGAAGAATGTACCTTGCATGTTACACTTAACTTGCTGCCCACTGTTCTGGTTCATCATTCTTCCTCCTTTGCATTTTTCTGCCCCAAGTGAAATACAATAGAATAAAACATCAAAGAAAATTATCCATGCTATTTACATATAAAGCCAAGCAAGGCCTTCAGACTGTACTGCAGCAAGTAAGACGTGTTATAGTGCGGTCAGTGGAGCTTGGGCAATGTGGACAGTGATGACAGCCTTCATTCAGGTGAGAGCCTACAAACCTTGTGCATACAAAAAGAGGCAAGTTCTGAGAGAACCTAGCAGCTCAGATAGTGAGCTGTGAGGCATTCCTCAGGGAAGGAGGTGGATACAGGCAGCACCCAGGGAGTGGGGGCCCAGGGTCCCCACTCAGACTGAGGACCTGCACTCTTAGGTCATTGTACTGCATGCCAGTGGGGAGGAGACTCCCCAAATCACAGAAGATTTTAAAAGAAACTTGCTTTTATTGCTCTTCACTACAGTTACCATAACCTCCCCAGCTAAACAGTGTACAGTGTTTTCACTCTATATTGTCAAATCTAGACACCTGGGGCTGGGGTGCAGCTCAGCAATAGGGTGCTCAGTGCATGTGAGGCCCCAGGTTCTATCCCCAGCACTGCTAAGGAAAACAAAAAATAGACGGCTGGTCTTGTCAGTGGGTTGCTCCATGCTGAGTTTGCACTGTCTTCTGATTTATTTGATTCTCCAGCCCCTTCATTTATTCCATGCACTGAAAAATATGAGAGTCTTAGTATTTCCCATACATGCCCCATGCTGTTTTTCAGTCCTCCTGTCTCCACACATCCAACCCCAAATGCACACCCTATGCATTCTCCAACCTGGTCACAACCAGCCTCCACTTCCTGTGGCATCTCCACACAGTGCACCTGGGTATATCCACTTTGTGACTTTACATCCTATGTTGTTGTTTAGATGTGTATTTATCTTTACATTCAGTTATATTCTTGTAACTTATTACTATAAGACAGTAGTGAAAATTGTAAACTTTGGCCTAATTCTTGTTCATCTTAGTTTTATTTCAAATTAGGGTGGCCCAAATTCATATGTTTTCCCCCATTCTTGATTCCTGTCAGCCTGCAAGGCAAACTCCATGTCCTAGTTTGAGGCACTTCATGGAGAAATCATAAAGATGGGCAGAGGGTAGCACCTCTGTAGATCAGCTCCACCTTTTCTCTGCTCTGTCACTGCCCGTGTTTTCCAAGTAAGATTGAGGCTGTGTCTGGAATATTATATGTATTTTAAATTTCTATTAAATGTTTATAAAGTCATTGATACAGGTTACTGAAGATTTTCTACTTGTCCAAATTTGATTAAGTGGCCAGTCCATCCTAGTAATATATGCTACTCATTCAACAAGTGTGTTTTGTTGCTAGTGTGTGCAGATCCCCCGTGTCACCTCCTTCCCAGGTCTTCTGATGAGTACTTCAGGGCTGGTAAGGTTTTGATTGACAGCCTCTGCTTTCTGACCCCAAGCATCTTCCTCATGCCAGAGTATGTGGTTTTCATAACAATTACTTGCCCCAGAGTTTAGAGCTGAACTAAGTATAAAAATACCAGAAGACTTGGTTGGGGAGTCAACAAGAAGCCATTGGAACCATTTTGGTCACCAGGATCACATATTTTCCCTTGTGGGGGTGAGGAGGATGGTACGTTCCTGCCTTTTCCCTACTGCACAGCTGAGGGTAAAGTGAGAGGTGGAGAAAGCAGAAATTACTACCACAGTTGTCTGTTTATTGCCTTCATGGAGAGGAGGAAAGGGGCCTGATGCAGTGATACCCTGCCCCCCCCCCAGCCATCCCCCAGCCATCCCCCAAACCCCAGGGATGCCTGAGGGGAAGTCTGATCTTATAGGGGAAAAAGTGTCATCAGAACCAGGGAGGCTCATTGAGCCCTCAAATCTCAGGGCCTCACCCTGTCAGTGGAATGGGGGGGTGGGAGGGGTGTGGTCTGCTTTGCATTCTAAAGGAATGCATAAGGACAAACTTCTGAGTTCTGTGACATTAGTACTTTGACAATCTGGCACAAACTTTTTCTCCCTCTTTGTTTTGCTAATTGGACACTAGAGACTTAGGCATTTGTATCTTTTGCACACATGTGATCGGCCCTCCATTGTCCTGGGTTCCATGTTCGTGGGTTGGATCAAAAATGTTTTTTAAAACAATTTCATCTGCACTGAACATTTTTTTCTTGTCATTATTTCCTAAACAATATAGGACACCTATTTACATAACATTTGCCTTTTGTTAGGTATTTTAACTAGAGATGATTTTAAGTATGTAAGAGTAATGAAATGACTAGTGAGATAGATGTGTTTAATCTGATTTAAGGATTTCATAATGTATATATGAATCAAAACATCACATGTCACCCCATAAATTCGTGCAGTTTTGATGTATGAGTTTAAAGTTTGAAGAAATAAAGTGTACTGAAAGATGTGCATCGGTTATATGCAAGTGCTATACTATTTTATATAAGGGACTTGAGAAATTGAGAAATTGCAGATGTGAGATTGGAAGAAGGTCTTGGAGTCAATCTCTTGCAGATACTGAAGACGACTATTTGATGTGATCTTGCATAAACCATTGAAAAGCTCCTTCAGTGATGGTATCAATAGCAGGTGGGGCCTAGTTGGGGCAAGTGGGTCACTACAAGTGTGTACTTGAAAGATGCACCTTGTTCCTCATCCCTTTCTGTCTTGTTCTCTGCTTCCTGGCCACCATGAGGTGAAAATCTCTGTCTACCATGCCCTTACACTCATTTTCTGTCTCACCATGGACTGAAACCTCTGAAACCGTGAGCCAAAATCAATCTTTCCTACTTTAAACTGTTTTTCTTAGATATTTGTCAAAGTCTGACTAATACAGCCAACATCTGTGTTTCTGAAGAAGTGAGAGTTTGTGTCTCATCAATCCCACTTCACTTATTAGAACAGTCCTAGACATGGCGATTATGACTGATAGGGAACAGATAATGCATGCAAATAACTAGTGTTGTAGGGAGAAATAGTCACTGTGTGACAACATGGAATGAATATAACCAACTCCAACCAAAGATAGTCAACTCCAATCCTGATTTTTTCAGGCAGAACAGAAAGTCAGTGTGAGTCAGCATACTTTAAACACAGAGAACTCAGTGAAGGCAGAAGGTGGATAGTCCGTGTGTATTCAACCTAGATGAATAACTATACCAGAATTTGCAATAGAAACTTCTGTGGGGAAAATGATCTGCTAGTCCTAGTTTTAAATTAATTACTCACCTGATGGAAGCGGACAAGAGGGAAATTACCAGAAGACACCACAAAACTGTCATCAGCTCCATTGTTAGACAGGAGACTGTGAGCAATGATCAGAGGGTAAGAGAAAAATCGAAAAGAAATTATGATTCTCTGTTACTTTCTTTTAACCACATAGAATTTAGGAATTGGTCACCAGGGAATGATTTGAACATTACTAAGTATGATAAGTCTTTGAAAGGAGAGGAAGGTCTTTACTGATGCTAGGAGGCACATCTTCCCATGATAAGCTCTCATTTGTCCAGAGGAAAAGAGCTCTTTCTGATTCAAAAAAACAGTGTCACTGATCTTTTACTGTCAAACGCTCACTGTCCATATTCATCATTCACTGAAAATTAGATGTTTTGCCTCTGAGGTCTTTTAAAGTTGGGTCAGACTGGGAGTTTAGTTCAAGTGGTAGAGTACCTACCTACCATGCACAAGACCTTGAACTCAGCAGATAAAATAAATGAAATAAAACAGTACATGACTAGTGTGCTTTTGCATTTTCCCATGGTTAAATACTGGAAACTAAATCTAAAGATTAGTAATGGCATCTTTTTTTGGTATCTGCTGAGGAACTATCAAAGGGTGGTGGGGATGTAGTACAGCCCAGGTGCTCATGCATGGTTGAGGGCAAGAATGTGGAGTAAGGAGTGAGTTGACTCTGCCTAACCTGACTTTTTCTGCAGATTTGGCTTTCACACTTGCTTGGCAGATTGTTAGTGAATGTGTCAGTTGACTTTCCATTACTGCAACGTATAGTAGAGACCATCAACTTATAAAGTAGAAAGGTTTGTTTTGGCTCAGAGTTTTGGAGGTGTTGGTCCATGGCTGCATAGCTCTGCTGCCTCTGGCCTGTGGTGAGGCAGCACATCATGGCAGGAGCATATATGGTAAAGCAAATCACTCACCTTATGGCCAGAACTTAAAAAGAGGACAAATAAGAGACTGGGGTCCCATCACCACCCTTAAGCACAAAGCCCCACCATGACCAGAAGGCCTCCCACAAGGCCCCACATCTTAAATGTTCCACCACTTCCAGTACCACATGCTGGGGATGGAGCCTCTCACATGGGGATCTGGGAAGGCAGTTAAGACCAAACCACAGCAATGGCTATGGGGTTGACTGTTTTGGCCAGGGAGACTGTTTTGGTGGCTTTGCATGGCCGCTGAGGTGTAAGCAGGCTGAGTTATTCACAACAGCTGCTTTTGAAGCCACAGTGCTGTGGAAAAATGTTTCCCTTTAATATGGAAGGAGAAAGAAGGGTTTCTTCTGGGTTTTCCCCTCAAGAACCATCTGATTGCTTCTCAGATAAGGAGACAATGTTGGGAGCCTGGCACAGGAGGTGCTGACACTGATCCCACTGAGAGGACAGGTGGGAAGAGAGGGGCTTCAGTCACCTGTGCTTATTTGTGGGTGAGAATGCCCCAGCTGTAGGGAGGAGGAGGAAGAAGTTGTATTCAGCTAAGGCCAATGTGGGCAACTTCTCTTGACTTCTTCCTTTCCCTTAATCCAGACCCTGTGCTACTTTCTGCCACTCACTAGCACAATCCTCCAACATTCTAAGGTCATTCCTGTCCCAGGACCTTTGCACTTGCTCTCCCTTATTCCAGGAATGTTCCTCCCCAAACTTTTATGTCTGAGGGCTTCTTTTTTCTCTCTTAATTCAGAATCTAGGTTAAATGTTACCTTCACAGAGAGCCCTTTTGGGACACATTACTTAAAATAACCCCAAGTAGTCACTCACTGTCACCTTACCCTTATTTTCTGAAATTCTTGCTCTTGAATTTTCTTCTAGACTCCTTTTGTTTTCCAGCCTCTAGCTTGCTTTCCTCCATGCCATCTGGAATATAAACTCACTGTTGCATCCCTGTGACAGCGGCTAACACATAGGTGTTTACAAGACATCTATTAGAGGGGAGAATGGCAGTCTAGTTTGTGCTGTGCTGCTTACTTGTATGCTTCCCCAGGACTGTCAGCTCCTGGGGGCTGTGAACTGACCAGCCAGTCACTTTTGTATCCTTGGCACTTGGCACACAGTAGGCACCTCAGGTAGTGCTTCATGATTGAAGAAGAGGTAACTGAAGCTGCTGGGAGACAAACTATGTGGATCTTTCAAAGACGGATTGGTTGATTGATGGCAACAGGCTGTGTTAGTTATGTGTGTATGTTCAGTGTATATTCATTCAGTTAGGAATTGCTAGTGGCCGTGAGTGACCTGAAAATCATGGTTTCAAGAAAATAATACTTGTGTATTCTTTTATATACCATCAACTATAGGGGTAGGCAGAACGGATGTCAAGCAGAGGCTTCATGATATTATCAGACCCCAGGCTCATTCTTTTTGTTATCATTCTTAGTGTGTGACTTCTAGCCTTAGAATTGCTTCATTGTCATAAGAGATTTACTGTAGCCAATAAGAAGAAGAAGAAGGGAGAAAGAAAGAGGGGTGCTGCTTATTAAGTCTTCATTTAAAGAGCTTTGACAGAAGCCTAAAATGATACTTCATATCTCTCATTGAACAGAATTTGGTCACCTAAGTATATTCACTGTGAAAGTTGGGAAATGTATCTGTTATCCATCAGAATTCAAGTGCTACTAAGGAAGAAGTGAATGGATAGTGACACACATGGGTGGCAGTCTGCTACCATTTATATTTAGGATTATGTAAAACTCCAGATGATAATAGCATAACATATTGTTACACTTGCCCATAAGACCTTGTCCCAAGAAAACCCTGCAGATGAAGCTTCTCGTAGCAGTGTGGCTTCTGAGGAATCAATTCCTTAGGGTTTCTATGAGTTTAGAACATGTGGATGCAGGGTCTTTTTTCTCTGAATGTTTGCTGAGAAACTCCTCTGTGGTTGCTGCCCTTGCCCCAATGGCTGGCCTTCACTGGACCCCTGCTCCTGGCAGGCCTGGCTACCCCTGTTTGTCCTTACTGCAGCAAGACCCACTCAGGGGCCCTGGAGCCATGGCCTGGGAAGGGTCTCACCTCAGGTTCTGTGTCCTCAGCAACCTTTCCCTTGACAATAGGCCCCCCAATGGGCCCAATGTGGGTGGGGAAGGGTGGTCAAGACATGGGTGGGTGAGAATCCAGCCATCAGAAAACACAGCAGATTGGAATGCCTCATAGTTCTGGCTCTGTTTTTGTTTTTGACACCACAAAGATGATTTGGAAATTGTATCCATTTCAGAGGGTTATTATTCTAATTACTTAATTTGTGTAAAAATACTTTATAATCACAGGAAAGCCCGTTAGCAGATTACAAGTAACAGCATCCACATACCTCACATACAAGGCACCCGCACACATGCAATGAACCCTGGTGCACCCGGCTTCCTTATTTATTCACCTCAGACTTTTACATTTGAAGATAAAGGTTTTTGAGAAATTCAGGATCTTAGCATTTAATGAGGGGTATTTTCTTCTGAAATTAGCTTTTCACTCAATACACTGAAACACATCCAGCTATAATCTCAATGCTGTAGCCACAGTAGAATACAGTCATCACTCAAGACTTAAATATAAAGCTTTTATGGACTCTTAAACCTTACTATTATCCCAATAGAAAGCTGACAACAGAGCAAAGTGGTTCTTACTAGTGCCATAAACAGATAATGAGAGAAATACAGATTTTGTTCCTTACATTTAAAGTGTCTCATTAATCCAGCACAAGTGGTCTCAGTGTCTAATGTTTCAAGAAGCCTAGTGCTAATAGCTCAAGGTAGTCCTGTGTGGAGGTAAGAGAAAGTAAAGCCATGGGTAGAAGTTAGATTTTTGGGGTCACATTGTAGCTCAGTACTAGAGCACTTGCCTAAAATATGTGCGGCTCTGAGTTTGGTATCCTGCAAGGCAAAAAACAAAAGCAACAACAAAAAAGATGGATTTTTTTCATTTGGGGTGATGTATTTCAATTTGATGCAAATATTTTAATAAAATTCCTTATATTCAAAACAGAAATTAATTGTTCTGTAGAAAAGGATCCCAAGTGTTCTTGGACAAAGTGGAGAGGGAAACTAATGAAGGCTCTTTCTCTTCTGAGTCAAATTAGTCGTGTTTACATGATTAGCTGAGTGAAGAGTAAAGACCTTTGCCCAATGGTATCAGGAAGATTGATGTTAGTTAAGTTTATCTTAGCTAAACATTTGTATCTATTTTCTAATATAAAAAGAAATGGCCAGGAGTGCATTAAGTACATGACACATAGGTGCTTGACATTCTACCAGGTGCTTAGAGGAACCACCATCTAAGAACAAAGTGGTCAAAAAGATATACTCCTCCCTCTTAGCCATAAAATTATAATAAAATAATATAAAATAATAAGTTATGTAAGTTATATTTGGGTCTACACATATGGGGGAAAGGGAGGGGAAAGAGAAAGAGAGCGTGCAAATTGGTTCATATGGTTGTGGACACTGGCAAGATCACAGTATGCCGGGCAGGCCACCAGCCCTGATGTTACAGTCTTGAGCTCTAAGGTCATCTTTTGGTAGAATTTCCTTTCTGCCTTAGGGGAACTCAGTCTTTTTCTCTTAAGGCCTTCAACTAATTAGATTAAAAATTTACTGATTTAGATGTAAATCTCATCTAAGAAATACCTTCACAGAGATGTCAAGACTGATGTTTAAGCAAATAACTAGATACTGTGACCTAGCCAAGTTGACACATAAAGCTACACATAGACAGCATCCTCTTCTCCTTCCTTCTCATTATTTACTGTGGCCACGTGCTATTATAAGTACTTGTTGGATCCTCACCAGAGCCATAAGAGTATCAGGAACCTACTTTTTCTATATCCATTTTATAGATGACAGATTTGTGATCAGAGAGGTCAGGTGCCCCCCCACCCCAGTTCTGTAAACTGGTCTAAGTTGGTCACACACATATCTGTCCTACCTATCAATGTTCCTTAGAGAAATAGCTGGTGTCATTCTCCTTGTGGCTGCTTAGTAATTGCCCACTGAGTGAATGATAATGGTGCCTATTTGTTGAGTGGTTACCGTGTGGGCTAAGCACTCAACTTTCCACTGTCATCCAGGGGCTGGTATTTTCACTGATGGGAAGGGCCAAGGCTCTGAGGAGTTACTCACCAGGACAAGAAGCTCTGAACAGTGGAGCCAGGATCCACATTCAGCTCTCGTTGATCCTGAATGTTAGCTAAAATTTGCTAGATGTTCAATTGATGAAGCCAATATTAAAGTACAGCTGACTCCCAAAGCACACAACCTTTTCCATAAACTCTGGGAACTATTCTAGGGTGGTCTAATCACCCTCCCATTAACACCCTCATATTGTGTCACTAGACAGAATCCTTAAACAAAATATCTTACTGTTCTCTGACCTTTTCATTAAGAAATTTCAACTTATTTAAATTTTGTGCCTTCCTTTATGCTTTGATGTGGGCTCTGATGGACCTTAGTGAATTCCTGCTTTCCTTTCATTCCCAGTCTTTCAAACCAGGACATGGGGCGGGGGGGGGTCATATACCTGTCCATCAAGAAATACAGTGTGATTTTTCTCTTTTCTTTCCTTTTTGTTTTTTCTCTCTTGGTTTTTTGAGACAGGGTCTCACTATGTAGCCTAGACTGGCCTTGAATTCTCCATCTTCTGCCTTAGCTTCCTGAATGCTGAAATCAGAGGGATGCACCACAACACCCAGTCATTTCTCCTCTTTTCTTACTGAATATAAATAATCATTTCAGAATGTTATTTTTCTGGACTTAGGGAAAAAATACTATATGCCTGTGTGCTTAGGGGCTCTGCTTTTGGAGGGGTCCTGCATTGACATTGATCATGGATGGTGCCACCGCTAAATCCACCTCCGCAGGAGCCAACGGAAGAAGGTACATGTCAGTAATTACTGGAAGAAGAGCTTTTCCTTGATGAAGGACATTAGCACTTTAAAGTGTTTTTGCCTCTAACAAGTGAGGTTATATTTCATAGCTCCAGGAAATTCTTCCCATGAGCTAGAATCTGTAAACAAAAGGAAAGCACCCTAATTTCTGTTTCCTTCCTGGAGACTTCTGAGCTTGAAGTTAGACTTTGTCCCTTTAATATTGTGTGGTTTCTTCTAAAAATTAGAAGATGTTACAACCTATAAATGGTATAAGCACAGGGCCCATCAAGCATTTCCTCCTGTTTCCATAGGTAAAAAGAACGCCTTTGTTCTGAAATCCTCCTTGGTGCTTCTTGGACATCTCCCTGGAGCTCAGCTGGCTTACTTGTCCCTTTAGTTCCTGGGTGGTCTGATTAGGGTAAAACCTATCATCAAAGCAAGCCAGGTGCTGATCCCCAGCATGTGAAGCTGTCAGGAACTGATCCTCTAGACTTCCTGGAAGCTGCTGCCCCACATAGTGACATGAGACCATCCAGCTCCTGTGGCTCTGAGGAAGGATTAGGGGAGTACTGTGTGGCTAGCATTGCTAATCTTTCCACACCTGCCAGCTTAGATTCTCTAATTAATACCCAGCTAATAGCCAAATCTCTTTCCCCCAAGGCTCTAGTCTCCAAGGGACAAGAAGGCAGAGGAAGGGAAAACAGAATGAACAGAACAAAACATGAGAGGTTGGGTTGTACTGTCTCTACCTGTCTCTACCTGTCAGTATTTTTTTGGAGAATTCTCTCTCCCCATCCATCCTACCTGTCTCTGTGCACTGGTGACATTGGTGGTGACTGCCCTTCCATGAACACCATGTTAAGAGGGATTCTGAAGAGTCTTCATGGCTAAGGAGGAGAAATGCCATGTGTGTTGGAGGGAGCAGTAGATATTTGCCATCCTTGTATCATTGCTAAATATTACCCAGCCTTCCCTTTTTAGACATAAAGGTGTCAGGAATTTAGGATGCTTATAAACATACCCCTTTCCTTCCCTCCTGAATTCAAAGCTAATTGAGAAATATGACATGAGTGATATCAGAGGTTGGTGGAAATCTCGCTGATGCAGCAGCTTAGAGAAGCTGGGCTTCAGTTTGTGTTTCTTTCCCCTAAATAACACTCCAACCCCAGCAGTCCCAGGTAAGGCCTTACAACTTCAGCTATTCCTGAGGGCAGATCTTGCCAGCCCAAACTCATAGCATGCCTGAAGAACAGGACAAAACCACCCTGTCCTTGGAAAGATCCAGAAGGACCAGGCTGAGCCAGGCACATAGATTCTTCTCCAGGGCTCTCCTGCCTGGGGGTGTGTAGGAGGACTCATGAGTGGCGGGGCTGAGCAAGACACAAATGCTGGCTTCTGAGGAGTGCAGGCAAAGTATGCCCCATGGGTAAAATGATAAGAGGGGAGCACTTGCACTATATCCAGTTATATGTGGACAGCTGTGCTAATACAGTAATCTAGAAAATCGGCTTAGGTTTATTTGCTCCTTCTCTTGGGTCCAATGTAGCCCTCACTTTGTAATCCCCATGTTGTCCCTTTGTTCTATCTTCATCCCATAGGTAGAGATTTTACAGGTTGTTCCTTCCTTTGCTTTACTTAGCTGTGTACATGTGGAGTTAGCTGCCCACAAAGCAGGCACTCCAGAACATGTAAGCAGCCCTGGAAGTTGGCCTACTGTTTTAGGGAACTGCATTTGTAGCTCTTTATATGCTGGGTCACAGAGAAATCTTCTGCTTGGAAATGTTTTGTTGTTCAGGACTTTATGAAAGTTCGTATAACCTAACCATTCACCGTCTAAACCTGAAAATGCCTGGTTGACTGGTCAGTGTCAAATACCAGACCTTAAAAGCAGAGATGTCAACCCATAGGACTTAAGAGACCTCATACTTGAACTGGACTTTATTGGATAGGTTCTTTTCCTCTGGTTATATGGCAGAAAAAGGCAACCAAAGTCTGAGCGCAAACCCAGTTTCTTCTGGGGGGACTTTTAACAAGGTTGCCAGCTCTCTACTTGCCCTTTTGCATTGCATTTAAGACCCTTTGCAGTTCCTTATGTTGTCATCCAAACCATTCTAGAGAAATGACTGGCCACCCTAGAGAAGTTGGTGCTACCTCAGACATCTCTGAAATGCTTGGAGGACAAGAGGCAGAGAGATGACCACAGGACCCAAAGAGTGTCGTAACACTAATTAGGGGTTGACATCAGAGTTGGAACCTGTTTTCCATCCCTGGGCTGTCCTGTTCTTAAATACCTCCAAGCAATTCAGTTATTGGTTCTTCCAGCTATCAAGTCTCCTGATTAAGAGTCTTTCAAGTGCATAACCTAAATACTACTACCTTTCCTTTAAGCCCATTGCTTTCTTGATGGGTCCTCAAAGGAATTTTTTCTAAACAATATCAAGTCTTTAATTTCCAGAACATTGCATTTGTCTGAAAGATATCTCAGGTGAAATTGATCACTGGTTGCACAGAGCTCAGAGTTTCTGCACCATTTTTTTTCATTCCATTACGCTCCTTTCTGGAAACATAAATCTGATTTAATTATGAACATATAGATAGATAGATAGATTTATTATCTGACAAGCAAATCCAGTTTGGCCCTCTGTGAAATTACTTCATTACGGTGCATCTTCTGGGAGCATATTTAACATCAGTTAAAAAAAAAAATCAAAAGAACCATATTATTCAACCTGTCCATTATTATTAGGAGTAGACCATGGTCTGTGTAGCACAGTGAAAAAGTTAATTAGAAAATGTGGTTGACTGGGTTACTTGTGTCTACAGAGTCACATGGAAATTGTTTACCTTGCTGCCTCTCTAACCTTTTAAACTCCTCAAAGTACCTTCTCTGATCCTAAGAGCACACAGCCAGCATTGAGGAGCCTTTTGTACATGCCAGACATAGAAGAGTTCAAAAGATAACTTCTGCCCTCTAGGTTCTTAGAATTGAGTTGGGCAGACAGTGTGACTAAATTGCATGGCCTATGTAAGGTGACATTAACTATAGTTAGTGTTCCAGTGCCGTTCCTGAGCAAGGAAATCTAGTACTGTTGACTGGTCCCTTGTGTTCTCTGCTAGTGGTAAAATGGTAGATGTAGTGTGGAAAAGGCCATCAACACAGGAGACACCTGCAGTAGAATATTCTCTTGGCTGTGTCTGTTATCCTCCCTGAATAACCAGAGGATACCCTGTTTTCAAGTTTTGTTTTCTTTAATCAGCATAAAATTTGGAAAGAAGAGAAATAGCTTCTGAAATGCTTTTTCTCAAAGAAAAAAATAAGCAGAGTGAGCTATGTCATCTGTATGCTGATTGATTGTAGGGCTAAATCAAGCAAGATAAATGGTGCTGGGGATCAAACTCAGACCTTGCACATGCTAAGTACATACTGTACCACTGAGCTATATCTGCACCTGACATTTGTAGTCAGAAAGACAATGGCACTTAACATCTTGTTCTTCAGGGTCCCTAAGGAAAGACTAGGGTATATAGGTAAGATTTGTGATGCAAATTATTTGCACATATAGTTTGTTTGTATAAGTTAAATAACAATGATCTCTAAAATAACAGTGATCTCTAAAATTATAACCATGTCCTGTAAGCAACTTTGGTTTTAAATGTGGTAGTACCACCTTACCAGCCCTTTTGTTTTCTATGGTTTCAGTTACCCACAATCAATAGTGGTCCTAAAATATTAATGGCAAAGTCCAGAAATAAATCATTCATATATTTTAAATAACTTTATTACAGCATATGGGTATAATCGTTCTGTTTTATTGTTAGTTATTGTTAATCTCTTTCTGTGCCTAAATTAAACTTCATCATAGGTATGTGTGTATAGGCAACCTACAGTTGTTAATGTCTGAAGTTTCAGGCATTTGCTGGGGGTCTTGGAACACATCCCTTGCAGATAAGGGGGGACTACTGTATTCAAAATGAAAAAAGAGAATCTGTCAGTGTTCTTCCAGCCACTCAATGAGCCCTCAAAGTTGGGGTCTTTCTGGTTTAACCTGGAAAGGTCCCATCTTTCCCTGGCTGAACAGATTGGTATCTTTTCTCTCCCTAGAAGGTGACCTATGGTGACCAGAGGTTGAGAGCTGCCTGAGGACGGAATGTATAAGTTGCTTTTTTAAAATTTTGACATGTCTAGGAAGTGGTGTGAATTGAATAATTAGTCAGTGAATGGATGACTCTCAGGTCCTGACTCATCACATCCAGGGCATAAGCCAATCAAAAATAATGAGACAGGGAAAGACACCATTATATTTATTTCATCATTTTATTGATTTTATTATAAGACAAGCCAATCCTATGATCATGATATTCCATGCTTACTTAACATCTTAAAATTATGGCCATCTATGAGATTGGGAAATTTAAAAGAGAAAAGTCTGACCAGGTACAGTTGCTCATGTCTGTAATCCCATCTACTCAGGCGGTACAGATCAGGAGGACCAAGGTTCAAAGCCAGCCTGAGCAAAATGTTAGTGAAACCCACATCTAAACAGTAAGTTGGACATGGTGAACATGACTATCATCCTAGATACATGGGAGCCATAGATAGGAGGATAGCTGTCTGAGACTGGCCTAGCCAAAAACACAAGACCCTATCCAAAAAAAAAAAAAAAAAAAAAATTATACCTAAATAAAGAAAAATGCTGGTGTGTGGCTCTAGTGGTTCAGTTTTGCCTTCCTGTCTTCTTCTGTCTTCTAATGTAGTCCTTGAAGAAACAAGTAGGACTTTTTGTTTCACTACGCAGATATGAAGCATTCTCTTCTCATTTCTTGGACTGAAAGGCACAGGGTTGGAGTGAGCTGAACTTGTCCTGTCTATTGAGCACTCTCAGCCCAAAGTCAGCATTTTCTTTAAATTTAGAGAAATAACTGGTATTTAGGTCTGTGGCAATCTCTAGTCAATAATAAAAATATCTTACATATTTTAATATCCCAAGACTGTCTGCTTTCCTGTGTTTTAAACATATATAGGAGTCAGCCACTATTGAGACAAATCAACATTCTAAGTTTATATTAGTGCATTTAGTCATGGTTCTCCTTCATTGAATGTCAAACTGTACTTGAATGTCATGTTTATTCTTACATACTTGTTGGCATTTCGGTCTGTTTGGTTGTGTAGGAATACTATTTAAAGGGAATTTGGTTGTAAAATATTGTACCCAAGTCATACATATTTTAACATTTCTGAATTGCTTTGTATTTTATTGCACTATGAACTTGAATCTAAATCAAGGAAGGTAAAACAGTAGAACATCTGAATGTGTTTTGTTCTAAGAAGGCATTTTTCTGTAAAAAAGATATGTATTGAAAAATGTTAGGCTCAAGTATGATATATTGCAAGAAATTTTGTAAATGCTACAATGTACCACCACCCAGCACAATAAAGAAAAAAGAAAAAGAAGAAGGAGGTTGGGTTTTATTTTTTAGTTAATTAATATGAAAAGTCCAGGAGAACAGAAATTAGATTCATTAAAAATAAATGAACCAGGTGCCGGTGGCTCAAACTTATAATCCTAGTTAATTGGGACACTGAGGATCATGGTTCCAGTCCAGCCCAGACAAATATGTTTGTGGGACCTCCATCTCAATGGAAAAAGGCTGGGCATGGTGGCATGTGCCTCTCATCTCAGCTAAGGTGAGAAGCCGAAAATCAGAGGGTTATGGTCTCCAGGTTAGCTTGGGCAAAAGTGAGATCCTATCTCCAAAATAACCAGAGGAACAAAAAGGACTGGAGCATGGCTCAAGTGACAGATCACCTGCCTAGCAAGTGTGAAGCTCTGAGTTCTAATCCCAGTACTGAAAAAATAAATAAATAAATAAATAATGTCAACATAGGAAAAAAAAAAAGGGGAGCAGACTTAATAATGAAAATGGAGGACTGTATCCCTTCTTTTTTGATCCAAGTTGTTCCACAGGTACATTAGTCAAATTCAGTTACCATGACAAAATACCTGAGTAGAATAACTTGTAAGGAGGAAGGATTTATTTTGATTCAGGGTCTCAGAGGTTTCAGTCCATGGTCAGTTGGCCCCATCACTTTGGGCCTGTGGTGAGGTAGGACATTGTAGTAGGGAGCACGGGGCGGAGCAAAGCTGCTCAGCCTGTGGCAGTCAGGAATCAAAGAGAGACAGGAAGGGACTGGGATCCTGGTACCCCTTCAAGGGAGCACCCCCCATGACCTGTCTTCCTACTACTAGGTCCCAACTTTTAAAGGTTTCATGAATTACCAATTGCTGGTAACCAAGCCTTTAACGCCTGTGCCTTTGAAGGACACTTCAGATCTAAACTGTAGCAATAGGTCTAATTAAGTTTGATTGTATAGCATAATGAGTTGTGAGTTTTCTCATTCTTACTGTGTTTTTAATTTCATTTATTCATGCCATTTCTTAAACCATTCTCCAAAATACATTAAACTGAGCCAGGCCTGGTGGTTCATGCCTGTAAAGCTAGCTCCTTGGGAAGCAGAGATAGGTGGTTTGAGGCTAGCTTTGACAAGTACCCTGAGACCCTATCTGAAAAATAACTAAAGCAAAAAAAAAAAAAAAGGCTAAAACATGATTCATGGCTCAAGTGGTAGAGCACCTGACTAGCAAGCATGAGGTCCTGAGTTCATACCCTAGTACCACCAAAAAAATGGGGGAAGGGATTTAAACTGATCTAAATCATTTCTGTCAACTTTTTAAAAAGGTGGCTTTAATCTACAGTGTTTCATCAAAGACATGAAAATTTGGTTCCTGCAATGTATATATGATTTGTATGTTGTACACTGCTGTGGAGTGTCTTGTATGATCAAAGGCTGTTGCAGCTGCAGGAGGGCTAGGTCTGATTATCTCAGACTAATATGACAAAACCCTTTTAGTTGGATGATAAAATTCTTCACTCAAGTGAACCAAGGTCAGGGTTGGCCGCAGCCACAACTGTGGTGTTACTTTACCCAGCAAATCACCAAGGCCTCAGGAACTGTATCTTGTTTTCTGGCATCTTCCTGTGTTTCCCATTGAAGAATGAGTGGGACTGGCTTTATTTACCTGAAGTGATAGGATAAAAGAACTCTCTAACTCAGTCTGCACAGCCACTGTTACTGAGCTTTTAGAGGATTCTTTCAGCAGTAGCTGCTTCCAAGTTCCACCTGATACTGGAAGACAAAGTCTAGCCTGTTCCAGCTGTATGGATATAATTAGGTGAGTTTGTGCTGTGAGGAGGACCTTTCCTTGGTGACTATCGATGAGAACAGCAAACTTATTTATATTTAAGGAAGAATCCCTGGCTTTGTGCTGTGCATGTTAAGAATGCTCTTTACCGACCATATTCTGGTTCCCATGAAGTCATTTAGTTACTTTAATTTCCTTTCCTACGTTCGAACATCTGTCCCACAATGTCTGCTTTGCAGACTCTGAAACATGAAACACCCTCCCACAAGCTCTGTGGGCTTAGTACA
This sequence comes from Castor canadensis, assembly GCF_047511655.1. Classification (NCBI taxonomy): domain Eukaryota; kingdom Metazoa; phylum Chordata; class Mammalia; order Rodentia; family Castoridae; genus Castor; species Castor canadensis. Next base: position 85,769,907 of record NC_133397.1, on the reverse strand, counting down.
TACATTCATGGCCACTTAGGGTTTCTTTTTTCTTTTTCTTGGAAGGTTTAGACCCCTGGAGAGGCTTTGGGGCTGGATTGTTTCTGAATCATTTGGAAACCTTTGGAAAATTGTTTAATTGCTCCTCTCCTAGCTTTTGACTTCTAAGCAAGCATTGGTTTGACAGGTAGGGGCATGAGGAGAAGTGGAGAGATAAAGGGTGCAGCTTTTACTTCTCTTCCTTTAAGGAGGCTGGAGTCTGAGCTCTCAAGAGTTCCACGACCACCCTAGATGTTGGCTTATACCTGAGTCTGTACATGATTGTAGGACCTGGGAGGAGACTCTGGAGATAGACAAGGATTGGCATCACCTGGCTAAGATGCTGCTGTTCAGATTATTTTGGAGATTTACATGTGTGGGCAAAATACTGATGGTGTTTGATCTCAGAAATTGTATTTTTTTTAACTGGTTAATCTGTTATGATAAGGAGAAGGAAAAAATCAGGTTTCCAGAAGGAGCTCAATAAAAGCATTGTGAAGGGCTGTCAGATAGTGGCAGTGGGGAGAAGCTTAACCATCCTTAGCCCTTTGCACTCTGCAGGCTCACCAGGTGGGTTCCTTTCTCCAAGTCCTGTGCACAGAAGCCCTTGGAACAATCCATGGAACCAGGAGTGGATAGGAGTTTGTGAGGTGAATACCACACTCAGTCAAAGCTGTTCTTCACATACTTTAAATCTTCCATAAAAAACAGTTTATGAATGTATGTATGTATAACATGTATATATTCATTAAAGATACATGAAATAAAAAATACGTGAAGTCAGTGGTTTAGGGTTAGGGATTTTGTTGTAAGAAAAGTTTGTGTCTTGAATCATTAGAATCCAGATCAGTGTGGGGGAATGAAAATTATAAAATCTCACTCCACACATACTTGGGGCATAACTGCTGCTTATCCAGTAGTAGTCGAATCAGTGGCTCCTTTAGATTATTTTTGTGCTCTTGCACAACCCTGCATTTTTGTTTGTTTGTTTGTTTTTGTGGTTCTAGGGTTTGAACTCAGGGCCTACACCTTGAGCCACTCCACCAGCCCTTTTTCGTGGGTTTTTTTGAGATAGGGGCTTGTGAATTGTTTGCCCAGGCTGGCTTCGAACTGTGATCCTCCTGATCTCTGCCTCCTGAGTAGCTAGGATCACAGGTGTGAGCAAGCCACCAGTGCCCAGCTACCCCGTGTTTGCAATTCTCTCTCTCACTGGCTCTGTTTCTTTTCCAAGCAAGTATATTTGGATTCTGCTGTGGTACTTGTTGATATAGGTTACGATCATGACCCTGTGGCTGACAGTTACATGGAAACTAAGGACTATATGTTATTTATTTTTGTATCTTCAACTCCTCACTCAGTTGTATTGGGGTTCAATACATGTTCGTTAAGTGTGTGAATGTTAACTTCACTTTTCAGATATCAAGCAGAACATCTGCAAAGGTTTCACGGTTATACCACAGGTTGCTCAGTAGCATGCAAGGGACATCAGCTGACATCCTGAGATAATTAGTTTCTGAACCATAGTAGCGAGACCTTGGTTTATTCCTCAGCAGTGCATCAATTCCTTGGGAATTGGTACTTACATTGTTACACTTACAGAGTGGCTTCTCTGTACTAAGCCAGTATCAGGGGCTGAATCTTCAGTCATGTCCAGTGTGTGTGGCATCCCTACTTCCCAACTGTGTTTGATTTCTGAACTGCATGCTGTACCTGCTCAGCCTCAGCTATGGCAAGGATGTGACTCCCTGGGGAAGCTTTCCAAGGAAGTGGGAGGCTGAGATTTCAACATACTGTCCTTTACCTTTTAGTTCTTTTGTTTGCTCAAGATTAATTCCAGGACATTATTCCACAAACGTTCATTGAGTACCTTCTATGTGCCACGCACTGTACTCTGTGCTGAGTATGCAAAAAGTTTGTAATTTGTAATTTTGACCTTAACAAGTGAAAAGAAATTCACAGAAATTCCTAGATTTCAAGCTGTAGTGGTAAGAATCATTTCTTAGGAGGGTTTGTACTCTAGACAGACAAACAGATTTATGAACAGATTTTGCAGAGATATTTCAGTAGTAAGCTTGAAAAGAGAGCGATTGATTACCCATGTCAAGCCTGACATGAGTTTTAATGAATTAGTATGAGTAAAGGAAAAAAAAACTCTGATAATAATAGTAATTACAATAAAAAAGTAGTCATTCACATTTGATGTTGTAGTTCTAAAATAAAATTTCCCTTTTGCAGTGTGTGCACATGGGAAAATTAGGATGACAGAATACCATTTAGGGTTTTTTGTGTGATATTAATTGTTTCTAAATCTGAAACATGATACGTGATAGACAGATTGACCTCATAGTGTTGTAAGTGATTTAAAGCAACAAGCAAAGTAGAGGGAAATTTTAAATTATGAGGATGGTACTAGGAATTAGAAACAAGATTTCCACTTCTTAACTCTTCTCATAATGACAGCCCTCTCATATATTCCAGACTTATATGAAAAGGCCAGGAATTCAACTATTAAATAGAGAGCACAAACTGCATGCAAGCTGCTGTGCTAAGCATTGTGGGAAGAATTCAGAGAGGACTGGAGAGGATTTCAGAGTATACTCCATGTATTTCATATGTGAATTCTAAATAAGAGCTATGATAAGGATGAATTTGCAGTAGGAAAAGAAGGGCCTATTTCTTTGGGGACCCTAAGAAAACAACTCAGTGGTGATAACATGCAAGTAGAACCTTGAAGGAGATGTAATATTTGTGTTCAATGAAGGGAAAGGAACTATGGTGTGTGTGTATGTTGTATGTGTGTGTGTGTATTTCCAAAAGAATTTAAACCCCTATAGCAGAGGTCTCTTTTCTTTTTCTTTTTCTTTTCAGGGGAAAAAAAATTCCTTTCTCCTCTAGTTCAATGCAGAGCACAGCGGTAGGTTGTTCATTGGTACTTATTGAGGACAGAACAGAAGAGCTCAAGGGGGAATGGCTCCAGTTTGATAAATGTCAGTGCTTCTTACGAGAGTCATATCTAGCAAACTGGTGCGTAGATAAGTTTGCTCCTAGTAGACCTGCACAGGTCACCCACTTAATTTTTCTTATGTCTGCTCCATAGTCAAAAGCAGAGATTTCTTAAAGTGGGGCTTTCATATCTTTTATAAGTGGTTGTGATCATTCTTTTCTTCAGTTTAATTTTATTTGTAATAGTTATAACATTAAAATTGAATGATTTTGGTGTGATTCTATAAAGGCAACAAGTCCCTGTATGCATACTGAGATGCCAGTGGCCTAGCATTCACATTCTTACCCACCCACCCACCCACATTCATTCTCTCTCTCTCTCTCATACACACACAGACACACACAGACACACACACACACACATCAGAAATCATGGATGCAGAAATGTTTTATTTGGGGATTATTTTCATCAAAGAATTGAATTATGCAAAAGAATTATGGAGCAAGTCTTACTACAATATCTGATTCAAATGACTTACATAGTCAGCATATGCCATTTTAAATAACCACTTTGTGTTTTAAAACCTCTTTTGAATAAATTTGTTGGATCTCACTTTGCACCTAGTTAGAACTCAGACAATTCTAGTCATCTTTGTTATTTTGCAAAAGTACAGAAGAGCTCTGATGTTTATAGAACTTGTAATGCATCTCTTAAGAATACTTAGGTAGAAGTGAACTTAAGTGCTTCCTGATTCTTTAGCCCAAAGCATATTTCTTTCCAACTCCTCCATATGCTTTTCAGCACTAAAAGTTTATATCTAGGAATTGACAATCTGTACTCTGGTAAGCATCACAAATGTGGTTCAGACTGAAGTCCTTGTCAACACGTATGCACACAATCCAAGGAGCCATTAAACTTCAAGCAACTAGGCGTTTGGTCTGAAGAGATGACAACTGTGAGAAGATCTGGGTAGATCAAGGTTAACCAGAGCCAAAGTTGTGCCTTATCTTCAGATTGTCCTCTGTTATCTTATATAGAATGCAGCTGGAGCTCAGTTACTGCTGTGCTTCCTGTGGGGTTAGGAAAAAGAGTTTTCTTAACATGTATTCAGTTTGCCATGGTGGTTTTACATGCTTCCAGAGGTAGAGGGCTGAAGGAATGGGCAGTCTCTGTTCTCTTTTAAAGTGTTTAAAGTGAGGAGCACGTATGAGGTTGATGCCCCAAATGGGGCATTAGCAATAAATGACACATGCATGGATGTAGTGTACGGTGATTCAGAAACATGTCAGGGACGTGTGGCATCACAATAGCCTACCCTGGCCAAGAACTCCAAAAGGCAGTGTTAACAAAGCCATTATACATATACTTCCCAGAGAAGTGGCCAGAGGACTAGACTGTGAGGTTTATTTCAGTCCCAGAAGTAGGGAATAGTCTAGGCATGAAGAAAAAGATGTGTTAACTTGAGACTGTCCTGATGGTTCCTACTTCTTAGGAATAGAGTCACCTTTTTCTTGAGTTATATTTTGCAGGCAAAGAAATGCTCAGTTGTCAAGTGTCCCTTTTGGTCAGGTGGGATGTATTTATATCAAAATACAGAACATGTGCCTCCCCCCAGCCACTGCCTTTTTCCAGTCCATCTCCCTGGCCCCCACTGACATGGATCTGACTTCTGTCACCACCTACTCGACTCTAGCATTTCATGGGAATGGGATCATCCAATTGAACTTTTTGTTTCTGGCTTCTTTTTATTCAGCATAATATTTTTGAGATTCTTTCATATTGTTGATTGCATCAGTAGTTCCTCTTCATTAGTTCATTGTTGTGTGAATATACCAGAATTGGTAGATTTCTTGATGGACATCTGAACTATTTCTAGTTTGAGGTTATTAAGAATAAGAAAACTCGCTGTGTTAAACAAGCAAAAATGTCATTTTTTTTCTTTTACAAAATCAGAGAACAGGAGGGCAGAACAGGTCCTGCCTGGAAGGGTTGGTACCAGTGGGAGGAGGGGAGGAGGTGGAGAAATAGTAAAAAAGGGTGAATATTGTGCAAATACTGTGCACACATGTATGCAGATGGAAAAATGATATCTGTTGAAACTATTCCAGGAATGGGGAGAGAGAGGGATGAAGGAGAGTGGTGGGGGGTTAAATTCAAGTATGATGTATTTGATACATAGTAAGAACTTTTATAAATGCCACAGTGTACCCCCACCCAGCACAACAAAAAAAAGAAAAGAATAAAGTGGACATGGAGATTGTACTCCATGGCTTTATGTAGCATGGTTTGATTTATTTTGTATACCTCCCTAGGAATGGAATCAGTGTTTGTAAAGTAGATGTATGCTTGACTTTTTAAGAAACGGTCTGTATTTTCTAAAGTGATTGTACCATGTTATATTCAACCAGCAATTTCTAAGAGTTCTAGTCACTCCATATACTCCTCAACATTTGTTGCTACCAGTTTTTTTCATTTAATCATTCTAGTGGGTGAGCTTTGGTGTCTCCTTGTGGTTTTCTTTGTATTTCCTGGACAGAAGTGATGGTGAGACTTTCTACACTTTTATTGTCCACTTATTTGCCATCATTTATAAATTGCCTTTTAAGTCTTTATTAATTTTTACTCTGTTGTTTTCTTTTGTCATTGTGTACCAGTGTATTTTTATATTCAAGATATAAGTCATTTTGCCAAATGTATGTATTGCAAATACTTTCTCCCACAATGTGACTTATCTGTTTATTCTTTTGATGGTAGTCTTTTTTTTTTTTAAAGACAGAATTTTGCCATGTAGCCCAGGCCAGTATTGAACTCACTATGTAGCTTAGGCTGGCTCCAAACTTGTGATCCTCCTGCCTCAGTCTCAGCATTTTAGGTGTGCACCACCACGCCTGTCCCTTGATGGTGCTTTTTGAGGAACAGACATTTTTAATAAAATGAATTCCAAGTTCCAGATTTTATTTTATTTTATTAATTTTAGTCCTCTCTTTAAGAAATCTAATCTTTGCTCACATACTTTTGAAAACCCTTTTTATGTTGAAATAACTTTAGAATGAAAGAAAAGTTGTGAAGATGATATGAATGCTCCTTGACATACAATGGGATTATGTCCCTATAAAGCCATTGGAGGTTAAAAAGATCACAGGTTGAAATGTAGAAAATGCATTTAACACACCTAAGCTACTAAATGTCACAGAGTAGCAGCACAGCACAGTGATTGCAGGCTGACCGGGAGCTGTGGTTCACTGCAGTTGTCTGGCATCTGAAACAGACTTCACCCTGTGTATGGCTAGCCTGAGAAAAGATCAAAATTCGAAGTATGATCTCCACTGAATGCTTATTGCTTTCACCCCATTGTAAAGTTGAAATATCCTCAGTCAAGCTACTGTGAGTATATTGAGTGCCTGTTTACATCTAACAGCTTCTAAAGTTAACATCTTACATGACCATAGTACCATTTTCAAAGCTAACAAACTGGTATTGATACACTCTATTAAGTAAATTACAGACTTTGTTCGGATTTCCCCATTTTCCCTCTAATGTCCTGTTCCAAGATCCAGTCCAGGATGCCACATGGCGTTTTGCTATCATTACTCCTTAGTTTTCCTGATCTGTGATAGTTCCTCAGCCTCTCCTTGTTTTTCATAACCTTGACACTTTTGAGTACTACTTCAAGAATTTGTGTTTCTCATGATTCCACTTTTGTTATGGATTACTGGGAAAAATGAATGTTACAGAAGTGATGTACTCTTCTCATTATTCAAATAGTTTTTGTATGGTTTTGCTTTTATATTTAGACCTATGATTATCCCAAATTATAATTTTGTTTATTTTGATGGTACTGGGGTTTTAATTCAGGGCCTCAAGCATGCTAGGCAGGCACTCTGTCACTTGAGCCACTCCACCAGCCCCTTTGTGTGTGTGTGTGTGTGTGTGTGTGTGTTGGACATTTTTGAGACAGGGTCTTGCATTTGCTTAGGCCTCGAACCATGATCCTCCTGATCTCTGCCTCCTGAGTAGCGAGGATACAGACATGAGCAACCAGTACCTGGTTATTTTTATACCTTTTCTTTTGAGAAAATCTTGCGGGTATTTTGACTTGGATTTTGTTGAATCTTTAGATCATTTTGGGGAGAATTTGTATTTTAACAATATTGAGACTTCCAATTCATGTATTCATGTGTAGTTCTGCATTTATTTAGGTCTTCTTTGTTCACTCAGTAATGTTACAGCATTTTTAAATATAAAGATCTTGCATATCTTTTGGTAAATCTCCCCCAATTATTAAATATTTTTGCAAAAAGTATTTTTAACTATTTATTTCTAATATAAAGTTGTATAATTGCAAATTCAATTTCTTTAACAGTTAAAGAATCATTTATATATTGTTTTTCTTCATGTGTCAGTTTTGGTAAATTATATCTTTTAAGGAATTTGTTTCATCTTATTTGTACAATTTATTGCCATAAAGTTGTTTATAACATTCCCTCATGGTGCTTTTAATTTTTATGTAACCTGTAGTGATTTCTACTATTTTATTCTGATATTGGTAATTCGTTCTTTTTGTCTTTTTAAAAAATCTTGATCATTATTGCGATGGCTATCAAGTTTAATAATTCCAAAGAACTAATTTGTGGCTTTGTTGTTTTTTCTCTTTGTTAATTTTTTATCTCATTGATTTCCTTTTATTTTTTATTATTTTCTTCTACTTCTTTTGGGTTTAATTTGGAGGAACTGTATTACCTTTAACTTTTACCTTAAAGGAACTTCTACTAGTTGGTTAATAAGGAGGGACAAGATTAATTAGTATGAACTAATTTTTAGTATGGAATTATTATTTATTAAAATTATAAGTAAGTTGAATTTAATGTCAGTTTTCTAATGATGAACAAAATTCACCCATAAACCCTAAAATAATCTCAATGGACATGGGTGCCCTGGTGTGAAGGGCAGCTGTCTGGAGGAGAGTATGCATTCATAGAAGGATTCATCCCACATTTCACAACTCGTTCTGAAATCGTCAAAGCAACACCTCCAGAAACATATGTACAAGAGGGCATGCAACAGCTCTTCTTCACACAATTAAATTTATTCACAATGTGAAAATTACACATCTAGTTTTAATTGATGTGTTCAACCATGGGCACTGACGTGGGAAATATGGTCATTATAGTTGAGATGAACATTAATAGCTTTGTGCTCATGTGTCATTTATAAAAGAAGAATAAAGTACCCCAAATGTTTTTTATTCGCATCCTTTATGAGGTAGAACATTTCAGTGGAGGGAAATGATTCTATACTACTACTGAGGGGAATTAATGATTATTGTCTGTATTTATAAAAATGAGATAATAACCTAAAATGTACCATGAAGCAATAACAAAAATGATTAGGATCGATAGTACCTCTTGCTTTTTGAAGCACGATAGCCAGGCATTTCCACCCACTGTATGAAAGTCACCTTTTTTCTGGGATCCTAGGGGATATGGTGTTTTGTACAAAAGGGGTTTTGGGTAACAAAGGAGGATATTCATGTTTAGTGTTCATGCTAAACTTTTCCTACTGAATTTAGTATTTTTGTAGCTGTGTTTCTTATTTTGCAATACTTATGAAAATGAGATGAAAACTTGGAGTTTTACTATTGGAGGTTAATTCTATTAGGTTTTGGGTTTCAAATAACTTGTTATATCCAGCATTCTTATTTCACTGAAATATCACTTTTGTAAGGTAGTCTTTACTGTCACAGGCAGTAAATACTTCTTTGTCTTATTTTTGTAAAGTTTATCTCATAAATATTTGTTTTCAGAATAAATCAATGAATGCAACAGCCCCAAGTTGTTGATAAACTAAGATTGGTGGAATTAATCTCACAAACTCTGCCACCAGACAGATGCTATTGTGACAGTGGCTCTGTCCTTGTGGGGGCAGGGTCTGTACATCATACACAGTGACGTCATCTGTTATTCTGCCCTTCCTAGTATTAAAGAACTAGAAATTGGGTAAATATATTAGGTAATGAACACACTTAATATTAGAGTTTTTAAGAACATAGAAGGTGATAGAAAAAGTGGTCTAATTTAAAGTATTCCAAATGTATTTAAACAGCCCAAAATGCAGCCAGAATATTTCAAATTTTGATCGATTGCCCTTTCCTTACTGTTATTGAAGCAAGATAGAGTTTCAAAAAACTTCTCTTTATGACTTGTAAGTTATCTTCCTCATAATCAAAAGATATACAGCAATGCAAAGGGCAAGTCAGGAAGAAAAAGTACGCTATATTTTGTTTTGTAACTGCTACCAGAATATATTTTTTATGTAATAGGAGAGAATTCTTTGATTGGGGCAACAGTAAATTATTTATTCCTTTAGGAAACTACAGTAAAATAGGAAGGCTATTTTTTTTTTTACTTTCCTCCCTTTTTGTATCAGAACTGATTGTGCTTTAGTAAGTTACCATTGGTTCTATAAAAATTTGTTACAATTTTTTTCTCTTTCTCTGATTTTTTTATTTCTGTAATATTTTCATATAACAGCCAAGTAATAAATTTATCCAACAGAAGTTTTGTGTGCTTATATGTGGGGCAAATAATACAGTGTCCTTGTCAAATAGCAGACTACTTATCATTTACTTTCCTTTTGAGGTCATGTTGTATCTTGTATTGAAATATAAATTAGTTAGTATGGAATTCTGGTCACTGGTAATAACATAGATTCCCATTGCTTTCACGTATAATCAGAGTATTTGTAAATTCCAGTACTTCTCAGTCCTTTTTAATGTTGGAAAAAATCTGAGAGCCTGTTTAGTAATCTTTCATATAATCACTAAAGAATCACAATAATTGGGTGATTATGTGATAAGCAATTTAGGAGATGGTCATTTTCCTAAAGAGCTGGAGTCCAGCTGCAGGAGACAAGGTGAGCACATGGAAAACAGGGCAGGAATCAGGCAAGAAAGGTTGTAATTGGGTGCACTGTTACACATGTTTAGAGCAGCAAAGGATTATTATGAGTTAGTAGTCTTTCATGTTCATTCTTGCAGATTCCCACCCCCAGCCTAGTGGCAGTGAAGCCCTCATGTAAGAACCCCACCAGGCTCTCTTGCCTTCTGACTTCTTGTTGAATTCAAGCAATAAGGAGTTTCATCAAAGACCAGAGGGAGAGCACCAGAAGTGGTGGTGCATGCCTATAATCTCAGCACTCAAGAGACTGAGGCAGCAGGATTGTGAGTTTGAGGCCAGCCTGAGCTGCATAATGAGAACCTGAGAGAGAGAGAGAGAGAAAGCAGAGAGCGAGGGAGAGGAATAACCAGAGGGAAGGAGGAGAATGAGGTTTTGTCTCTTCCCCCATACTCTCTATTAGTAGCCTCCATGCCCTGGTACTTCACATCAAGGCGTGATCATTACCCCTCTTCTCCCAACTAAGCAGAGTGCTACATTCTCCTGTGGTTCCCTATACCTGCATTGACATGTCCAAAAACAGGTGACATCAGTTTGACCCATTACTTGATTAAGGGAGTGTCTGACAGGTTTCTCCACCAAAGTCATTTGTAAGCACTGTCCACAAATGTCTTTTGGCTCATGGGGCTTTCACTCACTAGTTTTAGCATCCATTGGTGGTACTTGCTTGAATCAGTTATTACAGTGCTGCTTGACAAATTGTGATTTTCTAATTGCACTATTACATCTACATTTATTAGTTGGCATTTCTCTGTAAGAAAGACCTTTCCCTTCTGCCTTATTTATATGCTTAATCAGTATGAAGTCATGGGTTTTTATCTTATTCAAGAGGTTATGGTCAATTATCCACATTATTTTTATGTTCAAATTCCCCCAGATTTGCTCAGTGGGAGATGCCTTTCAAAGCTGCCTTGTTTCCATTTGATATATACTCATTATTCCTTTTTTTGGTACAACAAAATGTTCTAGAGTCAATTTGTAATTCTGCAACTCTAGACCTAGAATCAGCCATTTCTCAAAGGAACCCTGGCTCCCTTTATTGCCAAAATGAAATTTAGAAACCAAATTCTAGGTACTGTATGTGCTCATAACTGCCTGAATTTCATTACTTCTAGGCCCTTTTATTGGGCAGAGCTAAGACTGTATGTAAATGTCATATGCATACACATGTATGTGTATATATATATACACACACACACACACACACACACACACACACACACACACATCAGTCTGTCATTCAGTATATATCATCTATCTGTCTACCTAGTGATTTAACTAAAAGGAAAAAAAATAAGCTTTATAGTAATATCTCCAATGTCAACCAGTTCCATAGGGTTCATTCTAGTCTTCCTGCTTTCTGTATTTATAACTCCCTTTTCTGACAGTAAGAAACCTGTTCTCAATACGCATGATATGTTTACCTATTTTCTCAATATTAGAATGCTCGTAAAATAGACACAAAATTGCTAGCACATACTATGAAAATAAAATACACCAGGATTCAATGTTTGCCTAATATAAATCTTTTTATTTTATATAGGGTTCTTGCAGAATATAGACACATGGTATGTGTAGTTGAATAAGACACTGTCCTTCTCATTAGATTACTTCCTATTTCTTCTTTCCTCCACTGAAGGAGTGAGATGGAACTGGCTTCATCCATGTTTATCAGAACACAGTAAAGGGCTGAGTCCAGGGTTAGTGGGGACACAATGTTGGGGTATAGGTGGAGGTGTTCTTGTCTCACCCCTGTTTTGGTACTACCCAGCCTTTATCTCAGCAAGGAAACCAGTATCTCACATGCCTCTTTGTACCCTTCTCCCAAGGAGTGTCTGGACTAGCTCTTGGGGTTAAAAATATAAACTTTTAAAAGCTCTGTATGATTGGAAGCTACCCTGATGAAGAAAACCTTTCATAATCAGTAGTGTCAAGAAGTTACTTATTGGGTCCTAATGATGGCATAGAGCATATTTATAAATTTGAGGGCTTGCTATAACAAGTTATGTGCTATTTGGAAACACATGTACCCCAAGTGTGATTCTGACTAATAATTTTTACCAGTGTGAATTACCAAGTGGCATTTATAGACTGTGTTTGTCATCAAGCATAAAACTTAAACTCAATGTAGAACTATTGATTGTGCATTTCATGGCAGATATTTTCCCATGGGTCACAGTGGATTTTTGCCCTCAGCCTCTAATAATAGTAGGTTCTTATGTTAATAAATAGAGCAGCCTTCCTTTTATAGGCCAATCACTTGGTGAAATGGGGACCCACTGTTCCTCAGGAACATGAATGTAGCCTTATTCTCCTTTGGGCTAAAGAGCAATATATTACTCCCATTGATCTCAGAATTACTTCCACATGCCGAGGAATCCTGTTTCTGAGCCTTGGTGTCTGGCTGTGGATGGATTCTTCCCCTCCCTTTCATTTTGGGTACTTTTCCCTGCCAGCTATTATTTTGTGCTTGTAAATTCTGTCACTCTTCACAAGACAGTCCTGATGAATCATCAGAGCAGTTAACCTTTACCATGTTGAGCCTCTAGAGTGTTAAACTACTTTCACATACCTGGTTCTTCCTGGAATTTGACCTCACAGCATAACAACATCGCAGTTCTTCACACCTGGCAGAGGTAATGAGTTTTGTCTCTGTGTTGCATCTGGTTTTAGTCTTTCCTTCCAGCTCCAGGGCTACTGTAATTCAGTTCATGCCACCCAGTTACCACAGCATACTTCCAGGTAGATGACAATGGTACAGCAGCCTGGGTTTCTAGGTTTTTAAAGGAACGTGTTGAAAATAACATATAACACCTGCATTTACAGTCTTCTGTTTTTGAGTTAAAAAATTTTAAATTATTGTATTGTGGTACATTGTGATGTTTACATACATAAGTATATAACATTTCTACCACATTCACCCTTTCCTTATATCCTCTCCACTCCCGCTGGTACCAACCCCCCAAGACAATTCAGAGTTTTTTATGTAGGAGCCTGAATCCAGTGTTCACTACTTAGGATGAGGAAGACAATGAATAATGGAAACTCTGCAAGCAGTCAGGGGAACTAACTGCAAGTCTGGTGTGTAATTCATGGTGAAACATTAAGGGAGTGTGGGTTATTTAACCTGAGGAGAAGAATAAGTTTGTGTCTAAGGAATAATATTTTGGTAATACTAGAAATACTTCACTTTTATCTTGCACATAGAATGACTGAATTTTTCATGAACTTATTAATTATGTAAAATGGTAAAATTACACACAGTGCAACATAATGTGGCCAATTTTAGGCAACTTACAAATATTTCATGTAACTCTTACCTCTTTTTATCAATGATATGATAACTAGATGAGTGACTTCAAATACATGAGGAAGAAAGGTTGATTTTTACCTCCATTAAGGAGAAGAGTAGTTACAAAGAGTAACAAAGAGAGTTACAAAGAGTTGTTACAAAGAGACAAATAGATGTATGTGTTGTTAGGATTAAATTGCTTGCTGTGATTAGGGAGGTTGAATTTAAAAAACCCTAACAGTCAAGTGAGGTGGCACATACCTGTAATCCCAGTAGTGGGGAGGTGGAGACAGGAGGATGGTTTGAGGCAAGCCTAGGCTACATAGCAAGACCTTACTTAAAAAAGTCTAAAAGAACTAAAGCAAATTAAAAAAATGGTGCATTCAATAATTGCTTGACATATGCAGCATATGTATAGATAGGCTTACTGTACATGAACCCACTTGAGTGCCTAGCACAGTTACTGGCACGTAGTACTTCCTCAGTCATCAGTACAGCTCTTAAAGGATGTATTAGCCAGGGATTCACCAGAGAAGCAGAGATAAATGGGTGTGCATGCATATACTTAAAAGATAAGAGTCTAGATAACGAGGCTTTGGCTCATATGGTTGTAGGGGCTGGCTGGGCAAGTCCAAAATCCACAGGACAGGCCATCAGGAAGAGACTATGGAAACACTCAGACACAAGCTAAAACTGCAGTCCTCAGGTGGAAATTTTTTTTCTCCAAGGAAATCTCAGTTCTGCTCTTAGGGGCTTTTAACTGATTGCATTAAGCCCACCAGATTATCTAGAATGTGCTTTCTTAAAGTAAATCAATTATAGATTTTTAATCATGTCTATAAAATACTTTCACAGCAGTACCTCTTTTTCTTTCTTTTTTTTTTTTTTTGTGGTTTGAACTAGGGCCTTGTTCTTGCTAGGCAAGTGCTTTATAACAAGAGCCACGTCCACAGCCCTTTTTGCCCTAGTTATTTTTCAAATAGGGTCTTGCATTCTTGCCATGATCTTCCTGTTTATGCCTCCCTTGTAGTTAGGATCATAGGCACACACCACCACTAACTTGTTGCCCAGGCTGACCTCAAATCATCATTCTCCTGATCTCTGCTTCCCAAATAGCTGTGATTACAGACATGAACCTGACCTTGGAATGATATTTCTGTTTGAGTAAATGGGTATAGTGGCCTTGTCAAGCTGACATAAGTGATTACCCCAGATGGACAGGTATAGGGTTAGGTAACTCATTAACATGCAGGTCCTAAAACATCCACCTTACAGTCCTGAATCTGAAGCCTGGCTCTGCCGTGACCTAGTTCTCTTGCCAAAAATGTTTCTGAACCGGTTTGCTTCAGTGTCTATATACATAAAATGAGTTTAACTATGCTGACTTTGGGGGGTTCTTAGGATTCCATCATCCTAATCATCTTAGTTGTGTCTGTACTAATACCTGGCATAATCATGCCTAAAGTTTGGCATTATCATTGAATATCTGGCATGAGAAAATACAGTTTAAGGGTAGTTATCAAGGTTTGGTACATTTGAAGATTCAAGGTTCAATTTAGAGAGTTTTCTCTGCAGTGTGTTTGGACTAGCATCCAAAAATGAAAGAATGTCCCCGAACCAGTTGGCTTGATGGATAGGGAAGAATCCAAACAGAATACTTTGGTGTTGGGACCTATGAGAGTTTCTTTCCTTTTATGTCTCTAGCCACACATAAGTCAAGCCTGGTTTTAATATTCTTTTATTGTGCAGAGTAAAGATCATCAGCTTATTTATCAAACACAAGGAATAAAAAGAAACGTTGAATGGGAATGATTCTCTGATGGCAGTGGAGGGCATGATGCATGATAACATCTGAATGAATACCAAATGCGGTCATTAGGATCTGCACTGCTGGTATGAGTGCCAACTGAATTTCTAATTATGGGATACTTAAAATAACGTATGACTTAGGATGTGAGGAAGTGGAGCACTTAATTTTTCAGTTGGTATATTGCAGCCCTTAACAAGCACGGCTGCTAGTAAGCAGACAGTTAAATTAAACTCATGAATATTTGTTACAGTTTTTAAAATATAAAATTGAAACAAAACCTCATATTATTGTTTGTACCAATGTGCTGAAATGCAGGGACACCTTTTTTTGTGAGTCTGAAGCTAGGAATAAGCACCCAAAAGCAGGGCTGGTATAATGACTTGAGTGGTAGAGTGCCTGTCTAGCAAGCATGAGGCCCTGATTTCCAACCCCAGTATTGCCAAAAAAAAAAAAAAAGACAGCACCCAAGAGCAAAGAGAACAAACAGCAAGCTGGTTTGATTTCTCCTTGGCATGTGCCAATGATTGGTATCTAAGATGGTAAGAAAAGAAACTGTAACTGATAATAAAAATCTTAATTTCTAAACGAGGGACAGGTGAGGAGAGTATGGACAGAGAATATGAGACAGGTGCATAGGTCACTGTCCTTGACCTCCTGTGTGGTTACTATAGCCAAGAGGAATGTTCTGTGAGTTTCTGTACATCAAACAAACAGGGTTAGGCAAGCGGGAACTTGAACAGCATCTTAAAGTAAACTCTGTGAAGACTTGGGCACCAGCAGGGAGGAACACCATCATCAGATTCCCACAAAGTTTCAGGCAGCACAGTCCCATTGCTTGAATGTTGCTAGAGGGAAGCATGATTTGGGGGATGCCCCAGTGTGGGGGTAGGAACTAGAGAGAAGGAGAAGGAGGTGTATTAGGAGGGTGACATCTGCAAAGGATAGGTCTAAGGGTTCTGGGGGAAAGGGAAGCAGCCAGATGTGGCAGCAGAAGAAGGGAGAGTAGAGCAAAGGGAAATCAGAATGGTGGAGCACCAGGTACTTGACATCATCCTGGAGCAGTACAGCAGCAGCTGCTGGGAGGGGTCAGGTACTGGCTACATGGGAAGGTCTGGAATTTCAGACCCACAAGGTATGTGGGAAGGAAGACCACACAGATCCCATTTGTTTTTCAGAGAGTCTTAGAGGAGCCAGGCTTGTAGAACTGGCCATGCTCATGTGGAGCATCTCCACAAAGGAAAGAGGGACTCCTGTCAAGTCCAGGGAAAGAGACAAAGGTAAAGTTGATTATTGAAGAAATAAGACAAATGCACAAACTACCAATACTACTTGCATTGCAGAATGAAATCCCTCTTTTAATTAAAACTCTATGAGGCAACTAAAGCAGAGCATTAAAGTTGCAAGTTTCAGGCCTGATACTGCTGCATCAACTGCTGTTTGTTTCACAGGCTAATGAGAGGAAAGGGTATAAACTAATTTAATTCAAAATCATACAAGAAAACTCAGACAAAAAGGGCCACAAACCACAATGTATCTTTGGATGGGCCTTCCCCTCCTCTACAATCTAAATTTAACCAAATAGAATTCATTTTTAAGTGCTGCCCTACTCAGCCTTTAGAAATGAAGGATTTGCCATTGAATAGATGAGCATTTTGTTGCAAAGATGGGACATGAGGTCCTGCACAGTTATTCCCCAGAGATCCAAACCCTGTTTTGCATTGTGTGTTGAACACAGAGAAGAAACAGATTGATCTCAGACCTGACAGACCAGTATTTCTACATGAAAATCAAGGTTTGGGGAAGTCATAGCTTCCATTCCCAGTAGAGCATCAGATGGGAAAGCCATCAGAAATGACACAGCCAGTTTCTGCTTTCATTCTCATGAGTCCAGGAAAGTAGAACAGGTGAGAGAATAAAGGGAAGAATTTTCAGATGCAGGATAAAATTAGTAAAGAAGATGTGTAAAACAATTGTTTAAAACTTGGCAAATTTAAGCAAGGAACAAGACATTGTTGAATTCTTTTTTTGTGTAGAGAAATTCTTTTTGCAGGGAATGTCTTAAAAAGATGTCAGCTAAAAGAAATAAATAGAACAGAGACAATAAATAAAATAGAGGTTCCCATAATATATATAGAAAGAAGATTAGTAATTGGCAGTACCAGCAGGCTGTTAGCAGTTGTAAATCAGGGCATTTTTCCATTCAGATGGACAAGATTAGGATATAAGTATATGGGTGTTTACTCAGTCACATTGAGATATCCCAGACCTGCAAGATAAGCTTCGAAATAAGTAAAGTGCTTAAAATAAGACTTGGAGAATAATCTGTCACACAATGTATCAGAATAGCATTTCAAAGTCTCCTTTTTTAAGAGGCATTAATTCATATATTATTTTACTTATGCTTTTAAACATGATGGTTACCTACTTAGTTGAAGCCTGTATAAAGGTTATTAATTGTATTCTAATTTCCTAAGTGGTAGTTTTAAAGAAGAGATTATTTAGTATATAAAGCAACTATAGATTAAGCATCTCTAACCTGAAAGTCTTAAATCCGAAATGTTCTACAATCTGAACCTTTTTCAGCATCAATGTGATGCCCAGGTCTGACAGTTCAATGTACACAAACTTGTTTCATGCACAGAATTTTAAAAGGTTGTATAAAATTACCTTCAGGCTGTGTGTATGAGGTGCAGACAAAAGGTAAATGAATTTTGTGTTCATTTAGTCATCCCCAGTAGATAATCCCATATGTACAAGTACATATTACAAAATATGAAAAACTCTGAAATCCAAAGCACTTCTGGTCCCAAGCATGTTAAATATGGGGAATTCAGCTTGTACTACTTTTAAAATGTTTTCATCCATGCATACTATTTTTAGAATTTTACCAACTGAAAGATATTTAGGTAGTTCATTGTCTCAAATATCCACTTATTATTGTTATGCACTTGACAATGGTCATGGTTTTTCTATTCTGAGGATAAAGCAGAAGATAGTCTGTGACCATAGAACACTGCTTTCGGGGTATGCATTTTCTCACATTGTAATATCTCTTAAATTGGAATATGTCTCACAGTGTGTTCTGAGTCATAATGTGGTTAGAGAAGAGGTTTATTTTTTCCTAAATGACACACAATATTTTCATGTGTGTTGTACTAGAAGCAACTAAACATCATTGAAATAGGATGCAATGATACAATTATAATATAATTATGCACCTTCATGCTTTTGTGCCTAAGCAACTATTTTTTACTTATTCACAGTCATTTAGAAAATTGAGATCCTTCTGCCAAGAAATGCATTTTTGTGCATCTGGGGAAAAAATGGCTCCAGTATGAATGCTCTGTATGTCCGTGGCAGTTGTAAATTAAGAGTTAAAAAATAGAAAGAAAAAAATGAATTAGTAGATCAAGTGGGATTCAGAAGAATACAAATGCTAAACTTTCCTATATTTCTTCCCTTATTATGCACAAGAGGTTTTCAGACAGCTTAATCATCTCAGTGTTTGTATTATGTAGGATGTTAGCGACGTGTAATATGTATGTACATATCTTATATCACTTCTCTTTTTCATTCTGTGACTAAAATAAATTTAATTACTTTATAATATTGCTTTAAGTAAATCCAATTAAGAAAGTGTGAATTACTCAAGAAAGTTACATTTGGAGGTCATTCTTCCCTTTAACATAGAATTTGCTCAAATAGGGCATTTAAAATCAACCTTGATTCATAAAAATTCAGTTATGTGAATTTTAAACACATGCCTGTCATGTAAAATGAGGTACACCTGCATTGAGAGCTGAGTCAACAACTGAATTCAGCTCAAGATTCTCAAATGTGTAGTAACACACACCTCTCTCTCCCTCTCTTCCTCTCTCTCCCCCCACCCACTCTCTGCATTTAAAATATTATTCCAAAGAGCTTTTCTCCCAGTGGGGATTACAGTTTTATCACCCATTGATTTTAAACAAATGGTCAATTTCTCTGTTCATAAAAGAGAAATGATATTTCCTCTGCTTTATATCTGTGTGTAGTGTGTATATATAACATGTCAGCACTAATTGCACCATGTGACTTTCAGATTTTAAGAATTTATAGGGCTATAAATTATTTATACTGTTTATTAAAGTTTATACTTTTTTATTACATGAGCTTTCAGTTTAAATAGTCATGAGCAAATATACTTCCAAATACACATGAAATCTATATTTGATGAACAGCATTAATGATTGCTACACATAGGGTTTTGTAGGAACAGCTAGGAGGACCTTTATGTTAGATTGAGGAGAAAATGACAACCAAGCAGAAATTTAAAAGACTTACAGGGGCAGACAGAAAAAAAAATTGCCAAATTTGGAGTTTTAAGTAAGACTGGGATGTAGAGCTGACAGGAATTAAAAGAGATGACTCTGGGTTCAGATCTTGAACTGTCCTTTTAGCTGTGACAAAAGCAGTTGGCCTTTGTTCTAAGGGCACAGCTGTCAGCTAGTCTTCAGCTGGAGAGTAACATGATCACATGGGTGTTTTAGGAAGATCACTGTAGCTTCGGTGAGAGAATCTACTTGTATTAGTCAGCTTTGTATTACTATATAACAAAGTACTTGAGGCAATTTAATTATAAAGAGAAAAAACTGATTTTGGCTCACTGCTCTGGAGGTTTCAATCCAAAATTGGGTGGTCCCATTGCTTTGGGCCTCTGGCAAGAACTGCACATCATGCTGGGGTCATATGACAGAGCAATATGTACAGAGCCCTGAAGGTGGGACGGTGGGGAGAGAGAGAAAAAAAAATATGAATGAGCCAGGATCTCACAGTCCCCTTCAGATACAGGCCCCAAATGACCTAAGAGCTCCCCCATAATGCCCCATTTCCTAAAGATCCACAGCAACTACCAGTAGTGCCAACCTGGAAACCAGGCCTTTAACACATGAATCTTTGAGGGACACTACTCGTATTCACACCACAGCACCACTGGAGAAGGAATGGGTGCTGGGAAATGGGTTGAATCCCAAGAGAAAGACCAGACGCATGGACTAGAATAGATACTGCAAGAGCAGAGAGTCGTCTCCAGAGAAGACAGACTGCGGACAGCTGGATATGGGGATGACACAGGGAACACTGAGAGACTAACTTCCAGATTCATCATTCTCTGAAATAGTGAACACACAAAGAAGAGCAGTTCCACACGATGAGTTCCTCCAAGTGGAGATATCCTTCTGCCATAGAGAGTAAGGTGATGATGAGAGTTTAGCTGAGCCAGCAGGGTTTGTAGAACCCGTTGGTAGGGAAGAAAGCTAAGGGGAGAAACACAGATGAAGCCACAGTCTGTGGGTGATGTTTAGATTTTTCTCTAGCCCAACGCCGTAACTTGCATGTGGGTGAGACCCAGCACAAAGGAACAGAAGGCTAAACTAGATTAAAAGCATTGGGCAGCCAAGGCCAGGATCTTCACAAAATCTGAGGGGAAGAAAAGAGAAGAAATATCCCATCGAAGGTAACCTTGACTTATTTTTTTTTAAAGTGCTGTAGTATCAGGGAGACTTACTGCAGTAAAGTTGTAGGTGGATGATGTGGGTGTGCATAAACGTATGCACACATACATGTACACACACAATCTGTTTCTTCACATGACATGAAAGAACCTTGCATGAGAGGGAGACACGTATTTTTCTAAGTCTGCAGCTAATTCTGCACTGTGGCTGTGGAGAGAGGAAAATGAGCAGCATTGTACACTCTGTGGGCTCCTTCTAGAGACCTGCTGTCACGGAAACATGCCAGACCTATTTCATGGAGATTGTCCAAACCTGTCAGACAGCCTTTCGTCATGGGCATTTCCCCCTTTGACTGTACCCATGGCTACCACAGTGTTCCTTGCCCAGCACCGCTTTAGCAGCTGCTAGAACCACATTGCCAACATCCTGTGACCTTCAGAAAAATCCCAGGCCCAGTCTGGCCACCCAGACACTTGCAGTCAGTAAATACCATTGTATGAAGTCCCTACTGTGTCCTGCTGGGCATTGCCCCAGCCCACAGGAGAGATACAACACTTGTAGCTGCCTCACTGAATGCTGAGCAGGTTTTCCTCCCATGGAACCCTGAGAAATGCCTCCCTGGGCAGGGATCTTTGAAAGCAGCAGTGATCCAAGATTCTGTGTGAAGGAAAGAAGAAAGAGCTCCTGAATGGGTCTAGGTAGTGACTGAGAAGAGGGTCAGGGGCAGAAACAGGCAAGAATCTAAGAGCTCCATATTTGGATTGGAAAAAATTCAAGTTTGAGAGCCCTTTTTGAGATGACCCAAACCAAATTTACAATCTTCTAGCAATCTCTGCATCCCAAAAGCTGTGTGTCCCCTGGGGTATGTCAGTTTAACTCCAGCGCTTATTGGGCTGAAATTGCGATATCACCCACGAGCCACGTACTTTAATCGCCCTCACAAGATGGTAATGCTGTCTCCACATGCTGCAGTAAAACCTGTGGTATAATTTCTCATGCTAAGTTATAGCCTCTTCACAGGGTTCCCACTTTTCCTACACTTGAATTAAAATTCTTCTGGAGCCTTAATATCCTATTACAGCCACAATATTGTGAGCTTTCTGCGGCCTTGCATTGAATCTTTATGGGATCATTGCAGTGCAGTTAAGTGGTTATCAGTGCAGCCGGGTTTAACAATAAAGCCCTAAAAAGTCTCTTCAGAATGTGCCCCATCCTGATTTCTCAGAGTCTAAATAGCTTTGCCATTTTCAAACATACCTTCAAAATATCCTAAGCCAGTTGCCTACTTTTAGGGACTCTTAACAATTTCTTTCTGATGAAGTAGGAAAAAAAAAAAAAAAAAAAAACTTTGTTTCCATTTCCTTTCAAGGTCTTGGCTCCTGGTCCCTGTTTTTTGGCCACGTGGTTCAAAATTTTACATGGGCTCCATAAATTATGTAGAAAGGATGTTTCTATGTGGGTAGCTATTATTAAAGGTGCTAAAATATTAAGCCAATTGTGTGGCTTTCAGATGGCAGAAATGTCTGTTCTTTCTTCTTTCAAATCCTTATGTCAGCAATATTTCTTTCATGATAACATTTATTTATCAAAGTTTATGCTACTTTGACTTTTTATAAAATACCAGTGAAGATAAATGGATCGATTGACCCCAGGAGCAGCTTATTTATCCTTTTAGTCACACTTCAGTGGCAAAATCAATACCCTTCTGAAATATCTGATATTACAGCAGTGCTCGTAAATAGTGACATTCCTGAGCTATGTGCAAGGGGAACTAAAATTTATTATCAACTTAGATTTTTTAGTACCTGTATTGATTTTCCTGGAGTTGGCTTGTGAATTTTTATTTATCTGTAGCTGAGCAAGTGACCTTTGTTTCAGAAAGCAGCAGTTTAAACTTGCCAGGATTAGGAGAGTGGGAAGGAGTAGTGTGTATTGGTGAATATGGGCTAAAGAAGGAAAAGAGGAGATTTTTTTTCCAGAAGTAGACTTTTGTTTCCTTACCTATTAGGTATTTTGCATTCTTTTTTGTATTACCAAAAAACAGGTGTATCAAATCCACAAGTATTTATTAAAAACATGTGTGTCCAGCCCTGTGTGGAGCGCTCTAGAGGAAATGGCTTTATGATTGATCTTGGTTTGAAGGTGAGATTAGTTTATGAGAAGCTTAAAGGAAGGGAAGGAGCTGAAAGCAGGAAGCAGGGAGAAGGCTGGGGCTGCTGGTGGGAGGAGGAGGCAGCATGTACCCTTTTTGGGGGGAGGGGCAGCCACAGGAGGCAGAGTAGCCAGAGTGAGAGCTTTGGTCAGCAAGGTTTCAATTCCAGGCCTGGAGCTGTGGGAGCTATTTTATAATGTTAGCTAAGATGAAAATACAGTGTTGGAAAATCGGTTTGGTGGTAGGAGGTGAACAGAATGCATGGTGAGCAGAAAAGAGACTTCCTGGGAGAATGGGCCCACTCAGCAGCCGGGTGCAAGGATGCAGGCAGAAGCAACACTGGGCAGACCCAGGTGTTGGCATGAGGCAAGGATAAGACAGGACACAATGCAGGGGTAGAGAAGGGAGGTGGTGGGAACAGAGATGGCACCCAAGATCCAGTTGTTACAGAAGCTCTCTCCCTGACTGTTGGTTTCTTCTCAAGGTTTGTGATGATAGCTTTCCCTCTGGGATGTGGAATGCCATGGTCAGTGTCAAGAGTTACTATTGTGATGAGGCAAAAATGTAGAATGTGTCTGTGGGACTCTGGACATGGTACCCGTGCTCTCTGTATCTCAGCGTCCTGTCCTTTAAGATTGGAGTGACGGTTAAATGAGATGATGCAGTAAATCATTTGGCTCCATGCTAGGCACAATGTAAGAGCTTGACAAATGTTGAGTAGTTATTATTTTGAAGAATATATTATATAGAGGAAAAAGCTGATCCCTGGGAAAGCTAAAGCAGAAGTGAAGAGGACAGAAGCTCAGTTGCCTTCCAGTCTGCAAACAGTTTCCTTCATTAACAGAAGGGAGACAGGCAGCCACTTTTTCATGGTCCCCATGCGACTTCATCATATACGCAATGGGAATTATGGAGGGCTAGAGCCAGAAGAGCCTTGAGACACATCCACCCAGCTTCTTAGATAATATCTTCAATACTTTTCAGAAGTTAATCATTTGAAAGGATTTTTCCCCTTATCAATTCACAATGAATTATTAAGCTGGCACATAGTTTTGCTTTATGATTTAGGAGCTCTTAATTGTATAAAATTCGTTTGCTATGCCTAATCCTTTTTTCAACTGAACACTTCAATTTGCTGTTTACTGGAATTTTCCAGCTACATGTTAATCATACTACCAGGCAAATAAAAAGGTATAAGGTGTGCATTTTGCTTCTAAAGGATGTCTCATCAGAAAGACAATATCCTCAAATGAAGATGCAAGAAGTTAGGTGAATTAAGATGGACAAGAGACTATAAGTGCTCCAGAAATTGAAAGAAGTTAGAAATGTCCATGAATTTGTGGGGAAAGGCTTCACAAAGGGATAAAAGCTGGGCTGTGGGAGGTGGGTCCTTGGGGGAATGGGAGGTTAGTGTGAGGAGAGAGGAAGGACATCCCATGAGTGTCCAGGCTAGTTATGCAAAGGGTGTCCTCACCAAATGATGAGCAGAACCACCTGGCCAGAGAGATCTTTTCAGTAAGTCTGAAAGACCCTTATTTCTATAATCAGCGGAACTCTCTGTCATTATTAAGTTTTGTTTTGTTTCGGGGTTTTTTTGGTGGTACTGGGTATTTGAACTCAGAGCTTTGTACTTGCAAAAGAAAATACTCCAGGAAGTAGAAAGGTCTGTGGGGTTGCATTGCAGACAGGTAGCTGCAGCTTGGCGGTGGCTGGGAATGGGCTGTCTATGTCTATGGAATTTGGAGTCATAATTGAGGACTTAGATGGGGAAGATTTTAGGGGTCCCTGGCGCTGATGGGAAGTTCCTCCACATTGAATATTTGGCTTATGTTCCACACTACACTGGTTCATGAAGCTTACTGTAGCATATAAAAGCTCCATGTGCCACACAACCAACTTAGACCTTCCTAGTTGTTTGTTCCAAAATTTAAGGTGGATAGTTTTCTGATGCCACATAATTGAGATTGTTGGGGGGGGGAGAACAAAAAGAAAAGAGACAGCTTTCTTTATAATGATAAAAACAGTTACTGAGAATATACAAATATGGTTTATAGCTCTAATGAATTCACATTAAATCACCCTACTACATCCCTGCTGTGCCTCTCCTGTTTCATCAGCAAGTGAATGGCTGGAATGGCAGTGAGGAGTTCTGCATGCCAGAGTCAGAGGTCAAGCCTTATCTGGTGGGGTGAGGGTCCTTTCCATGGTGAGCATGGTGGCCTCTTTATAAAAGTGACTTCAGAGGGTCATGTACCAGATGCAGCATGTAACTGAAAGCTGTAATCTGTATTCCACGTGAGTGTCTGTGTTTTATCACATCCGAATTTCAGCATGTCATCTTTCTAAAATCAAAGGTATGGCATGTTCCTATACTGTGTTACTGAAATGCAGTTCAGCTTCAAAATACGACATTTTTTTCAAACTGATTCTTCTGTTAATTTTCTTCTTGGGTCTGGAGAAATGCTCTGTTGGTGAGATGGGTAACAGGCATCATCCTTTCAGAATGTAATGTGGCAGAATGGATGAACACTTGGAAGTAGGAGCCCTTTCAACCAGTAGTTCTAAAAACATTTCCAACAGAAATAGCCACACAGGTGCACAAAGAACTCCTAATAGAGAAAAACTGTCAACAGCCCAAATGTTTTGTTACAGTGAAAGCTCTCTAGAATGAGAGAGCACAGTGTTTGAATCCCAGGTCCCCACCGTGTGGACTAGGCTAATCTTAACAATTATTTTCCACATTACTGATCTCACAAGATACTCTTTTGTCCTGGGGATGTCACTGTAAGGGCCATGACAATCTTAGGAAGAGCAGGGGAGATTAGATGGATCATGATGAATGTTTGCTGACTGAACAATGAGGGACAGATGGTGACACCTGTGCCCTGTTGTCTCATTGTTTTGAAAGCCAAATATTGTTTGTTTAGTACCCATGAGAATAAGCACCACTTGGAAAAGAACCCACAAAGTGATGTAAAAGTACAGAACTTAACCTTTTTAGAAATTACATCCCCAAATTACTGATCTGTTTGAGAATTTGTGTGACTTAATAATAGTGTCTAGACAAATAAATGGCACCCTAAATTTGAGTGAAGTTTAGAACATCCTCATCTAAGGCATGATAAAAGGTTGGTAGTTATACTAGATCTCTAAAGAAAATGAGAAGTACATGAGCAATTTTAAATGTGTCTGTAGAGTTACCAACTCAGGACTTTGTTTGGCAGTCTTGGGGTTTGAACTCAGAGCCTCAGTCTTGTTAGGCAGGTGCTCTACTGCTTGAGCTACGCCCCCCAGTCCTTTTATGCTTTAGTTATTTTTCAGGTAGGGTCTTGGGCATTTTGCTCAGTCCATCCTCAGACTGCAATCCTCCTTCCTGTGCCTCCTGTATAGCTGGAGTTACAGGTATGTGCCACCACACCCACCCAAGATAGGACTTTGAAGTACTCTTTTCAGGGAGAAGGCAACTGCCATTTTCATTAAGCAAACAGTGTCAAAAGAAAATTAACAAAGAGGAAAATGACCCCAAAGAATTGTGGCATTTTAAATAATCATGGTATTAAAGCAATAATTGTGGATATCAGCCTGTCATATTCTTTAGGAATTCTATAAATGGAAAATACCCTAGAATAGGAGCTGACAAACTTTATCAGTAAGGGGTCAAATAGTTAATATTTTGGGTTTGGTGGGCCATGTGGTCTCCATTGCAGATACTCAACTCTGCCCGATGGAAGCAGCCACCATGAAATGAGCATGCTTGTGTTACAATAAAACTTTATTTTACAAAAACAAGCAGAAGGCAAGACTCACCCACCCATAAGTCATACTGTGAAGACCAGTTAAAAGAGTGAAGTAGTGTTATTTTTTCAATTTCTTAGTCAGATCTCATACTGTAAACAGTGCTGTGAGATTTGCTCTGTAGTTTTATATTTATTTTCCTGACTTTGGGTAAGTAATATGACATGGTCCTACAACTTACAAGAATATTACTGCATTTATTTATGCACCAACTCAGGTGTCAAGCATGAACAGATAATTTTAAATTTATAATCATTTGAAATCTTGGAAGCAATGCAAATACAAAACGTGTTGATTCCAAGTTTCTTTGTATGTTAACTTTATCTGGTATCTTTTTAAAGTGGTACTTGCTTTTGTTAAGTGGCAAATTTTGTGGTTATCAAGTATAACTTTTGAAAGTTAGAAACAGTGAAAGTTCAAACCAATAACATTTACTGAGAGTTTGCCATTAGCCAGGCTTTATTGTAAATGTTTAAATTTAATGTTTAAAATTTAAATGTTTAAATTTAATAGCAGCACCTGTCCTTGTAGCAGCTGCTATCCCAATGTTACTGAGGAGGCAGCTGAAGCTAAGTGAATCTCTTCAATGTTTAAGTTGCTGAGATTCCAATCCAGCAGCCTGGCTCCTCAGCCCACTCTTCTGGGTACCCTGTCTGTCTTACATTGAACCTGTCACACTATCCACTTATTAAAGTGCACCCTTTGGTTCCAAGAGCCATGTCCTATTGCAAAGAGACCCAAACGTTTTTAGTGTAGAATAAGTCTTTAAAGGCTAGGGAACCTTCACTCTGACCATAATTCAAGTCCTGTCACTCATAAAGGAGGAGACTAAAGGCCAGAAGTACAGGTGCTTGTCCAGGTACCCAAAGAAGGGCAGCACTCAAAAGAGAGCCCAAGTCCCCAGACTCCCCCTGTATATAGTTGGTGCTCTAGACAGGCACTGCAAAGCTTCTGTGGAACTACTCTGCATTGAAACAGTCTCATCTCAGAATGGGTATTCTAGCATAGTCATCTGTCGCTATAAATACCAAATGCTGTAGGGATCAGAGCCATTCCCCAGGGGCCTCTGAAACCTCTTCCTGCCTGGGGTCCTGGAAGGAATACAAGTAGAAGGAGCTGGTCTTCAGGAATTGACAGACACAGGCAGGACCCTTTCAAGACTTCCAACACAGCAGACCTGCTTCCTTCAGCAGGCCCCACCTCATCCTATCCTACATACTAAAATACACTCACATCCCACATTAAACACATTTTTTAAAATGCTTTAAAAGTTCTCAAAAGACTTTTATATTTTTGCTTTTGGAGTTATTTGATTATGGGCAATTCATTTAATTTATGGTTGGTTTTGCTGCAATCATCAGGCAAACTAAAGAATTCTTGGAAAATTTTTAAAAAACTAAGCTAAATATTTTCAAGTGTAATGAATTTTAAATGAAAACTAAGTGTAATAATTAATAAAATGGGCTAATGTGGTTTAGGCAGTTAATTAGCCATTTATTAATTTTGGCATCATAGCCTTTTCTTTTAATTTTGCAGCCCATATTCCTTCCTGCTACAAGTCTTAAACATTGGTGTGGGAGCTTCAAAAGCTAGTAGGCTTTAAGCCAGGACATAGACATAGAATGATCCTGGACCTGGGTACAGTCCTGGCACTACCACCTGCTTCCTGTGTGACACTGGGAAAGGTACTCCAAACTCTGAGCCTCGGTGTCTTCCTCTGCAAAATGAGGCTCTGTGGCCTCCGCCTGTGAGGTTGTGTACGCTTTTTGCAGTACTTGGATTTGGACTCAGGTCCTTGTTCTTGCTAGGTAGGTGCTCTACTACTTGAACCATACCCCCAGCACATAGGTACACTTTCTTGATTCTTGGTGTTAGGTGAAACATCCATCTGTCCCTGTCCCCCATGTGCCACAGAGGGTAGACAGAAGGTTTGGTAGCCGTTATTCTGCACCTGAGCACAGGTGAGTGGAATCTTCCTTTTCGCACATCAGCATCCTGCACAAGTCAGGTATGAATCTGGGTACCTTTGCTGCAGGCCTTTACACTCATATCTGCTTGCTGCTTCTTCCATCCTGTACTTTTCATGCCTTTTTTATTCTTTATCTTTGATGTTTTGACTTTTGGGACCTTGCTGACCCTAGAGGGTCTCCCCTTCCAATAGTGCTTTTCTCTCTAAGCACTTTTAATTCCGAGAGAGCAAATGACTGGCCTGCTGTTGGGAACATGCCTTTTAAATGCAAACTAACCGGTCTAGAAGCCACCCATTCACCTCCTTTATGAGGTCTTTCAATTCTGATCCCTCCTCTTTCCTGCCCTCATCATTGCAGGGCAGATACCAGATAACTAGAGATAATCACTATGCTTCTGAATCCACTGAAATCATCCAACTGGTCAATCCTGGGCCTCTCTATCTTGCCTCACCTGTGTTTCCCCTGGAAAACACAATAAGGCATTTACTCATGTGTCCCCTCTCTCCTTTGCCTCCTGACCAACCCTGGTGCTTCCCTGACGCTCCCAGTCTCAATGTGCAGTGCCCCCTCCTCTTGGGAACTGTGAGCGACAAACAGCTTTTTAGTGGCATCAGTCACCTCCTAATCTGTTGTCCTCACCATACCTGAACAATAATGAAACCTGCATTTTAAAACAACTCCCCATCCCTCAGCTTGGCTATAAGGAAGTCACCAGCCCTGGGGAAGACAGGCCCCAGTGAGCAAGGAAACTAACTCTCAGTCCCCTTAGGTCCTGGGATGAAGGTGGCGAAGATCCAGCTGGCAGGCCATGGACACTGCACCTGGTAGGCCAGGGTCATGCAGAGGTCACTTCTGCCCAGACAGAATTAGAGCCCATGAAAAGCTGTTCTTGACCCCCTGCTGTTTGAAGGACAGTTGGGGGTGGGGAGGAGGGGATCAGCAGTGTGCCATTCCTGCATGAGGGCACAGTGGTTGTAAGAAAGGACTGATCTAGTGAGGGGGGTGGGAGGGAGGGGGGCAGAGGCAGGGGGCGGGGGAGAGAGATGGCCCAAACAATGTATACACATATGAATAAATGTATAAACAATTTTTAAAAAATAAAAAAAATTTAAAAATCTAATGTTAAAAAAATAAATGTTATAAAATCAAAAAAAAAGGACTGATTACATAGCAGTGATGTACTTTCTCCCTCCTACCCAGGGCTTCTGTCCACTCCGGCCAAGGAACATTTGATTTGCCTTGTCAGCCATCATGGCTGCTCTAGACAGAGATGGTCTTGTGTTCACCTCGGTTAAAAATGAGATGTCAACACAGTGTATTTTGATCAGTTGTTAAAACTCTGTACGTTATTTCATCTGACTTCTTCCTCTGCATTTTTTATTGTATTTCTGGATAATTTTCAATTGAAATTAATGCAAAAAATTATTAGAAGCAAAGCACTTGAATGTATAGTCACATTCAGTATCACAAGACATTGATTTCAGGAACCCCTTGAAAGCTCCCTTATATAAAATGTATAGTATAGTCCTATAACCTACACAGCCTCTCCTATATTTCAAATCATCTCTAGGTGACTTGTGTTATCTAATGTACTGAGAATGGTATTATACTGTATTGTTTAGGGAATAGTGACAAGAACAAAGCATATGTTCAGTACAGATGTAGTTTTCCCCAGTGTTTTCAGTCTGTGGTTGGTTGAACCTACAGATGCAGAACCCATGGATACAGAAGGCCACTTATATAAAGCTAGTCATTAAAACTCTGATCCTACACCTAATGACAAATCCTGTCCATCTCCTAAGCTGTATAAAAGTCATAGTGTTTAACTCACCCTGACATGCCCCTCTACTGCTCATTGAGTGGAAGTGGCCACCTGCAGTTTCCAGGGTGCCCAGAGGACACTGTGGACTAAGGTGACACCCTGTGAAGCTCTTGTTGAATACTGCATGTGTCATACTGACACAGAACATCTGGGGGATTTCAGGGAAGACCTGACAAGGATCAGAAAATCAACCCAAAGCCCAGCTTTTCAGAAGCTGCCTGGCCCAAGCAGAGGGATGCTGATGTTTTCTAGTGGCCTGATGTGGGATAGAGTTAGAGTGAAACTAATCAAGCTTAAATTTCAGGGCTCCTGGGTTATGTTCAAAACACAGTATTCAATTTTGTGTTCATTACTTTGCTTTTTTTTTCTTTAAGATTGCCTTATAGCCTTTAAGGGCCCAGAAAAATCTGCCTCTGGCCCTGGGGAGGGTTTAGGTGGGTGTTATGTGATGTTTTTATTCCTGTCCTATAAATCTGTCATGAGGAGAGCACATGTTGAGATGACATGTGTCAACATCATTCAGAAACAATGGCACCAGCACCTCTGCTAATAAATGTATTTCAAATCTGTTATTCATAACATCTTAGAGGACTTAACGTTGAAACCTTTTGCTTTTCTTCAAAAATGTAGATTTGTTAGGAATCTATTTGGAGTATAAGAAAAAGATAGAATTGATCCATCAGTGTTTGTATTTTTAGGCACCCTCTCTGTCCCACTTTTAGGTTTTAAACCCAAAAATGAATTTTTAAAGGTTTGAAGTATGCAGCTGCATCATTATTTTTATGACAGTCAAATTCTTCCATCTACCGCTTGAAACCAATGAAGATTGACAGTCTGGTTTTCTTACTTTAATGATGTAAACCTCATTGAAAATGAAGATTCTGGAGGATAAAAAATGGGGCTGTGAATGCTATTGATAAGTATCTGTTTGGCTTCATTGTTCAGCCCTCATTGGCCTCTTGGGCAGGGAAGACCCAAGAATAACATTGTTGACATTTTCTTGAAAAGACAGCTGCACGCTGTCTGTACAAAAGATACAGTTTTGATGTACATGCTTTAGTCCTTTCAGAAGTAGGAGTGATTGATTAAATGCATAAAAGAGGAAGCCTTCTTAAAGTCACTGAGGGTTAAATATCCATTGAAAGACCAAAAGTAAACATCATTGGATGATGGCAATTTTCAAAAGTGTGCTGCTCATACATATAAGAGAGTCAGTGATGAAGTAGGAAGAAAGGAAGGAAAGAATAATGTACTTACTATTGGTACTAGAGTAGTGATGACATTTAACTTGAAATCTTGAATGTATAAAATGTACTTTATAAATGTGATACAGAAAATGCAATGCTATTGTAAAATGGCACAGTTCCAAAATTACATGTGCTAAGGCTTCTGTTAAATTGTCAGTTTTTATTCACTTAAAACTAGATATAGTTTTGTCCTGATATCTGTGCTTTATAGGTGAACTCTCTACTTTATTCCAATACTTCTGTCATCTACTCTTTTCATTTATTCTAAGTTAAGTGAAGTTTTACAGTATCTTATCTTATTCTTGAAGTTATGCCTTCCCATGCAAGTATTTTATTGAAAACATATTTTGTCATCCCTTGCCTTGGAATTGTCTAAATTATAATTCTGGATATTAGGGTTTATTACTAAAACATTTCAACACAAGGTTGATTGTGTATGACAGTGTTTTTGGAGTTAGTAATATAAACTTGATGATTTTGATTACAAATAATAACTGCAGAGAGACAGTCTGAGAATTGTGTACATTATGGATGTATAGTGCAACTTTTAGGAACTGGCCTGTTTGGAGGTGAATCCGCAGACGGAATCATCTCTGCTTATACCTGGGTGATCAGAGCAAGTTGCTTACTTTACTGAGCCTGTTACTCACCTGAATGGAAAGTGGTAATATCTGTCTCGCAGGCTGTCTTTAATAATAAGGGCAGTAACAAAAATCAATATTTATTGAATGCTAACCATGTTCCAGATACTGTATTAAAAACTGGAATTTAAATATTCTAAATACACACACACACACACACACACACATCCTAAATCATAACACACACACATACATATATTCTGACATGGAAGAGCTTATAATTCCCAGTAAAAGCATACATACTTAAATAATTATACTACAATGTGATATGCACATTCCTAGTGATACACAATATGATATTTCATGAACAGGAATAATGCATTATTGCTTTTTTAAAAAAAATCAACCTCATAAACTAAGCAGATTCTAAATTAGCAAGTAAAGTGCTAAGGCTTGCCTGAATAATCAGTTATAAAATGGCTCAGGGTCCTAGATGAATTCATTTTCTTTCTTACCTAAAGATGATTCTGCTAACAATTCTCCTTTCCCACAATGCCATGTTTCCAGAAAGAAACTGTTAAGCAACAGTCTAGACTATTTTACCTCCTCTGGACCCAGGGACAGGTTCTCTGACTTGGGGCTGCATTTGGTCATTGCTTTTTTTGCCTCAGACCTCTTACATTGTATTTCTAGTGATTGAGGCTAAACTGAATGTGTCGGAAAGGTTCAGGTGAACAGATTAGCTCAGCTGTCTTCTATCAGCACATCTGCACTGCTTGTTGGAGGGCAGAACCAGTTCTGTTTCGAACACGGACTGATGATCTGATCTGGGTTCACTTGCATGGAATAGTTCAATACCATTAAAGGAAGCTAAGAAATGAGTAATGAAAAAACTTTAAAATTAGACATAACTGGAAATGTAATTAAAGGAAGTGCATTATTTCCTATAGCATTAGATATGAGATAAAGTTAATACATTTTAAAGGTAATTTTTCTAAGTTGAAGTCTTTAAAAAATAAAACCTTTATGAAAGTGTCCCAACTTCTTAATGCAGTACACATTTTTCATTAATATTGTTGTTCCTTTGCCAATCTGCAAGTCAAATGTGACAATGGAATTTCTTCTGCCGCAGTCCTTCTGATGTGATATACATCTGCTTTTTGTCACTGATTTTTTTTCAGTTTGGCTAATAAAATTTCTTCCATAAAGCACAGTACAGAGTCTTTTTAAATGGCTATAATCCAATGGACTTGAAGTTAAAGTAGTCCAAAGGCAATTAAGGATTCTCCTAATAGCAAACATGCATCTTTTGCATTTTTCTAGCAGAGAAGGAAGGCAGCAGGGACCAGAGATGCTTTTAGCTCTGCTCCCAGACCTGACATCATGCAAATTTCTCCATCTGGCCTTAGGAGGCTGTCTGACCTTGCAAGGACTTCCTCTGTACTTAAATAAATAAATAATATGTAAAGGCGCCACGATATAAGTTAACTGTGAGTGTTATACTGCATCTGTACATTGTTAGTCTAAGGCTAGCATAAGGAAAGTGTTCCCATGATGGGTTCCAGGAAGTGCTGGCCAGGGACAACATAAGTGCTGTACCAACTGTGGAATGTGCAGGTGGAAGGTAATGATAAAACCTGTCAAGCATGGAGCTAAGTCCCCACCTTAGGGTCATATAAGCCTTTTTGAAGTAGGAAAGGCATAATTGAACAATGTGAGAATGGGGTTGGGTATCAAGGAGAGGGTACATAAAAGATATGGTTAAAGGAGATTTTTTTTTTTTTGTATATTTGGAGGATTTAAGAAAGATGTGCACCTGGTTCACGGCTTATTCCCCCTTTTCCTAATCATTAGGGGTAAATTAGATCCATAAACTTTCACTATCTACATGTTCCCAGTTCCAGGACCCTGGCATAGATAGGGGATGAAAGCAAACTAATTGATAACAGGTAAGCCCCTTTACCTGTACAGTAACAAGACAACCACAGCCAACCCTGTATAAGTCTGCTCTGAAACTGAGGTCTTCTCTCCTGAGGAGCTCACTCAAATGCTCAAGTTACTGGTTTAGTTTCTCCCCCAACCAGGAGTGTGATGCAGTTGACCTCAGACTTGTCAATCTTGTCCTAGAAAAGGACTCTAAAAGGGTTCCTTATCTTAAAACTTGCAAGAGGTTAAGTATTGTCAGGGCCTAAAAAACCCTGACCCTCTCCTAAAACTCTCATCCCTGGAACTGGCAACTATTGGACACAAACAAATTAGAGGCTTACAGAGTCTTCTCATGCCACCTCAGTTGAAGGTAGGAACAAGAAAAGGATGCTTTATTTTTTAAATATCTTTTATTAGCATACCTTAATTGTAAAAAGGCGTTTTGTTATGATATCTCCGTATATACATTTAATGTGCTTTGATCAAATTCACCCCCTGTATTACTCTCTTAACCTCTGTTTTCTTAAGAAAATAATGTTTAAATGATGAAAGTATTGTTTTAATCTTTACTGTGGGTCTCATGCTATGTTGTACGCAGGATATATGTATATGAGAGTATCAGACACAGTTCCTACAAGTAACAGGCCAAAGAATGTGAATGTTGGATTTTTAAGGAGGAAGATGAAGGAAATGACTTTATATGTAAACTATGATTTGAGTAGACCTGTAGAAGAACAATTTATTTGGTATTTAGCTTATTTTATTTTTGATTGACAATTACAATGTGCTGTTTTAATAAATGTATACATTGTATAGTGACCAAATCAGAATAATTAACATATGTATCATCTCAAGTGTTTATCATTTCTTTGTGGTAATGAGAATATTCAAAATCTAGAGGAAAATCTTGAGTCACAAGTAGGAAGATTCCCAGCAGGATTGCTCAGAGACTATTCAGAAGGAAATGCCAAGTGAGCCATAGGAAGACCAACAGTGGGGTTGCACTTGGCTCTGAGGATTGTGGATTTTTCCCCCGAGGTGATGGGGAGCCATTAAAAGTTGGTAAGCGTGGAGAACAAAATTGTTTATGATTAACGTAGTAGTAGAGAGTGCAGTGGTTGGGAAGGGATGGGCAGTTTGGAAGCTTTAAGGGAGTCATTTCTGGTTGAAGAACACCAAAAAATGTGATGATACACACACATTGTTCTAGTAAATACCCTGGATAGAGACAAAGACTGGACTGGGAGGATGGTAAGAGAAACACATACAGTGAAGCCAGCAACCCTAAACCTGCATGGGTCTCCTTCCTCTTAGAGCTGGCTCAGATGATCTCACAGTAAAAATTGATAGTACAGACATACTCAGCTTTAAGTAAACATCTAACTTTGGAAGTTTAGGTCAATAAATAAGCAAATAAGCCAAGTGGCTATAGTAAATAACAAATGTAACATATATTTCAAAATTCTTGAAAGCAGATATTAAATGTTTGTACCACAAAAAATTATAACTATGTGATGGATATGTAATTTGGATTTAATCATTCCATAATATGTACATGCATCAAAACATCACATTGTGAACTCATAAGCATATACAATTGATATTCATTTTGTAATAAACATGATGTCTATATCTTTAGCACCACACACATTGGGTAGAATGAGGTGACATTTATTCTGAGTGTACAAAAACTTCAACCTTTCATTTGCCCTATGAAACAAATATGCATTATTCATGTCTTGTGGTTGTATCATGGAATATTCAAACTGAGTTCTGTGTCTACATGATAAACAAGCCTCTTGCACTGAAGAATAAGGTCCCAACCATTTTTAACTTGGTAAAATTTTATCAAGCATGATGCTTCCTTTCCCCTGAAATCTATAACAATAATTTCACCTAGCCTCATTTTTATTGTTACCTATACCTAAAGCTAAGTTTTCATCCATTCTTGCCTCAGTCAATGGCTTTTGTTGATTTTAGATTTAGGATGTCTCAGTTGATAAGGGAAAAGAAGGCACCCTGGGGCAAGAGCAGGATAATGATAGAAGAAAGACCATGTTATTTTCCTTTCCTCCATGAAATCATGGTTTGCCAAAAAGAAAAAAGACCTTTCAGAAATGTGCTGGCTCTCTTCCATATGAAATTGAAGGGTCACTCCAAAGATTAATGATTCTGAGATGTTAATTCAGCAGAGGATTTATTTTTAAAGTCTGAGATTTATTCTGAGCCAGAGGATTCTGAGTTCAGCTGGGAGACTAATGAAGCATGGGTTTTATTTTGTAGAGTTCCTAGTGGCACTGTCAATCATAGAACATGGGACCTAGTTACCTGGAATTTCAGATCTGGTTAAAAGCCTACACATTCCAACTGTGAGATCCTTCTTCATTGGGAATTTTCTCAGAAAATCCTTAGGGAGTAGCTTATTTCATTCATACTTAAAAGGTTTTATGTGTGAGAGTTCAGTGTTTTCATGGAGATACCATATTGATGTGAATTCATATTAATTATTAACATATTGCAAAGGTTAAAATGCCTATTTTTCACAGTAGGGCACTTTCTCTGGATTGT
The DNA here is from genome assembly GCF_047511655.1 of Castor canadensis. NCBI lineage: Eukaryota > Metazoa > Chordata > Mammalia > Rodentia > Castoridae > Castor > Castor canadensis. The sequence goes on along the minus strand of NC_133397.1, from coordinate 85,733,337 downwards.
ATTTTTTTTTTCTGCCTGGGGTCAAATAGGAAATAATTTATTGATATCCTTACAAGTTCTCTTCCCAGACTTCAGATGAGGCTTCAGTTCCCCTGTAAAATACATCTCTCATCATTCAGCCTTTTCAGAGTTAAATAGCTGTACTTTTCTTTGTCAAAAGTAATGTTCACTTCATGACTTAAACCACAGTCTGCTCTGTCTTGTCCCCTTCCCACCAGTACATCTCAAAGGCTCCGTCAACTCCTGGCATTGACTTCTCCCGAACTAATTAGCTTTGGTCTTCTTAAGCCAATGAATGAACCCATCAACATGTGCATTATTAGGAAATCAATAGGGAGAGATGAAGTGGCCTTGCGTAGGCTCAGACTACAGTTTCTTCATGAGGCCAATTGTCATGGTGACAGTCTTGAGCCTTGCGTTGAGTTTAGTTCCATCTTGTTCAAAAGAACCTTCCCCATGTGGACATTAGATCAAGGGCAAACACAGCAATGGGATTGGAATTTGAGCATATGATAAAAGTGAGAGCACACAAGGGAGGGGTGAGGATAGGTAAGACACCTAAAAAATTAGCTAGCATTTGTTGCCCTTAACGCAGAGAAACTAAAGCAAATACCTTAAAAGCAACTGAAGCCAATAGGAAAAGGGGACCAGGAACTAGAGAAAAGGTTAGATCAAAAAGAATTAATCTAGAAGGTAACACCCACGCACAGGAAATCAATGTGAGTCAATGCCCTGTATAGCTATCCTTATCTCAACCAGCAAAAACCCTTGTTCCTTCCTATTATAGCTTATACTCTCTCTACAACAAAATTAGAAATAAGGGCAAAATAGTTTCTGCTGGGTATTGAGGGGGTGGGGGGGAGAGGGAGGGGACGGAGTGGGTGGTAAGGGAGGGGGTGGGGGCAGGGGGCAGAAATGACCCAAGCCTTGTATGCACATATGGAAAAAAAAAAAAAAGAACCTTCTCCAGTAAAAATAACTAAATAAACTAGAACAAGATGTACATTGGGATATGTAGACACTGGTATCAGCTCCTGTTTGTTAGGCTATGCCCTTTTCATCAGGAAAGAGAGCTGCCACTCATCTAGAGGTGAGCCATCAGGGTGCACTGCCACAGAGGATAGGCACTTCTCCACTACAGCAGTCCCCATGGGCCTGACAGACTTTGGGGGTTTACCTAGAGCCAGGCCCCATGGTTGGTCTGCAGCATTGCTCACTAGGTGGCTTCTTTTCTAGCTGGTTGCTTCCAGTCCCCCTTGGGGATATTTCTCCCACATTTTGACCTCATAAAAATGTAGTATCTTTAGAATGCCTAGATTGGTTAATGATAATTTATTCTGCAGGTTGGGGCTTCAGAAGCCCTCTTGCACAGATTAATGGCCATTCCCTGGATATCAGGCAAACCTCAACAGTGCAATTATTTGTCTCTTCATTTTATATACATTCACCCACACAGAGTAGGGGCTGGAGATACACATGGGTGAGCTGAGCTCTCACAGAGGCAGGGACAGCCAAAGAATGCAAAGAATGATTTATAGATTGAAGAAGAGAGGGTGGGGAGAGTGAGGGGGAGAGAGAGGCAAGTGAGGACCAATCATGCCAAAATGAGATGTGATTTGCTGCTATTTTCCTTTCCCAGTGTGTTTTTCCTGGGTGCCTCCCCAGCAGAGCCGTTCAGTCACTTCTGTTGTGTGTGTTCATGCATAAATTCAGGTCAAGTACAAAACCCTGATTTCTCTATTCATCATAGGACGGGTAATGTTCTTATCAATACCTAACAAGGAATCACAACTAATTTGGCTCATGACCTTATTCTTTTATCATTAATGGGTGAAATGATGTTTGCTTAGCCATTAACATGTTCGGTTCAGTAAACTAAAGCTGTTTAAAATTTTCACTAATCCTTTCCCATTGAGGGTTTCCCTGGACCAAGTCACTTCTGAATAAAACAAAAGTAAATGCATGCACAGGTTCCTAAGATTTTCTGGGATCAAACCTAATTGACAGGGCACACCATTTTAAAATGAGATGTCTTTCTTTTTCCTTTTTTTAAAATCACTGGTCTCAGAGTACTAGAGAATGAATGAAAATATGAGTTGCATGAACTTATTCCATAAAGTGTTCAAGTACTAAGGGTTTTTTTTTTTTTAATTCAACGAAGAAATGAACCAATGCACAAGTATAAAAGTAGAAAAATGCCAGGCATGGTGACATATGCGTATAATCCCCACACTTAGGAGGCTGAGGCTGGAGGATTATAAGTCCCAGACCAGCCTGGGCAACTGGCTCAGTTTTTTCAGACTATCTCTCAAAAAAGAAAACAAAGTAGAAAAAATGGTTTTAACACCTAGCTTTTTTGGGGGGCGGAGGGTGGGAAGGGTATTATCCGAATGAATCTGCCTATGCTATTTAATTCACATTTTGAGGGCTCATTAGGATGATAAATGACACGGCTGGAGAATAGAACACACTTCCTGAACAAAAGACGATCTCCGTAGCCTAATGACATTTTATGCCAGCACTTACATTTGTCAGAAGTAGATGCTATTTATCCCTATGATTATTTAAAAATCATTTTTATTGTCCTTTGTGCTGTGTCCTCTTCTGGGAATTTTAATTCAGAGTTTGACACCTACTTATTAACTTCCATGAAGTATGGAGTACAAAGGCCTGTACTCTATAAAGAATTCTAAATAGCCATGTTTATGTTGCCTGCAGCTGTACACAAATTAGCTCAGTTTGTATTTGTTTCCATCAGAAATAGAAAGCCTGGTGGAATAACGCATAACCTTTGCTTCCTCCAGCAAAGCAAGTGCTCTCTGCTGTCTGCCTATGTCTACCAAGTGAGACTCATGGAGTAGACAGAAGGGGAATTTTCCTAATTATGATGGAGTCCTTATGCATAAATACATTACTTCCATTTCCTTTGCCTCCTCCAACTGCTCATCCCAAACAGCACTCTGTCATCTGTCACCGCATACTGATGCCGTCCTTTCTTCTCTGATCTCTTCGCCCAGCCCACATTTCTGCTCCCACACTCTCACTCAGATTCCAGATTGCTTCTTCCTGAGCCATCTGTCTCCCTAGCTGCGTATTTTCCCAGTTACTCTGTGGGCTAGATATTTTTTCTCCCAGGGTGGGTAGCACTTTTGAAATTGAGTGGGAGTCCTGTATGTGTGATGAGAGGCAGACCAGGAATCCTGGAGCCAGGGATTCTCCCTCTGTGGCACTGCAGGAGAGCCAGCCCACGCTGCCTGGGAGCAGTTGGTTGGTCAGCAGTGTCATTCCATCCTTTATGTAGCCTTGTTTCAATCCTCCATTTCCATCCGCCACCTCAGAATGCCAACTCATTTCACTTGTGACTCATCTTAGAGGTTTCATGAAAGAGCAAGTGTCTGTCTGTTTGGGCTTCACAAGAGGAAGAACAACCTTGGTGCTGAGTCAGAGGCCCCAGGGTGAGTTGTGTTGTGTCCAGCAACATGCAATGGCAAGCCCCAGAGCACAGTGGGGTGCTTCGAGGCACTGATGCAAAACCTGTCTGGAGTGAAGCTTGTAGACCCTCACTTTAATATCATGTATACCTGTTTCATTGCATTCGCTCTCTCATTCCAGACTTACACCTGATGGTTTTAGGTGATGGCTTAGTTTGTTGCTGTTTGTTTTTTTAAGCAGGCTGGAAATAAAGAAACCATCCACCAGAATTCCAAGGTGAATTCTAAGAAAGTAAAATCCTGGTGTTCATTTTAAATCTCTTATCAAATGATCTTTGCAGATAGATATTCTGGGAGAATCGGGCTTTGAGTTACCAGTCTGGCTTCATTAGCAATTGATTGAGCATCTTATCACTTGCATGTTATTTTATATGATATCCATAAATGATATATTCCTATTTGGTCCTTAACTACTTTTCTGTTTTAATGAAAGCTGCAGTGATAAGTGATGATAGCTTGTATCTGTAGAAAGAGTAGGCAGCCACTTTATCTGTCCCCATGAACATTAATAATAATTGAGAAGGATATAAAAACTCAAGAAAGAGGTCAAGACATTAAGATCAGAGTTTATAAACCTACAGAAAAATACAGATGTGGTCCCTGGGCATGTTGGGAAGATCTTATGGCTTGCAAACCTACCCACATCTGAAATGATGACCGATTTCTTTTGCTGCCTTTGACAAAATACAAAAAAGTATAAAGAGCGATTGTTTCTATGCAGCTGACCTTAGCCAAAGTATCTAAAAGCTCAGAATTTCCTCCACAGAGCACCTCTGACCCTTCTCCTCCTCCCCATGAGGTAATAGAAAAATTCTATAATGGTTTTTTGCTCTATGTCAAGGAAATAGAGGAAAACCTGATACCCACTCTGTAGTCTTTATTTAGTGCTTCATTAATATTATTAATATTGTTGTTATACCCATTTGCATAGCTACTGGGAAGTGGATGAGTTCAGCTCAGAAGATATAAATGTGCTCCCTGTTCATAGTCTGAATTTAAATAAGCTGGAAGATGGATGGCATACAGATGAAAGTTCAGGGAAGGGAAATGATTTCAAGAAAGGAATTCCATGAATCTGCAGAACTCATTATGGACTGCAGAGGGACATCACAGACATTTTTCAAGAGCATAAATAATAGGTATCTTTGTTAAAGAATACAGTCTGGAAAACAGTTTAAGCACTGCATGCATTGTGTCTCCATCACCATGACAAGTTCTGGAATTTTTTCAACCCGAGGAGTTACCACTTCATTGCTTCTTCCCAGCAGATTCATAGGCTTCCTCTGAATGTAGACATTACACACATAAAGACATTCTGGCATTTTCTTTCTGAGGTACCTAATTTTGTGGCCCTAGGTCTCCTTTTACTTCTGTCCACATTTAATTCAGATATTGTCATGTTCTACATAATGACAACAAAATGGTCAACAAAGAACCATTTTGATTAACAGTGATCCCCTAAGGTTATCAGAGAGTCAAGAAAGTCCTACTGGCAAGTGACGTTGAATCCCATTGTAAACACACCCTACTGCTCTGCCAGTTGTATGAAAGTACAGCACATGCAATTGTGGACAGTATGTAGTGCTTGGTGATGGTAGTACCTGGCTACATTAGTGGTGTATGTATTTGCTATACTATACTTTTATCATTGTTTTTGAGTGTATTTCTAATTATATTTTTACTGTAAAATAGTGTGCAGTGTTACACCAGTAGCAGCCTCAGACATCTTGTTTTCCTAACTCTTGCTGGATCACGAGACTATCTGGGATAGTTGACCTGTCCCATCTAGGTGTCTGCAGGTGTGTTCTATGATGCATGTTCAGTGATGAAATTGTCTAAGAGCCAGATGCGTTTCAAAGAGTATATCCCTGTCATTAAGCATTGAATGACTGCGTTTGAAAGATAGTCTATATACTTACAGAATCAAGGTTTGTAAAAAGGATTATTGTTTAAATCTGTGACATTATTGACCAGGATGCTTTAAAATAGGAACTCTAAAACAGGTTTTGTTGGCAGGAGTTAGGATCCACTTACTAACAGTCCTTTCCTTTGGGACATTTACCATGTCCATATGGAGAATTTAGTGATAGTTTTCTTGATCAGTTGATAGAATTATCTTGTCTGCTCATAAAGTTACTTATTCTTATCATCCATTGTTCTATTTCTATTAATTTTTGTAGAATCCCAGCCACCGAGAGCATGATAATTACAAATAATACAGGTAGTATTACTGCCAGAATCTCAGGAAACTTTTTTCTTTAATTTTTTACTAAAATATACTTATTTGTAAAGTAGTTTATTATAAGAGAGAAATCACAAGACTTTAAATCACTTTAAAAGCTCCCAGTGTTTAAAATTCCATCATGAGCAGGTAAAAACACTTTTAGTGTATCCAGTAAGTAGGTGATTATAGGTTGGAATTTTTCCCTGACTCTAAAGTATAAAAAAAAATCTGATTAAAAATAATCACCCAATGAAGAACATTCCATAGTAAGAACTGTTTCTCCCCAAAATTGTAATTTAGCCTCTTCAAATTCAACCAAAAAAATTTTTTTTATGTTTATACCTTGATTAATCAAAATCAGACATTATATATTGACTCCATGCTAAGAAATAGGAGTTTTAGCTTACTTACATGATTCCCCATCTGCTTCTCAATTTTTTCTAGCTACACTTTTATTCTTAATTTTATTTTATTTATTTATTTTTTTTCATATGTGCATACAAGGCTTGGTTCATTTCTCCCCCCTGCCCCCACCCCCTCCCTTACCACCCACTCCACCCCCTCCCTCTCCCTCCCCACAATACCCAGCAGAAACTATTTTGCCCTTATTTCTAATTTTGTTGTAGAGAGAGTATAAGCAATAATAGGAAGGAACAAGGGTTTTTGCTGGTTGAGATAAGGATAGCTATACAGGGCATTGACTCACATTGATTTCCTGTGCGTGGGTGTTACCTTCTAGGTTAATTCTTTTTGATCTAACCTTTTCTCTAGTACCTGTTCCCCTTTTCCTATTGGCCTCAGTTGCTTTTAAGGTATTTGCTTTAGTTTCTCTGCGTTAAGGGCAACAAATGCTAGCTAGTTTTTTAGGTGTCTTACCTATCCTCACCCCACCCTTGTTGCTAAAGCTTTTATCATGTGCTCAAAGTCCAATCCCCTTGTTGTGTTTGCCCTTGATCTAATGTCCGCATATGAGGGAGAACATACGATTTTTGGTCTTTTGGGCCAGGCTAACCTCCCTCAGAATGATGTTCTCCAATTCCATCCATTTACCAGCGAATGATAACATTTCGTTCTTCTTCATGGCTGCATAAAATTCCATTGTGTATAGATACCACATTTTCTTAATCCATTCGTCAGTGCTGGAGCATCTTGGCTGTTTCCATAACTTGGCTATTGTGAATAGTGCCGCAATAAACATGGGTGTACAGGTGCCTCTGGAGTAACCTGTGTCACAGTCTTTTGGGTGTATCCCCAAGAGTGGTATTGCTGGATCAAATGGTAGATCAATGTTTAGCTTTTTAAGTAGCCTCCAAATTTTTTTCCAGAGTGGTTGTACTAGCCTACATTCCCACCAACAGTGTAAAAGGGTTCCTTTTTCCCCGCATCCTCGCCAACACTTGTTGGTGGTGGTGTTGCTGATGATGGCTATTCTAACAGGGGTGAGGTGGAATCTTAGCGTGTCAACCAAAATTTTTTGTTCCATGATCAAATTGCCCTGCCTTGATTTTTCTTCTCAACTCCAGCAAAACTGCATTTCTTGCTTCTTGCTTTCTCCTGCTGCTTACCACAAAACCGCATTTTATTGGGTGCCTATTTTTGCAACATCAAAATTATTATGTACTTTTCCAGTATTCATTGACAAATAATCAGTATAAGCTGTCTGTGGACTTGGGGAGCAATGTGGAGGGTGTGACATAATAGAATGATTTAATTTGATTCATTCATTCAATGTGCTTTTTTTTTGGGGGGATACTGGGCTCAAATTCAGGTCTTGCAATTGCCAGGCAAAGCATTCTACCATTTGAGCCATGCTCCAGCCCATTTTTCTCTTTTTAGTTAATTTTTTCTAACAGGGTCTTGTGTTTTTGCCTCAGGACTGGCCTCAGACCTCGATCCTCCTACCTACACCTCCTGTGTAGTTGGAATTACAGGTGTGTACTGTCATACTCAGCTTGTTTGTTGAGATGAGGATCTTGCTAACTTGTTACCAGGGCTATCTTCAAGCCACAGTCCTTCCATCTCTGCCTCCTGAATAACCGGGATTATAGGCCTACACACTGTACCTGGCTACCCAACACACATTTTGGAAATAACTCCAATCTGTCTTTCTTACCACTATATTGCCAGCACCTAGAACAGAGTCTGGCATGTAGTAGGCTCAGTAAACATTTGTGGCATGAATGAAGAGTACACACTTTCAGAAATTACTTTGTTTTTGAATGGAGGAAATTTAATGACTAGTGTCTAGACACAGCCTGGTCTCTCTGCTTCACAATCTCATGCCAGTGGCAGGCAAAAGGTATATTTGTTTCTAAACAAAGCAGAATATTACACTCAAAAAATAGTTTTATGCTTCATGTAATCTTTCCATTATATCCCAGAAACAGTCACACTGGCTTCCTGTGTTTTGTGGACATGCAATGAATTTATGGCTACAGAATAATGGTCTTTAATAAAGGATTGGCTATGCTGTCATCATACAGGGAGGTTCCCTAGCTATAGTGTGGTCAATTGTAATAACTCTCACCACCCATGGACCCTTGGGGTCTCTTATTTCATGCTTCTGAGTCAGCCCATTCCTCACTTCTCATAGTGGTGATTACCTTTCTCCAAAGTCCCATGACAGAGGTGACATCTCAAGGCATGCCCCAAACTGAGCTCATTATCTTCCTTCTACCCCATGCATCCATTGCTTCTTTTTCTCAGTGCTCTATCTCAATGATGTCCCCATTCTACCAGAAACTAAGAGGCTATCTCAGTATTTCTGTCCTGGCCACATAGTCCTGCTGATTCTCATTATTGACCTTGAATTTGTCTCCTAAGACAGATGGGAGACAACAACCTTCCAAGAATCAGTTCATCTGTTCCTCACTGTCCCAGAGATGCTATTAGGTTAGGCTTTCTTCTCATTCATTCCCATATTTTCTTTCTTTCCCTCTCCTTTCTCTCTCCTGTCCTATACCCTAGGTACTCTATTAGCCTGTCATTATGTCCTATACCACTACAGCCCATCTTCCATTCTTCTGGCACTATAAAATTGAAATTCATTTTTAAGCACTATTTAAAATTGTCCAATAAATGCCCATTATTGCTGAGGTCACATGGATAACTCAGATAGCTGAAAAGTTAGAGGAAGAATGCTCCAGGTTGAGAAACAGCAGATTTAAAAGCCTTAGGCGAGAAGATATCTGTATACTTTGGAGAATATAGAGGAAGATTGGTGTAACCGGGGCTAAGTGACCCAAGGACAGAGTGTTTTGGAATGGGAATTGGAGTAGATCCTGTAGAGCCACTTGGGCTATGTTAAGAGTTTGGTTTGTATCCTGTAGGCATGAAGAGCCTTTGGAAGATATTAAGCAGAGGAATGACAGGATCTCCTTTCCTATTCACAGAATAAATGCTGATCGCTGTGTAAAGAATGGAGCTGAGTAGGAACAGAAGCCGGGGAACAGATTAGATGAGCTATCCTGAGAGTTGGGACAAGGAGATGGGCTTGGAACTGGATCACAGTCCACAGATATAAAACATCTTTTGGGGACAGATTGAATCATCACATCCTACTGGTAAAGTGAATGTGATGGCAAGACAGCAAGTAGATTTATAGGATGAACACTTCCTCGGGGGGAGGGGATAAAAGAAGTTTAACAGTGAAGAGCAAGTGTTTAGCTTCAGATGTTTGGGATAGATACATAAATGACTATGACAACTTAGTGACCCTGGAGTCCAACAAGAGTTCTGGGCTGAAGTCAGACATTCAGGAGTCAAGGTATGCATAATATTTAAAGCCACAGGGGTGCTTGGCATGGCCTAGGAAATGAGTGTGGAGTGAGAAATGAAGAAATCCCAGGACTGTGTCCTTCATAACTTCATAGAAAGTTACTGGAGGGGAACTAGCAAAGGAAAGTGAGAGTCAGGGGAGAGTGTCATGGTTTCCATAGAAGCCTAGAGAACAGCCATCAAAGGAGGAAGGCCCACTCTGTCAAATACTGCTTAGAATGACATGACAAAGGGGATGGCAACTCCCTGTTGGATTTGGCAACATGCAGGTCATGAGTGACTTCACATGACAACTTTGTGGAGTGATGGCGTGATAGCCAGTCTAGGGTTATTAGAAGAACAAAGAGTATGCCTGGAAGACATACTCTTCTGATTGTTCTGTGTTACAGTCAGTGAGGTCCCTCACCTTCCAGAGTCCAGTCCTACCCAGCATCAGAAGCACTTTCTAATGTACCAGTTTGTTCACATGCTGTCATTAGCCAATGAATCTACACTGAGGATTTTCCATAATAGTGGGACAGTGTGCATGGTGAATGCTGCCAGGTGTTCCTGGGGACAGCTGTTTACTAATTCAACTAACACATATTTAGTGAGTTCATATAATATTCTAGGTACTATTTCCTGGAAAAGCAACAGTGACCAAAAATACATGTTTTCTACACTAGTGAAGAATATTGTATTGGAAGAAGATACAAATAATTATAATTTCAGATAGTGATTAGAGTATTTTAAAAGTAAAGCCAGAGTAATTGTAGTTAGCAGTAGAAGTGAGGGGGATCCCTTAAGTAGGACAGTCAGATGCGTGGTCTGAGGATTGATGTGTGAGTGAACCAGCCTCTAACAGGAGCAGCCCTGGGAAAGAGGGATCCTGGGAGAATGTTTAAGATAGATGAGATAAGGGCAATGGACTCTGGCAGGACAGATGTGGGTCTGATTGAGGGCCAAAGGCCAAGGTACTGGCTGCTGTGCTTTGAGCAGGATGGGAAATGGTACAGGATGAGGCTGAAAAGAGAAGCAGAGAGCAAGCTGCCTTTTGAACAATGTCATTAGTAAGTATTCACAACAGGCAAAATACATTCTGCTTTTTAACTACTTTCCTTTTAAAGTTTTTATTTTGAAATAATTTCAAACTTGTAAGAAAAGTTACAAGCATAATGTGAAGAATTTCTATGTACACTTTGTCCAGATTCAACAGTTTGTAACATTTTGCCATATAGTCATCCCTTTGTAACTGCAGGAAGTTGGACCCAGGACCATCCCCTCCCATACACTGTAAATCACCCCTATGTTATTTATAATACCTATTACCATGCTATGTAAATACTTGTAGTGTATTGTTTAGAGAAAAATGACAAGGGAAAAGGTCTGCATGTGTTCAGGGTTTTTTTTTTTAATTTATTTTTTTATTTATTTTTTATTTTTTTTTAAGTTTAAATTAAGTTTTAATACATTGGATACAGATTCCTATTGGATAAATGCTTGAAATAGACAAGTTAATTTCTGACATATGGGAATGAGATTTTAATTTAGTAGATTTTTTTTTCATTTTTCTTTTATTATTCATATGTGCATACAAGGCTTGGGTCATTTCTCCCCCCTGCCCCCACCCCCTCCCTTACCACCCACTCCACTCCCTCCCTCTCCCCCCCCCAATACCCAGCAGAAACTATTTTGCCCTTATTTCTAATTTTGTTGTAGAGAGAGTATAAGCAATAATAGGAAGGAACAAGGGTTTTGCTGGTTGAGATAAGGATAGCTATACAGGGCATTGACTCACATTAATTTCCTGTGCGTGTGTGTTACCTTCTAGGTTAATTCTTTTTGATCTAACCTTTTCTCTAGTTCCTGGTCCCCTTTTCCTATTGGCCTCAGTTGCTTTAAGGTATCTGCTTTAGTTTCTCTGCGTTAAGGGCAACAAATGCTAGCTAGTTTTTTAGGTGTCTTACCTATCCTCACCCCTCCCTTGTGTGCTCTCGCTTTTATCATGTGCTCATAGTCCAATCCCCTTGTTGTGTTTGCCCTTGATCTAATGTCCGCATATGAGGGAGAACATAAGATTTTTGGTTTTTTTGAGCCAGGCTAACCTCACTCAGAATGATGTTCTCCAATTCCATCCATTTACCAGCGAATGATAACATTTCGTTCTTCTTCATGGCTGCATAAAATTCCATTGTGTATAGATACCACATTTTCTTAATCCATTCGTCAGTGCTGGAGCATCTTGGCTGTTTCCATAACTTGGCTATTGTGAATAGTGCCGCAATAAACATGGATGTGCAGGTGCCTCTGGAGTAACAGTCTTTTGGGTATATCCCCAAGAGTGGTATTGCTGGATCAAATGGTAGATCGATGTCCATGTCTACATGTGATTGGTTGACTCTTCAGATTCAGAACCAACAGTTGTGGAAGGCTGGCAGTATTTGTTCACTCTTTCCTTTTCTCTCTTTCTCATATTTTATCCCAAGCATTTTAGGAGTTTTTTTAAATTCTATACATCATGCTCCTTTACTGCTAAATATTTCAAAGTGTTTTCTAACAATGAGGACATTCTTTTATATAAATACCATTATATTCAGGAAAATTAACTTTGATCTAATATTGTCATCCAAGCTACACTATATATTCAAAATTCATGGTTTTATTGGGGTATAATTCATTTAACTTTTCTCCACCTTTATTAAGGTATAATTGATAAAAATTGACTTTAAGGTTTACAACATGCTGTTCCAATATCTGTACACATTGTAATGTGATTAAATCAAGCAAATGAATGTGTCTACCACCACAAATACTTATCATTCTTTCATGGTAAGCATTTAAGATCTACTTTCTTGGGCCAGGAGTGCAGGTCCATGGTGAGTGCTTTCCCAGCATTCATGAGGTCCTAGGTTCCATCCCCAGTATTACCAAAGACCAGACAAACAAAAATTCTGCTCTCTTAGCACTTCCAATACACTGTTATTCACTGTAGTCACCTTCTGGAGACCAGAGCTGCAGGACTCATTCATCCTGACTGAAATTGGGCATCTCTGACCAACATGGCCTCCCTGCCTCTGCCCTACCCCCAGACAATGGCTTTCTACTCTCTGCTTCTGTGAGTTCCAGTTCTTTACCTTCCACAAACAAGTGAGTCAGGCAGTATTTATCTTCCTGTGCCTGACTTGTTTCGCTTTTTTGCTTAATGAATGTCCTCCAGGTCCATCTGCATTGTCACAGATAGCAAGTTGGTTTTTGGTTTGGTTTTGTTTTGTGGCACTAGGGATGGAGCCCCATCTCTCCTGTGTGATGTTTTCAATTATGGTACAAAACAAAAACTTGCATTCCCTGATGGGGAAGTGTATACCATTAGCACTTTCTCCCAAAGCTCTAATCAAGAGCTCTATCACTGAGCTACATCCCTGGCCCACTTTCTTTCTTAAGGCTAAATAGTACTCATGTGTGCTTGCGTGCGTGTGTGTGTGTGTTCATATTTTCTTGAACCATTCATCCATCAATGAACACAAGTTGTTTCCATATCTTGACTATTTGAAAATACCGCCATCATAGACATGCATGCACAGATGTCTCTTTAGAATACTGGTTTCATTTCCTTTGGATATGTACCCAGGAGTAGAATTGCTGAAGCTTATGATAGCTGTGTTTTTAATTTTCTGTTTTCTATAATGCCTGTGCTAACTTACTTTCCCACCAATGGTGTGCAAGGGCCTCATTTTCTCTGCATCCTCACCAATACTTGGTCTCCCTTGTCTTTTTGGTACTAGCCATTCTACAGGTGTGAGATAAAACTGAATGTAGTAAAATGCACATTTACATATCAATAAATTCTGACAAACACAAATCTATGCAACTAATCTGCCCTACACCCAAGTTAAGATCTAGAACATTTCTACCACCCAGAAAGCTCCTTCATGCCTTTCTCAACCGATCCTCCCATTCAGAGCACCTGCTTTCAGTCCTTTCACTAGAGTTTTTCAGGTTCTAGAATTTCATATCAATGGAACTGCTGCATGTAGTCTTTTGCGCCTGGCTTTTGCCTGCACACAGTGGTTCTGAAGGTGGTTCATGTTGTTGTGAGGATAGCAGTCCATTGTTTTACTGAAAAAATTGGACCTGGCTGCTCTGTGGGTCCTCGCCCTCAGCATGGGCTGGATGTAGAGTAGATATTTCCCAGGCTGGCTCTGCCCACGATGGTGAGAAGAGAGCAGAATTACAGCTGTGGAGATTCATTTTCCTGGATCCCAGATATAAAAGCTCTAGTCCTCATCGGCTGCCGACAGAGAAGATCACAGTGCTCAGCTGGTTTTTCAGTGTCCTCTGTGACTTGTCCTCCTGTGAGCCAAGGTAGAAGCACACAGCCACACAGAGGCCCATCAGTAGTTGAGAGCAAACTATTTAAATCCCTCTCATTTCCTGCTTCCAACCCATAACCAGAACAAAGCCATAACTCCCCTTTGTTGCCTGCAAAGCTCCACCTGACCCCTTCTTCCCCTCACCTCCTCACTCTGCTCAGTATCACTGAGCTCCTCATGTCCCTCCAGCATGCCCAGCTGGCTTCTGCCTCAGGAACTTTGCACTGGATGGAGCACCATCCAGAATGCTTCTCCCCAGAACTTTTTAAATGTCACCTCCTCCTCAGGGGGGACTTCTCTGACCAGCTGGTCAGCAGTACCCCCTCTTTCTTCCACATTTTTGTGGCACCTGTTGCCTTCTCAGATTATTTTGCTTAGCTGTCTATTTCAGTCTCCCCACAAAAGGATGCAAAGCTCCGTGAAGGCAGGGGCTGTCAGTCTTGATTGTCCTGGGAACCCAGCATGCAAGGTGCCCAATCATAGTAGGTTTAGTACATATACGCTGCCATGTAACAAAAATCCCTAAAGATTAGTGGCTTGGAACAGCAGCTATCAATTAGCTTATCTTTCTTGGTTCCTGTTTGTGAGACTCAGAAAGGCTAGACTGGGTGATTCTCTCAGGGTTTAGGGCTCTCCTGCAGTTGCTGGCGGTGGCTGTCACAGGAACAGCTGGAGGCTAGCTGGGCATCTCCTTAAGGTCTTGCCATGAAGTGTCTGTGTCTCAGCTTCCTCAAAGCATGGCAGCTGCAGGGCAGCTGGACCACTTACATGATGGCTGGGAGGAGAATGATGGAGGGGATGAATTCAACTAAGATATATTGTAAGAACTTTTATAAATGTCACAGTGTACCCCCAGTACAACAATAACAATAAAAAAGAACTTCTCTCAAGCAAAGCAGGCAGGAGTTGCATCCCTGTCCTGGTTGTGGCCTGGCCTCACAAGTTACCTAGTGTCATGCCCAGTGCACTGTTGATTGATGAGCCTAGTTACATACAGGAGAAGGGAACCTACAACACACTTCTGAATGGAAAGTCAACAGGGTCACCAACTGTCTTAATAAAGATCCTCGTAGCTCACTAGCCCCTGCTCCCTATTCTCCTGCTATGTGATCTAGAATCATGCCCTTCAGTCAGTTAGGTTTCTTTAGTCACCAAAAAATTTGTTGTCTTAAAAATTCATGTGCCGATTTTTATTTTACTTCCCAGTACATCTGTGTCTGCTTTAGTTAAATTTAAAAATTCAACTTAGTAACATAAGAGAAAAAAACTACCCCAAATCAGTTTCCTATCTGCTTGGTTAAAGGACAGGTGTTTTTTTCCTGAGTCTCCATTTCTGAAAACCATGCTGAGTGGGAGAGGCTGACATTGCATGTCAGGTTCATGAGCTGGGCATTTTCTCATGTCTCTCAGTGTCATAATATTTTGAGAAGCCAGATGCACAGAAAGGCAGGAATATAAATGCCAGCTTTTTTGTCTAGTGCCTTCACTGATTTCCAGGCAAGCTCTGAGAAGAGATGCTTGGTACACTGCAGAGGATGTCAGGAGATGATGTCCTCAGGCTCTCCCAGGGGAAGGACAGGTACAGGAGCCTCTTAGAGGTCTGGAGCTTGGGTGTAACTCATGGTAGAGTACCTGCCTCACATGCAAAAGACTCTGGTTTGATCCCCAGCTCTACAAAAAACAAAAAATCTCTGATCAGTTGGTCTCTTTGAGGATCTCAGGGAAATATTCAACTAAGAACTTTTTCAGCTGGTATGACTGGCAAATGCTGTCCTTTTTTTTTTTTTTTTAAACGACTAAGATGGTGATTTTTCTCACTCCTGAAGTAACCAAGAGTCTCAAATGATATACATGCTGAGGACTTAGCTCAGTGGTAGAGCAAATGTACCAGAGGAAAAACAAAAAACCAACCAAACAAACAAAAAAGCTCAAATGATGTGCAGTTCCCCTTTCTTCAGTCAGTCAGTCTTTATGTAGCACCTACCACAGAGTGGCCTGTTCTTC
Organism: Castor canadensis; assembly: GCF_047511655.1. Lineage (NCBI taxonomy): Eukaryota > Metazoa > Chordata > Mammalia > Rodentia > Castoridae > Castor > Castor canadensis. The sequence continues at coordinate 85,717,492 of NC_133397.1, read as the reverse complement.
CTTCTCTATATAACCTATTCCAGTTCATCCTTACAATAGCCCTGGGGGATATGGATTATGAGTTATCTCCATTGTACAGATGTGGCAACTGAGGCATAGAGAGGTGATGAATCTGTGTAACAGCATAGTCTTTAAAGGTCCTGAGACACTGAAGATGGGAACCTGAGCTCAAAACTTAAGTTCATAATAATATGAATACATTGTTTTTTCCGCTGGGAGAGAATAAAATTGCAGGTGCTCTGGCAGGCATCAAAACAAGGCCACCACATGGTATCTGTAGTTGTTGAATTCTCCCTCACCATTTAAAACAATGCCAGTTTCACCTAAGAATGTCCTTGATGAAACAACAAACATTTCTAATTTTATTAGATCTCAGTGGTCGGTTGTGTGTCTTCATAGTATTCTACAAGCATGAGACATGTGTAAGGCACTTGCACTGCCCGATCCAGTAGGGTGATTATCTTGAAAAGCCACTTTTTAATTTATTTATGATTTAATTAGCATATAATAGTTGTACAGGGCATACATATGTGTTTAAAATATATCTTAGTTGGATTTACCTGCTCCATTATTCTTCCTCTTTCCCCCTCCTTCCCTTCTTAGAACAATTTCAACAGGTTTCATTCTTCTATTTTCATATATGGATACAAAATACATCTACCATATACACCCTCATTCCCCTTTCCTTGTGCCCACCCCTCTCCCACTGGTTCCCAACCCCAGAAAAGATTTATTTTTCCTTCCTGCCCTTCACTTTTTTATTCAGCCTATACTGATAGTCCAAGGGGGTTTTTCACCTTGGTATTTCAGGTATATAGATATATAGATACATAGATACATGAGATATATATCTATATGAGATATATATATTCAGGTATAAATATATATATTTATATATATATATATATATATATATATATATATATATATATATATATATAATGAGAAAAGCCACTGTTTGGTTTTTTTGTTTTTATTTTTTTAATGAAACACTATTTTACTTTAAAGAATGGCTGGGAGACATTATGGTTTTGAAATCTGGGTATTTTCTCAAAATTCATTTTCTCAAAAATGAATGGAGTGAAATTGTCACTTCAAGGAAAGTAACTGACAATGTTTGCTGCTAATGATATAATTTGAGTATTCAAGGAAAAATTGGAATTTTAGAAAACTTACATCTGCCAGTAGGGGCTTGACAACTACTTTAACTTAGAGCAACATAATTAAAGACTTTTCTGGCAAGATCAGTGGTGATATTAACAAATGTGTTTGGTGGTGAAATATGTTAACATAAGGAAGAGCTGTATAATTCAGTGAACCACAATTTTCCAAGTGACCTATGAATGATATTATAAAATTATATAAAAGATTTATTCAAAGTGTAAAATAGACCATTGAGTTTTAATGTAACAATGTTTGAGAAGGTCATTCCTATGACTTCAAAGATCATCCTAGAGTTATATCATTTATATCTCAAAACATCTCTCCCATGTATAGTAAAAATACCCACAATTCAATTAACTGTTGATTGAGACTCAGCCTTGAGGAAACATCTATAAAATAAGCCATTTTGTGAGCCCTTCCTTATGGTTAAGGTGAACAGTGATTGTAATCATTTTATCCAGGTTTTCAAGATGGATCATGGAGACTCACTGCAGCAAGAAACAGAACCAAGCATAGTGCTATGATATAAATAGCTATTTAATAGTAATAACAATTGCTAATGGTATAGAGAGTGAGATCTTATGGTATGCCAGGCACTTTGCTATGTACCTAATACTTACAAAATCTTCTTTATATTCCCCATTTTACAAGTGAATAAAATAAAATAAGAGTTTTAACTCACTATTAAATGACAGAACCAGCATTTGCACTCAGGCAGTCTGATTCCAGAGTCCAATTTTTAATTACATTTTATGAAATTTAAATCCATATGAGGAACAGAGTGGTTTCTTTGTGTAATTGATAAATTTTTAAATACTGTTTCTTTTGGCTATTAATATTTTTCCTTCAAAAAGCTGTATTTCTCTTTGTATCCCATAGCTTGGTAGAGAAGGTTCTAGGGTGGTTACAGTGGACCTTCAAAGGTTCAGGAAGCTCCTGGTTATGTATGAAGACTCATTTTCCTCAGGACACCTTGACCAGTCTGCCTGGTGGCCCACCAACCTACAGAATGTGATCAGGTTGTCACCTGTGTTCTTGATGAATTTGCCTCCTCTTGTGAGACACAGTTCTCCAGAAAGCCATAGGGATTGGCTCTGTGTGGGCAGATCCAGCAGGCCTGGTCCAGGTTCTTCTCAGGGCCAGGATGGCAGTTGTGACCTCACTTGTCTTCACTGGTTTCCACATGCTAGAAGAAAGTAAATGTGACATTGCCCTCTCCTCTGCCAAGTGGGAGAGGAGGAGTGGCTCATGCCCCACAGAGCTGCATTGTGGGGGCAGAAGCCTAGTCTTGGTTCAGAGGGAAACAGGTGTAAGAAGTTAAACAGGTTGACCAGGATGCTGATTCTGGCCTCAACCTTGGAGGAGCAATTCTGGTGGATCTGATAATTTGTGGCTGGTCCATGACAAAATGCTAACCACAGACATGAGGTTGGCCAGCCAGATAGTCCAGAGATTGAGGTGGGAGGCTAGTCAGCTCTGTTCAGTCCACATTTTTAAGAATATGTGACTTTACCCTATAAATCATCCCATAAAAGCAACCCTTTGGGACAAAGTTTTGTTGATATTCTTTGGATTTGAACGATGTCTGGTACATCTCTAGTAATACTGGAGTGCTATCCCTGGGGTACCCTGTACTACCCTGCTGTCTCTTGAAAGACCACACAGTGGTGGCCTTCCACTTGACACATGGCACAGTAGGGACTCAGGAAATATGTATTGAGTGAGTGGATGTAATGTCTTCTTTTTTTGGAAGGTCCTTGCTGAGATTTAAGAAGTATATGTTGTTATCAGCAGAAAGCCATTATAAATAAATTCTGAAGAGTATTTTTCTGGGAAGATTGACCACTAATCCCATCCATTCCATATCCTGGATGTTTGTTACATTTATAGTTTACTGCTACCTGAGGACCCACTTGGTTTAGTATCAGCCATTTTAGTGAGATCTCTGAGCTGTCTGATGTCAGAGGGTATATTATGTACCACCTGGAAGTTCAGAACGCAGAACTTAGGTTAACATCAGGGCTGTAGGACCTCAGCATAACTTCCTTTCTTCTTTGCACAAAGAGACAGGATTATACAATGAGAGCCCAGAGTAACCTTTTCCCCTTTGATTCTTGATATTCGGAGGATCTAGACAATACTGATTATAATGCTCAGAAGGCCACAGTGTCATCCAAGACAGACACACGGCTCCTGGCACTCTTCTTCCACACCTCATTGTCTTGCTGCTTCCATAAAAAACTTGTAACCCCTTGTCCAAAACTTTCAAACCAAGACGGGGGCCCCTCCCCCATATCATTTCCTCCCACTTCAGGGCACATCTTCCCTCAGGGAAACACCTGTTAGATATCCCTCTTGCCTGCCTTGCTGTCTCCCCTTCTGGCCCGACATTGAATGTGGGTAGGTTGCAGCTAATGTGGAATATATTTCAGATGCTGTGCCCTCTCTGTGAACTATACAGGCATGATTAGAAGAGACAATTAGCTGGTTTGGGATTAAAAGGGAAAAAAATCAAAAGAACTAGATTTTAATTATTGCCCTGTTGGTTATTAGCACTTGGAACATTACCTTCTGCAATAGTTTATTTCTAAAACAGGAAGAAGGTGGGAAATAAGAATACAGGGTATTTTTCCTTCTTAAGGGAAGAAACTCAGCACACTTTCAGAAGCCGTGAAAGCATTTCATGATCTGGTAGACCCCATCTGTGCATTTTTCAATGACATACTTCAAGTACACGGGCTGCAGTCAAAGGACCTAAAAAGAAAATAAGGAAAGAAAGAGACGTGGGTGTTAATGAGAGGGCACCAGCTTGACAGCTGTGGGGGAAAGCTAATCTCTCTCTCCATGTGCCCACCTGTCCCGGGGCAATGATTAGCGTGCTCACACTTCCTGGAGGAAGTCTAGCATTCTGAAGTGTCACCCAGAATCCAGAATGCCCCAGTGGATGCATCACTGTGTAGCCTGTGAGAGTGACCTCACCTGCTCTGACCCCCAGCACCATCCTTTGGAAACCACAGGGAAACTGATGGACAAGGTGGTGAGCTATTCTTTTGTCTTCACTCCTAGGGAGGGAGGGTATGGACAGAAAGAGCAAGGCAGTATAGACACTAGAGAGAGGAGTGATTAATTTCTTGACTGCTGGAGGTTTCTTCTTGGCTTATGGCACTTGTAAGTTATTCTTGGTCACTTAGTTTCCCAAGAAAATAACCTAAAACTTCATAGTGGAAGCAGTAATTCCTCAGTCTTTTCTTCTGTTATCAGCTTCATTCAGTAGAGAGCTCCTCATCTCAAGACACTGTGAAAATTCATAATCAATGTTAGCCATGTTTTGAGTGACCAAGACCATCAGAATTCTTCTTAAGGAGGAATTTGTAATATTAGGGATCTTATTTGTCTACTCTAATTTTCTTACCTTCTGACTTAGTTCTTGGACTTTGTTGAATTATTAATGGGATGAGGATCGCCCATTAAGATGAGTACACTTACATCTGGTTGGTGTTTTGAGATTCTAAGCATCTGATACCCTCATAGAATTCTCTGTCTTATGAGGCAGAAACCTCCTTATAGAAATTAGAAATAGCTCAGACTTAGGCCCATGATCCAGATCCTGCCAATCTGCTTCACCCTCCAGAGTTTAGATTAAAGGCTGATGGTAAAAAGGTATAGGGAATGCATGAGATCCATTCCACTGAGAATGGGGACAGTATCCCATTTCCTTCTGGTTTCCAGGTTGCTGTTTACAGCACCATTGTCCATTCGCAGCAGTGTGAGTCCCTCATTTGCAGCAGAGGCATCTTACCAAGACCAGCTCTTTTGTACATGGTTGGGCACCTTTTCTAAGAATGAGATCTTCAAGCCTGGCTTTATAGGTCTCCTGGAGAATCTATGAAGTCCTCCTTTATAAATGTTATTTCTATTTAAATTTGTCAGTATTTGTTTCAGTTGCTTTCTAATGAACTCCACACTGAGTTAGTAACATCTTTCTTAAAAGAACAGAAAAAGAGAGGTGCGTGGTGTAACTTGTGGATGCTATAAACTTCTCTGAGCTGAAGGCTCAGCTATTGCATTTTTAACCAGTCTGACTGAAATTTCAACTTTTGCCTTAATCTCTTCAGCAACCAGTCTCTTCTGCAACCGTCTGCAGAAGACAGGCCCATTTGTTTCTGGAAAACTCTAAATGGTTTGTAAAGTTGCCCTTAACTTGCAGTTCTGTCGAGTAGCCCAATGCCTGACACATGGTAGGAGCTCAACAAATACTAGCTGAGTGAATGAATGAACTGTAGTGTCCATCATTGGCTCTATTTCTGCCCATATTAGCCTTATAGAATAACTCCAATCTCTTCCCATATCATAACCCTTCATAAATGCAAGAGCTTTCTGATGTCTTTTTTGATTCTTACATGCCCAGAGTGAGCATTTTCAGTGACTTCATGCATTTCTTCTCATTGGACAGTTTCCTAATGGATGGCATCAGGAACCCAGCATAAAGTTGTTCTGTATTTGGTTTATAAATAGAATTATCCCCTTCTTTGTGCTGATTAATTAATCAAATTAAATTTCTTGTTTAACTTTACTTTGTTGTTGACTACCAACCATATCTCCATGAGGCTACTAAGCTACAATTGCTGAAGTATTGGATTTGCATCATTGGATCTAAATATAATAATCATTGATTTTTTATTCCATTTCATTTTTTGCACTAGCCCGTCCAGCTTAGGGAGATCTTTCTGTATCTAATTCTGTCATCAAACATATGAGCTATGTGTGTCTAATGTTCATAGTTCACATAAGTGATCATGTAAGTAATTCTTTGGATTCCTCTTCTACAACTACCTATTTCTAGAGCCCATCACTTATGGGTCAAAGATGCCTACTGTTTCCCTTAAAAGCTTCTGAGAACCTTCTCAAAGAAACAACCCCATTATCACTGTCTAGGGTGGTCCACTATTGCTGCCTTCCCTTAGCCCTTCATGGCTGGGACACAGCAATTAAGTTCTGCCATTGTACCCTTGGAGTGCTTCATCTATCAACCTCAATTATGTTCACTTCCATTCAGCATCTCACATAACTGATGCTTCACTGTCTGGTTTCCATTCAACTTTCATGTGTCCTCAGCATTGTGGCCTTGGAAAATATTGTTGCAGTGTTGTCAGACTGGCTCTGTTTCAGAATCCCTTTCCTTTTTATTTAATGCTAATGAAGGTTCATGGAGGAGACTGATTAAAATGCCTAAGAAGCCACATGTGACATTCATGTCACCTGTAAGCTGCAAAGAAGACATGACCCTGCCTTTTTGCTTGATTTGGAGTTTGGTGAGGCCTTGATGATGATGAACTCCCTGTCACACTCCCAAACAACACATTAGTCTTTGTGCAATGCTTCATGTCTACTGAACACATTGGCACCTTGGACTGTGAAATGAGGTTCAGACAAAGCTTTCAGTCTGTCCTGAATGTACCTTTCAGTTGCTTACAGTATCTCTTGACATCGGTTCATGTGTTAACTTAGACTTTTCACCATTCACTTTTGGTTTGTCGGATACCCTTCACAGAAGAGTGGTTGTAAAGTCTGGAATGTGGGTTTCATTTAGAGCAGTCATGAGCAGGAAGCCTTTGAATAGCTTGTCATAGGCCTTGTCATGGCCTTCATAGCTCAGAAGATGTAGATGCAGTTATACCAGTCTACAAATCCATTTTTATGCCTTTATAAATAATGATATAAAATGTATTGAGCAAAAGGACAGCCATCATGGAACTCTACCACAACCACAATGGAGAAACATTTATTCAGATATTTTCCCATCCCTGGGTTCATTATGAAGAAGGAGATTACATATACAGATGTGGACTTACCAGCAAACTTATCAGGGACCCAGAATCCAGAAGCATAAGTAATATTAAACATAAAGATGACAGGCCTAGAGAAGGCACCTTCATTTATCCTCCATGTTTTCTGCCTGTGTCATGCAGCCATTAATGTGTTCCTTGTATCATGAAATAAGGGAAAGCTAGATGAGAAGCTATATGAGCTGTGATTCTCCAAAACTATAGCAGAGAGAGATTAGGAGGTAACTAATTTAGCCAGATATTGCTAGTGGTAATGGTCAGAACCATGTAACATCCTTCTGGAAGGTGATTCTGTGGAATCGAGGCATCAAGTGGATAGTTGATGTCTGCTTCTCTGTCTTGATACTCTGATGCTTAGAAGGTCCTTGTATTATTTGTCTTGTGTCCTTTCTTTATTGTTTCTAATATGCAGAGATTGCTCCACCACTGTGAAAGAGGCAACATGTTTGTGGCATATGGTTTTCAAATGAAACTAGAGTACAAACCTGCCATTTTCTTTCATCTGGCTTAGGGCTGCTCAATTAAGAGTGCTAGCTGATCCTACATTCTCCCTATTCTCAAACTAATAGTTTCTGCTTACCCTTGTTTAAAAAGAGTCTGTCATTTATGTAGTCTCTGTTATACAATATTTATTGTGTTTTGGGATCAAAGTATAATGTATACTTTAATAACTGATTTTTAAAGTTTTCTCTATAATATTGCATGTAAAAAACATGACAGCAGAATCCAAATATTTTCCAGTGTCACTAAGTTATATTTATGTAAGATACTTTACTTAATGGCTAAAGAATTAGGGTTGAGGTTATGTGAATTCTTCTCTGAAACTTTTTAAGATAGACTTAAAATAAATAGAATAGATTGGGTCATCATATTTATATGGCTTAAATCAGTCATCATCTGACTTTATAGCCCACATGAAAGCATTATATTTATACTGAAATTGTTATCTTTATAGCACAGAAGCATTACTTTTACTTTGAAGTACTTATCCTTTTAGAAAAGATAAATTTTTATTTTTTTTTTGAAATAGACAATTATAGAAACCCTAGGCAAATAACAGAAACATCCACTTTTTGAAAGCATACATTTTTGATTTTTCTCAATCTCTGTTATTACTTGCAAAAATCGATGACTGTAAAGAATAAATAGTGGAGTCTGTTGAGCAAGGTGGGCAGCTGTCTGGAAGGATGAATTAGTTTTGAATTTCTATAGTGCCTTTGCCTTTGCTGGAAAAACATCTGTTGAGATCATTTATTGAGTGTTCTATTTAAAGCTATATTTATTTAAATAATAAGTTCTTATAATATTAGTTTGTTAAAGTAGCATCATTAAACTGTAGAAAATGGTTGGAGTGGAAACTAATATAGAATGACCAAAGGGATACTTTTAATTGCCAGTATAACTATTTAAAAGAAGTACAGGAAGAGGGAACTTTTTCTTGTCTGGCACTGGATTTTAATTGAGAAGAGAAAATTGAATAAGTTTAATCACAACCTCATTTGGTCCCTTTTGTGATGTCATAGTTCTCAGGAGACTGAGACATCAAATAGGTTTCAAAGATCCACTTTATATTTGTAAAATATTTTTTCACACTCAGCTCTTACACCTGGTAAAAAGCATAAAGGACTGCTGGGCGCTGGTGGCTCATGCCTGTAATCCTACTTACTTGGGAGGAAGAGATCAAGAAGATTGTGATTTGAGGCCAGCCCAGGCAAATATTTCACGAACCCTATCTCAAAAATACCCAACACAAAAAACGGTTGGCAGAGTGGTTCAAGTGGTAGAGTTCAAATCCCACTACCACCAAAAAGAATAAAGGACCAATAGGATTATGGAAATTCCCTACCTAAGTAATTTGATCCACTGTCAGGACCACACAATGGAACACCGGAACAGACTGATGGACTGATGCTAGGCTTATCTGTAACATGTATAAGACAATGGAAAATTGGATGAGACTGTAAAAATGGATTTTAGTTATCCAGGGTTTGAGAAATGTCCTCTCACCTGTGTTAGATCATGTGATTATTTTCTAAAACATGAAATGTAGAACCTTGTAAAGACACTTTGGGACAAGCTTTGGCTCCAGTCAGTAAAAACATACCCTAGAAGTTATCCGTGGGTGAAATAACATGCTCCAGAGAACACTCCCTGGCAGTAAGTGAGCTCCTGCATTCCAATAAGTTGTCAAACTTAAGATATCTACCTCTTGGTTGAAAAATTTTAAAAAGCAAATGTAATGATATTCAGCTTTTTGGAAGAAAATAGCATAAAAATTAAAATAAGACTTTATAATCACTTACCATTAGCTACTCAGGATTATAATGAGGGACCGTTGGGGAGGGTGGCTGAATCCTTCAGAAGTCAAGCACTAAAGAAAAACATTTTGGCCAATGCAGAGAAAAAGTCTTTCATAATCTGCCATGGGCTCCAATGGAGGCAAGCAGAAAAACTTTAAGAAAAAAGTGGCAGATGGGGAGTGTTAACAAGAAAATAGGTCATAAAAGAATTTATGAGTAACTTACAAAGTTTCTTTAAAAATAGTAATAAACAAAAATATGTAGTAAAACTACAAAGAACAGGGAATGGCATGCAGTCCATTTGGGATTGTGAAGGGATGGTGATGTTGAAAATGAGAACAGTGGATTCAGACACTGTTATAATGTTGTACTTTAAGCTGTTCAGGAACACAAATATTTATTTAACTGTTCTTTAAAATATACATACACAGTGTGGACACTCTTTTGTATGTATAATATATTGTGAAATAAAACATTTTAAGAAAATAGAGGAAGTGTTAAAAACAGTAAATATGAATACATACAGGGACTGAAAACTAGTAACAGCAATTTGCTACCTTGACTTCCAATGAATCAAGCACCACTTAAACACTTTTAAATGTAACAACTGACATGATATGCAGGCCCGTGCAGTAGGTCACCATCCCCATTTGTGTAGGAGGGGAAACTGAGACATAGTGTGTCATCAGGATACAAACCCAGGTACCTTGACTCCAAAGCCTGCGCTCTTGTTCACTTTCTACATTAACCCCACCATCCCCATTGTGAAGAGTTTGGAGGCTGCCGATGAAACAGAATCAATGTCAACATCCATTTCAGAGTTCTTGACCCAAACCCATCATTTAACTGGCAACATCGCTAAAGATCTGGTGTTACCAACACAATATCTTCCTATAAGAAATCCAAAGAAATAAGATTTATGTGCTCCTACCATCAGAGGCCAGCCAGTGAACTCTATCAAAGGAGAGAATTACTGAATGCAAATGTGGAGGTGTTGGTCAAAGGTACAGTACAAACTTTCCAGTATTAAGTGAACAGATTTGGGGGATTTAATGGAACAGCATGGTGACTATAAGTAATAATACTCTACTGTTCACATGAAATTTGATAAGAGAAATACACACACAAAATGATAATGATGGATGTATCCATAAATTCATTATGATAATTATTACACACTCTCTGTATAGCAAATCATGCATGTATACCTCAAATCTATACATGTATAATTTTTATTTCTCAGCTAAATATATTAAAATAAAAATGTTAATAATTTTTTAAGATTGTAAATGCAAGAGCAACTCTTTGAATATGGTTTCTATGTGGATTATCTGACTAACCCAAGTACATTTTTGAGAGAATGTGTAAATTTCTAACTAAAAACTAGGCATTGAAATAACTTATTTAAGCCAGGAGTGGTGGGACATGCCTGTAATCACAGATATTCGGGAAGTGCAAGCAGGAGGTTCTTAAGTTCAAGGCAAGTAAGGACTGCATAGCAGAGACCCTATCTCAAAAGTAAAATACAAAACAAAAGGGCTGGGGATGTGGCTTAAGTGGTAGAATGCTTGCCTAGCATGTATGAGGCTCTGGGTTCAATCTCCACTACAAAAAAAAAAAAAAGAAAGAAAGAAAGAGAGAAGAAAAGAAGTATTTAGATCATCAAAAGGCCAGGCTGAGCACGTGGCTGAAGTGGTAGCAAGTAGCAACTCAGGCCTACCAAGACTCTGAATTCGAACCCCAAACTTCCAGAGAAAGAGCAAAAGTATAAAAAGGACTTTAAAAATATTCTGTACCGAAGTTTTTGTTTTCAGTTGAGCCCTCATGTGATAAAAATGAAGAGAAGAAAAAGTAATATTTTGAAGCAGATAAAAACAAATGTATAGAAAACAAAAATAAGGGATAAACAGATAAGTAGATGGTGACGATTATTTAAATCTCTAGGATTAGGTATTGGCTGGGGATCTGGTGAATTAATATGTCCATTAATCAGTTTAGAAAACTTTGTAGTAATGTAAGAGTTTCCTAGGGAACTTGTTCAAAATGTAAATTCTTGGATCTCACCCAGTGATTCTGACTCAGTAAGTATGGCGTAGGCCCAGCAATTTTAACAACAATTCTAGACGTGTGTGCCATGCATGGTTCTTAGACTACTCACAAAAGCAAAACCATCCACACTAAAGATGATGTGACCCTAATGGACAGGTGCAGAGTGACATACTTGCAGATAACTCCAACTCTTCTGGAGAGTCATGCACCAACACCACAAGGATAAATCAGGACAATCGCTAAAGACTGAGTGGGCTAAAAAGAGAAACATTCATTCAGTGCAGGCAAATGAAAGATAATGCTGTTAGAGGAAAACAACCCAACCAGATTTAGAAATGTACTTAGAACATAGGAAAATCAGAGCTATTTTCCTTTGGCAAGTTTTTTAAAATGTAATTTAACACATTCATGGAGGCCACCCCATACATAGCATAATCATTAGCTCCAGCTCCCAGCTCCCAGCCTGCTACTCTAGGCTGGAACTGGCTGGACTCAGCTCCATGTTGAAGGCTGGATTCATATCTATTCAACGAATTCCTGCCTCAACCACATCCTGTCTGGGACATGTCCTCTTCAAGATGATTGGCAAGAGGTTCAGGAGGGCAAGGCCTGCTTGAACTGTGAGCCTCAGTTCCCTTCATTTCTACCACATCCTGCAGCCAAAGCAGGTCATTTGTCACTTAGCCAACCAAAGTCAAGGGGTAGGATATCCCACCCACAGGGGGAACAAATGAAGATTTTCTAAACAATAATGCAATATAACACAATAAGCTGGAGGTGTTTTTCTTCAGTTTCAGGGTGAGAGGGAGCTATTAATAGATCTTGCATTACATGATTTTAAGGTCAACTGGGGAGAAGGATGTGCCCAAATGAAAGGTAGGCTAGGAGAAATGTAGACGCAAAGTACTTTGGGGGAACATAAAAGAGAGTGATTCATTATTTTTGAATTTGTAGGGTTTGTTGGATGAGTGGGAATTTTCCCCTCAGAAACAGAAAGTTGATCAGATCCAAGCTGAGGTTTCTGTATGTGTGAGCTCCAACGTTACATTCCTCTATCTTAATATTTATTGCACCTGAAACCACATCTGTTCACCTCAATTTATTTTTATAATGAGTTCTTGACAGAATAATTTGGAAGAATTTCTAAGTTCTTGGAAATAAAACAAGCACAGTGAAATAAAAGCCCTATAGTTGAACATCTGAGAATGCAGTGATTCTATTAAACATTTCCCCAAAACTAAATACAGAATCATTTGATAATCAGCATAATTATTTTAAGATTAAAATTTATTCAGTCTTATAAACAAACTGTGACAATTGATCACAATTAATGCAAATAAGTGGGGTGAAGAATGAGGTTCTGATTCACTCTGTTGTGCCTGTGAGTGGCCTGATTATAACAACAGCTTGTAAATGAGCTCCTAAACATGATTATTCATTTATTTAGAATGAGAGATGATCAGTTTCACAGATTTTTGTCTTTGAGAAAATAAATATTCATTTGGCCAATCTTCTTGAAACCTGTGTACCTATGCAAATAGTTTAATAAGTTAAGATTTGTCTCTGTGTTTATTTCTTGGAAAAGACCAAAGAACTTAATGAGAGATATGTTCACAGAACTGATTCTTCTTCTTCTTCTTCTTCTTCTTCTTCCTCCTCCTCCTCCTCCTCCTCCTCCTCCTCCTCCTCCTCCTCCCCCTCCTCCTCCTCCTCCTCCCCCTCCTCCTCCTCCTCCTCCTTCTTCCTCTTCCTCTTCCTCTTCTCCTTCTTCTTCCTCTTCTCCTCTTCCTTCTTCTTCCTCTTCCTCCTCCTCCTCCTCTTCTTCTTCTTTCTTCTTCTTCTTCCTTTTCTTCTTCTTCCTCTTCTCCTCCCCCTCCTCCCCCTTCCACTCCACCTTTGCCTCCCTCCTCCCACCTCCTCCCTCCTCTTCCTTCTTCTTCTTTTTTCCTCTTCTTTCTGCTTCCTTCTTTTCTTCTACTCCTCCTCCCCCTCCCCTTCTTCTTTCTCTTCCTCCTTCTCCCCGACTTACTCCCTCCCCATCCCTACCCCTCCCCTTCTCTTTCCTCCCCTTACCTCCCCTCCCCTCCCTTCCTTTCTTCTTCTTCTTCTTCTTTTTTTTTTTTTGAGATTGGGTCTTACTATGTTTCCCAGGCTGGCCTCAGCACTCCTCCTGCCTCAGCCTCCTGTGTAGCTACTATAGGTGTATACCACGTGCCTGTCAGGACTCATTCATTTCTAATGCCAGAGGAAGGAAGGAATTTAGTGGTTCTCTTGTACAAGCCCCCATGTCAGCACAACAGCCAAATCATCATGTGGAGAGTTTTCCAAAATCCTACCATTCCCTAAATGTGCTATGTCAAAATCATTTGAGAGATATTAATATCATTAAGAAGTGGTATATAATCTAATATCCAAGTAACCAGAACTGTCATATTCCTGGATTTAAGATGGGGTCTCTAAAAGTGCCACATTTCCTAAAAATGCTCGATTATTAATTTAGCAAAGGTTAATGTACCAAAAGAATTTTTTTGTAAGATGATTATTTGAAATTTAAAACATAATTTCTCAAATAATGATGTAAATAGTAATATAATCCCCATATGGGCTGTAAGAATTAATAGGCTTACACTATAGCCAAAAATACTAATATTATACTTTAACCACATCTTTTAAGACTTTTATTCTTATTTTTTTCTCTTTTTTGGGGGAAGGCATAATTTATGTATAATAAAACCACCAATTTTAGATAGACAGTTCAGTGAATTTGACCCTTTTAGCATCAGTTTCATTCCACCACTGGCATCTGTTATATTTGTTATGATTCTTCATATGCTTCTTAATTTTAGGTTGTATCTTGGACATTTTGAATATTTTGTGATGAGACTCTGGTTCTTATTTAAATTGCATTGTAAACATTTTAGTATGGTATATTTGTCATAGCTAATGAACCAACGATACCTTACTATCAGCTAAAGTAAATACTTTATTCATATTTACTTATTTTTATCTAACATCTTTTTTTTCTAAGACGTTGTAGAGACAACACATTTAGTTGTCTTATCTGCTTAGGCTCCTATAGAATCTGACAGCTTTCCACACTTTCCTTGTTTTTGATAACCTCGATAGTTTTGAGCAATATCAGTCAGGCATTTGTAGAATAGCCCTCAGTTTGGGCTTGTCTGATGTTTTTCTCATGATCAGACTGGGGTTGTGAATTTGAGGAGGAAGACCACGGGGTAAAGTTCCATTCTCATCACATCGTGTCAAGGATCCATGATGTCAAGTGACATGACATTGTTGATGCTGACCTGATTACTTGCAAAGGTAGTGTTTGTCGTGTTTCTCTACTGTAAAAGTTCATTGTTTTTCCACTGTGCTCCTTGGAAGGAAGTCACTCTGTAAAGTTCATACATAAGGAACAGGAGTTACGCTCTACCTTCTTGAGAGCACAGTAGCTACACAAACTAATTCTTGTACATGAGAGATTTATCTATTCTCCTCCACAGTATTGAATTGTCACTGTTTATATTATCCTTTTATTATAATCCAGCACTATTTTATTTTGTTGTCCAGCTCTGGCCATTCATTTGGCTTCATTGTGTTCTTGCTCATGTCTTATTGAGTGTTTGGTCTTCTTATTGAATTTTAAGAATTATTTAGCCTGATTATAAGCCTTTGATCAAATATATGTTTTATAAATGTTTTCTCCTAGATTCTGGGTTCTCTTATTTTTTTGGTAACAACTTTATGAGATAACTCATACTCCATGCAGTTTACCCATGCCCAGTGTACAATTCAGTGGGTTTTTCGTATATTCGGATCAATGTATTCTGTGAAAGCATTCCAAAGGAACACTTCATCTCTTATCTCTCCCCTCTTTACAGTAACTTTTGAAGAGTAAAGTTTTACATTTTAATAATCAAATTAATTTTTTCCTCTTTTAGTTGGTACTTTTTTGTTTTACTAAAGTACTGTTTTCCCTTGAGTCAGGCATGGTGACACACACCTATGATCCCAGCATTTGGGAGGCTAAGGCAGGAGGATTACAAGTTTAAGGCCAGCCTGGGCTATGTAGTGAGACTGTTTCAAACAAAAAAAAAAAAAAAAAAGAAAAGAAAAGAAAAAGAAAAAAACTCACCTTTTTATTTTTCCTCTCAAAATCATTAAGATATTTACGTCTGTGCTTTATCTGGAAATTTTAAGTTCTGGCTCTTCTGTGTAAGTCTAAGATCCACTTTGAAACATTTTAATTATTCAAGGTTTATTTGTTTGCTTATGGATATCCAGTTGCATCATTTTTGAAAAGATTATCTTATCCTCACTGAATTATCTTTTGACAAATTACCTTCATCAAAAATAAATGAATCCCTATATGCAGGTGTATTTCTTAAATGCCATTTAAAAATTGGTGGCAGTATTGAAAATGTCTGTCATATTTGGGGTTTTTTTCCTCTTTTTACTTAATTAAAAATTTAAAAATATTTTCTAGTAAAATATCTTTTGTTTTCCTTGTTAGACCACTTTAAACTTTGGCATCTCTATTTGTCATGATCCCTGCAAAGAAAGGAGCAGAGCTCTATGTACAGGCAGCTAGATTCTACTTGTAAATCCTCATCTTCTGCAAAATAAAATGCCACCCTAGGCCAGAGGTTCACTCAGTGTGGGCACAGAAGGCAAAAGAGGTAGGAGGTTGTGAGCTGGAAGCAGTATCTATGTGTTCCCATGGATTTGCTTATACCAGTTTTTCAGTAATAAGTTTGTAACTGCTAATTATGCTGAGTTGTTTTACCCAGGTTGGTGTTTATTCTGTCTTATTTATTAACCCTTTGCCTACATGTAACTTAAGAGTTGCTAATGATAGATAAGATTGCTAATCAGTCAGTAGATAAGAGTAGTCGACACATGAAGAGAAGTAAGTTTAGGGAAAGTATCTTGTTAGACGACCTAGCTCTCTGTACTTAGACTAGTACCCATAGCCAGATGTATCAGTAACTCCCTTGAAGATTAATTTGCAGACAAAACTAAAGAGAAATGTAGCTTGTGAACTTTTGGAAGTTGCTAGCTACATTCCTATTTACTCCTGTGTTTTTGTTTTTGATGGGACTAGGGTTTGACCTTAGGGTTTTGCACCTGCAAAGCAGGTGCTCTACCTGCTTGAGCCATACCCCCAGTCCATTTTGCTCTGGTTATTTTGGAGATAGGGTCTTCTGAACTAGCTGGCCTTGAACCTCAATCCTCCTGATCTCAGCCTCCCAAGTAGCTAAGACTTATAGGTGAGAGTCACTGGCACCCAGCTTGTTTTTTTACTTTTGAAAGAATTCCATTTGTAATTCCAGTTATAGCTCTATATTTAGAGAACTTAAATGATTGGCAGGTGCTCCTTCTACATGATTTCCTTCAGGTTCACTCTATACTATTTATCAAGTTGTTTTAACATGCTTTGTAATCTTAAAATGCTTTATAATACAGATACAAAACTAACTTTGACATTTAAAGTACATACTTACCAAGAACTGTCTACTGAAAGTAATACTAATTTTTTCCAGTAATCACATATTTGGTTTCCACTGGATCCCAGGGCACTCTGTGAAGTTATTAAGTTGAAAGAAACTACTTTTTAAATTCATTTGAAATCAATAAATAAATGGGCAACTGAACTTAACAGTACTTTCTGAAAAGAAATTCAAATGACCAAACAACAAATGAAAAAATGCTCACCATCTCTAGCCATAAAGGAAATGCAAGTCAAAGCCACACTAAGATTCCACCTCACCCCTGTTTGAATAACCATCATTAAAAACACCACAAAGTGTTGGGAGGATGTGGGGGAAAAGGAACCCTCGTACACTGCTCATGGGAATGCAAGCTGGTGCAGCCACTCTGGAAAAAAATTTGGAGGCTTCTTAAAAATCTAAACATAGATCTGCCGTATGATCCTGCAATTCCACTCCTGGGGATATACCCAAAGGAATGTGACTCAGGTTACTCCAGAGGCACCTGCACACCCATGTTTATTGCAGCGCTGTTCACAACAGCCAAGTTATGGAAACAGCCAGGATGCCCCACCACTGACGAATGGATTAAGAAAATGTGGTATCTATACACAATGGAATTTTATGCAGCCATGAAGAAGAACGAAATGTTATCATTCGCTGGTAAATGGATGGAATTGGAGAACATCATTCTGAGCGAGGTTAGCCAGGCTCAGAAGACCAAAAATCATATGTTCTCCCTCATGTGCAGACTTTAGATCTAGGGCAAATACAGCAATGTGGTTGGACTTGGGTCACATGATAAGGGGAGAGCACACACAGGGGGTATGGGGATAGGTAAGAAACCCAAAACATGATAGTATTTGATGTCCCCACTGCAGAGGAACTAATACAGAAACCTTAAAGCAACAGAGGTCAGTATGGGAAGGGGATCAGGAACTAGTGAAAAGGTCAGGTAGAGATGAATCAACTTGGGATGTAACACATTTGTACATGGAAGCAATGCTAGGAATTTCTCTGTATAGCTATCCTTATCTCAACTAGCAAAAACGCTTTGTCTTTCTCATTATTGCTTATACTTTCTCTTCAATAAAATTAGAGATAAGGGCAGAACAGGTTCTGTTTGGAAGCGAGGGGTAGTGGGGGAGAAAGGGAGGGGGCAGGAGGTAGGGGGTAGAAATGGCCCAAATAATGTATGCACATATGAATAAATGAATTAAAAAATAAATAAATAAATAAATTCATTGAAAACTTAGGAATTTCCATTATAAATCTGTAATTCTCTGGGCCTTTATAAAGAGTTCTATGATTTTTTACCAAACAATGAATTGACTTATGAGTTCTGAACAGTGATATAACTGGTGGACTTCAGGTTGCTGTTCCGTCTCACAGGCTGAAATACTATCACAAACTCTTCATTTGATTTGCAGATCTCACAGACGTCTCTGCAGTGCTGGTCAGACACTGTATCAGATATAATTGGCCTGGGCTCAGGTAGATAGATGCTTAATGTTTACTCCACGGAAACTCTGCTTCTGTGTTTGAGATGAAGTCCCTTCCCTGTGCTTTTGTTTGGGTAGTAGGGCATACCATCTATGATGACTATGTAAATGTAGCCTTAAAAGTTAGGCTGAAAGTTTAGGTCTATGACCAGTTTTAGATCATGCTGCTGGTGTTAACTCACTCAGTTCCCAACTCTGTGACTTTCATTGTGTCTTCTGTCACTGGGAGATTTTTCCTTTATACCGCTACTCTTCTCTTTAGAGTTTAATTGAAGGCCCTTTTCTAGGATTATCTTTTCAGTGAGATAAGGGAGCTAGCTCTGCCCTCAGACACTTATCACTCATTTTTTAACCTTGAGAATTCCACACAGGTTTTTGCACACAAACATCTGATCACTGACATATTTAAATTACAGCAGTTAAGAAGGCTACATGGTCCACACATTTGGGTCTGGACTGTGACCCTGCCACTTGCTGCCTGTATAACCTTGAGGAAGCTTATCATATACAAAATGGATAACAACGAATCTACCAGGTAAAATTGTGGGATTGAGTGAAATGATGAGTGGAAAGCACTTGGCAGAGTGCCTGGAAGATTCCAATACTTAGTGAGGTTAGCAATCAGTATGATGAATCAATAAGCCTAAAATAAACTTGTGTTCAACAACTTATGTATTGTTACTTACACATCCCCTTTTCAGGAAGAGTTGCCTCAGTCTTCTTCAGAATATTATCTACTACTTCAGAAAGGAGATAATATGGAGATACACTTTAAGTATAACTCAAGAAACTGTAAACACCAAGGAATTCAATAGAACAAAAAAGGTACTCAAATGAGAAAAAGAAACATTTCAGAAACCATTGGGCTGAAGTAGAAATTGCAAAGCAGGGTGATTTTTTTTTTAACCTGCTGTAGGGCCATATGGTTGCTGAATGTGTTGATGCTGGTTTTAAGATTCTTGAGTATTTTTAACTTGACATGTTATTTTTTTTAATGATTTCAAACATCATTTCTTTCAGAGCCTTTTCCCAATGTTGCCGTAATATTGAACAGATGGCTATGCAGAATTTACATTTGCATTTTGCAGTACTGCCATGTTATTTGCAAAATTTCTTTTCAAAAACCTGTGATTCTTTCTGTACCTTTTCAGAATGGCTGCGATGAAATTATAAATAGGGTCTTCCGAGGGTCTGGGGGATGCAGTGGAAATTGGATAGCATATTGCTGCTTCTTTTCGATTTTATGTTGTTATATTTTTGGCTTTTAGACCTACTGTTACTAGTATGTTGTCTCATTCTAGGACTTCCATCCAAAGAACTAAAAGCCTCTGTGACAAGAGACAATGTTAGTGCTGAAGGGAATCATAATGACCATACCAGCCACGTCAGTCCCAGCTACATTTCCTGTAATCACTTATCACTATCAAGAATTGTTGTGTTTCTTTATTTATTGTCTGACTCCCCAAAGCCTGACGCCTCCATGAGATATAGGTCCTGTCTGTGTTGTTCACCTTAACTCCAGTACCGGGATGGTGCTGGTGCCCAGCAGTCCTCTGTGAATGAGTGAATTAGCACATGAATTAAAATTATTAGTGACTTTCTAGAAAATGGAATTCTTTCACAAGCCAAATATGGGTTCCCTGACATAATTGCTTTCTCTCTTCTTTTGACTTTTGTTATTGTCAGGTGTGCTTTCAGAAGGGCTTTTCCAGGAGTTTTCTCCTAAGTGTGTTTATGTCCTTGGGTATTTTTTGTTTTGTGTTATGTTGTTTTTCTAAAAAAAACTGACAGTGTGGATATTAAATAGACTGTCTCTCGGGGGATCTATCTTTGGGGGCACAATGGGATTAGTGCCAACAGAAAGGCATGTCTAGCAGGAAACAGGGCAGGCTGTATTGATCAGAGCTGACTCCAGGCCTTTCCTTTTAAAGGCATGTGATAATGAAAACTAAGCACACCAGTATTCTTTGATTTTTTTTTTTTAATGAGGAATGAGGACTGCAGAGGTGCCTGCTTGGCTCGGAGGGTGGTTAATGTCATGCACTAGCTGTGTCTCAGTGCCAGGGTGCTGCTTCATCTTCATCTGGGTCTGCCCTTGATCATTTGGTTCCTAGCCTGTGACTTGCATTAAATGCCTTTGTGACTTCAGGCTAGGACTTAGAGTTGTTTGGTCTTAGACCTGCACAAAGGGGTGGGGTGGGGAGGGAATATACACGGCTGGATCTAGAAAGGACCGTGTGCTCTAATTATCATGAAGTGTTAAGCACGTTATTTGTTAGTGGAGTAACAGTTTCTATCAGCTCAGAGGCACAGTGGGAGTTGAAGACACACTTCGTTGCTACAACCACATGTCTAGAAAAGTGTTTGTGGTCTCACTGAGTAAGTCCTGCAGCTATAGAGCTCCCTAGAGGACAAGCAGAAGCCTCATCTCTGCTGAATGGAAACTTTGATTTCTCTAAAGCCAGAATCACAAAAGGAGCTAAAAATTGAGGGCCTTTGTACTGTAGCCTGATGTTTCCCTCCTCTGAACCTCAGTTTCGCCGTTGGCAAGCCCATGAGAAGCCTGAGACAGAGCTCAGAGTAGGCGATAAAGTGCTATAGAAGGCAAACTCCAGCACAAACATAGAAATGAAAAAAGTTTTAATGAAGATATGTTATTGTCCTTCAAAGTACACAACATATTTTTGTGAAGGATTTATGCAGGTAGGATTTTAGGAACTAGGAAAAGCACATAAGAGGGCAGGCAGCTGGAATTTGTCATTACCAACACAGTGGTATTAGTCAAGTGTAGCAAAGCCATGGAATGTCACAGTTTCTGAGTACATATCGCCTCACTTTGGAAAAACTTCCCTGTCTGTGTGAAGTATTGTGTGATGTATTTTCTAAGGCAAGGCTTTGCCTGTGGTTTAGTACATTTTGTGTTGCTATAAGAAAATACCTGAGGATCTGTACTCTATAAAGAGGTTTAGTCGGATGACATGGTGGCTAAAGGGTTCAAACAGTAGGAATGGTGTCCTGGCAAGGCCCCCCTTGGCAGAGTAGCAGAAAGGAACATGGCTGCTTGCCAAGCATGCAGTACAGCCACACTTCATAGCGACTCATTCCCAAAAAACCCAGCACATCCCACTAGACCAGCACGAATCCCTTCCAAGAGCCGCACTCCCATGGCCTAATGACTTTGCAGTAGGCCTCACCTCTTCAAGGTCTCAGCACCTCCCACACTAAGGACCCGCCTCCAGCCCACAAGCTGTGGAGGAGGCAGGATCAAACCCTAACCCAACCATAGAGACCTAATAGGTTCAATACTATATAGTAAATACCACGTAAGTGCAGTATTTTCTTCAATAATAAGTTTAACCCTTTGTTTGCTACAAACTGTAGCTGTGTTAACCTTCTCTGGGCAAACAAATAGTGTTATTATTATTTTAAACAGTTTTCATTATACTCCTGTGAATGGCATCTTTTATAGCTTGCCAATTATAAGCATGCAGAACTGAAGTGCTTAAATGGTATAAACAGGGTTGTAAGAGATTTTGATGTTTGAACACTTTTATTCATTTATTACTGATTATAATTCCTCAGGTCTCTACTCAATTCATTAATTTGTTGGCTACTATAATAATTCCTATTTTATACTTTTACATTGGTACCATTAAAATATTCTTTGGGTCTAGGAGTGTGGCTTAGTGGTAGAGCACTTGCCTAGCATGTGGAGACCCTGGGTTTTATCTCTCATACCCACAAAATATATATATATTCTTTATATTCTCCTTAGGGATTTTCTCCACACATGACTCATTGCATAACTCATTACAGACTTAAAATACTGCACTAACCTGGAAAAGATAGAAATTTGCCTTTCATCATTTTACTGGAAATGTCAGAATTGTTTTCTTAAAGCTCAAACAGATCTGCCACTTGAGAGGTGGGAATTAATAACTAACTTCCACCCAGTCATTCAACTTCTGATGGAACCTGAACATTATCAGATCCATTCTCTATTTGGATGATTCAAATTGTGAAAAAAAAAAACTTTTAGGAAGCTATCATAAACACCTTCTCCCCAGTGTGTCTGAAATAACCCCAAGTAAGTCTGAGCCCTTTTCCCTAATAACACCCTTTAAATGTGGAAGCCATCCAGCATGGCCCATTTTACTTTTCTCCCTGTGACAACTCTCTCTTCTCTCTTCAGCCATCTCTCAAATGCTCAGATCACACTTGTCAGTCTCACTGTCCTGTCTAGACTCCTGGAGATTTTAGCTCAGCAACATGGTAGACATGAAACACACCATGATTACTTAGGATAATGAGGTTCTCACTGCAGAGGGGAAAATATTTCAGCTTTACAAGTAGTAAGAGAAATGGGGAAAGGCACTCTTCAATTTAAACTGTGACTGGAAGTAATGGCTTTGCTGTCTGATGTAGATGCTCATCAATGTGCAGAGTACCCACATGATGGATGCCCCACCCACACTGCTATACCTTCTTGTACTTTTTCCCCAGATTGCTTCATCTATGATACTGTAGAATTTATTTTCTTGTATCCTCTTATTAAAATCTAAATTACACAAGGTCAGGAATTTTTGTCTCTTTTAGTCATTTACAGATCTCAGCATCTAAAACATTCCAGTAAATCTAGCACACAGTAAATCTTTGTTGAACAGTCTTCCTAAGGCACTGTTATTAATCAGTTACTAGTCCATCTAATTATATGAATGACTAATTCATGCATTTCCATCTACTCTGGAAGATCTCTAAGACCATGGCAGATGTCTTGCTTACAGAAATCCACACACATTATATTTAAGACTAGAGGAAAATTGTAGAGATAACATTACCTGGTCTTCATGAACTCATGCTGCCTCTAGTAATCATTGTTTTCTTCCCTACATACTAAAATACTGTCTGTGTGATTCTAAAATAGAGTATTGTTCCTCTTGACTGATCAGTTGTTGTGTGGAAGGGCATCTGCAGAATGCTTTATATGCACCGCCCCATTTAGTCTTTATGTGTAGTGTGTACTATTATTATCTGGTTTCAAGAATGAGAAAGGTGAAGTTTAGAGAAGTTAGATAACCTCCCCTGAGGGCACGTCTACTACAAATTGAACACGTGTGTTTGCAAAGGTCCCTGCTTCCACACACTACACCATATGGTCTCTGGTGTGATTGTTTGTAGCAGCAAATTTAGAAGTCTTTAGTTTGATCCAGTCCTCCCTTAGCCACAGCATTTGCCTCTTCCTGAGGTGGCAATGGTCTCTTTAAGATGTTGGTTCTGATCCAGGCACCAGTGACTCACAGCTATAATCCTAGATACTTAGGAGGATCAAGGTTCAAGGTCAGCCACACAAAAAGTTCACAAGACCCCATTTCAACAAATAGCTGAATGCAGTGGTGTATACCTGTCATCCCAGCTATGTTGGGAAATGTAAAATAAAAGGATTGTAGTCCAGGTTGGCTCAAGAAAAATGTGAGACCCTATCTCTAAAATAAACAGTGGAAAATGGCCGGAGGTGTGACTCAAGCAGTTCAGTACCTGTCATAACTTTGAAGATGGCTCTGATATGAAGGAAGAAACAAGCTAGAAGTTGAATCATGCTTTGTTCTGTCATCTGTTGATTTTGTACATTTCATACTACACCACCTATCTAAGGGGTGCCAGCCTTTTCTCCTCCTTCACTTAACACTACCTTACAGATTTTCCCAGCACCTCCTTTGGCTATAAGCTATGTTAAGCAGTCTAAGTCCTTCAATCCTTTACTGCTGTTGAGTTGCTGGGTGTCTTGTTTTAGCCTCAAGGAAATCATTTTTGAGAATCGTTTACTTTCCCAGTGCTAGAAAACAAGTCCAGAATCAAACATTGCACCTTATTCTTTGATATTTATTATGTTGGAGAGGATGGTTGATTGATAATTGATGGGTTTTCTTTCTCTGTAAGCATTTAAGCCATGGTGTGACATAGAGGCTGAAGATATAACTCAGTATCAACACTTTCCTAATGTACATGAGGCTCTTTTCAATCCCTCACACTGCACAAAAGCAAAAACATAGTGTTAGACAGAAAATAACATTGACAATTTCCATTTACACTTTCTGACTTAATTAGACTGCCCTTGCTAGTATTTTTAACAAAATGATCATTTCGTTAAATTATTGCAACATAATGTTAGAGATATTTTAATTAGATTGCAAGCTTTTTTATTTTTGGTAAGCACTGTTAACATTTTCTCCCCTTGAAGGGGAGAGTCTTGATGAAGCAATGTGTCTTATGATCAATTCCATAAGAGATAATAACCTCCCAAGAGAAGCCCGAAGGTTATGAAACCACAAAGTGACCTAAGCAAATGTCTTCTTTCCAACTGTTCTGGGTCATTGCCCCATTGGTGCTGAACAACACTGAAAAGAGGGTATCTTCACTCTGTACTGAGTCCTGCCTCGATAGCCTTAGCATATTGGAATTGACATCAATTTCTTATCAACCCTTTTGTTTTAGAAAGCTCGTTTTTCCTCCCTTTTGGTGACAACTTCATGGGCTTGATGATGTTAGTGAGGGCATAAAAATGCAGAAAGACTGCCTTCCCATGGGGTCCCACCCAGATGCTTTTGGAAAACCATCTTCTTTCTTGATGAAAAGGACAAGGGGCTGAAGAAGTGTCTCTTTTCTTCCTGAGTTGCCTAGAGAGGCTCAGGAGACGACTTTATGTGATTTTTTTCATGGAAAGTCATTGGTCTGCCATCATTTCCAGGGCACTGTGAGGCCCATCCTGATGGAGGAAAGGATCAATTAATATCGACCTTCAGCCCAAAGTGCCTGAAGTTACAGACGCCAACAAGTTCACCCTGCCTTGTGCCGGGACCTGCATGGTGCTGTTCCAGGAACTGAACGTGTTCTGGGAGTAGAAGGAAAAAACAAAAGCCATGGTCTCTCTGATAGTTCTTCTCCCAAAACCCTAGAAATATTTCCCAAAACTAATGTTTAAACTGTGCCAGCAGAGAGAATGAAAATGCCATATAAGCCTGTAAATTTTTTTTAAAAAGAAAAATATCTTTAAATATTGTATTTAGAAGAACAATGAAACCAGTTGAAAACTTTTTAAGAAGTCAGGGGACAGGGGATGAGGGAGAATGATGCAGGGGGTGAATTTTACATTGTATGCATATATGGAAATGTCACAGTAAAAACTCCTTGTACAACTAATATATGCTAATGGAATTTTTAAATGTTGTATTTAAATAAATTAATTTTAAAATATAAACTTTGAGTATTGAAAAATTCTTACTAGCCAATAAATTTAGACTACCAGCAAGAAACTCTAAAGGGAAGAAGTAGAGAAGGCTGGCCACTCTGTAGATATATGGTGGAGCTGAAATGGCAAAAATCAGCAATGACAGAATCTCCTATCAGGTAGCATCTTCCCAATTGTGTTCTCCATGCTTCCTGTTCTTCTGCCAATTTCGGCTGGGTTTAGTTATCTAGCATTCATTTATAGCATGTCTCCTTGGAGAGCATCAGTAGAAACACTTGATGCTATATACACAGAATGAACTCTACTCTGAGGGTCAGGCGGACCTGATACCTGTTGGGTAGGTCTGATGATAATGGAGATAAAGACCCACAAAGAATATGACATATAAAGTGCTATCTCTTAGTTCATCCTTTATTTCTCCTAGCTAAATGCTTAAATAAAAATGAATAGATGATACCAAATAGAATACAGGCTGAGCATCCCTAATCCAAACATCTGAAGTTTGAAATACTCCAAAATCATACTTTTTGAGAGCTGCCATGATACCATAATAGAATACTCTACACCCGATCTCATGTGATGGGTTGCAGTTAAAAAATACATGAATTATTAAGATATTATATACAACTACATTTAGGCTATATGTATAGGAGATATATATACATATGTCCATTTAGGATAAACATATATATATCTTAAATGGAAAGCACTTCTGATCTAAAGCCCTTTGGATAAGGTATTCCTAATCTGCATTATCAAATACATAGCACCACTTTTGCCACTTACAATAGCCATTTCCATTCATAGCTAAAAGAATATTGATTATCTGTCTTACTGGGGGACACAAATTAGAGTAGTCCTAAGTATCTTAATTTCTTCAGCCACAGTGGATTACTCTCTCCATCTTGCAAGTCTTTGTGTTCTGAATCTCATGATTAGAGAAGAAAAAACATGTTCCTAACTTTAAATAATAATTAAGTGTGTCTGTCCTATACATTTCTCTCTATCATTTAAGGTGAATAAAAGGATATGCTTTAGGAATAGCCTATCAAGTCTTCAGCTATTCACAAATAACATATTACTCGTTATTTGTTATTAGATTATGGGGCAGATAAATGGGGCAAGATGAGGTTCAAGATGCCGCATTTCAGAAGTCTCCCTGAAGCTTGCCTATCCTGGAAGCGCTGGATGACTCACTGTTGTCACTGCTGCCTGAGTCTGCTGGTCTTCCTCTTGCTAGGGGTAATGATTTGTAATGAAAGAACACAGAGTTTGTGAAATGTTCTTGTCAATGTCAATTACAAGTGGAAAGCATGTGTTCGTTATGATTGCTCTGTGGTTTCTTTACCCAGCGTTGATAGGGCAGTGTGGAAGATGACCCAATACACAGTACTCGGCACTTTATTGAGACATAACCCCATGGAAAAGCACTCGATATCAATTAGTGATCAGAATGTAAAGTCACTGTCTCTAGTTCTAATCTCTTTATTCCATCAATAGGTTTTTTGACAAGGTCAGCACACTAATAGACCACTTAACTTTCTGAAAGCCAAATATACTTTTAGCTACAAGCTTTGATTAAGATCACTAATTTTCACAAAAATGATATCATAAGGGAAAGACCTTGTCATGTGGCTAAAATCTAATAGAAAAGCAGTTATGTAAGTTGAGTATCCCTATCTGAAATGCTTAGGACTAAAAGTGTTTTTTATAGATTTTAGAATATCTGCATATATATGATGAGGTATCCTGGGGGATGAGACCCAAGTCTAAACATGAAATTTGTTTGTTGCATATACCCTTGACACACATAGCCTAAAGATAATCTTATCCAACATTTTTATATGCCTGCATTTTGTCTGCAACCTATCACATGAGATCACCTGTGGAATTTCCTACTTGTGACTTAATGTCAGTGCTCAAAAAGTTTTGAATTTCAGATTTCAGTTTTCAGATTAGGGATGCCCAATTTATAACTCTTTAACAATGTTGCTTGCTGGTGAAAGGATAATGATTCTTTAATTTACAAATACCAGTGTGGGGATTAGGGAAATCAAATAACTTGCTGATGGTTTCTATAGTAAGAGGCGTAAGCTTAATTTTAACGATATAAATAAATGTTAACATTTTAAGAGTTTGTCTTTAAGTCAACTGTTAGTTTTTTGTTTTAGCTAAAGCAAACACATCCCTTATAATGTGTTTAATAAAATAAATCACATGTGTTTTCATTACTTTCTACTCTGAGAGACAAAATAGATGGGAATGAAATACTTCATAAAACTAGCTCACTCAAATGTAATTTTTTACTTTTTATTTTATTTTATTTTCATTCTTGGGATTAAAAATGTAATCTTTAATTTTATAACTCTTTTTTTCAAAAATTTTTCCAGCATCATCAGGATTTTTTGTTTATTATAATCGTGTTCCATTTTAACATTAATATTAACATACTTTTACAATACCTTCTATCTAAATTATTTTCTCATCTCAAATTATATTTATTTGAGCTTTCTTTTTGTTCAATAGACTTGTATTTGACTTGTCTATTTTAGGTTACATGCTTTATTTTTGCTTTTATCTTTAAGAAATTATATTTTTACTTTGTAGATTCACCTGATTTGATGTTCCATAAATATTTCAATTGCTTCTTTGTATTTATTATCTTCTTCTTTTTGCCTTCTTTTGTACTTCTCTTTGATTTTAAATTTCTAATTGCTTAGCATATAAATTTCCTTTGGCAAAAATAACAAAAGACTTTAATATATGAGTTTGTCTCTCAGAAAATCTTTGTGGCATATCCTAATTTTATTTTGCTATATTTTAATGTTATTTTCTGTAAATACAAAGTATATTTAAGTGTATCGTTTTTGTTTAATTTCAAAAATTTTAGATATTTATGTCTATACTGCATTTAAATTCTTAGTTTTGTTATTGTGGCAAAATTATGGGTGAAGAGTCCAGTCTGTAAAACCACTACATTTTGGAGTTTTTGATCTCTGTAGCCCAGATCTAAGTGATGGATAAACTCAGAATCTGTCACTGCAGTAACTATGAGTAACGATCTCATGCATACTTCAGAAGGTGAGGCTTCCTCTTAGCAGTCTCAGTTCATTTTATCTTTAAATTTATTATATCAAATTCATTTATTTATCAGTTTTTAGCCTTCTTTAATTTTTTAAAAATTCTCTATTCCCTTAGATAGTTTTTTTGGTAGGAGTCTTAGTCATTAGGAAAAATGGGGACAGATTAAAGATTTCTAACTATAATGATCCTATTTCTCTTCCCTTTGTGTAGCATGTCTTATTTTGATGCTTACTAAGGCCCTGCTTTTCCTCATTCTGAATTGTACTCTCTGGTTGAATATATGAATGACGTGGACTTTAGTTGATACTGTTATTTCCACTGTCTACTATCAATTTTATTTAAGTTTTTAAATATACCTTTATCCTTTTTCTTCCAGTGATTGCTTCTTCTTATTTTTCTCTGGGTGTCTAGATGTCTAGATGCTGGTAGTGACAAGTAGGATCACAGAGGCAGAGTTGGATGGGAGTGCAAAGCAAAAGGTTCAGAAGTGGTCTGAGTGGGTAACATTTGGAGGAGCAGAGATGGAGCTAGACCTCCAGGTGTGGGGGTCAGGAGCAGAGTGTGACTCTAGAAAGGGGACGGTCTGATGATATATAGAGAAGCTGAATTTGGAGACAACTGGCTGTCTGCTTCCTTGTTCACAGGGGACTCTGTCCTCAGGGGTAAGGGGACTCTGTCCTGGGAGTTACGATAGTCCTTGAACTTGAGCTTAGATCCCCTTGCACTGCTTCCATGGTGTTGATGGCACATCTCATGTCATTGTAGCTCAGATTTTCTGTAAGTCAAGAATAGTAATACTTGTTTAAAAATAGTTCTGCAGGAATGTTTATATGACATGGGTAAACAATTTCTAAATACTCAGGGTCTTTTGAAGACTTGCAGACAAACAAAGGCATTGTAAATTTAAGTTAGCATTATTTTAGAATAAAAGTTCTACCTGAAATGTGTCTGATGAAGAGTTAAAACTATTTTCAAAAACTAGGATGTGTGTAGCTCATCTCTTCTGCAACGAAATGCCATTTTCCCCTGATTTGATTTAGCCTTTTCTCCTTAAGCCTTGCTTCCTCCAGTGCTCTGTGCTCTGCATGGTAATTAGGGACTTCACTGTCAAAGCAGGATGCTCCTGGCTATTTCTTGAGCTCTCCTTTTCCAGAGCTTAGTTCCTCACATTTTCCTAGCAGGGTGTGTGGTATGGGTATTTAAGTAGTAAGATTTGGGGGAAGCATGTCATAGGCAAGGCTGTAGAGAAGGAGAATCAGCTGGGCTGCTAGCTTTTAATTGAAGTTTAGTTGAAGTTTCAATGAGGTGAGATTGTTATGACAGATTTCAAAATGTAATGATAGGAAATTGAGGTGGGTTCATCAAAGTCAGAGTAAATACAGAGCAACAGCTCAGCAACTCAGCATGAAACAACAGTTACAACCCTTAAAGACTACAGAATAATTAAAATTTACATTGTGCAGCCTTCCTTCTCAGTGGGTACCTTTCCAAGGGAAGCAATAATTTTATTGTGAAAAATATAAACACAAATTTGGAGATGTAAATTATATGCACGTTTTAATCTTGTTCATAAACACGGAACGTTTTCAAAATGTAAATATAATCATAGCACACAATTGTAGCTAAAAGCAGACTTGAGAAAGACTTCAAGATGGCAAAAGGCACTCAGGTTCCTTTCCCATGCCTACCTGCCATCCTGCGCCTTCTGTGCATGTGGAAAAGATGAGGTAGAATTCTATCCTCCCATTTCTGAAGACACAAACCTTTACCTCTTGGTTTTTAATGTCACAGGAGGGATATGGTTTCACCCTTTCTCTGTGCTTCATCTCCCTTTGGTCTATGCATATGATGTTGAAGGTTATTAAGTGAGAGACAGTGACTAAATGTTACAGAATTTGGAGCAGGAGAAAGAGGAGGAAATTTACCCAGATACTATTTGAAGTCTTTCATTTCCCTACTCCAAGCATGAAAGTTACCTCAACTTGAGCCAATCCTAAAGATTGAGTATAGGGCAAGAACATGAGATAGTAGAAAATTTACTATACAGGTGCTGAGAAAATGTGTGTGGATTCTGCCCTGATGGCCCCTTGCTACCAGAATGATTTTGGGCAAAGCCCTTCACTTCTCTTGGTTTCGCCATCTGGTCAAATCATTGATTTGAACTCCAAGATATCTTCTAATTCAGACTTTCTAAAATACTATGCCCAACAGGTACACCCCAATCCAAATTGAGTTCTTGAAATCCAAACTACTGTAGCGCCTTCTTGAGTCTTCAGGAGAAATGTTCCACAGAAGACCCAAGGTGTCCCTCTGCTGGACTGTCCAAGCTGTGATTTAAGGGTAGGACTTCCTGACACTGCTGTTAGAAACCCCTTGTCCTGGCACCTGCAGCACTTCCTCAGCTTTACAAGAGGCCTTCCTAGTAAGGAGTGACCTGGTATCTGTCCATTTGGATCATCAAGGCTCATGGTTAGAGCTACCATCTAGATGACCCAGTATCATAATCCATCACAAAAGTATTTAACAGTGCATTTATCCCATTTTTCTCTCTCTGTGGATTCCATTACCAGAGTAGAGTGGTAGAAATATATAGGAATGTAGGGAGGGATCATGATAAGAGCAACCTGTCATTTATATAAACCACATCAAATGAAATTAAAGTACGGTTTTCAGGGGAAGCTTAACTTTAAGGAATTAAACCCAAAGTTTAATTTGAACAGTTTTTGGTTTTTTTTAGTATGTCGTTGTACCTGGGTAATATGAGGTCATGTTTTCCTTTTAAATGTTTTAAGATAGAAAGTATATGGACACTTAGCATTTACTGTGCTAGCAAGTTGCACAGTAGGAATGGTAGGGGACTTGTAAGTACAGTAAGATAAATGGTTGTGGGCTCCAAGATACCCTTTCAAATTGAGACTGCTCATTCTCAGTCTTGAATGCCAAAAGGGATCGTTCTTAGGGACCATAAAGCCTAAATAAGACTTTGCTATCTAGCCTTTAAGATGTTGCCACAGGCTTTTGTTTGACAAACAAACAAACAAACTCAACCTTACTAAAGGAGATGATGCTATTGCAAACACATTCTTTGTGATTGTAGAAGATTTCTGGAAGAGAAAATGTTTGCAGTTGAGGATCAAGCATTCTGTGTTCTGGTCTACATTCTGCTGTGAGATGATACAGCCTTGACCAAATCATGCCGACTTCCTGGGCCTCAGTTGGAGACTTGGTCAAATTACTAATTCTGGATAAATGGTCTTTGTCATGTGTGGGGCCTTTTCTAGCTTCATATAGGTTTCTTCATCCTGGTCCATTAACCAGGGTGAAGGGTAGAGTATTTCAGAGAGAATACTGTGGACCCAGGAGGAGGTAGCAGAATATCACGTATGGGAGAGAGAGGAGTCTACAGATGTGGTCTTTGGTAGAGCCTCTACCACCTTTAAACTCCTACAGCAGCCAAGCACTAGTAACTCACGCATTTAATCCTAGCTACATAAGAGGCTAAAGTCAAGAGGATCACTCTTTGACACCAACCCGGGGAAAAAAGTTAGTGAAATCCCATCTCAATAGAAAATAGCTGGGCGTGGTTGTGCATAGCTGTCATCTCAGCAATAGCGGGATCGTGGTCTATCTCCAAAACAACCAGAGCAAAAAGTACTGAAGGCATGGTTCAAGTGGTAGAGTGCCTGCCACACAAGAGTGACACCTTGAGTTCAAGCCCCAGAACCACAAAAAAAGCAAACAAACTAGAAGTAAATTCATTCATTTCTTTGTTCTCCATCAACTAATGCTGTGTGGTAGAGCACAGTGCAAAATGACAGAACCTCTGTGTTCGTGGAATATATGTTCTAGAGGGAGGGTATGTTACTAACGAATCAGTTACTGAATGGCAGTCATGGGAGGGCTGGGATGAGAAGTGCATTCGCTGTGGAATTGAACTCCAGGGTCAAGGATGGCCTCAGCAGCTCTGAGGAAACCATGTGTAAGATGTGACCCTGAAGGATGACTTTAAGTTATCCAGAAAACCAGGAAAGATACAGATGGCAACCCTGATAGACAAAGAACTATGAGGAATAAAGGACAGTAAGCTTAAAAGAAGAGATCACACCCTCCCCGCCCCAGAAAAAAAGCCCCATTCTAGGATGTCATACTATGTTATTGTCAATACCCTTGAATTATAAGACCCAAGAGAGTGATCTCTCTGGGACCACAGGCACCTCCGACAGCAGTCACTTGCTGCTTTCATGTCCCCACAAAACCATGTTCTGTACTCTGGGCTGTGTAACCATCAATAACCAAACAATGTCTCTGAAACATAGCATGTTCCCCAGAGTCTGCTGTGACCTGCAGCCCTCATACCTCAGAGGCCTTGATACCTCCACAGCACAAGGCAGCAGGAGTTACCTCCAAACAAATGGCTTGTGTTTGATGTCCAGAGGAGGTTTCCCTGTTTGGTCTTTCAAGTTGGGGTCCTTCAAGTCTGTAAATAAAGGATTTGAGGACTATGAATTGCTAGACTTTGACTTAAGCCTTACTAACCACTGTACCCAAGTGACCCATGGCACACATTTGGTAGATAAACTGGATCTACTCCTTCAGCAAAGGCTACAACTTCCACACATTGTTGGAGCCCAAACTGGACAGAAATCAGACCTACAGGTCCTGTTCCTAGGAGCCTTGACACTTAAAGTTGTGTGGTCAAAGAGCCCAGCCTCTCAGGTAGGCATGTGTGTGTGGTACCCCAGGCTAGGGAAGGGGAAACAAGTAACCACAATGAGAGCCAGCCATTAAGGGAAAAAGCTCATCAGTTAATTCCTGACTTAGACATTCCCTCAGACCAAAACTCCATAATTTGGAAGGTTACATGTCATCTTGTCTTTGTGACCATAAATCTCTTCTATCAAGCCTAATTTATTTTTCCTTTGCTTTCAGGAGAGTAGATCTGGAGAAAGTAACAGCTGTGTTGAAGAAATAATTCGGGTAAGGATATTCTTTTAAAAATCTTTCCAATATGTTGAGCATGGATTCCAAAGACAAAGGACTCATGTGGCCACCTTATCAAAGGGAGCTCATGGTTTGTTGTTTAACATTTACTTTTTCTGAGGGCAATCATGGAAGTTGCCTGCATGACACTTAACAAAATAGTGCTTCTTTTAGAAATCTAAGAACTGAACAATGCAGGTGCCTTTGTGCAGATTGCAGTGACACTGTATTAAAGCCACCAGTTGGAAGACAGAACAGACTTTAGATGAAAAATATGGTGGTGCTCACCTTTGGATACACCCATTCATCACCTTACTATTTAAAAGCATACCTTAATAGTCTGTACTTTTCAAGTCAGGCAGAAATTGGCTTGTGATTTTTCTTCTGAACTTAATAAGAATCAGAAGTACCTGCCAAAGAGGTAATGCTTAGAGTCTGAAATTTTTTTCCTATGTTGTTTTGCATGTTATTAATTTCCCTGTTATTCTCTGTTTGCCTGTCCTTTTCTCCACCACCACCTCTTATGCATGTAGGGGTGTGTGTGTGTGTGTGTGTGTGTGTGTGTGTATTCCTTCCACAAGCCACTTTCCCACGCAGATTGATGGGCTAGGCTGTTGTGCAGTATTAGTGTTTCCTGAGTACTCCAACTTATAATCAGGAAGTAGACATCAATCTGGAGTTTTTCTTCACTCCTATTTTTCCAGGAGAGTTACCTAATAATCTACAGTTCTCAGAAAATTGATTTTACACTGGGCAAAACACCAAGACAAATTAGACCAGATGGGATGGACATTCCCTGTAAAGAAAAAAAAAAAAACTTTAACATGTTTGTAACTTTTGGATGTCCTAACCACTTTTTCTTGAATTGCTAATACATTGCAGGGATACTGTATAATTACTTGCTTTAACTTTTTACATTAACTTTTTCAAAAATGGTATTTTTCTTTCTGGAAAGCATTATTTCACAAATGAATCTTGTAACTCACAAGTTAACCAAAATAATTAGCTGAAGCTTAATTTGTTGACTTCATAATTATTTCTTTGCTTACAGAGAAGACAATCATCAAAGCATGCAGCTTCATTTCTGGCATTTAAATATACGTTAAATAAAGTTCATCTTGTATTTTTATCTATGTCATCTCTATTCCATTTTGTTTCATATTAAAAACTGGTAGTGTATGGTGCTAATATAAGTTTTCCTATTTTTCTCTTCAAACATACTTTCATGCTTGAGGTCCAAATGCTCCATTATTAATCCATCTTCCTTTGATTGGTCATTAGTGTTTATATCTGCAAAATGACAATACCAGGTACACCAATCCCTCTTTGTTTTCATTACTTAGAAAATCTCTACCCCTTTTATCATCTCTTGAAAAAGTTTTGTCATTTGGTTTCTCTTTTACACACACATTTTTTTTAATTTTTATTTTATTCATATGTGCATACAATGTTTGGGTCATTTCTCCCCACGTTTCCCCACCCCTCCCTCTCCCCCGCCCACCCCCTTGCTACCCGGCAGAAACTATTTTGCCCTTATCTCTAATTTTGTTGAAGAGAGAGTATAAGCAATAATAGGAAGGAACAAGGGGTTTTGCTAGTTGAGATAAGGATAGCTATACAGGGAGTTGACTCACATTGATTTCCTGTGCGTGGGTGTTACCTTCTAGGTTAATTCTTCTTGATCTAACCTTTTCTCTAGTTCCTGGTCCCCTTCTCCTATTGGTCTCAGTTGCTTTAAAGTATCTGCTTTAGTTTCTCTGTGTTGAGGGCAACAAATGCTATCTAGTTTTTAAGGTGTCTCACCTATCCTCATACTCTTGCTTTTATCTTGTGATCAAAGTCCAATCCCCTTGTTGTGTTTTCCCTTGATCTAATGTCTGCATAAGAGGGAGAACATACGATTTTTGGTCTTTTGGGCCAGGCTAACCTCACTCAGAATGATGTTCTCCAATTCCATCCATTTACCAGCGAATGATAACATTTCGTTCTTCTTCATGGCTGCATAAAATTCCATTGTGTATAGATACCACGTTTTTTTAATCCATTCGTCAGTGCTGGGGCATCTTGGCTGTTTCCATAACTTGGCTATTGTGAATAGTGCCGCAATAAACATGGATGTGCAGGTGCCTCTGGAGTAACAGTCTTTTGGGTACATCCCCAAGAGTAGTATTGCTGGATCAAATGGTAGATTGATGTCCAGTTTTTTAAGTAGCCTCCAAATTTTTTTCCAGAGTGGTTGTACTAGTCTACATTCCCACCAACAGTGTAAGAGGGTTCCTTTTTCCCCGCATCCTCGCCAACACCTGTTGTTGGTGGTGTTGCTGATGATGGCTATTCTAACAGGGGTGAGGTGGAATCTTAGCGTGGTTTTAATTTGCATTTCCTTTATTGCTAGAGATGGTGAGCATTTTTTCATGTGTTTTCTGGCCATTTGAATTTCTTCTTTTGAGAAAGTTCTGTTTAGTTCACATGCCCATTTCTTTATTGGTTCATTAGTTTTGGGAGAATTTAGTTTTTTAAGTTCCCTGTATATTCTGGTTATCAGTCCTTTGTCTGATGTATAATTGGCAAATATTTTCTCCCACTCTGTGGGTGTTCTCTTCAGTTTAGAGACCATTTCTTTTGATGAACAGAAGCTTTTTAGTTTTATGAGGTCCCATTTATCTGTGCTATCTCTTAGTTGCTGTGCTGCTGGGGTTTCATTGAGAAAGTTCTTACCTATACCTACTAACTCCAGAGTATTTCCTACTCTTTCTTGTATCAACTTAAGAGGTTGGGGTCTGATATTAAGATCCTTGATCCATTTTGAGTTAATCTTGGTACAGGGTGATATACATGGATCTAGGTTCAGTTTTTTGCAGACTGCTGGCCAGTTTTCCCAGCAGTTGTTGTTTTTTGCTTACACACACATTTTTGTCTGTTTGAGACAGGGTCTTGCTTTGGCTACACAGCCCAGGCTGGCCTGGAACTCATGATCCTGCCTCAACCTCCCGAGTGCTGGGCTTACAGGTGTACACCTCCAGACCCAACCTTGTTCCTTTTCTTCTAGTCTCTAAGTAGAGCCCAAATTTGAATAAAGACTTGAATAATTCACACACCAAAAAGATATAGTTTAGGGAAAGTAAAATTCATTTAACAAACAGAATTCTGTAGTTAAGAGTTCAAGACTTTGTTATCTTTTTCTGAAGAGAGCTGATAAGAGTCTCATGCCCCCTACCTTCCTATGATACTGACTCCTAACACCTTCCACACAGGTGCTGCCCCCTGTCACAGCCCTCCTCCCATCAGTTGTGGAACAAGGGGGAAACCTTGACCTGTTAAATAATGGGTGCGTGCCCATATGTGAGGGTGATGATTTTGCATCCATGACCAGCGTGCCCGGGATTTGGGGACAGCATTTAAAGACATTGAGCTGTCTGAGCTCCTCTCTTCCCAGATCCCATGAGAAGTGGTCCATGGGTGAGAGAGTATACACTGGGAGTAGGCATTAGGGGTGCCAATAACAGAGCCTTTTATTCTCTCTCCCTACCTGCTCACCTGTTAGTAGTAGTTGGTATTGGGGGAGCTCCTAAGGGACCATGTCCCAGTGGTACCTGGGATGTTTTTCTGGATATCTATACCTGCTTCACTTCTTTCACTCCAAGATTGTCTTTTCCTCATCTCCTAAGCATGCTATGTCCTCTGAACACAAGCACAGAGCTCCTTCTCAGTTATAACTTATCACAGTTATTGTGTGTCTGTCACAATTCAGCATTCATCTCAGGCTGTGTCTCCAATGTCTTGACTTTAGAATTCAGTTTTGATGAATGAATGAATAAATCAGTGAGTGAGTGAAAAAAATCCTCTGAAAGAAAATGATGAATGTCACTGTGATGCTTACAAATAGATGCCATTTGTTGTAAGTCATGGGCATGATTTGTTAGTCATTTGAATGGCAAGTTTCCATGGATAGTCTTCATGGTGCCCAATTTTCCTTATCAGTTTTTCTGCTCTTGTGACTAGGTCAAGTAAACCTGGTGTGGTTAAGGTTCCCAGGAGTACCTGTTTGTAGCCATCATGTTTGTGATGGTGTACTGTTGTTGTGGAGGAAGAGGAAGGTCATGAAAAATGCCTTGGAATGATGATACTTGGGGTATTCCTGCCCTTTCTCTGTGGGAGGTTACTGGGAGAACAATGGTGGGCCAGACAGACATGACCCCTTGCCCTCTTGGAACTGACAGTCTACTGGAAGAGATATATATGCTAGTTTTTCAACTATCCCAGTAAGTGAATATATAACATTAACTATGATAAATGCTCAGGGATTTATGAGTGCTTACTATAGGGTTTATGACCTTCCTGGGGGTCAAGAACCACTTTACTGAGGAAGTGACATTTGAACTGATACTCAGGGGATAAATAGGAAATCAAGTAAAAGAATGGTGAGGATTCCAAGCACAGGAAATGAAGAGCTTGGCTTGTTAGAGACCCTGATAGGACGGAGAAAGCCAGCATAGCTAGAGAGCAGACAGATAAAGCTGGGCAGGAGAAGTGAGAGGAGCCAGATGTTGCTGGTCTCCTTGGTCATGTTCAAGGTCCTGTGACAAAGGGAGCCAGTGAAGCATTTAAACAGAAAGCATTGTGATCACCTTGGCGGTTTCTGTGCACCACTCTGGCTGCTGTCAATGATGGAGTGAGGGGGATGAGGAGAAGCAACAAGAATGGCTGCCATTGTAGGAATCCAGAGGATAGATGATTGCAGGTGCAC
The DNA here is from genome assembly GCF_047511655.1 of Castor canadensis. NCBI lineage: Eukaryota > Metazoa > Chordata > Mammalia > Rodentia > Castoridae > Castor > Castor canadensis. The sequence goes on along the minus strand of NC_133397.1, from coordinate 85,679,082 downwards.
TCACAGACACAGGAAGTCTTAGGAGAGGTCTTATTTTAGTGGGGAGAGAGGAAATCACAAATTCATTTTTAGACATGCTGAGTAACATGCCTTTGAGACATCTGAGTGAACTTGGAGAACAGAGGTAAACATACAGGGGTCTGGAGCTCAGAACAGAGGTCTGAGCTACAGTCCAGTGTTTTGTGTTAATTTGCATGTTATTGGCAATAAAACCATAGACATGGCTACATTTTCCTGGAAAAAGACTACAGACCAAGAAATAGCAAGGATTTAAGTCCTCACATTTAAAAGTCAAGAAAAGGAAGATTCAGTGCCAAATAGATATAAGAAGGAGTGACCAGAGAAGCTGAATGAAAATTTTGATGGTAAAGTCAGAACTCAAAGGAAGAGAGCTTCAAGTTTATCAGTGTTCAGAGTTCTGAAAGAACAAGAAAAACCAGGCATCTTGCTGTAAAAGGGAGGTTTCAGTCTCCACGTGATTGTGATGTAAAAGTGCACTTAAACTCAGTTTTATGGCCAACATTACCAATCTCATCTATAGCTGCTGCTTCTTCTCCATCTCTTATTTTTGCTGAGGTGACTGTTTTCAAGTCATTTGAATATTGCATTGTGTTCTAAAGTACAATTATTTTTTATTCTTACTCAGAGAATTTTAATCTCGGGACTTAATAAATCTGTGTATAATTGCAAAATTCTCTTAACCAAGGGCAAAATTATATCTGAGATCTGAGAAGATGGGCCATAAGGGCTAGAAGCCCTCATGGCTGACATATGTTTGTAACAGACAATTTTCTAAGTTACACTATATTTCATCCTTAAAGGTTCCAGTGCTGGAGTACTTTGGTGCTTTTCATAGCATTATCCATTAACATATAATGGCATTAACATTTGTTCAGCCCATAAAAGTAGTTTACAACTTAATGGGCTGGAATGTAGGATGCACAAGTTTTATGCAAGACAGCTTTACATGGCCTTTGCTGAAGGCACCCCATGTGACAGTGTGCCTTTGTAGTAAGAGTCCAGTATTTGAGACTCTGGGTTGAATTTAAGGAATAAATTTAGAGACCACATCAGTGCAACATCTGAGATTACCTTCTTGGCTTTCATCTTTATTCATTAATTTAATTCCAGTGTGCTGTGAAATAGTCACAGTGGATATTTACATAGAGTTGCCTTTCTGTTTATATGATGGGGGTAACTGGTAGTTGTTTAAATTCTGGAGACTCAAACCAGGTTCCTGATGTGGTAATTGACTTTTCCTTGGTTTTCAAGAAACCTCCTGAATAAGATCTTCAGCTGTGGTCTTGGGAGGTTTGTGAGCTGACAGCACTGTTAGATGTAGGGCACCTCATTGTGGTCCATCTACATGCTCAGACTCTGGATGGGGGGACAAGAGAAGCCTTGTGCTCAAATGTCTACATGCTCCTTAACCCAGATAAAAACATGTTAGCCATTCCGTGCCTACTGGAAAATAAAGAACAAAGAGATGACTTGTTTTCAGTGACCTACTTGGGTCATTTGCAGAGCTGGCTCAGGTCAGATCTCCCGGCTGCAGACCAGACAGGCTGTTTCCTCACTCATACCATTTCCTTTATAAATTATTTCATTTGTTTCCAACAGTAAAGATTTCATTAGTGACAAAACAAAGCCCACCAATGGCAAAATCAATCCAGGTACAACTGTAGAGAAGCCCCATTAATATATCCCATTATTTCTTGTAGTAAAATAAAATCAAACCAAAAGAAACCCAAAACCTACAGTCTTTCTTACACGAGATAAATTAGTGTACTTGGTAGTGTTTTGTCTTGTGTTTTTTTTCTTGCATTTGACTATTTGAATGTTAAGGACAGAAATAACATATCTTTCTGGGGTTTTTTTCCATCTGTAGTTGTAGTCTTAATGGATGCTATTTTATTAGCCCTTTTTCCTGAAACCAGAGGCCCTGATGAAATGACTGTGCTCCCACCTGCTGAGTAAGGCATAGCCTGCAGCCTGCTTCTGTGATGCAGGGCCATTTGGCCTCACACTTTTCAATGATTCTGAAGGGACTCGGTGTCTAACCTAGGTGAGGCAAGGGGACACTCTAATTCAGAATATGTTCTGAGCCCAAGAGGCTTTGGCATGATGGCTAGTTTCTGAAACCCTGAAGTTTCAGAAACTCCTGTTGGGAAGGAATGGCTCTGCCTTTTGGTATTTACCTGTCTTATTTTGATTCACACCATTAGAAATCACACAGGCATTTGGAGAACCATCTGGTTAGAAGACCAAGGGAACATTAGCAGCATAGGTATCTAAAGTCTGTGAGATTAGTTTCTGACTTAATAGTACAGGGTAGGTTCTAATACATCAGTCACTATCTTCTCATGAATGTTTGTTGACATTTTACTATGACATATTCACAGTTTCTTTGTTAGATCCTTGGAGAACTTCAGCACGTGTTTCAGAACTGAGACATGAAAAGTGCTCAATTTTTGTATGTTTTCAGTTGTTCTGGCCTTGCAACAACAGAACTAAGACAGAAAATATTTTAAAAAGGTGGAAAATATCTCAAAAACAAGCAGATGTGCTCAGTGCCTTGATCACCTGCCACACACAGGAGGGACTTAGCAAGTGGAGTAAATGAGTTAGAGGACAAGTATCAGGGAGAAACCCAAAATAGAGATATGCTTCTTTCAGAACCAGCACTTCTTTGACAAGTGACCTGCAAATCCAACCCCAGGAACACAAAACAAGAGGGTAGAAGCCGGGATTGAAGCCGAAGCAGTAGTCTCATTGGCCCTCTCTCTGTGTACTCTTGGACTACATGTTGTCATCCATGTGTTCCACTCAAATTCTTGTAGCATCTTCATTGGTTTTTCTTCTCTGTGTTTGAGTGAGCATTTTCAGAAAAATAAGCACTTAAATTTGAATCACTTAGAACAAAAGGTACAAATTTTTATCTTTGTCCATAAATGAGGTTGTCTTTGAATGTTGTTGTTTTTACTCTGTACTTTAAAATATTAATACTTGCAAAAATCAAAGAAGGAAAGGATACTTTCAAATGCATATTACTTATCTTACTTTTGTTTTTTAGTTGACAAATAAAAATTGTACATTTTTTTGGAGAACTAAGTCCTGATTTTCTGTTGTACAATAGGGTGACTATAAATAATGATGACATACTGTATATTTCAAAAGAATTACAAAAAAGAATTTTGAATGTTTTGATGACAAAAAAGGATAGCTGTTTGGATGATAGATGCTTATACTAATTTAAACATTATATAACATATGCACATAACTTTCTTTTTGGTGCTGAGTATTATACTCTGGGCCTTGTAAATGTTAAGCATCCAGTGGTGTTCTACCACTGAGCCCCACCACCAGCCCCATATCATCTTTTTTTTTAATCTGGTGTTACTTGAGTGCTCTCCTTTAGCAGGGAATTGCTAATATGCAGTACTAGCTCACCAGCTTGCTTTATGTCCTTGCTAACTTTAAGAGAACCAATGTAATTTTATGTTTTCTTTACTATTTCTGTATTTAATATCAAATATTTCTATTTTTAATAACCATATAGATTCAACAGACTTTGAAAAACTTACTAGAGATCAGAAGAGAAAATTGTTTATATTAGTATATTTTAAGGCGCTTGAAAGTTTAGAGTGCTAATAAAGAAGCATCTAGGTATTAAAACATTTGCTGAAATTATGTTAGTATTTAAAATGTGAAGGCAAATATGATTCTCCTTGTTTGCAAAAGTATTTTGAGAGTACATACATGTGTGTATAAACTTTGTGTCAGAAAATTCCCCAACACAAAGACCCTGGGACCTACTTTATCTCTACCCAACATTTTCAATTCTCACTGTGACCTAGAAATGCCATCAGGCAGCAGGTCTTTGAAAACAGGCCCTCCAGTACAAGTCACTGAGACCCCTCAGTGCTTGACTGCCTCCACATACCCATCTTTCTTCCCAGAATCCTTGCCCCTGTCAGCTTATGGCTAGCACAGCTGTCCTGAGGCCAGCCCACTTCTGAGGTGGGTCCCTCTGCTGACAGTCTGCTGGCTGGACATGCATCATGCCTAGTCTCTTATCCTGTCTGGGTCTGCACAATCCATGGGTCACTTGCGACTATGGGGTGGAACAGTGGTGACTCCTTTCCAGCAGCAATCACTGGAGACTGCACCATGGACCCCTCCAGGCAGTACCAAGGTAGGGTTCCTGGTTTATGCTGGCTGCCACTTCTAGGGTAGGATCACGAGAGCCCACTCTTCCCCCGAAGAGTGACTGATTTCCCCTTGGAGCTCACTTGTCAGTGTGACGTGCACAGGCAAAGTTGACTGTAGGGTGTCTGTGGGCTTCTTATCTTTGCCTCATGGGTGTGTCCCAACTTTTCTTCATCAGCAGTCCCTTAAGAGACTCTCGCACTCTCCCCTCCCATCCAAACCCCTCCTCTCCATGCTGGGAATCAAATCCAGGGTGTCATACATGCTAGGCAAGTTTTGTACCACTGAGCTACCCTCAGCCCCTAAGGAACAGTTTTAGACAGTTTCTTAATTGCTGGCAACACAGAAGATGCTCTTTATGGGTTTATGTGTGCAGTGAGTGCCTGTGCTTTCATCTCAAAGAACCCATTCTCTAGGGCAGCTGCTGGGAATGCCTGTTTGGGTAAGGCCATCCCTGCTTGCCATGTACCTATGATAGCAGCACCTCCTTCTCACTCTCTGCAGGTGCTTCACCTTCTGTGTTCCTGATAGAGACATGTTCCCTTGTGAGCATCCTGGGGATTGCTATCTTCAGCCTGTCGGTATGCCACACTCTGTTGCAAGTGCTGGGGCCCAATCTTGAATCAAATGGACATAAACTGTCTTCCTAGAGCTCCTGCAGTCCAGTCTGCTGACACCTAAATACTTACCTGCATCACACCAACCTTTCCTCCCTCTTTGCTAAAGATAAAGGCCCTCCTCCTATGTGGGGGTCATGCCTCTGCCTGTGCTTCATGGTCCCATCCACTACTCCAGCCCACTTAGGAGCCTCTCTTCATTCTCTCCTAATAGTTGTCTCTCTAGTGGCTTTTTGTCCTCAGGGTACACATGAACAGTATTTCTATCTTACCAAAAAGAAAGAAATGAAGTAAGGTTTCTCCAGTGCCACATTCCCTGTGACTCTTTCCTCCTTCCTCTAGCAAAAGTCTCTCTGCATCTTCACTTTCATTTATGCTTCCACCCCCTGCTGTCTTGTTTCTACCCTGCCCCACCCATGCCTGACGAAGGCCATCACCCCAAACTTGCTTATCACATATGCAAAGACCATTCCTCACTTGTGTCTGGCTGGTCATTAGATGTGCTGACTGCAGGATTCATGCTAAGAATGCCCCCTGATGTCTCCCACACACACACACTCATCCACCCGAGTTAGTTCCTACCTGTGTGGTCATTCTTCTCAGTCTCCTCTGTGCTTCTGTCTTTCTATATTTATCCTCGATGTCAGTGTCCCTTAGTTCTCTCCTGGCATCTTTGCTCACCTGCTACAGTTTCTCTGGCTTCTTGTAGCAACAACCATGTGTTGATGGGTCTTAAATGTATGTCTTGAACCCAGTTCTGTTTTCTGAGTTTTCTGCTCACCTATCCAACTTCCCCTAAACTGAATCACTTAAACAGGCATGGACACCTCCACCTTAATGTCACCTTACACCTCTACCACCTTTTCCTCCAGCATGGATTATTGTCAATCACTTGGCTGCCCAAACCACTGGGTTCTTCTTCTCCTTCATGCTCAGCCTGTTCAGCAAATCCCCATGCCTGTCAACTCTGCCTCCCTCAAATCAGTCCATTCTCTCCACCACCAGGCACCCGCCTAGTTTAGCCCACCATCCTTTTCTGCCTAAATAACCCTAGAGAATTTCTGACTGGCTTCCTACCCCTGGCTGCCTCCAGCCAGTTCCCCACAGTGCAAGCAAAACCAGCTATCCAAAGCAACTGTTAGCTCAACACATTTTAGTGGCTCCCCTGGGCTCAGGATAGAGTAAGACTCCTAGACAATCTGGCCCTGAGGGTTGTTCCAGCCTGATCTTTTCCCACTCTCCGCCTCACACTCTGTTTCCTCTTCTGCATGGGTGTTACCACTGCTCTTCCCCAACCTCTGGCACTAACTCTCCCTCTTCCTACCTTGGACATGTTCTGCCTGTCCAGACCACAAATTCAGCTGACTGACTCTTGTTGCCTTCCATCCTTCCTCAAGATGTCACACCTTTAGGAGCCTTTGTGATACCCCAGGCCTGAGTTAGATGCTCCTATTCTGTGTTCCCTTTATTCTTACTACAACACATACTACATAAAGATCTTATGAACCATCTTTCTCCACAATGTTGAGCACATATCAGTGCTTACTAAATACCAAAGAGGAATGAATGAATAACTTGACCTTTTTTCTGTTGTTTGTGTTCACTATTCACCCTATTGTCCTCTAGTCCGACAATAAAAAGATCTGGAGTACTGTTCCCCTAAAACATTAGCTCTCTAAGGACTGCCAAGACTCTTATGTTACCCAGAAGTATTAGCATGTACTGTGCAATGAGCCCAAATTTGATAGAGATGAAAATTCACCAGTTAATTCCCAATGGTTGGACTTAGAAAGGAATCCAGCAGTTACCATGAAATGCATGTCAGGAAAGTGCAGACTTTTGTATCTACCACTTGTATCTTGATTTTCATTTTGATAGATAATGAATTTTACAAGTTGAAGAAATCAAGATAATAAGTTGGCAGGAATAATTTGGTTAATTACTGTGTTGCTGCTGGTAGAATCAAGGGCTGAAAGTCAAAGCTATTTCCACTGGTAATGTGCTGTGTGTAAAGCAGTTCTTGGAATAATTAAAACACATCTATCCAGCATGATCAACTCAAAGATACACATTTTTAAATTGTATTTATTATGAAAACCACACACAATGTTCTCTGTTATTTTTTCAAATTGAGGGTTATAAAATTACATTGATTTGTTGCAAATTACTATTGTATATACACAGATCTTAGAAAAATAATTTCTAAGACAGAAAATGATAGTTTGAGAATGGAAGAGGGATAAATAAGAGCTTCTATCTAGGTATCATTTTAAATAAGACATATGTAGTTCTTATAGTCTTAGAATTATTTAGCTCATTTTAACCTAAAAAAAGTAGAAACCTACTTTTCCCTGTGCCATTGCATTTTACAAGCTCTGATGAATTTACTGTGTAGGTGTGCAATTTTTTTGTTCTCATGTTAATTGGTTTTGGTGAGGGTAAGTATTGAGAAAATGTAGGGTTGGAACTCAGATGTTTTCAAGAACTTTGGAACATGTTCTCCAAGATATTTGCACATTGTTCTGTTCTGATTTTCAAAGCTGCCCACAGAGCCTGTAATTTCTGAATAGATACCGAAGTGTCAGGATTCTTAAGCCTCTCAAGTTAACTTTTCTTTTTGTTTTTCTTAATTTGAGGTAGTTTTCCTTTTACTCATACAGCACCATTCCTGAGTCCATTTGTGCCTTAAAGTTTTAGAAAAATGCTGTGTTTCAGCAGCTCCATTTTCTGGTGAATGTCCCTCTGCAGGACTACTTCTTCAGATACCTTTAGATGATATTCTTGGTTACAAAAACTGTACCCTATGGTCAGTTCTTTGTTTATTATTACAACTTTTAGTTTTCACTTTAGAGCCTTATTTTTTATTGTAACTCCAAATATTTAGAAGTCTATGGACCTATGGAATTTAAAATATAAAGGATTTTATATTCTCATTTTTATCTTTCTATAAACATTGACTAGGTTTCTGAGACCTGATTAAAAATCTTAAAATCAGAGGGCTGGAAGCATAACTCAGTGGTAGAGTGCTTGCCTAGCATGCATGGTTCCATCCCAGCACTGAAAAAACATCTTAGTATCAGAATGTTTATAATTAACCTATTGTGCATTATCTCAGAACTCCAGTCCTCAGCTACTTGGAACTATCTTTTTGAGAGTCTCAAGTGCAGATTTATTTACACATATTAAATACGTGTTTTTTAAAAATCACCCTGAAATTCCATAGTAATTAACATTATCATAATACCTGTATCTACATAGCTCCTCTATAAATCATTTTAGCTTTCCCTTCTCTAACAGTAACATATTTTGAGTTTGTTCCTTAAACATGTTTTTGAATCCAGTTTAACAGTGTGTACCTGTGATGGAGTGGGGACAAGCTTTTTAAAACAGGACCTTTAAAATTTGCTTTAAAATCCTAACTACTTGGGAGGCTGAGATTGGGAAGATTGAAGTTTGAGGCCAACTCAGAAAAATGTTCATGAGACCCCCATCTACAAAATAACCAGAGCCAAATGGGCTGGAGGTATGGCTCAAGTGGTAGAGTACTTGCTTTGCAAGCATGAAGCCCTGAATTCAAATCCCAGTCCCAATAAAATAAAAAAAAAATTAATAATGTTGGTGATAGTTATTAACTAATGAGCAGCCCCCAAAACCTATGCTGGCTACGTCTCAGTCTCAGGAAACTAAGTTTCAGCCTTGGTGAACCCAAGGCTGAAAACTATCACAGACCCCCAGAGGGAAAGAGAAAAAGGGAGAAATAGTTTCCAGCCACCATGCAGTAAAGAGGATGACACTGCACAGAACAGTGAGGCACAACAGGTTTCTTCAGACAGTGAGATTAAAAACCTCCTGTCTGGTCTGCAAAACAAGCGTTTATCATTTTGACTTTTTAACTTTCCACTTCCTTGTTTGCTCATTGAAGTCATCACCATCACCCCCACACATACATTCACACCCACAACCCTGAACTCTGGAAAAAAGTCAAGAAATAAAAACAGAGCTCTTTTGGAGGTTTGCTAGTTATTGTTATATGAAAGGAGAAGCCCACTGTGTTTGAATAAAGAGCCAAGAGCAGGTTCCTAATGTGTTAAAAACAGTGTCGATATTGGGGGATGGGAGGTCATGGTAGCTGGAGTCATCTAGAAAGATTGTCAGCAGCCCTCGGATAGTGAAATGATTAATCACTTCAGCACAAAAGAACACAAAGGGGGATTTGTTAAGAATAAGCAGGGGACAGAGTGTCAGCTCCAGGGGTGATGGGCTCATCTGTTCAATAATGTATTTTTAAGTGTGTGCTACATCAAAAGCAAAAGCATGTGCAACTGGAGGAAAGTGAAATGAAAAGACAGTAAGTAAAATATTTAGTGAATTAGAAGAATTGTTTAGGAAATAAGATTAGTAATAATCTTTTTGAGGATTTTTTTAAATGCCTCCCTCCACCCAACACCACCCCCAACCCCCAGTGTCTTAGCAGCTCTGGGAAAACTCACTGTCTTTCAAAGGATGTATATTGGACCTATCACTGAAAATGGAAAAGGCCCCTTCAAATCAATTATTTCAGGATAACTCCCTTTCTTTGAGGTGAAAAGCTTTGGTCTAGGACAACCATGAATGGAAGTACCAGAAACAATAATACCACCAGCATGGTCTAATGTGTTTCTGGCTTACCATGCCCTTCGTATCTGTCATCTTGTTCAGTCTTCACATAAACTCTATGTGATGTCATCCTGCTTTACAGAGGGGGGAACTGAGGTGTGCACACAGCACATGAGAGACAGGGAGTAAACTCAGGTCTCCTAGACTCCAGCCTTTGCCCTTACACACCATACAGAGTAACATCAACCCTCTGTATCTGCAGGCTACAAATCTATAAATTCAACCAACCTCAGATAGAAAATACCCAGAAAATTCCTGAAAGCAGAACTTGAATTTTCTGTGCACCAAGCACTTCACTAACTCCATAGGAATGAAGTGAGTGTAGGTATGTCCTTCTGTGGCCTCCCATATCACAGACCCTCAGGCTCTTTCCAACACTCAGTGTTTGACCATCAGCTGCCTTGGATGCCAGGACTAGGATGATTATGTCTGTACTGAACATGCACAGTTTTTATTTTTGTCATTTTTCCCTGAACAGTGTGATAACTACTTAATGTCATCTACCTTATATAAAGTATTATAAGCAATCCAGAGATGATTTAAGCTATATGAAAGGATTGTGTAAATTCTATACAAATACTGCACCATTTCATAGAAGGATCTTGGGCATCTGTAGATTTTCATGTCTACATGGAGTACTGGAACCAATCCCCAATGGGTATCAAGGAACAACTGTGTGGTTTTTTAATTCTGAATATTAGCCAGGTGTGGTGGTTCACACCTGTAATCCTAGCTATGCAGGAGGCAGAGATGGGATGATTGTGATTTGAGTCCAGTCTGGGGAAAAAAAAATTATTGAGACTGTATCTCAAAAACAAGCTGGGTGTGGAGGCACACAGCTATATAATCACAGCCATACAGGAGGTCTTAAGTAGGGAGATCGAAGTCCAAAGCCAGTCTCCTGACAAAAAGTATAAGACTCTACCTGAAAAATAAATTAATGCTAAAGGGCTGGGGCATGACTCCATGGTGTGCTTGCCTACCATGCGTGAGGCCCTGTCTGTATATGCTATCATGGTTTATATCTGTGTATATTGTATCTATATCTGATTATATATGTTAATAATCTTTTGAGTTTCATATTACTTGAAACTTTCTTTTAAATGTTCTCATTCTAAAAAAAAATTCTGAATATTTTCAAAATGTAAGACTTCATAAATTCTTCTTTTGGAGTTACATGGAGAATCTTGGATCTGAACCATCTTTCTTACAACCTTAAGAAAGTGTAATGATGGCATTTGTTGCTTTGATGGTAAGAAGCTTCAGATTGTCAAGGAGGTGGAGAACTGAGGTTCTCATGGATGCCATGTAACATCTAGGTGACTGGCAAGCATAGAAATACCTCTGATATCCCATAAATAGTCCCAGAATGCCATGGTTATGTATAACCTAGCTACTGAGCGATACCTTGAAATGCTGGATTCTTTTTTGCATCAGCCTGGAACTCTGTGGTGACCAGCACCTCCTTGGGGGCCTCCTGCTCATATTACCCCCAGTAAGGGCAGCAGTGGTCACTTTCCTCCTCCTCAGGAGGGCATGGGTAAAGGTGGAGAGTCAGGAGACACCATGAGTTCCAGGTGCAGAAATGCGGGCTCCCCTGACTGACTGCAGGGTGTGAGTTCCCATCAGAATTTGAGCCCAGAGCACCAGACTCCCACGTTCAACCACAGCACTGCTACTGGTTGGCCACATGACATTGAGCCAGTACAGATTTCAGTGTGTGCACATTTTGCAAGGAAAAAAGCCATTGCTCTCATTCACTGTTTCATATGGTTGCAACATCTACTGCTAGATAAATTTGTGAATACCCACGTCTTGATGAAGTAACACGTCTAGCAACATGTTTTCATTCATCAAATGTGCTTCTGGAGATGAACCAATTTTGTAAACCTGTGATTGAAATAAACACTTTTTTTTTGGAACCGTTCACTGATAACTGTTCTCAATTTTGTTGTTCGAACAAGCGTTTTCAAATTCATTAGAGATGAGGTTCACCTAAAGAAATCCCTATCTACAGAATCCAGTTGTAGACTTCCAGATTGTTTTTATTGCTGAGAAACAATTGCTTTGCTAAAGGATTCCTGGCTGTAGGAGAGGATAAGCTTAGCATTAATAGCAGCGTTCTCTAAAGAATTAAAATATTTGCTTGCAGTTTCTTTACAACTTAGTATTAATTTGAAAAACAAAACATTGGAAATGTCTTTGAAATTGATTGACAAATAATAAAACATAAAGAAAAACCTTCCTTGAAATAAAAATGAAAGCCAGTGGGATGCTATAAATCACTCTGCAAAAAAATACAGGTTTTTTTGCACAGCAGCTCAGGTGCGTGTGTGAGGAATAAATGCAGACTACACCCCCTGGTGGAACGTTTGTTTGTAGGTGGTGGGTAGCTTTTTAATCTTTTTAAGTACATTTAAAGTGCTTGCTTGAATTTCTTTGCCTTCTTAGCTGATTATCAAACTATGTTCATCTCAACTTATGCCTGTAAGTTGCCTTTACAAGTATATGATTATACTAAGTATGGCTAATTATGAGTTAGGCAAAGTAAGTTTCATAAATGTGTGTTCTAGTCTACTATCATTCTAAAGATTCCTTTTGAGAGCTTGCAAAGGATTAAAAATTATGCATGACTTCTAACTGACAGCAGTATTTTCACATGGAAATAAACTCAGTAGTTGCTTATAACAGCTGTCTCAATTATTGGCAAATAGCATAGATCTTCCTGCTTAAATATGTGCCCCTTCTACATAAAGACTTATTTAATTGAATAGGACAAGGTAAAACTCAGAAATCTGCTTGAATTTGAAAGGACAATGAATTATAACAGCAGAAAGTATTCAAAGAGATAGGTTTAAAAAAACTCCCCAGCCTTAATATAGACCCTTTTAAGAAGCCCTCAGGAAGGGAAATTGAGTGATATCGCTATACCACATGTGAAGGATTGTGTGTTTCTTTTCAATATTATATGTTTCATTGAGGTACAAATTTAAATTTAAATTAGAGTGAGATTGTCTACATTTCCGTATGATTTTGTAGCACCACCTAATAATCTCAATAAGTACTCAGGGGTCTGGGAAAGTCACTCAGTGGTTGAGCATTTGCCAAGCATGAGCATGTACAAGGCCCTGGGTTCCATCCTCAGCACCACAAAAAAATAGTATTTGAATGACTTATTGAAAATTTAACTTCATAAAAAAAACTAACTCAATACCTAAAGGGATCTTTGTATCAAGAGTTGGACATTATTTGTTACATTGTATTCTTACATGCTTTCAAGAATTGGATATTATTTGTTAGATTGTATTTAATGCCTTGAGTTATTACTATAAAAACTGGTGATTTCTTGGGTCTAGAAATGAGTAAGAGCTGGAATTTTAGATATAGAAACTCCATTATATGAGCTCAAAAACAGCTAAAATTACCAACTTTTGTTTTACCTTTGATAGGAAGTAACTGCTGAGTGAATTAGTAGTTTCGAATGATACCTATGGTTACTTTGAAAATGAGGAACTGGGCATGCATATTCAGCATAGTAATAATTTTCTACTTAATTTTCTTTTCTGACCACAGCAGCAGTAACGTGTTTGGGTCAGGCTTGGTAGTGTAACTTAAAAAAAGTTAAGGATTGCACACAACTTGGATACATGCTATTAATACATTTCAGACTGAAGTTATAAAAAGTAACCTACCAATCCCACTGTTGCAAAGGAAAAAGCTAGAGAAACAGAAAATTATCCAGTTTATTAAATCCTTGAGAGAATTGAAATTTCAGGGCCAAAAACTAGCCTAAAATGTGAAAAGAGACAGAAGGAAAAAAAAAAAAAAAAAACGAACAAACAAAAAAACAGGCTGTGAGCATTGCTTGCATAGGACAATACCCAAGGCTGTAAAGCCAGTAAGAACAGTGGGCTGGAATTGTTTGGTGACTTGCCAAAGGTCAAAGGTGGGCTCACTGACGGGCCACACACTAGGGAGGCTCATGCTCTTTGCAAGGTTTTGCCTCCATCAGTCACCCACAGGAAAGACCTGGGAGAATCCTGAACAAGGTGGACTTATTCAGGGGAGGGGAAAGTAGCCTCTGCTGCGCCTCCATCCAGACCCATGCCTTCCATCTCTCCTAGTGAACAAAGCCTTAGTCTGCAGGAAGGACACAGAACTATAGCCTGTCAGATTGGATTCCTCTACAGCTTGGGGAGGTGAAAAAACTCAAAACTCATCTGCCCTGTCATTTCTAAGACTCAAAAGCAGTGGAAAGGCAACCGAAGTGCATTGTGGGGGTCACTGGTGGAAACCCACTGTACTTGGAAAGGAGAGGGAAAAAGCAAAAGTCCCTACACCAGGGGAAAGGGCAGGAACGTCTGCTATCCAACATTACCTCACATCTGGAGGAAGGGCAGGAATGCTTGTGAAGGACACCCCATTAAGACCCAAGTTCACAGGGGCTTCATAGTACTGAGTAGCAATCAGTGCAGATACCATCTTCCCTACCAACTCTCCAAACATACTCTCTAGCATTGAGAAAAAGTAACAGTAGGATACAACTGGGAGAGCTGAAAAAGGGAAGCCCAAAGCCAGTGGGAGACTCACAACCAAGCAGAGAGCAAACCTCACACCCAGCCCAACTCTTGACCCTATGAACACAAACCTCTGCACTCAAGACGCAACTGAAGGTGTTTTTACTGCTGAGCGTAGATACACAAAACTCAGAATCTACTATCCGAGACAAAAGGCTTTGCTTTCATGAGAGAGAGAGAGAGAGAGAGAGAGAGAGAGAGAATTTAAATAAAAAAATATCTGAAGGAGTAATGATCCAGACCAGAATTGGTTATGACCCAGATACTAAAACTATCAAACAGGTGATTTGAATGGCTGCAATTACTACAGTCATACAGGTAATTTCACCAGAGACATTGGAATTATAAGACAGAGCCAAATGAAAAATGGAAAACAGAAAGTTGAACGGTATCTTCCCTCACCCACTTCAAATGAGGGAGGTCACAGTGCTATAGCAAATTTTTCCAAAGACATTCATTCTCTCTCTCTCTCTCTCTCTCTCTCTCTCTCTCTCTCTCTCTCTCTCTCTCTCACCCCCTCCCCTTTCCTCCCCTCCCCCACCCCACCCCAGGACACTTCACCCATTGTAAATTTCAGGTGGGTATTGAGCTAAAGGTCCTGATGGTCTTTTTGGATCCCTTTATTGCAAGCTTTGCCCTTATTTAGCATCTATTGTTTGTTTATGGTCAAAAAATAAAGAGTTCAATTATAACATCCTACTCAGCAGTACTCAGTTTCAGCATTATCTCTAAATTCATGTTTAACTAGAAGGTATACAAGGTTCCAGTTTAGGCCAGATGCAGTGGGTCACACCTGTAACCCCAGCTACTCGAGAGGTGGAGATCAATTCGAGGCCAGTGTAAATAAAATGTTAGCAAAATCCCCACCTCAGTAAAAGAAGGCTAGATATGATGGCACATGTCTGTCATCTCTGTCAACCCAGCAAGGGCAGGAAGCATAGATAGACAATTTGAGGCCAGCCTGGGATAAAAATACAAAACCCTATCTAAAAAATAACTAAAGCCAAGAAAAGCTGGGGGTGTGGCTCAAGTGGCAAAAGCACCTACCTAGCAAATGCAAGGCCCTGATTTCAAACATTAGTATCTCAAAAAAAAAAAAAAAGTTCCACATCACTGTAAATCTGTGTTACTCTAGCATTTGCCACCTGGGTTACAACTAAAGCAGAGTTGTTAAGAAGGCCTGGGGAATTTTCCCAAGATTTCTTCTATCTGAAGCTAACATCTTGGGTAGAGACCAGGCTCTAGCCAGGTAGAAATCAGTGCACTAATTCTTGTTTAACTTCCTCACACTC
This sequence comes from Castor canadensis, assembly GCF_047511655.1. Classification (NCBI taxonomy): domain Eukaryota; kingdom Metazoa; phylum Chordata; class Mammalia; order Rodentia; family Castoridae; genus Castor; species Castor canadensis. Next base: position 85,663,731 of record NC_133397.1, on the reverse strand, counting down.
TCAGCCTTCTCAATCCCTTTATATTTTCCCTTTGCCTTTTTTATTTTGGCAATGAGTTTGGTCTCAGACAGGGTACACAGACCTCAGTGAAATAATGAACCAGCATCTGCAAGAAGATTGTAGTACCCAAGCCTTGTTAAATAGTCCAGGTCAGAATCTGGTTTTATAATGTCAGTAGGATCAGCCAGCCAACACAATGAATCCTCATTAAGAGCTCGTTCTCTTTTAATTTAGCAAATGTTTCTTATCCTCGGCTTCCTACTACTACTCAGCTATTTTTTTAAAACATCATGTTAGCTTTTGAATAAAACTGGTACAACAATCTACTACACAAATGGTATTTTTCTTTAAAATGAGAACATATCAGTATGATCTATCTGAGGTTCCAGCCTGGTCTTTCGAGATACCTGATGCAAGCAACTCCACAGCTTTCCCCTCTTCACTCCCCTCCAACTTCTGCCCGAAACACCGTCATTGGTACATAATGTTGTCCTTGAAAAGCTTGTTTAGAGCATGTTATCACACAGCATGAAAATGTTCAAGACAGGAAGCACAGACTTTTTTTTTTTTTTTTTTTTTAGTGCATGGAGGTCAAGCTCTTCATTTTGACAGTTAATGAATAAAATGCCTGCATTGCAAGAAATAGGATAATGAATTGTAAAAAGACATAATCAGCAATGACTAAATAATTAAGGGAATTGAAATGCAGAGTCATCTGGGAATGCATTAATAACACGATTTGTTCCATATGCTAAAAAATTCTGTTTTTAGAAAATAATCATCACACATGCTCATGGCAAAAAGGGAAAAAATTAATGTTGACTAATAGGAGCTCTAATTAGATGTTCTGCTTTTAAACAGCTGAATAAAAGATGAAATCATATAGAAAGTATATTTAGATACAAGTCAGAAAGTAAACTGATTATTATTCATAGTGCTAATAGGAACTGCAATTTATGCATCTAGTGGGAATTGTGTTAAGCAATTAAGTCAGGGAGTCACACTAGACTTCCCATTATGCATTTACATTTATGTATTTTCCTCTTTATACCAGTGACTGTCTTTTTTCCTTATCTTTCACCAGCATAAACACCAGTTTAGAGACACAGATGATGTAGTGTGCAGCGAGCACCTGGGGATTCTTGGGCTTGGAAGGTCTTACCTTGAGAGGATGCTGTAGTAGGATGCTACTCAGCAATGTGTCATGCATACCTTTGTCAGGTCTGACCTGCAAGTGCTGGTGACTTTTCAGCTTCTCCCAGTGTTTCACCTTCAGCAATTATTGGAAGGAAACTACTAAGATCTTACTTCAAAAGTAATCTCTTCCATGTAGAAACTGTGTGTGGCTTCTTATAAAGTTGTCGTCTTCTCAACAGGAAAGGAAACCTGAAAGTGGGAGATAGGCAGTCCCCGACTCCCTTGTTAACTTCTCTGTACATCTCACCTGGTCATCGGGATCACCACATTTCACTGGACATCAGTGCATCACTTTGGGTTGGGCACAAGAATCCTTTTTTTAAGGCATGATACCAGGACAAATCTGTGAGATCATGGTTAAAAATGAATGAATTTCTGATTCTGGGTTCTCCGTTTAAATAATGCAGCTTTTTGGAAAATAAAATAGCTCTCAGTGGCAAACACAGGTGAAATAAATTTTGACAAAACTCCTCAGCTTTTCAGGTTATCTGTGTTTATGTACATAGTTACAGATATTTACCCAAGGGCAGTGCCTCCCTGCAGCTTCATTATTCTATGACTGCAAAGATAATGAAAACACACAAGAGTTTCTTTTGACTCTGGGTGTGAAGAGTCCACATTGCTTTGTTGCTCTTCAGCCACATATGACTCTGCCTATAGAAACATTCCTTCCCGAGGGCTAGTGGAGTAGCTCAAGTGGTCCACTTGCCTGGCGAGTGTGAGACCTTGAGTTCAAACCCCAGTGCTGACAAAACCCCCCCAAAAAAAACCAAAAAACAGAAATAAACACTGTTGTCTGTAGATGTCCATAACATGGATCAGAAACAGGCTCTGAATCCATGGAGAACCTGGCGCCTCTCCTCAGTTCTCACAGAACCAAGTATTGTGTACTTTATTTTCAGAACACCCTCACATCTGTTTTTCCTTTTATAAAATAAAAACAAGACCTCTTCTTTTGGCAGTGTTTGCTGATATGACACATACCATAAGGTCTTTGCAGTGAACTGGAAGAGCTGTGTATCAGAAGTCTGCATACCTGGGTTGAAATCTCCAGTTTTTGTGGCCATAAAAATAATTCTTCTGCAGTTCAGTGTACTCATCTGTAAATCAGAGCTAACACTGTTCTCCTTCCCTGTCTTACAAACAAGTCTGAGGTTCTAACAAGAAGGGTGGATGTGAAAGTGCTTTGCAAACTAAATCATAATATAGAATGTCAAGGTTATTTGGGGTGGCAGCCAGTGTTTTACATACTTACCATCTTCCTCTTTTAAAATGAAATTCTCAAGGCAAAAATAGACAGTCTTACCTAGGTCCCTGGGTCAGACCCACAGAATATATGATCCATCTTACTCTCAGTAGATAAATGATTAATGTGGTAGGCAGAATAATGCCCCATGTCTTAATCCCCATAAATATATTAGGTTACCTAGTAAGGAGGAATCAAGGTTGCAGATGAAATTAAAGTTGCTAATCAGCTCACCTTGAGATAGAGAGATGATCTGGATCATCTAGGTGTATGCAAAGTAATCTCAAAGACCCTCAGAAGATCTAAGAGGCAGAGGGAGGCAAAAAAGAGAACCAGAGACCAGAGACCTTGAGAAAGACTTTGTCTTGGAAAACAGAGGCAGGGACCACCAGCTAAGGAATATGGGTGTCCTCTAGAACAGCTTCCTCTGGAAGCTGGAATAGGCAAGGAATAGATTATCCCCCAAGAGCTTCCAGGACAGAGCATGGCCCTGCCAACATCTCGATATCCATCTCTTTTAAACCTCTAAGCTGTGAGGGCACAAACCTTGTTGCTTTAATCCACTAAGTTTGAGGTGATTTATTTTAGCAGAGGTAGAAAACCAACATACACATAGTTTGGCTAAAATGAATAGACAAGATTTTTCAGGTGCTACTTTAAAAATATCTGAAAACCAAGACTGTCTGGCCACAATCACCTAGGTGATTTAACAGTCTAATGCTCTACTTGTGCCTAGTTTGCCCAGGTATTCCAACTAATCCTTTGCTTTGCTGGCACTTTATTTCCTGGCTTAAGTAAGCAATATATTTATTGCTTTGTCCCTGAGGGTATTCCATAAATACTTGTTCCCTGCCTGACAGTGTAAGTGTTGAAATTATTTCCTAGATGAGGGAACAGGTGTGGGAAGGTTAGAGAGCCTAGATAGGATGCAGGACTTTGTAGGGTTGCATAGCAACAAGGAGGATACTCAGCTGCCTTCAAGTTGTCTTTGCCTATAATAGCCTGCCCTTCCCACTGAAGCACAACACTCCACTTCAGGTTAGCATCCAGTGAGAATGGATCTGTCTTTTTGCTCATCTCAGTGGGGCTGTTTTATAGGTACCAGGTACTGATTCAAGTCCCAGAGGATCCTAACCAAAAATCACTGGTCAGTTCATGTATTTAGGAAGATCTCAAAATTTCCTGCATCCATGAAGTTCATTTATGTGTGTTTACTGAACACTTACTACCTTGCATCACGTGTGATGAAGATAGCACTGTGGTTGAGACATCCATTCTCCCAGAGATAGGGTAAAACAATTTTTTAAAAAGTACAATATTAAGAAGTTAATGATCCCACATAGCAGTGAATAAGAGATGTCCAAAAAGGCATGGAAACCTGCAAAGTAAATGTGTCTGTGAATACAGTGGAGCTTATTAGGAAAGTGCTTTGTTATCTTTTATTTGTTTGCTGCTATTGTTGTTTTTGAGGAAATAGGTTTCCCCCTTACTAGTGTTCTTGGACATTAAATGACAACAATCCCAGAACATTCCCCACGGCTGGAAATCGTAACTGCCAGTTGAGGCAAAGGCGTGTGTGGTGGCTTTGAAGACACACGGGTTCTAAATTCCAGCTCTGCAACTTACTAACCGGCTGACAGCACTAAATCACTTCATCTCATTGAGTCTTTTTTCTGCTTCTGTAGAATAGGCTTAAAGTCATAGAAGGATGAAGTGAGATAATGTATGTAAGAAGCTCACTTGTGTTTCTTGCTTTCTACCAGAGCTACAGGCTGCACTGGGAGGAGGGAACCCTGCAGTCAGGTCCTGCCCCTGCAGCCACTGAGGGCTTGAGGCCTCCATAGCTGCTATTTGCTCTTGCTTGCATCTCTAAAGCTCTCTGCTAATACTTTCCCTTCCTGCTGAAATTTCCCTCCTATATCCAAGCAAGGTCTTGAAACTTCAAAGGCTTTCTGCCTTCCAGAAACTTTTTTTTTTAATATTCTCAGTTCATTGATGCTTCCTCCAGGCACTTGTTTGTATGTTGTCTCTGTTGGATTTTGTGTTTGGGGCTTCTTTTCTTGAACCCAGAAGGGTAAGCCCTGGGGCAAAAATCACTTTTACTTGAATTTCCTTTGCCTCAGGACCAACCAGCAGCCCATTTGCAGGCCCTGAATTTGCCCTTGACCTATTACTCTGCCTCTTGGCAAGGTCTTGAGCTCTGAAGCTGCCCAGGAAAACCAGACATAGAGGAGGATGGCTGGGAACCTTGGACTCCTGTGACATTTATCCACAGACTCAGTAAATCCCCTTTGGCACCACATCCCATGCTGAACTTTGAGGATCCTGACCCAAGGCCTTCCTGGCTTAAGTTGCTTACTATTGGAAGAGAGACAGCCATCCCTTGGGAAACGGGATGGAGGTTAAGAACACACGTGCACAGGGCAGGGGGGGATCCACAAGGCTGGACCAAGCACCACCATCTAGCTCTGAGCCCCTGGTGAGGGAGGTAGAATGGTTTAATCTTCCTGAAAGGCAATGACATCTCTCTGTCCTAGGCAAGGAGGCTACAGCTCCAGGTTCCTCCACTTTCTTATTGCTCCTGCTGGGAGGAGGTGGACCAGATGTTTCCAGGTACACAAAGTCACAGTGCTTTTAGACCTGTAGAACTGACAAGGTCAACTCAAAGCCAGCCTGAGCAAATGGTTTGTGAGACACTATCTCAAAAAAACCCACCACATGAGAGGGCTGGTGGAGTGGCTCAAGGTTTAGGCCCTGAGTTCAATTCCCAGTACTGAAAAAAAAAAAAAAAAGGTTGTCCAGGTGTCTCTATTGTATGCAGACTTAAATTCCTCCCCTTATGGCAATACTGAGGTTTGAGCTAAGGGTTGGCCTGTGCTAGGCAGGCACAAAGCTGTACATGTTGACACATGTCTTCAGCCCTGACTTAGATTCTTTTGGTATTTATCCAAGGTTGGTATAGCTGGATTATATAGTAGGTCTACTTTTAGCCTTTTGAGGAACTTCCATACCAATCTCCAGAGTGGTGGCTGCACTAATTTACCTTCTTGCCAACAGTGATGAAGATTGCATTGAATCTGTAGATGGCTATCAGTAATATAGCCATTTTCACAGTATTAATTCTGCTGATCTATGAACATGGGAAGTCTTTCCATCTTCCAGTGTTTTCTTCAATTTCTTTCAGTATTTTATAGTTTTCATTGCAGAGGTCTTTCACTACTTTGGTTAGGTTTATTCCTACATATTTTATTTTTGAGGCTATTGTGAATGTGATTGTTTTACTGATTTCTTTCTCAATATGTTTTTCCTTTTTTCTTTCCTTTTTTTTTGTGATACTAGGGATTGAACTCAGAGCCTTGAGAGAGCCACACCCCCAGTCCCTTTCTCAGAATATTTGTTATTGATATGTAGAAACGCTGCTGACTTTTTATATGTTGATTTTGTATCCAGCTACTTTGCTGAAAGTGTTTGTCACATCTAAAACTTTTTTGGTGGAGCCTTTAGGGTCTTTATTTATTTACTTTGTGGTACTGGGACTTGAACTCAGGGCTTACACCTTGAACCACTCCACCGGCCCTTTTCTGTGATGGGTTTTTTTCAAGATAGTGTCTTGGGAACTATTTGTCCAGGCTGACTTTAAACCACAATCCTCCTGATCTCTGCCTCCTGAGTAGCTGGGATTACAGGCATGAGCCACCAGTATAGAGTCTTAAATATAGGATCATATCATCTGCAAATAGGAATAACCTGACTTTTTTCTTTCCTATTTATATCCCTTATATTTCTTTCTCTTACCCTATTGCTGTGGCTAAAAATTCAAGCACTATATTGAATAAAAGTGGAGAGAGTAAAAAAAAAAAAATTTAAAACCATCAGGAAACACTAACAGTTCACTTCAGCAGCTCTGGTTCCCCTTTAAAACACACACAAGAGCAGGTCTTCCTTGCTCCTCTTCCCTTTCATATGTGAACTCTAGTGCTTGCCTATCTGTTGAATTTTCCTGCCCAGGGAATAAACATGTGAGCTTAAAAAGGAAACAGAAAAACTCCTCCCTTTTCTATAGCTGCTGCATCACGAGGTAGTCATTAAGTAAATTCAGTGTTTTAATGCACTAACAAAAACACATGATTGTTTAACAGAGTGTATTATGGAGAATGGTAGCATTAACAGTCTCTGAGGAGTCCCAGTTGGGGAAAAGTACATTATAGCATTGCTGAGACAGGGGGTTGTTTCTGTGTATGTGAAACTAAGTTCTCAACATTATATATCATTTTTATATCTGTTGCTAAGCAACATGTAAGAACATAGTTATTGCAGTAGTGTCTACTTTCTTGGGTTTTTTTTTTTTTCCCCTAAAGCTACTTCTTAATTCTGTTAAATTAGCCTCCTTATTGATTCTGTGGTCTTTCCTGAGTGTATTGATTGAGATTCATCCATTAACTTAGAAGGAGGGGAAGGACAGTTTGTGTTGGTAAGCAGAACACAAGCATTTGTACTAATCATTAGTTTTCTTGTTCATCACCCTTTGTTTTCAGACAAAGACAGGTAGAGCTCCATTTCCTGGGATGTGATACCCAAAAAACTAGACTAAGATATGGACATCTGGTTGGTCAATCAGATGAGTAGTTTCACCTGTTTTCTAGAATAAGCCTCCTATCTCCAATGGTCCTGACACCCAGCATGTTTTCTTTTTTTTCTGAAGCATGTCCCTTTTGTTTCTGCCTCTGTTTGTTTGCCCTTGTTTCTTGCCATCATGTGATATTGGCAGCCATTCCTACAGTTGGCTTAAGAAAGCTCAGGAGTAGTGTTGAGAGGAGGAGGAAAGAGTGGAAAGGTGGGTTTTCAATTCCTATGACCGAACTCTTCTGGCCTCTCAGGTTTCCCCACTCCTCTGAGGTTCTAAACACCTCCTTCTAACAGGCAGTTGCTTCAGTTGTCTCTTCTTCACTCTGGGTGAGGGGGGATTCTCAGCCTTGATGGTAGTGACAGCTGAACACACAGCACCTGGCACTGGACAGGTGTGACCCAGCCATTTATGAGTCACTTGGACTCACAGCTTAGAGAGGAGAACTCAGGGCCACATGTGGGCAGAATCAGTGAGCTAGCAGGCCTGGAAGTAACAAGAGGAGGGATGACCCCTAATTCCTACAGGAGAATAGGATTTGCTTATCCACAGACTGGGCAGAGAATTAAACCTGCTATTTAATGAAAAGCAGGAACTATAACTGGTCCCCTTGAAAAGGAGAGTGTGTGACAGGAGGATATTGTCCTCAGGGACAGTGACAAGAGCTTCTGATTAGGCCACTTGAAGTCCTCTTGCTTTTAGCAGATGTCAAGGCAGCCCCTAAAATTGACTCTTAATTTCAGGACTTACACTATAGTAGCAGCTGTCTACATTGGTTCTTTTGACCTCAGAGCAAAAGGCCAGGACCAAGGAGAAGAATGTACACTGTTTGGAGGTCAGTGGCCTGATGGAAGACCTTTCTGCCAGCTGAGATGTCAAAAAAATTGAATGATCTATTTAGGGACATGAGAGTTCTCTTTCTGAGCAGGAACTGAGTGCATTCATAGGAATTTATACGTTAGAGATGTAATTAGTCCAGAGTCCTTCCCAAAGAGGAGCTTCTGTGATCTTACCAGACTTTAAGAACCAACAGACCAGGTAGACCTTACAGCATGCCATTTTCTCTCACCTGTCTCAGGCTCCATCTCCCACCCCGGGATCCTACTTCCTCATTTCTGAGGGGACAACCAGTAATCTGATGAAACAAATTCACATTTTTTAGGGATAACTTCAATTCATGCATCTGTTAACAGTGATTTCTACTGGTATTTGTTGATGGATGCAGGGAATATCTTGGTGGTGCCAGTAACGCCCCACAAATGGGGCAGGGGGGTGTTTGGGGCTTATGCTAAGATTTTATCCCACTTTGGAATCCTCCACAAGCCTCAACTGAGCTTTACACACTTAAACATGCCTTTGATAAGCTCCTGAAGTCATGATCAACTCAGTGAGAAATAGGATGTTTCTATGTACTACCACCACTTTCCACGGTATGCTTCCTTCTTCAGAAATGATGAAAAGTTATTGGAAAAACAACCCCGAAACACTCAGGTGCTGTGCCATGGATTCTAAGTGGGATTCGTGTAGGGGTTTAGCATCTGACATGGAGGGCTTACTGTCTGCTAGACAGTGTGCTGGGCTCCACCTACTAACTTGGTTGCCAATAAACATGTGTTAAGAATAATGCCGGTGATTAGAATGGCTGTATCAAAAAGAAAAAGTAAATACTGAGAAGGATGTAGGGAAAGGGGAACTCATATGCTATTGGTGGGAATGTAAATTAGGATAGCCATTGTGGAAACCAATCTGAGGATTTCTCCAAAAACTAAAAATAGAACTTACAATCCGGCAGTCCCCCTAAGGGGAATATATCCAAAATAAATGATACTAGTATATAGAAAAGATATCTGCCTTCCCATGTTTGTTGCTGCACTGTTCACAGTTACCAAGATGGAAATCAACCTAGGTATCCATTCGTGGATGCATGGATGAAGAAAGTATAAGATATGTATGTGTGTGTGTGTGTGTGTGTGTGTGTGTGTGTGTATGAATATGTAATATTATTTTGCCATAAAAAGAAGGAAATTCTGTCATTTGTGGCAACATGGATGAGCCTGGAGGACACTATGATAAATGATGTAAGCCAGGCACAGAAAACAAATACCACATGATCTCACTAATATGTGGAATATCAAAAAGTTCATTGCATAGAGTAGAACAGAAGTCACTAGAGGCTTAGAAGGACAGAAGGAAGAGAAGGGGCATAGGGGATAAATCACAGGTATCAAAATACAATTATATAGGAGGAATAAGTTCTAGTGTTTTATACTACAGTAGGGTGATATAATTGGCAACAATTTACTCTATAGTTCAGAATAGTTAGAAGGGAAGATTTTGAATGTTCACAACACAAAGAAATGACAATGAAGTGATAGAAGCACTAATTATCCTGATTTAATTCTTATACATTGTGTACATGTATCAATATCACAATGCACCCCATTAAAAAAAGAATAGTGCTGGTGTGTTTTTGTCTTAGATGAGGGTGGCGTGGGTAGAGACAGGTATTATGTAGAGGGGTTGGATCTCCTGAGACTAGCATGTCAGCAGCTGCAGGCTCTGAGACATGGAGGGGTTTCTAAGCTACTTGCTCCATCAAATGAAGTTCAACTGGGATTTCCTCCACCAAGTCTGGAGTGGTTACCCATGAGGGACCAGTAGGGAGCCACATCTCTGTGCAGTACATTGAACTTGTCAGGTGGTCACCATCCCCCATATCCGTGAGTCTTGGCACACAGTCTCAGAACTGAGCATGTACACTGTTACAGTTTTTTTAGGTGTCTGCCCCTTTCCTGGAATCTCACTTCCATAAGAGTAGGGGCTCTTTCCTGCTCTGTGTTGTATCTTCCATGCCTAGTATCTTACTTTATACAAAGTAGACAGAAGTTCAGTACATGTTGATGGGAGTAATTCACTAATGAATTGAACATTAACCTACTGAGAGTGAATTCACACGATGATTAGTGCTGGAGCAGTCTGCTGAAACTGGACTTCCCCAGGCTGACGGGATCTGATAGAGGCAGACTTTATTTACCTTGGTCAATTCAATGTATAATATAAAGGTTCATTCTATTTTAACTATTTAAATTTGTACCATTTTTCCAACTTTCATTGTATGTAGCAAGCTTTCTCTTGCTCTTGTTACTACTGAACCTAACTGGGGCTAACTGGAGGCAATGGGAGATGCAGAAAGGACAAAGGATAGACAGACAGACATGCATAAAGTTGGGATCAGGTGTGCTGGGCGCTCGGATGGAAATGCACAACAGCCTCATTGTTTCTTTTCTCTAATAACTCTTCTTTTACTTTGCTTCTTTTCTCTATCTTTATTCTTTAAGACCTTACTCCTTTACAATTCTTAAAAACCTTGCTTCTAAAGTCTTTTCTGTTTTTTAAAGTCTCTTTCCTTAGACTCACACTGTCCCATGTTTTCTTTAGCATAATATCTCTTAGAATCATTGCCCTCAGACTTGCACTGTCCCATCAGACTTGCACTGTCCCATGTTCTTTCTTTAGCTTTCTTAAAGTCATGGTGCTGAGACTTGCAGACAAACAATGGCAGCCGCGTCTACAAACTGCATTAGCATAACTCTTAAAGTCGTGGTCCTTAGACTTGCACTGTCCCATGTTCTCTTTAGCTTAGCTTTTCTAAAGCCTATGTATAAAGTTCTGGGGGAAACACACAGCAGCCAGCAAATCCCCCATCAAAAAGCCTCGTGTCCTCCTTCAGCGAGTCTTGGTAAACAAGGAGGTGGAGCAACAGTTCTCAGGGAGGGGCCTGACATTGTAACAAGAGAAACGGTGCATTCCTACTTCTCTGAACATAAACAACTTAGGGAAAGCAGCTATGCTGTATCCTGCACTCTTCTGCAGCTGGGGCCAGGCCAAACTCAGCCTGCTGATTATTGGGCAAAGCTGTGCTTATGTCAAATTCTCATAGGCTTCTTATAATCTGCTCCCCACAATTGTAAAGCATATTCTTTTGTGTTTCTTATTTTGTCCAAAAATAAATTATACTTTGAGAATGAACCTTATGAATACCTGCAAATTAAACCATTAGTTTTGAAAGATGTGTTAGGTGTATTGTTATGAAATATACACACCATTCCATGAGAGAAGCAGTCAAATGCTCCTTTATCATGTGTGTATATGTGTGTAAAGGCATATATACAGATATATATTGCATTCTAAGCAATCAGACTAGACTAATTTAATTCAGATAATGGGATAAATGTTTTAGTATTAAGTATGTGCAAAGTGTTACAGGCAAGCTTTAAGAGGAATACAGATTTTCCTGCACAGACAGTAATCAGCTGTTGTGTTGATTGTGAGCAGGAAAATCAATAATTGATTGCTGGTTTAGATGATAAGGATTATTTCCTTAGGTACCAAATTACAATGACTCATTAGTTTTTCAAAAAAGTTTTCAAAACCATTACTGCCCATATCCTCTTTGTCTTTTATTTATTGCTCAGGTGTCTAACAGCATATGCCACAACACATCTGATTCCTTTTTTATCTTCAGCATTGAACACAGCAGAATTATTATCATGAGGTTGCAGATATAATATGCTTCTAACTTTAAAAGGGTTTGATTCTTTAAATTGGAATCAACTATATAGAGGCAGTTTTTTCTAATTATGAGGCTGATGCATAGTCCATATTAATTTTTAAGAGTAACATTATAGCTAGGCACTGGTGGCTCATGCCTATACTCTTAGCTACTCAAGAGGCAGAGATCAGGAGGATTGAAGTTCAAAGCCTGCTCAGGCAAATAGTTCACGAGACTCTATTTTGAAAAAATTCTTCACAAAAAAGGTCTGGTGGAGTGGCTCAAGGTGTAGGTCCTGAGTTCAAGTCCCAGTATGGCAAAAAAAAAAAAAGTGACATTATGCCTTTGAGACCAAGCATAGACCTTTTGGGGGTGGAATCAGATACACTGTTGCCTGGATTTCTGACTCCTTTTCCTGCATCCAGATGCTGAACTCTCAAACATTTCCAATATTTTTAAATAAGAATCAATTAACATTTTTAAAGATATTCTACACATCATGTGTGATAACTGGTTTACTGGATTTTTGTGTTTCCAGTTAAAATGATTTCTAGAAGGCCTGAGTAGGAAACTTCAAAAGTTGCCTACTTATATATGCATTATTCATTTAAAAAATAATTTCCATAACTTTTTAAACTTGGTAATTACATGTTTTAATTATGTAATTACACATTCTAATTATGATGTTAAATCCTATTACAGTAATTATGTAATTATATGGTAATTAGTACATAATACACATGTAAAAACCTGCCTGAGCATGTATTTAACAAAAGAAATAGTTCTGGGGAGATAGCTATGGGAAGAATAGCAAAAAGATTATCTTACAGAAAATAAAGGAACTGGGCTAATTAGTAACTTGGAATGCTACAGAGACTCCATGTACAATTTTATAGAACTTACGTTACAACATTGAGATTCCCAATTTCCACTTTCCTGGTTAGAAATAAATGTATGACCTAAAGAGCTGAGACTCCGGGAGATGAATTAAGAAGGTGAGGTCCCAAAAGTGGACATTAAGCTAGTGACCTAGTTGGTGCAAATTGTTTACAAGACCAGGATTCTCCAAGCAGATTCTCCTGGAGGAGATGACAGACAAGCTCTGTACCTCAGGAGTAGTAACTTGCTACCCTTTGAGGAAGGGAGGTGTCTGCACAAGGCAGACTCCTTTTTGGTCTGCTTTATCTTACTGGATATGTATACCTAGATTAGTGTTTTCTTTCTGTGTTTTAAAAATGAATATGATCAAAATATCTAATATGCATGCATGAAAATGTCACAAGTATTGCTCCACTACCTTCTCACTTGCATTGTTTCCAACAAGAAATTTGTTGTAATCCTTATCTTAATTTAGTATTTTTCCACTCTGGCTACTTTTAATATCTGTGTCCTCATGTAGCTTTCTTCATGTTTTCTGTGCTTAGAAATCACTGGGTTTTGTGCACCTGTGGATTTATACTTTTCATTAAATTTAAAGGATATTTTTTCCTTTCATTATTTCTTAAAATACATTTTCTCCCTTCTCCTTTAGGGATTCCAATTTCATGCACCTTGGGACACACATGAACTCATTCCACAGCTCACTGATCTTTTTTCAACCATTTTTTCTCTGTGTGTTTTATTTTGCATAGTTTCTATAACTATGTCTTTAAGTTCACTAGTCTTTTTTTCTGCAATCTCCATTTCAGCAGATATTTTCACCTCATGTATTACGTTTTTCAACAGGAGTTTAATTCATGTCTTTGAGATATATAGATATAGATAGATAGATAGATAGAAATAGATACAGATATAGATATAAAATATGTCTCTACCTGGCTTTTTTTGACATATAGATTGTAACTGTAGTAACTTTACCATCAGTGTCTCATAATTCTGACCTCTCTGTTCATTCTGGATTGGTTTTGATTGCTTGTTCTTCTCATTATATCTTGTACTTCCGTGTTTTTTTACATGTCTGGAAATCTTTGGTTGGATGACATATAGAATGTTGCCTTTTCTTCTTGAGCTATGTTCTGGAATGCAGACATAATTTGATCCTTTTTTAAGTCTTGTTTTCAGTTTATTGGGTGAGAAAAAGCATCATTTAGTCTATGCTAATTATTGCCTACTACAAAAGCAAGATTCTTTTGGGTGCTCTATCCACTGCTCCATTAATTCCCAAGCTTTCCCATCGAGCTAGTGAGAAAAGTTACTGTTCTGGCCTTGTGTGAGCACCTGGAAGTTTTCCCTCTAATCTTTTCAGATTATTCTTTCCAGATTCAGGCTGTTTGCTCACATACTTGTGTTACTGTAGATCTGCTGAATACTCAAAGACCTGCAGATCTCCACACTCACCTGTCTGGTGCTCTAATCAACTGTTCTTTCCAGACTCTCAGCTCAGGGCATCCACTGGACTTTACCTGGGATTTACCTCCCTGTACCACAGCCTGGAAACTCTCTTAGTACAATGAGCTAGAGCATAGTACACTTGCCTCATTAGTTTGTCATTTCCCAGAAATCAATGTCCTTGGTTATTTTATGTCCAGTGCCCTGAAAGCCTTTGTTACATGTACATTTTTTCCCAAATAAGGAGCATTTTTGTGCCAGGAGTAGTACACACACCTATAATCCCAGCTGCTCAGGAGGCAGAGGCAGGAGGATCTTGAGTTTGAGGTTAGGTTAGCCCTGACAAAATTTATGAGAACTTATTTCAAAAACAAAACATAAAAAAAAAGGCTGGGAGTGTGGTTCGAGTAGTAGAGTACTTGCCTAGCATGCATGAAGTCTTGGGTTCAACCTGTAGTATGACAAAAAAAAAAAAGAAGGGGGTGAGTGGAGGCAGGGAGGTGTGGGGAGAGAAACTTTGTGAACCTATATATATATATATATATATATAGGTTCACAAAGTTTATATATATATATATAAACTTTATATATATATATATATAAAGTATATATATATATATGAAAATCAAATGCATGATGCAGTGTGTTAAATGTTAGAGTTTTGTGCAGTAATGTGTTGGTGAGCACAGTGTGTTCATGCATGTCAATTGCAATGGACACTACATCAGGACTTTAAATATAGCTTAGTGGGAAAATTGCGAATAGTTTCCAGTATTGAATCTTACCAGACTTTAGCAGGTTTGCTTAGGAGAACTTCCATGCTGAGATTTTCATATTTTAGAATTATGATTTTCTGAATAGATTTTGAAAGTGGCTGAGAGTTTAGGAGGAAGAAGTAGAATGATTTAGTGCCTTTGGGCTTCTTTAGCTTTGAAGGTTGATATTAAATAAGAATATAGGCACTGAGAAATCTCTGAAATTGCCTCCATCTCTTTTCCTTTATACATTCTATAAATAGTGCTTTAGGATTAATTTTTCTCAATATATGTCTTGATTTCATCCTCATTTCCTTAAGAACTTAATCTGTAAGAGGAGGCAACACATAAACAAGTTGGTAGAATCACTGGCAGTGCAAAGCACTGTATGGACGTACTGGGCGATGATGTTTCAACCATGTGGGCAAAAGAAGAGTTTACTAAATGAACAACAGAGGTGAGGTGCCAGAAAAGAACGACATCACAGAGGCATTAAAGCTCAAGGAATGAGGTTTGATGGGAAATAAGGAGGGAGAACTGCTTATTCCAAAGCGTCCCTTCTGATGAACATTTTAGCACTTCAAAAAAAAATCCAGTATAGACAGTAAAATACATAGCCACCTTGAGTGGATTTTAAGCCAGGAAATAAGATAATCAGCTTTGCACTTTTCAGTGATTGCTTGTAGTTCCTCTGATGAATTAATAAATGGAATATTCTTTATCCTCTTTCCATAAACAACTAGAAAACTACACAAAACATAAAAATTACTAGTTTTAGTTACTGGAAAACAGAACAGAATGTGATCCTATGACGGGGAATATGTTAGGTGACTCCTACTGTTGCAGGAATCTCAAGCTGAGATAAGGGACACTGAGGCAGTTTAGCAGGAAGCAATGTTTTTTTGTGCCGACACTGACCCAGCGGACTCGTGTCCAAAGGCTGAGCCCCGAGAGCAAAGAAGTCTCCTCTTATATACCCTTGCAAGCAGGTTTTAGAAGCAAAAAGCAAAGTTCAACCCACATGTGGCTGCATGTGACTTCATTGGCTATTTCATTTTCCCAGTCCTGTGTGACCTTTTTCATGTATCAATTCTTTAAGTTTTATCTCTCTGCTTTGCCATTCCTTCCCCCTGTCTCATCAGCACACAGCCTGTCTGTTTCTTTTCTGGCCTCCTCCCTGCTACACTACAATCACCTCAGATTTTATATTCAGAGGGGCTTTCTCGACTGCAGTGCACAGGGAGAGCTTTAAGCAGAATCTAGAAGTCTGACTAAGTTGACGAGAACTAGAATAGAGCCTTGAGAGGCACAGGTAGATGGGATTTACAAGGCAGAATACAAAAGCAGAAGTATTCAGAGAAAGACTTCCAAAAGTCTACAAAGGGACCCCTCAAGTCTTTGACTGAATGCTAACCCTTGCATACAAAATATAAAACTCCATAGGCCGTGCAATAAAAATTACCATGAAGCAATGAGCTGAGCAATTCCCAGAACTCAACATTACAGAAGAATATTCAAATTATCATAAGCCATAATGGAAAAACCTCATTAAAAACCCAGAGCATTAAGTAGAGACACCAGAAGAGTCATGCCTAAGTAATAAAGCTAAAATATTCCTGAAGTAAAGGGCTTGGACTCACTCAAACTTTTAAAACATGCTTTTAAAAAAAACCTGATACACAAATAACCCAATTTCTTGACAGAACAAACTCCATCAATCTCAAAAGAAAAAGAGTTACCAACATAGCATCTATAATGTTAAGTATTTAATTGAAAATTGTTAGGTATACAAAAGAAGCAGGAAAATGTAACTGATCTAAAGAAGGAAAATTGGTTAATAAAAACATTCCCAGAAATGAAAAGGGTGAGAGAAATATCAGACAAAAGCTTTACAGTCATCAGAATGAACTCAAAAATTTAAAGAAAAAGGTGAATACAATATGGAAAGGGATTAAAGAAATAAAAAAATAGAGCTTCTGGAGCTGAAAAATGTGTTTACTTGACATTCAAAATACACTAGACAGACTTACTAGTAAGTAAACTAACACTTCAGAAAGTAAAAACTAATTAAGTCAAAAATATAGCCATAGACATTATGTAAAATAAACATAGAAAGAAAAATGACTGGGGAAAGTAATGGAATCCCTATGACCTGTGTAACAATATCTAGGGGTCTATCATATGTATAATTGGATTGCAGATGAAGAGGAGAAAGAGGCAAAATCTATTTTGAAGAAATAAAGTCTTCCATATTTGTTTTAAACTGTAAACCTACAGATACAGAAAGTTCAACAAATCTGAAGTAGGCTAGACACAAAGAGCACCACACCAAAGCACATCATATTAGAAATGCTAAAAATGAGTAACAAAGAAAAACACTTAAAGCAGCTAGAGTGGAAAATCCATTGCACACAGAGAAAGAAACGTAAATACATGACCAAAACCTTATTATTGGGAAACGTACAAACAATAACTCAATGAGATATAGCTTTAAAATGTTGAAAAGAAAATCCTGCCAATGTAGACATCTATTTACAACAAAAATGTCTTTCAAAAATGAAGACAAAATAATTATTCAACTAAGGGATGAGAGAATTTGTTGCAAGAAAATTTGACTAGAGAAGTGGTAAAGAAACATCTCAGGCTTAAGAAAATAATGCCAGATGGAACCTAGGAGCTACAAAAAAGAATGAAGAGCTCTAGGAATTGTGAATATAAATTTTTCCTAGTTTAAATTTTATTTAAAAATAACTAGCAGTTTAAAACAAAGGGCTTATAACATATGTAGAAGTAAAAAAGTACTAAAACAACTATACAAAGAATAGGAGAGGGAAATGCAGGTTACTGTTGCAAAGTTCTTTTGTAAGTAGTGATACATTACTTGATAATGTAGTGATAGACTGTGATAAGCTAAACATGCCTTTATAAACTGAAGATCACCTACTTAAAAATTAAACAGAACTATGGCAAATATGCAAACAATGGAAAAATTAAAATTCAATTAATCCAAAAGAAGGCAGAAGAAAAAGAAGGAAAGGAATAAAGAATGGATAGGGCAAATACAAAACCACTGTCAAGTTGTTATACTTAAACCCAAACCTAGTGTAATTTCATAATTACACAAAATGAAAATGGTCTAAACACTCTAATTAAAAGGTCAAGATTATTAAATTGGATATAATAAAAGCAGAAATCAACCCTGTACTGCCTACATGCTTTGAATATAAATCAACATTGGTAAAGCAATACGTTTACAAATTATGCAAATATTAATCTAAAGAAATGGTGACAAATGGGCAAATGAATTGAACAGACAATTCTCAGAGAAGTACAAATAGCTAATAAATACATGAGAATGTTCAACATCTTTAGCCATCAATCAAAGAAGTATAAATTAAAGCTATCTTTAGATTCCATCTCACCCTTCAAAATGGCTATTATCAAGAAAACAAACAATAAAGACTGACAAGGATATAGGGAAAAGGAACCCTCACAAACTGTCAGTAGGCTTGTAAGTGAGTCTAGCCACTATGGAAATAAATATGGAGATTCCTACAAAAAAAACAATCTAAAAATAGAAGTAGCATATTATCCGGCCATGCCTCCTAGGTATATACCTGAAGGAAGTCAGCAATGTACACCATGGAGTTCTATTCAGCCACAAAATTAAGTTTGCAGGAAAATGGATATAATTGGAGATCATCATGTTAAGCAAAATAAGCCAGACCCAGAAAGACAAGTATTTCATCTTTTCTCAATATATGGAATCTAGATTAAAGAAAACAAAGGACATGAAAGTAGAGGGGGACCTACTTGGAAAGGGGAAAAGGACCTGTGCTTTCTTCCTACAAAAGTGAATAAGGCAAAGGTATGCACCTTGGCAGTTTCTATACAGTCATCCCCATTGTGTACATGGATTGAGTCCAAGACGCTTATGAATACCAAAATCTGGGATATGCAAGTCCCTTGTTAAAATGACATAGTATTTGCATATAACCTATTTACATCATCCCATATATTTTGAATCAGCTTATTACTTATAGTACCTAGTGTAATGTAAATATTATATAAATAATTGTTACTATTGTATTGTCTAGTGAACCATGATAAGCAAAAAAAAAAAAAGTCTGTACATACTCAATACAGATGGATTTTTTTCCAAAAATTTTCAGTTTTCAAACATGCTCAATACATGTTTGGTTGAATACAGGAAGTTGAACCCACACACATGGAGTTACACACATGGTGAGTAATGACCAATACAAAATGAATTGTATTTATAGTAGCATCAAGATTGTAAAATACTTATTGATAAACTCAGCAAAGTGCGTGCAAGAATTATACTCTGAAAACTACAGACTATTACTAAGAGAAAATCATAGTAAGCAGAGAAATATACTGTGGTGCTTAGAGAAGCAGATACTGACCCAGACATAAGAATTTAAGTGGAACAGAGACTAGAAAAAGACCACATATACAATTCATTCTCATTACTACATGCTTTTATGTTTTATAAAGTAGTCATGAAGGCTGAATTAAGAAACACTAAGCCAAGGGGGAAATGCAAGGTTAGGTTTCTTGTGAGCCTCTGGTCTCATTTTTACCAACCAATCAATATGTGACCTTATTTTGTGTGTTTTTAATGACACAAACATGCATGTGAAAAATGTTTTTTTTTTTTTTTTTTTTATCTTTTGAGGTGCTGGAAATTGAACCCAGGGCTTTGTGCATGCTAGAAAAACAAGGTTACACACCTTATTTGATAAATATTGTTAATTCATTGACATTGAGCTCACAGCCAGCAACATTATGACTCAAGTCTAAACAAAGCTTATCTGACACATATTTTCCCCATAAGGCAAACTCAGCCTTCTCACACTTAGCAATACTGGACAGCACTTCAATACTACATTTGGGGACTACTTTAAACAGCACAATCACCAAGAAAAGCCTGAAATTCAAAAACATATGGTATTTTTATAGAATGAGATCTATAACAAGAAAGCAGAATGCCACCTTGTTCAGCCTTGGTTGGGAGCATGCATATTGGACAAACTCAGATTTTCACACTTGCACATTTGTAGATGAGTGGTCATGAGATCACCATGAATGAATTTTAATGAGGGGACAAATTTGCAAATATGAAATCCACAAATAATGAAGATTACCTATTGTTGACTGGTTCTCAACAAATTTCCAATGGTAATAAAAAGGGAGAAAGTTATAGTTAGCAATATTTATTATATATTTCAAAATAGCTGGAAGAGTTTGAATATTCTTACCACTGAAATGCTAAGTGTTTAAGGTAATAAATTTCTAATTTCCCTGATTCAATAATTATGTAGTATTTATATACATGTGTATATCACCTACTCTCTATATATGTACAATTACCATACATCAATCTAAAGTAAAAATAAATTAATTTTAATTTAAAAGAAGTGATGAAAGTCCAAGCTGTAAGAATTAAAGACAATTTTGATTTTGCAAAAAATAGTGGGGGAGAAAAATGGTCTTCTTAGAAAATTAAAAAGAAAAGAAAGAATGAAGGAAAAACCCAGGAACTTCAACCCTTACTGTCCCTCACTAGCCCAGCACAATCACTGTGGTCACAGAGATTAGTTTTGCATAGCCAGTTCTAGAATGTCACCTATTTAGATTCAAGGAGGATGTGCTCTTTGTGCCTGGCTTCTTTCATTTATCAAAAGGCTTTTGAGGTTCATTCATGTTCATTCTTTTTCTTGTTGAGAAGTATTCCATTGAATTGGTTTATCAAAATACATTTATCCATTATACATTCATCAATGGATATTTTGAGTTTCCAGTTTGAAGCTATTGTAAGCAAAGTTTCTGTCATGTACAAGTTTTTGTGTAAATGTATGCTTTCATTTATCCCAGGTTAAATAAGTAAGAATGGAATTGCTGGATTATATATTTATCAGGATTTCTCAGCGTTAGCACTATTGGCATTTTGACCAGACAATTCTTTGTTATGGAGGACAGTCCAGTGTTCTAGGATGTTTAACAGCACCCTTGGCTTACCTATTAGGTTTACCTACTAGATGCTCATGGCATCTCTTTAGTTGTGCAAGCTACAGATGTCTCAGATTTGCCCCCTGGTTGAAACTGCTAGTAATTCAGTAGTAAATTAATGGATGTTACTCATAAAATTACAAAAGCCAACAGTGCTTCATAAAGGAAACATTGCTTCCTCAGATGAATGAGTATTTCTCAGAATTCCTGTACCAGGGAAAGCAAATCAGATCTCTCATTCATTCACAGAGGTTCTATTTAGTGCCTTTCTTTCAAGAATTCCAAAGCACTGGGCCCATTGTGTGTAGATGTTGAAAAGCATATGGCAGCTTTGTTAACAATTTTTTGGTGGGTTTTTTTTTGTGTGTGTGTATGTTCCTGTTAGACACTGTGTTGTCACATTAGCCTTGTTCTTAGTCATGTTTTAGCAGCAGTTCTTGTGACATCACCTTTACTGTATAAGCTTCACAGTTAGTTCAAGACTCTGATGTTTTTGTCACATTTCTTCCCTTATCTGTGCTGTCTACATGTTTTTGGACAAGAAATATTAGCTTGCTGTATTTTCTAAAGCAGGTTGGTAAATGCTTGAGTAGTCATTTCAATTGGAAGAATTTATCACAGGCAAGAGAGTTTCACATGGGAACGTATATATTTTCTATGAGCTATCCTTTTGCATTTATTTTCACGGGAGCTGCCATCTACAATCTAATTTTAGTTATCATCAGAGTCCATGCATGTGTACTTTTGACTGGATCTACATTCCTTTCATTGTTGGAATTAGTTGAATGATTCTGTCATCTACTTTAAGAAGCAAAGAAGATTTTTTTGTAGCTGTCTTTTAATTTGCAAAGCTTGTGCATCTGCCATAGTTGTTTACTTTTCCCATAAAGACTTTAGCAAATGTGGGAAAGACTCCAGTAGCACCATAACTTCCCATAGTATCAGTGTCAGAGTTCTTGAGCAGTGTGGTACCAGCTTCCCCTGACATGACCAGTGGAGTGAAAGTCTCTCTTGATGCCAGAGAGAGAAAGAGGCAAGGCTGCCACATATGCAGGCTAATCCCAGTTGGTATCCACAGTGGCCTGGTGGAAGTTTGAGGGCAGCAATTTGCATGGCTTCTAAGGTCTCTAGAAAAGAAGGCAGGACTAGTAGACTGAATTATCAACAACTTCTTACTAAACTTATGAATGACAAACCTTGTATCAAGCATTTTATATTTCATTTATGTAATCTACCTTCACTGATGTTTTCTAATTATGAGAAGTATTGTAACAAGACTAGGTGAGGCAGTCTGCAGGTGAGGGGGAAGGTTCAGGGGATAGCCAGGAACTGATCACAGAGCTGGCCCATAAATAAACAAACTCAAAGCCCCAACCTCCCACTGAACTCCAGAGTTGTTCTCTTTTTCTGCTTTGCCAAAACTAGCTTCATCCAAATTTGAAACCCAGCCTAATGGTCTCCAATCAGAAATGTTTAGACTCCCAGCCCCTGCTCAGAACTCTGTGGGATGTACACCATAGGGAATTGATAGAGGGTGGCTAAAAGATGTGTTTCTGAAACAGAAACTCATGACCTGTATGTGGTCAGAGTGGGCAGGAGAGGCAGGCAGGGGCTACATGGGTAAAGCTGTTGCCTTGAAGCCCCCAAAACTAGAGCCAAGCCACAAGCCTTCACAAGCAAAGCACAGTGCTTCCCAGGGTGGGCATAGATGTGGGAATGGTGTTATGTAATGGGGGATGAGGGCAGCCTCTAGGGGTTACCTCCGTAATCATTTTCACTTGCTTTCTACCCTCAACCAAAGCTTTGGCCTGGTACTTGCTAGTGTCTGATTTAAACGGTTGAGTTTGCAACCAGTTTGCTAATTATGACCCAGTGAGGTCCTTCTGGCTTTGGTCAGAATGAATGGGGTGTGAGCCAGCACACAGCTATGGCCTCCCATTGCCATCTGTGATTTAGAGCAAAATCTTTGAGAGAAGTATAACTGCCTGAATTATTGCTCTTTTATATGTTTTTAAATGAGAATGTAAAGGCCAATGGCATTTTTTTCCCATTTAATACTATTAAATCCATCATTAAATCTCTTCCTGAACACTGGCTGATTTTAACGATGCCCACAAGTACCCATCCTGGTGCTTGACTGTGTTAATATTGTTGTATATATAGATACAATAAATAATGCTTAGCTAAGATGGTATGAGAAGTGTTACTGTGTGTATCAATAAAAATAGTCGTACTGATGAGACCAAGTGTCAGGAACAGATGGCGTGATAGGAAGCCAGCCATTGCAGCTCAAGCTCTTCAGAGCTCCATGGCACGTTGAATCTATCCCTAAAACCAGCCAGAGTCCTCTAAATATTTTATAGCAAGTTGGCATAAAAGGATTAATTTTGAAGTTAGAGTTTATTTTTTTACTATCTGACTTTACAGCACTGGGGTATAAAAGCCATGAAAGCATTTTAGTATCTGTTCTGTTTACTGGCTCCACACCCCTGACATCGGGCAGAGTTATAGTTGTCAGACATACTTACCTGCTTGATTACTTACTACAGCGTTCAGTTACATTCTCCTTTTTTATCGTACAGGATCAAGAAAAAGAATGTTGAAAATCTTGATATTTAAAAGCCATTTGTCATTTTGAAGGTGGAATATTATTTTATCTGAATATCCAGTAGTCTGTCCTTCACTTTATGATTTTGTTAATCTGTTGCCGTTGCAATGATCACAAATAACGTTTAAGGAAATACAGTAGCTCCCCCTGATCAACACTGGTTGTGGACTATACTAAAACCTCCACATACTGTTTTTTTCCTATCTATACATAGCTATGATAAAGCTTACTTATAAATTAGACACAGTAATACTTACCTGCCAGGTAAGATAACCATGATTAAGAAGGTGGTTTTCCCAGGGTGAGGCTTATCCATTGCACTCCGGATGTGCTGACCCCTGCAATTTCCCCAAATGCAGGAAACTGGACTGCATAATTTGTGGTAGTGGGGGACTGTGTTCATGCTCTCCCCTGAAAAAAAATAAAATAGACACAGTAAAAGACTAATAATAACTGATAATAAAATCGAACAGCTTAAACAATATACTGTAATAAAAATATTTGGAAATTAGAGACTGGGTATTTCTAGAATTTTCCAATTAATATTTTCAGACTGCATTTGATCATGAGTAACTGAAAATGTGGATGAGGGTGGCTACTGTACAAAGAACTGATGTGCTGCTGCTGGTTTTAGGGCTAACATCTCATGTGAGCCTCACATCAGCCCCATTAACAGCTGAGGAAACTGAGACTCAAAGATTAAATACTTTCCCAAGGGCACAGAGCAAAAATGACAGTGCAGAGACTGACACACAATGGCCAGTTAAAGGTCCCATGCTTCCTACCTACCCTCTTTCTTCTTTTTGCATAGTACACCAGCATTGAGAAAGTTGAGTGCAGAATTGGAGTGCAGGGACTCAAGGAGCATTTGTGGGATTTTGTGCAGAGAAAATGTAAATGGGATGTGTTGTTCTAAAACTTGAGTTCTTAACTTCAAAAATAACTTAAAAGTTTAAACTGACTCCAACCCCCAGAATTTCTGGAATGTATGAAAAGATTTACAAGTTTCCTAGAGGGTTGAGGTCTTCCGTGTATTCAGTGGAAAAGGAGACAGCAGAAAAGCCTCTCATCTACACTACTTTTTATAACTTTACTACCTCCTGGAAACCTGGCCAGAAATAAAAATCTCTCCCTTTTATTGCCCTGTGATTCCGTTGTAAAAAGAGAAGGAAGAGTAGGTAGAGAGTAAAGTTTTGTTCTTTGAAAGCTAGTCCTCCTATCTTTAGTAGTTGGTAACCTTTACAAGTAATTTTTTGTGATTTGGGTATAAATTTTGAACCAGGTTGTCCTTATACAGGCAGTTGGAATCCACCTCTGCACTATTAATTTGAATTTAGAAACAGATGGCTTCATTCAAGCGTGGCAGCAATGCAGTGATATATAATTCCATTCTGTGTAGACTCCATGACTGTTATTCTCTCCTCTCTATTGCACTTGCTTCCACCAGAGTTCCATATAGATTAGACCTGCGAATGACCTAGCCATCAAGTGATTAGAAACAGACAACCCAGCTCAGCTCCCCACCATCACTCTAACTCTCTCTCCACCTGCCCTTGTCACTCCTGCATCCCTTCTTGGCTGCCAGGACAGGAACAGAGATACAAATGCGAGTAAGTGACCAAAACCTCAGAGAATCCCAACGTTGTTACCATGTGTAAACATTCAACAAAATGCAAGCACTTTAAGATACTACAGTTGGGATTTTCTCAATAAAAAAATTGCAGAGCTAAAGTTAAGGAGTAAGGAAACACGTGAAAGCAGGTGTCAAGAATGTTTTTGGAAAGAATAAAACAAATACAAGCTCCTTAGCAGGTTATAACAAATTTTTAAACCCTGATAGCTTAGAATGTGCTCATGACAGAAAGAGTCTGTAGAAGGGTAATTTAAAGAGTATGGACTAAGCTTTAGGGCAGTAAGTACAGTTACGTTTGGTACATTCTTACTTCAAATCCTGAAGTAAAAAGCAGACAAGAGCACTGAAGTCCTCATTAGTCAGTAGGAAAAAATTGCTCTTCTGTTGAAATGCTGTGTAAAGCTCATTCCCTTCTATGCTGATAGCTTGAGATTTTAAAGCTGAGAAATAGAATCTCTTCATGCTGCACAAACTCCTGATATTCTAACACCATGCTAATATGTGATATATTCTGATATAATTTACTAGCATATGCAGTTTTGTTTTATTTTGATTTTTTTTGCCAATCCATTTACCTTCAGGTCACTCTTTGTTTCAATCTGCTTCTGGCCCCTGTAGGGATGAACTCCCACAGCCCCTTCATGTGACCCCTTTCTCTATCCAACTTGGAGCCTGCTAAGGTTTGACAGGTTATTACTACACTGAAGCATACACAGGCATGTGTACCCCAAGGACCCAAAGACTATCCCAGATCATCTGTGAGGGTGCTGGAGAATGCAGCTCACTTTAGTCTCATTTCTAGGTGGGGAAATGTCCCAGAAGATAAAGCATGGGGACTGTGGCCTACAGGCTTGGTTCTCATTGACCGATACTGTATCCTGGCTCCCTAAAGATCTTGGGATTAAATGAACATCTTGCTAGTCATCTAGGCCAGGGCAGCAAAGACTTGCTTCTCAGGCAAAGACTTGCTTCTCAGTAAGGCTTCCCCAGGCAATACCTGCCTGTTTTCCTTGAGTACCTTTAGGGAACACTGGGCCATCCCTAAAAAGTAGGTTTTCCATCAAAAAGAGTTAATGCAGTTTCCAAAGCTACTTGGGATGGGTAACATATGATTGATGAGGTGCATCATCTGTGCTTAGCACATAGTGGGTACTCAAAAGGGAGTATTGATTTCCTGGGCCATGCTAGCATGAGTGACACTTGTTATGCATTCCCTGAGCAAGAAAGAAGACCTTAGGAAAGTGACTGAACTTTATTTTCAGAGCAGTCTCTTGACTATACTTCTGATTTCTGAACTTTCTGCAATTGACAACTTCTACAACACAAATTATGCCTAGAGTCTAGAAAGACAGGTTAAATTATTTATTGCAGATGATTTAGATAATAGTGTTGTTTGGCGGAGTGAAGGACACACCTTTCATTAGTGACCAAGTTTGATTTAGTCCTTTGGACAGTGTGAGGCTACTGTGAGCACTCCCATGTTGTGTAATACTTTGCTATCACATTAGTAGAGCTCTGTTGCCCTCGTGGGAGAGGCCTAAGTTACGCATCCTCAAATAGGTTCAGTTCACTGACATTTCAAGGCAGCTTCATACACCCAAACTGCAGAATTTACATTTGCACCCTTCCTTTGTCATTGTCTACCCCATGACCCTAGACAATTGACAATACTCAAAGCTTCACCTATATAGGTTTTAGAGGAGGTGGTGGCATGCAATAGATACTGAGAATCTCCAATTAGGGCCAAAGGTAGAGAGGATTCCCATCCCACAGGTTGGGTGGATACTATTAAACATGACTTGGAAGGTAGGGGCTGGCAGTGCATGATAATTATCAAACTTTGGATAGAGCAAAACCTTCCTCACCATATTGAAATTGGCTAAAAACTGAAGCTTTCTCATTTTAATCTCTGCTCCCTCTCTTTTTTCCTTTTGTAAATAATGGATTTTATTCGGCTCTATTCTCAGCAAAAGAGATGCCAAGAAAAGAGCAGGCCAGCTTGGGCCAATTCACTGTCTTTTTCCCTATAAAGCTCTGAAACTCCAGGAACTTCTGTAAACAGCAAGGCAAGGCAAACTTTTGGGATGTTTAAAATTATTTGAATGGAAAATATTGAAGCCTAGGAAAATAAATCCTCTACATACTCATGGGCCGAAATAAGCATTTGTATCTCTTTTTCTTCTGGATCTGTAAGTACATTAGTTTAAAGTATATTGAGCCTTGGTATGGGACTCTGGAACACTAATTATACCTTCAGAAATCTTGTCTCTGAGTTTGTAATAAATGCTCTGTGTGCATGTGTTGGAACAGAGGTATTTGTTCACAGACCTAATTGCCATCAGGAAAGGCTTGAGCCTTTGATGTAACATTGAAGGTAAAGCATGGAAGGAACTGAGCAGCAGATCAAGGTTAAAATTTTTCAGGAACAGTTACAAATGCGTTACCATGGGAAGGCTTTGCAGGGTTACTGGAGGCCCCTGATCCTACAGTGCAGGTGCAAGCTCAGGCAGTGGGACTTTTGTACAGTCTTTTAAAATTCTGACTTACATCTTTTCCTTTTAGGGTTTTGTTCTCTCTCTCTCCTATCTCTCTCTCTCTCTCTCTCTCTCTCTCTCTCTCTCTCTCCTTTGAAAATAGCATCATAAAAGGGAATCCTGTTTCTTTTTTTTTATAATGTCCACTAGCTTCTACAGATGTTTGGATAACAAGGCTTTTATTAACATCTTCAGAAAACCTCTGGAGTCCACTCTGCTTATACTTGTTACAGTGTGAGGACACAAAATCCAAAAGAAGATAGTCCTCATGCTCTACCCCAGAGGTGGTGGTAGTCAGGAAGAAGCACTGAACACATCTTTTCAATGAATGAATGAATGAAACAAAAGAAGAAACAAGGAAGTAAATTAAGAAATATTATCCTAAAAGGGCCTTTGCATTGTTACTAAATTAACCAAGTACAGAAAAATATCAATAAAGTACTTCAAACTTAGTATAAATCTAGAGAAAATAATTCTCTTTTCAGAAAGCTGAGATTTAATGTATTTCCTTTGATGAACTGTGAGAGAAACGCTGGGATGAAAACTGCTGGTCTATGTGGCATTTAAGCTCAGGTGTGACTTTATTACCTGGGAGACATCAGTCCAAGTGGACAAAACTACTGCTGCAGACACCTGAAAGTTTTTTTTTTTCTTTTTCTTCTGAAAATGGTCTATGCTCTCATGGAGTGGAATGAACAGGATAAAGGAACAGCAAGTGCAAGGACTCTGAGGCAGGAACCTGTTGGCTCATTTGGAGAAACATCAAGGAGGTCCCTGTAGCTAGGATAATAAGGGGAGAATGACTGGAATTGAGTCTTAGAGGGAATCAG
The DNA here is from genome assembly GCF_047511655.1 of Castor canadensis. Taxonomy (NCBI): domain Eukaryota; kingdom Metazoa; phylum Chordata; class Mammalia; order Rodentia; family Castoridae; genus Castor; species Castor canadensis. The sequence goes on along the minus strand of NC_133397.1, from coordinate 85,635,391 downwards.
AGGCCCCGTCATACAGGGTTTCATCAGAGAAGTGATATGATGTGTTTTGTATTTTTAGATCATCATGTGGCTGTTGTAGAGAGAAGAGACTTATTGGGATAAGGATAGAAGCAAAAGATCACCCTTAAAGGCAAATAAGAGTTTACAGTGACTTACAGTAGGGTGGAAGCAGTGATTGCATTCAGGATCATTTTGCAGGTTGAGCTGACAAGATTTGCTGGCAGACTGCCATCTTCAGTGTGGAAGGAAAGGAAGGGTTAACATGTGTCCAAGGATTTGCTCTGAATACCAGGAGAATGAACACACCATTAGCTAAGATGAGAACAATTATAGAAAAAGCAAGTTTTGGGGGGAATCAAAAGCTCAGTTTTAAATGTAATAAATTTGGGCTGCTAGTTAGTTATCAAAGTGGAGGTGACTGGGAAGCAGATACACAAATGTGGAATTTCAGGAAAACATGTAGGCTAGCAGGATAAATTTGGCTGGGTTGACAGCGTAAGTACATTTGAAAAAGAGAAGCCAGTTGTAGAGCTAAGACATGGGTCACACAGTCATTTAAAGGTCTGGAAGGTGACAAGGAATTTGCAAATGAAACTGGGAGGGAGCAGCCAATGAGGAAGAAGGAGAGCTAGGGTAAGCAATTTGACAAGCCCTGTGGAGAGTGACTCTTGAAGAAGACAGTTATCAACTGCAACAGTGCTGAGAGGTTCAATAAGGAGATTGAGAGTGGTGATAGAGACCAGGAATGCCAGACCAGTGTCAGCTAGACACACTGACAGCAATCAGGAGAGCAAGTGAGTCCATGAGTATGGGCGGCTCTGCCCAGCAGGGAAGTGGACAGTTGCTCAAGTGTGCTGTTGAGGGAGGAGTCTGGAGATGGGAGATAAATCCTGCTGCTCCTGCAGTAATAGAACGATCCACAGAAAGGGATAATGAACAGATAACCACGATAGGCTTCCATGGCTTCCATGGAGCTTCTAATGGTGGGATTCTAATTTTTGTGATAATTAAAATTATAATTTTAATTTTCTAATTAACTTTGTCTGTGACTATCACTTCAGTATAATTAAAAGAAATTTTCTGTGTATGAGGGGCTGAGTATGTAGGCTGGAAATAAGAAGATCTGAATCCCTGGTCCTGGCTCCACCGTTTGCTAAGGTTGTGTCCTGGAGCAACTTTCTGAGCCTCAGTACCTTTACCTGTGAAGTGAATGTTAACAATAATAACTATGTGGCCACTGTCCCAGGGCTTTTTGTTTGTGAAAACTCCCTGTAACACCACACTCGCATGTTATTATTAACATATTGCTTATGTATTGATCCTCTGCCTGTTATTTTAAGAAAACATTTAAACATTTTTACAGTGTTTTGCTTAACAAGTAATAATTTTACATATTGATGAAGTAAAGTGTAATAATTCACTACATGTATATAATGTATAATGATCAAATCAGAGGACTTTGATACCTGGTTCCCTCAAAACTCAGTAACCTGATTTGATCAGTATACATTGTATACATGTGAAACATCACATTGTACTCCCACAAATATGTATAATTAAAATAATAATTAAATTTTTAATTATTTGGGAGAAATTTATATCACAAATTCAAAGGTGATTATATGTTTAAATTACTATAACATAGCACAGTTATAAAATAAATAACAAAAAACATAATAACCTCAATAGATGCAGGAAAAGCTTTTGACACAATCCAACACCTTTTCATGATTAAAAAAAATAATCAACAAACTAGGAATAGAGGCAGGGTTTCTGTGGAAAACCCATACCTAATATCATACTTAATGGCAAAAGAGTGAATACTTCACCCTTTGATCAGGAACTAGACAAGGCAGTCTTCTCCCATTACTTCTAGTCAGCATTATCCCGAAGTACTAGCCAGCATGGTTAGGCATGAAAAAGAGAATAAAAGTCATCCAAATTGGAAAAGAAGAAGTAAAATTACCTCCAGTTAACAGATTGCATCATCTATACAGAAATCCTAAGGATACCACCCCCCCCAACACACAGACTATTATAGATAGCAAAAAAGTTCAGGAGAGTTGCTGAATGTACTATCAATACACAAAACTCAGTTTTATTTCTATACAGTAGTAATGAAAAAACTGAAAATGAAATTAAGAGACAATTCTGTTTACAATAGCATAAAAAGAATAAAATAGAGTGGAGTGGCTCAAGTGTTAGAGCACCTGCCTAGTAAGCCTGAGGCCCTGAGTTCAAAACCCCAGTGCCGCCAAAAAAAAAAAAAAAAGAATAAAATACTGAGGAATCAAGTTAGCCAGAAAAGTATGATGCTTTTTTATAATGAAAACTATAAAATATTATTGAAAAAATTAAAAACAAAACAATGAAAATACTTCCTGGCTTTTTGGATTGTAAGTCTTAATATTGTCAAGATGACAGTGGTCCCCAAATTGATCTACACATTCAATGCAGTCCTTTTCAACTACCAAGGCCAAAACAGTTTTGAAGAGAAGAACAAAGTTAAAAGATGTACACTTCCTGATTTCAAAACTTTCATAAAGTAAAAATAATCAAGACATTGTGATACTGGCAAATGGAAAGTTATATAGATCAATGGAATAGAACCAAGAATCCAGAATTCATGATTCTGTGGTCAATTGATTTTTTTTATGAGTATCCCAACTCCATTCAATGGGGGAAATAAGTCTTTCAAAAAACAAAGGTGCCAAGATAACTAGATGTTCACATGCAAAAGAATGAAATCAAACCCTTATAAAAACTAATAAAAACTAAACCCAAATTTATCAAAAGCCTAAATTTTAGATGCAGTGCTATACAAACCTTATAAGGAGGCTTAGGTGTAAATATTCGTAACCTCGAATTAAGCAATGGTTTCTTAACTATAAGACCAAAAGCACAAGCAATAAAAGTACATTAAATTGGACTTCGTTAAAGTTTAAAACTTTTGTTCTTCAAGAATAGTATCAAGAAATGAGATACATTGCATCTGGGTATGAAGATAGTAGAACGAAATGCACTGAAAACTTTTGAATTATAAGGGGAGCAAGGCAATTAAGAGTAAGTAATAAAGTGGGTTAATCTAATTAATGTACAGTATATACATGAGTGAAATACCAAGGTGAAACACCCTTGAACAATCAATATAATTTTAAAAATAAAGGACCGAAGGTAAAACAGGTCCCATATGGGGGGTGAGTACCAGTGGGAGGGTAAAGGATAAAGGAGGGCAAATATGGTGGATGTACTTTGTATAGGTGTATGAAATAGAACAACGAAACCTTGTTGAAATTGTTCTCTAAGAAGTTGGGGGGGAGAGAATATGAAGGAGAATGATGGAGGAGGTTAATCTAATTAAGATAACATTGTAAGTACATATGTAAATGTCACAATGAACCCCCACACACAACCAATAATAAATATGCTAATAAAAAAGAGCCAGGCATCAGCAGCTCATGCCTGTAATCCTAGTTACTTAGGAGCAGAGATCAGGAAGATCACAGTTAGAACCAAGCCCAGGCAGATAATTCACAAGACCCTAGCTCAAAAATATCCAATACAAAAGAGGGCTGAAGGAGTGACTCAAGTGGTAGAGCACTGCCTAGCAAGCATGAGGTCCTGAATTCAAGCCTAAATACCATAAAAAAAAAAAACATAAAATGGGAGAAAATATTTGCAAATTTTACCTCTGATAGAGTTCTGTTACCATCACTTGTAATAAACTTACAACTCATGAATAAAAAGATAACTCAATTTAAAAATGAACAAAGGACTTGAATAGGCATTTCTCCAAAGAAGGTGTAACATAGCCAATAAGCACATGAAAAGATGCTTAGCATCATTAGTCATTAGGGAAATCAAAACTATAATGAGTTAGATAGTCATCAGTCATGGTAGCATCTCAGGAGACTGAGACAGGAGAATCATGAGTTAAGGCCAGCCTAGGCAACATAGCAAGACCTCATCTCAAAAGAAAAAATTACAATGCGATAGCACTTCATACACACTAAGGTGGCTGGAACAAAGAAAACAAATGTTGGCAATAATGTGGACCAACTGAGGCCCTCATACAGCACTGAGGAGAATGTAAACTGGTGCAAGGGCCATGGAAAGTGATTGGCAGTTCCCCAAAAAGTTAAATGCAGAGTTACCATATGAGCCAGTAATTCCACCCAAAAGAATTAAAAAACATGTTCGTAGAAAACATGCACATGTTGTTCAGAGAAGCATGGTCTGTAATTGCCAAAAAGTTAAGACAACCCAAATTCCTCTCACTTGGGTAGATAAATAAATTGCAGGTATATTCAAACAGTGAAATATTCAGCCATAAATAGGATTAAAGGACCAGTTCTTAGTATAACATGATGCTAAATGAAAGAAGCCAGACACAAAAGACCACATAATATATGATTTCATTGATACGAAATGTTGAGAACAGACAAATCCATACATACAGAAGTAGAAAGTGATTGCTAGGGAATGGGGGGAGGTTGGAATTGGAAGCTACAGGGTTTGTTTTGGGGGTGTTAGAAGTGTTATGGATGTGGATAGTGATATATAGTTACTCGACATTGTGGATAAACTAAATATCACTAACTTGTGTGTTTTTAAGTGTTTTAAATTGTGGCCTTTCTGTTATATGAGTTTTATCTCAGTTTTTTGAAAATTGATTTGTAATTCTACTAAAAATAAGCCAGTTAGAGACTTCAGACTCTGAAATTCCAGAAAAATATAACTGTGGCAAATCTCTTCTTGGAAAGTGGCCACATTCTCCAGGCTGGGCTTCTCCTGAGCACATACACACATGCACATTTACACACACACACAAAGCTCCAAAGTCATTCCTACTCCTCTCCTAATTGTGAAGGAGACCATTTAGACATACTGCAGAAAGAGCTTCCACATAGGAAGCAAAGTGAGCTTCTGTGACAGCTTCCCATTGCCCTCAGCATGTGTAGTAAGTTTATTTTTGGAACTTCTTTAGCATCCCTACCCCTTAAAAGCATGTCTAAATTTCAAGGTCTGAGAGCCATGAGCCATCATGGTTGGCTACAGCAATTATAACTGAAAATGACAAGACTGTTTATATGATCATCACTGCTAGGCATCTGCATTTAACATAACTTTTTAGTCATTTCATGGTCAATCCTAAAACTACAAGCCCACAAAATTTGTACTACAGAAAGATATCCATGTACTGAAATATCTGAAGATGGACTGCTTATATGGAGATAGTTTTTGTAAGTTCCTACTTTCTATATTTGTATGTATGTACATATATACATCTGATACACACAGATACTTCACAAAAACATTCCTGGTAGGTAGGGAGGTAGGTACATTGATTGCTCTGCCACTCAGCTGGTACAAGGATTCAACTGTTTGCATCCAGTCAGAGTCTGCAGGGGAGGTCACCTGGCCAAGGCCTGCTCTTCAGAGCATTTTTATGGATACAGAAAGCAAAGGAACCAAATGGAAAGCTTGACAGATATTGAAAGTGTAGCACCAGCAATTCTTATTTAAAGTAATTTGAGAAAGTTATGACTGAAGAGCATTGTGCTTAAACCTGGGATAGAGAAGCAACCAAGAGCTGACAGATGGAATGCTGAGCCCATCCATCACAACTCAAGGACGCTAGTATGAAGTGCAGCTCAAAGACCACTCCCCAGGGGTCAGCTCCAAGCCCCGGAACATAGCAGCATGTAGTCTGTGGATGCCCAACTGTACAGAGGCTCAGGCTTCTGAATGTTTGCCCTTCAGAGTTGCACTGTCTGGTATCAGCTCATTTTAAAGACTGCAGGGAAAAGACTTTTAGAAGAAACAAAGCTTTCCTTTGTGCAGAAAGACCTGGCATCTCCTAATGATGCTTTCCCAGGAAGTTCCTGGGAAGGAAGCAGGTAAAGGAGACCCCAATGGGCACTTAGCACAAAGCCTCAATAAATATTCCTGACTACCAGAGCTCATGCAATTCTGGGCACCACTGCCCCTTTGCTGTATTTGGATTTGGCAGGTATGACTGAGAGACTGTTCTGCTTCTGCATGTCTCCCCACCTGCTCTGTAATCTTGTTTTGAGGAGAATCCATCATCTGTATTTCATGTACCCCTGACACACTTAGCTGCCTTGCACAAAGCCAGCTATCTGCAGACTCCTCCAGACAGCGATCCTGGTAAAGATGGGGTCTGATTTTCTCCTGTAAAGCAAGGCGGCAATCAGATGCCTCAGAGCTGAGCCCTCTCAAATTTTGGCTAGAGTCAACCGTGAGCTGCAGACAGAGCTGTTTGCTATGCAGACAGGAATAATAAAAGATGATTTTAGCAGGTTGTGTGGTTATACCAACAGCCCTTTGTCTGAAAGCCCAGAGCCTAGTGTGTGAATGTGGGCAGAGCTCACTTCTCCATGCCAGTTCCCTCTCCATTGTAATTAGGAAGCTGGCTTGTTTGAAATATAGCTTCACAGGTGTGGGATTCATCCTCGACAGGTGACTATGTTTTGATTTTTATCATCACTTGTAAAACAGAATAGGGAAAGAGATTTCAGACCATAAAGCATATTCCACTACAAATGAGATATTAGTGTTAAAAATTCTTCCATGTTGCTAAATATTTACCAAATACAGGGTTTCTACCTTCTGCCAACCTGAAGCATTTTCTTGGCAAATGTGCCTCATCTGGAACTCTGGAAGTCTTTCTGCATTGCTCCTCTTAACTGCATAAACACAACCATCTGCCTGTACTAGGGAACAGACTGACCCCTATTCTTTTTTTTTAACCTTTAATTTCTTGAAGTTTGCCCAAAACAATACTGACTCTACTGCTGGTTATTTGTTCAGAGCCAGAGAGACACAATTATGAGGAACATGTAGTGTGTTCTTTTTTCTCCTAGTACTGTTCAAAACTCTTCTTAGAACTGCATTTCCAAGGTTCCCCACACTTGCCTTCCCTCCTGAGAGTCATGCATTTTCTCATGTCTCCTACTGTTGCATTATTTTTATTGTTCTGCTATAGAAGCTTGGTATTTTTTAAAGCATCAAATTTATTTTGAAGTTTATGTTTGCATGACATCAAATTAGCATTCAGTCACCACTGTAAGTAGAATTGGGTCTGTGGGTACTGATTGAGTTCCTGCTATATATGTTAGCTGCTGGATACATTTTAGAAAAGACATATTTGTGTTTGGGGTATTTTAATGCATTCGAGGAATCGCTCATGGTCCTTTGAAATAGTCATTCTAAAAGCTAAATGCTCAGTCAAATGATGCTGTCATCTCATGAATTTCTATAGCTACTTTGTTCTTGAGAGTGAGAAGGATAAACAAGGAGGTCCCAGCAGCCTGAGCTGTGTTTTGATCCAAAACAGCTCTCCTTATTGCAAGCCACTTTACTTGAGACTTGGCTCTGAGGGACTTTTGACTCTCCAGATTCAGATCCACCCCTGTCATTAAGATTCCCCACCCCATGACCCCATCCCTATGACATAGCACAACTCCCAATGAATTCCAGCAACATTTTGAACTGGCCAATCATTGTTGGAATAAAAGTATCACATGCCTGTGTGACTGCTTTGAAGTGACAAGAAATTATATGAATGTCCATTATGACAGGGAATTTAAGAATCAGTCTCATGATCTTATCCTACTTCATATGTGAAGTAGTCATTTGTTCATTCTATGATTTTTTGAATGATCACCTCTCTAAGCTAGACACTGGGGGGTGCAGCAGTAAGTAAAATAGAGGGAGTCTGCCCTTAAAAGGTTTTGCTGTGGTGTCACTCAATGGATCAAGTACTACAAACTATTAGTGTCCTAGACATTGACACATAGGAGAAGGCAGCTGTCAGCAGATGTTTCCTGAGCAGTATGGTTCTTCCTGAACTAAGATGCGATGGAAGGATAGGACATGGATAAAGGAAAAAGGTGGGCATATACCTGAGCAGAGCCGGCAAGTGGTATTCACAGAGTCTTCTTCCTATGAACAGGAATGGGAACCTGGCTGTTCTGAAAAGAGGCCCCTGTGAAGAACAGTGGGAGGCCCACAAAGCTGAGAACTTGGACCCTTAGATCCAGTCTAACAGGCAAGGAGGGACCCTCTCAGACTGGGCAGATTTACTATAGTAGTGTGGCATGATAGAAAAGGTGGTTGATGAAGATGACCTTTCTCTTAGTTCTAGTCTACTCTAATTTCCCTGTGTTCAACTCTATTTAATGATAGATAGGTCTGTAATGAGTTGGAGACTATGACCTTAGCTTCTTCCCCAGACAGAAGAAGCAGTTTGAGAATTGTTTGAGAAAACGTGCATGTTTGACCTGAAATAAAAATGGTGCAGGGCTTAGCCACATCACTTCAAGCCTGATAGAATAAAATTTTTAATTGGCACCATGTCTTCCTGAGGAGATACAGAAGAAAAAGGACAAGTACCAAGAAAAGGAAGAGGCAAATGTGACAGAATGTGGAAACATGAGGACTGTGTTATATACTGATACAGTTTCTAGAGTTAAAACTTTCTTTAACTTAGAAGAGCTGCTTCATCCAATCTTCCCCTTCTTTTGGTAGACACTTTGATTCTCCAAGTTCTTCTCAGAGAATTTACAAATAAGAAACCAGAGACCCAGCAAGCCAAGCACACAGCCTGGTCAGGGATAGAGCAAGGTGTCCTGGCTCTCTCATACTTGCTTTTGCCTGCTTCTCATGCCCCAGTCACTTTGCCCATGTCTACTCTCTGCCCTTGTCTTCCTCTTCTCTCCTTTGCTGCTTTACTCTTGCTTCCTGGGGCGGGGGGAGGAGGGCACAGGAGGAAAGAGGATCAGCACTGAGTAGATGTGAGAGCAATAGTCATGCAGGATTGCTGTGCATGGCTTGGGTTTATGTTTATGAAACCCTTCTGAAGCTAATTTGTTCTGCATTAAGTTCCATATTTATGCGACACTTTCAAATGGAGCATCTTTCTTACTTCCCACGAAACCCCAGTTGGATGTTCTTATCACTCTTTTACAAACTGAAGGAAAATGGAAGGAAATTACAGCCCACATTTCAGATGTGCTATGAAATCACCCTGGGCAGCTAACTTAACTCTTACAGGCAACAGTCCTTGTTTGAAACACATTGCTTCTCAAGGTAGCCTTCACATGAAGAGAGACCAGAATCCCAGTGGCACTGAGACCAGAGTGTCTATGTCCTCATTCTTAATCCAGTGCTGTTTCTACTTCTTCATGGGTGGTATTCTTTGTCTCTGGGGGCTTTGAAGTACTTGGGGGAATCATAAAGTTTTAAAACACAAATTTGCATAATCAAGATAACATTTAAGATTGCTTAGTTGGAATTTTGCAGTTCTAGAATTTGTTGATGCACCTCACCTGTGCCAACCATCTTCCTTTTTAGAGCTGCTCTTGCCAGGGATGAGAAACCAGGGAAGAGATGTCCTCACTGGCTTGCTGCTAAGTCTGAATGACATCGTGACCAGGGTGCATTGGACTTTATCTATCACCATTTTCCCATTCCACCTCTGTTTCTGTCACCTGAAGTGCCACCTCCAACCCACCCTGGCCAGGCTCCTCTCTCCCATGGTCCTAAGGCCATGCTTCTTGGGTTTTCATTCTCCCCCAAACCTGCTGTGCTTTCTCTAGTCACTGCTATCCCAAGTCAAAGAGTATTTGGTCTTCTCAGTGCCACCATTCTGTTCCCACTTGTATCTGCAGGGTGGAACACTGTTCCAGGTATCACTTCATTTTTACAACTTTGCAGAGGTAAAGTTTATGTCTCAAAAAACATTCCACTGGCCAGGCATGGTGGCACATACCTACAATCCTGACTACTTGGGAGGCAGAAATAGGAAGATTGCCATCCCATATATATTATATAATGTGCAACTCAACTCAATGACACATAGTAAACTTAGTAAATGTATGGGGTTGTACAACCATGACCATGCAGAACATTTTGTCACCCCTCCTGCCAAGTGTGTGTGTATAACACTTTCTTGCAGTTCTGTGCTTTTGTCTGTTTTGTTTGCTGTCTGTGAATAGCCTGGGGATAAGAACCACATCTTTGGCTTCAACTTCATCTCCTTTGGTGGCTGACACCATGCTGAGTCCTTGGGAAACAATCTCATCCGTACCCATCTAATGGATCCACTGGAACATTGCTATCCTGGTCTGTTTAGGCTTTTATTACATCAGATAGTTTCAGAAATCAAGTTTCTTTGGTTCAACATTTAGAAGAGTTTGCTGCTAGGCAATAAAATTTGACTACCACATACTCTGATGACTATGTTGAATGCTTTTCAGTGGTAATATTTTATCACCCGGCTTTTCTCCTCAAGTGATCTTTTTGCTTCCAAGTTCTCATGTCCATTTTTACTTCGTGAATTCCTTTCCTGTGTGATGAAATGGAAACTATATTTGTATGACAATTCAGCTGGTAGGATGAGCTCTTAGTTTCCTAAGTAGCCAAAGAACTCTTTAAGCAACAATATGAGAACAATATATTTTGATACCAAAATGGGTTATGGATATGAATAAAAATTTCACAAACAAGAAGTAGAATATTTCTAAAAATATGTTACACTAATAACTAGAAATACAATTAAAACAATAGCTGCATGATTTTTTTTCCTATAAGGTTGACAAGAATGTAAAACTGATTCTTGTGAAGATGGTTAGAACAGGGACTCTGATAGACTGTAGAAGATGTAAATGGATAGGCTTTGAGGGGAAGCAATTTGACAATATATTAAAATTTTAAATGTGCTGTTTGATTTGGAAATTCTATTCAAGAACTACCCTAAAGAAGAAACACAAAACCACAGGGAGATAAATATACAAGGATTTTTGTCAAAGCATGGTATATTATGAAAACTGGCAATGATACAACTCTGCATCACTTAGTTAAATAAGCTATAGCACCTGTAGACCTATAGTGAGTGGTCTATGCAGCCTTTAAAAAGAAGGAAAAAGAAATCCATGATAGTTTTGCTGCTGGATCTCAAAGTGTGGCCCCTGTGCATGAAAAGTGCTTAGCTAAGATGGAAAAATCAGCATACTTGTGTATATATGTATAGGAATAAACTTAGCATATGTAGAGCTGGGTATTGCCCTTGGTTTCAGGCATCCCCTGAGGTCTTGGAACACATCCCCCACAGACACCAAGGCCTACTAGAATGAAAGCCTGCATATTCAAAAAGAACTTAACTGGGAAATATTTGAAAGAAAAAAGGCATGTACCTTCTGCAGGATTGGCCTGACCTTCCTTCCCTCTGGTGAATAAAAAGTCTTATCAGACCAAGGACTTTTATCCTGGCCCCAGTGACTCAAGTTTCTTTTTGTTTGGGCTTGCCTCCCTTGCTCTGCTACCTACCTGGGTCCCCAGCCCTGCCACCATAGTGTAGTAGTAGCCATCCACCCCTGTATCCACAGTCTGCCCATTGCCTCCTTCTATCACCTGGGGAGATCCCAGGCCAGCGCACCTGCTGTACTGCCCTAACTGTTGCCCTGGAGGTAGTCCACAGGTGACGGGCAATGCTCACAGCCCTTTAGAACTCTTTAGAACCCCAAACGATCTCCTAAAAAATGATCTCCTGGATCCTGCTTACTCATAACTGTCCTTTTTAAGAAAAACACCAGACACAGAAATATCATTCTCCCTTGCCTCTGTGCACACGGGGCTTTAGTGGCAAAGGGATTTGGGAAAGCAAATTATTGTTTAATAAGCACACTTTTATTATGCCTTCTATTTGAATATGAATAATTAACCAGTTAAATATTAAATAATTAACTGAGTAAAATAGATTAAAAACAAGCTCATAAATGTCTTCAATATTTATCCTCTCCCTTTACAAGTCCCAAGTCAAAAGCTACCAACCATGATTATAAAGTTAGTATTATAGCAGTAATTACTACTTGACCACCTACTATGTACCAGACATGCTAGATACTTTGTATTTTTATCATTATGCAAAATATGGTCATTAATACCAGTTTGCAGCTAAGAACACTAATAACCAGACAATAAACATGCCCAAGGTCATTCTGCTGGTCCATGACAGAGCTGGTATCAAAATGAAGTTTCTTGAGCACCAGCTTCAAGCCTGTTCTGTTCCACCACTCTGCGTCTCTGTGATTGACACAGAGGTTTTGTCGAATGCATCTTTCCCGGCTGTCATGAAAAGGAGGTAAGAAATAGGTTACATGGAAAACATGGCCAAGAATACAATTATCACCCTCCTCCCTCCCTAAGTCCCATGGTCTTACTGTCTATTCCAAGTAATGCCATTGTTTCCTTCAGCTGCACAAGAAAGAGCAATTTGGTGATTGCAAATCTTGGTTAGTTCAAGTGTTAATTATAATCTGTATGTCTATTAAGTTGGATAATCTCTGGGTGTTTATATTACCACCAAAACATATCATATGAGTCAGAAGTAAAGTGACAGTGGCACATTAATAATATAACTTCTCTTGTAAGCTGGTCATAACTTTGGCTCACTTTTTAGAAACCCAGATGTAATGTAATTTATTCTTAGAAATGACCTATGGGAGTACCAGCCCCGGATTCAGAATTTGGAGAATCCTCTCAGTGCATTTCAAATGTTTTATTATTTTAATTTTTAAAAAATTAATTTAAAATTAGATCCATTACTGCTTCTCATCAGGAGCACAAGATGTAAGAGTACAGGAAACCAGCCATTGTGTGTATTGCAGCAGGAGCTCATGGTGGAGTCGTTCAGCTCCTGCAGCTGTGTGCTGCACAGCAGACCTGCCTGCTTTAAATTCTGAGGATCCAGCATAAATTGTGCTACTTTAACATTTTAACACAATGCTGTTTCTAAAAGCAATCCCCAAACTAAGGAATAAGAATTCTGATGTGTTTTAAACACAAGTGGTAAAATGAACATTGGAAGCTAGGTGTATCTAAAAATAAATTTTAAGAAATGTATGTATTTTACAAAACATTCCAGGTAAAAGAATAGCCATGCACTCAACACAGGGACAAGAGAGTCAGAGGAGTCTATCCCATATTTCTACCCCAAAAGAAAGTAGAAAACCACAGACCTGGGCCTGCAACAAAAAGTCTGAAAATGAAGGCATCTGGCATGAAAATAGAAATGTAAAGGTGAGGGTGTGACCTGGCTTTCCTCAATGTTCTTACCCTCTCTGTGGAGAGTTCAGAGCTTCCAGAACCAAAGAGGTGAAAAGTGGGTCTCCAGTGCCATGGAACTGATACTCTTCCAAGTAGCACTTTTTATAACACAAAGGAAATAAAGAAAGATCCATGCCCTGTGGCCTCAGCTGTTTACTAAGCGGGAATCTTAGGAACCAAGGAGCAAGTGCAACAGCAGGTCTAAGATACCCTCATGTTTCCAGTTTGAAGGTCTTTCGTGTTTTGTATTTGTCAGCCTGTGAAACCTGAATTCAATGCTGCTTCTCAGACTGGTCCTATTCATCTTTACCCTATCTTATCCCGATGATTCGCTTCCTTCGAGGGCAGAAGATCTGGCACTGCAATGAATTGGATGAGTCAGTATCGCTCTCTGAGATTGTCCCATCTAGGGAGTACATAGGAGACCAGGAAGTACAAATCCAGTTGCCCCCATATCCTTGGGTTACATGTCTGTGGAGTCTGTGGATTTAACCAACCACAGATCAAATATATTTTTAAAATATTGTGTTTGTACTGAACATGTACAGTCTCTTTTCTACTTTTTTTTTTTTGGTGGTACTGCAGTTTGAAATCAGGGCCTCATGGTTGCCTAGCAGGCATTCTACCACTTGAGCCATTATCCCAGCCGCAGACTCTTTTTTTTCTTGTCATTATTCCCTAATGGCATTTGCATTATGCTAGGTACAAGAAATCATCTAAAGATGATTTAAAGTATGTGGAAAGATATGCATAGGGTCTATTTGAATACTATACCATTTTATATAAGGGAGATGAACGTCACAGGTTTGGGTATCTGCAGGGGTCCTGAACCAATCCCACATGAATACCTACTGAGGGACTGTCATACAGCCACTCAAAAATCCCCTTCTCAAGCTAATTCAGGTTCCCATTGGTCTTACTCCTGGATTTTCAGTTTAAAGAAACAAGATTTCACTATGACTTTTTTCCTACCTGTTTTAAGAGTCTTACTTATTATTTGTATTTTTTTATTGTTGTGTTGGGTGGGGGTACATGGTGGCATTTATAAAAGTTCTTACATTGTATCAAATATATCATACTTGAGTTCACCCCCATCCACCATTCTCCTTTATCCCCTTCTCCCCCCATTCCTGGAATAGTTTCAACAGGTATCATTTTTACATTTACATACAGCCATATTCACTCTCCTACACCCTTTCCCCACCACCTCTCCCCTCCCACCGTTACCACCTCCACCCCCTACCCCTCACCCTGCAGGACGTGTTCTGCCCTCCTGTTCTCTAATTTTGTAGAAGAAAAAAGAAAAAAAATGACATTTTTGCTTGTTTAAGATAGCTACACAAGGAGTTTCCTTGTGACATTTTGATATTTCCATGTATATATGTGTCATACAAATACAACAATATTATGAAAACAGGTCACATATTAGGGGAGAGGGTAAAAGAAGGAGATTAAGAAGGTGAATGTGTGATGTACTTAATTTTTAAAACTGTTGAAATCACCATAGGAAAGGGACTAAGGAAGAATGAAGAAAAATAGAGGAGATGAACCAATTTGGGTTATTTGGTTATTTGTATCTATGTTTGAATCATTTGCAATTTTTGTTTTTGGCATTTTAGCAGCCCAGGCTACAGGATGAAAACAAGATTTTTTTAAAAGACACTTTTTAGGAGTAAGGGGTTGAACTGACCAAAGTTAAACATATTCACAGTTGAGATACATTGAGAAACCCCTTTGAATACTAATTCTGGAACTAAAAATGAAACATAAGACTTATAAAATAGGTACAGAGTGGGAGGATAGTTGTGGGAGGGAGGAGGGTGAATGGAGACTATGAAGATGAGGGAATATGGTTGATGGGCTTCATATACATACATGAAATAGAACGATGAAACCTCTTGGAATTGCTTTAAGTGGGGTGGGGAGGGGCTTGCAGCAGGGAGATGGTGGGGGCGATCTAAGCAAAGTACAGTGTAAGGCTATGGGGAATTGGCACAATGAACCCCCCCTGTGCAGTGAATATACTTTCCACAAATAGTGTTTCTATCAAGACAATAATTGCTATTATTTGTATTTGGCAGTCTGTGAAACCTAACTTGAATGCTGCTTCTCAAACTGACCCCATTCATCTTTGCCCCCTTTTATCTCTTGATGGTGACCACATCAAGACAGGAGCAGTGAGAAGTTCAAGAGCTCCAGCATTGCACTGTATTTGTTATTTTTCAGGCTCTAGGGCTTTCTGCTATAGAGCAGTAGGATAGGGATATTTTTGAGTGTCTGTTGATTAGCAGGCTAGCTTAAAGGTCTTGACTGTGACTTCCTTGCTTTAAAGCAAAGTCCACCCAGCCTTCGCATATAACCCCGGAGTCCACATTTGAAGGCCAATGCCAGGTCTTCCCGTGAGAATGTGAGGGGTAGGTTGGCAGTCAGGACTCACTCTTTAGCTCATTAGGGAGGTGTGTTTCTTATGCTTTTTTCACTCCTGGTTGGGTACTGGGCACCCAGCTCCAAGCCTGTAGCAGTGCTGTCCCCTTCCCCAGATGACAGTCCTCCTGTGGTCTCCCTCTACTTCCACTTGGAGGATTTGTGGGATAATAAAAATTAGCACATTTTGTTGGTGATGGCACTTATCTGATAAAAGTGTCATAACACAGATAATATGTGTGAAAGAAATGAAAAGCTGAGTGATTATTCTGGTACAGCTACTGAAAACAAAATCCCAGCTCTGATTCGCTGTTCCCACCATCACACATAAATGGCAGCTTTGGCATGTTACCTCTTTATTCCTGAGTGCCAGAATTAATCCTGTGTCTTATTTAGAAAAGAATTCATTTCTTAGCACAGTTTTGGAGTGAACTACACTCAATTGCCAGGCCTGTGGAGATGGACCCCTTGCTAGCAGCCCTCTGAATTGGTAGAGGTGTTGAGACATGGCTGAGAGAGCAAGAAGTAACTTCCTCTCTCCTGATACTGGCAGCAGTCCAGGTGCTTGGCAGCACAAGTAAAATGTATTGCTGTCTTTATTTTACAAGTGGAAAAATAGAATTCTGCAGAGGTAAGATGAATTTGTATTATTTTATCCATTGTGTTAGGCCTTGAAGAGGTTATATACTGGCAGGGATTTTTAAAGTTATAATCTGGAGCTGTGGCTAGAGGTGTGGCTCAAGTGGGAGAGTGCCTGCCTAGTGCTCTAATATAAAGGTAGAGCATGAAAAGAAAACTTACTGCACCAGGCGGCACATAAATGCTCAGCAAGTCTCACCAGCAACATCTAAGTGGAGGGTACAGAATGGTCCGCCTGATGAGCATAACAGTGGTCACTTTCACAGAGAGGCCAGGATGAGAAAGAAGGGAAAGGTGAGTGACATTAGAAAAATGTGAACAGAGTGGAGGGGGTGAATTCAAGTATGATATATTTGATACATTGTAAGAACCTTTGTAAATGCTACAATGTACCCCCACCCAGCACAACAATAAAACAAAATAGAAGAAAAAGAAAAGAAAAGCATGAAGAGGAAATCTGGTAGGGCAGGGAATGAAACCATCTGGTTTGGGGGAAGATTGTACAGAAAAGCAACAGACAGAACTCTGCAGGATCCCTGATAGTACCATATAACAGAGCATCTTGAATGATTGAGCCAGGACACTAGAAGATAATTGAAAATAGAAGATATTAGAAAATATTACTTAAAATTCTAGTTAAATCTCTTTGTGAAATATACTTTACAGATCTTCCCAGCTGCACATTTTGAATTCTAAGATTAGAATTTGGTCTAAAATCAGTTTTTGTTTCTTTCCTTTAAAACAAAAAGCCACACTGCTCAGTGAACGGATGCCCAAAACCTCATAATGTTTGCCCTAAAACAGGTACCATCAGAATAAGTGGACAGCTACATGGAGGGGGAAAGGAGATATGCAAAATAAGCACATGAAAATCCACTCACATATCATCAGATATGTCTGGAGAAGACCGGCATCTTGCTGTATAGTAGACATAAAAATGAATACTGTGCCCCCATGGCCTCCTGGAAATATGCAGGACAGAGAAAAAGTTAGACAACTAGTGAAATGCAGTAGTCTCTACCCTTATCATTTAACCATCTGTCCTTTCATTTTGGGAGAAAAGTGGATGTTAACTATACAGATACTTGACATTTAAAGAATTGTATCCAAAGAATAAGTTGTCACTGTGAAATATGTCCCTTGGGTAACTAGACGTGTGCTGAGGGAGATAGGACTGGTGAGCTAAGGGGACAGTAGTCCTCTTTTGTCCATAGTTTCAGTTACTTACAGTCACCTACAGTCCAAAATTATTAAATGGAAAATTGCATAAATAAACATCTTAAATTGCACACTCTTTCTGAGTAGCATGGTCAGATGTCACTCAGTTCACTCAGGACACAAATCATCCTTTTGTCTAGTGTATCCACATTATGTAGCTACTCATTCAGTAACTACCACAGTTTTCAGATCAACAGTCAAGATATCACAACGTTTGTTCAAATAACCGTGATTTTACCTTACAGTGACCACAGAGTAAAAGAGTATTGATGCTGGCAGTTCAGCTATACCAAAGAGACACCATAAAGTCACCCTTTACATGAAAAGGTGAATGTGTATTATAGGTATGCAGTTATAAGAAAATATGTATATATTATATACATGTACTATGTATATGTATATATATATGTATACATATGATGATGTGCTAGTTGAGGCAATGAGGTCAGGAGCATGGTGGGGCTGGAGACAGTGGGTTCTGTGGGATAGGAACAATGTCTTTGCAATTAAATGGAAATTTTTTCCTTATGAAGTAAATAATGTGAGGCAAGCTAAGTGAATGTTTAGCAGTATTGGTAAATTTTACCTTTGCTCATATTTTAATCCATTGCCCAAAATAAGGTACAAATTAAAACCTTTTTTATCAGATCTTATTATCCCACTGACTGCTATTATTTTGTCAGAGATATGTTCCTACAAGGAAACTTAAGGACCTTTTCTCCAATATAAGGTACACATCATCCTTAGGAATCATAATCTTTAACTTTCTGCTCTAGTAATATGTAGATTATATTAGTAATTACCAGCTAAATTACAGATCACATTTGCATAATAGCTTATTCTGGGATATATAAAAAAGAATTCTTTAGGGCTAGAAGCATGGCTCAAGCAGTAGAGTTGCCTGGCAAATGTGAAGCCTTGAGTTCAAACCCCAGTACTAGAAAAAAAAAATGTTTGCCCAGATGTCTTCTCTCATCTCAGACTCCTAACAACTAAAACCCAGAGATAAATTGTATTTCTCAGAGTCAAGAATTCTGAAACTCAGCTTGATATTAGTCAGCGCTGTCTTTTACGAATATTTAAATACAAAGGGAGTTATGCTTTTTTCTGTATGTATTATTTCATTTAATCCTCATGCATGAACCATGGAAAGTTAATGTCTCCATTTCCCCAGTTTCTAAGATACAACAAGCCAAGATCTGATTGATTTCTAAAGTCCAAAGCTTGAAATTGCTGCAGTGTACTGAGCATATGACTTACCTAAGCTCACTGAGCCAGTTAAGTGATAGAAGAGGAAATGGAGATGTCTATTTGCTCTTAATTTTTCCATACAACCATTGTGCGAAATTGTAAGATAATGGATAGTGAACCATATAAAGCTATTTCACCTTATAAATTACATTTTATTTTATACATACATTTCATAAAATATTTCATACTTGAATTATATTACAAATGTACTAAACTAGTCCATGCATATAGTGCTTATGTTTTTAGAAATTCTTACGCACTTGAATGTTTTAAACTACTGTGTCATTTTTACATGAGTAGTAAAGTACTCATTCATATATTTAATAGGATTCTTTGGATAAAAAAATCACATGTAAATGCTTAGCTATAATTAAAGCAATATTAAGCAAGCAAGTTTGCATTGAAATGTGGATGTTCAGTTTAATACAGTAACTTTATATTGAGCACTTACTATGTAGGATACTTCAGTCTACAAAAATATAAGTAGATAATATCCCTCTCAGAAGGAATTTATAGTCGTCCTTCAGGGAATTATGTCTAATAAGTGTGAATGCTCTTGAAAGAGTTACTAGGATTCCTATTTGAGGATTGTGTTCAGTAAAACTAAATGATCTTGGAAGAGACTATTAGGTCTTCTACATATGATTTTTATTCATCATGAGGGAAGGTCATCAGAAGAGGGAGAAATGGATGGTTAAAGATTGATGTATGTACTTATAAAACTGTAGTACACAAAAAAATGTAAGAGTTATTATAAGCAAAAAATAAGTGCTTTGGAAGAGCCTGAGATGCAAGCTCTCATATATTGTAATAAAAGGGGAATTGGTAAAGGCCTCAAGACATAAGTGATGTTCAAGATGAGCTGTAATGGATGGCGAGACATCCAGAAGTGTGGGGGGGGGCAGACAGGATACTCACTCACAAAGCACACAGTGTAAGCAAAAGCAGAGACTAGCTTTTCTTATAGGTGATGATTATAGAATAATAAAAAGACATGAGGCTGAAAATGGGCATCTTGATGTAGGTTCCACATACTAGGCTGAGATCTTTGAGGGGAAAATACAAGAGTCAAAAAATACTGTGAAGAATGTACACAAATGAGAAAATTTGCATGGAAATATCCTAAAACAGTAAAGCTCAACAAGAGGAATCTTCATAGTTGTCGTTGTCATCATGTTGTAATATATGTGATAATGGTCTGTGAAAATTTTGGAGCACTGAAGTTTTTTTTGGTTAGCTCTGCACTTTAGGGGGGTTGAGCATGAATATCAACAAATTTGGCCTTGGGGAACATTGAAACTTAATAGCTTTTGGGCTTTTTTCAATGAAAGAGATAAGTTCACCTGTTGTGAGAATAAGAACCAAACTGAGGTTTAAGGAAAACCAGAAAACATGGGAATAATGCCTAAGGAACTTGGAGGGAGAAAGGCTAGAAGCAAGTGATGGATTGCCCTAGCCATCTTGAAGGCTCAAACTTTAGAAGTTTTCATTTCCACCATGGCACACTGCTGCCTTTTCCTTAGCAGGCCAGTTGTAAGATCAAAGAAGCCAGGGTGAGGGCTTGATCCAAAATTAGAAATTCTAGGAGGATTTTTAACGGACCTAAGAGTGATTCCTACTATGCAGGATGGTCTTGGAGAAGACCACTAACATGTCTATTAGGTGGTTAGTGTTGAGTGTTGAATTTCAAGAACAATTTAGAAGAAAAAAAAAATTTAGTGTACTGATTTTTAGGTGGGAGAAATAAGACTCAGAGATCCTGTAGAATGAGCCAGCTCAGAGTAGGGTGGGAATAGCTGAGATTCTCATTCTTCAAGACAAAAGTCTGAAGGTCAAGATATGATGCCAAAAAATTGAGGCAGAGATGGACTCAAAAGAACAGGTCAAGATGGTAACATGAAATCTTGAGGGGGTTTACCCAATTGCACTTAAATGCCAATAGGAGAATCTTGTAAAGGTAGGGAGAGCAGGAATGGACTCAGGAGGGAGCCATTAGACAGACTTAAGGGAGTGAGGTGGCCAGAGAGAAAGATGCAGCTTGTTTTTAATGAAGAAAGGGGCCAAGGGTCCAAAACCATATAATCCAATCTTCAAGTAGGTATGTGCATGAGGACAGCAAGCTAAGAGGAAGTAACATCTGCATTCTGTGGCAATTATTCATGATATTGGATTGAGGATGGATGGATAAACGGGTAGATTGATGGGTAGGGTAGAGGTGAGGAAGGAAGGAAAATGGAGAAAGATTACAATTGTAACTGGGATAAGAGAAGAAATATTGATAATGATCACTACCAGAGCTGATACCATAACTTTCAAATTCAGTAGATACCCACCTGAGCACCTTGTTATAAATTGGTACAATCACAGGATCTGCTCGTGACAAATCTTCAGTTAGTGTTCATGCAGGGAATGAGCAGAGGTCAGGGATGGACCCTAATTGATACAAATATCAGGACACCATTTGTACCCTTAAGGATCATAGCTTAGTGCTTTCTAGTTTGTCTGTTGTTTCCCTCTTAGATATGCTCTATATTAAAAAAATTTTTAGCCTGTAAGTGTAAGTTATAAGGAGTCATTGGTCTAAGACATGTCCTTTTGAAAGTACTGTTATTTATGTTTTCATGAATGTTCTCTTTCATTTATTCCTGAGTAGCTGTAGGACACAGAGAAATAGTAAATTCATCTTTTGGGGATTTTTTGTGGTAGTCAAACACAAAATGAAGATATATAATGCATACTGATGACAGAAATATAAAATAATTTGTACAAAGTTAACATGGACATACTTGGGGTTGTATGTGCAAGTCTGATGTCTAATCATGAGTAATTATTTTGTGTTTATCTATTTTGGCTTCTAAGGATCACACAGTCTAAATTGTGTAAGCCAAAGAATGATTGCAAAGGAAGCTACAGAGTGGCTGGTTAAGAGTAGGGTAGCCTTAGGGACACATCAGACAGTCCACAGGGAGGAAAAGAAAAATCACTTCAAGTGTTTGTAATTAATGAGTAACTTCCTCTATAAAAGATTTGGGGCCACTTAACAGCAAACACACATATCCTAGCCAGTAGTTTAAATGAAAGAGAAAAGTCAGAAACCATGTGGAAGAGGAGAAATGGGAGAACCAAGTTGTAGAAAGCTTTACATGCTGCTGACTTTGAATACTCCCTGTATCACAATACTGTTTGTTTTTGTCCCCCTTTTTAGGAAATGACCTGGCTTCCACCACTTTCTGCTATTCAAACACCTGGCAAAGTGGAACCAAGCAAATTTCCATTTCCAAACAAGGTGAGCTCTTTCTTGCATCACACAGGGGATGTACTATGCTCTTGTAACCATTTGTAGTGGACAGGGGGTTGATCATTTTTCTTTTCCCATGTAAATATTCTTGCCACAGGCATATGAATCTGACCTTAAACTATGCACATGTTTATTAATCTGTGCACAAAAGGGAAGAATCAGGCCAGGTGAGGTGGCTCAAGCCTGTTATCCTATCTACTTGAGAGGCAGAGATTGGGAGGGTCATGGCTGAGGCCAACCCCAGCAGAAAGTTTTCATGAGATCCCGCCTCAACCAATAGCTGGGCACAGTGGTGTGTGCCTGTCATCCCAACTATGCTGAGGATTAAGGTCCAGGCCAACCTAGGTATAAAGCAAAATCTTATCTCAAAAATGCCCAATGCAAAGAGGACTGTGGGGTTGAGTGCCTGCCTAGCAAGAGTGAGGCCAGTGTAGTTCAACCTCCCCACCTAAAAGAGAAAAAGAAGAAAGAGAATTAAGCTGATAATCTTACTTATGTATACTTCAATATTCTGTAAAATGTGACACTTGTTATAATTGTCATTTTGTCTAAAAACATTTGTGAGGTTGAAATACATCTTACAATCAATTTATATATTCAGTGGTATTTCATGTCCTGCTTATTTTTCCTGAAAAACTGTTATTATATTGTTGTTATTAATGATGTACCTTAAGGTGAATGTCTGAGAATTGAAGATAAAAGGTATTTAACTTCTCTTGGATATCTTTTTTTTAAAGCTTAAAATATTTTCTAAGACTTAAAAATTATTTTTATGCTTCCTAAGGAAAAGCACAGAAAACTCAGCCACAAAATATATTTAGATTATACATGTTCTTTGATTTTTTTTAATCAAATAACTGACATATAACCATACACTCATTATCAAAGATCAGATTATAAGTGGAAAGAAAGAAAAATATGAAAATCCCTGCCACCCCTAGCCAGAGTCTTATTTCCTGAACTCAGAGATTACAATCAAGAATTTGGTGTGTACCATGTTAGCAATTGTTTCTGTGAGTTACTTTCCCATACATTCACCTGCAGTTTTCAAAACTCTTAAATTGTATCGTACTAAAGCATTTTTTCAAGAGTTGAGTGTTTTCTGCTAGCCACAATATGTAAATATTATTGCTGAATATCAGTATCACAGCCTTCTAAAGTGAATGATTTGATATAATTGTGCATTGCTGTTATCACAGTGGTGAATTCCATTCTAAGAGTTGATTTTTATTTGCTTTAACCAAGTGTACTTGGAGATCTTTCCAAGTGAACCTGTAGAGATTTTCTTTGTCCTTCTAAAGAGCAGCATGATATTGTGTAGTATGGATTCGTTAAAATGTAGTTGCTCAAGCTTCTTTTGATGGATAGTAAGAGTGCTCATGTTCTGTTGTTTCAACTACTGTTACCACAAGCACATTTTGTGAATGTCTCTTTCTATGCCCAGTGAAGGACACCTAGAGCAAGAATTATGGCCATCAGAAACCACACTTACATTTGGCTGTGTTTCAAGAGTTTTTTTTTTAATGTATCTTAGCCAATGATTAATATTATCTAGGCTTTTATCATTGTGTCTGTATGATGAATGAAAAGTTGTTATCTCATTGGTCTAATTTGCATTTCCCCAATTACTTCTAAACTTGAGCAGTGACTGTTTTTCCTTTGCAAATTGCCCATTCATATCCATTGCCACTTCATAAAAATGATTTGTAGGAACTCCTTATGTCTTATTCATTTGTCTATTATATATAATAGAACCATTTTGTAACCTTATTTATGTGTCTTTTATACCAGAAAAGTATTTAATTTTCAGGTCAGAGAAAAAAAATCTTCCCTGCTCCAATAATCTAACAATGGCCTCTGTATTGTTCTAATTCTTTTGTATTTTTTAAGTTTAAAAAGGTATGCAAATGGTGTGACAAGACTCTAGCTTTTGTCTTTTTAGTGCTTAGTAAATTATTGTAACAATACTAACATATTAGCCCATTTTTCTCCCACTAGTTTGAAATGCCCCCTATGTCAATAGTTGAATTTCTCATAAACATATGGATTTGTTTCAGGATTCTCTATTCCATTTTTTCCAATATATTTATCTAATTCTTTCCCAAAAATTATTATTTAAATTAGAGACCAACTAATCTGGGCATAGTGATACATGTCTGTAGTCCCAGCTACTCAGGAGGCTGGAAGATCCCTTGATCCCAGCAGTTTGAGACTAAGCTGGGCATCATAGTAAGACCCCATCTCAAAAAAATTAAAAGGTCCTGGAAGAGTGACTCAAGTGGTGGAGTGCCTGCCTAGCAAGTGTGAGGCCCTGAGTTCAAACACTGGTGCCACCAAACCCCCAAAAAAAGAAATTAAAAAAATATATATATCAGAGTTTGGCAGACTTTTTCAGTAAAGGATCAGATAGTAAATAATTTAGGCTTTGCTGATGACACTTAATGAATGAAATGACATCTCATTGGTGGAATCTAAATGGAACCTATCTGAAGTTCCCAGGCTTCTAGCCCTTTGAATAAAGGCAAAATTAACTGAATAGTTTCTGCAGTATGTATTTCCTATGACATGCTGCCACAGTTAGAATAGAACAAAGAATCCTTATAGTCTTTGCACATAATTTGACCAAATAGTGGCTGATAGCTGCCCAAAATATAATCAAATAAGCATTTTTATTAAGTATACATATCCATGGTATAAGTATTGATGTAATTGGGTATATCCCAAAGCATATTTTGTTGTGACTTTTGCAATATTAGTCTTATTTTGGTTCATGTAAATACCTAAGCAAAAGCAATAACTTAACTCCTGATGTGAAACTGAGATTTTTACATCATTAGGACATGATGGTTCACACCTGTAATCTCAGCACTTGGGAGGTGGAGGCAGGAGGATCTTAAGTTCAAGACCAGCCTAGGCTACATTGTGAGTTTCAGGCCAATGTGAGCTACAGAGCAAGCCACTGTCTCAAAAGAAAAAGAAAGAAAAGAAAAATTCATTAGTGCATAAATTTCATTTTGATTGCTTTATTGAATTATAATTGGCAAGTAAAAATTATCAGTGTATTTAAGGTAAACAATATGATGTTTCAGTATCCCACATATATTATGAAATAATCATCACAATCAAACTAGTTAATATATTCATTACCTCACATAGTTCCCTTTTCTTTCTTTTTATATGAAGCATTAGTCTCCTAGCAAATTTCTAAAGATCTTTCCTTTTTGGAAAATTTCAAGTATACAACACAATACAATATTGTTAACTTTACTCACGTATCTGATGTCATGCTGTGTATCATTCATATATCATGTTAAATATTCACATATATGGCATCCATGTATATATGTCACTTAAATGATGCACATATATGATATATGTAATATGTGTGTTGTACATATCTATCTCATATGCACATGTATCTTATTTTCCACTCAAAAAGATACATTATCTATCACATATGGCACAGAATTTCAAATAGCAATGAAAGTGGGTCCTATTTAGGACTACTCTAGAATTTTCATGGAACTATTTATCTTGTACAAATGAAACACAACTTGATTATTTTTCTATTGCTGCTGTAAAAATTAGCACACACTTAGTGACTAGAGACAACACATACTTCCTTTCTTACCACTCTGGAGGTCAGAAGTCTGAAATTAGGTTCACTGAGTAAAATCAGGGTGTGGGCAGCGCTGCATTCCTTATGGAGACTCCAGGGGAGTCTTTCCCAGCTTCTGGAGGCTTCTTTACTCTGGGCTCATGTCACTCTGCCCTCTACTTCCCTTACCAGTCTTTGACTTTCTAGCCTTCTTTCCCTTGTAAGGATTATATTGAGCCTACCTGAATAATTTCCTACTTCAAAATCATGAAGTGAATTACACCTGCAAAGACCCTTTTTCCATATTCACAGCTTCTGAAAATTAGGGCACAGATATCTTTGGGGGTGCCAGTATTCTGCCTATTACAAAGACAGTTATTAGTTTTCACATAGAGCACACCTCGTGTGTGTGTGTGTGTGTGTGGTGTTTCTGGAAATGAAAACCAAGGCCTCTCATGGTAAGCAAGTGCTGTACAACCCCAGCCATAAAGTGCACCTCTTTTAACCTTTATATCAACAAAGTAGTAGGCCCATCACTGGACACTACCATTGATTAATTAGATTATTAATGTATGAGGTTATCGCTGTTGCTAATGTATTGAGATAGGATTGTTTCTGGAATTTGAGGAACAAAAATCTCCAAAATGACTAGTAAACAATGAAATTAGGGTGTTATTAAGATTAAGGGGACCATTTCATCTCACAAGGTAAAGTCAGTTTTACTGTACATTCTGAGTTTCCAGTGATACTAAATTAATTAGCTAAATACTTCCTCATTTTGTCTCAGTATTAAAGGACATAATACATAGTAAAGTCAATTAATAATGAACTTAACTATTTTTTTCCTGTTTTCTGAGGACATGATTTGGAGTGACGATTCTTTAGACAAACAGTACCATGCATTGTGGCCTCATTCTTCAAATCTCAAAAGTAATTGGATTTGGTTAAGAAAACAATGTATGACTCCTTTAAATTGGCTGCCATTACCAGGTATTCCAACCAAGAGGGAAGAAAATGAGTTCCCTCTGCCCTTTTCCCTTTCATTTTGCAGCAATCTCATAAATTTTGAAATGCAAATAAAGAACTCAAAAGTATAGAATGTTTTCCATTCTCAAGCAGGGATATGTCCAAACCCATGGGTATCTCATAAACACTTCACATGACCATGAATGCTGAATCTGGTGGCATTAGATCTAGTCTGAAAGTTCTGACTGAGTGGTCTTTAAGTCTTACACAGAAGAATCCTAACATCGTTATAGAAATGAGACTCCTGCTGCCTTTCTCTTTATATGCTGGAGTGAGGATGAAAGCCAGCAAATGTAAAAGGAA
Organism: Castor canadensis; assembly: GCF_047511655.1. Taxonomy (NCBI): domain Eukaryota; kingdom Metazoa; phylum Chordata; class Mammalia; order Rodentia; family Castoridae; genus Castor; species Castor canadensis. Next base: position 85,608,503 of record NC_133397.1, on the reverse strand, counting down.
GTACTTTGGGCTTGGAAAGTTTATTATCTATCTCCTTCCTTGGGTTGCTAGCATGCTTCAAAACTGACAAATTACAAACAAAATATTTGCACTAAAACTTCATGCTAAGCATTACCTCAAAATAAACATTGAAATTATAAATTACATTATTTCAACTGACCTGTGTTTATAGACTTATTAGAGAGAAGAAAGTGACTATGAAAGGAGAGCCAACCAAATCAGGTGGTTATTTTTCCTGTGGTAATTGGCTTTATACAGGGGTCTCAAAATACAGAATGTTTTCATTTCTTACCTTTTGCAATTCCACTGATGAACTGATAGACAAGCAAGAAGTATGAGTTAGAATCGTCCTCAAATGGATCCAAAAAGCCATTATTTTTAAGAAATGCCCTCACATATGAATACTGTCCCCCATCAGAAACACAGCTGAAGAGCCAATGTATTTCATTGATCTCCCTACAGCACATATTTTTTCATATTTTCAGATCCCTAAAATTGGGATTTGTTTTATAGTTGACAATCTTCCATTAATTGTCAGCAATTTTCTTTCATGGAGGTGCACAAGTTAATGAGGCCTCATATAATTTGGATGTCGTGTTACATTTCATGAAATATGGTATTTATTACAGTGTTTTATTGAAGAGATTTCTCGGATAATACCAATGCACCTGTTTATTTCTGTCTTTAGCAAAATGATCTGTAAGAACTTTACTTCTCAGTTAGATACCACACTTAAAGGAATTTTAGGATTCCCCTGTGCTAAAAAAATAGTTTAGGTATTGGGACTTCAGGATGGAAAGGTGGAAAAGAATAAATTCCCAACAATTGATATTCTTCTAAGTCACTGGAACTGGTTCTCCCCTTGTGTACTTGATGGCCAAAATGGCACACACTTGAAGAATGACCATGAAAAACCAAGAGCAACAAATAAACCTTGCCAATGTCCTGATATGGGATGATTAGCAACTTCTTTTTTTCTTTTTCTTCCTTACTGTGCTGGGGGGTTGAACTCAGGGCCTTGCATATGCTAAGCCAGTGCTCCATCACTTGAGCCAGGCTTCCAGCCCTTCACTTGTATTTTGTTGTTTTTGTTTGTTTGCTTTTTGTTTTTTATTTATTTATTTTATTATTGTATTATTGTTGTACTGGGGTACATTGTGACATTTACAAAAGTTCTTACAATATATCATAGTTGAATTCACCCTCTCCATCATTCTCATTTATCCCCTCTCCCCCCCATTCCTGGAATAGTTTCAACATGTATGAAAATGGAAAACTGAGACCTGTTTTATTTTGTTTTTGAGATGGTGCATAACTAACTTCGATGGCCTTGATGGCCTTGAATTCTCTCCATCTTCTACCTCATCTTCTATAGCTAGAACTACAGTGGAAGCCTAGGCAATTTTTTTATATACTTTTCCCAAGTCTCTCAATCCTTGGGTCAAGATAATCATAAAAGGAGGATTTCTTTATGACACTGTTATCAAGTTGTATACTTTATATATGTGCAGTTCTTGTTAGATCATTCATACTTCAATAAAGTTCTTTTTTTAAAAAGCCACAGTTGAAAAGGTAATGACTATAATGGTACCATGTAACAATGCTTTAAAAGCATCAAGAAAGAAGCAACCAAGTCTTCCTCAGATTCAGGAAAATTTTAAAGAGCAGATAACTCATGAGCTTGCTTGGGCAGAGCCTTGGAAGAAGAGTAATGTTTTCTACACAGAAAACAGAAGGCAAGGGGAAATGTATCCCACAGAGAGAGAACCCGGACAAGATATATGAATTGACATATTCGTGTGGCTTCCATGACATCATTTTTCAGCCTAAGTTAGATTGTTTGTACACACATAACCTCCACTCTTCACTCTGGACTCACTTCCTTAACCTTTAAGAAACCTAATAGAGAGTACTGTAGGCCTCATTGTGCTCCCAGAGCATGCAAAAGTGAAAAAGCACAGAGAAGGCTAGCTACTATCCAGCATCCACTTACAGAAGACATCTGCAAGGAAAGAGAAGGCCTTTGAGACAGGCATTTGGGTGTCTAAGGAACACAAAAATGAGAAGGACTTCAGCTATTGAACCCTTTGGAGAACAGGGTTTTTGTTGCCTTCTGCTATGATCTAGCACTCCAAGGAGATTGAAGGACCTGCACATTGTGTGGAGGGTTCTGTAGTTTTGCAGCTGGCAGACATCTTAATCAGGGTGTAGATGGTGCTCTGTGGCATGAAACTTAGGACTGGCCTCTTAAGGTAGTTGATATTTCCATGAACAGACTATTGACATGCTGGCCAGATGTCATTATGAATGATGATGAGACATTTGTACTCAGAAAATGACACAGGCATTGGCATTTAACAAATCAATAACATTGAGCCAATAGTTGTTAGGTCGGTGTACCACCCAGAAGACATCAGTTATACATCCCCGTAGTAGGAACAAAGTCTTTGGTTTTATTCTTGCCTCTTCTGCAAGCAGACTTCTACAGTGTTTTTGGTACCAATTACTTTAACCATTTTCTGCCTCTCTTCACTCTCCATGTAAAATAAAAATAATAACAGTCATTAATTACACAGGTGTTTTAGCTAAAATTTGAGGTTTGCTCTGAAGTATATGACCTTGTAGTATGTAGTCTTGATGGTTTGGGTTATGTGTAAGCTCATCTTTGCTTCTGTGATGAGAAGTTGATAGTAACAGTTACTGTCCACATTTTAGGATGTATCAAGAAATAAAAATTCTATTTCCCATTAATGTGAGCAGATAGTCCTAGAAAAATTCCTACTGTCCTTTTCTGTTTTCAAAGAATGAGCTTAATGCTGAACACCATGTCAGTTGCTGTTCTTGTCCATTAGTGGCGAGTGAGTCTTTCCCAACCAGGACAGTGCCTCCAAAGGGCCAAAATCTACAGACAGCAGAGAGGAGTTAACTAACTAGGTCACAAACTTTTTTTAAACTATAAATCAAAGCTAAAACTAACTTATGTTCAGATATAAACTCTAACTTAATTAGAAAGGAAGGAAAGCACACCATTCTATCTGGAGAATTTAACTGTGGACATCTCTTCTTAACAGCATCTATCCAAAATAGGCCAGTCATTTTCACAGATTACATTTTAGCCCATCCTTCAGAACAACACTTCATCTTCATTAACTGTTTCCAAAACCAGAATCTCAGAGTCTGAACTCATTCTTTTTCTTCAGATGAATATCTAATTATTTCCAACATTGAAGGTTTGTTAGGCACCTGAGTATAGCTCAGCCTACCCAGTAGAGCAGGAATTCCTTCCCTTCCCAGTTGTCTCACCAGAGCCACCAGGCTGGCTTACTTTATACTATTCTAGTGTAATTCCTTTCTTTCTTTTTAATTTTTATTTTATTCATATGTGCATACATTGTTTGGGTCATTTCTCCCCTCTTCCCCCTGTCCCCTCCCTTACCCACCGCCTGCTTCCTCCCTTACCCCCCCTTACCCCTCACTACCCAGCAGAAACTATTTTGCCCTTATTTCTAATTTTGTTGTAGAGAGAGTATAAGCAATAATAGGAAGGAACAAGGGTTTTTGCTAGTTGAGATAAGGGTAGCTATACAGGGCATTGACTCACATTGATTTCCTGTGCGTGGGTGTTACCTTCTAGGTTAATTCTTTTTGATCTAACCTTTTCTCTAGTTCCTGTTCCCCTTTTCCTATTGGCCTCAGTTGCTTTAAGGTATCTGCTTTAGTTTCTCTGCATTGAGGGCAACAAATGCTATCTAGTTTTTTAGGTATCTTACCTATCCTCATACTGTAATCCTTTCTGAAACAGACGTTATTACTTGAATTTGAACATGTCACAAGTCCCATTAAATGGCATCACACCCCCATAACAAAATTCTGGTAAAATATGTTAAGTCATATCGTAGAAGTTAATTTTATTTTATTGGATTTTATTCCACACAACAGAACTATAAAGGGGTTTTATTGCATTTTATGTAATGCTAAATATTTTTTTTACATTCCTCCCACCTCAACTCATTCTTTTATTTCACCCTTCATGTTAAATGAGAATTTTACAAGGGAAGAGAATGTGGATTCTCAAGACAAATTTTCACATTTCATTTTAATGCAAATAAAATGTGGTCTATTTCTAATCATCTGAGTAGTAACTAACTTAAAATACTGCACAGTACTGGATATATGCCATTGTAGCCAAGGATATATCTGTAATAATCTTTTCATCCTCTGCTGTGAGACTAACAACAGAATGTCCCTGGTAGAGATGAGGGTTGCCACCTTCATCTGAAGAGAGGTATTAGCAGTAAAGGTGTTTCAACAGGAAGTGAGTTAGATTCAAAGACAATAATATAAGGGATCAATGAATAAACACAGGAACTAAAACCATAAACCTCATAGAAGAAAACAGAGGGTTAAATCGTTATGACCTTGGATTAAGCAATGGATTCTTATATATGACCCCAAGTGTATAAGCAACAAAAGAAAAAATAGACAAATTAAACTCCATCAAAATGTAAAACCTTTGTGCATCAGAGAATCTGATCAGTAAAGGGAAAAAACAGCTAACAGAATGAGAGGAGAAATTACTGGCAAATCATGTGTATGATAAGAATATGGTATCCAGACTGCATAAAGAACTCTTTTAACTCAAAAACAAGAAGGCAAACAACCACATTAAAAATGGCAAAGGAATTGAATGGATATTTTGCCAAAAATTTACAAATGGCCAATAAACATGTCATTTTTTTAGTTTTTAGGTAAACACAAATCAAAACCACAATGAGGTAGGACTCTATCCCCCACAAGGTTGGCTAGAAAAAATAAATGGAAAATAAAAAATGTTGATGAGAATGTGGAAAATTGAAACACTTGAACTTTTCTGGTAGGAATGCATAATGGTTCTGCTATAAGGAAAACGGTTATTCAAAAAAAAAATTTTTGTTTTTGTTTTTGTGGTACTGGCATTTGAACTCAGGGCTTATACCTGAGCCACTCCACCACCCTTTTTGATCATGGATTTTTTCTTTTTTTTTTTTTTTTTTTTTTTTTTCATTTTTCTTTTATTATTCATATGTGCATACAAGGCTTGGTTTATTTCTCCCCCCTGCCCCCACCCCCTCCCTTACCACCCACTCCACCCCCTCCCGCTCCCCCCCTCAATACCCAGCAGAAACTATTTTGCCCTTATCTCTAATTTTGTTGTAGAGAGAGTATAAGCAATAATAGGAAGGAACAAGGGGTTTTGCTGGTTGAGATAAGGATAGCTATACAGGGCATTGACTCACATTGATTTCCTGTGCGTGGGTGTTACCTTCTAGGTTAATTCTTTTTAATCTAACCTTTTCTCTAGTTCCTGGTCCCCTTTTCCTATTGGCCTCAGTTGCTTTAAGGTATCTGCTTTAGTTTCTCTGCATTAAGGGCAACAAATGCTAGCTAGTTTTTTAGGTGTCTTACCTATCCTCACCCCTCCCTTGTGTGCTCTCGCTTTTATCACGTGCTCATAGTCCAATCCCCTTGTTGTGTTTGCCCTTGATCTAATGTCCACATATGAGGGAGAACATACGATTTTTGGTCTTTTGAGCCAGGCTAACCTCACTCAGAATGATGTTCTCCAATTCCATCCATTTACCAGCGAATGATAACATTTCGTTCTTCTTCATGGCTGCATAAAATTCCATTGTGTATAGATACCACATTTTCTTAATCCATTCGTCAGTGCTGGGGCATCTTGGCTGTTTCCATAACTTGGCTATTGTGAATAGTGCCGCAATAAACATGGATGTGCAGGTGCCTCTGGAGTAACAGTCTTTTGGGTATATCCCCAAGAGTGGTATTGCTGGATCAAATGGTGGATCGATGTCCAGCTTTTTAAGTAGCCTCCAAATTTTTTTCCAGAGTGGTTGTACTAGTCTACATTCCCACCAACAGTGTAAGAGGGTTCCTTTTTCCCCGCATCCTCGCCAACACCTGTTGTTGGTGGTGTTGCTGATGATGGCTATTCTAACAGGGGTGAGGTGGAATCTTAGTGTGGTTTTAATTTGCATTTCCTTTATTGCTAGAGATGGTGAGCATTTTTTCATGTGTTTTCTGGCCATTTGAATTTCTTCTTTTGAGAAAGTTCTGTTTAGTTCACCTGCCCATTTCTTTATTGGTTCATTAGTTTTGGGAGAATTTAGTTTTTTAAGTTCCCTGTATATTCTGGTTATCAGTCCTTTGTCTGATGTATAGTTGGCAAATATTTTCTCCCACTCTGTGGGTGTTCTCTTCAGTTTAGAGACCATTTCTTTTGATGAACAGAAGCTTTTTAGTTTTATGAGGTCCCATTTATCTATGCTATCTCTTAGTTGCTGTGCTGCTGGGGTTTCATTGAGAAAGTTCTTACCTATACCTACTAACTCCAGAGTATTTCCTACTCTTTCTTGTATCAACTTAAGAGTTTGGGGTCTGATATTAAGATCCTTGATCCATTTTGAGTTAATCTTGGTATAGGGTGATATACATGGATCTAGTTTCAGTTTTTTGCAGACTGCTAACCAGTTTTCCCAGCAGTTTTTGTTGAAGAGGCTGCTATTTCTCCATCGTATATTTTTAGCTCCTTTGTCAAAGATAAGTTGCTTATAGTTGTGTGGCTTCATATCTGGATCCTCTATTCTGTTCCACTGGTCTTCATGTCTGTTTTTGTGCCAGTACCATGCTGTTTTTATTATTATTGCTTTGTAATATAGTTTGAAGTCAGGTATTGTGATACCTCCTGCATTGTTCTTTTGACTGAGTATTGCCTTGGCTATTCGTGGCCTCTTGTGTTTCCATATAAATTTCACAGTAGATTTTTCAATCTCTTTGATGAATGTCATTGGAATTTTGATGGGAATTGCATTAAACATGTAGATTACTTTTGGGAGTATAGACATTTTTACTATGTTGATTCTACCAAGATCATGGATTTTTTCAAGGTAGGGTCTCTCAAACTATTTGCCCAGGCTGGCTTCAAACCACAGTCCTCCTGATCTCTGCCTCCTAAGTTGCTAGGATTACAGGCATGAACCACCAGTGCCCAGGTACTCAAAAAGTATAACACTGAATTACATAGGATCCCCAAATTCCTCTCCTAAGTATATATAGCAAAGAATGGAAAACAGGGACCAGAACTAGTACATGTCCTTATGTGTTCATAGCAGCATTGCTGATGGTATTTAAAAGGTGGAAATGGCCCAAACACCTATCAAGAGATGAATGGATAAACAAAATATGGTTTATACAACATAGTTTTATTCATTCATAAAAATGAATGCAGCCAGGCATGGTGATGTATTACAGAATCGCAGTACTCAGGAGGGTGAGGCAGGAGAATTGTGAGTTTGAGGCCAGCCTAGGCTACTTAGTGATACCCTCTCTCAAAAAAAAAAAAAAAAAAAGAATAAAGGAAGGAAGCAAGAGAGGGAGGGGGGAAGGAAAAAGAAGAAAGGAGAAAGTAAAATGAAGTACTGATGCATGCAGCAACAAAAATGAATCTCCAGGGCATTATGCCAACTGAAGGGAGCTAGACTCAAAAGGTCACATACGGTATGATTCTTTTTATATAAATGTACAGCTAAATCCACAGACGCTGGTAGAAATTGGTGGTTACCAGGGGCAGAGGGGAGAGGAGAAATGAAGAGACACTGCTTAATGGGTAAGAGCATTTATTTTGGAGCAACTAGACAGAGGTGGTGGTTGTGAAACACTACGAATGTATTAAATGCCACTTCAGCATGGTTTATTCTATGTTATGTGAATTTCACCTTAATAAACAAAGTGAAAAGTCAATAATGCAAAATAAACGTGACTGCAGACTGTCTTCCCGGAACTGCTTAACAAGCACATTCATGTAGATACTTCTCACGACAGCACGTGTTAGGGTTATGAGCAGTGAGTCGGTTCCGAACGTTCAGTAATGTAGCTCATATTCAGCTTGGATTTGGACAGTCAAAATGGGAAAATTAATTGATTTTTTTGTTGTTGTTCTTTCAGGACTCCCAGCTTGTATCCTCTGGACACAATAATCCAAGTAAGAAAGGTTTCTCTCTATAACTCTCTGTGTGGTAGGGGAGAGTGGTGGAAAGAGGAGCATGCAGTAGATAGTAGGTTTCAAAGTAATTCACTGCAACACAAAATCAACGGCTGGCGGAACGGCTCAAGTGGTAGTGTGCCTGCCTAACAAGCATGAGGCCCTGAGTTCAAGCCCCAGTACGGAACAAAATAATTTGTGGAAAAAGAGGTCACTGGTTCAAGTACTGCCTAAATGGGTGATAAGATTTATGGTGACCCTGAATGCTGACTTTCAAGGGAGGAAAGACCAAAGCATAAAGTGGAGAATTTCAAAATGATCCTAGAAGAAAGTGATATCATGCTTTATTATAGTACATGTGAAAGAAAAAAATTAAAAGGCAAATAATGATTAAAAGGCAATTAAGGTGAATAAGCAAAAAAGAAAATAATCAGAATATTCGCGATAAAGGAGCTTAGAATCTACAAAAAAAAAGTCACAGCATGTTCAATATGTATACCATGCTGACTTCCAGAAATAGACTGCACTATTTCGGAAATGGTTTCCTTACTAAATCAGCCTGATAAGTTAGAGAAAGGTCAGTAGAGAAGCAATAGCACCCCAACACATAGGCAACCTCACTTAATTATCCCATTCTCTGTGAGGTTTTGCTGAAATATACATAGGAAATATGGAAGGGCATTAAGATAAGTAGAAAATTAATCAGAGCAAGGAAGTCAAAAATCTACAAATACAAGAAAAAGAAAGAAAATGGGGACAAATAAGTAAAAATTTGAAATAAATAGCAATCCTGGGAAAATGAACAACTCATAATCAAAAACATTTTATATAAAAGGAAATAAGAGAACATTTACAAGATCAAGGAAAATAACAGCAAAAAATTAGACTATTCATTCAGATACTGAAATTTAGATATTAATCAAGACTAAAATATAAGATAAGAGTCCTTCCTTCAATTTCTAGAATTAAGGAGAGACAATTGAAAATGTGTCAAAGAGCAAGAAGATTTAAAGAAGTGCTAAACGGAATTTCTAGACATGAAAAAGTAATAATAGAAGCTAAAATTTCCATGACCAGATTTAACAGCATATTAGAGATAATGAACTAATGAATTGGAAAATTAAGTTTAAGAAATTATCTAGAAGGCAGACTAGACAGAAAGAAATGTAAAATAGGACCTGGAAGTTAAGAAGCATGAGGAATCAAGGGCAAACACAACAATGGGATTGGACTTTGAGCACATGATAAAAGCGAGAGCACACAAGGGAGGGGTGAGGATAGGAAAGACACCTAAAAAACTAGCTAGCATTTGTTGCCCTTAATGCAGAGAAACTAAAGCAGATACCTTAAAAGCAACTGAGGCCAATAGGAAAAGGGGACCAGGAACTAGAGAAAAGGTTAGATCAAAAAGAATTAACCTAGAAGGTAACACACACGCACAGGAAATCAATGTGAGTCAATGCCCTGTATAGCTATCCTTATCTCAACCAGCAAAAACCCTTGTTCCTTCCTATTATTGCTTATACTCTCTCTACAACAAAATTAGAGATAAGGGCAAAATAGTTTCTGCTGGGTATTGAGGGAGTAGAGGGGAGAGGGAGGGGGCGGAGTGGGTGGTAAGGGAGGGGGTGGGGGCAGGGGGGAGAAATGACCCAAGCCTTGTATGCACATATGAATAATAAAAAAATAAAAATAAAAAATAAAAAAAAAAGAAGCATGAGGAATAAAACAGGAAAACCTAACAAGCATCTAACTACAATTCCAGGAAAGTGAGGGAAGCCAAATTAAAGGACATAATGGCTGACAATTTCCTAGAATTAAAAGGCACTAACTCACCACACAAGAAAAGGTACAACTTACCACATAGACAAAAGAATTTTAAACACGTAAATTCCAGGTGACATACCTTCAAATTTCAAAAGCAAATATTAACTAAATTACAAAGAGAAATCCATCATTTTATTTGGACATACAAACACAAATTAGTAATTATTATATAATATGAACAAAAAAGTCAGTAAATAGATACAAGATTTAAATGACAAAATTAGCAAGAGTACATGATCCAGCAGCTACAAAATATGATTCACTTTCAAGCATTACCAAAAACATTTATGAAAATTGACAGCACACTGCCAACCAGGAACATTTATTTATGAACTTCCAATTGAAGTCCCAACGCTGCACGTGTGGAAACTTGCAAACTGCTTCTGAACCATAGAGGAAGTTCCACATCAGTGTTATACTAATATGGCCTCTGACAACAATATGATTAAATTAGGAAATGATAGCAAGAAGATCATTAGCAGGAAAACATGTATATTTAAAAATTAAAAAGCACTTTAGATATTAGTAAGTATTTGAAACCAAAAGGCAATAGAAATACCAAGTAATAAAACTGGGGAATGTAAATAAGTCAGAGGGAAATTTATGGCCTCAAATGGTCATACTAGAAAAGAAAAAAATCATAAACTGTGATTCCACCCTATGAGATTAGACAAAGAAGAGCAAAGTAAACCCAAAGCAAAAAGATTTACAACAAAAAAAATAAAAAGACAAAAGCAGAAATTAAAATAGCAAACAAATAAATTTGAAATGTCAGTGGAGCCAAAGATTTGTTCTTTGAAGATACAGTTAAATCAAGGAGCTTCCTGGAGAGTTGGTAAAGGCAAAAAAGGGAAGGTTCTAGTGAAGGACGAGGAGAAAGAATGACACACACTGCAGATCAGCATGACAGCAAGGGAAAAGCAAAATTTTGTCAAACTTATTTTTTTTTAAAAATGGATGAAATGAATATAATTGAAATGACTTTTAGATATTGCATGTTTGATGTAAAATTTATACATATATAATCTGAAAAATCCTATATTTTTAAAATTGTCTCAGTCACTTTTTAAAAATAATTTCACACACATGATTTTAACACTAGATATTTTTCAGAAGGAATTCTACCAAACACATGGGCAAAAAAAATTCCCAAACTGACATCCTCTTTTGGAGATTAGAATGAGAAGTTTAGCACTCCCCAACTCATTCTACCAGGCCAGCATAACCTGGCTATCAAAACTTGACAAGGACAGTATAAGAAAAGGAAATTTCAGGTCAATTTCATTCATGATCATAAATCTAAAACTTCTAAGGAAATATTAATAAATTAAACCCAACAGAGCATAAAATGTATTTTAATATACAATTCATAATTAGGACATTGTTTTGTTCTAGGAATTCAAAATTAGATTTTTAAAGACCATGTAATTCATTATATCAAATATTAAAACAGAAAATGATTCAATAAGTTGAGAAAAAATGTTTGATAAAATTCGCTATACCCAATTCAAAGAAAAAAATCTTAGCAAATTTGGAAATAGAAGTCCGCTTCGTTAGCACAAACAATATCTGCAGTAAAATGGTATACTGTCAGAAGACAGTATAGTCTATCTCTCTGATGTGTTTCTCAAACACAAAAAGTGTCAACTAAAGGAAAATACTGATAAATACAAATATATTAAAATAACTAGAATGAACTTACATAGCTCATCCAAACATGCCAGAAAAAATAAAAGGCTAACACTAGGAAAAGTTTTATTATTTTTGTTTATGATCTGTATTTATTGTATACAAATTTATTATTTGTGTTGAGACAATAAAATGCTTCTCTGAATAAAAAGTACTAAAAATGTTGAAGAAATGACAAAAAAAGAGCAAGTATAATACATGTACCTCATTAATATTCAAACAAATGCAAACACCACAATGAAATTTCATTCTGTGTAATTAAGTTGGGGAAAAAATGTTAAAATTTTGACTACAGCAAGTGTTTGTGTGGACATGAATCAATGGGAGACCTTCTGTATTACCAGGGTGAGTGTTAATTTGGAAGCCGGTTAGGATTCCTTGAAAGTTATACATGTAGAAGCATTGAAGCCAAGAACTCCTAACGTGTCCAGGAGAAAGAATGTTCATGAATGTTTACAAATGCATCATTCATAATAGAAAATGATCTAAGTGCACACCAGGAGTAGAACAGATAAAAGTCACAGCATATTTATACATTAAGATGGCACAAAACCAAAGCTACATGTGTCATGATGGCTGAATCTGAAAATCATAGTACTGAGAGTCAGAAGTAAGTCTGAAGAATGCATGCACCTTATTTCATTCATGGAAAGTTTAGAAACAGCAGCATCCATAGAATATTTCCATGGGTGGTTAAAAAAAAAAAACTATTAAGAAAAGAAAGGGAATGATCACCCCAGAATTCCATTACTAGGGAGCTCGCAGGGAGTGCCGGAATAGGCTGCCAGCTGGTTGGGGCTTGTAGGAGGTAGCTGAGTTCGTTTGGGGCAATGTTTTATTTCCTGGCCTGGAAGATGTTTTCACAGTTGATTTGGTTGAATTTTTAAAAATTGTCTGTATATATTCAGGTACACATCCATTTTTTCATGCATTGAATGCTGTATTTACAATCTGTTAGTAAAGTCCTAGCCTCAACTTCAGAGCCATAATTCTTTGTCATGATGGATCAGAAGAGAGCTCATTTGATGTAAATGCTAGGAGCATTTGCCCTCATTCAGGTTTAGTGACATTTCCTCCTGCATAGCCCACTCACGCTGCTTTGTTCTTCAGTATCTGGTATTTATATTATGATACTATAAAGGCTGATTATTGGTTTATAATTTCTCCAATTGACATATAGGCAGGTTTATAGGTTAAATTATTAGCTAAATTAATTTTAATGAGGATGACTCATTAATGATGACTGCATAGAATATAAATATTTTAAATGTTGGCATTGTAAAAGGAAAGGTATAGCTGTTTAGAGTTGAGAGAGACAGAGAAAGAAGAGGGTAGAGTAGATTGGTGAGTTTCCTCACTTACATAGTATAAAGAAAAGATATTGTCAGAAGTTGATTAGCCAAGAAATAGGAGATTAAATATTTAAAGTTACAAATTCACATTAGAGACACTAAAACTAATATTAGAACTAGTAAGAATTGTAGGGGGAAGGAGTAATATAAGTATATTAAAAACCTTATATCTTATTTTTCATATCAGAAATTATTAGATGCTATCTATGGATACATCTAGAAATAAAAATAGTAGTAGATTACTTAATGAATGAAGGACTAATAGAATTAAAAACAAAAGCATGCAGTCATTACCTTTTCTCTACTGTTCAAATGTTTCTTTTGCCATAAGCATGGGTTACTTTTTTATTTTTATTTTTTTTTATTTTGACAATACTGGGGTCAAAAACTCAGGGCCTCACACTTGCAAGGCAGAGGCTCTGCCACTTGAGTCATGCCCCCAGCCTTTTATGCTTTAGTTATTTTCAGGTAGGGTCTCACATTTTTGCCATGATTGTTCTGGACCATGATCCTCCTACATCTGCCTCCTACATAGCTGGGATGACAGGCACAATCCACTATATCCAGCATTTTTGTTGAGTTGGGAGTGTCACTAACGTTTTGCCACAGCTAGCCTTGAACCATGAGCCTCCCGATCTTTACCTCACAAGTAACTGGAATTATGGGTATAAACCACTACACCCAGCCAAATACTTTTAATACAATTATGAAGAAAAATTATAGCACAGCCAAAATCTGCTCTGCAATCGGTCTCAATATAATATGTGCTATTTTGATTCTCTTTCCAAAACTCTCCTCTGGTCCACATCCTAACTCTGCAGCACAGTCAGTGTAAGTGTTTAAAGGGCATAAATTCATATTTTATCTTTACATTCACCAGGAACAACACAGGCATGTGAGAGTCCTCAGTACACTTATTAAATTAGAAAGTTAGCTATTGTAGTTTTTTTAAGTGGCCTGTTCAAGTCATCATGTTGTTTCATGCCTCAAACTATATCCATCTCAATGGTGAACATACTTTAAAACCTCTTCTGTTTTTTGTTGTTTTGGGGTGGGGGCAGTGATCAAACTCATGGCCTCACACATATGATAAGCATGGACTCTACCCTTGAGCTACATCCCCAACCTAAACCTCTTCTACTTTGGCCTGTGATTCTGTATTAGCAACATATCATCAGAAGAGAAGACATATGTCACACTGAAAATACATGCCTCATATACATAAACTACATGTACTATCTTGTATATATACATGAACATTTGCACATACATCTATCTAGTCCTTCTTGTGGTTCAATTCCTTCTTCTCTATAATTGTATTTCCACATGCAAAATGACCACACTGCACCTAAGCCAGTGTCTTAAATCCGACTTATTTATGACCAGTGCCAGTTCCCTCCCAAAGTGACTGAGTACTGATATCCATCATGAAAGCAGCTGAGATCCATAGCTGACCCTGAATAGTCCTCTTTGTGGGCTGTTGAGGCATCTCCTGAGCATTCAATTTAAATAAAAGCTCATTCTGAGAATTTTCTAGCTTACCTTCATCATTTTCCCTTGAGTCCTGATAAAGAGACTATGATTCTCAATGGCTTATGCTCTTAAACATTTCAAATGAGCTTCAGAAGTTGCATCACCTAAAATTTCAAAATGTTGGGGAAAAAATTTTTACACATTTTTTTTCTTTCTGAAGAGCAAAAATAAAAGTTGCAATCCCTGTCTTAATCCCAAATTCACTTTTCTCCACAAGGTTAATTCATTATCAGTCCTGAAGTCGCTGAGAGCACTTGCTGTAGGACTGTTTATAAATGTCCTGTTTGGCCCCATGGTATCGTTCTTATTTGCCGGAACCTATTCTGTTTTCCCTGTTGCCACAACATAAGTGCTGCTAAGGGCAGAGACTATCAGCTGCTGCCTTATGCCGGGCTGAGCCAGCCCATGACTCCTGCAGCCCCCAGACCCCATGTGCAATCCAGCCCGTGGCCATGACACCTGCAGGTTATCAGGAAGCATTATTGGTCAAGGTAAAACATATTTATTCAGACATGCAAACAAGGTCTTTATTTATATTATTGATTCCCTGTTTTCTGACATTACATTGTTTAGAAATGTTTACTGTTGTCTGCTACAGCTGAGCCTGCTGTTTTACATTCTTGATGGTCACAGTGCATGGTGTAATTTGCTGGCAGCTATACCTTGGAGAAAGTAACCAATTTCTCCAAATCCAAAGGGGAAAAGGAAAGATCAATATGTTTGAGAAAAATTAAATGTACATTTAGGTTTGTCTTACATGATTCAGGTGTGATGGCAATTTATTGGGGAATTTTGGCAGGAATGATGATTGTTCAATGGAAAGATGATTCTGGAAGGCACTAAATTAGGTTATTTCCCAGGATGGAAGCCAGTTGACCAGGCCTTCCATGTCTCCTAAATGAGCATACCACAGCCCTGCCCAGAAGGCCAAATGTAATACAACATTTCATAGTTTTAGAACAAGTTTATTAGTCTGTTGCCTTTGCTTTTATTTCAACTTGATTTCATATGAATTCGGTCCCTGGCTAGTCAATTTGTTTTCAACATTGATTTTATGACTTTTTTGGTTTCCTCTTAAATGACCAGCTTTTGAACTGCGTGGCTGTCTCTCATGGGTGTTCTGACATCAGGTATAAACACAACACAGAGTTGTGTTGGAGGTAGACTATATATAATTGTCTTCCTTTTCTCACAACTGTTTCATTCCCTATAAGAAAAAGAGAAGAAAATATGAAGTTCATTTTGAGCTCATCTTGAACAATACCTTTGAGATATGTTCATTATGTAATTTAGGAGGTCATGGGATGAGGTGACCACAAACCAATGTTAACAGCTGACAAATGGGTCTTGGTATAGTACAGAGACCTGAGGGCCTGAGAAGCAGACAGAAGGATCCCAGGAGATGTCCAGTCCTGACTTGAAAGAGCACAACAAAGCAAGGTGCCACAACCAGACCATTTTTTGCAACTTAGAACTTTCCGTGGGGTACCTTCATCTAGTAGCACTGCAGAACCATCAGCAGCCATAGCACGAGTGACCCTTCTCCTTCCTTCCACAGGAAATCCAGAGAAACTCCTTACAGAATGATGATGTGTGTTTCAAACCACCAGTGGGTCCAGGATTAGGAATTATATTATGCCTTTTTGGAAGGAATTTGTCCTTCAAACTGCAAAAAAATGAACTGCTTCCAGGCTCCTCTAACTAAATCCATTAAATTCCTAGTGACCTCATCCCACAGAAACATTTTTTATCTAGCCTCTCAGATGATCAGGAAGGATTTTTGGCTTCTGCTGCTTTAACTTGGGAGCCCCAAAGCCTGATGCTAGGGCTCTCCACAGAGTATCAGGGGACTCTCATGACTTTAATCTCGGTGTTCTCTAAATTCTTTTCTCCAGTTTCTGATTCAGCCTGACCCCACCTGGCCTGTGTTAGCAGAAAGGCTCAAAGTTCAGAGTGCCTTGGATGTAGAATGCTAATGGGTTTATTTCTTTAAGTTTTCTGAAAAGTGAAATGGAAAGAAACTGATTCCATCTGTAAGATATTCATCTTTTGGCAAGGTCTCTACTCTGAGTCTCTGGTTATTTGCAAATGGCTCCTTAGTACCTACTCACAGATCTGTGTGCCTAGGCAATTTCATTGCAAAGATGAATTATTTTGCAAATCCAGTTCTCAGACAATAAAAGATATTTTAAAAGCCTCCTGCTGCACATTTTGAAAGATTGTTAATAGGAGCATAGAAATATGTGTAATCTCTCTTAAGGACTGCAAGACTCACATGTTGGTATTTTTTTCTACTTCCTTTTTAAGAGAAAGGTGATGCCGAGCCAGAGAGTCCAGACAATGGCACATCGAATACATCGTAAGTCTCTTTCGTGTTTCTCTGGGAGATGCGTATTTTTTAATATGCCTTATAAAAAAATGAAACAGTCTAAGTATCTTGTAATAGTCACAGTCATATAGAAGGAAGCCCTGGCTCTCTTTCCTCATGATAATGTCTTTTTAAATGCTTTCCCTGCAGATGCATTCTGAGGCCTTTTGCTTTAGTATAGATAAAGGAATCTTGAAACTGCAAATGTTCCTCTTTATGAAGTAGAATTGTAATGAGAAGAGAAGGAAGGCAAGCCCTTTAGAATTTGGCTGGAAACTTTCAGTACTGTCATAAGACAGTCAGAACTGCTCACACATATTGGGTCATGGGTGTTCTGACATCAGGTATAAACACAACACAGAGTTATGTCGGAGGTAGACTATATATAATTGTCTTCCTTTTCTCACAACTGTTTCATTCCCTATAAGAAAAAGAGAAGAAAATATGAAGTTCATTTTGAGCTCACCTCTGAATTATGTGAAAAATTCAAAGAATCCAAATGTTTTTAATGATTAATCTAATGCCAAATTGATGTACCAGTATTTAAATAATATTCACATGCTAATGGATGATTTTGTCTTAGCTCCACAGGGATCAGTAACAGCCTTGCACCTTTTAAGAAATATATTTATTTTTATCAGTCTCAATAAGTGAAATCTGTTTTTTTATTTTAGGACAGGCCTTGTGAATGTATTTGTTTGTGGATCAGCACTCTCATTACTTACTAAGCATTTAAAGTGCTATTCGTTAAAAATCACAGCTTGTGGTATAATGTTGAGTGTCTTATTTGGCCCGTGTTCTGTTTCCCACTCTTGAAAACTCCTCTGGCTTATACAGCATAGCTATACACAACTGAATAGATATGATTATTGGTTTGTCTTTCTTAAGATTACCCTGAAAGTTCTAAATAGCTTCATTGCTGTGGTTCTAATGATATAATGAATGTGACTGGTCTTGAATGGTTAAAATATTACTAATTTTTAAATTGTTTGTGCTACAAAATATAATGAGAACAGAGTTTTAATGCCACCTGGAGGCATCCTAGAGAACTGAAAAGGGTAGAGTCACTAAAAAATTCTTTTGAGTAACATTTTGACTGAATAAGAATTTACACAACTAGAATGTAAGCTACTTTACAGAAAATTCTATTTTTATCAGTTATTTAGTAGGAGTAATAATTACTGTAGACACAATAAATTTTCAAATTCTCAACAGCAAAATTATTTTAGAAACAGGTAAAAGAACATAGAAAACATCTTAGAAAGCTGCTAGTATGCTACATTTAATTTTATGTATTTTAAAATCATATTCAGGGCTGGCAGAGTGGCTCAAGTGGTAGAGTGCCTGCCTAGCAAACATGAGGCCCTGAGTTCAACCCCAGTACCACCAAACTAAGGAAGGGAGGGAGCAAGGAAGAGAGGAGGGAAGGAGAGAAAGGAGGAAAAGGAGGGACGAAGGATGGATATTGGTGTCAGGAGACACCAGTTTTTGCTAATGCAGTTCTATTTGCCATTTAAGTTCTCCTTTCCCCTTCTCTTATACATTTTCTAAAAAAGTCCATTCCCTAAGATAACTGGTTTCCATTACTCAATTCCTTATTTCTTATAATGTGTAAAAATAAATAAGCTGTGTGAGGAAATAACTTTTAATCCTCTAGAGATATGAAAATGGTAGAAGCCCCACATCCCTGTCTCTCTGAGCAAAGCAGTTCCTCCTTCACCAGCCTCTTGAGTTGGAAATTACAGAAATAAACCCTGAGGTTGCAAGGAACTCTCTTTAAAATGGAGAATTATGAACTTGGAATCTCTCAAAGAGCCCTCTCACAGTGGTTCTGTTATAGTTAGACAAGAAAAGCACCATGTTTTGTTATGAGTAGAGTGAAATTCAGGATGCCTAAGACAAGTGTGGTATTGGCATTCTTTTTTTCTTTTTTGGTGGTACGGGGGTTTGAACTCAGAGTTTCACACTTACTAGGCAGGCACTCTACCACTTGAGCCACATCTCCAGCCCTGGCATTGACATTCTTATGTGCAGTACCTCATTTGAGCTTTACTTAGGTAGGTAGGGCTGGGACAATATCCTGAGTTATGAATAGGGAATCTGAGGATCAGAAAGGTCATTCAACTTAAGGGATAAATCAGAACATAACCCTCCTGATTTTTCCAATTTACCATATGAAGGATGTATAGTCTCAAGAGACAAAGCCAACAAGTTTTTAAAAATCTAAAATCATATTATTCTGTTGAATGGTAAGTGTACTACTTTGTCAAGGCTGCCTTAATACTGGACCACAAAATAGGTGACTTAAGCAACAGAAATTAATTTCCTCAGAGGTCTGGATCCTGAAAGTCCCAGATCAAAGTGTTGCAAGGCTGATTCCTTCTTCAAGATTTGAGGAAAGGACATGTTCCAGGCCTTTCTCCTTGGCTTATACCTGGTCAGTTCTTCCTATGTGTCTTCAGGTTATCATCTCTCAGTACCTGTTTCAGAATCTCTTTTTGTAACACCAGTCATTTTGGAGTAGGACTCATTCTGATGGCTTTAGGACCATTTAGGATCATTTTAACTTATTACCCCTGTAAAGATCGTCTCTCAAAATAAGGTCAAATTTTGCAGTATTGGAAGTTAGGACTTCAGCATGTGAAATGGGGGGAGGGAAAAATTCAACCCATAACAAGAAGGGTCAGAGAACTTAGAATGAGTCAGCAGCCAGGTAAACAGAACTAGGAATTTGCAGCTTTCCAAAGATGGAACAAGGGAAAGGAACGGACGAAAAATTATGGACTTCATGAGAGCTGAAAGGGTGAATTAGAACAAAGCAAACCAGAAATAGCAAATGACACTAAAATTGGTGGTACCTCTTTCACACAGGGCCTCAGTGTGCATTACTCTATCATATAATTCTATGAACCTGTGACTCATTTAAAGCCATTATAACTTGTAATGTAAAATCAAGAATCTCTAAGCAGCAGAGTCCACTTCCTAAAGAAGTGTCCTTGCTCAATGGTGCCAGTAGCTCACACCTATAATCCTAGCTACATGGGAGACTGAGATCCCATTTCATGCCAGCCCTAGCAAATAATTTGTGAGACCCCATCTCCAAAATACCTAGAGCAAAATAGACTGGGGGTGTGGATAAATTTGTAGAGTGCCTGCTTTGCAAGAGGGAAGCCTTGAGTTCAAACCACAGCCCCACCCAAAGAAAAGAAGCATCCTTCCTCACTACCCTCCTTTATATTAATTAGTGATGATTAGTTTTAGATACTCATTGCCTAGAAGGATAGAGTGGCCTGGATAATACCTGAGGATACCTTCAGGATTAATGTCAATGATTCAGATAAAAGTGACTATTTAATCGTAATATAAGCATATAAAGGCATAAATTAAATATCTGTGGCCTACTGTCAGTTACCCTAATGCCTATGTCATAAAGGAGGAAGTCAGAGAGAAAACAGCCCTTAATTCTGTATATAAATTCCCATCAGTCCTTGAATGAACCCTGAATTGCATATGTAAGGGAAGACACAAAAGAGCACGGTGGAAAACAATAGTTAGAAGCCTGGAAAGAATGACCAGAGATTTCCAAGCTGCCTACTTCCTGCAGCTACTGCCTATATTGAGTTAGAAACTCCTCCAAGATAGAAATGTTAGGTAAACACCAGGAGTTTTCTAACCCCAGAAGGACCATGCCTTCAGACAAAGGAGTCCCTCTAAAATTAAGACCAAATTCGAAACAGATCCTCCCTGACAAGCTGTATTACCAATATCCACAAGTTCAGGCTTATCAGCTAAAAATGCAACTGCCCAATAGAACAAAAAACTCAACCTTTTTTAAGAGAAAAAACAAATCTCTATGTTACATGCAGAAGTGAAATGTGGGCCGGTGTCAAGGGTCCTTGCCTTCACAGGCCAGACAACTGGCTCGTGAGGAAGCTGATTGATTTGTGAATCAAAGCCAGTATACAAAGTAGGATTTATTAGATAGAAAGGAAAGGCTACAGCTAGAGCAGTGTGGCAGTGCCCAAAACCGGTGGCTTCCCGCTCAGGTAAAGGCTGGGGCTTTTTATGGACGTTTTAACTCTGGGTTTGGGTAAGGGTCAGGTGGGCTTTTCTCATTGGCCTTGGATTCGCGGGCTCTCTTAGATGAGCTGGTCTGTTTGCCCCTTATTGGGGGTGGGGGGAGGGGGACAATCTTGAGAGCATTTTGCTCATCAGCCCAGTGGCAGATCTATGAGACCTGTATCTCCTCTTCAGGGTGCAGATTTACACCTCCTTCTCAGGATGCAGGAATCATAGCGCTCTCCATGGGGGATGGGATACTCACTCATCTGCCTTAGGTCTCCAGACTCAACACTCTATATCATCCACAATGTTTAGTATCTAATCAAAAATTAAAATATATGAAGAAATAGGAGAACATGATCAACAGCCAAGAGAAAAAGTAGCCACTGTAACAGATTTCATAGTTCTGTATCTTTAAGTTTTTTTCAAGTAGGAATTTTAGAAACAACTGTTATATGTCCAAGAAGAGAAAGAAAAACACGGTCATCATGACTGAAATGAAGGGGAATCTCATCACTGAAATGTAAACTATTAAGAAGAACCAAATGAAAATTTAGAACTGAAAAATAAAACAATTGAAATGAAAAATATACTGGGAAATGTTAAATTAAGAATGGAAATTATAAGACAAAGCTTAAACTCAGATCAACAAGATTTATGTGAAAAAAAATGAGAGTAAAGATTTTACAATGATGAAAAAACCATAGTGAATTATGGGATTATGTCAGTCGGTCTAATATATATATGTTATTATTATATTATATATGATTATTCAAAGGGGAAGAGAGAGAAAAGAAACCAGAAAAAGTATGTGGAGTAATAATGGCTGAAAAATTCCCAAACTGTGTGAAAATATTAACTTAGAGGTCCATGCAACTCAGCATACCCTTAGCAGCATAAATACAAATGAAATCACATTCTGGAAAACTGAAGCTAAAGGAAAATCCTGAAAGCTGCCAGAGAAAAATGACTTTATCTATAGGGAAATAATAACACAATTAACCAAAAAATTTCTATCACAAACATAGAGACGTAGTGCAATGTAAAAACAAAACAAAACAAAAATTCTTAAAGTACTAAAAGACGAAGAGAGACAAAGAAAAAGGACTGCCAAGACAGAATTCTAAATCAAGCAAAGATATCCATCAAAACTGAACATGAAATAAGACATTTGGTTTAGGGGGTTCTTTGTTTTGGGTCTTTTTTTTTTTTTTTTGGTAGTACTTGATTTGAACTGAGGCCCTTCCACCACTTAAGCCATACACCTAGCCCTTTTTTCTTTGTAGTTATTTTTCAGATAGGGTCTTGTGCTTTTGCCCAAGGTCAGCCTCAGACCACAGTCCTCCCATCTCCAACTCCTGTGTAGCTGAAGTTATAGGTGTTTGCTACCATGCCTGGCAAGTCATTTTTGGATGTACAAAACTTAAGGGAATTCATTTCCAATAGGCCTTCACTACAATGAATGACGAAGAAAAAATGTCAGTCTTGAAGAGTTAGAATATCAGATGGAAGCTCAGCTCTATAAGAAGGAAATTTGTGTAACTCCATACGAATATGGATTTATATAAAAATTGTTTAATTTAAGAAATAAAATACTTTTGTGGGGTTTTGACATATGAAGAAATAAGATATATGGCAAAAATAGCACAAAGGTTAAAAGAGAGCAAATGGGATTACACAGTTGCAAGGTTGTTACATTTTATGTGAAGTACTGCAATATTACATCTGTGTAGACTGATGATAAATATGGATACATAATACTTCACCCAGAGGGAAAAAAAAACAAATACCAAAAGGCAGCTTATCTAAAAAGTCATTGGAGGAATTAAAATATCAAACAATTACATTAACACAAAACAACAAAAAATCAGTAAAAAAAAAAAAGGAAAAGGTATAGATAGCAAACTTGAGCCAACCATATTAATAATTGCATTGTGTAAATGGACTGAAACCTCAAATAAAAGGAAAAGATGGTTAGACCAGCTACAAAACTAAGACTACCTACTATCTACATGATATACACTTCATGTATAAAACTACAAACTGATTGAAGCCATACAATGGAAAAGATAAACCATTTATCCAAACACAAGAAAACTGGCATTTTAAAATTACCAATTAGTCTCTTAAACAAAAGTTATTGTACCTTATAATAAGGACATTTTATAATACTAAGAAAGTCAGTTAATGAGGAAGACATAATATTCATAAATATATATATGTTTACCAACAAGCATTCAAAATATTTGAAACAAAAATTAACAAGTAGCATCATAATTAGAAATTTTAACATCTTTTTTCAGCACCTGGTAGAAAAATAAATAAAATATTAGGAAGTATATGGAACAGATCACAATATTATCAGCCACTTTGGCTTAACTGGCATTTATACAACACTGCACCCAACAAGTACAAAATACAGAACCTTCCCAAATGCACATGGAACATTCACCAAGGTAGACCTTATTGTCAGCAACATAAAAGAAGTATCAATAAATTTTGTAGGATGAAAATCTTAGAGTATTTTCTGCGGTCACAACATAATTATACTGCAAGTCAATATCAATAAAATATCTAGAAAATCTCTAATATTTGGTAATTAAATAACATTTCTAAATATCTTTGAGTTAATGAATAAATCATAAGGGAAATTAGAAAGAAATTAGCTAAATGAAGATGAAAATACAATTTGTGAACACTTGTAGGATTCACTAAAACAATAAGATCAACCATAAGAATTTATAGCTTTACATGCTTATATTTGGAATGATTTAAGTTAAACAACAACAACGTATGTTTCTACTTTAAGAAGCTAGGAAAAGGAAAATAAGTTAAAAGCCTAAAATAAATAGGAAGACACACAATAAAAATAATGGAGAATGCCAAACAGTAGGTAAAATTAGTGAAACAAAAGTTTGGTTCTTTAAAAAAGATTATTAAAATTAGTAAAACATTAGCAAAATGGATCAAGTAAAAAAAAAAAAAGAGGAAACATTAATTTCCAGGATCATCACATATACTACAGATATTTGAACAATAGTAAGTGGATATTATGAACTACTTCCTGCCAATTAATTTGACAATTTAGATCAAATAATTTTTTTTGAGGGAAAAAAGGAATTTATCATAATTGCCACATGAAGAAATAGAAAATCTGAATGACTCTATTGCTATTAGTTAAATTGAATTAATAGTCAAACCTTCAGAGCTAAATTCTACTAAAACTTTACATTAAAAAAAAGTTATAGGAAGCCTGTAATCCTAGCTACTCCAGAGGCAGAGATCACGAGGATTGTAATTCAAAGCCAGCCCGAGGCAAATACTATGTGAGACCCTATCTCGAGAGAAGCCAATACCAATATAGGGCTTGTGCAGTAGCTCAAGTGATAGAGTGCCTGTCTAGCAAAACCTAGCAAGCATGAATCCTTGAGTTCAAGCCCCAGTACCACCAAAAAAAAACCAAAAATGTTATCAGGAGTGTTGACACATTCCTTGTGATGCTAGTACTCAGGGTGCTGAGACAGGAATATCATGCGTTCAAGGCTACATACTATCCTTTTTAGTGAGAGACTCTCTCAAAAAACAAAAAAAAGGAAAAAACTGCTTATAGCCAACGGAACACACAAATGAACTGCCAGTTTTAAACTCTTCCAGAAAATAGAGAAGGAAGGAAAACTACCCAATTCGTTGTATAAAGCCAGCGTAACCCTGATACCAAAACCTGACGTAAACCTCATAAGAAAAGAGAATTATAACCCAATATCTCTTGTAAACATTGATGCAAAAATTCTTACAATACTAGAAGATCCAGTTCAGTGATTTATAAAAAGGATATGATTATTATGACTACCTTGGTGATTTAACATTAGAAAATCGATTAATGTAACCTACCAAACTAATAGAATAAAGGAAAAGGAATATAAATTGGTGCATAAAAGCACTTGTCAAAATGTAACACCCATAAATGAATTATTTTTAAAAAGTCAGCAAAGCAGGAGTAGGAGAGATGGCCCAAACAATGTATGTACATATAAATAAATGAATAAATAAACCAAAATTTTAAAAAAGCAGAAGTAGGAGGTAACTTACCGAATCTAATAGAAAAGCCCACCACGACTGCTTATCATATTCAGTGGTAAAACTCTAAACATTTTCCTCCTGAAATCAGGAATGTAGCAGTGATCTGTTGTTGCTACCTCTATTCATCATTGTCCTAGAGATTCTAGACAGTGCCATCAGGGAAGAAAAGAAAACAATGCACGAAAGATTAAGAAAAGTGATTGTAGAGAAAGTCTTAAAAACCTAATAAACAGTTACAAGAATCCATAATTTATCAAGGTGGAATTTGCAAAAGCCTATTGTATTTCTATTATTATTAGCAATAGGCAGTTGAAAATAAAATCTGAAAGTATTTTTAATTACAATAAATTTAGCAAAAGATGTATGAGACTTGAACAAGGGAAACTAAAACACTAACTAAATGGAAGGATGTCCATAAATTAGAAAACTTGACAATGTTAGTAACTCAGTTTTTCTCCTAGAGATTTATGAATTCAACTCAGTCTTGATCAAAAGGTCAGCAAAACATTTTTTTGTAGAAAATAGTTTTACAGGTTGATTCCAAAATTTTTAGAAAAAAGCAAAGGACCTACATAGCCATACAATCTTGATGAGGAACAAGGATGGCAACCTCATGCTACCTATTTCAAGACTTATTATGAAACAAAAGTAATTTGAGATAGTGTGGCATTGACATCAGGACAAACAAATCAATGGAACAAAAACACAGTCTTGAAACAAACCATATATATATGAACAATTGATTTTTCCACAAAGGTACCAAAGTAGTTCAGTGGGAAAAGCCAAGACTTTTCAACAAATGCTATAACAACTATCAGAGAAAAAATCTAACACTACACACAACTGAAAAGGATCACAGACCTCAGTATCAAAACTAAAATGACAGCTCCTAGAGGAATATACAACAGTATCTTCACAAACTTGGCACACCCAAAAATCTCTTACAGAGGTCATTAAAATATACAACATAAAAAAAAATACTAATAAACTTGACTTCATCAAAATTACAATCATCGTCTAGGCCAGGCACAGTGACTCATGCCTGCAATCCCAGCTATTCTGGAGGTAGAGAATGGGAGGATTAAAGTTTTTACCATACAGGTAAAAAGTGAGTGAGATGCTAGATATGGCAACACATGGGAAGCCACAGGTAGGAGGATCAAGGTCCAAGAGTGGCCCTGGACAAAAACACAAGACCCTAGTAGGGAAAAAAAAAAAAACTAGAAAGCAAAAAGGGGGCTCAAGTAGTAGAGCATCTGCTAGCAAGCATGAGTCCCTGAGCTCAAAAACCTCCAGCACTGCCAACCCCCGCCCCCCCCCCCAAAAAAAACAACAAAATAACATCTGCTCATCAAAATGAAAAAGAAAGCCACAGCTGGGAAAACATATTTATCATGCATGTATACATATATACACACATATGTGGCAAATAATTTATATTCAGAATATATAAGGAACTGTGATAATTCAATTACAAAATGACAAAGAAATAAATATTTTAAATGGGCAGAAGGCTTAAAGAGACAAAAGAAGTTGTACAAATGGCCAATAAGTGATTGAAGGGTGCATTTCATTAGCAACATTCATTTTAGGGACATACAAATTAAAGCTACAGTGGGACAGCACTATATCCCCACTGTGATGGTTCGAGTTTAAATGATTGACAATACCAAACAGTGAAGAAAATGTGGAGCAACTGGAATTTTCTTGTATTGCTGGTGAAAATGTAAAATGGTATTAAAAATTTTTGAAAATTCTTACAAGTAAACATATTTATTTCATGACCCAGAAATTCCATTTGTAGACACCAGTATAGGAAAAATGAAAACCATATGTCCTTAAAAGATTTGTACAAGAATATTCATAGTTACATTATTCATAATAAATTTAAAACTGGAGGGCTGGGGTCATGACTCAAGTGGTAGAGAGTCTGCCTAGCAAGTCCAAGACCCTGAGTTCAAACCCCAGTACTCTCCCCCCCAAACCTGGAAACACTTCTAATATTCATCAACAGATGAACAGATAGACAGTTGTGATGTAGTCATATATTGGGATTCTTCTAATTAAAAAGCAACAAACTGTCACACACATTACAACATGGGTTAATCATAGAAGTATTAAGTGAAATGAAAGAATCCAGACACAAAAGAGTGTGTACTGTAAGGTTTGTTTTATATGTGGTTCAAGAGACTGGGAAAACTATTCTATGGAGATTGAATTTATGATAATAATTGCTATGAGGGACTGAAGATTGACAAGGCGGGGCTGTGGTGGGGCTTCTGGGTATTGGAAAGTTCCATACGTTAGCATCAGCTATGTAACAAGAAGGTATGCATTTAACAAAGCTCACTGGATTTTATTTGTAAGTATACACATTTCACTGTATAAAAAATTTATCTCAATTGAAAAAATAAGAGAAATAAGTGTATAGAAAGAATAAAACATTTATGTGACAACTTTTCTACCTGACATATGATAATAATAAACCTATTTTGAGCACTTATCTTGACAAGATACAACTCTTAGCACTTGACATGTTTTATCCTATCTAACCTGCATAAAAATCTAGCAATACTCCCAATTTCAGGCAAAAAGAGGCTAACTGTTATCACTAAACTTTTATAGCTTAGAATGCAAAGCCAGGACTTGAACCCAGGATTCAGGTTCTGGAAGCCAAGTAATTTACCCACCGTCCCATTTTGTCACTCTCAAAGCACTATATAGTTTCTCTGGAAACCTGAGAGGAGCAGGTAATTAATGAAATGCCTAAAGAAGAGGAAGAGGCCAACATACTAGGAAAATTCTAGAAATAATGATCAAGTGGAGATTCCAAGAGTTTATGAAGGCCATATACCATGTTCGTTTTATCCAAGTTTTCCCACAACTGAAAAATCTACCTTCAGTCAAAAGCCAACAGCATAGAAAATAGATAAATCCCAAGAAAGTGCCCTTCCACATTTGTAGCTGGCCCTCAATTGAACAAAATAACTCTAGTAACCCTGAAAGAATACATAAAGATTTAAAATGACCTTCATAAATTGAGGAAATAGTATTGAACACAAAGTGTTAAACTCCTAGGAGAAAAAAAATAACCAATGAGGCAGAAGGAAAATGGCCCATCCAGGTGGATACATTGTACAATAATAAAAGAGTAGGAATTATTATAAGCTCAAACTGAACTATAGCGACCCATGAAATGTGCCTTCCTCAAAAGTTAATATATGGAAAGTGGCTATTATCAAGTAGGCACTCAATAAATCATTGTTACTGCTATTAGAACAGTATTTATGACTTATGGAGCTAGAAAACAGCCCTGTCTCTGCAGCTGATCAGAGCTTTATTAGAATTTTAATCTGTTCTTTAGAAAAAAGTAGAAAACCTAGAAAGTATTAAGGGTGGCAAAAACACAAATTATTAGAAAGTTCTAAAAATGTCTTCTGGTGAAACTGGAGCTGTGATGAAGAAAAGCTGCACAGTCAGTCTGCTCGAGATGTCAGTCCGAACAAGCTCTTTCCCAAGGGCAGGATCATCTGCACAGAGTGAGTGGCTTTGCCTCTCCTCAAAGAGAAGAATGGACTGAAGGAAGCCAAAGAATTCACTTCCACCACTGACTTCTCTTTCATAACATCTTAGAAGACACAGCCATCACTGACTGTTAGAACAGAGTGAATCCAGAGGATGCTGAAGATCTTGTCTTGCTATACAACATATAGCTCTGAGTCAAGTATGAAGGTGAGATGAACACAATATTCATATCAATGAAAAGTACTCACTTCAAATTTCTACGCTCATTGTTAGCATAGAAATGCTAGATACGGAGGGAAAAAATAACCAAGGGAACAACTGTGTAAGAAATCTATCACTTATGCGTGTGTATTTAATAATAAGGTTATACAAACCAATCATATAATAGTGTCTGGAAGTTGAGAGATCATGGTCTATTGGAGAATTGTTACCAAAAGATTTTTTCCTAAGAAACTTGAAACCTCCCTGGTATTTATTTTGGCTAGAGCAATCTGTGTATAAGATGATAAATGATGGCTGATCTTTTAGTCCATGAGATGTCTGTCCCCAGAGATTTCCTTTCTATATCTGTTTAAGTGATTTGCCAGAATCCTCATAGCTAAGAAAATGAGAAGGCTAACATACAGCCTTTGCTGGAGAAAGTCAGCCAGCAAAGAAGACACCAAGAATGAAAATGAAATTGGAAGGACCCCTCAGGATTCCTTAGACCCCTCGTTATGTAGACACACAAACAAGACCTAAGTCTGCAAAGAGGCATGGCTTATCCAATAGGTAAAAAGGACCATAGTGACCAGCATGCTTGTACCAGAGTCCACTGGGCTGGGCTCACTGCTAGAAGAGAAGAGACTGTGAGACTGTCAGTTTTGCCTAAGAGAAAAACCAGATGTTAGGTCACACTGAGTCTGTGTTCAGATTAAAACACAAGAATGTGAGTGGGAAAAATATGCCATCCCAGAACAAGAGTACACACCTTGTCTTCTGTGTGCTTACCTCAGGCTGGAGGCCTTGGTCCTCATAAGAGAGAATTCTCTAGCAAAATGAGGGAGTTCATTCCCCTGTCCCTTGTTTGGTTCCCCAAAGATCCATACTTTCTCCTTCCCCTACTCCTGGGCTCCCTTTAAATGTACTTCTCTTCAGGGTACACAGGTCAGGGTTTCTCATACCCTTTTGTAATTTAAATTTTTCATCCTTAATTGTGTCAAAATACATATAAGATTTACATCCTAACAATTTGTAAGTGTGCTGTTTTGACAGCATGAAGTACACTCATGTGTTTTTGTTCCCATCAACACAAACTTTCCCCAGAGCTCTTCTTTACCTTCCCAAACTGAAGCTCTGCACCCATTAAACCCTAAGTCCCATTCCACTCCTTTCCCTCCCTGGCAGCCAGCATTCCCCTTTATGAGTCTGTATTTGACTGTTCTAGGCGCCGTCTGTAAGTAGAATTTATCCTTTTTCTGGCTTATTTCACTTAGCATAACGTCCTCAAAGTGCATTCATGTTGCAGCATGTGTCAAAATTTCCTTCCTTTTTAAAGCTAATGTTTCGCTGTGTATATGTGGACTTTCCCTGATCTACAAAGGCTCAACTTACAATGGTTAGACTTTACAATGATGCACATGCAATAGGCACTCAGTAGAAACTGTACTTGGCATTTTCAATTGGGGCCTTTTTCTTTCTTCTTCTTTTTTTTTTTTTTTTTTCAGTACTGGGCTTTCACCTTGAAAGACAGGGTCTCGTGAACTGTTTGCCTGGGCTGGCTTCGAACCAGGATCCTCCTGATCTCTACCTCCTGAGTAGCTAGGATTCCATGTGTGAGCCACTGGTGCCCAGCTCAATTGCAGTCTTTTCCCGGGCTAGTGATATGCAGTATGATCCTCTCACATGCCGGGCCGTGACAGCAAGCCACAGCTCCCTGTGGGAAACAGCCATCACCCTGCAGCATGCCATGTTGCTAAGCTCCAATGTCTGGGAGGTTAGATGGGTTGGATGCATTGTCAGTCAGCTTCTGACATTTTCAGTATATGAATTATCAGGCTGTAATTTCATCGTAAGTCAGAGAGTATTTGTACACCACATTTTGTTTATCTACTCATCTGTACATGGACACTTGGGTTGCTTCCACCTCTTGGCTTTTATAAATAATGCTGCTATGAAAATGGGGGTGCAGATATATCTTTGAGTCCCTGCTTTTAATTCTTTGGGATACAGACCATCTCAACCCACACAGTCAGAAATACATTTTATATCATCTCCTGTGAGAGCATGTGTGCTCAATCTAAAGTGTCACGAACAATACCTACCATTACTCTTCTTATTTCATATTTTTAAATACAGGTCACCACAACACAGATATGCTTTTGTTAGCATAGTTCACAAGCACAGTATACCAACCAACTAATGTGGTTCTCTATGCCAAAGGAGTGAGCAAGGGGAAGGAAACCATGTGGGTTGGGCTAGCCCATATAACTGATCTTGCCAGTCTTCCCAAAAGCTTTGAAAGCTGGTTTCTTTCTTCATTGTACAGATGAGGAAACCAAAGCTGAAAGAGCTTCTCCAAAGATGTGCAGCCAGTGAGTCTGTTCCCACTCAGACGCTCTCTCTGGCCCACACTGCCAGGACATGACAGGATTTTTAGCCCACCCCACCCCCCTTACTCCCTTCAGAGTAACCCAAAGGACTAACAACTCAGAAAATCTGAAGACACATTCACAGTTCAAAATACAGCTGTTTGGGATCTGTGTCCCAGGAGAAGGAAAGTTTTCAGTGACTCTTAATTAGACCACATATGTAACTGGTTATTCACTTATGATTAAGGTAGACATGTCTCTAGAAGGAAGCTTGGCACCTTTGCAATGAGCTCTTTCAGTTCGCAGAGACATTTACAAATAAACCTTAGCTGCTCTTTATTCTCTGTGGCTTTGGTAGATGATAACATTCTTCTGGGGAGTCACTTGGGCTGTGGAGGATTGTGGTTCATATTACCATATTTATTGACACAGTAGGTAATCAATAACTATTGCCTGACATTTAGGAGACTGGTTATGCTTTCTCCTGATTCAGTATTGTTTTTCCTAAAGCATCTTCCAGCTCTTGTCAGAGCCTTTCTCAGCATTTAGAACTTAGCACTTATTCAGTATAAAACTAGTAATATGAAGAAATGAATTAGTGCAGAATAATGTGAGGATGGTTGGAATCCATTCACTGTGCATTTTGTATACTTTCTTTTGGTAATACCATTAGCTAGATCTGTCCATTCTCTTCTACATATTCCAATTAAGATAGAAACCTCCAAAATGCAGAGCTGATACACTTGCAGAATGAATTCCCTGCTGCCCCCAGATTGCAAGTTCTCTTTGCACCCCGCCTAGTCCCATGCATTAAATGCCTAATCTCACAACAGTCCAATAGGATGTATTATTAGACTATTATGCCTCATATTACAGAAGGGAAAAACAGGATCTCAGAAAAGTGAGCAGGCTCATGGAGGTTTCACAGTTGGCAGCAGCTGCAGAGCCAAGAATCTGCCTGGTCCTTCAGCTCCAGAGCTGGTGGCCTGGAGCATAGGACCTGTGAGGCAGAAGAGGAGGGATTAAGGAAGAAATGCATTTATGAACAAAGGTTGAAAGTCCTAACAGCTGCTACTATCTGCCCTCCCTCCCTGTTGACAAGAATCACATCCCATTGAGCCTGTGAGTAGGCAAAGGAAGCCTGGCTCCAGACGCAAGTGCCACGATATTTCTGCAAGTAGTGCAGTCTTGCAAATAGCCAAGATGAAGCCTGGAATTCAGCTGACAGTTCAAGGAGTTGGCAGAAGTAAGATGACAGCTTCCCAGCCTCGGCCACCTGCTCACCTCAGAGGGCCTTCTGCTGTTGGCAGAGGGTATAGGAAAGCTGTATTCACATGATCCCATCAAGGCATGTGAAATATGGTAGCTCTGCCGCTGAGGTCGTGCCACAGGGAATTCTATACACCCCCCCCTCCCCAGCAACCCCTCGCTTGGCTTCTTAAATGACTGAAGTATCCAAAGGGGCAGGGAACAGAGGGATAAGGCCAGGTAACCAGACTTTCACATGCATGCACACATTCACTTTTTTATGTCAAAAAAGGCCAGACCTGCTTTAAAAATAAGGAACCATGACATTTCAGGCATTTTATTAGAATAGGACAGGTGTCTGTAAGAGCATGATCAAGAGGTAACACAAGCTAAATATAAACTAGAAGCCATACTGTGTACTAAATGCTTTCTAAAAATGTAATATGGAATAACAATTACACAAGAACAAATATAATCTTAGGGACCACCCTGCAAATGAATCAACTCAGAATCTTCATAGCAACTCAAAAAGTAAGCAATGTAATTTTCCAGGGTACTGATGAGGAGATAATGGAATCTTTAAGAGGTGGAGCCTAGTGGGAGGTCCCTAGGTCTTTGGGGGCATGTCCTTGGACGTGAACACTTGACTCCTAGAGTGAGTTCTCAAGAGACTGAGTCATTGTAAAAGCCTGAGCTCGACGCCTGAATCCCTCTGAGGCTTCTGGTTTCGTGGTGGGATCTCCCTCTCCCATGTGCCCCTGCCATTGTGGTACCCACTGCCATGAAGTCCTCACCAAAACTGGGCTGGTGTCAGAGCCAGACCCTTGAACTTCTACAACTTTGTGGCAAATAAACCAATTTTCTTTGAAAATTGCCCAACTTCCAGTATTTTATTATGATAAAATAAAATTGTCTAATAGAGTAGAAAACCCAGTAACCTGGGACTATTTCATTTGAAAATCTGTTTTAGCACAAACGTTAGAAAATTATGTTAGGTTAATTGACTTTATGGACTAAGAGGACAAAAGAGGATGATCCATATGCTTTTGGAGTTTCAGGGAGTAAGTAGAATAATGAACAGAGTAATGCAAGAAAAATAACCAATTGGTGAACAGAACTGATAACCATATAGCTTCATTTCTTAGACTAATATGATGCTAACTTCAGAAGTTGTATACTCTGAAAACAAAAAGGTATTTTTCTAAATGAGTAAATATATAAAATGTTATTGATAATTTTGAAAGTATATCTGTATCATCCATTTGGCCTTAAGATAAAATCATTTCTCTCATAAGCCAGTTGTAAAAATGGAGACCTTCTCTGATTTGGGGCATTTTATTTTCCATTTTGGCAGATGGGGCAAGAGCCTATGGTCTGAGTCCCCCTGTTGTAAGCACTGTTCTGAGCACTTTTCTCGTATCATTTTCACAGCTTTCTGGAGTAATTATCCTCATTTTCAGATAAGGAATACATGCACAGAGAGGTTAAGGAATTTCACCAGGATCACACAGCTAGTTTGTGACAGAGCCAGGATTTGAACTCAATGTGCCTCCTGAGCCCATGCTTTTACCCATACATTTGAGCCTCCATTTTGAATGCTGAACTTCAAAATAGTTCCAAAATAATGAATGTGTCTCTAAATATTAGAACAGCATTTCCAAATTATGTGTCACCCTGGCTTTACTTAAATGCCCCAAAAGGCCTCAATTAATAGGTAATGTAATTAGTATCTTTATCTTCTATTTGTAGATCTGAATCATATGAGTATTTTTATCTTCTCTTTCAAAATATCCAAGAAGTGATCATTTTATTACTTTTCAAAGTACATTTGGATCCTGTTGGTTTTTTCTAATGATCACTATTACTAATCATGCTAAATTGCCTCCAAATGAGAACTAAGCAGAGGAAACTGTACTGGTGCCCTTAAAAATAATAAATTTGGTTTTTAAATTTTGAAGAAAAATAATGAGTTCAAACTTGCACACTTGCATGGCCTTGCTGAACTAGGCTCCCGTGTTCCCAGGGGCACTGTTTTGCAGGGGTGATGCCAAGTGAGCTCCGAACCCTAAAGTGGTCTTCTTCAGTATCAGGTTGTGGTCTGCTCTGGGGAGAGCTTGGTAAAAATGATGGGTCAAAAATAGGTTAAAGGGACAGGGACTCAGAGAACATTACACTGAGACAGAACACATTTAGAAGGGAAGGCGTGGAAATTGCTCTTCTTCCAGGAGTTGTAAATGGATGCCTTTGTTGTTTTCTTAATCCCTTCTCCTCAACCTCCAAAGAAGAGTTGCCAGATAAAATATAAGACACCCAGTTAAAATTTGAATTTCAGAAAAACAAAGAATCATTTTTAGCATGTGTATGTCCTATGCAATATTTTCAACATTCTTGTTGTTTACGTGGAATTCAAACTTAACTAGGCACCCTGTTACTTTCATTTACTAATTCTAACAACTCTAGCAATTACCACACAGACTGTACGTCCAACTGGCCTCCAAGTCTTAACTAATAAAAGAATAGAAGAGAGACAGGCTAAAGGGAGAAGAGATAGACTAAGTGACCAAAGGAAAAAGAGAGAAAATAAGAACGAATTCTGGCCAGCTGCCAAGTAAAACAACTGAATTTTGCAAGAAAGAAATCCTCAAACTGAGGTCATAGATGGAAAATGTCTGTTTCACAGACTCTTTAGCCTGAATATTGGCTAAAAAGGCAGGCATTCTGTTAACATCTGAATACCAAAGCTCATCCAGGACTGGGGAGATTTGGAATATGAAGGATCCTAGCTTTGGAACTACCACTACCTTAGAATGCCACCATTGCTTCCTCAAAGCAAGGAGGTTTGGGGTTTTTTTATTTTTGTTTTTTGTTTCCAGTGAGCTTCTTTGGTAATTGGATATAGAAGAAAGCTGCCTAACTTCAGTTTATGCTCCTAAGACACCTTTGAAACTCCATGGATAACCTTTTGTTTGTCTGGTGCTGAAATGCAAAAAACTACCAGATACCTGATATGGAGAGGAATCTACCTCTGTTTAAAAATCACAGTTCAGCCGTGAAGCATGAGGATGGCTTGCATTCTTTTTTTGAGTTAAAAATATTGACAGTTTCAAGACTGTTTTTTTTCTTTAATCTCTAACCAGACAAGTTACTATAAGCAAGAAGCCTCTTTCCTTCATCCTGGACACGTCACAGATGTGACACCATTCTGTAGGAGATGGCTTTTCAGATGTGGATGAGGAAAAATAACCTTTGGAATTTTTAGCATGTTATTACAAACAAGTTTACTGGTTTTTGACTTGCTAAGCCACAGCTGGATCAAGCCTTCCACAGGGTAAGAATATTTTCATGTCACTGTTGTGTCGTTGAGTGTTTCAAGAGCAAGATCTTTGCTTGTGGGGGACGGGGCCTGTGAGGCTTGCACTGTCTGTGGAGTATGCTAACGTGAGTGCCCTGTAAGGAGGGGAATGGCTGGTGTCTATCTCTGCTGTAATCTAAAGCATCAGACATCTGACAATGTTGGGATTGCTGGAGCAAGGCACATTGGAGCACATTTTCATTCTGGATAAGAGAAAAATTTGTATTTGTAAGAGGTAGTTAAAGGGCTGTATTTAGAGCTTTCCTCAAAACTAAGCAGCTGTGTAGGAGCCTTTCATTTCTATAGTTGTTTTGCATTGTTGTTACAGCTTTTAAAAAAGAAAGAAAAAGAAAAAAAATCAGCCTAACAGTGCAAGGAATTTCCTGAGTGAATTCATTACAAATCAGCCTGATGATATTTTTTTTGAGTTAGTGAAATACAAACTATCTTGTCTTTTCTATTGTGTTTGCCCTGTTCTTTAACCTAATGACTCATTTATAAGGTACATCATGTGATTCGTTCAGATAAAGAACAGCGGTATTCTGTATGCTTCCCAGTTAAGAGACTTCAAAAAATTACAAAGCCAGAGAGCCTGAGATAGTGTCCCCCTTCCCTCGCCAGCTGGGCAGCCTGTGGGAACCCACCACACCACGAGGCCACAAGGAACCACCTCAGCCCACCTGTGGCAGCCAGCAGAGCAGTATGTACCATTTCAGTAGGAGAAACTCTCAAAGAAAGTTACCAGGAGACTTAAAAAACAGGACTGATTTGGTATGGTGGATTCAAGTATCCTATCCAAATAGTTTGTTTTTCCAACCCAATCTCCCAGTTGGATCAGAGCCTGGGTGCACATCATTAAGTATTAAAAATATGAGTGAATTAAAATTAATCAACCTGGGCATGGCACACATGCCTGTCATCCCACTTACCTGGGAGGCTGAAGCAGGAGGGTTCCTGGAGCCCAGGAGCTAGAGGCTAGTCTAAGCAACATGGAGAGACTCCATCTCAAAAAGAATAAATAAATAAAAAGTGAAAATTAAAATACTTTCTGCCCCTGGGGTTCTGACACATATTCATGGCCAAAAATCATAACTCAGGAGGCCCCCAATCCTGCTTTAACTACCTGAATCAAGGAGCGACTTTAAAATGCAGGTTCTTTGGGCCTGTCCCACTAGAGAGTTTCATTCAGTGTGTCTGGGTTTGGGCCTAGGAATCTGTATTTTTTAAACTTTCCCAATTGATTTTGATAATTAGGATGCCATCATTGCTTTAACTGAATCAAATTGATTTCAGCAACACAAGTTTTGGGTTTTTTAAAAAAAATAATTAAGAAGAAAAATGAGGCTAGAGGCATGGCTTAAGTGGTAGAGCACCTGCCTAGCAAGTGCAAGGCCCTAAGTTCAAACCCCAGTGCCACCAAAAAGAAAAATGCTACAGTCACCCCTAGATTGCATTTGGAGCAACACTGTAAAATTTTTTTCACCTTCAATTTTTCCTAGCTTGATCTATGCCTGCTTCTTTCTCATCTCAAAGGAAGAAATGCCTAACTCTTTACACCTCTGGTGCTCCTGGCTTCTTCCCTTCCCTCCCCACTTGAGGCCCCTCTCTTGTTTTCTTGGTTGCTCTTCTTACCTAGGCTTATAACATACCTATATTTTACCAAACAAAATAAAACAGCCACATCCATCAACCATGGTATATTAGTCAGCTTTTCATTCCTACCAAAAGTACCTGATGCAGCCTAACTTTGTAGAGAAACAAGGTGTGTTAGCTAACAAGTCTGGAGATTCAAGGGCTTGCCGCTGGCATCAGCTTGCCTCTGTGGAGGGCCTCATGGCAAATCAGTGTCGAGAATGCTTGTGGGAGAAAGTGATCACATGGTGAGACAAGCAGAGAGGTTCACAGTCTGTTCCAAGACCCCTAGTGGATGCCTGCAAACACAGATCAAACCAAATTCTGTATACAGTATGTTT
Source organism: Castor canadensis (assembly GCF_047511655.1). NCBI lineage: Eukaryota > Metazoa > Chordata > Mammalia > Rodentia > Castoridae > Castor > Castor canadensis. The sequence goes on along the minus strand of NC_133397.1, from coordinate 85,570,886 downwards.
TTCCTGTGCATAAATATCTGTGATAAAGTTTAATTTATAAATTAGGCACAGTAAGAGATTAAGAAGAAGAATAAAATAGAATAATTATAGCAATATATTGGAATAAAAGTTATGTGAACTTGGTCATTACTCCCTCCTCAAAATATTTGATTGTACTATAGTCAATCAGTCTGATAGCCACATGGCTACTAAGTGACCAACAGGCCAATAACTTATACAGTGTGGACACTATACCACACAAAATGAAGATGTATGTCCCACATAAGACAGAACAGGATGACACAAACGTTCATGACCCTACTCAGAATTTTACATCATTTAAAACTTATAAATTGTTTATTTCTGAAATTTTCCACTTAATATTTTTTTTCTTATTTTTTTTTATTATTCATATGTGCATACAAGGCTTGGGTCATTTCTGCCCCCTGCCCCTACCCCCTCCATTACCACCCACTCCGCCCCCTCCCTCTACCCCCTACCCCCTCAATACCCAGCAGAAACTATTTTGCCCTTATTTCTAATTTTGTTGTAGAGAGAGTATAAGCTATAATAGGAAGGAAAAAGGGTTTTTGCTGGTTGAGATAAGGATAGCTATACAGGGCATTGACTCACATTAATTTCCTGTGCGTGGGTGTTACCTTCTAGGTTAATTCTTTTTGATCTAACCTTTTCTCTAGTTCCTGGTCCCCTTTTCCTATTGGCCTCAGTTGCTTTTAAGGTATCTGCTTTAGTTTCTCTGCGTTAAGGGCAACAAATGCTAACTAATTTTTTAGGTGTCTTACCTATCCTCACCCCACCCTTGTTGCTAAAGCTTTTATCATGTGCTCAAAGTCCAATCCCCTTGTTGTGTTTGCCCTTGATCTAATGTCCACATATGAGGGAGAACATACAATTTTTGGTCTTTTGGGCCAGGCTAACCTCACTCAGAATGATGTTCTCCAATTCCATCCATTTACCAGCGAATGATAACATTTCGTTCTTCTTCATGGCTGCATAAAATTCCATTGTGTATAGACACCACACTTTCTTAATCCATTCGTCAGTGGTGGGGCATCTTGACTATTTCCCTAACTTGGCTATTGTGAATAGTGCTGCAATAAACATGGGTGTGCAGGTGCCTCTGGAGTAACCTGTGTCACAGTCTGTTGGGTATATCCCCAAGAGTGGTATTGCTGGATCAAATGGTAGATCAATGTCTAGCTTTTGAAGTAGCTTCCAAATTTTTTTCCAGAGTGTTTGTACTAGTTTACATTCCCACCAACAGTGTAAGAGGGTTCCTTTTTCCCCACATCCTTGCCAACACCTGTTGTTAGTGGTGTCGCTGATGATGGCTATTCTAACAGGGGTGAGGTGGAATCTTAGTGTGGTTTTAATTTGCATTTCCTTTATTGCTAGAGATGGTGAGCATTTTTTCATGTGTTTTCTGGCCATTTGAATTTCTTCTTTTGAGAAAGTTCTGTTTAGTTCACTTGCCCATTTCTTTACTGGTTCATTAGTTATGGGAGAATTTAGTTTTTTAAGTTCCCTATATATTCTGGTTATCAGTCCTTTGTCTGATGTATAGCTGGCAAATATTTTCTCCCACTCTGTGGATGTTCTCTTCAGTTTAGAGACCATTTCTTTTGATGAACAGAAGCTTTTTAGTTTTATGAGGTCCCATTTATCTATGCTATCTCTTAGTTGCTTTGTGCTGCTGGGGTTCCATTGAGAAAGTTCTTACCTATACCTACTAACTCCAGAGTATTTCCTACTCTTTCCTGTATCAACTTTAGAGTTTGTGGTCTGATATTAAGATCCTTGATCCATTTTGAGTTAATCTTGGTATAGGGTGATATACATGGATCTAGTTTCAGTTTTTTGCAGACTGCTAACCAGTTTTCCCAGCAGTTTTTGTTGAAGAGGCTGCTATTTCTCCATCGTATATTTTTAGCTCCTTTGTCAAAGACAAGTTGGTTATAGTTGTGTGGCTTCATATCTGGGTCCTCTATTCTGTTCCACTGGTCTTCATGTCTGTTTTTGTGCCAGTCCCATGCTGTTTTTATTGTTATTGCTTTGTAATATAGTTTGAAGTCAGGTATTGTGATACCTCCTGCATTGTTCTTTTGACTGAGTATTGCCTTGGCTATTTGTGGCTTCCTGTGTTTCCATGTAAATTTCATGGTAGATTTTTCGATCTCTTTAATGAATGTCATTGGAATTTTGATGGGAATTGCATTAAACATGTAGATTACTTTGGGGAGTATTGACATTTTTACTATGTTGATTCTACCAATCCATGAGCATGGGAGATCTCTCCACTTTCTATAGCCTTCCTCAATCTCTTTCTTCAGAAGTGTATAGTTTTCCTTGGAGAGGTCTTTCACATCTTTTGTTAGGTTTACACCTAGGTATTTGATTTTTTTTGAGGCTATTGTAAATGGAATTGTTTTCATACATTCTTTTTCAGTTTGCTCATTGTTAATGTATAGAAATGCTAATGATTTTTCTATGTTGATTTTATATCCTGCTACCTTACTATAGCTATTGATGATGTCTAGAAGCTTCTGAGTAGTTTTTTGGGTCTTTAAGGTATAAGATCATGTCGTCTGCAAATAGGGATATTTTGACAGTTTCTTTACCTATTTGTATTCCTTTTATTCCTTCTTCTTGCCTAATTGCTCTGGCTAGGAATTCCAGTACTATGTTGAATAGGAGTGGAGATAGCGGGCATCCTTATCTGGTTCCTGATTTTAGAGGGAATGGTTTCAGTTTTTCTCCGTTAAGTATAATGCTGGCTGTAGGTTTGTCATATATAGCTTTTATAATGTTGAGGTACTTTCCTTCTATTCTTAGTTTTCTTAGAGCTTTTATCATGAAAGGGTATTGGATCTTATCAAAGGCTTTTTCTGCATCTATTGAGATGACCAAGTGGTTTTTGTCTTTGCTTCTGTTAATGTGGTTTATTACGTTTATTGATTTTCGTATATTGAACCACCCCTGCATCCCTGGGATGAAGCCTACTTGGTGAATAATCTTTTTGATATGTTGTTGAATTCGGTTTGCCATTATTTTATTGAGGATTTTTGTGTCAATGTTCATTAAGGAGATTGGCCTATAGTTCTCCTTTTTGGAGGTGTCTTTGCCTGGTTTTGGGATAAGTGTAATACTGGCTTCATAAAATGTGTTTGGCAGTTTTCCTTCCCTTTCTATTTCATGGAACAGTTTAAGGAGGGTTGGTATCAGTTCTTCTTTAAAGGTCAGCAGAGAATCCATCAGGTCCTGGACTTTTTTTGGGGGGGAGACTCTTGATTGCTGCTTCAATTTCATCTTGTGTTATAGATCTATTCAGGTGATTAATTTCCTCTTGGTTCAGTTCTGGATGGTCATATGTATCTAGAAATCTGTCCATTTCTTTTAAGATTTTCAAATTTATTTGAATATAGGTTCTCAAAGTAGTCTCTGATGATTTTCTGGACTTCCATGGTGTTTGTTTTTATCCACTTAATATTTTTGAGCCTTGATTGACCATGAGTAACTGAAATTTAGGAAACAAAGCCATGGAGAAGGCAGAACACTGTCCTGAGCTTTCTTTCTCTTTCAGTTATTCAGTCTTTCACCAGCTCTCCTTTCTTATCCACTGTCCACTATACCTAGTTTCTAGCATCTGTACTTGGTGAGCCTCATGCTTATTTCTCACTGGGCCAAACCATTCAGTCTTCCTGGTCCTCAACTTCTTTGATCTTTTTTTTTTTTTTTTGCAACATGTGATCTCTTCACACCTTCACCATGTCCTCCTCAAACCATCAGTTCCTTGGCTGCCATCTTACTACGTTATCTTGGCATTCTTACCAGGGTACAATCTTTGGTCACTATTTTTCTGCTCCAGCATACCTTGAACCACCTCTACATGACTTGTAATACTTAATACAGTGTAAATGCTATGTAAATAGTTGTTATGCTATAGTGTTCAGAGAGTAGCAACAGCAAAAATATGTACATGTTCAGTACATATGCAATTTAAAAATATTTTCCTTCTACAGTTGGTTGAATCCACAGATACAGAGAGCCAACTCTGTCAGTAACAAACATATGATAGCCATAAAATCCCTACAGAATGGAAATTCACCTCTGTTATTACCTGAACATTTTGAGATGTGAGTTAACTAGGTATTAACACACTGACCTAGAAACATAACCCATCTCAGGATCCAGAACTGCATATTGTAATTCACTAGCCACAGCACCCAGGGTTAGAAAAGCAAATAAAGGGCAAGAAATGAAGTCATATCTACTTGTTGGTTTTAGTTTCCAAAATTCAGAGGTACAATAGAAACCAAATCCTGACAGTAGCATGGCTCTCCATAGTGGAATCCACACCTTCCCAGATCCAGCACTTCATTTATCCCACTACAACTAAAATATGAGACTATATTTTGATGTTGACCTGGTGTTTAAAGCCTTTTGTCATACATCTGAGATCTGATCCATAGTAGATGGTGATACTCTTGTGATCCATGGCATGTAGGATATGTCACATGGGCGTCTGCAGGCTTAGTGTCTGAGTATGGAGTATTACTGGATACAGAAATGGCTCTGAGGCCTCAAGGTCACACCAGAAGTTCAAGAGCCCACATATTTTAGATTCAACATCTAAAACTCCATTCTGATCCCAGCTGAGCTGTTGAAGACAGTTTTCACACCTTTCCTCACCTTGATTCATCTCCCGTGGACTCTGTTTCTCTCCCAAGTATAGGGCTCAACTCTAATTTCCTCTTCCTGGCTACACCTTGCAACCCCATAGGCCCCAAACCAGAGGTAGCCAAGGGTTGCTTAGCCTGGACCTGGCCAGCTGGTGTCTAACCAGCATTAACAGGATGGCGGGAGTTGAGGAGGTGCACGCTGGTGTCTACAGAGCATCGCTGGGATGTGTACTGGCTCTCATCCAGGAGTTGTACAGCTCTCCAGCATGGGTGCAGGAAAGCAAAGAGAATATGTCTCTAGTAGAGCTACCCTTAAGGAGAGGCTAAGGGAAGCACTCCACCAGAACAAAATGGAAAATAACCCAACAAAACTGGACTTTTGAAAAGGAAAAACAGGATGAAAAAATAGAAGTAAGCATGTAAGGCTGTCCTTTATTTCATGAGTTTCATTAGTTGTATTTTATGGTGAAACAAAACTCATAAAACCATCTGATGTGACAGTCAATGCATGTAGAGGACATACTTAAACCAATTGTATTTAAAAAGTAGAGAGGATGGAGGGAGCTAACTGGAGACAAGGTGTATACTTCTCAAAGCAGTAAAACATCAACACCAAGAAGCTGCAATGAGTCACGTGTATATGGCCAAACTCAGAGCAGCCCCTGAGAAAACTGTACAAAGCAAAATACTCAGCACATCGTAAATAAATCACAACAGAACCCTACAGGATGTTCAGGCAACCTACATGAAAGCAAAGCAAGAAAACAAAAACAGAGGAATAAGAAGCAAAAGGAAAAAATAGAAAGCAAAAAACAAAATGGCAAACTTGAGTCTTAACATATCAATAATCACTAATAAAGTAAGTGATCTAAATACACTGATGAAAAGAAGATTGATAGAGTGGATTTAAAGCAATAGCGTTTTGAATAAATATCGCTGGAGTAAATATCGCAGGGGGAGAGGGTCAGAGAAAGAGAGATTCGATCTAAATTTCATGCCTTACATAAAAATTAGCTCAACTGCTCAGGAGGTGGGGATGCAAGGATCACTGTTTAAGACAAGTTCAGGCAAAAGTTAGCAAGATCCTATCTCAAAAACAAAACAAACTGAGTATGGTGGCACATGCCCATAATTGCAGATACTCAGGAGGCAGAGGTAGGAGAATGACGGTCCATGGCCAACCCAGGAAAAAACTCGGGACCTTTACTTAGTAAGCTAAAAGGACTTAGGGGAATGGCACAAGTGGTAGAGTGTGAGGCTGTGAGTTCAGTCCCCAGTACTGAAAAGGAAAAAAAAAAAAGAGGACTTCAAAATGTATCATGGACTTAAATATAAAACAAAATTATAAAGCTTAGAGGGAGAAAAGCTGTGATATAATAATAATCCCCAAAGAATGTCCACATGTAAGGAGATGTTACCTTATATCACAAAAGGAGCAATGCACAGACATTAAGAGGCTTGACGATGCTACACTGCTAGCTTTGAATATGGAGGGAGCAGGCTGAGCATAGTGGTTTACATCTATAATCCAAGCTAATCTGGAAGCAAAGATTGGGAGGATCATGGTTCAAGTCAGCAAGGCCCCATCTCAACAAACAAGTGGTCAGTTGTGGTGGTTCATTCCTGTTATCCCAGCTGTTCAGGAGAAATAGGTAGAAGGATCAAGGTCCAAGGCCAGCCCTGGGGGAAAAAGCATGAGTCCTTATCTAAAAAAAATAACTATAGCACAAAAAAGACCGTTGGCATGGCTTAATTAGTAGAGTACCTGCCTAGCAAGGGCAAGACCCTGTGTTCAAACCCCAGTATCGAAAAATAAATTTAATTAATTAAATAAGAAGGGAGGCCCTGGGCAAAGAATGGGGGAACCTCTAAAGTTGGAAAAGGCACGGAATCTCTCCTTGAGTCTCCAGAAGTAACACATCACTGTGACACCCTAATTTTAGCCCATGGAGACTGATTTTGGACTTCTGAGCTTCAGAAAGGTAGATAAGTTTGTTTTCTTTTAAGACACTAGATTTGCATAATTTCATTCAACAGCAATAGAAACCAATACAAAACAGGAAAAATTCTTTGAAACCTAGAACAAGGCAAAAAAAATGATGAATTGAACTTTAAGAAATGAAAAACCCTTGCTCTATAAAAGACCTGCTAAGAGGATGCCATGGGAAATTACAGACTAGTTGAAAATGTTTATAAGCCAACACATGACCATGTCCCTAGAATACGTAAAGAACTCCAACACCCTAGCATTGCTTTCATAGCTAAAAAGTCAGACTCTTGGGCATACATCCCAAAGAAATAAAAATTTATTTTCGTACAGTTTGTACATGGAGATTCATAGCATGAATCTTTGTAATAACCAAAAACTGGAAGCTTGCTGAATGTCAGCAGCAAAAAGTATGAACTTTTGATACCTACAACAACCTGGATGAGGCTCGGTGATTTATACTGAGTGGAAAAAACTCCATGTACGTAACACCTGTGGAAAAATGGAAGTACAGAGATGGAGAACAGAGTAGGGATGGGGGACCAGTAGTTAGGGATGGGTTAGAGGAGTGGCTATCAAGGAACAGCTGAAAAGACCTCATGGAGATGATGTTTACGTCTTGATTGTGGCAGATTGTTGCATGTGATAAAATTGCCTGTGACAACACACACACACACACACACACACACACACACACACACAGCCCGCATATCACAGGTGGAATCTGAATAAGCTCTGTGGATCACTCCAATATCCATTTCCTGGTTTTGACATTGTACTACAGTTCATGAAAGATGAACACTTTGTGCTGGGGGTGTACCTCAGTAATAGACCTCGTGCTTAGCATGTGTGAGGCCCTGTGCTCAACACCCAGCTCCCCAAACAAGCAAACAAACAAACAAAAAAAAAAACATTGACTTTGGCAGAGGCTGGGTAAAGCTGCTTCATCCCTAGAGAAGCAGCTATTCTATTTCTGTATGTTTTCTTCTTGTCTTAATCTGTATAATAATCAAAACACTTGATGAGAATATAATAGTTTTCCAGTGGCCCAGGGTTTCAGTCATCAGTGGGAATCACTAGGTAATAGAGACACTTTCTTTTCTTTCGGCTTCCTGGCCATTGGCAGGTCCTTGGCTTTCTGTCTGCAAGACCATACCTCCCTTTGGTTCACTCTGTCACTTGTGGCCTGAACTAAAACTGCACTACAGCACTTAGCAAATCTTACACTAACCTATCCTACCCCTGTCTGTGTGAACTCCCACATCCACATGTTCACGTCATTTTCCAGACCTTCAACATATTCTGCCTTTGCCCAGCTTGCCAACTCCGTATCAACCAGTACCTGCAATTGGTGGCACATGCCTGTCATCTCAGCTATGGTGGAAAGCATAAAATAAGAGAATTGCAGTCCAAACTGGCCTGGGAAAAAAAGTGAGACCCTATCTCAAATAACCAGAGCAAAAAGTTGTGGAGATGTGACTCAAGTGGTATATGATTACATAGCATACACCAGTCCCCAGGTTCAACACTTATTACAACAGCAATAATAATAATCCACTTTTTCTCCCTACCTTCATCTCCCTGCCCTTTGTATCTTAACTGAAGGTTTGAATGAGTGCCTTAACCCAAAAAACAGGGAATGTGAATGTAGAGATTTGAAGCACCAAAGAAGAGGCAGTAAGAGAGAGATGCTTTGAAGCAAGTCACACTGCTGGATGGTGCACCATGGAGTCCTTCTCACCTGCCAAGTATGCAGGGCACATACTGACTAAAACATCATGAAAGTTACCTGCAAAAGCTAGCCACTGCCATGCCAAACAGTGAGCAGTAGCTCCAAGTGGAAACCCAAGTCCACAAGGGGACTCCAGAAGGTTCCCATGTCTTAGGAAGCCCATGATGACTACAGAATGGGTCCAGTTAGAACCATGCTTATCCTGGTGAGTCTATTTCAACAGTTGCCCATAAACAAGGTATACACAGCAGCCATCTATAGTTATAGAATAGAAATGAGGCATTGTGATACCCCAAAAAGTGACCCCACAAAGATCGGCCACCATCATGGATGAAAAGTCCCACTTTCTATGGCCATGATTCTGTTTTCCACATGTGTGTGAGTGATGAAGAGTAGAGAGCAGAGTTCCCTATAAATCTGAACCCAAGCTGAGGGAAGACTGCCTTTGTCACCCACCTCTGTGGACACTGTGATCTGAGATCCAAATTTAATATCCTATAAATTCTTCAAGAGATTATTTTCCCCTAAAAACTGACTTGATGATGAATGCAGGTTTAGGGAAAGATCATGAAGTGCAATCGAAGATAAGATACTTGGTTTCCCTTCTTTTCTCAAGCCAGGTGACAGGTCATTTCACACCAAGGATCTCAGTGCTATTACTAAATTCCTGTGTTTATGTAAGTCACATGACACCTCTTCCTGCATTTCCATTTCCTGTCCATGACTTGGTAGCCCAGCAAATTGAACTGACCCAAATAACCAAAGGACACTCATCAGAAACCAGGGGAAGCGATAGGTGGCAGGGCTGAAGATGGGGTATAGCTGAAGTATAGCTTTGAACACCTGAATACAGGTTTCTTTGTATTTATAGGAAAACCCAGAGAGTATGAATAGCCAGTGTTGATTCATGTGAGACCTTTACATCATATTATTAATATCCAAAATTATTGCATCATTTAAATGTCTTCTTCACAGGAAATGTTTGTCAGGTCTGTTGCTTTGTGGAACTGGCAGTCTAAGTGGGTGAAGACATTGGAGTTTTAAAAATCTCTATTTATCAAATTTTGAAATATTTTTGATGATATAATAAATTTTTCTTCCAGGAAACTTTCCAATTTTTTCTATTTAAATTAAATACTAACATCAGAAGAATAAAGCTAAAAGAGTAATCCTATTTTTATAGTTTTTAGTACCAATTAAAGATAACATTTGTTACATTTATGTTTCTTTTTATTAAACAATAGTAAATTATCACCTAATAAAAATATATCATCAGGTTTCTCTAAAATATAAAACCAAAATTAAGCTTATCCCTAAAAGTTGCTACTTACTGGCTACTCATGTGAGTCAGTCAGTACCATGAAACAATGCCCCTTGGCAGGTAAGTGCTAACTCTAATCTCTGGGAGCCTTAGAAATTGTGGGTAAATATATAAACGATCAGGCACGTAAATGAATAAAAATCATTGGTAGCATGTACCGATATTGAAGTTTTCCACTGTCTCTTCATCATATGCCCCAGAATGTCAGATTGCCAGAGGGAGTCAAAGTGCTTGGATATTTTGCAATGGTTTTTGGCCAGAATCAACACCCTGGAGTCAGGCTTGAGGTAGAATTTCCAAATCCTGCAAATGTTATGGTGACAACACCCCAGCACCCTAATGCTGGGTAGTCCAAGACATGAATCAGGCAGTCTTGGATAGTCAGCACTCTACAGACACCAGCGTGGCCCCTGTTTGCCCTCATTAGTGCATTGGAAAGTGGGTAACTATCTTGGGGATGGAAGAATGGACCTTAAAAAACTCAAATCAGCTGCTAAAACAGTAGTCCAAAGAAAGACCAAGAGATGATGGTTGGATAGAGATTTTTGTTGCATAGATGAGACTGGAGTTCTCAAGCTGGGAAGAAGTATAGAGATGGTCCAATTCTTGGAATTAGGGTTAAGTTTAGGAACAACAGAGCACTCAGCATTGCCCAAGTCTATAGATGAGGTAGATGCACACTTGAAATTGTTTTTCAAACAGCCTGTGGAATATATAGGAAGGTTTTAGAGAAAAAAAAGACCATATAAACATCATAGAGCATTATTGTTGAGACCTTATGATACAGGTCATCACATCTACCTGCAATGCCCTTTAGCTGAGTAGGTGACAGTGATGATTAATTTATTGACAGCATGCAAATTCAAAGTCAGGTGTTTGTTTACTACTTATTTATGTTCACAAATGATGCTTTTGAAAGCTCTTTCAATTCTATTATATTATGTTGTCATTAATGAAAGCCTGTGAAGAAGGTGAAACTGACTTTAATTTTCTCATTGTAAAGAAACTAAAAGGAAGTATATGGCTCTGCAGTTAACATCAGAATTATGATAAGAACTCAGGTCCACTGATTATCAACTTTGAACAACTGCCAGAGCTGTCACATTCTAAAAGGTGTTCTCAGAAGCTGAGTCTTCACCAGTACCTATTCTCTTCTTGTTCTGATCCCCAGGGCTTTTCTATAACAGCAGAATGCCCTACTATTTATTTCTTTACTTTTGACAGCACTGGGATTTGAATTCAGGGCCTCATATTTGCTAGGCAGGGGCTCTTACCACTTGAACGACTGCCACCCTTTTTTTTTTGTGATAAATTTTTTTCAAGATAGGGTCTCACGAACTATTTATCTGGGGCTGGCTTCAAACCGCAGTCGTACTGATCTCTGCTTCCTGAGTAACTAGGATTAAGGTGAGAGCCATCGGTGCCCAGCCATATCTTGCCTATTAAAGTAAAGAATTAGTATTAATAATAGATGTATGTACAGTATGCACAGAAACCTAATTCAGTATTTTACAAATTGCTCTTCCTTTCTACATTTGCACCATAACCCCAAAACAGCCATTATTTTTCTTTCTCTGCAAAACCACTGGGGTCATAACAATGGTCTTTGGGTTAGAAACCATTCAGCCATATGCACATGACCACACACACACACACACACACACACACACACACCACCCAGGGCAGAAGATAGGCAGGAAGGTCATCTCATCTAACTGCAATGCCCCCCAGCTGAGTAGGTGACAAGACTCCACATGACACTTAAAATTCTAAAATGTGCTTCAGCTTGATCCTAACTTTTGTGAAATGTGCACTCACTAACTTCTACTTCCTCTAGTGTCTGTGAATCAAGAGCCAAGGAGACTTTTTTTTCCTGGAGTAAAGCCGTTGGGGTGGGAGGAGAAGTTGAATCAAGACACCTGTTGCCTTCCAAACTTCTGGGCCTGACAAGGTCTTCAATCCCTCGGAAGAAATGGGTAGTGCAGCAGAAAGCAAAGGGAACTAACTCACAGTTGTTCTGGCCCTGGAGGCAGCAGGAATTTCATCATGACATAGTTAGAAATCATACGCTGTGTGTATGATGTGCTGAGTTTTCATGACTCTAAGTTCTGATCTTCCAGCAACCACATACCTAGTGTGAAAAGAAGAAAGAGCCATACACTACAGTAAGAAGCACTTGATTCTCTTCCTTTGTGGAAAGATATACCTAAGTTGCTGGGGCACACCCTGGATTAGATCTTTTGCATATATTTAATGCAATGCCTTTAGACGCCCTAAAATTGCATCCTATTCTGCTAAGATGCAATGAGCTCAGCCTCCTGTGTGTAAATCACCCGAGTGTGGATGCTGTAACAATCACAAAGTTGTGAGGAGTTGGAGGGGAATTGAGCTGTGTGTTAATGAAATTTTCTGCAATTCCTCCAAGCCACAAAGATTTTTATGGGATATTATGTCAAACTGACTTCTCAGGCAATTCATTTGAAAATTTTATCTGCATCCCTCACCAGAAAAATAATCAATTTTGTCTGGATGGGTTTGAACAGCTGCCTGTTGTCTGAAGCTGTCAGGCTGTGAGGGGTGAATGGCCAGTATTTACTAAGAGCCCCCCTGTTGGGGTGGTTTGTGGTCCCCCTCTAAGTAATCTTTTCACAGATTCTGGAGAGTTTTCTGGCTAGGAAAAACAACTCTGTGGTTGATCGGTTTACTTTCACGGATACTTTATTTTGATGTCTTTATGACCTCCCTCTTTTTATGGCATTAAAGTGCTTATAAGTACCTGTGAATTCTCAGAGTTACTAATGAAATCCCATATCTTACCAATAAAGAAAGTGAAAATGAGGTACTGTGTTTTAGTTTAAGAAACCCCCTGTTTATTAAGGTTGTTGGGACTATACATTATGAACATTTCATTTACAATTAAAACAAGTGGGGGCAGGGTGGCTCCACCTCCTGCATCTCTGTGGCAGCCTCACAGGATGGTTGGTGACTGTTAGCATGTACATGAAATCAAAAAGAAATTTCCCAGGGTTTTTTTTTCCCTTGCAGTTTAAGAGCACACTGCCTGGCTATCTCAAGAGATTGATTAAGAAGATGTGTTTATGCTCGTAGATGTAGATCCCTGGCACAAGACCCCTGGTTGTTAGGAAGCTAATCAATTAAATGAACCAATCTGTCAGCAACTGAAGGTGCTAAGGGTGTTAGTGTTCCACCCTGGGAGACTCACCTAGAGAAGAGCTCAGAGTGGGATCTGAGCCACCTAGGATAGGAAGGACTGGCTCAGCTAGGGATACCTGAGCTGTGTTGCTCAGGCCAGGATCTCTAAACACAGGTGGCTATTGAGCAGTTGAATGCAGAGAGGCTGAACTGAGATGGACTGTAAGTATAAAGTACACAGAAGGCTTCAAACACTTCATACAGAATAAAATATATATAAGCAGTACTGTTGATAACTTTTTATTACATGTTAAAATGACAGTGTTCATGGTATATTTGGGTTAAATAAAATATGCAGTTGTCCGTCGATATCTATGGGGGATTGGTTCCAAGAACCATGCATGGATACCAGAATCTACAGATGCTCAAGTCCTTTACATAAAGTGGTTCAGTATTTGCATGTAACTTACGCACGTCCTTCTATATACTTCAGATCATCTCTAGATTACTACCTAGAGGCTATATAAATAGCTGGTGTGCTGTACTGTGCCGGGAATAATGACAAGAAAAAAACCTGTGCATGTTCATTTAAGATGAATTTTTCTAATATTTTCTCTGTGGTTAGTGAATCTTCAGGTGTGGAACCTATGGACACAGAGCACTGGCTATATTACTAAAATTAATATTGTGATGGTTTTTACTTTCTTAACATACCTACTAGAGAATTTAAAAGTGAATAGACTGTTCATAGTATATTTCTATTAGACAAAGCTGTTCTAGAGAACTGTTTAGTATGGGGGTGGGCAGAGAATGGACATGCAAGAAAGCACTGCAAACAATTTCATAGTGACACCAGCCATCCCTGTTTTTAAGAGCCCCTCAGCCACCACCACCCCTCTGTCATGCCCAGAGTACTTAATTCCTCTGGCTGCCACTGTGACTTACTGCTCATGGCTCACACCAAATGTGGCCCTGCTTTATACCTGGTCCAGTTAGTGGGCCAATAGTGCCCAAATGTGTCTTCCCTTCAGCTAGAATTTGACCTTGAGTTCATAAACTCTTTTATGAAGTCTAAAAGAGCCATCCATAACTTCTTGACTAGAAAGTTGTAACAAATCCTTAAGGAATGAAAGGTGTGTATTTAATGATGAAAATTCTGGATTTCATGTAGGATACCTCAACATTAGAAATAGGATACAGTGAAAAATAAAGGAGGTGCCCTGGGTACTTTTCTTGTTTACAGCCTGTATAAATAAAGAACCAAAATCACTGTCATAAATTTTTATTCCTTAAAAAAAAAGTTTACTGACATTACTATTTTGATAATAGGAAAAGATAAAAAAGACTTTGAATCACAAGATAAAGAGTCATGCACGGGAACATTAACCATTTCCATGTTCTTTTTTTCCTTTTGGAGGAGGGGGAGGCAGGCACTGAGGCTTGAACCCAGGGTCTTGTGTACTAAATGTGTTCTTTCACCCCATTTCCCTGTTATGATGGAACCAGAAATCAACCTAAGACAAAAATTACAGGGTGTGGAGGCAATGCCATTTCTTTAATACTTATTGATTCTTTCACTTTTCTTTGTTTGAAATCACCTTGATGTCTAAAATATATGAATTTTTCTGTAATAGAAAAGATAGAATTCCTGTAAATGGTGATGGTAGATTTTTTTAAATCCTAATAGTATAAAAACTACTTCCATATGAAAATTACATTTGGGCATATCCAGTTTTTGCAATACCTGGGTGTAGAGAGAAAATTGATTTACAAGAATCTGACTAAAACATGCACTGCAAAACATACAATGCAAAAAGAGATTTTTCTTGCAGAAGCACATTTAAAGTTACCCATTTTGGATAATAATGTTTGTTACTATTAATACTGACTTTAGTCACAGTTAATACTCATCTCTACTTGTTTTTAAATCCTACTTTTCTCTCTCTTTTTTTAATTTCATTATTCATATGTGCATACAAGGCTTGGGTCATTTCTCCCCCCTCCCTTACCACCCACTCTGCCCCTTCCCTCTCCCCCCCCATCCCCTCAATACCCGGCAGAAACTATTTTGCCCTTATTTCTAATTTTGTTGTAGAGAGAGTATAAATCATAATAGGAAGGAACAAGGGTTTTTGCTGGTTGAGATAAGGATAACTATACAGGGCATTGACTCACATTAATTTCCTGTGCGTGGGTGTTACCTTCTAGGTTAATTCTTTTTGATCTAACCTTTTCTCTAGTTCCTGGTCCCCTTCTCCTATTGGCCTCAGTTGCTTTTAAGGTATCTGCTTTAGTTTCTCTGCATTAAAGGCAACAAATGCTAGCTAATTTTTTAGGTGTCTTACCTATCCTCACCCCTCCCTTGTGTGCTCTCGCTTTTATCATGTGCTCAAAGTCCAATCCTCTTGTTGTGTTTGCCCTTGATCTAATGTCCACATATGAGGGAGAACATACAAATCCCACTTCTCTTATTTCATCACATTTCTCTTTTCTCTGCAGTCTCACAAAGTCTGTTAATTTCCATTTGGTTCCAAAAGGAATTTGTCCATTTGTTGAATTCCTGTTCTGTGCCCATGCATAGCCATGGAAATAAAATGGATATGGGAATTTGGCATGGCACCTGCTGTAACCTGCAAGGTGTAAAATGCTGGGGAGCAAATGATGGCTTCAATATAAGGTGAGAGGAGTGAAGATAAGGATATCCAGTCAAACAGGCTTTGGGTACCACAAAGCCAGTCACAGGAGAGCACTTTGGCTTTAGAGGCTGATGTGGCTCAAGGATTTTACACTGATTTCACCTGGTACCTGATACCCTGGTTTGGAAGCCTCGGGGTTGAGGGGGGGCAGCGGTTAATGTGTCATCTCAATACTGAAGACG
The DNA here is from genome assembly GCF_047511655.1 of Castor canadensis. Lineage (NCBI taxonomy): Eukaryota > Metazoa > Chordata > Mammalia > Rodentia > Castoridae > Castor > Castor canadensis. Next base: position 85,555,136 of record NC_133397.1, on the reverse strand, counting down.
GAGATGGAAGAAGGAGGGAGACTTAGCAGGATCCAACCCAAAACCTCATGTCCTTGGTGGCATTCAGAGAGAGGGAAGGTTGAGAACCAGGATGTCTGATGCACTTCTAAAGGAGAGGTACATGCGATGGGCCCTCAAGGATGTGCAGACTGGAATTGGCAGAGTAAGTGCCAGTCCTTGAGGATGAGGACATGGCACACTGCCCTGTAGGCTTAGGCTCCCTACCTCCTTGTCTTCTCACCTCTCCTAGAAAACACATTATCATTTTGTTCTTTGCAGGTCAGAATAGCCTTACCTGGTAATCTCTTTCTAACTCAGCCATTAATAAGTTCAGAAATGAGAATAATTAATATCCTACTGAATAAGAGCACAAGACTGAAGGACAAGCAAAATGCATTGTCCTGCGTCCCTGGACCTAGGGGCCACCATGCCCATAGGCATGGTGCTCAATGAGAACCAGAACTAAATTTAGCAACTTCAGCTTTTCTGTGCCCTGGGACTCAGCCCTGCTTCACTAAGAGTCAGTAGCCCTCTTTGGACTTTCTATAAGGCCTCATAGAAAGAGAAAACGGGTGCCTCTAGAGCAGTAGAGGTAGCCACACCTGCCTGCAGTTGAGCCAAGCCATTCTGATCTTGTCACACCCGAGGGTTCTGGAGGCTGAGTGCCAGTCACTGCTTCCAGAAGCTACCTGGTGAGAGTCAAAAGGGCCTTTCAGAAATGTCCCTTCGGGGCCTCAGCCTTCCATATTAGATCATATTCTTTCATTATAGGAACTCAGTCTTCTCCTGAGTCCTAACCACTAATTAAATATGCTTGTGAAACAAGACCACCCCAGATAGACTCCCTACCTTCCACCCAACAACCCTCCTATCGATGTAGCTTCTTTCTTTAAATTCCTTTTTCGCCTGATCTAGTCACATGCTCCTGGGCTCTGCATGACTTGTCCCTTTACCCAGCCCCCTCACTCATGCTTGGTGACCACTTGTGTTTTGCAGTGGTGTTTCACTGCAGAAGGGAGAAGCAGCTGATGACACTTGACTTGAGGCTCCTTTGGAGAGGGCCAAAATGCCAACAGCAATGACAAAAGTCCCTGAAGCTCCACTCTTGATCATCACCAGAGCCTCTTCACCTCTAAAACATTCTGCAAATTATTCTGAGGGTTAAATGAGGCAGCATTTGGCCCCTGCTCCCTTAAGGGGATTTCCTTGCCTCACAAATTCATTTATGTCATGAGTCCTTTGACACTGGCCTTGAGTGAAGGTTTTCTTTGGGAAGGCAGTTCTGTGAGAGCAGAGAAATGGTCCACCTTAGACACTGGCTAGAGACAAGGGCACCAGAGCACCAGCAATGCTAGATGCTGCAAAATCACAGTCCGTCCCAGACTGCAGGCTGCAGAACGGCAGGAAGCACGTTCTGTATTGCAGTGCTGTATTTTTCATGAAAATAATGTGGGTTCACATATATTAAAAGATCTTCTGTAGAGCCCCTAGTGAACAAATGAGACTCTGAATTTCCCTCCCTGGAGCAGTGGGCAGTGACTGGGTGCAGCTGGGTTTGGGGACCAACTGTGGTAATCCAGAAACCCAAAATTGTTCTAGAGTAGGAAGTGTATTGAGGATGGAAGGGGAGAAATCCTGGCTAATACCATTGTAGTGAAGACAAAGAGACTGTTAGGGAGTCTCAGACAGAGCCAGAAATGACCCTCAGCTTGGCTTCAACTTTCTAAGGGCAAAGTGAGGGATGAGTCCCCTCAACATGCATTCCCAGCTTGCCTTTGTCTCTGCCTCATACACTCCATAGCCTTGACATTCAGACAGAAGCAGACCCAGTCTGCCTGATGCGGCCCACCATTGCTGCTGTCTGTCCTTCCCACACCCCTCATCCTGGTCTCTCTGCTCCTGCCTTCTCTACCAAGAAAATGAAAAAAAAAGGAAATCCCACCATGCCTGAGTAGAAACTATTAAAAAAACAAATTAAATTTTCTTTTAAAAATCCTGTATTAGAATACCTTTAACCAAACATATTTGTCAAAAGTCAAATTTTATTGGGAAAATATGGATTAAAAAGTAGCCTACCATGTCTGTTTCTTTCCTACAGGTATTGTAAAGCAGTATGAATTTATTCTGTCTTTGCAACTGTTATTCCACAAGCTACTACACAGCTGGTTCAGGGCTGGGGTTCTCAGCCCTTCTCACTGTTGGTTTGATTTTATGGTAGACAAATTTGCCCAACCACTGTTTTTAAGGTTCATATAGATAATGAGCTTCAAAGAACATGGTTATTATCTATTTAAGTGTTTTTTTCCTAAATGAGCTTTTATAACTTATTTTCAGATCATTAAAGAAAGATTTAAAATGTATTCCATTCCATTTGGAGTTTTGAATCTAGACCTCTTACAGGTCTTGTCTCCTGTTACGTTCTGTTAAACAAATATTCATGTCCCTATCAAAGTCAATCAAAAATAAAGACAAACCTCCAACAAAGAAACTTTTATTTAGCGAGAAAAAAATGGATTGCTTCTGGGGCACACAGGCATAGGTTGCAGTGGCCTCTGTTAGGTCTGGAGATCAAAGGAAAGGTTGGGGACTTCATTAGGACAGATAAATCTATGCAAGTTATTTTGAAAGAAAGTTCATTTGGCTATTTGAGGAAGGTAGCAAACTCTGATAAGTGGTAGTAGCTGCTATGTAAAGCCAGTCTTAAGGTCATAGTTACCAGTTTTGTTAACAGTTGCTAAGTAAAAATAACCTTAAAGTTAGAGCAGGCTATCCATTGGATTCATTCTGGAGGTTAGTCCTGGAGCAAATGTCTATTACCTGACTGTTTCTCTTTTTTCTTGTGACTCCTCCACTCCATTTCAGTAGGGTATGGCAAGAATGACTCCACTCTATGTAATTAATTTTCACAGTCCCTCAGACACTGGAGGCACAGAAAGGGGGCCCAGGCAATTCTCGCAGGGAGCCCATAAGCCAAGTAGCTAAGCAGATCTGAAGACAAACAATTATAATATAGGGTGGCAAGTGCACTAATAGACATGTGTGTAATGGATGGAGATTAACTAAGTTCATTGATTGTGAAGAAGTACCCTTTCAGTGACTGTTAAAAGGTGAGTTATAGATGAGAACAGAGAGGAAAGGGAGGGCATCATTCAGGAAGAACAGTCAGGCCAAGATTCAGAGAAGAACTGTAAAAAGTCTGCATTATTCTGGTGTTGGGTCCAAGGCTGGAAGAGAACAGCAGCTGTAGTGAGCTGAGGCTGATCCATAAAGAGCCTTATGTGCCTTCAGAAGCAGCAAGACTAAAGCAAGGTGGGAAATGGAGCCCTGAGAAATGCCTGGAGAGAAGGAGTGGGTTAGTAAGCTTTCACAGTGAGAGCTGATGGGTGACCCTGTGTCACAAGGAATGGAGAAAGAGAAGGTTCCAAAGAAAGCTTGAGAAATGGGACAGACACCACTAAGAGTTTTGTTGTCTACAGAGAGGACAGAGTGGAAGTCAAAACCCACACACATGGCCAGGTGGGTGGCAGTGCTGCGGCTCTGGATATGGAAGTCAGGAGTGAAGGTTGGGTTTCAGGGGAGCAGGAAACAGGTTCTGGTTTCAGACAAAGCAAGGCACAGGAACATCCAATAGGAGGTTAACTTATCACTGAACAAACATTTATCGTGTGGTTAAGATGTGCAGTGGGATAAAATGTGGGCTGTGTCCTCTGGAAGCCACAATGATGCTAGGAACAATTAGCCCTAAGGAATGAGCACTTAGAGGAAGTGGCCATGGATGTCATACCTGGAGTAGATGAGGGGATGAAAGGGTGCAGAAGAGAACTGATGACAGAATCTTCGGGCAATGGAAACTTCCGAAGAGTGGCCAGAAGGAGTAGAAGGGAACAGGAGGTCAAAGATAAAGAGAACTGGGAAAGGCAGAAAACTATGCAAGGAGGACTTCAAGAAAAGAGTGTCCAAATGTCACATAAATCAGTGACCAAGTGAAAAAAAGAAACAAAAGTGTCCATTTGATCTGGCAATTGATGGATATACAGATAGCTCTATTTGGAAAAACTTCTGCTTTTGCTGGTCAAGAATCTGAATGCTCAGCTAGGACTTAAAATATGTTTGGTCAAAAGTTTAGCCCCTCTGCACAGGTATTGATTTGTGCTTGTAGCGAGTATTGGCAACATATGGCCACTCTGTTTCTCTCTGCCCCTTTGCCGCACTGCGGAGTGCTGGAAAGACTGTTTGGTCTAAGACTTTTCAATGTGACATTTTAAATAGTTGAGTAGTATTGAGTTATAATTCATATAAAAAGTAAATATGCAAGAGGCTGGGAGGGGACATGCTAGGGCTTGCTTAGCATGCATGAGGCTATGGGTTCAGTCCCCAGCACTGGAAAAAAAAAGAAGTAAATATGCAAGAGACCATATTGATATAAACAGGTGACTAATATAAATAAATGGAGGCAAATAGACAAGCAAAAGATTCCAAATATTTTATGTAGCTGCTGCCCCCTCAAGAAGAGAGAGCATAACCCTCTTCTCAAGTATGTGTTGTGCTTAGTGACTTCCATGTGCTGTCTATGAAAAACCTGACAACTTCATCCATGTGACAAAGCTTAATGTCACTGATAAGTCATGTTGATAACATGCACCCTTGATGGGATGTAATGAAATTAGCACTTTACCTCTAGGGTCTTTCTCCTAAAAACCTATCACCTTAGCTGAAGCATGCATCAGACAACCCAAATTACGGGCATTCTACAGGATGCATGCCAGCAATCCTCACAATGCTCAGTCATCAGAACAAGGAAAGTCTCAGAAACCATCACAGTCAAGAGAACTCTAAAGAGACTTGGTGACTAAATGTGGCATTTTATCCTGGGTAGAATCCTGGGACATAAAAGAACATTAGATAAAAATTAAAGAAACTGAGCTGAGTGCTAGTGGCTCACATTTGTATTCTTAGTTACTTAGAAGTCAGAGATCAGGAGGATGTAGTTTCAAGGATAACCCCAAGGAAAAAGTTCATGAGACCCCATCTCAACTAATGGCTGGACACAATGGTGCACACCTGTCATCCCAGCTACTATAAGAAAGATAAAGTAGGATTAGTGGTACAGGACAGTCTGGGCAAAAGTGAGACCACATCTCAAAAATAACCAGAACAAAGGGCTGGATGTGTGTCTCCAGTAGTAGATCACCTGTCTAGCAAGCAGAAAGCCCTGAATTCAAACCTCAGTACTCCATCTTCCCCCCCAAAACTAAAGAAACTAGAATTAAGTTAATATATGGACTTCAGTTAGTGTATCGGAACTGATTTGTTATTTGTGGCAAGTGTGTCGTATAAACCTAAAATCTTAACAGCAAGGAAAACCAGATACTGAGTATAAATGATCTTCAACTTGTGGTGGGGTTATATCCACACAAACCTATTACAAGCTGAAAATGTATGCGAACACATATGACTAACCTACCTAACATCATCACTTAGCTTTGCCGATTTTAAATATACTCAGAACATATTACAGCGGGGCAAAACCATCTAACACAAAGCCTATCATAGTAAAGTGTTGAATAGCTCTTATAATTTATGGAATACTGACAATGAAACACAGAATGATTACTTGAGCATACTTTCACACCATCATAAAGCCAAAAGATCTTAAATCAAACCATTGTAAATAAAGGACCATCTGTATTTGAGAACTCTGTATTATCTTTGTAACTTTTCTATGAATCTCAAATTATAATATGGTAAGTTTGTTTTAAAGTAACAGCAGTTGACTAGTGATTGGCCTGACTTTTCACTTTAAGTCCTGTGCTTCCTCATGCTGCCTGCTGCCCCTACTCCAAAACATCCTGCCATCTCTCCATCATACAGGGCAGCTGAAGCAGCTTCTCCTGTGACTCCCCAGGGTTCTGAGAGCTCAGCCTCATGACTTGAAGTGTGTTGCACTGAGGGGTTAGAACATGCCCTCTGTTCTTTTTGACTAGAAATTTCTACATCACTCCCATTACCCACCTAATAATTTGATGAACGAATTTATCTTCTTTCTTGGGTGGAATTTCCCTAGCCTGACACTAGGGAATCAACAAATATTAGGCAAAGGCTATAGCTCAGTGGTAAAGCACTTGTCTAGCATATGTAAGGTCCTGGGTTCAATCAAAGCATACACACACACACACACACACACACACACACACACACACACACAAAGGTAGAACATTTGCCTAACAAGTATGAGGCCCTGAATTCAGTCCCCAGTACCACAAAAAATTGTGTGTGTGTGTGTGTGTGTGTGTGTGTGTGGTGTGTGTGTGTGTAAGGCAGTGGGGTGAAGGAGAATGGGCAAAAAATGTCTTGTACTCTTCTCTACTGAAATTCAAAATATATCTGATGCAAACCCGTGAGTAAATGCTTGAAGAAGCCTTGACTTGCCCTGGTGTCCCTGCTGCCAACCCAGGAGACAGAACCTCTTCTGCAATACATAAGACAGGATTTAACTTCCACATATTGTTTAACACATTCTGTGTCACTGTGAGCTGAACAACACCCCAAAGGGTATAAGTGGTGGATGGAGATGCACATTGACCCAGGGAATCATGTTCTCACCACAAAAGCCAGTTGTATGTACCTGAAAATGGAGTTAGAACATTTTAATATAATTGTACTAATTTTCAAGCCTATTCACTTTTTTTTTAAAAGAGCTAATTAGTCCTAAAATACATGAGTCTTTTTTTTTAAGATTGTGGTTATTTGATCTGTCTATTCAGTCCACCTGGATTAGTTTTATAATGAAAATTTTTGGAAGTATCAGATATAATATGCAAAGTATTACAAAAGTGGTAATCTGAAAGCTGAATTCATGGAAATGCCTTAGTTGGAGGATCATATTCCAATCTCCCAGTCCAGTGAATAGCTAGTGGGTTGCTTTTTCTTTAATATGGAACACAAAAGTCTTTTTCTTCTCTTTACATTTAAATGACCAACTTATTATATCTGCAGCCAAGAGCATTAGTGGATCAGCATAAAAGCCTCCAAATCACAAAAAGCTGAAAATCTTGAGGGTGTATGTTCCAGAAACTGGATCCCTTGCTGACTGCATCTCAGCAGGATCCGTTTCTGGATTGGTCCACATCACAGTCACAGGAGACAGAATTGATCATCTTGGTCCATGCACCATACGACAATGTTGTTAAAATTCTGTGATAAATCATAAGTGACTCTGGATGTCACAAATAAGAAGGGACATGGCTGTTTTCCCCCTCGAGACATAGTTGAGGAGGGTATGATGAAATGAGTTCAGGTAGAGAAAGTTTTACTTTGTGACTCTTACGTCTTAACTCTCAGAATTATTACTTCCCCCATAATGCAGGCAATTTTCCCACTTGAGTTAATATTTATATAGCCTGTATAGTGAGTGGACTGTGTCCTACATAGGACAGATTAGACAGGACATTGGAAAACTTGCAGTAGACACAGAAGAGAATTGCAGATGTCTTCAGACTAGAATAAATGCATGAAGAAAAATAATAGGGCCAGGATTGCCTGACAAGGAAGGAAGATAAACATTTGTACTCCCATTGTAGTTATCACATCATAGGTTACTTTTCTGCCTCTGTCCCCAATACACCATGAGCCAATTCAGGGCAAAGACTTTTTCTTTATATCTCTGGCTTTTAGAATGTGTTTATTGGAAAAACTGAATACATTAAGAATCTGTGTTCTCTGTTAGAAACAATAAAATGGACATAAGGTATAGAATAGTTACTGTTACAAGATGTAATGGGAAAAAATATCAGTAGTAATGTTTATGAATAATTAATACATACCAGGCACTTTATAAACTGTTTCATTTATTTTCCTCATGTGACTACCCATATCATTTCCAGGTAAACATTCTTGTTTTTCTATTCTTCAGATAAGGAAGCTAAGGCAGAGCCACTCGAAGTTATTTGCATAAGGTCACACAGCTAGTAGGTGGCAAAGTCTGGATATAAATGATAAATCAGGCTTTCTGACTCCAGAGCCCATGCTCGTAATTACTATACCTATCAGAGTGTGATCTGGAAAAAAGAAAACATTTTAGATATTTCAAATCAAAAGATACTTAACATAGAGAATTACTGGCTTCCAAATCCATTGGGTGGGCTAGAGAAGCTTAGACAACAGGGCTAACAAAAACTCAGTAATTAGAAATTCACTTCGGAGTATCAATAAATGCAAGAAACTGCTAGCAATAATCTCAGACTCCCTAGCACGTGCACGTTTTATTCATATAGAAGGAGGCCTGGGGAGCCACTGGCAGAAGCTCCCATCTGCCATCTGCTGAAGATTATGCACCTGCTTCACTGCCCTGGGAGCAATAGTGGTTCTGTTCTTTTTGACCTCCCAAGCCCTACTCAAGTGCCTATCACTGGCAACATCTAAACAAAAACCCTAGTGGGGTGTCAGTGAGTCACACCTTTCCTAGCTACTTGGAAGGCTGAAATTAGAAGAATCGCAGTTCAAGGCCAGCCCAAGCAAAAGTTTAAGAGACCCCATCTCAACGAGTAGCTAAATGTGGTGACACATCTGTCATCCCAGCTATGCAAGAAGCATAAATAGGAGGATCATGGTTCGGGTCAGCCTGAGCAAAAGGCAAGACCCTATCTCAAAAATAAGCAAAGAAAAAGGGGCTAGCAATGTGGCTGAAGTGGTAGAGCACCTACCTAGCAACTGGGAAGCCCTGAGTTCAAACTCTAGTACCACCAAAAAAACCCTGCTCGTGGGGGTTCTGGGAAATGTAGTTGCTGGAGCTCTAGCCCCTGTGGTACAGAGGGGGTATGATGCTAAATTGCCACCAGACAGGAAACTGAGCATCCTGTGCTCTGTGGTTTTGAAGAAAGTTTGAGGACTTCTCCAAAAAGCTTGAAAGACATGATAATCCATGTAATCTTCAGTGTTTCCTCCCAGAGGCCGAAAGACAGGCCAGGAAATGATCTGAGATTCACCAGCACTGCCTGTAGTTTGTGAAAACAACCATTGAAGAATTCTAAAATGCATCACAATTCCTTAATTTACCAGTAATGATGGGATTATGCCTTGTCCTAGGCACTGAGGAAACATAACCCCCCCTTAAAGCATTCATTTGTTTTTTTTTTTTTTCTTTTCTGAGGTACTGGGGACTGAACCTAGGGTGCTTATGAGGTCTCTACACTGAGCTACACTCAGAGCCCCAATGCATTCTTATTCAAATGGAGGCAGAGCCTGATGAGTCAATAGACAATTCTAACACAGTGTACTAGTTGTGTACAAAGTCAGATAAGAATTGAATGCTTCTTTCCTATCTGTGGATTGGGGATAGCTTTAATGCACAGGTGCTAGTTCAACAGGAATTAAGACTTTAACCATGACTGAGTGGTAGATTTATTTATGATGATTATGTCTTAGGTCATTAGGCTGTTACAACAAAAGACCTTACATTGTTTTTAAACAACAGAGAACTATTTCTCATGGTTCTGCAGGCTTGTAAATCCAAGACCAAGACATTAGATTGAACATCTGGTGAGAGTCTACATTCTAGTCCATAGATGGCACCTATTTGCTGAGTCATCATACGATGGAAAGGATTCCAGGATATAAAGAGTTCTTTGGGGTCTCTTTCATAAGGGCAATAATCCTACTCAGGAGGACTCTGTTCTTATAACCTAATCTCTTCCCAAAGGCCCTGCATCCTAATACCATCACACCAGTGAATAGACTTCAGCATATGACTGTACCAACTTATCAAAAATACCTAGTTAAGACCAGTGAGTCCAGAATCTCTGGGGATGAAGTACAGGAATCAGTAGGTTTAAAGGCACCCCAGGCAGTGCTAAACCCATCACAAAAAACCCTGCGAAGCTTTGGAGTTGACCATGTGCTTTCACCTGAATTGTCTCATTTGCGCCTTGATGATCATCCTGTTTTATTAATGGACAAACTGTAAACCATAGAGACAAGGACTTTGTCTGCGATCTGGAGCTATCCTGACCCTCAGCTCCTCTAGTGTAGTCTATTTATGTCATGCAGTGGTTCTCAAACTTCACTAAGGGAGTTTATAATACTCGGGGCACCCGGATCATACCCCAAACTCATTACATCAGAATCTGCAGGTGGAGTGGGAACCAGGATTAATATTTTATAAAGATCTCCAAATGATCCCAACCTACAGTGAAGTTTAGAAATGACTGTGATGCCACACTAAGGAGCATGTGAAGGTTGTTTTAGCTTAAAGTGCATGAATTTGCTGTCAAGGAGATTATGCTTGGTTCTCTTTTCTAAAAGTTTGTCTTTTCCAATAAATCTCTTAATTAGGAACTAACTCTCTTAGCAATTAACTTGTCAATAAAAACAGCCACAAAAATGCAAAAACTGGTATTTCAAACCAAAGAATAAATCTTAACCTACTGTATATATGACCTTTCTAGAGTCAATGCATTCTGACCATAAAAATTATCAATTAAGTAAATACACCATTAGTTAGCAAACAGAATAGCCAACCAGCTCACTAATTTTCTGACAATCACCAATTAATACTCAACATCACATACTTGAACCAAATAAATATGTGCATATCTCATTTCCTCTCTGGTTAGGTGCAGATTTCCTTCAAAGAGGTTTAAGACATGCCCCTCGCTGAATCTGTACAGCCAAGAACACTTTATGTCCCTGGTCAGGATCCTCTGACCTCTCCTCTTCTGTCTTCCCAGGAAAGGATCCTGCTCTTTAGCACACTGTGCTGGCATTCATTCATTCAGCCTTAGAAACCCAATTCTTTAATACCAAGAACATCAAGTTCAGAAACTAATTTTCTGGAAGTCCTTGTAACAAAGACAGGAATTTTAAAATCATTTTTGAGGAGAAAGCATGCCTTGTTACAGTACTGCTTTTAAGTCCCTGTTGTCTTTTGGTAGAAATGGGAGAGTACATGTAGCCTTCTTTCCCCATAATTCTTTCAGGAGGAAGAAATGTCAGTGTAATGTGTTCAGATAATGTAACTTTATCACTGTGGCCTACATTGCCCTAAATTTAAAAATACGGAGCATCTTCATGTTTTCACAATTACACAAATCACATGTGGCACTTGCATTTCTCTGAAGGAAGAGCCATGGTTTTTGAAGAAAGGGGGAGCCGTGTTCCTATTCTTTTATCAAAGAGATCCCTCTGGGCTACTCAACTCCACCCAGCTAGAACTGTAATTCCAAATAAACAGCCAGCATGCTTTTTTAAATACACAATGAAAAAAAAATCTGAGAAATTTCAAATAACTTCAGTACTCTGTCTTTAGTACATCCAAGAGAAATGGGCAGGTCAGTGACAGGTGCACAGACGTCCCTTGCCAAGAGGTCAGTTTTACAAGCCGTGTTTATAGGCTACCCACTGTTCTGTTTTCCTAGGACTGAACCCTAAACCCACTGCCTTGATCATACTCCTTTTTTAGGCCACTTGCACCAATGTGTTGCTTTCTGCTTCTTCACTCTTCTATGAAGTTAGAGTTTTCAGATGCATTGTGGTATGCCATAAAAAGCCTCATCAAAATTAGTTGCAGGGCCAGTCATAGGCATGTTTAACTCAGACCAAGAGAGCCTTTAGGATTCTGACACCTACCAGAAGTTGTTGGTAGCGGTACACACTTGTAATGGTTTTGTAGCCAAAGCCTTCTCTTTCTCTTGTCTCAGTGACTCAACACTCTAAATTATGAAGGTCTTTACTTTCACAGGCTTGTCTCATGCAACCTATTAGATAGGAAGTGTTAAAGGTATTTCCATCTGAAAAGAGACAAAAGTACCAGCTGGTACAGTGACTCACAGCCATAATCCCAGCTATGTGGCAAGCAGAGATTGGGAGGATGATTGTGATTCTATCTCAAAGAACAAGCTGGTGAGGTGATGCATGTCTGCACAGTAGGAGGATCATCTTCTAGGCCATCCCAGGCAAAAAGGATGAGACCCTACCTGAAAAATAACTAAAGCAAAACAGGCTAGGGGTGTGGCTCAAGTGGTAGAGCACCTGTCTAGCAAGAAGGAAGCCCTGAGTGCAAACCCCAGTACCACCAAAAAATTTTTTTAAAAAAGAAGCAAAAGGGCTGAGGACTTAATGTGAGAAGGAAAATCATAAAACCTCTTGGAGATTTGAACACTCTTACTTTCCAACAAAAGGTTTTAGCCTATTATCCAATAGTCAGGGATATATGAGCCTGCTGAACACTTGAAATGTCTGTATCATCATGCTTAAAGTGGTTATGTTGACTTAAAATATTTTATTAATGTTAATTTCACCTATCCATTTTTACTTCTTTAATGTCATTATTGGAAGATGTCACATTACCAGTTTGGCCCACATACTTCTGCTGGGTAGTTTGAATGGTGGCTATGATTACTTTACTCAAGTAATTGAGTGCAACCTTAAAGAAGAGACACCCTAAATATTTAATACTGGTCACCAGCATATCAGTTACTTATTGATGCCTAACAAATTACTTTCAACTCAGTTACTTAAAACATCATCTATTACATCATCCATTCTGTGGGTCAAGAATCATTTCTCAATGTTTGTCATAGGCTGCAAACACAGTGTCAGCCAGGACTGTGTTCATCTCAAGGCTTGACTGTGAAAAGATCCTCTCGTGGGTGTTGGCGGGATGTGGTTCCTTCTGGGTCATTGGGCTAACAGCCTTGGTTCCTTGTTGGCATTGTCCAGAGGCTGCCCTCACTCTCTGGCTGTGGGGACTTCCCCATTGGGCAGTTACATCATGGCAGCTTGCTTCATCAGAGCAAGCCAACAATGAGCAAATGATCATACATTCCAGCCAGAAGAAACCACCTAACGTTGAACTACTGTTATCCTATACTGCTCAGTAAAGGCAAGTCACTGGTCTGGCACTCTGGAAAATGCATTACACAAGGGGCATTCGAATATCAGGAGGCAGGGATCGTGGGGAGCCTTGTTAGAAGATGCCTAGCACAATAGGTGATAAGGGTCCACTTAGCATTATATGTCTTTCCTACGTGATTGCTGTGTAATGTCCTAAACTTGCTCTAATGGGTCAAATGTACTACATTCACATTGACTTGTTAATGCACAGAGAAACTCTAAATTAACATATGAGAAACTGTAAATGGGTAACTAGACAAGAAAAGTAGGCAGTAAGCAGGTAGAGAGACAGGATAGAAGGGAGATATGTCACCGAATATCTTTTTCTTTTTCTGTGTGCAAAATTTTGAGCTGTGTGTGTGTGTGTGTGTGTGTGTGTGTGTGTGTATGCACACACTATGGATCAAACCCAGAGCCTTGCATATGTTAAGCACATGCTCTACCACTGAGCTATGCCCCAGCCCTATGTGTGTATTATCTTTGTTTTCGTTTTTTTTTTTTTTAAGGAATACCATGGGAAAGAAGGAAATAAACTATCTCCATTTCCCAAGTACTTCATGTTTGGCTGTAGTCCTGCCTTTGTAGGACTGTACCCATTGTAGAACTATCTTTCCCTCATTCCTGTAGTACCTTGACAGCTCAGGTGTGCCCTCCTCCAGGTAGCTTTTCCCAAGCATCCCTCTGCTCTCATGTTTATCCCACCAAATTAAAATCATTAGATTACTGCCTCCGCCCCCTACTAACTGCATGCTGTTTAAGAACAAAACCTTTTGGGAACTTTTATTCTAATGACTTGGCCTCAATTGAATGAAGGAACAGTCATTTCTAGCAGATGTTGGGGAGAGTGACCTGATGCTCTTTGGGATTCTACCTTGTGGACAGGCAAACGTTATAGACGAGATCCAGTTAGAAATAAATATAAAGGCAGTATCTGAGTATCAGGGACTCAGGCCCCTACCAGACTACCAGCCTTCATATGCCCTCAGAGGTGGCTCTGGGTACCCTGTCATAGACTCTACTTTCAGTTGTTGATCTAGTTGTTGAAGGTTATGGCCTAGTACAGTAGTTCTCAAGGAATGGCCCCTAGGTTAGCAGCCTGAGAATCACCTGGGGACTTAATAGAATGCAAACATTAGAGGCCTCACCCCAAACCTACTAAACCAGTAGCCCTGGAGTGGGCCCAGCAGTCAATATTTGAGTAAGCCAAGTGATTCTAGTGCAGGTTCAAGTTTGAGAATTAGTGGTCTAACTCCTGAAGCTCCCATGGAACTTCCTACATATCCTGGAAGCTGAAGGTGGAACAGTTTGAACCCTAAGATGTGTTCCTTTGTAAATATTTTCCCCACAGCACTCTCAGAGTCAACTAATATCAGAGTATAAATCAGATGGGCAACCAAGTACATTTAGCTTACAAAATGTTTAGAAAAAAAAGTATTGACTATTTTCAGAGAGTTAATCAGGAAACCCTCATTTTTAAGGCAGTCACCTCTTGATAAAATTGGGATGTGGTCTTCTCTTTTTGGTATTTTCTGTATCTGGTGGGTGAATGCCATGCACTCCAGGTGACTCCATGCTATGTCCCAAGCTAGAAATGTACAATTTCAGCTACCTTGAAAAATATTTGATGACTTCATCCTCTTCTAAATGCTTGTTCATGGTAGAGTTTGGGAACAAAGTGTTCCTTTTAAAAGAATTGAAAGATCATGTAGAAATAGAATTTTGAGAAGAACACAGGCTTCTGGTGAAATATGGAACAGAACCCAGAGAACTTGGTAAAAGCTCTTCTGTGACATTATTGGTCTGCTCACCACTTTCTGATGTTATCTGAATCCATTTTTTAGTTGTAGCAGTTTTGGGTAGAGTCATATAAGATTCTGTCATCTGCAAATAGAGACAATTTGTTTCTTCCTCTCCAATTGGGACACCTCATTTTTTTTTAGCTAATTGCTCTAGCTAGGACTTCCACTGCTACATTGAATAGATATGGTAAAAGTGAGCATCCTTCTCTTGTTCCTGATCTTAGATGTTCGCTGAAGGCTTGTCATCTATGGCTTTTATTGTGTTGAAGTACATTCCTTCTTTACCTAGTTTGTTGAGCGTTTTCTGTCATGAAAGACTATTGAATTTTGTCAAGCATTTTTTTCTGCACCTGTTGAGATGATCACTTAGATGTCATCTGATTTTATTTGTAGACCCTCTTATGAGAAAAAATGAACATAGTTTTTTCAACTACTCAAAAGTCACTTAGCAGTGAATTTGGTGAGGATCACATCTTACTACATAGAGAAATCTAAAGAATATCTAAAGCCAATAGGTAGTTTATAAGAGGGAAGAACACTTCACAGGTCCTAAGTCCACTTCGCACCATCTTATCAATTCAGACGTCACAGTACCCAATACTGAAAACTAAGGTATAGTCTTATTATTTCCTTTTTCCCTGATCTGAGAGAAGTCTCTTCAGTATTTCAGATTTATAAGACCAGAGCCTGAGGGTAAGGTTCTCTCCTACACACTCAAATACATCGGAAAATTCTCCATAAAGTAGGCAAGTACTCTGTTTATTTATATAACATTCTACTATCTAAAAGCACTGTCATGTGCATTTTCTTTTTAATTCTTACAATGACCATTTGGAGTGCCTCATCTGACATACATGGACTTGAAGACTCTGTTCAGGTCTCCTGGTTTCAGTTGCATGTTGACACCATTTACTCAAATTCCACTCTGCTTTACTGTTAACTGCATCATATCATCCTCAATACCCCTTTTCCAACAGTCTTCCTGGACTTTCTAACCACTGAGAAAAGCAAAAGAGCCAGTGAATTCAGGGCAATAAGAATATGTAGAGGTCATTTTATCCAACCCTCACTTTAGCAATATAGAAACTATGTCCAGAGAAAGTAAAGGATTTGCTCAAGTTCACAGAGCTAGTTAGCAACTGAATTCATACTGAAATGCTGGCCTGCCTGGCAGCTGCCATTTCAAAACTACTCCACCACCCAAGATTCTAGTGTCACTGGCTGCTTCCTTTTATTACCCCAGATTCTCCTTTGCATCTGACTTCTGTTTACTCTCAGGAAAGACAGTTGACTGAGATTTTGAAGACACACACTCATTCCATATCTCACCAGAGTTTGGCAAGTTTCCTAAATGAGGTTGGATTTTTTTTTTTTTTTTTTGCTTGAGAAATCCCCTTGGAAACAGCTAGTATCCTCACAATGAGGTTGGATTTTGTGGGGATCTTATAAAGGCAGGAAATAAGATGCTGTGCCCAGGGAAGACAGGCCTTTGTAGCAGGTTCACTTAGCTTCTAAGTGGAAAAAGGGATTATCAGAAGTCATTGTCTCTAAGAAAACATAAGATTATAAATAGAAGAGATACAGTGCTTCTCCACCTGAAGCAGATCCTATATTGTTGCACTGACAACCAAAAGAGGTCCCGGGAAGGAGATATGTGTGAGCAAACACCACTTCACTATGAACCAAAACTGCTTCCAAAGATGTAGAAATCCCTGCATCTGAAAACATCAGAATTAGACATTGTCAGGTTATCTAGACCACCTCTTCTTGTTGATTTTGATTTCTGCATTTGCTTCCAGATTGTTACTTCATCGGTGTCTTGGATGCACTCAATAACTAATCCCCAACATGAGCCTGCACTGGCCTTCCTGTTCCCAGTTCACTGGAATGCCACAAGCGAAGTTTTTCCACACAAGTGCAGAGAGGAAGGTGGTCACTTGTTAATGAAAATAATCCCAGGCAGATGGTAGCATCAACCCTGTCGGAACATTGGACTTCAGAAAGAATGAAATGAGTTGCCTAACGGTCTCTCCCATGTTCCAAGCATTGGAGATGATGGCCGGGGAATGCCTGCAGAAGGGTGTGCTTGCATAGCAAATAGGATATCATGCAATGCTAATTGCTAGAATGGATATTTGCATATATGAATATGTTTAATGGGGATTCATAAACATTTTTCTCTGGCTTTAAATTTCAGGTAGGTGGAGATAGCAGCATCTGCTGTATAAACATATCTGAGAAGCATACAGCCCAATTTAAACTCAGATTTTTTTAAAGCCATTAAGATAAAACAAAATGAAATGAACTTTTAAAAGTAAGCAAAATTAAATGAACTTTAAAGCACAGAAGGATTCAGATCTTCTAGGAACCCCAAATCACATGTAATTTAGGGGGAATGCTTTTAATTAGAAAACAGTGTTCTATGAACTGGCTGCATTACCGCAGAGGTAGTTACTGTGGCCATTTGCAGTACCTGTCTGGGATTCAAGTAAGCAGTAGAAGTGCTGGGCCATCCGTTATGATTGGGCTATTATTCCTCCTTCCTTAGACCTTTAGGTCTCAAAATGGTAGGCACCAAGTCTAACATAGGTTTTCCTCTTGCTCAATTAAGTAAATAATACTCACAGGAAACTTATGGTAGCCAAATGTTGAAGTTACAAAGGTTGTATTTAATTCCTCCCTCTTGTGAAAGCTACTGAATTTGCCTTCAAATGAGGCATTTGGTTCTGCCAGGAATATGAATGGCAGAACACCACAATTTGAGGCCTTGAAAAAAGGGTACAATGACAGTACTGATTTGAATGTTGTATGGGAGGAGAAGCAGCCCTGGAAGACAGTGTGCTTTCTATGGTATGTGACCCCCCCACTCACTGAACACAGGAATAAACGAACAAGTGTGTCAGCTATTAGGAGGTTGGAAGCTAATTCTACTGCTGATAGTGAGGTATGTTTCCATTCATCTTTCATTTTCAAAGAGGGAAAGTTCTACCTTAGGGAGTTCATGACAAACCACAAAAAGTCATGTATGTCCTGGGCTTGCTTCCTCTTTAAAGTTCTTAGTGAATCTCTCTCTCATCCCTGCCTCTGCTGAGCTCAGGCAAGACCCTCTTTTCTCTCCTGCATAATCACATGAGCCCATTTAACTGATGGCTCAAGCCTTTTTGACCTCTGTCACCAGTATCAGGAAATGTCCTATATCATGCCTGGGATAATAATTATAAGAAGCTGCTGTCTAACATAGTCCCCAAGGAAAAAATGGACAGAATCTCAACCACTTAATTGCATGTTTTAAAAATCCTGCTTGTGTCCTTTAGTGGCATGCTTCTCAGTCACCTGGATCAGACTCCTTATGCTAGCTTGAAATGTCTCTGACAGTACTTTGACAGCTCTTTAGGGGTTAAGACCATAAGTCCAGGTTTCTCAACCTCAGGCTGCTCTTTGACCTCAATTTCAAACTGAATTTATTGTCTTATTTTATTTCAGCATCCTCTCAGTCATCAGGTAGTGGGCCCTGATGAGGGACTCCTAGCTATGTGGCCAACCACTGGCTCCCAGGTTGGGGCCACCTCCCCATGCATTGGGGCAGACATAAAGCCATGTCAGGCCAATCAGCCATGTAGCTATTGTAACCTAAAATGCATCCCCTGTCCAGGATCACTAGGGAATGTCATTTCAAAAAGAGACCTCTTCTGAAAGGAGAGCAAGTGGCTTAGTTTTAAGGGTTTATTACAAAGATGTCTTTATTTCTCAGTTTGTGTGTCTATGCAAGTTTCTTAATTGCTCTGAGGCCCAGTTCCCTCATAGTAAAAGAGAATACAGGTGTTTCTTGGTATCCATGAGGATTGATTCCAGGACCTTCCCCTCATACCAAAATCTTTGGATACTCAAGTCCCTCATAAAACAGCATAATATTTGTATGTGACCTATGCATATCTGCTCATATACTTTAAATCATCTCTAAGTTACTTTTAATACCTAGTACAATATAATTTCTACATAAATAGGGGTCATACTCCATTGCATAGAGAATAATGACAAGAAAAAAGTCTACATTTTCAACTGAAATTTTTTTCCAAATATTTTGAATCTGGGGATATGGAACCCAAGAGTACAGAGGGCCAACTGTATTAGCAAAGGCTAACGTTGATTTTTTTTTTTGGCAGTGCTAGAGATTGAACCCATAACCTCACATGTACTAAGCAAGTGTTCTACCACTGAGCCATCCTCAGCAGAAAGACAAATATATTTTCTCTCATATGAAGAATCCAGATTTTTTTTTAAAAGACATGAAAGTAGAAAGGAGACTATTAGGGAGAAGGAAGGAGGCCAATGAGAGAGGGAAGCAGGAACAAGAGAGGGTAATGGGGGGAATAGATATGATCAAAGTAAATTATATATGTGTGTGTGTGTGTGTGTATGTGTGTGTGTGTGTGTGTATGAAAGTGCCATAATGAAACTAATTTTTGTATAATTAATATATACTAATAAAAATTTAAATTGATTGAGCATACCTATGTCAAATTCTATACTGAGCACTTTCTAAACAGTGTGTAGTAAGATCTCAGGAAGCTAGTTGATTGGCAGAACTAGGCTGCATCCTGGGTAGTATGACCATGGAGTTTGTGCTCTCACCCCTGTAACTTGCTGCTCCCAGCAGTGCCCACCTCCCACCATGGATGAATTGCTTGGGGATTTATTAAGATAATTTCTAGAAAATACTTAGGTGGTCCAGCACATACATGCATTCAACAATGAGAGCTTCTGCTGAGTCTGGGGTTCAGTTACCCAGAGGGCTCTGAGGGGATATAAAGTGAAGGGTGTTTTAGTTTTTCATTGCTGTAACAAACACTGGGAGAAATAATTTTTAAAAAGGAAAGACTTATTGTGACTGTCAATTCCAGAGGTTTCAGTTCATGGTCAGCTGGTACCATTGCTTTGGGCCTAAGGTGAGGCATAAACATCAGTTTCTCTTGGATGCAAAGTACGTTTTTGCTGTGGCTTGGGTAGATTTGAGTGTGTCCTCCAAAGTTTCATGTGCTGGAAGTTTAGTCCCCCATGTGGCCAAGGTAAGAGATGGTAGGACCTTTAAGAAGTAGGCCTAGTAGAGGATAATTAGGACATTGGGAGCCTCACCATCAGACAGGGCTAATGTTGTTCTCATGGAGTAAGTTAGTTCTCACAAGAACAAGTTGTTATAAGAGAGTGAACCTGAATCCTCTCCAGTTTCCTATCTCACCACGTGATCTTCCCTTTCACAGTACTCCTACCAAGATGCCATGTTGTAATGTAGCCAAGGGGTCCCTCACCAAAGGCCAACAGATGGGGCTGCCCAATCTTGGACTTAAAGCTTTCAAAACTGTACACATGTGATCCTTTGTTTTTAGAACTCAGCCAGAAACACAATAAATTTGTTTGTAATATGATAGAAAAAAATCAGTGATAGAGTGATTATTATTAACAAAGCAACATATATTCCTAGCTGCTTTTCTTCTGGAGATAGTGACAAAGGGAAATGAGTTCAGTTATAAAAATGACAAAGGCCAAGACCCAGAACCACTATGAGATTCAAACAGATATGTGTTTGTGTGTTGACACATCTCTTAGTCTGTTTTCCATTGCTATAACAAATACCAGAGATAAGATGATGTATAAAAACAGTTTATTTGGCCTGTGGTTCTAGAGTCTGGGAAGTCTAAGCACACAGTGTTGGCACCTGTCGAGGATCTTCTTGCTATATCATAACATGGCAGAGGGCATCACATGGTGAGACAGAGCAAACACAAAGGTCTCATCTCCAAATACCATCAACATAGGACTCTGGGGATTATCTTTCCAAAACATGAACATTGAAGTGACACATTCAAGTAATGGCAACACGTTTAGTACACACTTAATACAAACAATAGGAAGTTGCGCTCCTTACCTTAAAAGAGCACTTCACACACTGTTATTGTCATTGTGATGACTCAAGGGGTGACAAGTTTCACAGCTGATTCTCAGCCATGCTAAAACCCTTTACTTCAAAGCATGTTGAGGTTTCTGGCTCTGGTTGATAGTGACCTTCAACTCTGTAGACACTATTCTGTTGTCTGCAGAAAGATTAAAATTCCTAGTTATCCTTGACAGGACTTCCATCTAATGATAGAGGGGTTGCTTGTGATGATTGTGTGTGTGTGTGTGTGTGTGTGTGTGTGTGTGTGCGCACATGCATGCATCTCCCTCCCTTCCCCTACCCACCCATGTGACTGACCCACACTGAGAACACTCAATACCTGCTGGGCATCCTAGAGATTAAACAAAGCTGCAATGTTAGTTTACCTCAAAAGAGGGGATGAAGGGCAAAGGCAAGAAATTGTCTCCTTCTCTGGTCTTTTTTTTTTTTTTTTTTTTTTTATCAGAAAGGCACTTGAGCTTTTAGTAAGAAAATAGTCTTGGGGAAGATGTCTCAGTCCAACCAACAACCTGGCACTGTCCTCAGTGTCATCACTATGCTTGTCACTCAGTACTCAAGGGCAAAGAAAACCCAGGCCCTTTCCCTGGGTTGTTTCCAAACAATGTTCAAATAAATCACCAAGATGTACCTTATCTTTGAAGCCAAGTGTGCACACTTGTGAGGTTAAGGAAATGAATGACCTGCCAGTTGCAGAGAGTAATGGAGGTGAAGTTCTGCAGTGTCTGCTGACGCTGTGTGTGTTTGCTTGGGGTTTAAATAATTAAGAACTGCTACTTGCCCATGGGGGGGGTGGCAGTAGCCTGTGAAGAAGCAGATTTGGTATCCTAGTGGTAATGCTTCAATGGTATGCCAAAAATGACTTAGAAATGACTCAATTGTGTTCTCTGGCACAGACAGAAGATTTTTTCTACATTATGAGATGAGAGGAGCAAATTTATTTTGTAGACGTGTGGAATCTAAAGCAGCATTAGACCTTCAGGATTGTCTAGCATAACTTTTACTTTACAAACAGAGAAATGGGGGTGGGGTGGGCAGAGGGTATGGTAAATAACACCCCAAACACCTAGATATCTGAGGCAGAACTGAGTCCAGGCCCAGCCCTATAGCTGCTTACCCCCAGTTCACCCTGAAAGTCACTTAAAGAACTTACAAAAATAGAGGTACCTATAATTGATCTTTAAAGGACATTAGACACATTTGGGGGGGACATCAAGGAGGACAATGGAGTCATTAAACACAGGTCTCTGTAGCCTTTGGGTCAATGTCTGGATCCCCAGGCCATACCAAGTATAGTCCTCATAGCTCCCAGGCAGAACAGCTCTGCTATTGTGGAACACTTCTACAGACTGTGCTTCAGAGCAAGATTTGTTTTTAAATGGACTAATCTGAAAACTGCTACTCTATGAAGAAATCATTCAGCAATGCTGATAAGAATAACAATTTGGTAGGGTCAGAAGTTGCATTTTATTTAGCTTTTATGAACTCACTACCGCTATCAGGACTCCTCAGAGGGACATTGTATAGATGGGAAGTGGCCCTCACAGTCCATGTAGAGGCTCCCTCCTAGTCAGTGCATTCCACTTACCACACCTTTGAGTAGCTGCCTTTTCCAGCCCTTACGCTGATGGAAGGCCTACGCTGTTGTCATAGCTCAAGTCCATTTCTTCATGGTTCTCAGCAGAGTTCTACTTGTCTCTCACCTTCTTTACCATGAATGTCCCCTGGGCCAGTTCCAAGACATAGCCCACTGCCTGGACATGGAAAGCACTGAACAAGTAATTGTGGAATTAAAACTTCCTAGGGAAAAGCCCTTCTTTGGATCCATTTGTCTAAAACAGCATACTCTTGGAGGATCCCCATCTCATCCTATGACTATCAAGAGCATTAATTTTCATGATGTGACTGCTGTTTTCTGTGTACACCAGAGGAACATCACTTCAAAGGAAGAGGGAAAAAACTTAAGGAATCAAATTGGCTTTTTACTGAAATGCTAATCTTATAAAGATGATATTTTGGTTTTGAATTATTGTGACTCTACTAAGTGTCTGTACCTCTTTGTTACTTTTTTCAGAATGCTAGAAGATGACCTTAAGCTAAGTAGTGATGAAGAAGAGAGTGAACAGGTAAGATTTGCTTGCACATGGCTGTCCTTTGGATGTCACATGGATACCACTGACCTGCTGAACTGGGCTGGGTGTGAACTGACTTGTAGGAACTGAATTGTGCTGCTCTGCAGTGCTGGACTTTGCTCTGATAATTATGATTTTCTATGCAGTTGAGCCAGACCCTTAAAACTTTAATTCTGTGATTTTTTTTTAATGACATGGAGACCAACAACAAGAAAGCTTATAAGGATCAGGCTTCCCTAGGAAACAGAGCCTTCTTTTCTTTTCTTGATCTCTCTCTCTCTCAGCAAAACTAACTGGTCTTTAGAATTCAAACATGTGATTTTAACCTCATCAGCATGCAGCAGGAAATCTGTAACATTAAATATTGAGAATTATTATACAGATATTGTTAACACCAAGAAGGAGAAAATGTAGAGGTGAGGTAAAATGATGAATAAAAAATAATCATGCTAAGTAGAGACTGTTTGTCTTAAATGATAAATGTGCTTGAAATATTCTCCCTTGGTATTGATTTATCAGCTTGAGACATCAGTCAGGGGGTTATAAATACTCTTCTGATCAGCCAGTTAAGGTGAAAAAATATCCACTTGACATTCATCACATTCACTTCTGCATTTCAGGAAATGTTTATATTTAAAACAAGTTTTAAAACACTAAAGACAGATTTTCCTACATTGATGTTCCCTTTTTCTCATCTCTTATATTGTATTTGGTCAAGTGGATAAACATATAATACAAAATACATATTCCACTCAATCAATTTTGGAACAGTGAACTTAATTCAAAGGTATCATGGAAATGTTACATAGATGATTCGCTGTCTAGACATTCAAGTACAAATAATTATGGAGAGGGTGATCAGAGGTGAAATAAAAGTCAGAGGAAAATTTCCAGGTATGTCTGAGCTGAGCAGAATATGGCCAGGGGTCATGGAAAGGGTTCCTTATGAGAGAAACTGAGACAGCAAGGCTGTGAGAAGGACTCAGAGAATCTGGGAACCAGATTGGCAGGTGGAGACCATCCCAGAGAGGAAAGATTAGCTAGGCAAGTAGCATGGCTTAGGCTTTGAGTTTTTAAGATATAGATTAGTTTGTGTCTTGGTCTCCACACCAGTTACCCACAACTCAGCAACTGCCTCAGAACAGTAAAAGAGCTTCACTCCTAATTTGAGTTTCTCATCTCTGTGACCAAAAGCAAGTGATTTTATCTCTGTCTTTTGTTCCACTGAGAGACTCATATAGGCTCAGTATGAATAAATGAGTATCAAATGTATAAATGGCACTTACTTTATATTAGCAAAAGGACCTATAGATTTTAAGTCAGCAAACATTTTTAAATTTGGAAATAGTTTCTTAAGCTATTTCCAGAAGATATTTCTAATGAAAACTCAATTTAAAAAAAAATTCATTATTGGGCTGGCAAAGTGACTTAAGTGGTAGAGTTGCCTAGCAAGCATGAGAACCTGAGTTCAAACCCCAGTACCATTAAGAAAAAACTCATAATAGAAAACCATGCACGTTTCCAAAACAGCTTTAGTTGACTCCCTTGCTTTACTAGCTACTCCCTTCCAATTTGTAGTCATCAGCAATATTGTGTTATATCAATAATATTGTATATTGTATCATATTGTATTGTGAATATACAGGTCAGATTCTTTATTCTCCTATGCATGTCCATTGCATCTTCCTATTTTTGCAATAAAAGGAACTGACAGAATGAGTGGTATTTATGCAGTAATCCCTGTCTCATAATTAAGACTGCAGACAGTGGCTTTGTATATGGTAGCTTAAGTTAATTCTTCAACACTAATTCTATTAAGTTGTCCTGTTCTGGCCTATAATTATACCTTGGTCTAATCACAAAATCTTAATTACCCCTTTAAAAAAAAAGACTAATGATAGGGCATTTTTTTCTCTTCTAAGCCAAAATAAGATTTTCCCCTGAAGGAACATAGCCTGTGCACACATGCAATACATGTATACACACTTCATTTGTCTCTGACGTTGTGAGATTATTGGATGTTTACCACAAATGATTTTTCCAGATATAATCACAGTTTGCCCCTTACCCCAAAATCTTTCAAGTATTACATACTTCCCTGTCTCAATAAATGTGACACACTGAGCCTCTTGCCTTTCCTCACATCACACTTGCTTGTCTGTGAATATTGATCCAGCTGGCCTGGATGGCCACTGTAATAGAGAGATGTCTGCAAGGGTTTCATGTTGCTGCACCTGTTTCCTTGTGCAGAGTACCTCCGACTTGTGCATTTGAATGTTCCTGTCTACTGTTGCCTTTTCTCATTGTGTTTGTGCTCTTAATGATAAGACAGCAGCCTGGTTTAGCGATGAAGAACCAACAGCTCTGCTCCAGGGTTCAAATCCCTGCTCTGATACTTAGTAGCTTTGGAACACTGGTCCAGCCTCTCCACTGATCTGTGCTTTAGTATTCTGCTTGTAAAATGAGAATTAATGTTAGATCCCCACACCCGCCACTTCCTCAGAACTTGAGGTCACCTGTCATCCTCATGTCACCAGATCCAGCAGACTGATGTTTTTGCTTTTTATCATTTATAAAAATGATCGGAATCAGCTGGGCACAGTGGCACTCACCTATAAAGCCCAGCTTCTCGTGAGGCTGGGGCAGGAAAATTACTTGGGACCAGGAGTATAAGACTAGCCTGGGCAACATAACATGACCCTATCTAATAAATAAACAAATAACTAAGTAAAATTTTATAAAGCAATAAATAATATCAACTTATAATTGAATACAGTATGCATAAAGGAAAGTACACATATGCTAAGCGTACACATCCATGTAACCAGCACTCAGACAAGAGACAGACACAACCAACTTTCCAGGTACCCTCCATGTTTCCAGAAGAATAATCACTTTCCTGTTTCCTAACACCACAGAGTAGTTTTGCTTGTTTTTGAACTTTATATCAATGGATTCTTACAGCATGTTATCTTGGTGCCTGGCTTCTTTCACTCAACATTGTTGATGAGATTCACCCATGTTGTTCCATGTGTTTAGTTTTTTCACTTTCATTGCTATATCACATTTATTTCATTGTGTGTACATATCATTATTTACCCACTCTATTGCTGGTAGATAGGTGGATATTTGAGGTTATTAGAATAACGCTGTTATCAGCATCCTTGAAAAGGTCTTTTTTTTTTTTTTTTTTTTTTTTTTTAGCATATGGGAGCATTTCTGTTGAGTCTGTGCCCAGAAGTATAAATGCTGAGCAACTTTGGTAGATTATTTCAAACAATTTTCCAAAAGGGTTGTATCAGTTGATATTACCACCAGCAATGTAAAGGAATTCCAGTTGTACTACATTTTGGCCACCCATTTGTCTTTTTATGTCCACAGGGGCTATTGGTCTGAAGTTTTCTATTTTGTACCATCCTGGTCTAGTTTTGATATCAGGATAATACTGACCTTAAAAAAGAAATTGGCAAATGTTCTCTGCTCATCTCTTTTCTTGAAAAGACTATATAAAAACTTATATTAATTCTTCCTTGGGGAAAAAAATCTTCTTTGGCAGAATTCTCCAGTGAAACCATGTAGGCCTGGAAATTTTTAAAACTTACAAGTTCTGTTTGTTTAATAGTTATAGTACTAGTCACATTATTATTTCATACTGGGTAAGTTGTAGTAATATATACTCTTTAAGTACTAATGTCATTTAAGCTGTCATGTTTATGTGTATAGACTTATTTGTAGTATCCTTTATTGTCCATTTTATACATGCTGGATCTGTAGTGACAGCCTTGTTTCATTCCTGATATTCATCCTCATCATTTATCATCTTTCTTTTTTTCTCTTTGTTTCTTTTTTGTCAGTCCTAATAGAGATTTATTGATTTTGAACTACCTTTTTGTTTTCTTTCATTGATATTTTCTGTTTAAGTTTTCCATTTATTTTTATTATTTCCCTCCTTTTGCTTGCTTTAGGTGCATCTTTTGCTCTTTTTCTAGTTCACTGAGGGAGCTTAGAATATTGACTTGAGACTTGCTCTCTTTTATAATGTATTTAGTGCTGTACATTTCACTTTAGATTTATAGCCCACAAATTTTGACATGTTGTGTTTTCATAGTTGTTCAGTTCAATGAAACTACTTCTTTGCTTGTGTTAATTTCCAAGTGTTCCAAGATCTCCTTTTATCTTACTTTTATTGGCTTCTAGTGTGGTTCCTTGATGATCAGAGAACATACTCTATATGATTTCAATTCATATAAACTTGTTGAAGACTTTTTATGACCCAACATGTGATCTGTGTTGGTATGTATTTCTTGGGCACTTGAAAGAACATGAACTCCACTGTTATTGGGTAGCATGGTCTGTAACAATTAATTATATCTTGTTTGATGTTATTGAGTTCTATGTGTTTTCTGACTTTCTGTCTGGTCATTCTATCAATTGTTGAGTGTTTTTGAAGTCTCTGGATACAGATGTAAATTTGATTATTTCTCCATTCTGTTCTATCAGGTTTTTGGAGGGTTTTTTACTTGTTTGTTTTTTGGTGGTACTGGGGTTTGATCTCAGGACTTGCTAGGCAGGTCCTCTACCACTTGAGCCACTCTGACAGCCCTTTTTTGTATGTGTTGGGTATTTTTTAGGTAGGGTCTCATGTTTTTTTGTTTTTGTTTTAGTTTTTTTTGCCCAGACTGGCCTTAAACCACGATCCTCCTGATTTCTGCCTCCTGAGTAGCTAGGACTATGTGTGAGCCACCAGCACCCAGCCTCTATCAATTTTTGATTCACGTATTTTACAGCTCTGTTAGTTGGTAGATTTATACTTAGGGTTCCTGGTAGATTGACTCTATCATTAGGTAATGTCCAACTCTATCTCTGAACCTTTTCTTTGCTCTGAAGACTACTTTCTGACATCAGTATTAGTTTCTGTTGATTAAAGTTTGCAAAATGTAACTTTTGTCATTCTTTTACTTTTGATCCACCTGTATATTTGAAGTGGGTCTCTTATAGGCAGAATAAGTCATATCTCTATGTACCCTGCCAATTTCTGTCTTTTAATTGATACATCTAGACCATTTACATTTAATGTAATTATTGACATATCAAGACTCAAGTTGCCACTTTATTTTTGTTTCTGCTTTTTCTCTGTATGCTATTCATTTTTCCTTTCTCTAGTGCATGCCATAACGGACTGACTTCTAGTAAGAAAGACTAATTTTCCCACTGCCACATTCACACAACTGTTTCATCTTATTTATCCTCCCCCTTGCCTCCTGTTACAATAGGTTGCTATCCTGCTCCTATCAAAAGTTCATCCCATTTTTCTCTCAATTTCTTGGGGACTTGTTCTTATGCTTCCTTCATGCCCCATCTCTCCACCAAAGCTGCTCCTCCTGAATCACCATCCTGCACTGAGCCAAACAAAGTGGCTCTTTTCAGTCCTTGTCTCACCTGAAGACTGATGGCCCTGAAAACTCTTGCTCACTACTTCAGACTTTTCTGGTATGTTTTTTGCCCCTTCTGTTACTTCTTCTCAGGATGTTGGAATCTTAGAATATTTATTCCTGAATTTTCTTCTCCACTTCTACTCTTTCTGGGCAATCTCATCCCCTCCTTTGACCTTCAATTTTTATGTACTAGAAACTTCTAAAGTTATAGCCTAAGCTCAAAACTCTTTTGAACTACTTGACTTTTCAAGTTGGATGTCTCATAAGCATTTCAAATTCAATTTCTGCCAAACTGAACTTCTGGTCTTTGCCACCCCCATACGCACAAATACATTTTATCTTGTGGTTGTTCCCTTTTCCAAAGCCAGCACTGCCAGACGCCCAACTGTCCATACCTAAAAACAAAAGACTCATCCTTCATAACTCTGTGTTCCTCACCCAAGTATTCATTTCATCTCTAAGTTCTATAATAAATTCAACCTCAAAAATTAAATATTAGTCCATGTATGTCTTTCCACCCTGACCAGCTTGGTTTTAGCTGGTTTAGTCTTGTGTAAGCTAGCATCTTGCTGTTCCCTGTTCTCTATAAGACAATCTTTCCTCAGAGATCTTTTGAAAAGGTGAATCAGATCTAGTCATTCCTTGGTCTAAAATCTTAACTCATTCCCATTTCATGTTGGGTAAAACTCGGAATTCATAGCATGGCTTACACTACCCTAAGGAGTCTATATTTATCCACATCTTGCCCTTTTTATTGAGCTCACTTCAGCCACATGGATCTTCTTTCATCTTTTTTTAATAAGCCAGACTCAGATGCCAAGGAGCTTCCACAGGCCTCTATTCCCTCAGTTTTTGCCTGACTAACACCTATACCTCTTGGAAATGCAGCATAATTTTACTTCCCTGGGGAGACTTCTGCCTTGTCCTTCACACAATAATGTTAATCTTTTCCCTAGATCTAATCATAATTTTAGTTATATAGTATATGTTTACTTTTTTAAATTTCTGTTTCTACCAACTAACCTGGACATTTCCTGAGGGCAGGTACTGTGTCTGGCACAACAGAAGTGCTATATGTTGAATGGATACAGGAATAAATGCATAGTGTCGCATTGAATCAGGAATCTTTCTCATGATCCTGTGTTCAGTATCAAAGATGATCTGTGCTCTACCTTTATTTCTTTAACTGAACACTGTGTTGTTTTCCAAATGAGTTCCACCCAAACATCAAAAACATTTACAGAAATGACAAAAATATAAGACCCAAGATCATAAATGGGCTGCAAATAAATGCTCAAATAACTTATCTATTTGAGAGAAAAGCATGTATCCAACCTCCATGGTTATATTTATAGGTATTTCTTACATAGGCTTACAGCAAATGGTATTAAGGCTACAAATTTTTATAAGTTATCTCATACAGGAGACTCCAAAGCAGAGGGAATGGGTATCTTCCCCTGCCTTCTCTTTCAAGGATAACAGAATTTTAACTGTGACCTCTAGAGCTGGAACTATAACCAGCTTTAATTAGAAAACTTGCAGATACCATTCAAGAGGAAGCATAGTCTTCTGGGTGTTCCTGTAGTTCTAATACTTGAGGATAAGATTCAAACTGGAAATAACACGATTTGTGAATCAGTTTTCTTGTTTGTGCAAATGAAAGATATGTGACACAAGTAGCAGATTTATTTGATCTCCTTTCTTTAACTCATGGCTTAACAATTCCAAAGGCCAGTGATGTAAAGGAATTAGAAGATTTAAGATAAAATGACTCCCGAAGACACTCAGACAAAGGGAATTTTTCAATGGATTTGGAAGAGAGAGATAGATGAGTTATATTGCATGTGTCTTCCATTCAGACAAAAAGATGAGCTCTGCCTCTCAAATCAGGGAATGCTTGGGAGGTTAGATACCACAAATATCTAGATAAGATCATTCTATCTAAGGCAAGATGAAAAGCACACATGACTAAAACTTTTAGCAAGCAGCATCTGAGATAGTGTCAACTGCAAGCAGCATTTCCAAGATGACAAATCTATAGCTCAAGGAGGGTAAGGAAACAGGTATTCAAATTGAGTGGCTTACATTGTGCCTGCAGCTCCCAGTAATTACATTATCCACACTTATTGGGCAGTCTTTTCATTTTAATTATATAAATGCTTTTTTTAATGAGCATAGTTTTTCCTCTTAAACTGACTTGTAATTTTACAGACAGCAATCATTGGATATAATCTGTAGAAAGAGATTTCCCTATTGGCCTAATTTACTTCTTATACAATAAAGGAAAGTTACCTTTTAATCCCCAATCAATATTTGGAGAGCATGCAATTAATTTAATAGATGTCTAGGTCATTAACATAAATCTGCAAGCTAAAGAGCCAATTATTTTCTTATTTATAATGCATAGAGTAATAATTGTGTCTGTCAGGAGGATCTAAAGCCTCACTGCACAAGATGTCAAGATCATAGGTGACGTTGCCCTGAGCCAAAAATCACAGTTCTGATTGTATTTTGTTTCCTGTGATTTCTTATGGTAGCACAAGAAACAGTTCTGTCTCAATTTTCCGCCCTGTACCAGAGAGGTCAATGGATGAATCATATCAGTTTTGGGTGTAGTATTAAAAGCAGATTGCCAATTGTAATGGTAGTTCTTCATTTTTTCTCTTTTTCCTTTTTAATAAGACCATCTCATAACACAAAGCAGAGCTTTAAAAAAACTGTAAAGCTATTGACAGTATATGTCAATCAGTGACCACATGAATTAACTGAAGGAAATGCAGACATGGACTAAAAACATAGGAGGTTTTTGCAGGCCAACTCTACTTCCCTAGGTGCATTTTTCTTCTCAGGAACAGCATGGTTGATGCTGAAGTTCTTGGCCTGTGAAATTTATTACCCACAGAGTCAATCTGCATTCAGGCAGCCAACTCTGAATAAATAGAGTCATTGTGCTTGTCTGGGTTTTGTGGCCAGAGTTCATCCAGTCAGCGTGACATTCACATCCCAGGAGATTCATAAAAGCCAACACCCTGGTATGTGCTCTTGAATCCTGCCAAAACTGTGTAGAATTATATAAACAGGAGTTGAAGCCATAATCAGGACCAGGTTTGGGGGGCAAGGCTCCAAAATCAAGTTTCTCCTCCATAAGAAATGAAGTATATTGTTGATGGTTTTTTTTTTTTCTTTTTTTTTTTTTTTGGTAACCAAACAAGAGCCAAACAGTTTTTACATAAGTCATTCCAAGAATAGTCTTGAATACCTGCTAAGCTCCAAACATCCATACAAGATACCATCTGGATGAATTACACATTCATCCAGAATTATAATTTAACCACCAAAATTTTAAGTAAATTTTCAATGCCAGGAAATGCATTGCCCTAAGGAACTGTACAAAAGAATGTATGTTACATATATTAAACCTAATGGCAACATAGAGGAAAAGAGAGTAGTTTATGTTT
Organism: Castor canadensis; assembly: GCF_047511655.1. Classification (NCBI taxonomy): domain Eukaryota; kingdom Metazoa; phylum Chordata; class Mammalia; order Rodentia; family Castoridae; genus Castor; species Castor canadensis. The sequence goes on along the minus strand of NC_133397.1, from coordinate 85,523,474 downwards.
GTTAGGTTTTTTTGTCATACACTAATGCTGTACCTGAGCTAAATACTGAATTTGAACGTACGGATGAATTGGTTTCTCTGCAATATGGAAACATAACACTAACTATGATTGAAGGCAGCCACCAATCAGATCTTTGTCATATTTGTCTAGGAAGTATCATATATTTGAACCTTCAGTCACAATCAAGAAAACAAATGTACATGTTCCACAGGAGAGTTTGCTTGTTTAGCAGACATAAAGTCTAGTTAAGTATTTTGTGTTTTATCCACAAAAATTTACTGTCACCAGAATCAATTAAAAATTTCTCTTATCATATACTGCTACTCTGTAAAACATTTGTGAAAAAAGCACAACCATGCACACATAGTGATTAGCTGTCATTTTCAAAACTGAAGTGGTCAGTTAATGTAAATGTCACTGCACAGATATGCAAAAGCCCACAACGCTGTTTCCTAAAATATATTTTTGAGACCACCTCTTAGGGATCTGATTGAGATTTTTGTAAGCTTAGTTGTGTCCAACCATCCTGGACAATGGGACTTGCCTAATTTCAACCTGAGAGTCCTAAATGGAAATCTTCAAAATCAGAAAATTATATAAAAATTAAGAGATGACCCATTAAATTTGGGAAAACATACAACTAACACAAAAATGGGTAACTGTAGTCTTTGTTAAATTGTGGAACTCATACAGCTACATTTTTTAAACTCAGCCAAGTTTTTGTTAGTGGCAGATATCAATCCTACCCAGTCAGACTCTCCTTCAGAAAGCAGGAGAGGGGCCAGCCTAGGTAGTTGATAGGCACTCACTTCTCCAACACTGCTTGCAACAGGGCTGCTGATTGGCAGAGAAAATGAATTCTGTCTCCAGAGCACATTCCTATTTAACTCAAAGGAAGAGCTCTTTGTCCTGTGAGTTTAATGAGTTTTTTGTTTTTTGGTTTTTTTTTTTTTCCTTCAATAGCTTGGAAAGTATCACCATTCAACAGTGGTTGCTCCTTGGAGTGTATGCTATCACTACTCTGCAGGCTTAGGTGGTGTCCTACAGTAAAGAATTTACCTAATGTTATTTACTCAGGTGTTTAGTAAAGATATACGATTGGAAAATTTTATTTTCATTTTGTTTTTCCAATTCTTCTCCAAGTGGGGCTGGTTATCTCATAAGCACAGTTTTTCTCAGGAGATTCTCTTTGACTAGAAGCAGTGAGAGAAAGCATTTCTGGTTATTCAAGACCCCTTAACACTTTCCAATTCCATTCTGACCAGATCTGCAGCCAACAGGTTGTGCGCAGTGAAACAAGATCATTTTTAAGAAGCATTTCATGTTATCATTCGCTGGTAAATGGATGGAATTGGAGAACATCATTCTGAGTGAGGTTAGCCTGGCCCAAAAGACCAAAAATCATATGTTCTCCCTCATATGTGGACATTAGATCGAGGGCAAACACAACAATGGGATTGGACTATGAGCACATGATAAAAGCGAGAGCACACAAGGGAGGGGTGAGGATAGGTAAGACACCTAAAAAATTAGCTAGCATTTGTTGCCCTTAACGCAGAGAAACTAAAGCAGATACCTTAAAAGCAACTGAGGCCAATAGGAAAAGGGGACCAGGTACTAGAGAAAAGGTTAGATCAAAAAGAATTAACCTAGAAGGTAACACCCACGCACAGAAATCAATGTGAGTCAATGCCCTGTATAGCTATCCTTATCTCAACCAGCAAAACCCCTTGTTCCTTCCTATTATTGCTTATACTCTCTCTACAACAAAATTAGAAATAAGGGCAAAATAGTTTCTGCTGGGTATTGAGGGGGTGGGGGGAGAGGGAGGAGGTGGAGTGGGTGGTAAGGGAGGGGGTGGGGGCAGGGGTGGAGAAATGACCCAAGCCTTGTATGCACATATGAATAATAAAAGAAAAAAAAATTAAAAAGTAAAAATAAAATGGATATGCTTTTAAAAAAAAAAAGCATTTCAGACAATTGCTAAAGTGTCAGGCCACCAGACTGGCTGCCACCACACTTCAAGAGTACAAGGATACAGGTTAGCCAGGACAGCTCTATGGGGAGGTCTGATTTAGGAACAAATTCTGCCTAGAATTTGTTCTTAAAAGTCCAAGGCAATTCTAGGAAGAGAGTGAATATGATGCAATATATGTGGAAGTCCTTTCATGTATCAACGCAAAGCTATGTTCACGCGGGAGGGAAAATCCTAACACCAAGAGTGACATACTTGGAATTGGTTCCATTTGCTTTTATACAATTGGTTTGCAAAGTACAATTAGGAGAATCCTTCCTAATCATTACAAACCTGTTTTTACCTTCAAATAATGCTATTTTGTTTGAGTAAAGTGATTTAATTAAAATATAAGGCCACATTTTGATTTTGGCTCTTCATGCACCAGTTATATTTTTAAAGAAACTACCAAAACATTTATGCTTCTTTCTTCTGTTCTTTATATGTAAACAAAGTAACATTTGTATTGCACAATGTAGGGCATGGTTGCATTCATAATTATCAACCACCTACCAAGGGCAATAGGGTAGAAAAAGGACTTTTCTGAATGCTCCAAAAGGCATTTGGCAAACTCACAAACTGGGAAATGACTAATCCTCATATTCACCTGCCGAACCAAAGATGACAATCTCATAAATGTAGACTCAGGAAGTTGCATAGACTGTACAAGCATGCTTTGCCCAGGTTCCTGTAACATGAACCCTTCAATGACTTCCTATTGTCCTGTGGATAATCTCCACAGTCCTCTACTTGACCTCCAAAGCCCTTCATCTTGCCTCAACTTGTTCTGCTACTGTCCCTATGGCTCACTCGTCTGCACTACCACTGAGCCAGAATCTAATCCTGTTTGCAGCTTTTGCTCCTAGACATTTTCCCTGCCCAGAGCCCTTGTTTTCTCATGCAACCCCATCTCTCTGATCCAGTAACTCTCCTTTATCCTTCAGGCCTAAGCTTTATTCTTCCTTACATAATTAGCTTTCCTTGACCATTTGTGCCTTCATTATTCAGTGTCATAGCAGCCTATTCTCTTCAGCCATAGCCATTGTAATCTGAACTGGTTTTTGTGTGTGGAATTTATCATATCTACCCTACTTCTAGACTCTAAGTGTGATATAGCAGGGTTTTGTCTGTTTTGATTCTCCCTTAAGCAAAACCCCATGCCTGCACACAGTAAGTCAGATTAAATGACATAACTATGTCTGTCTAGGTGTTAGTTCTGCTTCCATCAAGTAAGAGGTTGGTGTTAGAATAGCCATCATCAGCAACACCACCAACAACAGGTGTTGGCGAGGATGCGGGGAAAAAGGAACCCTCTTACACTGTTGGTGGGAATATAGACTAGTACAACCACTCTGGAAAAAAATTTGGAGGCTACTTAAAAAGCTGGACATCAATCTACCATTTGATCCAGCAATACCACTCTTGGGGATATACCCAAAAGACTGTTACTCCAGAGGCACCTGCACATCCATGTTTATTGCGGCACTATTCACAATAGCCAAGTTATGGAAACAGCCAAGATGCTCCAGCACTGACGAATGGATTAAGAAAATGTGGTATCTATACACAATGGAATTTTATGCAGCCATGAAGAAGAACAAAATGTTATCATTCGCTGGTAAATGGATGAAATTGGAGAACATCATTCTGAGTGAGGTTAGCCTGGCTCAAAAAACCAAAAATCGTATGTTCTCCCTCATATGTGGACATTAGATCAAGGGCAAACACAACAAGGGGATTGGACTATGAGCACATGATAAAAGCGAGAGCACACAAGGGAGGGGTGAGGATAGGTAAGACACCTAAAAAACTAGCTAGCATTTGTTGCCCTTAACGCAGAGAAACTAAAGCAGATACCTTAAAGCAACTGAGGCCAATAGGAAAAGGGGAACAGGAACTAGAGAAAAGGTTAGATCAAAAAGAATTAACCTAGAAGGTAACACCCACGCACAGGAAATCAATGTGAGTCAATGCCCTGTATAGCTATCCTTATCTCAACCAGCAAAACCCCTTGTTCCTTCCTATTATTGCTTATACTCTCTCTACAACAAAATTAGAAATAAGGGCAAAATAGTTTCTGCTGGGTATTGGGGGGGCGAGAGGGAGGGGGCGGAGTGGGTGGTAAGGGAGGGGGTGGGGACAGGGGGGAGAAATGACCCAAGCCTTGTATGCACATATGAATAATAAAAGAAAAATGAAAAAAAAAAAGTAAGAGGTTGGATCACTCTGGGCTACCTATGAATTTCAGCCCCTCCCTTTTGTTTTACTCTCTACTCCAGTGCCCATGAACTTATTCTTGCTCTACCCAATTACAATAAGGGCATTTAATTTCCTCTTTGATTTCCCTTTAATAACAGATTGTGACTTATAATTCATTTAGCATACATTAGAACCTGAATATCTACTGATTTGTTCCCAGGCTCCAAGCTTGTTATCATAAAAACAGAAAAAAATGCCATCTCTTGAGGAGAACCTGGAAAATGATTATTTCTGGCAGAAAACTTGTTTTGTCTCATAGAAGTGAGCTTCAGAGTCATTCATGAATGAGTAATAAACTCAGGAAAAATCAATGTAGCATTCTCTTAACCCTCTTAACCAATTTTGGTGAGAACTAAATAAAAGGAAAGTTACAAGGAAGAGATGATGACAGATTTAGAAAGAGAAAAATATGGTTGCTATAACATGACTTTTGAAGGGATGAAATTGGGCAATTCATCTAGTTTACAGTGAGTTTTTCAGGCTTCAATCATGAGTCACCTAAGTAATATTTTTCTTGGCTATTTAATTCCAATATTTATTTCTTTTATTATTTTCCAACTGTAAACTAAAATAGCATGCAAAAGCCAAGGGTTTTTTTTGTTTGTTTTTTATTTCTTTTAAAGAGAGGAGGCAGAAAAAGAAAACCTCTTGGGTGGTCTTTGCTTTGCTTTTGTATATTAGTGTCATAAGCTTTATTTTTCTCAAGAAATTATTTAAAACATTTAGTATATTCTTATCTCTTTTCTCAATGGATGATGAGTTGTCCTCTGTTAAGTTTTTAATGATGTAGGATAACTGCATAGTCAAAATCAGACATTAAAAGATAGTGGTGCAGGCATTTGATGGTGCTGAGTACCATGGTTTTGAATGTAATAACATACATCCTGTAGACAGACTTTAAGAGTGAAAAATCACAAAAAGACATTGCTTGGTGGCTGGTGGGTACCTGTCTCGAAGCCCAGATGGCCCTTCTGGTCCCAGCACCACATGAGTCTGCTAAAGGAAAGCCAGCCGAGCCAGCTTATATTAGACTTGCAAGGCCAACCTAATTCTGAGTTGTTCTCAGCAGATGCCACCACCTGGGACTCATCGATTATAGATAAAGATACCTCAGTGGTGGGCGAGCAGCAGAGTTTCTTGCTCTTTGAGTTTGCTTTTGCTTTCAAAGTCATTTTCTAGCCAACTTACACATCAACATGCACTGGTTCCCTATCATAAATGTCAGCAGGACAAGTATTTGGAGGTAAGGGGGAAAAGAGTCAGTAGACTTTGCCAGCCCTGGTCTACTTCCATAGCTAAGGGAAAATTCAGATCTAACTTTTAGTCATATCTCTTATGGTTTCTGTTATTTCAGGAAGAATCTACCTTCCATACCTCCTGCTGAGGCAACATTAAGAGACCATACTAATAATACATTCCACCTTTCTTCAGTGAAGTTCAAAATACCTCTTGGGTATTCAGCCAGAATCAGAAGTAGAGAGTTAAGTTCTTTTCAAGTATCCCTGGCTAAATTAAAGCAGTCTTTCTGAGTGAGAAGAGAACCCTTTAGGGGATAAACCTGTGAACAAAGATGGGCAGCTATTACTTGCTGGGTGCTTTCAGTGAGCAGCTCCTGTGCTGGCTCTCAAAGAGAGAGCTCAGGCAAGGAGTCAGAGAGGGGGATTACCATCCTCAGAGACAAATGAGCTGGCTTCTGCTCCCCTCTGCCTCAAGTGCCCTCCTCGAGATCTACAGATGACTCCTTCCTCTCTTGAAGTAATTCTGTGACATTCCATGACAGTACACTGGGGCATTAATTCACTGGGATTCAGAAAACAGGAAAGGGGCAGCAACCCATTCCACATCCTGGATATTGGCTGTCTCGCTCCTTCCACATTCCGTCCAGAGAAAGGAAGGACAGGTTGGAAACTGAGATTTTAATGGAGGGCCACATTCCAATCTATCATAAATCAATGGTGAACCTGACATAGGATATAAGACTCTCAATTCCTACTTCGCATATTTGGTGGTTTTTCCTAAATTGACATAGTTGTGCCACTTGTGGAAATGAGCTAAGTTCCTCTTAATTTCTTCTCAGTTCCTTTTGCCAAGCCCCAAAGCTCATGTTCCCTGTGCCCCTTCTTTCAGCTCTGCCTTGTATTCCTATTTTACTGCAGTGTTTGTTTGCAGCACCTCCCACGCACACACTTGTTATTTTACGGGATCAGTTCCTCAGCGTACAAAGGACCTTCCTGCTCTTTAAAGGGCTTTTGTCTCTCTGGTCTCAAGCATTAAATGCCAATAGTGAGCCCCTCTTGAATATAATATGAAGAGACACCCACACTCAATTCCACACATGCCTCAGTTGGGGATGAGAGGTGCTTCAGTAGAAAATCACTGCTAGAAGCTGAGCAGGCTGCTGCTTTACAGTCTAGCCCAGTATACCAGTGTCCCTTTCTTCTCACCACATCCCTCCTTGTCTTTAAAATTCTGCTCCGATTTCAGTGGGAAGGATTCCTTGATGGACTCATTTATTTAACATTTGCACAGTAGATGTTTACTAGCACCTGCTAACAGTTCCAAGCACTGTTGAGGATCTGCAGGTCCCACCCCGCCACTAATTACCACTAACACCTGCTCTTTCCTGACCCCACCCCACCTTAATCTTTTCATGTTCCTCATAAGTGTGCCCAAATCATGAATATGCCCGTCCTCTCTCCCATCCTCCAATTTACTAGTTTTAAAGTAAATCTCAGCACCATGTAATATCCATAAACATTTCAGTATGGATCTCTGAAAAGCTCTTGCAAAAACATTGTCATTACTGTACCTAAAAAAATCAATAATCTCATAATATCAGAGTTCCAGTCAGTGTTCCATTTTCCAACTGTGGAGACTTTTCTCAATAAATCTGAAAAAAATAAGCAAAAAAAAATTACATCTTCATTGGGAAAGAAGCTACAAAAGAACCAAAACAGATTTTTTTCCCCTTAGAGGAAAAGTGAATAAAGCAATGGGAAAAATGATTTCAGGGTGTAGAAACAAAATAGGTCTAGCCTTTGCCCTATTTTCTTAGACCTGCCCAAGGGTGGGGTACTTGTTGCCTCACCACACTTGTCCCCTGGTGGCAGGTGCACATTGCTTGGCACACAATTAACTCACAGAGTGTTCCTTTCGCAACATGACAGGGCTCTCTATGATGTTGCTAACAGTTTAAAATTTGGCCACATGACAAAAATGTGTATAACATGGGTTTTTTTAAGTGTTGATTGAGCACATAATTTAAAAGTCAGAATATTAAATAAACATCTCTGCCCTTTCTTCCAGCAGGCAGCCCAGAGAACGGCTCTCCACGCTCTATCTGACAGGTACATTTTGTCATTTTTATGAACTATAAATTGCTTTATGAAACATTGAGCCCTATTTATTGTGGCATATAATTCATAATCAGATTTTGTCCCTAAAGTATCTGTGAACTGGGATGTTAAACATTTTGCATGCTTGGATTTGTCATGCATGTGTGGAGTTTATTATTGCAAAAATCGCCTTGTTGTATTTCACATAAAGTATGAAGAATCCCACATTGTGCCATGAAACAAGAGACAAGACTCTTAGGGGAATGTGCCTGAATGGCACAGTAAATTCTGAACTTTGGAATTGTTAGAGAACCAAGCTTGTTTTTCAGCAATAAGTACTTCATTTATTTTGAGATGTTTTCTTCAGTTTCTGTTCCATTTCCCCAGAAGTGGTCTATCTTTTGATGAGATTCTCTCACGAAGAACTTTATCAGGTAGCCCAATAACTCATTGTCCTGGCACCTGAATTCTTACTCCCTTCCTTGCCTTGTTTCTGCTGGCCTGAATTATTGAATGAGATACATAAACCTAATCAAAACACCAGCTGTAATTCACATCCCACCTTGCCTCAAAGTCTGGAGAAAGATTGCTGAACAGGAATATAGAAAGTTGCTTTTTAGAATAGAATAGAGCATATCCTTTGAGGGGGTTTGGCCTTTGTTTTGTCACTTCCTAAGTTTGGGGTGTGTGCATTTTGAAGAACACTGACAGTGTTAGACACTCAGTGTATGTTCCTCAGCTGACTGTGGACATCAGCATCAGCCACCAGCCTTAGGCCCCTCTCCTACTTTCAAGTTCCATTTTTTGTGAAATGAGCAATAACTGACTATGTAAACCAGCTCAGCTCAGTGCTTCTCCAAGGTAAAACTTGTCACTTAGGTGAATTATCTAGTGCACATGGGTGAAAAGCATTTCCTCTATGATGGCAGGTTAAACCCAAGTATATTTATTTCAGTTGAAAAGCTTTCCTCATGGCAACCACACAAGGCTGTGAGTTGTAAGAGTGGCTGACACGTGATCTGGAATTACTTCTGATTTTTCAAAAGGCTGATAACTGTGCTGCTTCTGAGTCTGTTGGTAGGAGGAGAGGCTCTGTATCAAAACTTATTTAAAATGTGACACAATAATTCTTACCCTAGACATATTTCTTTTTTTTTTCCCTTCAACTTCTCTTTGTAAGAGAAGCAAATGCATAGGGGAGCAAGGGACGCCCTACACTTACTGTACTTTGTCATTAATAACAAATACAAGGTTTCTGTTGGGGGCAATGAAAATGTTGTAACGTTAGATCATGGTGATGTTTTCCCAACCCACTAATATACTAAAAACCACTGAATTGTACCCCTTACATGGGTGAACTTTACAGTATATAAATTATATTTTGGTAAAGCTATATATGTATACACTCAAAATGTCATGATGACCTTTGGTTGAATAAACCAAAACCTATTTTAAGAAAATATGGCCTCCCTTTAAAGACATGGTTACAACACAAAAACAATTCATCAGAAACTAGGACTAATACATTCGAGAACTTCCTTCCAAGTGATACATGACTTAGCCCCGGGAAGAAAATGTGCATGTGTTTTAATGGTGAGCCACACTGTTCCCCTTGGCTTTTTTATGGTAGTTTCACTAAAACCTCTTGTCCAGAGACAGAGGTTCCCATTGTCACTACTGTTCTTACAAATTTCTCTTTCTTCAAATGTAATAGGGCATTTTTGGACAGTTTTTCTGTCCAAAATTGGGGGAGCTTGGCTCATTTCAAAGTGATGAATTAAGTTTGTTCACTGTTGTAGTTATGCAGTTGTGTGAAAGTACCTGCTCTGTGCTTTTTCTATTCTGTGTTTGCTAATTCAGGACCATGGAAGTAATTTCTACAAGTGATAGCATTTGAAATCATTTGGAGATAACAGTTCAAAATTCTTCAAAATAAGCACTTTAAAACACCTACTGAATTAATTTCATTCATATTTTCTAGTTTTTATAATTAGAGAATACAAACTTGTCAAGTGGCAGATTTTCTTCTACCATATTACTTATTCTTTTGAATAAACCAATATTTTCCAGAGAAATGATTAGTATGACTTGGGGTCAGAGCACTGTGTGGCCTGCCTGTTGCTCTGTCTGTTAGAACAGACAGGGTAGGAATGGAAATGAGTAAGAATCCCCCAAGGCCATGGTCTTCCATGCATATCTCTGGCTGCTTAGAGCCTGGAATTAATCTGTTAAATACTCATTTACACAAACTTCTGGTTTCCTAAGCTATTTTTCGTTTGTACCCTATTATCACCTCTTTCTATAAAATTCCATAATGATTAGGCATTCATTTTTGTCCCAGAAAAAAAACCACTTTTCAGATCTCAAAATGTATTTCCTGAGTTCTGCAATTCTGGAATTGGACAGAGAAGTCCACCATTGGCTATAGCTGTGCCACCACAGGGTCCTCATCCTTCTTCCAAACCTCAGCATCATACGTGTTTGTTCCTCCATGGACCCATTTCATGTCCATTTATCCTCAGCCTTGAATACCCTGTCAAACAAGGGTGTTGATACAAAGGTAGTGCCATTGTGTTTCAAGGTATATAGCTTAATGATGAAATGGGATTTTGTTGGCAGGGTTTGTATAAGAGTGTGGATTTACATTGTAGGATGCTGGTTGCTTATGATTTTCCTATAAGAAAGCCTGCCCTCACAGCCTTGAAACCTGATCCAAGGAGGTCAACTACTATATTTATTTCCCCTTCCCTACCTCAGGGCAAGTAGGAACCTTATCCTTCTGGGGTGTTGGAGGGTAGAAAATGTCTATATTATCTTCCAAAGGTCAACTTGTCTATCTTTTCATGTCTCCAGAGTTTCCTGGCTGGTTTTCTAAATAGGTATTCTAGTGTAAATCTACTATCTGGCAGTTCAGACAGTATGCCTTTTTAAAATTAAACTTAACTGGTATATAAAATATTTATGGGTACCATGTGATATGTTAATATCATGTGATACTTCAGTCAAGTTAAACATATCTGTCACCTCAAACCTTTATCATTTCTTTACACTGAAAACATTCAAAATACTTTCTTCTAGCTTTTTGAAGTATCCAGTACATTACTGTTTTCTGTAGTCACCTTACTGTGCAGTGGCACACCAGAGCTTTTAACTTTCACCTATAATTTAGTGCCTAATGATCACCAGACAGAAGTCTTTTTTTTTTTTTAGATTTCAGAAGTCTTGTAATCAATGCACAATCTTGAAAACTTAAAACTATGATATTTCCATTACTTAATTTTTTAAAAATCTATGGTCACCTCCTAGGAAAACCTTTTGCCTTTTTTGGTTTCACCTGAGCAATGAACTTAATTTATTTCAGTCAATAGATCCACAGAACACTGCAGGTCAAAACTGGATCACCACAGCAAGATGAAGTGGGAACTTAGACTTTCATCCTGACTAACCTAGGCCACCCACACAGAGTTATATGAGGGTGGGATATTCTGTTCTACTCCTGTCTTCATATACCTTTGAGAATCAGCTGGGCTAGCAGAAGTCCACTGATGACCCCAAGTGATAAAAACAGCAGGTGACCAGAGCAGGGAAAGGTGGCAAAATTATTGATGGAAACATCTGTTTGCAAAGTGACCCTGTTCTTCTTACTGATGCAATCCTCAAGTATCTTTTCTTCTTATGGGACATTGTATTGAATGTGGGTAGGGAGAACTGGGAGGAAAGAGGAATAAATGGGCATGAGGTTCATTTATAAAGGTGGATCTTTAGTGTGGACTCTGCACTACCAAAGCTACTGCATCTCCAGTAATGTGGAAAATATGCAAAGTGCTCTTAGGAAGAAGCAAGGATATGTGTGCAGCATATGAAGTGTCTTGAATATGATTAACTTCCCTTCCTAAGTAGTAAATAGTAGATAGCTCTGATCAGAAAAAGGATATTCTTGTGATTTATCACGCTGAGCAACTGTGCATTTGCAGAGAAGCTGGAGGTCAATCTTGAAATCTGGGGCCAGAGGAGCATGAGGAAATTGCCAGAACTCAGAAGTTAATCATTCCCTGGTACTGCTTCCATCTGTCTCAGGCCAACAGAGCTGCTGCATGGCGAGTACGCATGCTTCTTAGCAGCAGATCGGGAATTAATATTTTCTGTGAAATCTCAAGCATCATTTGCAGTAGCTTGGGGTTTATAAAAATGGAGCATAATTTCATATAAATAAATCACATTTGGCTAGAAATATGAGAGGCTGAAAAAATGTGCTTGACTTAGGAAAAAAAAAGGTATGAGCAAGAAAGCCAGCATGAACACAGTTGTTGAAGTGATGGCACTTGGAGGGCACAAATGGCTATGTGGTTAAATTGTGCATATAATCATCTTCCCAAATGTCAGCCTGCAACTCAAACAATGGCTACATTTTTATAGCTTTGGAGATGCATCAACAGACCATAACCTGTCTGCCCATCTGGCAGTATCTCAGGTCCAAGATCCATTTATATTGAAATCTACACAACTGCCATTGATTTATTCCACAAATATTTACTGGGCACATGCAGCATGCTTTGTGGGGTGCTACACTAGAACTGGGGTGCAGTGGTTGTGCAGCGCCTATGCTCATGGCTTCACTGGCCAGAAGGGGGTAGGCTTTATAAGAAGAGCATGTATTTGCTGCTTTCCATTTTTCCCTTTCTCCAATAAATCTCATGAATTGAATCTTCTTTTCGATTAGGGAGAATATATTAAAATTAAGTAAATGGGAAATAGCCTAAAATTAAAGGAATTTTACTTCCAACTAGGTAGAAGAATGTGAAATGAGTTGTGTCCAGAAACAGAGCCAAAAATGGCCCCATAACCAGGGAAGAAGGACAGGACAGGCACTCAACTGGCAGGATGGGGGCTTTGCATTCAGCTTCATCTTCATAACTTATAGTCAGACAGGTGGCTTTGGCCACCTTTTTCATCCATACATTATTTCTGGCTTAGTTAACTGAGACAGACACCTTGCACAGTACCTGGCAATTAAGAGATAAAATAAGTCATTTGATGAGTGAAAGAAAGTGATCAATTAATCAAAAACTAAGCCAATGCTTTGTGGCTACAGAAGCAACTTTGGGCTCAAGGTAGTAGATAGTGTTCTAGAACTGGTCATCCACCATTACTACAGGTTGCCTCAGGAGGGAGTGGGCTCATCATTAAGGCATTCATATCTGTTTGGAAAGATGGAAGAACACTATCAGCTGTCAGAGGGATAGTGTTGAGGGATAGTGTCAGAGGGATAGTGTTCAAGAACTGAACAATTTGAAAAGAAAATGAGTTCAAAAGTAGGCAAGAAGGCCTCAGAAAACTTTAGAAAATCAAAACCACCCAAAGCAATCAGAGCAGGAATAGGTTAGAAATCAGTAACAAAAGAAAACTACACACGATGCTGAAGAGAGTTTTCTTGTACCAAGTGGAGGTTAGTCCAGGTGACTTCTGCATCCTTCCTTTCTTGCCCCCACTGTAGTTCTGTGCTTTATACAGTGGCCAGGCTTTAAATGCTCTCCTGTGTCATTTCCACTGATTACTCATCCTTTCCCCTTGATTCATTCAATGAATATTTACAGGACTGAACCTGTACAATGGCTAAGGCACTGTGCTGGTCTCTATGAAGACACCAAAATTCATTGTCCATGGGTCCCCACTCCCAGGGAGTTTGCAGTATGGTAGAGAAGTTGTAGGCATGTGCATAAATACAGTGTATATAAATACAGTGTATATCTGGATATTACTATATATTATAACAGTCACATGTCAGAGAGAATCCTCAATGTTTTATGAATACTACTTCATTTAGTCTTACAAAAACCCTTTTATCAAGAAAGAAATGATTCATTAGAGCATTGAAGAGATGATATTTATTGTCAATGAAATTCTGTTTCCGTCCATGTTCTATAAACTGTTCTCCCTAAAACCCCTGTGAGTCTGGGTCCCAAGAAGCATGTAATTTACCCCACATCTTATAGCCATAAAGCCCCAGGATGATCTGTGTGACTCCAGAGCTGAGGCCTTTACAGCCACTTTGGCAAGTCACACTTTTCCAGCCCCATCCAGGAAATAAACGTTGCTGGAGTGGCGGTAAAGCCGTTCAGTGCTCTCTAAGCACAGAGAAATGGGGTCAGGAAGGGCATTTTAAGTAGCATGTGGAGGATGGTTCCATTGGTGACCTGGGAAATGAAGAGGGGCAGAGGACGTAGGAGGAACAAAGGCAGGAGCAGGGCTGTGCTGCATGGCAGACAGGAGTTCAGGCCCTGCCTTTTGTGGGGGCTGGGCATCTGGATGGACAGTGGCTGGAGCTGATTCTAGACAGGGCAGAGGGACAGGGGCAGGATGTCCCTTTGTAATACAGGGCTTTCTTCAAGTATGGATCAAGCTTCATCTTCCACAGAAACCTTAAAAAGCCACCTGACTCAATTTCAATTCCATCAGCTTCTCATAGTGATGCCACTTTTGCCTTCTGCTTACTTGATACATTTATGTCTGGTCCAGGCAACTCCTAGAGAGTGGGACCCACATCTTGAGGAGTAGATGGTACTTTATACAAAACCATGATTTACTGTATGTCTTTTGAAATGAGACAGACCAAGAATGTGAATCCTGCCACTCAACTCTGCTCTCATGGTAAGGAGAAGAAAACACCTCTGGCCCAGCCATCCCTAATCTCTCCTCTTTGTATTAGACATTGTGGAGCAAGCCAGCATGGGAGGCTGCATCCTCGAACTTATGCTGGAATTGATTTGGAGCAAAGTATTTACAAATCTAAGTCTGAAACTTCCTAATTGCATAAATAGGATGACAACAATGCCCTGACAGCCAAGTATAGGGACAGATCACATGAAGTGATAAATGGAAGAGATGCTTTGTTCCTCTTTGCCTGGGATGATAATTATACCTCTGCACCACCAAGAAATGCCTCTCATACAGGGACCAAGAGATGCTTTTGATGTAAATCCTCCCAGAGGCATAAAAAGTAGAAGAGAAAAATAGTAGAATATGGGTACAATTATGAAACAGTGTGAGCTTGTTTTTACATTGATATTCTAGGAAAACAAATGACAACAAGTCCCAAGAAATGTCCTTGCTATTTCTCACCTACCCTTATTTCTAATCCAGCTTATTCTCTCCTAAAAGCTAAACCCAAGGTCCTAGGTCATGCACACCTCCAAGTCAGACACAACCCTTTTCTCTGGCTTCATCTACCCACTTCACTCCAGTAGAAGAGTTATCTCAGATCATATTCTGACATTTTTCCAGCTGGTCTCCAAAGAATTGGTGTCCTTTTATTATTTCAAAGCAAACAGTACTTACTAATTCAAAAGCAAACAGTCATTCTCAGATACCATGGGGGAACCCCAGTAGAACACTGTGAAGAGCCTAAGTGTAACTGAGCCTCTATGCAGTGCTCTCCTCTCTAACCAGGCCCTGTGACATCCATCCACAGTGACAAAGCCAAGACCCTCTGCCTCACTGCTCCTATAAGGAAGTCACATAAGTGTCCCTCATAGCCCTTTGGTGGCTGTTAACTCAGTCAGCTGCATTAACACTGCATTAACAACAAGAGCAAATGCAGGCTGTAGGGTCTAAAACTCAGCTTTTAAAAATCCTCCCAGTACTAATTTCCACAATAAAACTGAATGGCTCCAGAGAAGCCATTGAATCCTATCAGGTAATAATACACAGTTTAAAAGGTCCCAAACATGTATTTTACACAATGGACGAGAGCCTCAGAAGAAGTTACAGTCTTTTGAGTAAATAAATAATGAGTTGTATGAAGCCACTAATTGCCCTTTAAAGCAGTTTAGTGGGTTTGGGAACTCTTGAGGATTAATATGGACTTGTTGCCTGATGTCTGGCCAAGGGGAAGGTAGCCGGAGGGTCCCCTGGGTGAAAGCATTTTAACCCTTTTTAGTTAATGCTCAGAATTGCCAGGACCTACAAGGACAGACGGCTGACATGAGCTGGGGCCCACCTAGGAGAGGTTTGACTTCTTTTTTTAAAAAGAATGCTACTGATGATGCACACACACCAACATGAATGTACTCAATGCCATTGAAGTGCACTTAGAAATGGTTAAAATATGGGATATGCTTTCTTACCACAATAACAAAGTGAAAAATGAACCTGCAGATACAGGTTGACCATCCATAATCTGAAACTCCAAAATCGAAACTGCTCCAAACACCAAAACTTTTTGAGCACCAACGTAACAGGTAAAAAAATTCCACACCATGAAACTTGGTTTCATGTATAACACTATTTAAAATATTGTATAAAATTACCTTCAGGCTATGTGTATAAAAAGTGTATATGAAACATTAAGTGAATTTCACGTTCAGACTTGAGTCACAGCCTCAAGATACCTCATTTTGTACACGCAAATACTGGAAAATTTAAAACAATCCCAAATGTGGCACTATTCTGGTTCCAAGCATTTTAGTTAAGGAATCCTCAAACCGCACCAATATTCCAAGTGCTTCAGGATGGGCCTCTCTCACAGGTCTAGAGTGAGGAGCCAGTGTTCTCACGTGGGTTTGAGGTGCTGGAGTTCTAGCCTGGACATTCTTTGGCTCCTTCTCTTCTAATTTAGGAAGTGATCCTGACCTATGGTGGGGATGACTGGACAGAGCCCCACTCACAGCTCCTCCCTGCTCCTGTAGCCATGCATCTGTGACTGTGAGGAGAAAAAGCTGATTGGCTCCTCCTGTGTTCATGGGCCTCACAACAGTTTGTAAACTCAGAGGGACCCAGACTCTTCACAGATCAGTGACAGAATGATCAGGACTGCACTTTTTACTAATTATGATCCATTATCCTCCCACTCTCTCCTGAACTCATCCTGAGTTGACAAAAATTTAAATCACAAGTCTATAATTAGTCTTTGTCACTATGTCATACACTGTTGGATGCCTGGGTAGACCAAGGATAGTGGTACCTTATGTGACTGATATTTGTGCTTCATTTAATTTTTATGTATCCAATACATCGGTCATCTCAAGGCCAGAGTTAAGAAAAAGAAGATTGTGAAGTTGACATAATTTGCAATATTTGTCACTGTTATCTACTAAAAGGTGTAGACTTTTTTTTATTACAAATATACTTCTGAGGAAGAAGTACACCTCTGGGCAAGCTGCTTTGATTTCTATCCTGAAGGAATATGTTACTGATTGATAATTACTGGTCAGCTCTTTGGAATGTTTGATCACTGTAGCCCCACTCCCTTGTAAATTTTGCATTTGTGGCTGCCATTCTCACTAACCTAGATCTGGGAAATTGAACTAAACCTAAAGGAAACCCAGGGGTTGATGAATAATATATTTGACAGGCGAAAAAAAACAAAATTCAAAAGATACATATTTAGTGCACGTGTGGACTTTCAAGTCCTCCAATGCCCTGTCTCTAGTTATCCCTTCCTGTCTGTGCTTGAAGAAGGGGAGACCCAGCTGGAGAAACATTTGTAGGTTGTTTAAAGCCAATAGATAGACTAGATTGTATTTTTTTTCTGTTGTTGTTGTTGTTGTTGTTTAAAATCAAACTACTTAGCTGCTTTTAATGGAAGTTTATTTAAATTTTGATATTAATTTGTTTTGTTACGTTTTAAATCTTCCCATGTTGGAGAAAACTAGCAAAAGTCCATGGTGGCCTCCTTCTCTGGTTTTAAGAGTCTTACAGGGCAGAACCCACCCCCCTCCCATTCTTAACCTCTCCCCCCACCCATGGGACAGTCCCACCCAGCCATTTGGCTCTGTGGACTTGAACTCGCAGAGCCAGCTGGAGCGTGCTACCCAGCCAGCTGCTAACTCTGGGCTCAGGACCTGCCCTTCCTCGCCACTGCTCCCCAGGCAGCCTCCCCTCCCAGTGACTTGCTCCTTTAACACCATCCCAGAAGCAGCCTTGGGCCAGCATTGGCCTTAGTGGCCTCGCTGGTCTGGCTGGCCTTTGCTGGCTGATTTGGAGCTGAAAAGCTCCCCTGCTGCTGGAGGGAGGGTGAGGTGCTCCCTGCTGGCTGGAGCAGGCTGACCTTTCTGACTCTGTGCTGGTGCCCGGGCCAGTGGCTTGCAGCCATGCATGTCTTCCTGCTTGCTGGCAGAATGCAAGGCCCACCTCTACTCTCACCAGGTGGCCTCAAACCCCTCCCAGGTATTTGGAGAGAAACATCTAATCCACAGAATTCCCAGATTTCTCAGCCTTGCCTCCTCTCTATAATTCCTCATGGCTTTGGGTGTGGATTTCATACTACCTTCTGGCCATTACCCCTCTCATCCTGAGAGGCAGCATCCAATCTGGCACTGCTTACTAATTAGTTCAGACCAACTGCTTGTGAAGGGCAAGGCATTGTCCCTTTTCCATGTTACAGACTAGGTCGTCCTGATCTCTGGCCCTGGTCTGGCAAGTTGAATGGAGCTGGATGAAACTCAGCCCAGGCTGAGGCCAAAGCCCTGGAAGCTCCCCACCCAGCTTCTCCATGGCCCTGTTAGCCCTGTTCACAGCCAGTGAGTCAGGGAGCCACTTGAGGTCACAGTTCCTCATCTTAAAATGAAGACAGTAACTCCTATTCAGCCTGCCTAATCCAGGAGCTGGAAGGAGCCAAGGAAAATAACGATGGACCCTGTGAGCCTAGCAAATTGAGGTGCTGACTTCTGTGGGGAGGTGTGAAGGAGATCCAGCTTTTCTTTGAGTCATTGCCCCAGCTATTGAATGTAATTTTAAAAGGATAAGGAGACTTTGGTATTGTGGAAAGATGCCCACAAAGTCAGAGATAATAACCCATCCCTGTCCACAAAGGTCTTCAGTCTCCTGGCCTTATGCCTGCTGTCCCAGGCCCCATGCTAGGATCTTACTGTCACCATCCCATTTCATCCCCAGTCAGCCTTCTGGGGCCATTAGCTGCATTTTACACGTAGTCACTGAAGTCTGGAGAGACAGAGTCACTTGCCCAAGGTTAATGGACACAGTAAGGGGTAGAGCCAGCTGGATCCCAGGTTTACACTGGTCATGTGACCTTGGCAGGAAGGGCCTGGCACACGAGGCTTGTTCCCTAGGGGCCTCTTCCCCTCTCCACCCTATTGAATTCACTGGAAATAGGCTTCAGCTCTGTCCTGCATCACCCCCCAACCCTGAGGGCTGTACACAGGGGCCAGTGCTGCTACATTCTCCTGCCCAGACAGATGGATTCAGCTGGAGACTTGCTTGCTTAGAACATGCCTCTAGGTCTGTTCCACCCAAGCCAGCACATCTAGGGATTTCAGCCATCTCTCTGTGCTCTGTACTTAAAATAGAAGATGATGAAACACTTGAAAAGTATGGTGGTTGGGTTTAGACAGATTTATATGATAAAGAGAAAAAAAAATCTCAACCAAGATTATTTCCTAAGCTTTCTGTTTCTTGAAGCTTTTTTCCTCCTTCCAACTAGCTGGAGAACCAATGCCTATTCACTAGCATTTGAAAATGAAGGATAAATTTTGCTCCCAGTTCTAAAGCAATTCTGTGCCCCATAGGTCTTCAAAATGTTATTGCTTTGGGCAGCAGCTACCAGTTGTGCCAGCTTTCTTGCTTCAGTGAAGTGAAAGGAATCCTCAGGGAAGTGCAGACCATACAAACTCCCTGGATATCTGGGTGGGAGGCAAGTAGGGGCTCAACCAACATGGCTTCCAAGGTCCCCTTTAAGCCCTGGCTCTGTCACAGACCCATTTTGTGACTCCGGCTACAGATGTTTTCATTATTCCTCACCCATGCATATTTTATCCTGTCCCTCAGTAGGCTGTCCTCCCTTTGCCATCAGTCCACTCATCATCTTGGTGGCGCTCATCCCAGTTGTATGGAGCTGCTTACTTTCCTGCCTTCTGTAGTTGACAAGCTCCATCTTGTGCCTGTCAGATCTTGGCACCTGGAGCAGAGCCTAATGCATGGCCTAATTCTGATGGGCTGACTTGATCTCTCAGTATTTTTTATTATCTGTAAAAAGAAGAGAGTAATACCCACCTCTGTCCACCATGCAGCAATGTCATCAGGCCTTCCTTAAGAGATAATTTCAGGGAAAGAGCTATATAAGACAAAAATAACTGATTACAAATTGTACCTATTTCTTAGCAGTACAGTTGCTTCTAAAGAAAGCTATTTGAATGGCTTTTGGCCTTGATGAGTGATAAAAGGTAAAGTAAAAAACCTGCTCCTTTTTTACCCTACTCTTCACTCCCAATCAAGAGACCACTGGTGATTTTTCTCCAACAGAAACCAAGGAGATGAGGTTCACAGTAGCAATGATAGTAAACATTATAATATAAAAACAATTACTGATATGGCAATTTTCATTCAAAATTATTTTAATTGTATGGGACTCCAGCTTATTTAAAATCCTTTCTCCACAGAGAAAGCTCTTTCTTGAGCTTCTGAAATTGTTACCATCTTGGTCACCTGGAGATAGTTCAGGAAATTTTCTTCTCCCTTTACATTCGTCAGCAATCAGAGGCATTCAAGAAGATAAGCAGCTGGGTAGGTTATAGGCAGGACTTGGGCCCTTCAAAGGACTGTTAAATGACTCTTCAACAAAGCCCTGCACTCTGCTGTATGTGTCCCTGCCCCATTGGATGTGAGGAGGCTGTGTGACTCCTTAGACTGATTATAGCTGCAGTTACCATGCACCCCAATTTATGCCTGCACCCTAATATAACTAAGTTTACTTCACTGGTTTAAATACAATGAGACAATATGCTCAGGAGAATGGTTACTTTTAAAAATAAATAAAAAGAAGTGTTGAGATTGTGGAGAAATTGGAGCCCTTGTGCATTGTTGGTGGGAATGTAAAATAGTGCAGCTGCTGAAGAAAACAGGATGGTGAATCCTCAAAAAAATAAAAATAAAGTGACCATGGAATCAAACAATTCCACCTCCGTGTATACCCAAAAGAACTAAAAGCAGAGACTTGAACAGATATTTGGACACCCACATTCATAGAAGCATTGGTCACAGTATCCAAAAGATAAAAGCAATCCAAGTGTCCATCAAAGAATGAATAAAAAAATACGCAAAAGCATACGGGGGATTATTATCATCCTTAAAGAGGAAGGATATTCTGTTACATGTTGCAACATGGATGACTCTGAAGACATTATACTGAGTGAAATAAAGCAGTAATGAAAGGACAAATACTATCTAATTCCACTTATATCAGGTGTGTGGAATACTCCAATTCATGGAGACAGGAAGTAGAATAGTGTTGTCAGGGCCTGAGGTGAGGAGACATGGTTTAATAGGTAAGGGGTTTCAGTTCAGGAAGATGAAGAGTTCTTGAGGTTGGTTGCACAATAATACCTAATACTATTAACATATAACCCTTAAAAATGATTAAGATGGTAAACTTTATCTCATGTATATTTTACCACAACCAATGTCTTGACAGGCAGGCAGAAACACATTTAAAGGATGTTGTTTGGACTGGGTGCCATGATAGGTAGCAGCTCACATAAGAATCAGACCACCAAAGAAAAGAAATCCAACTTAATCCTTTCGTTGTCTTGGGCCTGGGTTCTGTGGGAAATAGGGCTAACTACACTTTCTGGAGTGCTAGTCCTAGGGTCTGTCAGTCAGCTTTGCATCACTGCAACAAAATACCTGAGATAATCAGCTTATAAGGAAGAAAGCTTTATTTTGGCTCATGGCTTCAGAGGTTTTAGTCCATGGGTGGTTGGCCCTATTGCTTTGGGGCCTGTGACAAGGCAGCATACCATGGCAGAGAGTGTGTGGTGTGGCAGAACTACTCACCTCATGGTGGCCAGGAAGTGCAAGAAAAATGCCAGTGTCCCAATATTCCATTCAAGGGCATGCCTTCAGTGACCTCTCCTTCCACTAGGTCTTATCTAGTAGTGGTTCCACCACTTCCCAATAATACCATGGGCAGGAGACCAGGCCTTCAACACATGGCCCTTTGGAAGATACTCAGGTTCCAAACTATGATGCCAGACATTTGAGGCTGAGAGAGGGAGTCTCATGTCCAATCACTCCCACAGGCTGGGGCCCTTGTGAGCCAGCATAATGCACTGAACCCTCTTCCATGTCCTACTTGACAAGCTTCCCAAGGCAACCTGAGTACTTCCCTTGTCTTAAAGACTTAGTGCAGACATGTTGACTCACCCTTATTCATGTTTACTATCCTTTACCAAAATGCTTGAGAGGCGTTTTCAGTTTCAATTGGTTTTTTGTTTGTTTGGATTTTGGAATCACATATAATGAAATATCTAGGGATGAGATCCCAGTCTAAACTCACAATTCATCTGTTTCGTAAGTACTTTATACACGTGGACTGAAGGTAATTTTTTACAATATTTTTAACAATTTAATGGTGTAGAATTTCCACTTATGGCATCATGTTGACAACTCAAAGACTTATGAGTTTTGGAGCATTTCAAATTTCAGACTTTCATTTAGGGATGTTTAACTTGTAGCTGCTTTCTTCTGAAAGGTCCTTCTTCATACCCACTCTACTGTCTGTTCAAACCCCATGTTCTTTACAAAGTCAACAATTCCACACACTGAGCCCAGGATGCACTTGCCCTCTCCTTCCTTCAGTGTGGAAGCCCCTTTGTTTTATAACAACCTCGCAAAGGAGCCCCTATGGACTTTCCTGAGTACTGTAATCCGGCCTACTGTGGCCCAGTCTCCTCTAGCATTATGGTTAAACCATTAACTTCTTAAGGGAACAGGGAAGACCAGGTCCTAAAGTTTTCTGTATTTCTACAGCAGGTGTTCAGTAGCTCTGTTAGACTGTCTCATGTTTTCTACCACCATTGTTGCTTTTAGTCAGTAGTAAACTCTCTGTGCTAACCTTGCCTTTGCAAGCTTCAGGCCATGCATCCCCATCGTATTTCCGGTGTTATCCTCACCTCTAGCCATGAGAATGCTGATGAAGAACATCTCCTGGAAGTCTTAGGGCTCAACCCTGGGAGATGCAATGCCCCTAAAAGAAATACAGTCTTCATGAGCTCATGTCTCCATGATGATTGCATATCTGAGTATTGGGCCTCAAGCAGCTTCCAAAAGGGAGTTCACAGAGAAACTAGGTACAGTCAGTCAGACTTAGCTATCTCTGCATCTGTTATGAACTGAATGCTTTTGTACCCCCACATCCCCAAATTCTTACATTGAAGCCCTGATCCACAATGTCATTAGTATTAGGAGGTAGGGCCTTTGGGAGGTAACTTAGGGAGGCCATGAGCATGTAGCCCCCATAACGGGATTAGCATTCTTACAAGAAGAGGAAGAGAGACTGGAGTGCTCTCTGAACATGCACAAAGAAGAGGTCACATAAGTGCATGGTGAGATGGCCCTCTGTGTGCCAGGAGGAGGCTCTCACCAAGAATCCAGTATGTTGGCACCTTGACATTGAACTTCTTGCCCTTCAGAACTATAAGAAATCAATGTTGTTTAAGCCATCCCAGTCTGCAGTATTTTATTATAGCAGCCCCAACAGATTAAGACACCATTACCTAGCTGTTTTAAAGAGGCAAGCAAGTTACATCCAGTGTGTGTAATAGGAAGATCTAAATAGTATGATGTAAGGGTTGAAGGTGTAGCTCCGTGATAGAACACTTGCCTCGCATGCATGAGGCCATAGGTTCCATCCCAGCACTGCAAAAATAAATAAAATAAATGATATGTTCTAAAGGAGAAGAACTGCTTTCCATAGAGCTTTTCTAACTCTCATATAATATATGAATAAAACTGGCAACAACAATGAACTTGGGAAGTAGTCTCCAGATTTGCAGATGCTGCTTTCTTTTGATAATACTGGAAAGAGATCTCATCCTTACTAAACACCAACATTATTACCAAGTATGTACTGTTGAATAAGATAACACCTTCCATTGTTTTAGTGTCCAAATGCAACAGAACTCGGCTTAGGGTAGGTGGGGTATGGCCAGTTCCAATGCGCTACAAACACCTAAGTAACTGCATTCTCTACGCCCTACACTAGAGCACAGCAGGCACATCTCTCTTATAAAAATTCTGGTCTCTTCACATGGCCACTTTGGAATTTGAAATAGCTGGAGGCTGTTTCAGTCACCAAGATGTAAGCAGGTTTTGTTTCATTGGAAAAGTGGTTACATAAGTCTGGCTTGTCATCCCTTTCAACTCATCCAAAAGCTCTATGGGAAATATTTCAATCCTCAATTTTGTGACTTTGGAATAAACTCTGGTGATATTTTACCACTGCTGTATTTTTATTTTTCTTACTATTCTTCCATCACCATGGCTGTTATATTACATTGCTTTAAATACAGCCCCCACAACTTGAAGTATGAATTCCCAAAGTCCCAGGCTTCCTGGCCTGTGATTAATTGTAATTAATCCTCACCTGCCCTCCCACCTAGAATGCTGTCATACAACCCAGGAGACATTTGGCCAAAATTCAAGTTGCAATCTCCGCATATCATTTAGTGGAGATGCATTTTCCAGATGTCATTCATCTTCCTTCTGTCATTCCTCCACATACTGCTCTGTGCTCAGTGCCACACACATTTATTTTGGATGGGCAAGAAAGGCCACAAACCTAAGGTTACCAGATTGAGCAAATAAAAATCCAGGACCAATGGTTTGATGTTGCCTATTTTCATTATCTGAAATTTGAATCTCACTGGGTGTTCTGTATTTTACTGTCAACCCTTCACAAACCATCTATTTTTATTCAAAAACCATTAAGAAGTGTTCTGTAAAAGTATTTGATCTTTGTTGGAAAGTGCATAGGAAAATGTCAAGATCTTGAAGGATCATCTGTATACAAACAACTTAAAATTCTGCCTTACCTTCCCAGGGAACTTCCTTGAAAAATAATTTTCTCTTTGCAAAGAGTAGAATGGGGGGGTTGGCATATATGTGGTAGCCAACACATGTATTCCCAGCTACTCAGGAGGGAGGGAGGAAGAGATCTGGAGGATCATGACTTGAGGCCAAACAGGGTAAAGAGTTAGACCCCATCTCAACAAAAAGCTGAGCATGGTGGCATATGCCTATCATTCTAGCTCTGCTGGAGGCATGGGTAGGAAGTTCACAGTCCATCCCAGCCCCAGGCAAAAAGGCATAAGAGCCTATCTGAAAAATAACTAAAGCAAAAAAGAGCTGAGCATATAGCTCAAATGATTGAGTGCCCGTCTGGCAAGCACAATGTCCCAAATTCAAACCACCCCTAAAATACTGCAAAAAAAAGTAATAAGAATAGGTTATGAGCTAGGGGTGTCATTCAGCAGTGGGGTATATGCTTGGCATGTGAGGGGCCCTGGATTCAATCCCAAAACAAAACACAAGACCAATAGAATAAGCATCATACTTGCAACCCTGCCTCTTGATTTTCCCTGTGAGTCCTTGTGGTGTGGAGTGTGTGTTGTACTTGCTGCAAGCAGGTGTCAGGCCTTTATGGAAACCCAGCTGGAGGAGGGACCATCTGCAGGGTGGAGCATTGGAGTCTCTCCCTCTTACCACACAACCCCTAATGGGAAACATCAGCACCCACTTTCTATGAAGTACAGGCTGTTGCCTGGCCACCCTGCTGAGTTTTGGGTACTATCTCTAATTTGTATTTTGCCAAGTTAGTTGTGCAAAGGACAGTCTGTTTCGATAAGGTGGAAGCCTCTGAGAATTCCAGGTCTGTTTCCATGTCTTGGAGGCTAAAGAGGTTGAAAACAAAGGCTTCACACACCCAGCATGCGGCTAAGTTGCTATGAACAGGGCTGTGTGGGGGGGTGACGGTTTTTTCCAAACTCTGCTTCTTAAGCACTGTTATTCCCTTGGTTATCACAGCTTATTAATTATTCACTGACTAACTTTTTACTAGCAGTAATTAATCAAATAAGTTACACAATGGAAATGGTAGTAAATAGTATAATATAAAAGCAATTACTAAAGTAGTAATTTGCATTCAGAATTATTTTAATTACACAAGACTGCAACCTATTTAAAAATCTGTCTCTACAGAGCTTCTTTTGAGCTTCTAAAACTGTCACCACATTGGTTACCTGGAGATAGTCCAGGAAATTTTCTTCCACCTTTACATTCATGAGCAGATAGGGGCATTCAGGCAGATTGGTAATAGGGTACATTCCAGGCAGGACCTGGGCCCCTCAGAAAGCTGTGATCCCAGGAACCTGGACAGCCACCTGTGCATAGGCCATTTTTCTTGTAGAGGAAGTCAAAGGTAGAAAAAACCTATAGCTCTAGCAGGACCAGCATCCTATGTAGTCTCACAAAACCCTGTGCTCAAATGACCCCCACTGGCTTAATGCTGTGTGGTTGCCATCTTAAAATTCTTAATAATTTTGTCTTTGAACTTGTGTTTTATAAGTGAAGTCCAATGGGACAGTATAGTATGTCATTGAGCAGGACATTGAGCCTTTGCTTCCAGGGGTCCCTCTCAGCCACCAGCTCCCTTGCCCAGTGCCCTGGCCCAGACTTCCTCTCCCCATCCCACATAGTGACTGCTGCCATCCTGCACTCCGGTAGGACATAGGTTGTGCCGTGTTGGGGAAGCTCACCTATGCCTATGGCAGGCAGCAGTGTTTTCCCCCAAGCTGGCTTCACCAAGGCAGGCCCTTTGGGTGGCTAGTTGGGGGTGAGCTTCTCTCTTCACTGATTCAGAAGATCACAATAAGCTGGGGTAGGGGGAGAAAGGGAGAGGAGGGAGATTGCCAGAGAGCAAGACATGAAATGGCAATAAAAATGCTATGACAAGTTGAGAGATGGGAAAGAAAGGAAGAACGTTTATGTTACAGTGTGTAGAATGGCCTTTTGTCTTGCTATTTGAACCAGGAACTCACATTTGCATTTTTCTCTGGGCCGTGCACATGATTGGCAGGTTCTGGCTCCAAGGAGGGGGAGGCTGGTCTCTGGCCCATTTTGGGATTTTAAAAAGCTGAGCTCTTAAGACTTTAAAATCTTAATGGAGTAATCTTTTAAAATTTGTTTCTTTCATGACACTCAAGAGTTCCAAATGTGTTTTGCCTCTTGGAATTACCCAGGCACACACCACCAGGTATGCCAATGTCTCACTAAATACCTGTTTCATGTCCTGGGACCTCTGTAACTCATCTTTCCTTCACTGGGAAAAAGAAAAGACATTACTTTTGTTTAAAGAGGGTACGTCTCACCAGAGACTAGAATCAAAGCTCCCACAAGGATCTCCCTTTTCATAAGGGCCATCCCCATTCCCTGGGGATGTCTGGGGAAAAGGTCGTCTGCCTTTTCCCCAGGTGCCCAACCAAGACTTGACTGTGCATTGTCTTCCCTGTTAGTGATCAGTGGGAGAACAGGCTGCAACTCTGCAGCCTTGCTTGTCCCCAGCCCTAGAGCATGGGCCATCCTGACCCTGCTGGGAGGGCTTGGTGAGAGCAGGTGAGTTGGACTGAGAGCTTTATGGACCTGTTCCACAGTGTGGAGTTGCTTTTCCTGTTAGCAGGCAGCTCATTTCTGGAGGCCACTTTCTCACATTCTCTGTGATGGTGGAGCTGGGAGCCACAGAGCCCAGCCTTATTGGTACCATACTCAGGACTAATAAAACAAATAAAATTATATTGACTGCATTCGAGTTTATTTCACACCCTCCTTCTTTTTCTTACCACTTTCTTCCTTTCTCCCTCTGCTCAGCCTGCCCATAAAACAGTCCTGCTTTTTTAGCACACCTTAAAGAAACAAAGGCCTGGCTTTCACATTCCTTCCCCCTGAATAACATACCCACATTGTGATTTTCCTCACAAGTTGGACCCATTCTCAGCTTCTTGCCTCTTTGGGGGGCACAGCCTCCTTGGCAGAGTGGAGCCACAGGGATTACACGAGAACCACTGTCCTGTGCTCATTTTCCCTCCACTCTAACAGCAACTGTACCCAAGTGGGGCTGGAACCCCTGACCCTATGGTTTTTTCTCAGAGCATCTTACTCAGTATGATCTTATTGGATTACACATAAAGTCAGCCCTCCATGTCTGCAGGTTCAGCAGCCACAGATTCAACCAACCTTAGATGGAAATATTCAGAAAAAGAAGTTCTATACATACCGGACATATACAGACTTTTTTCTTATTATTCCCTAACTGATACAGTCTAACAACTCTTGACAGCATTTACATCACTCTAGGTATTTTAAGGCATCTAGAGATGATTCAGAGTCTATAGGAGGATTGCATAGGTTTTACCCAAATACCATGCCATTTGATATAGCGACTTGAGCAGGTTGAATTTTGGTGTTCACAACAGTTCTGGAACCAATGCCCTGTGGATACTGAAGGATGGCTATCAGCTTTGCACTATATAGAAAACTTACCTATTTTTTCAGCTCTCTTCATTGTCCCCCACATCTCCAAACTGAAGGGCTAGTTGGTGTTGATCTCTGTAAAATCAGATGAAGGATAAGTGGTTCTACCCATGGCCCAAGACTGTTTCCACTTCCCCTTGAACACCTGCCCCCTGTGAATCCCAGACACCCCTTTATTCCACCCCCTTTGCCTGGACCCCCCTTCTCACATAGGATTTGGGTTTAACTCCTCCTTGATGTTGAGGGCCCTGCTCTGATCCCATGTTTCCAGGGACTCCTTCCTGAAAACTTTCACTCTCCTTATTCCCCTGGTCTCTAATTGGGACTAAGACTTTGCCTCTGGATAGTCCCTGTCTTTTGTTGAACATTTTTCTAGAACCTCCAATATGAGTACATGGGTTAACTTTGTGCTTCATTCCCCACCACACACAGAACAGTGCCAGTAGTGAGTGCATCCAGCAAGAAGCACCAAAAATTCCGGATGGCAGGAAACCTCATTGACCTAAAACTAAAATCAAAAGTGTCCTGGGTGACACTGGCCACGGGCAGATCCCTTGAAGTCACTTTACAACCAGCCTATTATATCTCAAAGGCTCAGTACAGTTGCCACTCAGCATCCACAGAGGACCGGCTCTGGGAACACCCCTGCAGATACCAACATCCATGAATTCTCAAATCCCTTTCCCAAAATGGCAGAGTATTTACATAGAACTATGCACATCCTCCAAGAATCTTAAAATAATTTCTAGATTACTTACAATACCTAATACAATGTGTTATGTAAATAGTTGTTACATTGTATTGTTTAGAGAATAATGACAAGAAAAATGAGTTTGTACATGTTCCATACAGATGCAGAGGGTTTTTTTCCTGAATATTTTCAATCTGTGGTTGATTGAATCTGTAGATGTGGAACTCACAGGTACCAAGTTGCCAGTGATGGTCAGAATGTCTCTGATTACCTAGACCCCTGAGAGGTATGAAGCAGAAATGTAGTGGGTATGCTCAACTCTTACACAGTATTCCTAAATGCAAATTTAGGAAAACAACGCAAGGTAGCATTTTATAGTCAACTCAGGGCTAACTACCAGCAGTGAATCACCCATGACTCCGGCTCCCATAGACTCTGGTCTTTTGGTGGCTCCCAACTACACATCAACCTGAATAGGGAAAAAAGAATTAAAAATATGAATTAACATAATTTCTAGTTAGAAATTTATTAGTCATCTAGGAATAAGTAAAATGAAGATCATTAAATCTTGTACAGATTTTTAAATTAACTTTAAATTTATCAAATTAACTGAGGGAGGGACCTTAGAAATCACCTCGTCCAAGCCCATTTACAGATATGGAAGTTGAAACCCACAACAAAGTTATTAACACAGCTGGGTCTAGAGCCCGGGTTTGCAGATTCCTGGATGATGGCTCGCCTGGAATCTTAGCTGGGCTGGCCCATCAAGCTAACTGCCAGTCATTGTCTTAGTCCATTTTTGGTTGCTATAACAAAATTTCTGAGGCTGGGTACTTTATACAGAACAGAGATTTATTTGGCTTGTGATTCTGGTGACTAGAAAGTCTATAAACAGTGTGGTTTCAGCATCTGGCAAGAATCCCTATAGCTGCATCACAACATGCAGAGACGGGCATATGTACAAGCCAGGAAGCAAGACTAGAGAGGAGCCAGGCTTATTCTTTTATAACTACCCACTCCCAAAAGACCTAACTTTGTCCTTCAGTAATGACATTAATCCCTTCCATAGGCAGCGCCCGCATGACCTAATCCATCTTCCACGAGACCCCACCTCTTAAAGGCCCACCACCTCTCAATATCACCATACCAAGGATTAAGCTGTGACACATGAAGCTTTGTGGGGGCATGTTAAAACCACTGAAACTAGCAGTCATGGAACAAGTATGTGCAAACTAAGCTTGTCTCGTTTGCCTGGGTCTCAGTAATGGAGCAGCCTGTCTTGACAGGAAGACAGCCAGGACTGGCTATCCAACAGCACCTTCACTCCTGACCACACACATCCCTATCTTTTCACCCTGCCCTGAGTGACCAGGCTCTGCAGAAGAGAGCTGGAGTCCCAAGTCCTAACCAGTGACTAGTCACTGGTCTAATGGAGTGAGCTTTCTCCCACTCCTGTTACTACCGAACCTAACTGGGGCTAAGTAGGGGCAGCTTCTCTTTACTCTGCTTCTTTTCTCTATCTTTATTCTTTAAGGCCTTGCTTCTAAAGTCTTTTTTTCTGTTCTGTAAAGTCTCCTTATACTCGCTCTGTCCCATGTTTTCTCTGTAGCTTTCTTTAGCATAATCTCTCTTAGAGTCTTTACCCCTAGACTTGCACTGTCCCATGTTCTCTCTTTACCTTTCTTAAACTCTTGGTGCTCAGACTTGCAAACAACAGCAGCTGTGTCTAAAAACTGCATTAGCATAACTCTTAAAGTCTCGGTCCTTAGATTTGCATTGTCCCGTGTTCTCTTTAGCTTAGCTTTTCTAAAGCCTATGTATAAAGTTCTCAATGCAGAAAGCTGCTCTGATAGAGACACACCAGCCAGTGTCAGCATCAGTGTCAGCTAATCAAAATCCCCCATCAAAAAGCATCTTGTCCTCCTTCAGTGAGTCTTTTATATCCAGTGATAAACAAGGAGGTGGAGCAACAATTCTCAGGGAGGGGCATGACACTGTAACAAGAGAAACCCGTGTTCCTACTTCTCTAAACATAAACAACTTAGGAACAGCAGCTGCGCTGCATCCTGCACTCTTCTGCAGCTGGGGCCATGCCAAACTCAGCCTGCTGATTATTGGGCACAGATGTGCTTATGTCAAATTCCCATAGCTTCTCAAATCTGCCTCCCACAGTCCAAGCTATTATCAGTTGGCTTATTACCCTGCATGGAATTGGTGTAATCACAGACATGTGATGAAATTCCAGGTAGTGAGACCTGGGGGTGATCTTTGCAAGGGAAGCAAACCTTAATATCCCTTTCTCTGTATGTTCCAGTGGGTGTGATGACTGTTGGGGCATGGGAGACCCAGCTTAGACATAAGCTAAGAATGGCAGTGAGAAAAGATGGGAGGAGCCTGCATCCTTGTGTGCTGGCTGAGCCTGTGAACTGACCAGTCCTGGAAATGTCCCTCTTTGGGGCATCTGGTTTTGAGTAATGCATGTCCCTAATGTGTTTTCACTTAGTTGTGGCCTGTTCCCTGTCTCCAGAGAGAGTCTTATCAGCTACGGTCAGTTCCATAGCCTTTGAAAAGGCTCTATGAATGGCACGTCCCTTAGAAACACCTGAATAGGACTTCACAAGATTTCCCTGAGCATCCTCACCGGAAGAACAAACACAGCTTGGCTTATGACAGCTAACAAGATCACAGCTTGAGCTGATATGGTCACAAGTCTGGGCCTCAGATGCTGTGATTTGGTTTCCATAAAAATCGTTTCCGCTCCTCATGCTTAAGCCTCACCCTCCTTGGTGAGATGCAAATTAAACGCCACATGCTGCTGACATTCAGATGCTCGCTTTATTTGCTTTAAACACAGGAAAGAAATGGAACTGGTTTGTTCAGACAGAGCTTGGGTTAGGAGGATGGTTTTCAGGGGCCAAACATAATTTCAGACTGTGATCCAGGCATTGCCATTGCTCTGGGCCATTCCAACCTCCTTCAACCTTGTTCATGTTCAGAGCTGACTAGAGTTTTGCATGAAAGCAGCCAGGTCTGTAGAAATAAAAGAGGAGATTTTGATAGGTAGAGTTGTTGTATAATCTTGGACAGCCACACCACATTCCTTTTCTAGGAAGTCGGACTAGGTAATCTCTCAGGTTCCTTCTTGAACAAACATTTTATAATTCTGTGAAATGACCAGGTAGACAGTGTGGTTAAGAATGCAAGTAAACTTGGGCTGAGAGTAAACTGAGCCCAGTGGTAGAGCACATTCTTAGCGTGCATGAAGCCCTGGATTCAATCCCCAGCACCAAAAAATACAAACAAAAATAAATCTTAAAAAAGGAATGAAGGAATGTGCTCTTTCTATTCTCACCTTCTTTCAAAAGTATTTCCTCATGAAAATCAGACTAACGGGCTAATCTAACTATAAAATAATTTTTAAAAACTAATACTATAAAGAGATATTTCACAAAAATTCTATTTACTGTTTGATATTTCTTTTGTTCTGATTAATTGATACATGAAAGTGGTTTCAAAAACATAACAATGGAATGTTAATACAGCAAAAACTTTAACTATAATGCAGGAGCCAGCTGTGGTAGCACACACCTGTAATTCCAGCAGTCAGGAAGCTGAAGCAGGAAGATCATGGGTTCCAAGCCACGTAGAGAGAATAAGATATTCCATACACATGGTATCCAAAAAAGTCAAAAGTAGTCATTTATATCAAGTAAAGTAGACTTTAAATCAAAAGTAGTAGAAAGAGGCATGGAAGGTCAACTAGAGGAATTCCTAGTTTAGGCTACCATGTTGGAAGAAGCATACTGGTTATGCAAGACGAATAATATTAACTGCTATTTACTGAGCAGTTGCTCTGTTCTAGGCACTGTGCTAAGAATGTTAACAGCATTATCTCATGTAGTCTACCCAGAAACCCCAGGAAACTGGCACTGTTAATACCCTACTAATAGCAACGGGGCAACTGAGGCTGACAGAGGTTAAGTAACTTTCCCAGCATCACACAGCAAGCAAGCAGAGGAGGAAAAGTGTCCCTTTTAGGTCTGCCCAATTCCAAAGCCCACATACCATCCTGCCTTATACAGAAAAATTACCTAAATGAGCCTAGTGGGGCAGAAAAGCCGCTATTTATCCCTCTTGCTGGACACGTTTCCCTCATCCGGGAGCAGAGCAGCATTAAAAGCCAGGACCTGAGCTCAGCCCCTGTCTTCTGCTGACTCGGTGTGCTGCCATCAGTTCAGCAGGTCCTTGACCCTCCATTTTGCCTCTGTAAAGCAGACACAGCCAGTGCTGGCTTTCTACTTCACAAGTTTAATGGGAGACCAAGAGGAAGGGCTTGAGAATGCTTTGAAAAACCTTACAGCACCATATAAATATAAGTACGCATTGCCATTAAAAGTAGTCAGGGACAAGTGACAAAGAAAAAAATAGCAAGTTAACCATGTGATCTGTAAGCTGTATGTCATGAAGCTATGTTTTAATATGTATAGTCAAGGAGGTGGGGTGCATTTCTATCACCCTGTGGATTATAGTTTCCATGAGGGGAACAGTCTGGGGCTGTGCTGTCTCAGGAACTGAAAATTCACAGAAATAAATTTAAGAATGCTATAAATAAGTCATGAGTGGCAGGACATCTAATGGGCCATGGCTGTAAAATGCTGCAGTTGCTGAAGACCCGGGAGCTGCCCCCTCATCGTAGCATCTCTTTCTTCTGGACTGTCCTGCTGAAGTATGGGGTTAGCAGGGTGCAGGAGTTCTTTCAGATGCCCCTCACTATGATCTTGCAGACCCCCACACACAGCAGTGCTGGGCTCTGACCCCTAAAGACAGTTGTCAAGAAAGGATCAGGATAACAGTAACTTACTGTAGCCTTGAACCTCTCAGCACTTCATTGTAGACCAGCTAACTGCAAAGCAACTGAGTGGGGATGCCCCCTGCTCACATCAGGCCAGGGACAAACATGAGGAGGAAGTCAGAGGTCTGTGCTTGTCTTGTGAGCAGGTCAAATGAAACAATGCTGAGGTCTCGGTCTGGAGCAGCCACTCATCTGGACCGCTGGAGCAGGGCGTGCACTGGATCGTGGCACAGCCTCCCACTGCCCACCCAATGCAACCTCTGTAGACAGAACCCAGGCATTTCATATCCGTATTATGGTGCTCCATGCTCCCATATGTATTCAGCTCTCCCTGCCAGCCAGGCAGTTGTCCTAACAGCTTTCTGACACTTGAACCCCACCATATTGCAACTCCTGTCCCCACTGTCCAGAGGATATTGAGTTGCCTCTGAACAAAGAAGAACTTTTCAACTTTATATGTGAATGCAAGGGAGGCAAGGCTGTGTCACCAAAAGGCAGCTGCTCCTTCTTAGCAGCATCACTTATATAGTCCCTAGGACAGCAAAGAAATGCAGCTACCTGCCTGCCTGTCTTGCCTAGCTGTGTTATACATAGGTGGCCAAACCAACATGGGGCTTTCAGAGATGCAGTCTACAGAGACCTCCCCCATAATGACTCCCAGTACTATGGCCCAAGATATGGAGCTTTATCTCCTCCCCAGTGATATTGACAGACCCCCAAGAACACACCCACCTGAACACAGACCTACAGGAGACTCCTCCTACTCACAGAAGACAACTGCGTGGAGACTGTCCTCTAGTGAATCTTGGATATTAAATAAATATTATTATATTTAATTGGAAACAAAACAACTATCAACAAGCTCAGGAATGTTTGGTGGAACCCATGAATGTTTATAACTATTGTATTTTTCCTTCATTTGTGAAATGCCTTTGTTCAACTAAAATTTTACTCCAAATATGACCTAGAGCTCCAAGCAATAGTTTTTTGGCCTTGATCCATCTAGAAGAGAACATTTTTCACCCATCCTAAAAAGGAAATCTGGTGAATCCAAAAGCAAGGCTGAGCCCAGAACAAAAGAGTTTACTTTCTTTAGCAAATATCATTAGTCAGGTAGTACAGCTGCAAACTCAAAGATGTTTCGTTGCTGTTGGGGCAGATTCCCATGCTGTGGCACCAGAAAAGTGCTAGAGCAGAGCATCAGACATTTAATGTCATGAAGGCTAAAAACCCAGAAAATGACAAGGACCTTGCAAGGTAACATTTATGCGCTCTAGTATCTGAAACTGGCCAAGATTTGGGTCCCCAGCTTCTTCTTAAATCAGAATTTGGGCAAGAGCTCTTCATTCCCTGGATAAAGAAATGGGCCAGTGGACTGAGATGGAGGATCTCTGGACTCTGGTTTATAACAGAAAGAATTCCAGATGCTAAAACAGCATCAGCAGTGAAAAAAAGGCATAATTTATATCCAAGTTTATGGACCTCCTATATTACTGAATTTCTCTCCTGCTAAATGTGGC
The DNA here is from genome assembly GCF_047511655.1 of Castor canadensis. Lineage (NCBI taxonomy): Eukaryota > Metazoa > Chordata > Mammalia > Rodentia > Castoridae > Castor > Castor canadensis. Next base: position 85,488,487 of record NC_133397.1, on the reverse strand, counting down.
AGGTTTGGTTGACTTTTATCATTCCCTAAGGCCAGCAGAAGGTTTGGGGGCTCTTTGGGATGCACACAGTGCTGCATAAGTCTTCTTTATGGCTGTAATCCTTTCCCCAGGCATCCCACCCGAGTTCACAGTAAACTGGCAGTGCCTGTACCGCCTGCCTCTCCTCCTTGCCTTTTCCATATCTTCTTATAAGACCACTGAGGTCCTCCTTCAGAATGAAACCACAGATCCCCAAAGCTCACATATGCTAGGCCACATCCCCATCCTGTCCTTCTGGACCTCAATGTAATGTCATTTTATATTGAAAAGCAGTCCTCAAAATAACTATTCAATCAGAGAAGGACTTAAAAACTGCAACAACCATCTATTTAGAAAGTAAAGAAAGTGAAAACAGGGCCATAACAAGAATGATTGCCTGCAGCCACAGGTGTACTCAGAGACAAAACGATGGCCCCAGATCCTACTGTTATTAACAAAAATAGCTGAAATGCCTTCCACTCAAGAAGTTTGTGGCAGTATTATAAAACAAACCTGAAAAACATAGAAGGAAACAAAGCTAGAAAATATTAGAATTACTGAATGAATCAATCACTGTCTTTTTGAAAATTTGGCAAATTTAATGAAGAAAAATACAAGAGGAAAAATTTTGAAACGAGGTATGTGATACAATAGATGTTTTTTTAATTTAAGAAATTATATTAATTTTTATAATAAACTCAAAAAGTTGAGAATGTTTTTAGAAAAAATATAAATTAAGAAAATTACCAGAAGAAATGGGCAGTAACCAAGGGATAAATTGTAAAGGGATAGCCATTCTAAAATGCTCTAGGAGAAGATGAATCTACTGGTGGGAAGTTCTTCTGAGGAACAGATAATTCTCATCTATTTTTGGTTTTTATTTTATTTATTTCCAGGGCCTCACGCTTGCTAGGCAGGCATGCTACCACTTGAACCACTCCCCCAGCCTAATTCTCATCAATTTAAACTTTCCCAGGAAACAGCCTGTTCTTTTAGGCTAAAACCACCATGATTTACAACCTGCAGAAATCTCTCCCAAAATGTGAACTATATTAACATAATATTAATATCACCCATGAATACAGACTCTTCAAACGCCTTCATAAAACACTTGCAAGTGAAATTTGATGATAAATTAGCAGAATTATCTTCCACAATCAAGTAGACTTGAAAAAAGCAATGTATGTTTTATTGGTGAAAAATTTAGAAATAGAGAAAAGTTCAAAAAACATTTAATTTTCATGATTCTACCATCCAAAAATATCCACAATTAAAATTTGAGTATACATCCCTGTGGTGTCTTTCCTCTGTATGTGTATTTTTATGTGATTGCTATCAAACAGCTTTGTAGCCAACAAACTGCTACATGCACCCTATGAATTCACATTAGGTCTTCAACTTGATAGCAAAGGGCATGGAAACGCAGCTGAGTTGAAACAGGTATACCAGCTCAGATTCCCAGGTGCCCCCAGGGGTCCTAACCCAATGTGGAGCAAAGCCATTTTTCTCTTCCAGGGAAAAAGCAGGGTCAAGACTTGGGTATTCCTGATCAATTTCTTTGTCCACAGCTAACTGACATCCAGAAAAAACACCATTTTCTCACATGTATACTAATATTAATTTCCACTTTGAATGTAACATTTAAACTACTCACCTTTCCATTCTCAGCTTTTTTTTTTCTCTTTCCTTTTTTTTTTTTTTTTTGTGGCGGTACTGGGGTTTGAACTCAGAGCCTCATGCTTGCTAGGCAGGTGCTCTACCGCTTGAGCCACTCCTCCAGCCCTCCTTTTTTTTTTTTTTTTGAAGTGGGGATAGAGGTGGGAAGAATTTGAGACAGGGTTTCACTGTGTAGCCCCAACTGGCCTCTAACTCATGATCCTTCTACTTTAGCCTCCTGACTCTTGGGATTACAGGTGTGTGCCACCAGGCCCAGCTCCATATGTAACATTTTTATTACCTTATTCTCTTTAACTTATTTTTCTTATAGGACTGTATACATCTTTGGTGGCATGTCCTTTTCAGCTTTGGTACACGTTATTTTAAAATCTGAACTTACAACCAGGCATGGTGGTACACATCTATAATTATAGCTACTCAGGAGGTGGAGACAGGAGGATTGTGATCTAACTTTGCCAGCCTGGGCAAAGTTAGAAGACCCTGTCTCAAAAACAAAAGGTCTGGGAGCATGGCTCAAGTGGTAGAGTACTGGTCTGCCATGTGCAAGGCCCTGAGTTCAATCTCTAGTACCATAAAATAAAAATTCTGAGCATTCTTCCCCAAATGAGAGGTTTTTAAATGAATAGATGAATGCCTGGTTTAACAGGGTAATAAAATAGACAAAAGACCATAGCAAACAATGGCATGATTCTTTCATTCATCAGCTTTTAATACAATTCACCAGAGCTGAAGTTTAGAAGTATCACGAGAATGTTCCTTTCCACTTGATATACAAGTGTGGGGTTCCTATTCCAGGACAAGATGTTGAGGCACTTCTACCTATTCCTCCTGTTAAAATCCATAGGCATTGCATATGAAGCAAACATGAGAAAACTGAAAAGTAGAGAGAAGACAGATCAGCTACAGGCTTCAGGCCTGAGGAAAAATAATAAGAGATCTAAAATTTATGTCATTGGGATCTCAGAAGGAAAAGAGAAAGAGTGTCAAGCTGAAAAAATTTTTCAGAAAACATTTAAAACCAACTTTTACAAAATGCATAAAGCTACAGGTTCAAGAAACTAAATAAACCCCAGACTGGATAAAAATCCAAAAAAGTCCATCTCAAGATACATCATAGTCAAACTTCTGAAAACAAAAGACAAAGAAAAAATCCTTTGAGATCCTTTAAAATCCTGAGAGATAAACATCATACATGTAGGGGAAAAACAATTTAAAACTATTTAAATGACACTCAATGGAGAAGCCATTGAGACCAGAGGGAAGTAGCACATCCTTTTCCAGTACTAACAGAAGAGAACTGTCCAGTGAAATCCTCAGGAATGAAGGGCCAGTGAATACTTTCTGATATAAAGGAAAACGAAGAGCCTTTGTCACCAGCAGATCTATAATAAAGGAATGGCTAAAGGAAAAAATTTTAAACTGTAAGGAAATGAATTTAAAAAAAAAGAATGCTCAAAATATCAGGAAGGAAAGAACAACAGAAAGAATAAAAATATAGGCAATTACAATAAATTACTCTTCTCCTTTGGGCTTTCTAAATTGTGTCTGATGGTTGAAACATCATTTGAAATTTTGTTTGATGTGGTTCTCAATGTATATAGAAGAAATACTTAAGACAATTAAGGAAGTAAGTCTAGCTTTACTCAAGCTGGGTGAGTGACAATCCCAGTACCTTATGATAAATTATGTATAATTGCACGTCTAGAAGAAACATCTAGAAATATGTACAAATAGATAAATTTAAAGACACTGTATGTAAATCAACATACAAAAGTAAAAATTTTAAATATCAAATTAAGTTTTAAACATACCAGTAATTATACTAAATGTAAAAGGCCTAAATTCATTAATTAAAAGATGCTGATGGAATTTTTTAAGTTTTTTAAATTATGCTATATACTGTCTATGTACTCAATTCAAATACAACAAAACATATAGGTTGCAAGTCAGCCGATGGGAAAGATAACATAATGAAAACATTGATCAGATAAAGCCTGAATAAAACTTAAGTGAAATAAGTCAGGTATAGAAAGGCAAGTACTACATGATCTCAATCATAAGTGGAATATACAAAAATTAATCTCAAATATGGGAGTATAATGATAGTTACCAGAGGCTGAGTAACTATCATTACTCAGGGAGTAATGAAGGAGTAGTGGGTTTGGGGAGGGAGGTTAATTAATGGGTACAGAGTTATATTTAGGAGAATTTCTGGTATGCTGTTGTGCAGTAGGGTGATCATAGATAACAGTCACATGCTGTATATGTATATTTTTAAAGCTAGAAGAATTTTGAATGTTGTCATGATAAAGACATGATCATTATTGAGGAGATAAATTTGCTTGCCCAGATTTGAACATTACACAGATAGATACATGTATTGAAATGTCACATGGTACTCTATAATTCCTACATATAAGTTAAATTTTTTTTCAATTTTAAAGAAGAATTGAAATCAAAAACAGAAAGGAGTGGAATGATACTCATTAGCAAATAACTTCAACTTCAGGTTGAAGAAAATTATCAGAGATAGAGTGTGACATTACACAGGGATAAATGGCTCGGCTCTGCAAGGAGATGAAGAATTTCTAAAAGTGTGTGCACCAAATGACTAAGGAAAAATATATGCACCAAAAAAGTGGAAAGATAGTTTGGCAGTTTCTTAAAAAAAAAAAAAACACTTACACACTTATGATACAACTCAACAATCATATTCCTTGGCATTTTTCCCAGAGAAATTGATACTTACATCCTCATGAAAACTTATACACAAATATTTTTAATAGCCAAAACTGGAAGCAATCAAAATGTCCCTCAGGGGGTGAATGATTCAACATTCGTACCATGGGACACTACCCAGCAGCATAAAGGAATGAGCTACTGATGTACTCAACAACTTGGCTGGATCTTGAGGCATTGTGTTGATTTTTTTTTAACCTATCTCAAAAGAATACTATATATAAGTTATATTGCAATAAATCTGATTTTTTAATTACCTATACAATACAGCTCCATTTATATAGCATTCTCAAAATGACAAAATTTTAGAGAAGGAAAATGGATGAGTGGTCATCAGGGGTTGGGGATGGTCTGGGAAGAGAGGTAGGTGTGGTGCAAGGCAGATCTTTGCAGTGATAAAACAGCTCTACATCTTGATGGTGGTGGTTACAGGAATCTACTCGTGTAGAAAAGTGACTTGGAAGCTATATGCAGATTGTGGCATTATCAGTTTTCTGGCTTTGATATTTTGATACATCTTATTACATAAGATGTAACCACTGGGAGAAACTAGGTGAAGGGCACACGGAACATCTCTGTTATTTTTTAAATTTTTTCAATGAACTGTAATTATTTCAAAATAGAGTTTAAAAATAACAAGTGAACTGTGAGAGTGAGAACGCTGCTCTTTTTGGTTAACCTCTTCTTGGTCCCTGGCCCTCATAATCTAAATCCCTTCTCCTGGTTATGGTCTCTTTGTATCTGTCTCTTTTGAATGGACCATCCCAAACTTTCAGAATGTGTGATAATAGTCCAGGCACAGTGGCTACTGCCTATAATCCCAGCTAATCAAGAGGCAAAGATTGGGAGGTTCAAGGTTCGAGGCCAGACAGGGCAAAAAGTTGGTAAGACCCCATCTCAACCAAATAAGCCAAGTGTGATTCCATGAGATTTCCTCCTACCTGTGTGGAAGGCATAGGTAGGAGGATAGTGGGCCAGGCTGGCCCCAGGCAAAAAAGCAGTACTCTATCTGAAAAATAACAAAGCAAACAAGACTTGAGGTGTGGCTCTAGTAGTATAGAGCACCTGCCTAGCAAAGTGTGAGGCCCTCCCCCAAAACAATGTGTGGTAATAGGACATGGATCAGGAGTTTCAAACAGATGCCTCACAGGCCTCCTCTGAGTTCAATCTCATTGTCAAAACTTCAAACCCATTGTCAGCATTCTCATTATCAACATTTTAAAACCAGATTTTGTACAAATATTAGACTTGGGGGCTTCATCTGGAAAATCATAAGATTTGATAATACTAGACTCTCGTATCCATGTGGCAGAGAAATCCTGGCATGGAGGAGAAGTGTTAGACCCAAGGAGACCCTGCAGTTTGGAGCCTTCCCCACCTAAGAGCAAGGGTCCACTGTCCATCAGCATGTTAGGCTCCCCAGACATTTCACTCATTTGTGCTACTTTGCCGGCCCCTGGAGGTTTTCAACTTGCAACCTGTTATTATAGATGGTAGCTTTCTAAGGTTAATAGTTTGTTAAACCCTAGGCATTCCCAAGGCAGCAGAAAAAATACCTGTTTGCGTATATGTAATCATCTCTTGGGCCAGTTCATGAAAATCCATTGACTTACACACCATCTCAAGAGCCATTTTCTTTTATTCATGTTCAGTCTACATTAATTGAGAATCTATTTACACCAGACTCTCTGCTGGCTCTGGGAATATATTACATCGGTAAATCAGATGATTCCTATCCTTAATATGGGAAGGGCTACAATGGCAAAATGGTCAATATGTGAGAGGAACTCAAAGGAAGAGACATCAATATGTCTGGGAAAATTGGGGAGAACTTGCCAGAATAGGGTAACATTGCAGCTGAGTCCTGGAGAGTGAATAGATGGTAACAGTGGTCAGAAGAAAGGGAGACAGACTCTGGCACAGAAAGTTGCAGATGCAATGCCCCCAGCTCTAATGGGACATAGCCCATCATGATGGTAAGAAATATTATGGCCAAGGTTCAGGGATGGATCCATTGGGGTGAGACTGGAGACTTAAATGGGGCCCAGCTGTGAGGAACTTCCAATGCCACGCTAACTGGAGAAATTACTTGTTCCTAGAGGCATGGCAGGCCAACAAAAACATGCTAGTATAGAGCTTTTGGGAAGATAATTCTATCACAGTGAGCCTACTCAGCCCAGCTTTTGCAGTGTGGTCCTGGTTTTAGATCATTTGATAGCAAGGAAGGAATACTGCTGCCAGGCACTGATGATGGTTTGGAAATGGAGCATCTCTTGAGTTCGTACAGTGTTGAGTTAGGAGCTAAGTACTGTCCTTCAGGCAGAACCAAAGGCATGCTTGCAGCTAGCTGGGCAGCACAGCTTCCCCACGGTGCCAGCCAAGCTGAGGCCATCCCCAAGTCACTTGTCACTGGAAAGCTTGTGGACACTTAAGATATTTATCCAGGCCCCACAATACACTTGGCAGGCAGGAGCACCTAGGCTGTGAGATCTAGGATTTGTTGTTGTGATTCCAGATCTTTTCTTTTATGGTCTATATTCAGACTTAGCCTGGGCCAGATTCTGAAGGGAATGTATCATTACAGCCAAAGGAAGGGTCATGGCAAGCAGAACTTCAAAAAAAAATCTGGACTACTCTCTAAGGTGTATTTGAAGAGTCCTGGCCACTCCAAAAAGCAGCAAAGGAGTTCATGGAATCACAATACAAAATATAAACTATCATGATGGAACTGTGCTCAAATTGTAGCAGCTAGAATTCAGAGTACATTTAAAGAAATATTCTCTGAAAGGAAGAAGTGTTAACATTGGAAGATATTTAGCAAGAGGTGCTAAAGTCCCCTCACATATTTTTTTTTAGAAAAGAAGGATTATAACCATTTTGAAAAGTTGGGCCTCCTTTGTTAAGACTCATTAACTCAGTGATGGATTTTTCCCAATTTTTTTTTAGTCAGTAATCATATGTGAATATCTGTCATGTGCCAAGCACTGTGTGAAGCTTTGAAAACACAAAGACTTTTGTTTGGGGGTTTTTTGTTGTTGTTTGTTTATTTTTATTTATTTATTTATTTATTTTTGGTGTGGGTTTTTTGGGACGCAAGGGGGACTCAAACAAGGTCTCACAATATAGCTCAGGCTGTCCCGGAACTCTGTGTAGCCCAGGCTGTCTTCAAACTTGAGATCTTCCTGCCTCAGCCTCCTAAATGCTAAAATTATAGGTGTCCCTACCCAGCTGACACAAACACTTTTATTCTATGATCTAAATCACATTTTTATCTTTAGAGCACTGGCACCATGTTTATGAAATATATAAAGCCTAAAGTCTCCTTCAGAGAGGTCTTTCTGATGTATGTTTTTCTATCTTCTGGAGTCTGTGACTCCAAAGAGCCATCCTGGCCTGTCTGAGCCCCTACCCCCTTCTTTTAGTACTCTTCTGCAGTGCTGACCATTGCGGCTTCCTCCTCCTTACTCTGCTGTTCTCCCTTGCTACAGCTGCCCTTGCAAGAGCAAAGCAGCTGTATACCCTCAGGGTCAGAGCAGTCAGTGTATGAAGACCATGATGATGGGCTGTCTCCAAGGACCCACATAAAAACTCATTAGTGGCACTGCCTTCATGGATGTGGAGATAAATGGATGGCTCTCTTGATCTCACAGCTGGCCAGCAGAGTCCTTTCAAGCAAGCCTGCCTCATCTTTGATAAGGGTCTTTTCTAGCTTCATGCTCTGTAACCACAGTGAAACAAGAAAGACAACTTACAAAGGGGCTATATCCAGATAAACCTATCATAAGTTGAAAACACAGTAAATTGAAAAAGCGTTTAATCCACCTAGCCTACAAACATCTCAGGACACTGTAGAGTCTCGGCTGTTTCCCCTCTTGACTGCATGACTAACTGGGAGCTATGGCTCACTGCCACAGCCCAGCGAGGACCAGATTGTATAACACAGGCCTGGGAAAACATCAAAATTCAAAATTCAGCACACAGTTTCTACTGAATGCATTTTGCCTTTATAACATCGTAAAGTTGAAAAAATCTTAAATGCCCATCATAAATCAAGGGCTGTCTATATGTCTAATCCTGACCCCAGAGGCATCATGAGCTTCTCAACCCTTCTAAAGCAAACCATGAAGAAAAATGTAAATTCTTGACTCTCTCAGCTGCTTTAAAAACAAATAATAGTTAGGCAGTAAAGCTGTCATTTTGAGTCAGTTTCCTAATTTAACAAAGAAAAACATAGGAGTATAAGGCTTTTCTGCCAATGTAATTCAGATCAGAGATTCTGACTTCTTGGACTGGGGAATCTCATTACTATAAAACAACAATCATTAAAGGAAAGCAACACATTAACTGCTTAATGGACATTCTCCCAGAAATCAAAGTGCTGCTTTTCAAAAGACATTCACTTTGTACTTCAGGCCACAAGGAATTCCACACACATGGCTGCCTCTGCTGTACACACAAAGCCCAGGTTCACACAGAGCAAGCATCGCATGTTCTTTGCTGCATGAATTCCAGAATGGACTGAACAATCATTTTATAAGACTAATCAACATGTTTATTTACTTATCTTCATTTCTCAGTCTTCCCAGAGTATAGTAGGGACACATATCTCTTTCCTCCATATCTGTCCCAACCAACCTTTTCACAGGAAGTCTTTGGACCATGTGTTGTTTTGCTTTTCTTTGTTTTCTATGTTTTTCCTCCCAGTATTTTGGGGGCCCTAACCAGCAAACTATTAAACATGGGTCCCACATGTTCATGTTTGGTTGAATCCAATAGTCTCTTTTTACTTTTTTATAATTCCATTGCTAGTAACCATCTCCATTCAGCCAACAGGAAGATGAATTTTCATTCATAAAAAAGAATTATCACAGTCCCTTGAGCATGAACTATCCCTTCCCTTCATCTGTCTCAGGACCCTGAATTCCTACCCCAATACCAGACACAAATGATATGATGGAAACAAAATCACCACAGCTCTGACAAGGCATGAACTTGCAGATGTTGTCTGATGTTGAAGAATTTTGGCAGACAGTGGGTATGGACCATGACATTGGTGGAAAGAAATGAAAATCACTAGGGAAAGTTATGTTCAAACTCTAGTTTCCCCTAACCCTGCCATTCAAAAAGGTGTTTTTATTGCCAGATTCCCTACAAGATTATTTCTTGTCATGTGGCTTTTACAGGAGAAAAAAGGACTCCGATGAGTATTGCTCGCCTCCCAGCCCCAGCACCTGGGATTTATGAGAGTTGATTCTTGGGCAAAACATTTACCGGATGGGTGAAAGGGTTCTTTAGCTTGTCCACATGCTTCATACTTGAAACGGTAAATCCTAACAAGCTCCCAGCCCCTAGCCTTCACTAATGTCCACTTGTGACGAAGCAGTGGTCACAGTTGGAAGTGGCAAACAGATTTTTACTGACTCAGCATAAAAGTGACCAGAATTTTCTGGGTTTAGAGCTTGACCTCAAAAGGACATATCCAGGTGTGTTTCAATTCCATTAATAAAGGACTTGGGAGATGTTGAATATTATGTGAGTACCGAAATTTTCTTTTTGACTTAACATTCTTTGGGTGGATATGTGCTATTTGAATTTTTGTGGTTAATGAATTACCATCAGAAAGCATCGACTAATTTTTCCTGTTGTGTTTGAGTGCGTAAGGACTTTGTGTCAAATTTCAGCATGTGTGTAAATTTGAAATGCTATTTCTGTAAGCCACTGCACTGGGGTTGAATTTTAAAGCCTGGAATATATAAATGTATGTCCGGCAAAGATCCTCAATCCTTCAGTAGAGGATTAAAACGGTCTCTATTGTTTGCATTCCATATGACTACAGCATTTGACTATACAGGCAGAAAAGAAAAGAAAAGAAAGCAAGATTTTAACTTTGACAATCCCCAATTTTGTGGAACCTTCCAGCAGGTCATGGAAGCTCAAGCCCCTTCCTGACAGCCCTCTTCCTTATCCTTGCCATTTACATTTTCCTCTGTGGAAAACATAAAGCAAACAGTCATTTAGATGCTTTGCAAAACATTTCAAGCATTTTGGGTTTTCTCACAGTTGTGTGGATAATGGTAGTCAGGGATACATTTGAAAAGTCATTCCCAGAACTGCAGCAACATAGAAATGGCTACTGGTGTATTACACCACCTTCCCTTCTAAAGTGACCATGCGTTTAACAGTGTCCAGCTATCAAGGGGCACCAACTTTCATTCTCAATTTTACTTATGGGTCTAATTCTATGTAACCATCCAGCTGTCTTTGACCTTGATGGTTGCTCTTGAATCCAGGTTCCACTTGACAGGCGTGCAGACTTGTGCCTCCCCTTTCCTTTTCGGGCATGGCAGCTTGCTGGTGTTTCCTGTTTGTTCACTTGGCTTTCCTTCCCTTCCTTCCCTGGGGGCCTGGTGGGCTGGCAGCACCGTGGTCCAGCAGACCAACTGCAGAGGCTCTGTGCCCCCATCCAGCAAGGGCAGCAGCAGCGGCAGCAGCAGCAGCAGCAGCAGCTCCTCCAGTGACTCAGAGAGCAGCTCAGGATCTGACTCCGAGACTGAGAGCAGCTCCAGCGAGAGCGAGGGCAGCAAGCCCCCCCACTTCTCCAGCCCCGAGGTAAGTACGCAGGCTCTGGCTCCCAGAGGCCAGCAGGTCCCCAGTCCTGGCTCTCACCCTGCCTGCCTCCCCAGCCTCACACAGGACCGGGGAGCCTGTTAGGTTTTGGGCTTGCATTTCCTGGCCGTGTTCCCTCCTGCCAGTCTCCTGATGACACCACTGCCTTTGAAGTACAAAGCATCATCTTTCACTGCCCAAAAATCTGTTGGACTTATGTTGTAAACATCACTAATGAGAAATAACCTATGGACGGGGTCTCCCTAAGGGTCAGCAGAGGCAATAACCAAGCAGAGACACTCACCCCTGGGAAGTGTGACCACCCCTAAATCACAGGTAGAGGATTTTTATGCATTAGACATGCTTAGAATCTTACCTTTTTTGCAGTTTGTCACAGATCAGAAGAACAAGGACCATAAATATTAATAAAAAACCTTCTTAACTGTTTCTTGGTGAAAATATAAAAGGAAAAATTAGCATCTACCTACAAATAATAATGAAACCTTTTACAGCTATGATCAGTATCTATGGGAAAGATTTAGGTGCCTCATATAAAAACATTGTAAGGTACCAATAAAAAGCAGTACTGTTTCTACTTTAAAGTGGCAAGGGGGATTAAATAGCAATTCAGGGCAGGAAGATTCTTGGGTGAGGACTGAGATAAAATTCCTCCAATCTGTGAAGCCATATGGGTAGACCTTGGTTTCTAAGGTAGGGATAAAATACAGTTTCTTCCTTACAGTACGAACACTTGACATTACCATAGATTGTGGGATTTATCTTTTTACTTACAATGTTCTGTATCATTTTAGGGGCTAAGTTTCTAAGTAAGCTCTGATGAGAAACCAAACCCATTTATGCCAACCACAACAGTGAGAAGGGAGCCCCTTACTGGGCCTGGGCAGCACAGAATTATGTGCAGCTTTGTACCTGAAAGTGATTATGTATGTGCTCACCTCAAGTCCTCACGGTAGCTTTTCCATTTCCTCAGGAGCTTTTCTTTTATTTCCCATAGCCCTCTTTTCCTCTTCAGCACTTTTCTACTCTATGCAAAAGATTACCATTCATCCTGAAGTAAATAAGCTTTCTCTCCAGCATCTTTTCTCCTTTCCATAAAGTTCCTGCCTCCCTGTCTGTCTGTCTATCTACCTATCTATCTATCTGTCTATCCCTTTCTATTCTTAAAAGGTTAAGGCCCTTAACAACATCAATCTGTAAAAGCCATGTAGCTTATTTTAACCTTGGCTTTTCCCAGAAACCTAATTTTTATTCTTCCCTCATAAGTCATTCACTCATTCGGTGTTCCCTCAACAAATATTTCTTGAGCAACCAGCCACAGACACTGTGCTTGGCTTGGGAATAAAGCAGTTAACATGACAGAAAATGCCCGTCTTCCTAGAGCTAACCTTCTAATGGTATCATTTGAAAGAGAAATATACAGGAGTTAAATAGAATAAAGTAGAGGAGGTAAGCAGGCTTTATTAAAGCCTTTCTTATGCTATAACTTGTTGAGAAATTCCAGAATATCTAGTTATAAGGAATACCTGAGTCCCAGAGGCAGTACAAGAGTCAGGGTGTGGGGATGGATTAAAAAGGGTGATGATGTGAGAAGACCACCCTGTCCAGGCTCTCCTTGTGATTTTGCGAGTTAAATTCACCAGTGTTGAGTGTCATTTTCATGCTGCAAAGTGAACCTTAGGGCTCAGGACCTTGGCTGAACTTTGGCTAAGAACAGTATGATTACCAAGTGCTTTAAGCAAGTTCTTTCTAAAAATCCTGGAGATCATCACAGGGCATGGAGCTCCCAGGTGATGAAAACAGACTTCTGCCATTGTTTGCAGCAGCTATCAGAGGCCTCTCACTAAGGAAAGAAAACACAAATCTGCTAAAGAGGCCCTAGAAGTTTGAGCTCCTGGGAAGGCACATGAGATTTTCACTTTTGTGCTTCTGCATGCAACAGTGGCAAGTGGTAAGTTAGCCATGCTGCACATTAGCCCTTTCTGCTGGAAAGGGATCTAGTGATTAGAATAAAAGTCAAGGTTATTATAGGCACAAACCTATAGAAAGGAAATGGGTTTGCAGATGGGAAGCAGCACAACCTGCTTATCTTCCATAGCCTCCCTGTATCACTTAAGAGCCTGGATCACCTTGCTGAAGGCAGGCAGACCTGTGTTCCTGAACCCCATATGACAGAGAATCTCCTGACAGCCACATACCTCACATTTCACTGCTTAGACCAGGTTGTATTACCGTGAAGCAAAACAATCCTGGCCTCACTCCCCACCCCTCTCAGACCATCCTGACTTGGGAATAGGAGGCACTCATGATGTTCAGAGGCACCTGCATTCTTCCCCTCACTGTGCCAGTGCTGGAAAACCCACTGTGCTCCACTGAGTTTCAAATGAACTGTTCTTTGTGGCCTCGATGGCTGAAAGTCACTTCATTTGACATGAATCACCAAAGTATAGTAAGGCAACATTCACAAGCTAGCATGAAAGCACCTTTGTCAACATTTCCATGGCTGGGAATCCCCTCTCTAGGGCCTGTTACATGCTATGCTGTTCTCTGCCTCATTTCGTCATGTGAGTTTTATCTCACTGTTTTTCCTGGCATTATGGGCCTTCTCATGCCATAGCTTCCCCAGGGCAAGCTGCCTTTCCATGTAGCTGGCATACTAACACCTCCCTCACCAAGGGTTGCCCAGATCGTAAGAGGGGGAGAGGGAGCCTGGCCACATTATTTGTGTTCTGGGATAAAGTAGGATGACTCCATTTCTTTGCATAAGTCATCCCTAAGCCCTAAATATTATTGCTCACGTGAACTCCATTTTCCATTGTGACATTTCCCAAGTAGATCCAACCATGGCAACCTTTCTTCATGGAATTTATGAACTAAAAGCACATTTTAGGAAATGCTGCACCAGATCATTCTCATAAATCAACAGAAATGTGATGCACATCTCTCATTGTTACAGTAAGCCTCTGTGGTACATGACAGAGGGTGCTGTGAGGATATAGTTGAAGCAGGGACATGGAGGAGAGCTTTTGCAGAGGGAGGAGACTATGGCTGAACATATAAAGCAGTAAGCCAGGAAACCGTAAAACACTGGACAGAGCTGTCTAGGGTAGACAGCTCCAGAAGTGGGCCATTACCAGTGCAGGTGGGCTAGGGTTGAAGCCCTGGGTTCTCCCTTTATGTTACTATTCAATTCATTTCAGCTTCCCTGGCCACAATTGCCTCCTCTCCACAATGGTGGATATTGCTGACTAATCTATGAGTTAGTTATGAGGAACAAATGATAGAGTTTGGGTGACAGCTTATTCATTGTGAGAAGAGTCAGAGCAATTGGCCTCACAGAACTAGTATGGATTCTGCAAAGAAATGAGAAAGAAACAGAGACCTGGTCCTGGCCAGAAAGGAATATCAGGCTTTGTTGAAGACATAAGGCAAATATACTATGCTGTGGCCAGGCAGGAGACTGAGGCAGGAGGATTATGAGTTTGAGGCCAAACTGGGCTATAGAGTGAGACCTATCTCAAAGAAAATAAATAAATGCATATTATTTTGTGTAATAGAGAGCAACAGGCATTGTTTGGAGGGTTGGTGGTGTTATTGCCAATAAAATTAGATCTAATGCTATCATTTTAGGTTGAAAAAAGTGTTAGCCTTTCTCATTGCTATAACCCATACCTGAGTGAAATAAGGAAGGAGAGATTTATTGTGGCTCACAGTTTCAGTGCTTCAGTCTATCAGGGCATAGAGAGTATGGCATAGCACAGCAACTCACATCATGGTGACCAGGAAGTAGAAAGAGAGGATACCCTGTGCTTGAAGGCTTTCTCCTTTTCCCCCTTTTATTCCGTCTGGGGCCCCAGCTTATGAGATGGTGCTACCCACATTCAGTGTGAGTCTTTCCTCCTTAGTTAATCCTCTCTGGAATTGCCCTCACAGAAAAACTGAGAGATGGGCTTTACTAATCTCTTAGGCACTTTTCAGTCCAATCAAGTTGACTATCAAGATTAACCATCACAAATACTGACCTTTCTCAAAGGAATCTTTGAAGTTCCTTTTCATGAGGCTACACCAGAGAGGACTGGGAGATAAGAGGAGCCAATAGTGCAAAGAATTTGGTCTTTGTACCTAGGCAAGTTTGAATTTAGTCTTGGTGGAGCCTGCAAGCTGTATAGACATATCACTTACCCTCCCTGAGCCTCATCTACAAATTAGGGAAGATAATATTTCTTGTCTGTAAAGATTAAATTAGATAGTACATGTAAATTTAGAGACATATTGTGGGTGTTCCTTCAATGAAAAATGATGACAAGATGATGGCCCTTGAATGCCAGCCGAGGAAATTTGGATTTCATTTGAGAGGCAATAGGAGGTTATTGTAGATCCTTGAAAAAGGGAATGTGATTTAGTGATGTGTTGAAAATGATACTTCAGACTGATTGGTTCAGTTGTGAAGTGCAGAGAAAATGACCCTAGTGTGCATCAGGCAATGGCCCCATCCTGAATGTACTAAATTCTGCCATTCACCATTAACGCTCCCGCCAGGAAGTTCCAGTGTGACTCTACCCATGAGCAGCTGTCTTTGGGCTACAAATAAATGTCCGTGTTCTCTCACATAAGAGATGGGAGCTATGTAAGGCTTGGGATGGAGAATTGTTAAACACAGTGCTAGGCTGTGTGAGTGCTGTGCACTTCCCCAGCATGTGAGCCCTTTCTGAAATGTGCCCCCTTCTGCAAGTCCCCTTTGACCCCCCAGGCCCACATACCGGGTACCATTTCTCGAGGGAAGCTGAGGCACAACAGAAGGTACTGCCTCTCCTGTGATTACATAATGAGGAAAATGGTAATGGGGAGGCAAAAATAAAAGCCATGGATGTTTGCCACCAAATTAACTTTCAGGCATTCACAACTAACCTCAGGAAAGGTGAGGATATCCCTCAGCAAGAAGCTATTCTGTGTTCCATTGCCCTGCTCCATCTGGCTGCAGGAGGGCATCTACCACTACAGACCGTACCAGGCATGCTCTGTAGGGTTCCCTTCTTTTCTTTCTCTGGAGAAGCCAAAATAAAATGAGAATTACATTAAAAAACTCAGAATTAACAAAAAGAGACAGGTTGAGCATTCCTACTCCAAAATCTGAAACTTTGAATGCTGACATGAATCCTCTAGCAAAAAATCCCACAGCATGATGTTCTGTTTCATGCACAAAATTATTTACAAATAGCATATAAAATTACCTTCAGGCTATGTGTATAATGGGCATATGAAAAACATCGAGGAATTTTATATCTAGATGTGGGTCCCATTCCTAAACTACCTTAGTGTGTATAAATACAGTGTGTATTTGGACAAATAATCCCAAATCCAAAATACTTCTAATCCCAAGAGTTTCAGATAAAGAAGACTTAACTGGTATATCTTTTTCTTGCTCTGGAGCCTTGGTTCTTTTGGTAGCATGAAAACAAACTAAACAAAAAGTCAAGTCAGAGACCAGACTACCTGTCAAGGCCTTTAGGGTGTTCCCTCTTGTCCCTGTGTTCCAGAATGAATCTTCTCTCTTCCTACAGCCCCAGGAGCAGGACTGGAAATCCTCCATCCCCTCTAAGTCACTGGACACCCTGTGCCAGTCTTCCCTGCAGTGTAATTTAGTCTCTTCTATTTGCCACCAGCAGGACATCCACAGTCCCTGCCACAGCTCTGGTTGGCTGATACCCTTACTATATGGTCAGTTCCTTGTGACTCTACCTTTTCTGGCCCCCCAAAGGCTTCCCATCTCCCTAAGCTATACCCCAGACTCCTCTAGGCTCAGCCAAGACCCTGATGTCTCAGACACAACCCTCTTTTCACTCCTCTTAGAGCTGTAACTATACCCAGAACCCCAAGCTCTGTGCTTGATATGGACCTCACTATTGAAAAACAAATCTTGACACATCAAAGGAAACTTTTGGAATTTCTTACATTAAAAACAGTTTTTTTCTCCCACAGGAAGACCTGACTGGCTCTGGCTCTAGACTTCAATTGATCAAGTTTGAAATAAGAAGCAAAGGGGTTGGGGTTGTTGTTCAGTGTGTTGCATAACTGGCATGTAGAGGCGCTAGATGGGATCCTTAGCACCCCATCCCACCCAAAAAAAGAAGTCAAGCAATCTCCTTATTTCTAGGCTGGTATCTGGTGTCCCCATGAAGCAATGGATGCCATAGATTCAGAGAGGGGAAGGCCATACAAAAGGAAAATACATCACCTTGATCCTTTAAAATATATTCCCCATTTCACTTATAGTCTCAAACTGAAAATACCCTGGCTCACATTCTACACTTCTCAATATTTCACCTCTTTTCTATTAATAATCCTAATGTCATGTAAATTGACTTTTTATTAGGAGTTGGTTGGCATGTACTCCCTATAAAATCTTGAGTTTTAACCCTTTTTTGAATAAAATCCTTAGAGACTCAACTCAAAACTATGGACCTCTTTGTGGGGGAGGTATCTATCTATACAACATTTCCTATTGTTTCAGGGCATTCACTGTTCCCCACCCCCCAGACTAATCTGTGGGCTGGAGTTAAAATCAATGATATACATGATTTGCCCTAAGTTAGCAAAGCTGCCTGCAAGAAAGGTTGCCGTGTCACCTCTGTGTCTGAACATTTCTGGCAAAGTGTAACAGAAGCAGGCTGAGGATGGACTCACCAAGCCAGGCTGCCAAAATGAACAGGACACATGCACATCCCTTTGAAACAGGACTTCTCTGCTGCTAAAGCCATCTTCCCAAAGTTACTGCTTCCACCATTAAACATGTGTACCCTGCTTGCCATTTCCACATAAATTATGCTCATTCTTTGGGACCATAAGTGCTTATATTTCCCCCAAAGTATTAAGTGTCACCCAAAAACAAAAAAAAAAAGTGCTTTAATACTCAAAGCTTCCAAACTATTATTCCCCAGTCAGGTTTCATGGAATCTTAGTTTATGCATAAATGTATAACTATAAATATATAAATGTTTAACTATAAATATATAACTGTATAACTATAAATATATAAACACATGCACACATATATATGTTTAACACTTCTGAGTTTAGTTCTCACAAATGGGGTTCTGATGAGGCACACTGCTATCCCCTTATTTTTTTTTTTTTCCAAGTGAACTTGGAACTGCACTGATACCTAAGTGCCAAGGGCCAGTTAGGGCAGCACTCTGGGCATCCTGAGGGCCACCGGAGTGCTGCCACGCATACCTATGGCTTCCGTTTCCCACTTTTTTCTCAGCCCCATCATGTTTTGCTCATACACCGAGAGGAGTACGTCAAGATAAAAACAGCCAGGTCCGTTTTAAGTGAGCCTGTAAATAAAAGATGTTTTGTTTGTCGCGGGTTTTCTGCTTTCAGGCTGAACCAGCGTCCTCTAACAAGTGGCAGTTGGATAAATGGCTAAACAAAGTTAATCCCCACAAGCCTCCTATTCTGATCCAAAACGAAAGTCACGGGCCAGAGAGCAATCAATACTACACCCCGGTGAAAGATGAAGGGCAAGACTGTGGGAAACTTACTGATATTTGCCAAACCAGCCTGAGAGAGAAGGAAATCAAGAGTGCCTGCAAGGAGGAGCAGAGGCCCAGGACTGCGAACAAGGCCCCGGGAAGCAAAGGAGTGAAGCAGAAGTCCCCGTCCGCGGCCGTGGCCGTGGCGGTGACCGCAGCTGCCCCGCCGCCCGCGGTGCCCGGTGCGCCCGCAGAGAGCGCGCCCGCGCCGGCCCGGAGGTCGGCGGGCAAGAAGCCCACCAGGCGCACCGAGCGGACCTCTGCCGGGGACGGCGCCAACTGCCACCGGCCGGAGGAGCCCACGGCCGCAGACGCGCTGGGGGCGAGCGCGGTGGGACCCCCAGAGCCCCCCAAAACCAGGCCCTGCGGAAACAGCAGAACGAGTCACCGCAAGGAGCTGCGCTCCTCCGTGACTTGCGAGAAGCGGCGCACGCGGGGGCTGAGCAGGATCGTCCCCAAATCCAAGGAGTTCATTGACACAGAGTCCTCTTCTTCATCCTCCTCCTCGGACTCGGACCTGGAGTCTGAGCAGGAGGAGTACCCTCTGACCAAAGCGCAGACCGTGGCCACCGCCGCTCCCGCTGCCTCCGGGAGTGACCAGAGACTGAAGGAGGCTGCCAACAGTGTCAGCAGCGGTGGAGGTCCCAGGGCCTCTGTAGGCTCCATCAACGCCAGGACCACCAGTGACATAGCCAAGGAGCTGGAAGAGCAGTTCTACACGCTGGTCCCCTTCGGCAGAAACGAACTTCTCTCCCCACTGAAGGACAGTGATGAGGTCAGGTCTCTCTGGGTCAAAATTGACTTGACCCTCTTGTCCAGGATCCCAGAACACCTGCCCCAAGAGCCAGGGGTCTTGAGTGCTCCTGCGGCCAAGGACCCTGAGAATGCACCACCCAGCCACACTTTAGATACACCTGCAGAAAAGGCTTTGCCAAAATCCAAGAGGAAACGCAAGGTAGGCCTATAACAGAGGGCCGGCAGGGGAGGGGCCTTCCTCTAGCTTGTGGGCACGGGGTAGAGCACAGGTAGGCAGCTGGTCTGGACTGTAGGTGGCAGCAGGAGTTTCATGTGTCCTTAATAATTATATAGTACTTTGTATATGTAGATACTGTTGGAAATGCTTGACACACATAATCTCAGTTAAATCCTGAGGACTGCTCAATGGGGCAAGAATCATTCTTGTTCCCATTTTATAATCATGGATAATTAAGCTCTGTCCCCAATGCATGTGGAAATAGCCATACAGGCAATATTTATGGAGTGTGCACAGAGGCAAGCTGCTTGTGTGAGAAAGCCCAATGTGTGGTGAACCCCATTCTCTCTGCTGGGGTGACACTAATGGTGGGCTCATTCATCCACCTAAGAAGCCAGTAGTTTAAAGCCGTGAGTTGGGTGGAGGATGATCAGGGAAGTGCTAACCTGTGGCATCAGAGCTGGGAGGTGTTGTTTCCCACAGTGTTGAGAGGAGCTGGGAACAGGGCTCTGAGGAGGAGGGACATTTGCATAAGCAGAGGGCCAGGATGAAGTTGGTACCATAAGAGATGAAGAGGCTAGACAGGCAAGGTGTGAGAGTGAGAAAGGCAGCTCAAGTACCAGGAAAGCTGAGCCACCTCTAGCCACTGATGGCTGAATGTGCAGTCAATTTTGACAGTTTCTGAGGAGGGAAATACCTTCATCATAACACAAAGCCAGTTTTGAGGATTTTTATTCTCTACCATTGCTGCATTCAAAAGCAAGTTGGATCACTGTGAAAAATGCAGTAGGTGACAAACCAAAGGTTGTAACACTCATAGGTGGTTCCAAATGTAGTACAAAGTTATTACCAACAGCAGTTAAGATGTCCTTCAGAGGGATGCTGTTCTAAGTACTTTATACATATTTAATCATTTAGCCCTTACAACTTTATGAAGCAAAATTATTGTCACGCCTATTTTACAGGTGAAGAAACTGAAGCTCAGAGAGCCTAAGGTATCTTGCCTGGGGTTGTACAGGTCAAAGGAGCAGAGCCAGAAATGAACCTGGATGGCTCTGTGGCCTCAGAGTCTTACGATAAGATGTCAGCCTGTGTCAGTTTGTGTCATTTCCCAAAGAATGTGTTTCTTCACATGGTAGCAGTAAATAACTTATCCCTATAATGCACAATTTTAAAACCTTGCAAGAAAAGAAGTATCTTCAAAAAGCAACTTGCCTTTTCTCTTGGTACATATGCAAAGACAAACCCCAGCATAGTTTTCATTCACCATTGTCCATTAACCTGCAGAGACCCCCATGGTGGATCTGAATTGCCCTGAAAGTGTTCACATAGTAGAAAGTGTGTGAATTTTGATGCCAGGCTGACCTAACCTCACGTCCCATCTTTACCACTCACCTCCTCCAGGGCCAGCTTCATAAGCCTTGTAGTCACACAGAGCCCTGTGGAGTATAATGCTGGAGCTGCCATATTGAAATTATTCATTTTATCTTTTTGAATCTGGGTTTTGTTAAATGACAGAACATGTATATTCCTCCTCCTACCAGTTTTTGCAGGATAGGTTCTGCCTGCTCTTCAGCCCCCCTGGTATCCTTGGCCCTGTTCAGCCTCTCCCTCTTCTCAGTATCAGTTCAGGACTTATCCTTCATCCCAAGAAAGGGCTCAAGTACAGGCACAGGAAAAGTCAAGTTTGGCTTTTGCTTATTCCTATTCAGTGTGACAATGAAGATGACTACAGGGAGATGAAGAAGACCCAGGGAGAGAAAGAGAGCTCTTTGAGACTCACCACCTCTACCACTAATACCTTGTCTGTGAACCACTGCAACATGAATATCAACAGGTAAGCATGTTCCCTGGAAGATGGACATTAGCCAGAGGAGTCTCTGGATCTGAAAGTCACATGCCATATTGTGGGGGAGAGTCAGAATTTTTGATGTCTGTTCTAGTCTCAGTTTCTGCACACTTGCTTCGCTTGGTTTAACTGAAGACTTACAATTATGGCTGGATGGGAGCCTCACACCATAGCTCTTGATAGCCATGTAAGGCCCTTCTGTGTAACCAAAACTAGGTAAGAACAGTTCTGTACTCCCCAAACATACTTCTTTCCCCCAAAAAACTTAATAACTGAACTTGCAGGCCTATATTTTAATGGTAGCTGTTAAACCCATAAGAACATTAAACTTATTACAAGGATGGAAATAGATACTTTGAGTGGAGTCTGCAAGTGATGCACCTACAGATCTTGAATGGAAGCTAAAATTGCAGAGTTAAAAAGGATCTGTTCTTCCAAGGTCAAGCAGCCACCCAGTCACTCCTCAAAAGAGGCTGTAAATGGCCCCAGCATGCACCAATCCCCCTCTGTGATAAACAGTTCTCCAGCAAGGCAAGGTCCCAGGTTTTCATTAAAGTGAGTAGCTTAGCATCAGTCACAGAAGCTTTTCCATTTAGAAACACCTTGGCATAGACCTGCTTTTCCTCAGCTGTGACACTCCTCACTCTCCCTGACTGTACACAGAAGGTTTTTAAGGGGAGATTAATGTTTCAGCCCAACACATAAAGACGTAAACTGAAAGGTTAGGAAAAGATGGAGTGCGGTACTAAAACTCAGAGAGGAAATTGGAGAGCAAGGGCACACGCACACAGGTCCACTGCAGCATCAGGATCACCTTGGGAAGGTGACCAGGATGCTGAAGGTCTGCACAGGGACAACTGTGTACAAAGATAGCCAGCCACAGTGCTCTGGGCTGAGAGGATCCTGGAAAAATGGAAATGGTTGGTCTATGGCACCAAAATATTTTTTAATGTGTGATACAGCTAAATATACCTTTGTTTGTTAATGCATTAAATAACCTTAGCCAATCTAGTGAAAACCATAATTGCCAAGTAGTGATGAATGTAAACAATATTTCAAGATGTCTGTCTGCAACAAGTGTGATATGACATGAAAATACCTGTGATTTCTACTAAAGACACAATCACAGGTATTGATTGCTATTATGACTCCAACTTAACCATTCCTCTGGTTTGTTGCCCTCACATGTAATTTAAGGAAACATTCTATTGCAGTGAGAAACAGGTAAAAATGAAGATAATAACTTTTTGCCATCCATGTTCATGAACCTCAAGTTAAAAACTCTTGCTCTAGAGACCTTGCCTGGCAGAGCCTCTCAGCTCTGAAAGCTTTGCTTATGTTAAATAATAATGCACAATGTATATGAAAGTGCACAGAGTTCTTAGGGGGAAGGTAGAATGGGTACACCTGGAATTGTGATTACTACTATCAGGTTTTACCAGCATAATAAAACAATCCCAGGATTGTCACCCATCCCAAAGAGGAGCTCTTTAGTGATGAAGAACAATCATATGTCTGTGTCTATGTTAAGTGTTGTCATTTGTTTTCCATCCACAGTAAAAATCATGAAGTATATAAAATGATGGACACTTAGAAATAGGTCATATTCACTCACATATCAGAAAATAATTCCATTCTGGCTCTTCACATCCATCTTCAACACCAGCCTCTTCTCCATCACTCGATGAGCCACTTTTGATTCATCCAGAGCAGTTTTCTATAATGTATCTTCTTATTTCTTTCTAACCTGTCAGAAACTCAATGCTTTTGGAACCAGAAATTCTATCTCCACATGTATCTATTTGCATATATTAAGAACTTGGCTTTGCCATTTGTTCTACAAGCCTACATTTGTAATTTCTCCACTGTGACCACCAGCTAAGGAAATTGCTTTTGGAAGTGACTTTAATGGCTTGTTTGCAGTGATAACCAACACATGCAATTAAGAGATCATAACCCCAGGAATAATGACTAAATCTTTGTTAAATGGCATTACCTTTTTTTGTAAAATGTATCAGGTGACCTGTACAAGTATCTTAAATTAGCAGTGAATGGATTTATTTCAAACTAATATGTCTGCCCTAAACAACACTGTTTTTTCTCCAAAGTGAAATAACAGAGCCCTAACAATATAGTATACATTATAAAGACTTAAATAGAAATATGTCCCTCTTCTTTGATGGTTGATTTTGGAGAACATTATATTCAGTAATAGACCACCATTTTGAAAGTACTGTAAGGAGCTAGGAATCAGAAATTGCAATTTCTCTTTTTTGTTGTTTTGTTTTATTGTTTTGTTTGAGATAGGAACTTGCTATGTAGTCCACACTGGCTTTGAACTTGTGATCCTCCTGCCATTGCCTCCCCAGTACTGAGATTATAGACAACAGGCAAGTGCCTCCATGCCCAGCAGAAGTTGTGATTCCTAATAACAGGTTCTGTATTCTGTGTTTATTCTGATCAATGCCTGGTCAATTCAGAAACTCAATTCAATGTTGGCTCCCTGCTTTGCAGCTTATTCTGTGATTCTCTTGTTTTCTGTATAGTAATTATTACAGCTTAGATTTGGCAAAAGCCCTTTAGAAATGGAGAATTCACTTATCATTGTTGATTAGCTCCTACAACTTGCTGCTCATGCTTGTTAGGAGAAAAAGTTATTTGTTGTGCATTTTGAGATCCTTGGATGAAAAACTTAGCACACAAAAGTATTATTATTCCTGGTAATATATTTTGACACTAGCTCCAAAATTACTATACATCCTGATGGAAAAGTAAAGAAAAGAAACCAATGAGTGAGATTTGCTTATTGTTTGTTGTGGTTCTAATGCCTTAACATTGCTCCTGGTATAATAAATTCCCAATAGACACTTTTCTACCAGCAGGTCTTAAATGGGAGGTTTGGATCATATATAAAACATTTACCTTTCCCTGTGCCAACTGTGTGACATTTCATTACTATAATTTCTTTTTTTCAGCTTGGCAATACCAATAAATAAAAATGAAAAAATGCTCCGGTCACCCATCTCTCCCCTCTCTGATGCATCCAAACACAAATATTCCAGCGAGGACTTGACTTCTTCCAGCCGACCTCATGGCAATGGTGTGTTCACTTCTGTCTCTTCCAACAAAAAACCTAAGGCTGACAGCCAGCTGCAGTCGCATGCCGGAGACCTCACGGTTGGTTGATGTGCCCTCTTTAGCCCAGTAAAACCAAAGTGAGATTATGCACCCTCTCCCTCTCCCCACACACATTTTGTCTTTAACCTGGCACAGTCTACACTCCTGAGGGAGGTCCTGCAGAGAATCCCTGAAGGCATCTTTAGAGGACACCTGGCAGCAGAGAGGATACCACCCTTCCCCACGAGTGGAGGAAAGAGAAACCCACCCACAGGGGAATTCCAAGTCTCTTCTGTTTATGAAGCCTCCTGGCAGGATTTCAGACCCCAAAGTAACACCACCCCCGGGCAAACCAAATTGGGAATTTTGAACCAACCAGCCTCTATATTGGGAAAAATGCCTTTAACCCATAACATTTAAATTTGGGGGTGAAGTTCATGCCAAAATCTGCAGGACTCCCATTCTACCCTATTGGTTAGGGGAGTAGCCACAGTGGGTGGCTCCAACTTCACCCCTTTTCCAGGGATCCTCATGGGTAGCCCTTGCACTCCCCTGGGGAGGAGCAGAGGTTCACAACTAGACTTGAGTTACACCATTTGGGCTCCTAACTTAGCTGCAGGATGATCTTGGCAAGTTGCTTGATCTCTCTGAGCCTGTTTCCTTGCCTGCAAAAATGGAAGTAGTCTGACTAATAGAGACAACACTCTGTAAAGACCCCAGCCCCTCTAGATACAGATGCAGCTAATACTCCATATGAGTTCCTCAACACTGCCTTGCTCACCTCTAACAGGTGGTGGCCTGGACGATTCATCCTCTCTGTGGCATTTTTTAATTCCAGACTCTGAGTTCTCCCACATCACTGTGCCTATCAAAAGCAGCAGTGCTTTGTGAGGCTGAAGAAGGAGGAGACTTGAGGATAGGATTGTGCAGAGGAAGTTCTGAGAGGGAGGTAGCACTTAACACTTTATCCTAAGAATTGAACGTGCAAGAAAGTTGGCAGAAGGTCCTACAGGAGTCTAAATCTTAGCACATCCTCAGAACTTAGCTTACTGCATCCTTATTTGGGATCTGTCTTTAACGCTAGGCTGCAAGAATCCAGAAAGACAGTACTAGAAAATCATGGAACAGAAAGCTACCCAATTCAAGTTAAAACTAAACAAAACAAATTTTTCCTTTGCTTTTAGATCCTTATATCATAGGCAACTATGTTATACAGAGAATAATAAATCATTTACAAGTTTTATATAGTCATTCATTCACCAAATAGATGCCTACTGAGCAGGTTCTTTTCATTGGCCAGGCACTGTGCTAAGCCCCAGAGATAAACAATGATCCAGCAGATTCCATCTCACATAAAGCTCATAGTCTAGCTGGGAAGAGAGCCTTAGATAGGGGATCACATGCATCCAAAATTGCATCATAATTACTGCCAGAAAGGAAGCTTACAGAGAACAAGGAGTTCTTAAAGAGGCTTGATCTGGTACTGGGATCAGCAAACACTTTCTGTAAAGCAGGATTTCTCAATACTGTTGGCATTCTGAACTGGGTAATGCCTCAAGGTGAGGTCTGTCCTGCACACTGTAAGATATCTAGCAGCATCCCTGGCCTCCACCCACTTCTTGTGGTGACACCCAAATTTGTCTGCAAATATTGCCAACCCCACACCCCCCAGTTGAGCATGGCTTCTATAGAGGGTCACATAATAAACAATTGAAGTCTTTGTAGACCACACAATCTCTCTCATAACTACTCAACTCTGCCATTAGAGCAGGAATGTAGTCAGTCTTCTACTATATGTAAACAAACAGGCATGACTGGTTTCCAATAAAATTTTATTTATATAAGGGGCCAGGTTTGACACACAAGCCATGCGTTGCTGACCCATGATATAAGATCTATAAAAGGCAAATAACAGTGAAGTAAGAGATAAAGAAATTACAGGCAAAGGAAGCAGCATGTGCAAAGGTCCTGAAGAAGAAGTGAAAACTGGCCTCTGGGTCTTAGGGACAGAGAGCACAGGAGAGCATGGTGGGAAGGCAGGCAAGGGCCAGCCTTTCGGGCTGTACAGGCCACTTTGCTGGTATTTCTCCTTTTCCAAAACTAAGTGGACAGCACCGAAGGATTTTTTTAAGAACAGTTTTAGAAATACAACAATCTAATTTTCCTGGTCATATGTACCAATAGAATCTAAACTTTAAAATGTTATACATGAAAAAATAAAGAATAAAGTTCTTAAAAAGAGAAAAAACTGTTATGAATAAAATTGGTCCATATTTAAAGAAGCATTTGTACATATTCCGTCACTTCAGAGGAAATAATTTGCATTTCGCAACCAAAGACAATTGCTTTATGATCCATGTGATAACAGACAATAGTTGCTATATCAGTATTTGTGTCCCCTGGGGTTATGATTTTTTTGCACAGATTAACATGTTATTCTTTTAAACATATTTTAAATAATTCCTAGTGATTCCCTTTGGCTTCGTCTATTCTTCATAGACAACTTAAGAGAACCAGTCCACTTGTGAGGGACAGTTACAGCAAGGCCACTCTAAACCCTTGCTTACTGGGCCAGCACATCAGCATCACATCATCTGGGAACTTGATAGAAGTGCATACTTTCATAGCCAGGCATGGTGGTGTATGCTTGAAATACCCACACTCAAGAGGCTGAGGCAGAAGGATCAAGAGTTCAAGTCCAGCTGGAGCTACATAGCAAGACCCTGACTCAAAAAAAGAAGGTGTGGGAGGAGAAATGCAGATTCTCAGACCCCACCCCAAACCTGCTAAACCAGAAATTGTCAGGATGAGCCCAGGAATCTGTGTTATAACAGGCTTCCAGATGATTCTGATCTGTGCTTATCTTAGCCAACCATTGATCTACAGACTAGGAAAAATATATACCTGAGCCCAATCCTTGGGCCTCCACCCAAAATAGCTATTTGAACCTGAACAAGTTGCTTAACCTACCAAGTCTCATTTTCCCATTCTGTGAAAGTAAGCACAATAAGGCTTCCCTTTTGATACTGTTATAAGAAAGACGTTTGACAACAAATGCTACATCCCTCAGTTTAAAATCTAGAATGCATATGCAGGTTGAGCATCCCTAATCCCAAGTGCCCCCAAATCCAAAATTTGCTGAACACCAACATGATACACCAGTGGAAAATTCCACACACCTAACCTCATGTGATAGAACATAGCCAAAAAGCACAAAATTATTAAAAAATAGCAGGAGGTTAAAAGGTCTTTTCAAGGGGTGGGTACCAGTGAGGGGTGGGTGGGCATAAGGAAAGGGTGAATGTAGTGGACGTATTTTTTATTCATGTATAAAAATAGAAGTATGAAAACTGTTGAAGGCAGTTCTAAGAAGGCAGCGGGGGGGCGGGGGCTAGGGAGAATGATGGAAGAGGTAAATCCAACTAAGATATTTGAAACACTTATGTAAATATCACAGTATATCCTCATGTACAACTATTATATGCTAATAAAGAAATTTTAAAAAGAATAACAGGAAAAATGAAAACAAACAAAAATTATATAAAATTACCATCACCAGGCACTGGTGGTTCACACCTGTAATTCTAGCTAGTTGGGAGGCTGAGATCAGGAGGATTGAGGTTTGAGGCCAGACAAGCAAAAAAAAAAAAATTGTGAGACCCCCCCCCATCTCAACAGGAAAAAGCTGGGCAAGGTAGCATGCATGTGTCATCCCAGCTACAACAGGAAGCATGAAAGGAGAATCATGATCCAAGATAGCCTGGGCAAAAAGTAAGACCCTATCTCCAAAATAACCACAGTAAAGGGGTGGGGTGTGACTCAAGCAGTAGAGCACCTACTAGCAAGCATGAAGCCCCGAGTTCAAACCCCAGAACTGAAAAAAAAGTATACAAATGAATTTAATATTTAGACTTCAGTCCCATCCCCAAAATATCCTCTATTATGTATATGCAAATTTTCCAAAATCTGAAAAAAAAATCCCAAACCCAAACACTCTGTTTCTAGCACTTTGGACAAGGGATAATTCACCTGTATTAGTTTTCCTTTATTGAGACAAAACCACTTTCAATTCTAACACAGAACATGACATTCTATTGAACAAAAGACGTTCTGTTTAATGGGTTGCTCTTTTAGCTAGTGGCCAGTGTCTCAAAGATTCCTGTGTTATTTGTCGTTTAGAAAGCAGCTCACAACAGTTCCGAAAACAGTCTCCTCCACAACAAGTCGCGGCCACAAACAGAGCCATGGTCTCCAGGCTCCAACGGCCACAAAGACTGCAAGAGGCAGAAACTGGTCTTCGATGACATGTAAGTTTGGACGTTCCTAATATGGTGAGAAGTGGGAGAAAATGGATGCTGTGCTGGTAGAAAGGTCTGTGCATCTAGTTTACAGAGCAGCCATTTTCTCTTGCATGACTTGGTCACTTAAATGTCCCTCTCAAAAAGAGCCCTATCTTTGCATGTACCCCTGAATCTGTGTGAATTTGAATAGATGGAATAGGCAGAACTGCTGGGCTTGGCACATCAGAAAGTTCAGGCAAATGGCACAATTGAGACTTACATTTCTATGCACCTGTATTTCAGGCTGTTGGTGGTGTTTTGCTTCTAGAAAAAGTAGTTCTGTTTTTGTAACTTATAATAACCAAAGAATGATTGTGATTTACCCCTAAAGGCTGATTTCCTCCAAATGCTATATCTTTATAGCAATGTTCTAACTCATACAGGAAAAGGTGTCCTGTCCTCCTTCACCCAGGTTTAGCACAGAAGCTGGGGTACAGCTTCCATTCCCAGCAGAATTTAAAACGATGCCCTCCACCCTCAGCTCCACCGCCCCAGGGTCTGGAAGTGGTCTTCAAATGTTACTTGGACTTTGATAAGCTGGTTAGGGCTTAATTTGTGGGTCAAGAACCAAATGCACATTTGTTTCACTTAATGAACACATTGGAGGATAACTGGACCATTGCAACTTTGCACTGACCCCACACACGCTGGTCTCTGGACCTCACTGCCTCCCCTCCATTCCACTTCTCCCCTGTTCTTGCTACACAGCATGACAGGTGGTCAGTGATCTCCAGAGAGGACATGGGATGGGAGTACATGCTGGTGGTCAACTGCATTTTAATTAGGATTCTATAGTGTAAAATAGAACCTTAGCCATTTGTGAAAATAGGGGGTTATGGTTGGTAAGGAAATTTGCATTTGGAAGTCATAAGTAACAACAAGATCAAACAAGGGAGCTCTAGACATCAATGTGTTCAGAACACCAAATACTTCCAGTGAGTCCCAGGAACATGAAACCCATGGAAAAATAAATGTAAGAAATTTTCTAATGCATGGATCAGAAAGCTAAGTCAGAAACACCAACAACTGAAGGATTATACTCTCCTATATAGTTTCTTGAACTTTTTACAGGAGGAAAATTTCTCAATCTGCTAGGGCCATAGCTAATACAATTTTGTCACTATTTCTATCAATGAAGAAGCTCTCATCATTTGTTCTGCCCATTAGCAGTATGTGTGATTTTACACAGTCATTATATGGAAAGAGAGATATGACATTCCCATTACCACATGTCCCAATTAATTTCAAATTCATAGCAGTAAAAGCTACAACTCAAACAGCCACTCAACCATTGAACTTAGAAAGTTGTGGGAAGATTCTTAAAGTATGAAGAACAAAACAAAATGGCATCATCTCTTCTTTTAAACTGTAAAAAATAGTGCCCATCAAGAGACCAAAGTCACGTAAAAATTGTGTAAAATGTCTCCCAGGTTTAGTTGACATGAATTTCTACTAAGGGGTGACAGCTAAGATATAATTAATTCTTAGTTCTTCAGTGGAAGGGGAGGCACATGAGTGAAATCACTCGATTTCAGCCACTTCATCCCCTTGTTCTCCTTCCTCTTTTCCCTCCTTCCCTCCTTCACTTCCTCCTCATCTTCTTCCTTCTCCCTTTTCCCCATCTCTTCCTCCCCTTTCCTTTTTTTCCCCTCTTTTCCCACTTTCTTTCCTCCTCTTTTTACTCCTCCTTTACTCTGACCCAACTTCCCCACCAGCAGCCTCATTAACAAAGGAAGTGCTCAGCTCCTGCCACTTTCCTTGGCTTGTCTTCACTGAGGGTATTAACAAGCACTAAAATAACCAAAGAGAGACCACCAGTGGAAGAAATGACTAGGTAATTAGCACCAGAGGAATTTAGAATTGATGGAAATCCAGTTATAGTGATCCAAAAAGTAACAGATGCCGTATCATTTGAGTTTTAATGCTGCATTATGTAGCTTAAAAAAAAGTAAATACATCTTTTTATATTATAAATACTCATTAATGATTGGATAAATATGTGATTCAGACAACAGCTAAATCCAGTGGGCTGTCAATAACAACTATTGAGTGAACACAGGTGAGTTATAAATAACCTTCCCAGGAAGAGGGCCTTGATTTTCTTTTTTTCTTTCTTCTTTCATAAACATACATGTAGGTAAATTATTCGTAGGCTTCCAAGCCCCTTTTCCTATGCTACTTACCAATTAAACAGGCACTAGTTCATGCCTTTGGAATGCAGATGAACTAAATGGAATCACACTTACTTTAAAGATGGGTTGGAGGTCAACTTGTTCTTGGGGGGCTGCAAGGTCAGATTGATGGCCCTATGACTGCTCCTCCTCCCCTGACATTCAGCAAAGGCATGACATTCACTACTCAACAGCCACAATATTAATTGGGCACTGATGTATTTACCAAACTTTTGTATAAAAAAAATTCTGTAAGAATTTATGTCAATGAGTGACAGCACTTGATTCAACTCAAAGCCTAGAAACTGATCTTAGTGCAAAGCCATGAACTATAAATTACTTGGTGTCATAATTAGTGACAGGGGAGCTCTTGACCTGAGAAAATTGACAAAAGTCCTGAATTCAGTGGTGAATGCTTGACTGGAAAACCCCAGCGTATGGTTCCTTCCAGCCATACTGCTGTGTTGAAAACCAGCAAATGTGGGTGCCAGCACTGCCTGCTGCTCGCTGAAAGATGTGCTGTCTCTTGCCCATATTTTACATGGAAGAATCAGTCAAGACTAGCACAGTCAGCCAGCTCACCAAATGCCCCATCTGTCCCCATGGCACCAGTAACAGGAGCTCAACTACCCAAACCTCCACACATTACAGAAAGACTCCCTTGGTCCCCAGCACTAAAGGCCATGGACATGTGAAATGTGGCTGGGAGAAAGGAACAGGGACTTGACATTTGTAATGTAATCATGCACAGTAGTCTCATAGTTAAAAGGATCTTAATTTTATAGAGGGGAAGATTCACATATGTAAAAGGTCGGATCTCTCCCAGCGTGACTTAATCAAAGGAAACCAACTGAAATTCTTGAGTACGTGATATTATAGTCAAATAGGGCACTTCCCAGGGCCTTACCATGGCATTGCCGTCCTGAGGGAGACCCTTCCCAAGTCACCTCAAAACTAGACCACTCTGTCCTGTCTTGCAAGCACCCTGTATGTTCACAGGGAATTGTTTCCATAAATCTTCTGTCTCCAAGCCAGGTCCTTATTTTATTCTAACCAGAACAAGAGAAAAGAGAGACAAAAACTGAGTTAGCCTTGGAGGGAACAAGGGCAGATCTTCCTGATTGAAATCTGAGCTCTCTGACAACTTTCAGAATTTGATAAAATTTCTTTATTTTAAATGTCAAACCCAAAAAAATAAAATAATGAGACTGATAATTTTCCATTTCAACAGAAAGTTGATTTTGACTAAGTAACAAAAAAAAAAAAATCTGCCTGGCTTAGCTCGTGTATTCCTGGAAAATGCACACTGCAGGAGCACCTGACCTGTAAGAAACACAAGGAATGAGGCTGATGCTTCTGAAAAGCCAAGTTCCAGTGACTCTGGGGCCCCAGTCAACATCAAGGTTATGGGAACAAAGGCTGTATTTGAATCCTTGCTGCCTGAACACAGTCTGGAAGTTCCTGGACTGCCAACAGCAGCACCTCTAGGTTTTTGACTCCAAAATGTCCCCACCGAATAGTGATAACTGAGGGCTGAGGATACAACTCTGGAGGCCCAGAGTTTGATCCCCAGCACCACAAAAATAGCATCATGATACACTTACTCAGTGTATTGAAAAAAATACTCATTTTGGGGAAAGCACCCCAAAGCTGGGGGCACAGTAACACCTCCAGAGTACATCAAATGACAAGATGACATATTGAATCAGGTGTCAGATGATAAATTCATATGGTTTTGCATTGCCTCTTTGTCTGATTTGGATTTCGGTTTCTCTAAGAAAATGGTTTGGTTTCTGCCATGCAGAGGAACCTGTTTGTTCAAACACACCGAGTGATCATCCCTGCCAGTTTGCACAAAACAGGCTGGCTCTCGGAGAGGCGGTCTTTTACAGAGGTAGGAATTACAGAAAGTAGTGTGCCAGCCTCTCAGTGGGAGACCATTGAATTCTCTCACAGTCGCAAAGGAGAACAAAAAGCAAGGTTGCTTTAATACACTAGTGCCAGAAAAAATATAGGGTCACTTGCACCCTGTGGCGGCTCAGAACCAGGTCCATGTGTTTGTAGGTGGCGGTGATGGGAGTGTAAGGAAAAGAAAAGAAAATGTCCTATTTGGATCAAGTCCTCAGATCCCTTTTGTTGCACAGAGCTCTTGTGACAAAAATACAGGTGACCACATCCTGGCTTTTAGATCACTCAAGCAGGGTTTCAGAAGAGCACAGGACACACAGTTACATTTAGATGCTTAATTGAACTTTTATTAGGTCTGCTCGGGCATCATCATAAAATACCATCACTGTGAAGAATTTTATTCCATAAGTGAAACACAAAAACTCTAGGTTTTGAATGCTTAAAAAATAGATTAGACGAAAAAATCTGTTTGAACACTGAGATAGATTTTATTTGAACACCTTTGTTGTATTATATTCTGTAGCTGCCACAATGGTGGCAGCAGTTTTACTTTCCCTACCCACTTTATATTGCTGTAAGAAGTGACGCCTCTAAGACGGCGTGCATCCACAGCCCTCCTGGACAAGCTGGGTGATGCCCCATTGGTCCCAATGGCGTTATAATGGTTGATGTAGGAGAGTGCCACTAAAAATCACCTGAAAGGAGAAAATGGGCCAATCTTCAGGCAATCTTCAGTGCTCACTACAGTGAGCCCTCCATTATATGCAAAATGAGAATTCTAACAAATGTGTTCATAAATGGCCCCCATATGGTACCTGGTTTTCTTTCAGCATAGTGGGTTACTATTGTGGCTGCGAGGATATAGCCAAAAATTAGATGTGTTACTCACCTACATGCACTACTGTGAGTCTGTAACTCAGCCAACATAGTGGGTTTTAAAAATGCATTCAAGTGCTGCAGATAAAAACAGCATTGATTAAAGTACCCATATTAAGGACTATGAGCCACTACCATCTATAAGGGTAACGTAGAAGGCTGTGAAAACTAAGCTGCCATAGCTTATTGCCAAGAGAAGCTTTTTATGAGAATGAAATGCATTTGAAATGACAATCTGTTAGTGGCAAGGTCTACAAAACAGGGCACAAAGAAAATGACCAAACTTAGATACTAGAGTATGGAGCAGATAATGATGTGGAGAATTTCAAGTTGCCATGGAGACACTCTCTGCTCATTGGCTAGGATGCTGCACCCCCTCAGAAGACACCACTTTTCCTAAGCTCAGAACAAATTCAGTGTCACTAAATAAGACTCGTTCACCTTTGTCATGTGCCTAAAATTGCAGGGTGTGGACAACCAAAGAGGTCTACAGCATGATCCCTGCCGAAAATATGCCTATGACCAAGTTGCACATGTTCAATGATCACAGCCCAATACACTGAAAAGGAAATTAAATGCCCAGAAGTATGTAAACAAGAAGTACTGTGTGAAAGCTTTGAAAGACAGAGATGAGCATGGACAAAGCTACTGGGAAAGGCTCCTGGCAGTGGTAAAATTTAATGGATAGTAACATTTGGCTCATGATAGGACTCAGTGAGCATTCAGTAAATGAGCCAAGAGCAGAATATTTCAGGCAGGGAAAAAAACATGAGCTCATAAGACAGGGATGGCAGGCATATCATCAAGAGAGTGAGGAAACCAGCCTGGACTTTGGTTAAGGGCCTTGAGGAATAAGTGATATAGTTAAGAGGGTTGGGCAAGATTGCTGGAGACCTAAACTGAGATTTGATCTCAGAGGCCCTAAAGATGGATTGTAGGTCTGTGAACAAGATGATGACATAATGAACCATGTTTTGTAAACATTGGTCATGAGATAAAGCTCAAGATAAACTGCAAAGGAGTCAAACTAGAGGCCCAGGAACCAGAGAGATGATGAACGCCAACATGGGTAGTAGAAGTAGTCTCTGAGAGAAGAGAGGAATGTGTGCAAGGAAGCATTCTGTACCAGGGAGAAATGGATAATGACACTGAATCTCTTCTGAATAATAAGCTCTTGGACCCCACCTGAAGCTGAGGACTCAGATCTGGGCTTCAGCTAGAGATCTGGCCTTCCACATTGGGATATGAAGCTAAAAGACAAACAAAAAATAAAAACAGAGCACTTTAGGTCAGTGAAACTATTCTTTATGATACTATAAGCATGGACACAGGTTATACATTTGTCCAAACCTATAGAACATAAACTACCAAGCATGAACCCTAAACTGTGGACTGTGAGTGATAATGATGGTCAGTGTAGATTCATCATTTATCATTTGCAACATACCACTCTAGTATCTTGAGAGCAGGGGAGATTGTACATGTGTGAGGCAGAGAGTATATGGGAACTGTGTACTTTCTGCTCAGTTTGGCTGTGAACCTAAGACTGCTCTTAAAAAATAAAGTTTATTTTAAAACAGAAGCAAACAATTAGTAACAACAACAAAAATAATGTAAATTGCCAGAGTTGGAATCAAAGTCCAAACAGTCAGTATGTGGACAAAGAAGGGAAAAACACTCTATTGAGGTGACTAAACAGCCATTCAAATGCAGGAAATATGGTGTGTAGGAGATGAGCTAAAAGAGCAGAGCTGGTTGGAGCAGGGCCTTCCAGTGAAGGAAGCTTCCAGCCTCTCCCAGCACTGAGAGACCTACCAAGAGGGCTGGAAGGTTTCAGGCTGGAACAGGGGCAAGAATTGTAAAGGGGCCATGAGTCAAAGACAGGGAGTTGATACACAAGCTACATTGTCACTTCCTTGTTGAAGTTAAATATTCCCAGCATGTTATCACAGTATTGACAATGTTTTATAGAGAAATAAGAGACAGAAAACCAAGTTACGTCCTTTTCTTGACTCAGCTGCTTTTTTTATTTTTTGGTGGTACTGGAGTTTGAACTCAGAGCCTCGTGCTTACTAGGCAAGCATGCATATCACTGGAGCTATCACCCCCGGACTTTTTTGCTTTCATTGGTTTTTGGAATAGGGTCTCACATTTTTGACTAGGCCAGCCTGGACTACAATCCTCCTATTTATATTTCCCAAATAGTTAGGATGACAGGCAGGCATCACCACAGCTAGCTTGTTTGTTGAGATGGGGGTCTTACTAATTTCTTGCCCAGACTGGTCTCCAGCTGCAATTTCCTGATTTCCACTTCCTGAGTAGCTAGGACTACAGACATGAGCCACCATACCTGGTGTGCTTCATCAACTTCTGACTCCAAACTAATTATTTGCTATGATTCTGATTTGTTTGATTGATTAAATGCTATGTTTTTAATCAGTGTTCCTTATCACAGTATGCATTGATTTTCTAAGTATATTGACCTCTTGAATAAAGGGATGTCATGACTACCTAATAATACAGTGAGGTAAACGCCCATTAGAACCTGAAACAAGGCAGTTGAGAACAAGCACATGGCACTAAGTTAAACAGTCCATGACTAATATCACTGCTTGTACCATGTTTCCCCAAACAGGGAGTCCTGGATTATATTTTATATTCATGAATAGGTCAAGTTTATTGATTACATTTAAAGACCTATAATACATGAAAGTTTAGGCTGATGGCACCAAAAACGATATAAATTTTATTTTTAAAAAATCTATCTGATTAAGCACTTAAAGGTACAGTCTGATGAGTAGCTTGGTGTAAGTTGGGGGTCATTTTGCACACTCAGATGAGTCTCAGGATGAATTACCTTCATCTCCCAGAAGAATCAGCGCTGGCCAGGGTTATTGCTTTTACAATGCACAGGTCTGCAGTTAATGTTTACTACTAGCTAATCAGAACTCCAGAGGATATATTCATGATTGCATTGTTACATCATTTTACAGTTAACTTCATTGCAACTTGAACATAATCATACATTACATTTTTCATTGTGAGGTTTTAAAATAATTAATATATACAGCTACAACTCTAGATACCACTTATACATATAAATGACCCTTCTATTTGTACAGTTACATAAATACCCTCACTCATACATATCCAAGCACTTTTTATGAGATATACTTACAATCTTTACATTAAAGGGGAATTGTTTTGTATATATATCGTGTGAAATAAGATTTTTTCTGAATCTAAAAAGACTGTTTTAACAGTACAATAAAAAACCTGATTCACAAATTAAGTACTGAAGGACCATATTGAAGTCACTATAAAGGTAGAGTATCTATGTATATTGACTGGGCTTTGTATTGCTAATTTATGAGAAAAATAATCACAGTATTTTACATACAGGCAGTAATTTGGAAGTGCAAAAAAATACTTGATTCCATATTAAGCAGAGTTTTTAAATTGTGCTTTATATTTGAGCAAAAGAAAAGAGTATTTTCAAGAGATCTTTTACTTCAAGAATAATGATAGTTAATATTCTTTGTAGGCCTCGCAGTGCAGACTATTTTATGCAAGAAGCTAAACGGATGAAGCATAAAGCAGATGCAATGGTGAGACCCCTTTCTTTCCAGATACCGTTCATCCAAATTATGTTTGTACTGCAGCTTCGTCACTGGGGCAATAGAGTTGGGGTAATTACAAAATCTATTACAATGATGGCTGGGCCTGTTAAATGGAGAAATGTTTATAAAATCAAAGGCTCAGATGGCCCAATAAATTATGACTTCAACCAATAATGTCGAGAAAGTCCTGGATAAATGAGTATTTCAGTTTTGTCTAAGGTTTGAATAGTAACTACAGCCAATGTTGTCAGTGGGTGGTAGTATTTTTTCCTTTTAAAAATAACTCTAGATTTGCATTTTTCTCTCTTGTTAGCCTGGCCAACCCTTAGCTTGGTCCCAGGATCAAACCTCTTTTCAAAAAGACTCATGTTCTTCATGTGTGTCTGCCAAAATGAATGCTTCCCCTGAGGGTACACAACAGAGAAACTATTATCTGCACATAAAACCTTAAAGTCACCATGATTTGATGTTTTCAAAGAATAACTTTTCTTACTTGGATAATCTCCTATTTTGAAAAGCTTGAAGCTTTCAGGAAATAAATAGAAAATTTTGATTTTCTTTTCTTTTTTTTTTTTAAGACCATAAGGTTGTTCCAGCTAAAGGTTTCATCCAAAAGAATGCCTTCCTCACTACTAATCCGAGTTTTATTCCCTCCAGTGTTCATAACTGAGATCAGTCAGAGACTAAAGACAAAGGTAGCATTTCAGATGACTTCAGAATTTTATTCCAGTGAGGAGGATCTTAAGCCCTAACAGTCCCCGGTCTCATGTTGCCCATCAAACAGTTATTTCTATGAAATCCACTGCCAAGACACACTGGGGTACAGAAGGAATAGCCACTGGGTACTGGAACACAGAGACGAGAATGGAAGAGACAGTGTTTGCACGTCCAGTCTCATAATCATGCAAAGTTAGGTCATGGCTGCTGTAGGGAAAAACATGGCACCTTTAAGCAGAATGGGATTTTCTGCCTGAGTCCATCCTACAGGGTCTGCCGGCCTTATCCACTCAGTGTCATCTTGCCCAGCCCTGCCTTTCCTACCCACTGGTTTCCTATGAGAGACACTGATCCAGCCGGGCTCTGAGAGCACACCTTGACAGCAGCCTGTGCACCTCAGAGCTGCACGCTCTCACACACTCGCACCCTGTCCTCCCCAGACACAACAGAGCGCATCTTTCCTTCCCAGTACCATTCCCAGCTCTCCTCCCAGATTCTTGAGCCCCACCCCTTGCTCCCTTCTTTCTATCTTACTGACATTGCACTCCACATTTTGCACATTGTTAGTTAGTCACAAGCTGCCTTGCACATTGAACTGTTTTATGGGTGCACAATGTCTCTCTCCAAATGTACTATGTGTACTTGGACGGAGCTTTTGTGTATCAGTCAAGTGCACATACCTCAGAATTGAGTGCTTGAGGAAGTACTTACTGAATGAAATTATTTCCTTAATCTGAAAGTGTTGGCAAAATGTTGCTTCATAGACAATTTGATTTATAAGCTATTTTAAAATTTGCTTTGCTAATGAGAGGGAGTTTTGCTCTGTACTTCCATTTTTGTTTTGTTTTGCTTTATCGCAGAACTGAAGTTTGAATTCAGGTCCCTGTGCTTGCTACGCAGGCACTCTACCTCTTGAGTCACACCAGCAACCTTTTTGCTTTGGTTTATTATTCAGATAGGGTCTCATGTTTTTGTCCAGGGACAGCCTTGGACCTTACTATGCCTCCAACTTAGCTGGGATTATACCGTGCACCATTACACCTAATTTGTTTGTTGAAATGAGGTCTCAGTAACTTTTTGCCTGAGCTGATCTCAAGCCATGATCCTCCCAATCTCTTCTTCTTAAGTAGCTGTGATTACAGGCATGAGCTACAACACTGGCCAGTGTTTCTATTTTCTAAGGTATCATTGCCAATGAAGTTCTGTTTTGTTTTTAGTGGCAAGACTGGAAGTAGTATTTAGAGTATGAATATCATTTTTTGTTGGCAGTGGTGAAATGACTCATTTGAAAATTGGGGCAATTTTGAAATCCAAAGCGAGACTATGTCATTATCCACAGAGAGTAGCAATGTGAATTTGATGTGTAAGCTTGAATCTATGAGATTTTAAGACTATATAGCTGATTCACGATTATCCTTGCTGATGTGGGGAAAGATTGATATAAATTTAGATGACTATAGATCATCCAACAACCATTTTTATTACTGATTTTCAACCTTGTGCTCCATTTTAACAAAGGT
Organism: Castor canadensis; assembly: GCF_047511655.1. Lineage (NCBI taxonomy): Eukaryota > Metazoa > Chordata > Mammalia > Rodentia > Castoridae > Castor > Castor canadensis. Next base: position 85,448,803 of record NC_133397.1, on the reverse strand, counting down.
GCAATAAAAACTTGAGTTTCATCACCTCTCCTTTTCCCTTCTCAACCTTGAGTGAAGAGAGGAAGGTGTGGAGATGTAAATGTCTCAGAAAATGTACAAGATGACAACTGAGGCCTTGAAAATTCAAAGCCGAGGTGTGCAAAAGAAAAAAGTATGAAAACCCTATGTGAGCCAGACCTGCCAACTCTGGTGCATATTTTGCATAGCACAGAGGATCAAGGAATGGAGTTGCCAAACGCTGGAAAGAGTGACACAGAAATTAGAGCTGCTGTGAAGTCTGGAGCCATGTTTGTACATGGGTTTGGTAGCATTGGCACATGGGTTCAGTAGCATTCTGCATACAACCATTTGTTCTCTTACCCCCAAACCAGTAGCCATTTGACCAAATAACTAAAAAAACAATTGCAGTAGTTCCTTTTTATATGCAAGAGATACATTCCAGGGGCCCCAGTAGGTGCCTGAAATTGCAGGTAATGTGGAACCTTATACATGCTTTGCTTTTTTTTCCCTATACAAGCATATCTGTGATGAAGTTTAATTTATCAATTAGGCACAGTAAGAGGTTAACAGTAACTAATAATAAAGTAGAACAATTGTAGTAATAAACTAAAATTTATTTAACCTTTATAAATTGTTTATTTCTGGAAGCTCCCATTAAGTATTTTCAGACCATGGTTGATAAGTAACTGAAGTCATGGGAATTAAAACGATGGCTAGAGGGGACCGCTGTGTCTGTTTCCTTCTTCTCTCAGCCTCATTCATAGGATTTGGGAAGTCAAAAGTTGGGCACCTCAAATAAAGAGTGTAAGTTATGTGAGTGCTACTTAAAACCTCTTACTAAGGAAGACCCTGTTAATTCTGTTGCTCAGGTGGAAAAGTTTGGAAAGGCTTTGAACTATGCTGAAGCAGCCTTGTCATTTATTGAATGTGGAAATGCAATGGAGCAAGGCCCCATGGAATCCAAGTCTCCTTACACCATGTACTCAGAAACAGTGGAGCTCATCAGGTAAGCTCTGTTTGCTGGCAGGGGAGTGGGCTGGGGAGCATGTGAGGAATGTATGTAAGTACTGCAAAACCAGAAAAGAATGTTGGCCCACACCGTCAGCCACTGGGAACCAGTGTTCATTCTCACAAACTAAGAACATGTAATTTACAACTTTTACATGTTTTGCCTTCCTTGCCCTCTCTGTATGAGGCAGGGCAGCTCCTGTAACCCCTGACTGCCAAGGGAGGAGGGTGCATCTGAGTGAGCTTTCACACACCTGCTTTCCCCAGCTGGGAAGTCACAGACTTGGGACTCATCACCTCCAAGCTGCTTTAAAAAAACAATCTAGTCCAGTCAAAAAAACTCAGCAGAAAAAAAAAAGTCTTATTTTAAAGTGGGTGATAGACCTAAACAGACATTTCGCAAAAGAAGACATACAGACAGCAAATGGGTACATGAAAAAATGCCCAACATCACTAATCAACAGGGAAATCAAAACTACAATGAAATATCACCTCACCCCGGTAACAAGGGCTATTATCAAAAAGACTAAAAATCCCAAGAGCTGGTGAGGAAGTGGAGGAAGGGGAAACTCTTGCACATTGTTGATGGGAATATAAAGTAGTACAGCCACAAGGGAACACAGTTATGCTGGCTTCTCAAAAAATGAAAAATGGAACTATCATATGTTCCAGTAACCCACTTTACTAGTGTACACCCGAAGGAAAGGAAATCAGTGTGCCAAATAGACATTTGCACTCTCATGTTCAATGCAGCACTATTCACAACAGTCAAGAAACAGAGACAACCTAAGTGTCTGTCAGCTGGTGAATGGATACAGAAAATGTGAGACACATACACAATGGAATACTATTCAACCATAAAAAGAATAAATTTCTGTCATTCATAACCACATGGATGGAACTGGAAATCACTACACAAAGTGAAATGACCCAGGCACAGAGACAAGTGTCACATGATCTCACTCATGTGGAATCTAAACAAGTTGATTTTTCAAAAGTTAAGGATAGAATGGTAATTAAGAAAGGCCAGGAAAACCCAGCACCAGTGGCTCACATCTGTAATCCTAGCTACTCAGGAGGCAGAGATAAGAAGAATCGCAGTTCGAAGCCAGCCCAGACAAATAGTTCACTAGACCCTATCTCAAAAAACCCTGTCACAAAAAATTGGGCAGATGAAGTGCCTCAAGGTGAAGGCCCTGAGTTCAAGCCCCAGTACCACAAAAAAGAGAGGAGGGGTGAGAATAGGAGGGAGGGAGGGACAAGGAAAGATAAATTTTGTTCGTTAGAATTCAGTAGTCCCTCCTTATCCTACTGAGAACCTTTGTAAAATGGCTTATGTTTTTAGCTAGTTTAACTGCATGGGAATAACATCTAATACCAGGGTATGAAATAATGCTTTCTAAGACTCACTCAGAGAAGCTTTTCTGATTCTGAGATTCTATGCAGACTAACCTTGGGTATTTTTTTAAACATATCCCACAATCATGTATGGGAGTTTTCCAGTCATCTTGGGTCATGGCCTATGTGGTCCACATTACCCCAAAGAAGTGAGGTGGTATTTTTTGCTACTCTCCTTCAGTCAGTAGTTTCCATCTTTGAAGCTGTCTTCCAAACATCAGAGAATACATAACCTTCAAATAGCATTTCTCAAATATGCTTTGAAGGTCAACCCTGCCCAGCTATTTTTCTCATTAAACTATTTCTACTAAACCAATGCATTGGTGGTTCCTTCATACTGTCTTCCCAAATGCCACAATATTTTCAGCAGTAAAGAAAACAACAGATGGAATTATCACTACGAATCTTCCCCCAGCCCCTGTATAATGAATATATCCTAATAAAAAATTATTAAAAAAAAAAAAGAAAACAACAGAGTAAAAAGCTGTGAGAATGACTTATATATAAGAGACTCTAGATCCTCACATTCCTTCCTCACAACAAAGCACAGCAAAGCAGGGAGGACGTGGGTGAGACTGGATGGGTGCAAAGTGGGAAGATAGCCACCGTGTGAATGCCTTGAGCATGGGGATCTGTGGTGGGTGTTTGGTCTGATTTGTCCACTGATGTATCCTCAGCTCCTAGAAGAGATCCTGGTACATAGTGTGTGTTTAGTAAATATTTGAGGAATGGGTAAAAAAGCCTTAGAGCCTGCAGTGACCTGGAGTATTATAACTTACTTAAAACATTCACAGTTTGAAATGAACGAGCAAATTCTACCAACAAATTAAAAGCCCGATGCCATTGAGACAACTAGGGGTACAGGAGTGCCACACCTGAAGAGTCCACCAATGCAAGTCACCTTGCCCAGGCAGAGCACCTGGTCCATCATCTAGAGAGTTCAAAATGGAAAGAATCACTTCAGCTGCACATAAAACTAAGAAAAAAGAAATTTTTCTTACCTTAATTAGAAAACTATTATTTACAGTATGACAACTGTAATTAACAATAAAGTATTATATATTTCAAAACAGCTACAAGGGAGATTTTTGAATTTTCTCACCACGAAGAAATGAAAAATGCACAAGTGCTGGTGTGCTGCTTCCCCCAGCTTGATCAATATACATGTTTCAAAATCAAACTGTATCCCATAAACAAGGACATTTATAAAGTGTCAATAAGAAAAAGAAATGAACCATATGCTTATGGATTTTATCTAAAAAAAAGTAGTGCCAATTAATTTACCACTTAAACCTGTGCCTTATCCACCAAACCTGACACTCGTCTTCCCCACTGGAGGACCAGGAGTGCTTGCAAGGGGGAGCTCCCCACAAGTGAGAGAACTCTCACCTCCACCAAGGGGCTCCAGAGGGCAAAAGGTCACTGGTTAATGGTGTGCTGCTTCCACAGGAACCCAGCCTGGTGAGCCTCCCCTGCCACCCCTCTTACCTCAGGGCAGCACAATCAGGGACCAGTTGTAACCCCAGTGATACCAGATCAACTGGAGCTAACCAAAACAGCACCAGGAAAGCTCTGAAAATTAAATTGTTAGAACCACAGTCCTCAAAGTAATCCAAGCCTAAACCTGCCTGCTAAACACGCAGGGTAAGAGTGTACTAAAACAAGAGATTTGAATAGGATGAAGAATCTCCCAATATAGCAGGCAAAATGTCCAGCATATAGTAGAAATTCATTCTTCATACCAAGTACCAGGAAAGTCACACTGGGATGAAAACAGATGATCACCTGACATCAAGAAGAATCAAACATTGGGATTGTCTAAGAGGGATTTTTAAATAGCCATTATAAAAATGCTCCAATAATGGAAACAAATAAAAACCACTGGATGGGCTCTATAGCAGAGTGGCAGTAACAGGATAGATTCAATGAACTTGAGGATAGAAAGTAGAATTTACCCAACCGGAGTGACACAGAGGAAATAGGCTGAAAAAAGTTAATAGAGCCTCAGTCACATCTTACTCTCCTTTCTGCTGCTAACAAAATACCATGAACTGGGTAAAGGATAAACAGTAGGTTAGCTCACAGTTCTGGAAATTCTTGGGAAGTCCAAGAGCAAGAGCATGGTGCTGGCATCTGGTGAGGGCATTTGTGCTGCATCAGAACCTGGAGGAAAGACAAACAAGCATGTATGGCACAGAGAAAGCAAACTGGTACAAACTCATCCCTTTTTCTAATCAGGACCCACTCATGCAATAACTAACTTATTCCCATGACAACAGCATTACTCCATCCAGGAGGGTAGAGCTGCCTTAAAATTCCCACCTCTTCATACTGTTATGTTGGATATGCATTCAAACCATAGTAAGCACAATAACAAAAGATTCAACATTGAAATCACTGGAACCCTAGAAGGAGGGGAAATATAGTGGAACGAAGAGTACTTGAAGAAGTGATGGTAAAAGTTGTCAAGTGTGTCAGAAGACATAAATCTACAGATTCAAGCAGCCAAAAAAAAAAAAAAACCGAAATAGAATAAACCTAAAGAAATGCATGCCAAGACACATCATAATTCCAAAAAACAAAAACAAAAAAATCCCTGAAGCCACCAGAGACATGGTAGTAGGGGGTATACCAATTCAAAGGACAGCAGACTGCATCTGAAACTTAGGCAGCCAAAAGGGAATGGCATGACACTTTTTTAAGTGAGAAAGAATGAACTATCAAGCTGCAGATTCTAGATTCGGTGGAAACTTTCTTCAAGAATGAAGGGACCTAGGCACTGGTGGCTGAGGCAGAGATCATGAGGATTGTGGTTTGAAGTCAGCCCAGGCAAATAGTTTGAGAGACCCTATCTTGAAAAAACCCATCACACACAAAAAAGAACTGATGGAGTGGCTCAAGGAGTAAAAGTGCATGCCTAGCAATTGTGAGGCCCTGAGTTCAAACCCCATGCCATCAAAAAAAAAAAAAAATGAAGGGAAATAAAGATATTCTCAGACTAAAGAAAGCTAAAGTTTTTGTCTGTAACAGACCTACCCTTAAAAACTGGCTGAAGTAACTTCCTGAACAGAAAGGAAGTGTTGAAAGAAGGAATTTTAGAGTGTTGAAAGAAAGAATCTTAGAGCGTCCACAAGAAAAGAACAGAAATATCAACACATACCATAAACAATCCACTTCTTTGAGTTTTACAAGTCATGTTTGATGGTTGAAACAAAATTATAGACCATCATCTGATGCTCAAGATAGTGTTGTTTAAAAGTGGGGAGGTAGAAAGGCTTCCACACTTCACTCAGCATCGTGAAATGTTGATTTCAATAAATTGTGATGTCATATATGTATATTGTAATACCAGAGCAAAATGGAAAATTCTACAGAGATAGGCACTCAAACACCAGCAAATCCTCACGTTGTGGAAATAGTGAGGTGGTAACAGTTCTGTTTCTTGAGCAGTTTGAAGCAAGTCAGCTTGCTATGCCAAGAGCTTTACAGAACTCTCTGAAGTAATTCCTGCAACAGTGCTACATGGTTGCAGTATTCATCTTACTTTATTTTATTTTTGTTTTTTTTTTTATTATTGTATTGGAGGTGCATTGTGACATTTACAAAAGTTGTTACAATATATCATACCAGAATTCACCCCCTCCATCTCTCTCCTTTTTCCCCCTACCCCCATCCCTGGAATAGTTTCAGCAGGTCTCATTTTTCCATTTTCATACATGTGTACACAATATTTCCACCACATTCACCTCCTCCACCTTTCCTTATATTCTCTCCCTCCCACTGGTGCCAACCCCCAGAGAAGGACCTGTTCTGCCCTCCTGTTCTCTATTTTTGTAAAAAAAATATTTTTGTTTAAGATAGCTACACAGAGAGTTTACTTGTGACATTTCCATGTATATATTATTATAACCTGAATTGGTTCATCCTCCCTATTTTTCTCCTTTCTACCTTAGCCCCCTTCTTATGGTGATTTCAACAGGTTTAAAAATTCTATATTCACTCTTGTATAGGAAGTACATCAACCATACTCACCTTCTTAACTTCCTTCTTTTATTCTCCCTCTCTCATTAGTGACCGTCCCTTAGTGTGACCTGCTTTTCATAATATTGCTTATATTATCATTCCACAAATGAGAGAAAACATGCAGCATTGGCTTTCTGGACCTGGCTAACTTCACTTAAGATGATGTTCTACAGTTCCATCAATTTACCTGAAAATGACAAATTTTCATTCTTCTTTGTGGCTGAATAAAATTCCATCATATATAAATACCACATTTTTTTGTTCCATTCCTCAGAAGTGGGGCATCTTGGCTATTTCCATAGCTTTGCTGTTGTGAGTAATGCTGCACTAAACATGGGTGTGCAGGTGCCTATATTGTAACCCAACTTACATTCCTTTGGGTATTTCCCTAGAAAGACATCTACAATGAAACTATAAACCACTGAAGAAAGAAATCATCTTATTTTACAGATAAGGAAATGGAGGCTTAGAAATCTGTCAAAACTCTCACAATTCATCCATAGCTGGGATTTGAAACTAGGACCCTTTGACCAGTGCACACTGACTCAGCTCTCAAAGGATCTGCATAGATGGCCTAGCATGTTACTGGGAGGAAGCAATGGCCACATTATCCGTAGCTCAGGAAAGTAAGAAGAATTAAGTGCAGCCCATAAGAGCCACTGGTTTCTCACTGCACAAGTACTTAGCAACAAATAGAGATTACAATGTGCAGGACTTGTACACCGCCATCAAAGCAGGAGTTACGTAACAAAGAGAAAGGGGCAAACTAAGCATCAATCTGAGCCTCCAGGGTAAAAGTTCTCCAGAAGAATTTAACTTTGCCTCCATCTGTCAGCCTCTCAGTCATAAATCAAAAGTTTGAAAAGGAGACGCATTACCATATACTTGAATAGTTCTTAAACTGGTATAACTCCTGACAGTCTGTAGCACTTGAACTTGTTAAAGAGCAGAAAGTAGCAAGGTATCATAAAAGTCATTTTGTTCTAGTCATCACTGTTATGCTTGGGGAAAATGGAATGACATCAGCCAGCTTTTAAGAATTATCAGCTGGCATAATAGTCATGCCTGTAATCCCAGTGACTGGCAAGGTGGAGGCAGGAAGATCATGAGTTCAAGACCAAGCCAGGCATAGTTAATGAGACCCTGTCTCAGAAACAAAATACAAACAAAAGGCGGGGGTGTGGCTCAAGTGGTAGACTTCTTGCCTGGTATGCTTGAGGCCCTGAGAGAGAGGGGAGGAGGGAGAGGGAGAGAGAGAAAACGAATTAGCAGCACTATGAAAAACTAAGTATTAGGGCAAGAGAAATAGCGTTCACAGAAGAGATTCTGTTGTTAATAAATTAGAAAGCATTTTTTAAATTCGCTTGGGTTTTTTGTTTGTTTTAGGTATGCTATGAGACTAAAAACCCACTCAGGCCCCAACGCCACTCCAGAGGACAAACAGTTAGCTGCATTGTGGTGAGTGAATCATCCCAACTCAGCGGAGCTCCTAACTTACAAAGCTCTATGCAGTTCTCAGCCAGGGATTGTCCAGACCATTTCTTACTGCCATGCCATGTATGAACTGAATTCCAGTGATTGAATGGATAGGGTTTTTTTCTGTATGTGTGCCTGTGTTTTAAAATCAGGTAGGTCCCTGTTTCAGTCATTTGAATGTAAATTGTGCCAAAGGGAATTTCTCCTGTGTTTAACACATTAGATGCAATCAAAATAATTCATGTGTTGTTTTAACATGCCAGATCAGTATGAATGAATACAGAGGGTCCATTGAAGTCTCTATACATGAAACTGAAGAGCAGCTCATTATGCATTGATAATAATATCATTTTTAATATTAGCCAATATATAATAGATTTTGTCTGTGCTTATAATGATTATAATGGTTACAGTAATAACTTTTAACCCATGACATCTCTTCAGTATATCTCACCCCACTCCCCATATTGCAAGACACCTTGTTGTTGGTTCTTCCTGTGAAAAGGATCCAAAACTTTTTACTTTCCAAAAGTTCATTACACTCTAGAATCTAATCTGTGTTGGATAATCAAATGGAGTTTCAAAAGCCATAACAGCGACCTAGCAAAAGAAGGGGTCTCAGGTTGTCGCACATCTGCTTGGAGGGTTAGGACTATGGAATTGTACTTGGCAGGTTGCTATTTTGGCACGTCAACAGCAGATCTGAGTTGGAAACTAATTACAAAATAAATGAAGAATGCCAATGAACAGAGGAGGGATCTTAGGAAAAGCTACCTGTGCCCTTTTCTTTATTGAAGTACCATTTGAGATTAATAAATTGATGATTAATAATATATTAGAGCACTAATCTATAAATTAATGTTGTAGAAAATAACCAAATGTAACTGTCCTCAGCATAGTACTTCTATTGCTTATAACACACTTAATCTGAACTAATTGTAGACTACTAAAACGGTAGAAAGTACCTAATACAAACAGGTGAAGTTGCTGTCTTGTTACAGGCTAATCTAGTAGCTCACCCAGAAAGCAGTGAAAGCTGTGGGCTAGAGTTTCCTCCTCCCTCTCATGGAGAGAGACTGCCCTCTAGTGTTAGAAGAAGAAAGCAGCCAGACCTTGTTCACAACAAAGAAGCATTAAAGATATTATGACATGATCTAGAAGTAAATGTATTTAGGGAATACATTTTGGATTACATTTTTTGAAAAAAAAAGAAGGACAGATACTCACAGACATATACATGCATATAGAAATATTTTAGATACATAAGCATGGGATAAGCATTGAGTTCCCTGAAATGACAAGATTTGTTTTAAAGTCTTGCTCATGAAGGACACTCTTGCATCCTGAGGGCTCATTTCTCCTCTTCTGCCACAGTTACCGGTGCCTGGCTCTCCTCTACTGGCGGATGTTTCGACTCAAAAGGGACCACGCTGTAAAGTATTCAAAAGCACTTATCGACTATTTCAAGGTACTGTCTGGCAACATGGCCCCTTGTGTTCAGTTGCCTCCCTGTCAGAAGTCCCATTGCTTTGGGGCTAATTCAGGTCACCTCTGGTCTCCAGAATAACACCACTTATGACACACATGTGGCTTTCAGGGCGCAGAGAATGGACCTTGAGAACTCAGCTAGTTTATTCTCCTGCTTTCTTGTCCAAATATTTCTATGGCCACTAGAGAAAGAATATCCAATTATTCATTCTAGCATCCTAAATTCATCTTTAGAGAAGACATAAATTTGTCACGTAGAGCTTCTTTCTCTCAGAAGTAACTATTTAAACCAACTTCCCCTTACTTAGTCTCTAGTACAAATTTAATTTGTAATAGAGGTGTCATTTTAAATGATAAGAAGTGACTCATAAGAACTCAGAGACTCTAGCTCATGATGTGTAACTGTAAGGATTGAATGGCACCTTTTGAGATCAAAAAGTCAATTATTTTCACTGGGAGAATTTTTTAAAAGCAAAAAAAATCCAAAAGCCCTTTTTTGATGTATGTTATAAAGTAGACATGAAGTTTGTTTGAGTTTTCTGGGCCTCTTCCTCATCCATTTATCTATAGAAACAAGAAGTTACACCCTCACTGTCCCCACTGTGCCTTTGTGAGATACACATCAGATCCTCTATGCTCACCCTTTGCTTCTTAGAGACTGGTTCCGGTAGCCAGGCACATTGCCTATCTGTGTCATAATAAGAGCCAGCATGGAGCCCTTTACAAGATCAGTTATTTTCAGAAAATCAGAATCTAAGACCTGATTCTAAGGAAAGCTACTACAGTTAAGAAAAATGCTTGAATAAAGACGGAAGAATTCTATAAGTCATGAGATTACAGTGAAACTTTTAAGGTGTAAAAGAAGTTCTTGATTTATGTATGTACTCTGTGAATATGTACATCCAAATGGGTGGAGACTAGAGTCTCTCTTCCATGAGTGTTGGCATCACCCTCCATCAATTTGATGTTTTTAATGTATCTTCCAATTTAGCAGAAACAAAGTGTGTGTATATATGCTACACAATGTGATATTTTGATAAACATATACATTGCAGGATGATTAAATCAAATTAATTGGGGCTGGCAGAGTGGCTCAAGTAGTAGAGCACCTCCCTAGCAAGCATGAGACTCTGAGGTCAAACCCCAGTGTCACCAAAAAAAAAAAAAAGCCTTAATTAACACATCCATTACCTCACATACTTATCATTTTCATGATGGGAACATTTAAAGCCTACTCAGTTATTTTCAAGTATACTATACATTATTGTTAGTTATAATTGTCATGCCATTCACTAAGTCTCTAGAATGTACTCCTCCTAACTGAAACTTTGTGCCATTTAGGTGCCCTTTTGTACAAAGTTTCAAAGGCTGTTTAAGTAAAGTTCAGAGACTGAAACCTTCAGGTTACAATGACAACTTGGCTCAAAAAATATGTGTTTTATCAATACAGAGCTGTCTCTGAAAAGGAGACTCTGTTCCTCCCAGGGCTTTTTGATCATGGAGCTTAGTGGTAAGGGAAGAGCCTGAAGACTTCTATCCCCTTCAACATCCTTTTCTAAACTATTTCTGACACCACACAAACTCTGTCCCTCTTTTACCTGAGTGTGCTCATATCCAGAGTATCTACTATGTAGGTTACACATGAAGTGGAAGCAAAGGGTTGAACCCATACTGCCTGGTTGCGAAAAGAGTCAATGTCCTGGTAGGAAAAGGGAGATCAGCACTCCTAGAATGACCGTTCTTCTTTTTCTAGCTCTCTCCATGAAAATAATGGCATTCTGAGACAGGTAAAAGTGATATGGTTTACAATTCTGTCCTGTGTTTATACTATGCTGTAGTACCTCTGAGTCCTGAAAGGCTATTTCTTGCCATTTGTACCTAAAACTAAAAAAATCAGTCACTACTTCATGAAGTTGCCTGTAACTAAAAGGAATGCATGGGCTCAGGGAATCAGACTGAGGCTCTTTTCTCATCTTTGAAGGAAAATTCACATGAGCATCACAAAACCATTATTTTCTCTTCATAGTCCTGTGGCTAGCTGTCCAAGAAAGCCATACTGGGCTCTCAGAGGAAACCCGATTGTGCAGTTAGCAGCTTTCCTTGCTAAAGGGAAAACTTTTTTTTTGGTTTTTGTTTTTATCTGTTTAGTTGGTTGGTTTTTATTGTATGTTTGTTTATTTGTTTTGCAGTTCTAGGACTTAAACCCAGGGTCTCAAACAAGTGTGTACCACTAGGCCACACCCCTAACCTGATAACTTCTTTTAAGTCCCTGATGCAAACACCCTAGCTCGTGCAACATAACATCCTAAATCAAATATTTAAATAAGCCAGAATTTTTTAATGTTTGATCTGTTAATGAAATATATCTTAATCTATTCTTTCATTAATATCCCTCTCAAAGGAAATCACCTTTCCTTTTAAACCTCATAAGTTAAAACAGTAGACATTGATAACATATATTTTCCAGCATTAAATAAATACTATCAACAGTTTCTGCAAATAACCTCTAAGTTTAAATATAAGGTATTGTCAGTGGGAGATGGGGACAGTTTCTGCTCGGAAAAGTTAGACTAATTTACAATGAAAAATTTAAACTGGTTCAGAATTCAACAGACCCTCGAGAGTTTGATTTAATTTGGTACATAAAACTTGTATGTAGCAACCCAGGAGTGAGCCCTTCATCTTACCCACTGGGGAACCCACAGGCAGGGCAGCCTGCATGCCACTAGCTTCCAGAAAGGAAGTAACAGTCTTGTAATTACTCCTCCTCAGATCTACTTTCTATGAATCTGCATTCATCTGCAGCATTCATGCACCATAGTCACTGAGACCATGTTTTTGTCTACTGTTCAGGTGACACTCATTGTCTGTGTTTTTTATTTTCCTGTAGAATTCATCAAAAGCTGCCCAGACCCCATCTCCATGGGGTGCCAGTGGAAAGTAAGTTCACTTTTCCCCAATGCAATAAGTCATCCAATGCATGGTGCTCCAGTGTCCTGAGGGGCTGCCCCATCTCACCTGCTCCCGACCTCTCCACTCTGGTTTTTCTACCTCTCCCCCTCCAGGAGCACTGGAACCCCATCCCCCATGTCTCCCAACCCCTCTCCCACCAGCTCCGTGGGGTCTCAGGGCAGCCTTTCCAACACCAACGCCCTGTCCCCGTCGACCATCGTGAGCATCCCCCAACGCATTCACCAGATGGCGGCCAATCACGTCAGCATCACCAACAGCATCCTCCACAGCTATGACTACTGGGAGATGGCTGACAACCTGGCCAAGGAAAACAGAGGTGTGTCCATGGCCCTCTGGGGGCACGCAGGGTCCACCTAGGCTTGGGGAGACAGCCTGACCCAGGGCATCACTACTGGGTTTTCATGATTTATGGATGGAGAAAGAGGAGAGGCTATCACCTGCTGTATGAAAAATCTCCTGGCCTCACCCCTCTCTCAGGGTGCCCTGTGCCTTTAACTATCTTTATGCTTACTGTGGAAGAGCATGTCAGATCGATTAAATGCAGACACACATATAGGTATGGGTACAGATAGAGATACAGGTTTAGGTCCAGGTACAGGTATAGGCACAGATACAGGTATAGGCACAGATACAAGTTTAGGCACAGATACAGGTATGGATTACACAAATGGTTCTGAGCTTTGACACTGAGCTCCTTGAAGGCAGAGATTCTGTTTCATTCATATTTGTTCTCTTAAGACCTAGCCTAGTACCTAACACAGTTGGGACTCTAATCGAATACATGCATGAATGAATGAGCAAACAAACAGACAAATGAGAGTTACTAGCTCTTTAAGTTTCAACATTTAAGTGGGCTTGGTGGTACATGTCTATAATCCCAGCACTCAGAAGGCTAAGCTAGGAAAACTGAGTTCCTGGACTACATAGTGAGAACCTGTCTCAAAAAAAAAATAAAAAACCATGTGGTAGGAAGTTAGATTTTGTTTTTACTGATAATAGAATGAATTGAATGTTTGCTTATTGTGTATAAATTTGTGAAGTGCAGAAACTATAGAGAAAAAGTTTTTAAATTTCAGTGATCTTATCACCAGGAAATAACTACTGTTAACTTTCAACCTGAGTTTCTTCTAGTATTTCTTCTTCCATCTGCATTATTTTTACCAAAATGGTATCATAGTGTATATATAGTTTTATATCCTGTCTTAATTCACTTAACATTGTATCAGGCATTTTCTCGTGTGATTCATTATTCAAGAAACACCCTTTATGATGCTTCTATAATATTCTAATATAATGATTATAAGATCATTAAGTATCATGGTTTCTCAAGCTACCCCCCAGCTGTTAGACACTTAGGTTACCTCTAGTTTTTTCTACTGTGACAAATAATGATGTGGTAAATATTCTTATATAATTTTTCATGATTAGATTCTTAGGCGGGAGTTACAAACGTGAGATCTGGGGGGACTAGGCGCATGGCTCAAGTGATGGAGCACCTGCCAAGTAAGTGTGAGGCCCTGAGTTCAGTCCTTAGTACCACCAAATAAAACTAAATAGAACTTTGGGCTCAACAGGTATAGATTTCTTTTGATAGACAGATAGATAGTTGTTAACCTTTTCTCCTGAAAAAAATGATATCAGTTTACTACTCTCCTTCCGTCAGCAGGTAAGACTGTAAAACTGAGCGCAGTTTCAGGCCATTAAATGGTAATTGTGTGAATCTTTGAGGACAAGAGCAGAGTGATCTCCCTAGAGGAGGTGGCCTGGAAGTATGTTTGGAAAAGCGCATCGCATGGAGTGGCCAAGTAGGATGAGGTGGTGTCTCTGGTGAAAACAACAGAAGGGACAAATGTATGGAAATATACACATCCAGTTTGGGAGAACCTGAGCAGCCCAGGCTCCACATGGCACTGCCAATCGCCTGCTGCACATATCCTATCAGAGAGCTCAGTGCCATGTGTCCCGTGCAAACTCAGCTTTGTTCCCACCCCAGTCTGCTCTTCCTCTTCCATTCTATGCCTGGATCCCTCCTACCAGCCTCCTGCAATGTGGAGTCTTTCTTGATCCTCCCTCCCCTGCTTTTCCCCAACAGGACTCTATTCTGTATTATGTAAATACACTTGAAAAAGTGTCTCAGTACCTTTTTTCAAGGACTGTTAGTGATTAGCTATGACAGAGCAGTAGCCATATGAATTTGTCTCTATCAGCCACTAGACTGTCACAGAGTAAAGATGCCACTCATGATTCATCTTGGATCCTTCTCTACCTCTACTTCTGCACCTGCAGAGTACCTTGGTCCATCATAATGTGTAATGAAAGAGCAAACCCAGAGAATGTCCAAATGCTAGAAGGTGACTTCAGTAGCAGTGTCTCCTCTACTCTGATCTCTGATTTGCCCCCCACCATCCTAGAGCCTCAGGATGGACTCACTCCAAGGGCGTAGTTTGTGCCCCAGTTGACTATGGACTAAGGACTGGAAGGGCCACACTGACATTTGGGTTGGGAAGCATTGCTACACCAAGAGAACACAGTCTGAACACAAGGATTTTCTTTGCTGTTTGGCTAAATAAACATTTTTCATTTGACTTAGAAATGCAGATACGGTTTATTTATTGATGTGGATATACAATGAGCACACACACTTGTATCTTATTTAGTTCAAAGAAATGCTGAAGTCACAGGATGGAACAAATAATCATTGATTTATAGAGAGACCTTGAATAGAATTCTTTCTGAAGTCACCCAGATCATGACTTACAGGTAGCACACCTAGTGTGTATAGCACTTTAACAACTCCCTCTGTACCCTAGAATTCTTCAATGACCTGGATTTGCTCATGGGACCTGTCACCCTGCACAGCAGCATGGAGCACCTGGTGCAGTACTCCCAGCAAGGCCTGCACTGGCTGCGGAACAGCACCCACCTGTCCTAAGGATCTCACCCTTGAGCCAGTCTCTGCTCTCCTCTCCATGGACGTCTCAATAGTTCTGGACACTGTGCTACTGAAATTCCCAGCCACAGCATTTATCAAACTGCAGTGAACACTTCCTCAGCATCAAATAATGGTTTTTTCCAGGGCATGTGTGTTTGTATGTGTGGGTGTAGAAGGAGCTGCCTGTATATGTGTGTAAGACACACAGCTCTTACAACACATTCTGTCTGTCTAGTTTCCATTGTCTCAGGCTGGATAAAGTGATCAGACATTCCTGATTAGAGGAAATACACATCACACATACACTCACATACTTGCAGATACATACTCTCTATTCCAGTGCTAAACCATGACTTCTTTGAAAGTTCAACCAAAATCTCATGGGTTAGTTAACTAGGTGCAATACAGCACACCAAAAGCTTAACTGACAGTTAAGTTGAACTCTTATATTATTGATTACTTTCAGTATTAATATATTCTTTCCCAATTACTTTTGATTGGTATGTATTAATTGGTAATTGAATAATGAAAGCAAGTCAGTTATTTTTGTGCCAGAAGTTTATTAGATTGCATGTTACCAATTATCTTGCCCTTTTACTAGTACCCGCTCCCCACCCAGCATTATTATCAAGTAAACACACTGTGAGCAAATGGATTGTTTCCCACAAGCATTCCTGTCCCACCCCCAAATAGTTTGAAAACAACACCAGGATTATAAGAACTTGGTGTCTTTGAAAATTAACACACATTAAAGCAACAATGACTATGTTTGGGAGTTCCATGCAGAACTGATATCTGCACCTGTGACAAGCCCTCCAGGTACATGCAGTTCCTCTTCCTGCCACTGTGACTCTGTGGCTGTAGAGCCATGTGGCTTTTGCCAGCCAATACATTTCAAGTCTTTTCTTTCCACAGTGGCTTTCTTACCACTTTTCTTGGCCAAATGAGGACATTATCTAGAATGTCCCATCACTAGTAGTCTGTCTGTTGCTTATCAGGCTGAGAGCTATTTATTATCATAATTCTGTCTTATTCTCACTCTTCATGCATGATGTGCCACAGCAGGCCTTCGATGCATTTGGATTTGGGGATACTTTTCAGGCTTTCATTAGCAAACTGCTTATGGTGCAGGGGAAGTTACTCCTGCAATGACTGCAATTCTGTTTGGAGCAGCAACAGTCAGAGCATCTTCCTTGTTTCTTGTGCATCTGATATGTTTATGTCTTGCCTGTGCTTCTTTACTTTTCTTTTCTTTTTTTTAATTAAGTTTACATTTTAGTTTTCAACATCTCGTTTACAGTATTTGTCTCAAGTTTATTTGTTTTATAGTATTTTATCATACCCTAGGATTTAGTCTTCTTGTTAAATATATTTGGATATGAAATATTGGTAAAAAGAAACAACCCCTAAAAAAAGAGGGTACATCTTGCCACACTTTTAAGACAAAAATAATGTCATTGAGTTAGTTGACAGAATTGTAGCATGTAAATCTGAGAAAGACAGGTGATGACATCTGTGGGGCACTCTGTTGTTCAAGGTGGTGGTGGCATAAAATATGTATAATACCTGCTGCAATGTTTCCACTATATCCTCATAAGTTTGGTTGCAATGTTAACATTTTTGTCAGCTTGATCTGTAGATGGGAAATAAGATTACTATAAGTGCTGATTCAAAACTGTACAAACAATTGAACAACTTTGGTGATTTGCAATTAACTAACAATGAGCAAGTGAAGAGCTTGTGACATTTGCATTTAGCTTTGACTCTGAGCACTTGAAAATATTGACAGTACAGGGTAAGTAGCCCTTATCCAAAATGATTGGGACCAGAAGTGGTTTTAGATTTCAAATTCTTTCAGATTTTGGAATATTTTCATATCCATGAGATATCTTGGAGAGGGAACTCAAGTCCAAGCATGAAATTCACTTGTGTTTCATGTACACCTTATACACATAGCCTGAAGGTAACTTCATACATTATTTTTAGTGTTCCTACATTTTGAGTATAACCTGTCACATGAAGTCAGATGTGTAATTTCCAACTGATAACATTACATCAATGCTCAAAGAGTTTTAGATTTTGGAACATTTTGGATTTAGGATTTGGGGATTAGGGTTGGTCAGTGTCTCTTTCCATGTTAAATTTATCCAAAAAATAATGGGTATATTATATCCCTTTCACTAATTGTTGACAAAGTTCATGGTCCATCTTATGTAGGAAATTAGAATCTAACTTAAAAATTTTTTAATTATTTTACAAAACTGAGACTTTGTTCTACTTACTATTGGTGAGTTCTGTTTAAAAATCCAGCCTCCCATATAAAGGGATGGCTCTTGAGGTCTGCCATGTATCCCTGGGGAGCTTCTCTGGTCTTGCCCATCTTTAAAGTTGCAGGCTTTTGTTGTGGCATCCCTGTGACATCATTCCCATTTAATAACAAAAGTGGCCTCCAGCTAGTTGTGCCAGAACATGTTTTATCAGCATGCTGATGACTCATGTTTCCCAACACAAGCAGAAACTGGCCATTTGAGAGGATGGTCTGAGCATGCAGGTCCTACTCATGTCTCTCACTTCAGCTGAAGAGCTGTTGGGTAGCAGTTTCTCTTGGGTTCAGATAGATGATTTGGATAAGGAACCATCTTCTGATTGTTACTTGTGAAAGCCATTCATAACTTGTTCTTTTTCTTTAGTTGGGTTCCAAGTCGAAGCATCTTTCTTGTGTTTTCTGATTTTAAAAGTGATACCTATTTATTGTAAAAATTCAAACAATGTAGAAATGTAGAATGTGTAAGTCTCTGGTTGTCTCAATCCACTGAGACAACCACAGCTCACAATTTTATACATATTCTTCCAGAAATGTTTGCATTCAAACATAATACTTATTGCCACTTCTTTCCATTAGAAGACATATTCTTAGTTTAGAAGTTCAACCCAAGTTCAGCTGACCTTATCTGCCATGACCTGAATGGATGCTATCCTTTATCACATCAGAATTATCTTTGAAAGAGAGGAGTAGCCCAAATATATTCCTGATCAAACTTACAGATCAGACTCATGTGCAGAATTGTGCCTGGAGAGAGAGGTTTGGTTAAAATAGATATTTCTGGAAGCTTTTAAATTGTAAGTGGAAACTTGGACCCTGTCTAAAGAGGAATGTACTGGAAAAATAATCTGAAGAGTTGACAAATTGTGTACTACATTGAACACATGGAATGGAATGCAATGAGACTTTCTGCACTAAAACTTACCTAAAATGTACAACAATGATATGTGTATTATATAACAGTGATGTGTACATTTCCAACACCCCATACATAATATATGCAGTTTGTACAAATGCATACATTTAAAAATATATATGTACAATACAGCTATCATAAAACTGTAGTACAACTGACAGATATTACTAGTGCCTAAGATTGAGTATAAGTCACTGCGTGTTCACATCACCTTGGAAGTGCAGTCATTGTTATAAAATTAATCAGTGCAGCAGCATTATTTATGAATCACATCTTTGAAACTGTGCAGTAGCATATACATATATATTTTTAAATAACATTTTTCACAGTTTTCCAGAGTTACTGTTGAAATCTGTATCACCAAAAAAAAAAAAAAGCAAGATTTTTTTAATGATGTAGACACTCCTCAGACCCAGTAACCTGTGTGTGATTTCCTGTTTGTAGATACCCAAGAGACTTCAGCGGTCACCAGCCTTAATGCATGTACAGGATATTATTGTGACTTAATTTATCTGCAGTTTTTAATCCATGTGAAATTGGAATTTATAAACGGACTTGGATTAAATGTCTGCCTTTCTAAGGTTGCCAATGTTACATTAAATGATTTATGTTGTACATGAGAGGAAAAATGAGTCATATGTAAAAAATGTCCACCAATTTCTGATAATATTTTTACAAGGAAACTTTGGAATCGAAAAACGTTCAAATCAATATTCTGGTTCACAGCCCATCTCTTTAAAAGCAACCTGTTGTTTCACAAATGTTTTCATGAACACCATGGCTCCCATGGATTATCATTGCAAAGTCTAATGTTTTTCATGGAAAAAAAAAGGATGTTTTCTTCATTACAACTATAATTTATTGCTTATCTTTTCCATGTCCCAATACACGCATACACACACACACACACACACACACACACACAGAGTGAGAGAGAGAAAGAGAGAGAGAGAGAGAGAGAGTCTTTAGTTCTTTAGTGTCCAGAGGATACTGAATAGGAAATGCAACAAGTTCATACTGATGACTACATGGGTGCCTATTCAACGAGTGGCCCTGGGACACTGTGCTACATTCTCTGATGTCACAAGTTAATTCTCTAACTTGTGTGCCAGATTTTTCCAACTCAAACCAGCATGGGAAATCACATTTGGAATATTTGGTTGAGTAACCAATTTCGTTAACCTCATTTTCACTCTTATCTCCTTTTTTTTTCCTTCTCCTCCTCTCCAAACTAAAATACAGAAGCGGAAATAGTCACAAAAACAAAATGACTACTTCACATTATCTAACCCATATCCTCAGGTTCAAATGCCCTTGTTTTTTCCTCACTGCACCATCTTAGACAATTTACATGTGTCCAGAGAAAAAGCTCAAAGGGTCTGTTTCCAGATGGACAGTTCAGTTGATGTCCTCATCAGCCAAGCGGAACCCTAGATTGCCAAGGAAATCACCTCATCCCTAAGATGGCCAGGACAGGGGACTTGGCTTTGCTTGCACCAGGGATCACTGAGCTTGACACTTTTCAGAAGTGGCTAAGAAATGCCCAGCTCTCTCAAACAAGGACTCTTTTAGGCAGCTTTGCCTGGTACACAGCTGGAGTCTGATCATATCAGAATTATATTTTCTAAGATGTATCACATTTTCAATGAAACCTGGACCAACTGGAGTCTTGAAAGACATTTTTTAATATAAGAAAAAAAAACCCATAAACACAAATTTCATTTCCAACCAATGGGAATCAGAGTTTATTTCCTCATTTCCCCAGTCCCAAAAGAGCACATATTTCCCTGGCAAATAGCATTGTTCAGATTTGAGATCTGTGTTCTCTTTGTCCAAATTATCCTGTGTATGTCAACAGAAGGGTTAACTTGTTTGCTTGGCATGAGGAAAATTATAAAACTCTCCTCTTGAACTAATTACATCTGACCATGATTTTGGTTTTTATTATTTAGTTGGTGCTCTGAGGCAGCAGGGGGTAAATTTGGGGTCAGCTGCAGGGGGATTTAGAGTCACAGCTCTTTCAGTAATGGGAGTCAGGAGATTAAGTCTATGCATTACCTGGAAAATCCACCTCATACAGCCAGTTTGAAAGACATTGATCTGAAAAATGAATTCAAGGCACGAATTGAGAATCAACACAAAGATTGACATTTGTCTCAAAACATTATAAGTATTGATGAGGCCTGAAAAGTTGAATCAAGTTCTCATTCACTTTTAAATAGAATGAGCTCACTAAGAAATATTTATATCCAGACATGATGTAAAATAACATACATGTTTAGAATTTAGTACTGGCACAAAAACAGACATGAAGACCAGTGGAACAGAATAGAGGATCCAGATATGAAGCCACACAACTATAAGCAACTTATCTTTGACAAAGGAGCTAAAAATATACGATGGAGAAATAGCAGCCTCTTCAACAAAAACTGCTGGGAAAACTGGTTAGCAGTCTGCAAAAAACTGAAACTAGATCCATGTATATCACCCTATACCAAGATTAACTCAAAATGGATCAAGGATCTTAATATCAGACCACAAACTCTTAAGTTGATACAAGAAAGAGTAGGAAATACTCTGGAGTTAGTAGGTATAGGTAAGAACTTTCTCAATGAAACCCCAGCAGCACAGCAACTAAGAGATAGCATAGATAAATGGGACCTCATAAAACTAAAAAGCTTCTGTTCATCAAAAGAAATGGTCTCTAAACTGAAGAGAACACCCACAGAGTGGGAGAAAATATTTGCCAACTATACATCAGACAAAGGACTGATAACCAGAATATACAGGGAACTTAAAAAACTAAATTCTCCCAAAACTAATGAACCAATAAAGAAATGGGCAGGTGAACTAAACAGAACTTTCTCAAAAGAAGAAATTCAAATGGCCAGAAAACACATGAAAAAATGCTCACCATCTCTAGCAATAAAGGAAATGCAAATTAAAACCACACTAAGATTCCACCTCACCCCTGTTAGAATAGCCATCATCAGCAACACCACCAACAACAGGTGTTGACGAGGATGCGGGGAAAAAGGAACCCTCTTACACTGTTGGTGGGAATGTAGACTAGTACAACCACTCTGGAAAAAAATTTGGAGGCTACTTAAAAAGCTGGACATCGATCTACCATTTGATCCAGCAATACCACTCTTGGGGATATACCCAAAAGACTGTTACTCCAGAGGCACCTGCACATCCATGTTTATTGCGGCACTATTCACAATAGCCAAGTTATGGAAACAGCCAAGATGCCCCAGCACTGACGAATGGATTAAGAAAATGTGGTATCTATACACAATGGAATTTTATGCAGCCATGAAGAAGAACGAAATGTTATCATTCGCTGGTAAATGGATGGAATTGGAGAACATCATTCTGAGTGAGGTTAGCCTGGCTCAAAAGACCAAAAATCATATGTTCTCCCTCATATGTGGACATTAGATCAAGGGCAAACACAACAAGGGGATTGGACTATGAGCACATGATAAAAGCGAGAGCACACAAGGGAGGGGTGAGGATAGGTAAGACACCTAAAAAACTAGCTAGCATTTGTTGCCCTTAATGCAGAGAAACTAAAGCAGATACCTTAAAGCAACTGAAGCCAATAGGAAAAGGGGACCAGGAACTAGAGAAAAGGTTAGATTAAAAAGAATTAACCTAGAAGGTAACACCCACGCACAGGAAATCAATGTGAGTCAATGCCCTGTATAGCTATCCTTATCTCAACCAGCAAAACCCCTTGTTCCTTCCTATTATTGCTTATACTCTCTCTACAACAAAATTAGAGATAAGGGCAAAATAGTTTCTGCTGGGTATTGAGGGGGGGAGCGGGAGGGGGTGGAGTGGGTGGTAAGGGAGGGGGTGGGGGCAGGGGGGAGAAATAAACCAAGCCTTGTATGCACATATGAATAATAAAAGAAAAATGAAAAAAAAAAAAAAAAGAATTTTCAAACATTGCTGTTTGGTTATAAAAATAATTATGATGTTCTAGTTTCTTCATGCTTTTTTCATCATTTTATAAAACAAAACTGAGTCCTCCCTGCCCCCCAGTATTTCTCTCTTTATTTCTAGATGCCCAAATACACAAAGAAAAAAAATCCTACACCCTAAGAAATATTTGTTACTTGACTCAACAGCATTCCATCCACTGTAGACAAATGCATTTGATGTTTCAAAGAACATTCTCCTCTGTTATATTCATTTCATCCAGTAGCATGAGTGCCAAAAGTATGGCCATATATGAGATGTCAATATTTCTAAAGACAGAATCTGATCTTTATCTGTAGACACTTTCAGAAGATCACCAGCTGCCACTGAGGCGTGTTTCAGTGGCAAAATAGTAATGCTGACATTTTCCTTTGAGTAATTCCAAACATTATTTGTTCCCTAATGTCCCCAGGGCTTCCAGCTCATGCCCAAAAATGTCCCTCTCTGTGAGCTAGGTTGATTTTTTTGTTGGTGGCAGTGTTGTTTCATTGAGTGCTTTTCCTTCTACATTCTGTAAGTCAGATTTAGTACAATGACCCTTCCTAGAGACTGGAGGCTTAAAGAAACAAAGCTGCAGTATAGTTGCTCACTGACATTAGGGACAAGTGGTCAGAGCAGTTCCATAGCCCTGCTGCACGGGATCTTGGAAGAAAGCACCTCTCCCTGACTGTGCACATTGACTACTTCACTGAGCAAGTGTGTGAAGATCAACAGATTTGGGCATTTGGGGATTCCCTTGTTGTCACACTCAGAAGAGTTTCAGCACTGCTGTAGGAACAGAGGCAAAAGAAGTACACAACATATGCAGGCACCAGATGTACGGTGTGAATGTGGGAGTCAGGACTTCCTTGTAGCATCTAGATCTTACAGCAGGTTAACAACAGTCCCTCAACCCAACAGGCCAGGAGGCGGGCAGGACTATCCAGGGTGGATGATTAGAAAGCATCTTCTCCAGGTGTGTCATTACCACCTGGAGGCCTGGCTGGAGGCAGGACTCTTACAGACCAAAGCAAAACAGGGTTCCCACCCTCCTTTTTCTCTTTCAATCCTGGCCTTAAGAAATTAGTGGGTATCCAAAATGGAAAGGAGGAAAAAGCAACCATGGGTGCAAGCTTCCATCTTCCATGAGAAAGTATCTTGACTACTGAACATCATGCTTCAAACACTGCCATGGAGATGAGGTCTGCAGCTCATGGTTTTCCTCTGGAGGCCAGAAGGCTGAGTTCTCTTCATATGAATTTTGTGCCTTTGATATTAATTGGGGCAGGAGCAGAGATGGAGGGCAGCTGCTTGGGAGCTTTGTCCCTAAGAAAGGAGACTTGGGTAAATTATGCATAAGCTTCAGGAAAGAGGAAACCTCTCTTGGGAAAATGTGTGATTTTGTTTTCCTCTGGAGGGTTAGGTGGCTGCCTCAACCTAACCACTTAATTATAGGTGAAACCTTAGTCAGTACCAGGAGAGAAGAGCGTCAACATAAAGAACGCACTGATTGTGTGATGTCCAATGAGACACTGAACATTCTGACTGCAATATCCAAACAAAGTCTGGAAATTCAGCTGATGATCTGGAGGCTTCACACCATCAGTCAAAGCCCTTAGTGGTCAACTGAAATTTTTAGTTCTTATCTAACATATATTAATATATATTAATTAGACATAGGGCCAGTGTGTCTTTCATGTATCCCTAAATCTGTGCTTTGAGCATAACCAAAATAATCATGAAATACTCATTCAAAAGAGCCTCTTCTTTTCACAGTCACTGGAAATCCCTTCCATAGCATCTGTCCAGTGAAAGGAAAAATGGCCAGAGCTCCTTAGACACCCAGCCTGATTTAAGTCCAGATCAATACTAGTGCCCTTTCCGCAAGAGCACAAGACCTCATCTCATGTGAATTCTGGGCATTTAGGTGAAAAAAAATTTAGGGCGGCAACACAAGCACAGTAGCGGGAAGTTCTGACATATCTGGACACTTGAACTTCATCTTTTCTGAGGCAGAACGTCCAGAAACAAATATCCCTATGACATTATAATAGCTACTTGCTCTCAAGTTTCTTCTGTGAAGTTTGCTTCAGTCACTAAAGGAATTTTAAAATCTGCCATTTTCTTATGCTGGGTCATCTTAGAGGCTTATTCACGGAGCTGGCAACTCTAATTCAATATTCCAAAATCAAATGCCCCCTGTGTCAGGTCACAAACATCTCAAATTCTGTGTCTCAGTCTTGGGAAAGCTGTCAGCAACTTGGGACCCTGCTTATCTCCCAAGAGACTTTGCCAGTGATCCAGTTTCAGCAGCCACAAAAACAACTTACAGGGCCTCTCTCTGCTCCTCCTACAGGAACCAGTCTTAGGATGGTTTCGAGACTTGAAGAGAATTTTTTTTTAAACAGGACAATTCTGCACATAATTTCAGTTGTGAAAATATACATATCATAGCATTGGTAAAAATGCTGTATTGACTCCAATACCGTTTCCCCACTTTGTCTAGTCATGCCATATTAAAATAGCTCATGTTCATTTGTGTTGTGTGATACACATTTGGGGTTTTTTTGTAAGTGTATTTGGATATGGTTATGGGGAAAGTTCCAGAATCTGTGTTGATAGTGACTGTTTTGATCCAAGAAGTTAAAGCGGTTCTATTAAGCATCAATAATCCTAACAAAGACCAGTGGCGTTAATAAGGATCACTACCTTCCCAAAATTCATGAATATTTTTCCTAGGAAATTTCAGTGGATCTCTATGAAAGCAAGCCAGATCCCTTATTCTTGCACAGGGTCTCACTCCCAAGTTGCTTCTAAGATGTCCACATTCCTGGAGCCTGAAGTCTCCAGTGGGTCCTCTGGTGGGTGCTCAGAGCTGCCTAAGACAGTGAAACGTTCAGTCCCCTCTTTCTCCCTCGTAGAAGCATAAACGTTGCTCCCACATGGCTGAATCTATCATATTTCAAACAAAACACACTAACTGTGAATAATTCAACAGTGAATTATTCTGGAAAGATATTGAGGCGTGGAAAGCACATCTCATATTAATATTTTGTCTAGAGGAATCTTGTTCTTTCTCTGACCCACTGCCTCTGGACTCACCTGTTCTGGACATTTTATATAAATGGAATCATACAACATGTAGCATTTTGTATCTTGCCACTTTCACTTAACATAATATTTTTAAAGTTCATCTACTCTGTAGCATGTATTAGCACTTCATTCTTATTTTCGACTGAATAATATTCCACTATATGGACATACCATATTTTGTTTATCTATTCACCAATTGATGGACATTGGGTTATTTCCATTTTCCATTTACTGTGAATAATGTTGGGATGAACTTTAACTTTTTGAAAACGACCAAACTGTTTTCCACAGGAGCAGCACCATATACGTTCCCACCAGCAATATCCAAGAATTCCAGTATCTTGGCATGCTTCCTGACACTCATTGTTGTCCATCTCTTTTTATCACAGCCATCCTAGTGGGTGTGAAGTAGTATCACATAGTGGCTTTAATTCACAATTCCCTAGTGACTAATGAGGTTGAGCATTCGCCTATAAGCATGTGTCTGTTTTTACGTCTCTTTGGAGAAATGTCTATTCAATTCTTTGCCCATTTCTAAGTTAGGTTGTCTGCATCGGTGAATTGTGATTTTTATGTGTTCTGTATTCCAGATTCTTATCAGATACATGATTCACAAATCTTTTCTCCATCCTGTGAGTGATCTTTTCACTTTCTTAATAGCGCCCTTTGTATGTGTGTATGTTGTGCAAACATTTTTGACTTTCATGAAATCCAGTTATCTATGATATTTTGTCTCTTTTGTTTTCTTGTCAAAAATAAGAAGACTTTGCTTAACTCAAGGTTGTGAAGAATTGCTCTTATATTTTCTTTGATGACGTTTTAAAGTTTTAGCTTCAGATTTTAGATACATGATTCATTTAAGTTAATCTTTGTGTATAGTGTGAGCAGTTCAACTTCATTCTTTTACTGGCTATCCAGTTGTCTCAATACCATTTGTGAAAAAGACTGTTCTTCCCCACTCCCCACCGAATTGTCCTGGTGTCCTTGTCCAGAATCCATATGGCCTTGCTTTTGAAGGTTTATTTGCAGACTCTCAACTCCATCCTAGCCAATGTTCTCTGAGACCATCTTTATGGCAGACCACAAACCCTGATTACTCCACCCTTACAACAATACTTGAAATTTGGAGAAGTGAATCCTCCCAGTTTGTCCTTCTTTTTCTGAACAAAAGAAAGTTTGTTTTGAGCTACAAGTATTTTGTTTTAACTATTAATTATGTTTAAATTTTTTATAAATAAACTTTTTTCAAGCAGCTGACCATCTATCCCAGTTTAAAAACCAATACAAGTGTGCCTTAATAGCATAACTGAAAGAACTACATGGAAAATGTAGAATGACTTCATGAATCTTTTACCAGTAGCAAAGTCCCTCTCTGTTCTTAGTCCTGGCTCAAATCACGCGTACTGGGCTAATGTTCAGGCACCCATCCCCCAAGCCCGAGCATTTAATCCATGTAATCTATGTTTCCCCAGGCCATGCCACTGGGGGTAAACAGAAAAAGGAAGTTGTTGCGATCATTCAGGGTCCAGACTCCAGCAGCTTCCATCTGCCCCCCCACCCTCGTCCTTATGCTTCCTGCTCAGATCCCCTGCTCTCCTGCACCCAGCATGCACCTGGGGCAGGTCTAACCAAAGTTGGTAAATTTCCCAGTGCTTGATGGACAGGCTAGAGTCTCCCACCTCCTTGGGACTTTTGCCTCATGTGTGTTTTATTATCTTTCTGGCCACTTTTCAAGATCTTTCTAGAGTCTAATAGTTCTCTTGTCATCATCATGGATGTGGATTTTACCTCATTGCTGGAATATGGATACAGTGAACAGGCAGAATGAGTCAGCCCATAAGGAACAAGGGAGAAAGCTACTTCGTACATCCTTCCACCATACCTATCTGCCATTGCCTATTCAAAGGCCTCCAGGGGTCAATACTTCTGACACTCTTGGACACTTTCAAGATCTTTTTGAGACAGAGAGACATCTGAGTGGTTGTGCATCGAGGGATGACCATCTGAGAAAGCCAAGGATAGAGGCATGGAGCAGTCCTTTCCCTCACTTCTCTCAGAAGTAAGGGACCTCTGATCTTAGACTCCCAGCCTCCAGAACTGTGAGACAGTAAATTTGTGTTGTTAGAGCCCTCCATCTGTGGTTTTTGTTATAGCAACCCTAGCAAATGAATCTACAGCTCTTCCTCAGCATCTGGAAATGCAGGGGACTCAGCCTCTCTCTGCAGAGGCCTCCTCGATCCTCCAGGAGAATCTCAGGCAGGACTGCAGGCCAGGCTCTCAGACAATTCCAAACCGGCTGTCTCTTAACACGTAGCCCCCTTCTATCTGCAGGAGAACATGTCTTTGACCAAAGCATGACTGAACAATTGCCCCCAAAACATGGCCTCTTCTCTCCTGCTGCAGGCAGCCATGACCCCTGCAAGTGTGAGAAACCATTGTGCAGCTCAAGTTACAGAAGCACAGATCACGGGTTGATCTTGCTGCAAGGCTACTCTCATTAGAATCAAGCCGATGCAGAAATGCCTGGAGTGGGCATGGAACCCATGGCATACTTAATACCAGCCCTTCTGTGGCCTCTCTACTTCCTTGATGTCCCGGGAGAGTAAGCAACGCAAGATCTGGACCACAGTTCTCTGGCACCTCTGCTGCACGCCCTACTAGTCTCTCCTCACTTTGGGATGATTTAAGAATGGTTGGCTCTCATTGTCTTGGAGACTACTCAAGAGAGTCCTGTTTTAACCTCTGGTTAAAGGAGAATTAAGGCCAAATTTATGCAGTTCTCAACAAGGTGGCCACCCTTCAAGTAGAGAGCACAGCCAAACGTTGGAATGTAAATTGGCATAACTGCTGTGGAAAAGAGTTTCGCACTCTTCCAAATGTTAAACACAGAGTTGCCACATGACCTGGCACCCCTATTCCTGGGTTATACCCAAGAGAATTGGAAACATAGATCCACCCAAAAATTTGTGCATGAATTTTCACAGCAGCACCATTCATAAACAGAATAGCCCAAATGTTCATCAACTATGAATGGACGGATAAACAAAATGGATATGTCCATACAATGGAACAAAAAAGAATACTGAGACATGCCCCAACATTGATGAACCTTGAAAACATTGTGCTCAGTGTACAAAACCAGACCAAAAATAAAGACCGTATGTTGTAGGATTCGATTTACATATAATGTCCGCAATAAGTAAACCCATAGAGACAGAAAATGGATTGTGGCTCCTAGGGGTTAAGGGACAGGGCTAACAGATAATGACTGCTGATGGACACTGGGGTTTTTGTGGGGGTGTTGAAAATGTTCTAGAATTAGGTAATGGTGATAACAGCATAACCTTGTGAATATACTAAAACCCACTACACCCTCCCTCTACTTTAAAAAGGTGAATTTTATGGGAGGCAAATTCTGTCTCAATTTAAAAGGTAACCACCACATATTCAGAGTAAATAAGAAGCAGTACACAACTAGGCACAGTTGTTCTGTAGCTTGTCATATTCTACTTCCTGAGTTCATTCCTTCAGATTAGATAGGAGGATGTAAAATTTTTTGAAACCTTGTGTCTGTGAAAAGATCTCACTTGTATACCTGCAAATGACAAATTATGACACACTTGTGTCTTTTTTTTTTTTTTTTTTTGGAGCTGGAGTGTCAAGATGTTGTCCAGGTTGGTCTCAAGTGATCATCCTCTCTCAGTCTTCCAGGCAGTTGGGGCTTAGCGCCTGTCACCACATGTGGCTTGGTATTGTAATACAGGAATATTTTCCCCCAAAGTTAAACGTCCATTGCTCCAATTTCTTCTTGCATTTCATGTTGTCTTTGTAGTAACATGACCCTCTTCTTCCCATCTCTTTGCCCCCAGGAGTATTTAGGTTTTCTCCTTATCCTTGATGTCTGAAATGTCATCATGGCATGGCTTGTTAAGTGTTTTATCTGCTGGGTGTGTATTACATTCCTATAATCCCAGCACTGAGGAAGCTGAGGCAGGAGGATTATAAGTTCAAAGCCAACCTGGGCTACCTAGAAAGACACTATATCGGAAAAAAAAAAGTGTTTTGCTTGGATGTGTTCTTGATTCTGCTAAGATATCTGTTGTCACTTCCATTCTGGGGCTTAATTGGAGTCTCGCTCTGGGGATCCATGTTCCCTTCCTGCTCTCAGTACACTCTGTCCTTCATTCTCCCTGTGCTAGTTTTCCAAAGCTCTGTTGGATGAACGCTGGGAATGGATTTGGGGGCTAAGCATCCAATCCTCTTACTCATTTTATTGTTTCTGTCTCCTTGTCCATGTTTACTCTTCTGAAAGACGTTCTTGGCTCAGCCTTTTGACTTTTTTTCTTATCAGCTTGAATGCTTCTGCCCATTTACAGAGATTTTTATTTCAATCATCAAATTTTTCATTTCCAAGATCTCTAAAGCATTCCTTTTTATGGGTGCAATATCACTTTATTTCTCTCTGAGGATTCTAATTATATATGTGCCAAATTCTTATTCTGTTTGCTCTATTAACTCTGCCTTCTTTAGCATAAGCTTTTCCATTTGTAGGGGTTGGTGCTTATCTTTTATGGCTTTTTTCAAATGTTTGGGAGTTATTGACTTTGTACTCAACTCTGTATTGTGTTTTCAGCCTGTGCACTGATGCCCATTTTAGTTCCTATATCTGACTTCTCAGACACAGATGGCACCCATCCCTCACAGGTGTTAACAATTGGGCCACAGAGGACCATCTAAACCCACTCTCCAAATGGGAGGACTCACACCTCTGTGCCTGCCTCCTGGAATGAAGGTAGAGAGTGGCTGCTCTTACACAGTAACACAAGCAATCACCCCCCACCCCCCAGGTATCCTCCCAACATTCTTAGAAGTTTATTTTGGCTTATGGTTCTGGATGTTACAAAATCTAAGACTGAGGGCCACCTCTGCATAGGACCTTCTTCCTTCATGAAGGAAAGTGACACATGGTGAAAGAGTTTGAGTAAGACAGTGTGAGAGGGGCCAAACTCATCCTTTCATCAGGAACACTGTCCCATTCATCAAGGCTGAGCCCTCATGACCTCATCACCTCTACAGCGCTCAACACTGTTGCTTAGGAATTGTTTCCAACACATGACTTTGGGAGACAAACTAAACCCACAGCAAGCCCTAGCTTTTTTAGCTTTGCACATCCTCTGGACTGTAGTTTCCTTCTTCTTCATGATCCCAGTCTTCTACTTTTCAGCAATGTTTCTATGTGCCTGGGCCTTTTAAGGTAAGGTACCCTTCCTTGTTTTTAAAGTGTACTCCTCAGCCTCCCAAGTAACTGAGACTACAGGCACTCCCCACAGCACCTGGCCGTTTGTGACCATCTTGATCCCCTCTCTCGCCTTTAACATCAAATCCTAATATTTGCCAGTGACAGAATTTCCAAGTAAAGGCTTGGGCTCCACACAGCTTGGGCTTCCTCACAGGATGTTCTGCATGTCTTCTTTCCTCCTCATTCCATTGAACTTGCTTCCTGAGATTGCCTTGGACATCTGGACTCCACATCACGGGAGCCTGACTGAAGCTGCACCCATCCTCACTGACATACTTGGCTAACAGCTCTGATTAGCCTCACCTTCCTGGTTCTCTCTGCTGCTCATTCCTGTGAATGGCATTGGAGCTAGTGCACCTCTGTTCAGTACCTCAGTGGGGCCTGGGAAGTCTCCTCTCCCTGCTAAGGCTTTGGGCCTTATTGCCTCAGCCATACCTGTGAGTGTAGTGTGAGGTGGATTGGAGACATCTAATTCTAATTTAGCTTTTAAAATACCATCTGGAAGCAGAATGTCATCTCCATCACAGACAATGCATTTCTACTCTGCCCTTGAAAGAGCCACATTTGAAAAAAGCTGGGTCAGGCTGCTCCAATCATCTGCTGGTCAACACAGAACATCCTTCTCTGGGTATAAATCAGACACCACCCCAGGAACAAGGGCAGAAGCCAGTTGTTCATGCTGGGACACAAGAGCTGGACTAGCACAAGCGAGTTAGGTAGCAGTTACCTGGGCTGAAATTAGCTCCTGACTCGAGATGGCTCAGAGTTCAAAGCCTGGGGTGGACGGCCTCAGTGGTGAGAGGAAAAGGCTGAGAGGTTGGGAGCATGACAAGGAGGGCAGTCCTACTGGAGGCACTGTCCCTATGCCTTTCAAGGTATACTGTCTAGCCGAGGACATTTCAGATGTGGGACTTGGAGACATCTCAGATGGTGGCTGATGTCACCTCAACGCACTAAGGGTTATATGTGGCTGGAATCCCTTCCCCCAGGCAGCTGTTCCCTCCTCCCCCAGTAGTCCCTCACCTTCACCCTCCACCCTCTGCAGAGTTCTTCTCCCAAGTAGAACACCCCTTTTCCCAGACCGAAGTCCCCATCCCTCTAAGTGGGTCAGTGATGGAGGAAGTCAATAGCAGAAGGCTCAGGGCTTTGACCCACTGGTTCTGTGTCACCAGGCTGCTGTCACATGTTAAGGAGGGATTGACAAGGCATGTGCATAGCCAAGGTGCCCTCAGAGAGCCTGGTTGCTGGAACTAGCTGTGAGACTCACCTGCCCCTTGCCTCTTTGCTGCAGTCGGTTGGTGGGTTTCTTTTTTCTCCAGGAGGAAAGACGGCAGTTGCTCCTCCAAACAAGTGTGGTGACTAGGGCAGCCAACTACCTTTGGTGAGCTCCACGTATGACCTCATGTCCTGGACTTATGTCAGTACATAGGATCAGTGGTCTGTATTGGAAGTCTGTGTGTGACATGACAGAGAAGGGTATGAAGATCATGACCTCAGTGGCTGTGACAAGTGCTCTGCCCATCACCCGGAAGCTAGAGCCACAAATTGTGGTTGCCAAAACCAATGTCTGTTGGGGTCGAGACAGGCCTGAAGAGAGACTGACTATTCTGAATCAGTCAATTGGTTGTTGCCAACCAGTACCTCCCTCTCACTCAGAAAGAGCTAGAAAAAAAAAAAAAAGTTGAAGGATGTGATGGGCTTCAGAAGCCAAGTTTGTATTGGATCCCTGTCGGCCAAGCTCTGCTCACATGCCAGACGGCAGACTCTCATTGGGTTAAAGATGCTAAGCAAAAGAGGCTATTTCTCAGTTTCATTCTCCTGTTCACTTGATTGAATTTTCCAGGCAGAATGTGCATACTGCCAATCAGAAAATTCAGGACACTCAGGATAAGCAGTATCTCTCATGGTTAGAGTGGAAGAGAAGCATTGGCCAAGAGATACTGATGAATCCCAGTGTGCTGAGAGCGTGGAGTCCTGTATAGTGGTACTGCCCACATTCTGACTCAGTAGCTCTAGACTGTGGGCCACACCCATGGGCTACCACAGATCATCCAAAATCAGACCAGTCACTTGGGACGATGGCAGGCGACCTCTGCTAACTGTTCTTCAATGCCACCTTTTTGAAGGAAGTGTCTGACAGCCTCCTCACTTCTAGCAAGGGGAAGTAGCTCCAGAAAATGTGGTACTGGGGTTTGAACTCAGGGCCTTGCACTTGCTAGGTAGGTGCTTTACTACTTGAGTCATTCCACCAGCCCTGAAGGAATTTTTAGATGACTGATAGATTATCTTAACAATACACCTCTCTACTGGCTGGCAGGCCCCTCTCATTCTCAGCCCCTCAGAATGCTCAGGACCAATGTGTGGACATGGACAAGACCAGCCAGGAGGCCCAGCAGTCCAAACTCGATACTCATTTAACTAGAGCATCATGTAGCAGCCAGGTGACAACTTTTGCTATGTTGAAATTAACCTGATAGATGACTAAACTAGAAAATCAGCTAGCTAAGGAAAAAGGTCCTCAGCTGTGGCCACTGCCAGCTGAATTAAGAGCTTTAAAGTTTCTGACATCTGCAGATGAGTCTGTTTACATGACTATAAGGATGAGAGGCTCATCAGACTGGTGAAAAATTCAAGTGCACTTATGGTATCATTCTGTGGCCTTTGTGTTGCTACTGTTAATGTTTTGTATTCAACCAAAACCCCTTCCTATGGACTCTGATATAAACCAGTGTCTGTTCCTCTGTAGTCTGAGAAGGCATCATTGGATTATCTCATAACGTCTGGTTGTACAACTGGATGTTATAAAGAAATGCCACCTTTGAATTCAATAAAATGCAAGAACAGGAAAAAAAAGGTTATATATGGTAAAGTAAGGCAAGACCCATAGAAAGTGTCAGCATGATGACTGGCCACAGAACAAGCCCCTTGGGGAGGTAGAGGCAGTGACAGCCAGGAAAGTGTGGTTCATGACTGCTGGGAAGGTTGCTGTACCTTCCTCAGTGACCAAAAAACTCCTGGAAGTCTGCCTCCAAGTTCCTCTTTGTAAAAAACCCATACAACTCCTTCAAGCAGAGAGTCCCTGATGTTCACACCTTCCTGTCACACTCTCTTCCTCCTGATGGGCATGAAGAGCTGTGGAGAGGTACAGAAAGGGAGGGTCACAGCAACCTGTAGTGGGGACAAGGGGAAGGCCCAGCATAGGAGGCCCACAGTTGAATCTGGCCTCTGCTTCAGCGCCTGCTTGTAGTTGGTGTGACTTAAAAGTCCTGCAATTCTGGGAAGTAAAACTGCAGGAAGAGTTGTGTACCTGCAGTGTGCATAAAGGTAAGTAAGATGCAGCAAGGGGGCCTGACAGGAAGAAGATGCTACAGACCCACAGATACAGACTTTTGCATGAAGAACAGTGACCCATTTTCCTCCCAGACTTTGGGGAGTCCCATGAACTGTCCTAACCTCAAAAAACAATGTGAAGGGCTGTACGAAGCAGATGGTCTGCAAAATGTGTAGTCTGTTTCTCCTCATTATATGAATGAACGGATAACTCCATGCTCCTATCTATGCCTCCCGCATAGGTAGGACCACAGGTGCATGCCACCACACCCAGCCTGTTGGGGGTCTCACTAACTTTTTGCTGCCGATGCCCTTGAACCTCAATCCTCCTGATCTCTACTTCCAGAGTAGCTGGAATTACAGGTGTGAGCCAGTGCACCTGACCACATTCTTAATAGCTGGAAAAGGAGAGCATTTTTTGTTTGTTTGTTTTTAATAAAAGGGCTTTCTATTTGCATATATTAGTTGTACAAAAGGGTTTCATTGTGACATTTCCATACATGAATGTAATATACTTTAATCATATTCACCCCTCTGTTACCCTCTTGTCTCCCCTCACCAGGACTCATACTAAAGCCAAGAAAAGTCGAATAGTGAGTAGAAACAAACAGTAAATGACTCTCTGACATTCTCTTTTCCTCTCCTTCCTCTCCCTAGTGCTCTCAAACAGTCCCACTATTACATACATTATATTTATATTTGGTCATGTTTGTATTTGTGAATATGTTCGTCAGTGGGATCTATCTTCCACATATGAGAGAAAACATGCAGCCTTTGTCTTTCTGAACCTGGCTTACTTCACTTAACATGATGTTTTCCAGTTCCATCCATTTTCCTGCCAACAACCTAATTTTATTCTTCTTTATGACTGAATAATATTCCATTGTGTATAGACACCACATTTTCTTAATGCATTCATCAGTTGTAGGGGATCTGGGCTGTTCCCACAACTTGGCTATCATGAATAGTGCTGTGATAAACATCAGTGTGCAAGTATGTTCCTTCAGATGTATGCCCAGGAGGTATTGCTGCATTGTATAGTAGGTCTATTTTTACGAGGAATCTCCATAAAGCTTTCTATAGTGTACTAATTTACATTTCCACTGACAGTGTATAAGGGTTCCTTTTTCCCTGAATCCTCACCAACATTTGTTGTAGTGTTCTTGATGATAGCCATTCTGAATGGAGTAAGGTGAACTCTCAGTATCATTTGATTTGCATTTCCTACATGGCCAGGGGTGCTGGGCATTTCTGCATGTATTTATTGGCCATTTGGACTTTTTCCTTTGAAAATTATCTGTTTAGTTCAGTTGCCCATTTCTTCATTGTGATGCTGATTCTTTGGGAGTTTAGTTTTTTCAGTTCTTTGTAAATTCTGGTTATTAATCCCTTGTCAGGTGTATAGGTGGCAAAGATTTTCTCTCATTCTTCCCCCACCCCCTTTTTTTTCTTGGAGTACTAGGGTTTGAACTCAGGGCCTCAAACTTGCTAGACAGGCACTCTATCATTTGAACCATTCAACCAGCCCTTTTCCTCCCATTTTTTTAAGAGCAGTTTTAGGTTCACAGCAAAACGAAAAGGGAAGTACATAAATTTCCAGTACCCTCCCGAGGTCCTCACTTTCATAGCCTCCATACCCCCGCCTCACTCCCCTACCCCAGTAATCATCATATAGCCATTCTGAATGGAGTGAGGTGAACTCACTCCATTCAGTGAGCTGCTCCTGAGCTGCTCATTTATTGCCACAGATGAACCTACAATGACACATTGTAATCACCCAAAGTGCACAGGGCTCTTTCTTGGTGGTGTACATTCCATGGGTTTAGACAAATGCATAATGACATGTACCCACCATCATGTTATGATATGGAGTGCAGCAGTCCCCTCTTGTCCTCAGGTTTGATTTCTACAGTTTCAGTTATCTGAGGTCAACTGGCATAGTCATGGCTCAAATCCTCCTTCATATGTACCTTCTGATGTAGCCCATAATAGCCTAACACTGTACGCATTCTTCACCTCACTTCATCTGAAGAAGACATTGTATCATCTCATCTCATCATATGAAAAAAATTATTAGAAATGTATCCACTGTGATGTGCTCAATTTATAAATTAAGTTTTATCATAGGTATGTACTTACAGGAAAAAAAAGAACGTGGTATAATAAGGTTTGGTAGTATACACAGTTTAGGGCATCCCCTGGTATTCTTGGAATGAATTCCCTGTGAATGAGGCGGCACTACTGTGTCTTTGCTGTCTAGCAATCCTCTGTCCTCTGCCTATTCATCTTTCCTTCCAAGCCCCAAGTCTAATGATTTTTTATACATGCTATTGGATGATCTACTAAGAGTACAATTAAGAGTAGCCACATGAATTTACCTTCAGAGCAACCTCAGACAAGGAAAGGGCTTTGCAATGTGCATAACTCCCCCCACACGCTCAGGCAAAGAGGATGCCAACCTCTTGTGCTACATTCTGACACTACAATTGTTCTGGTACATTTATTTGTCTCTTTCTTTTCATTTGTACAAATCTAAAAGGCATTAATTAAAAATGCATTTTAGATTGAAATTATCCAGCTTTTAATGTAGCATATTTCTCTGAGAGGCTCACTGATGGCTTAGAACATTTCCTCGTTGGTATTTTCCCAGTTCCTATATCAAACCCCTGAGCATATCAGGGCTACACATACCTGTTCACACACTTGTTAGTGCTTAACATGATTTGTGACTTTCTCACTAACTTCATTGAAAGGGTGAATTTCCAGAGCTTATAAATATAACAAAGATATCTTTAAAACTCTTAGAAACCTTCACAGTTACCACAAACAAAACTAATTCAGCTGTTTTTATGTGTGTGGGATGCAATCTTAATTACATCTTCAAATTTTCTTTTGTCAGTAACATAACATGATCATGTACAGATAATTTTATCAAAGTTTCAGTCCTAAGAATTAAGGTAAAAAATCTTGAGGTGTGATTTTGGAATTCTGCCTGTCACATGGAAATGGACTAGTAGCTGGCTACACACAAGACAAAAACCAGAAGAGAGAAGGGAAATTCAAAGAACAGAACAGAGGCATTCTGACTATTCAAAGTCAGTCTACACCCTGAGTGTGCAGTAGATCCCTATGCACAACCTTCAAATGCATCCTAAGCATTGACAGAGAGCCCCAAAGAGAGCTGTCATCAGAGAGTATGAATCAACTGAAAATGCCAGCCAGTGCCCTTCCCCCACTCTAATGGTCCATCCTATCTGTTCCTTAACAAGATGACACAGCTTTCATTTCTGATGTGCATTGCAGTCACTGTTTATCTGGCAGGATGCTTTCTGTTGAGAATATCAGAAAACTCAATGCCAGGTTACTTCAAACTGGAGGAAACCATAAAGAGGAATGTAAGTGAAAAGTTAGCCTGATGGAAGGAGGTTTCAGGCAGAATTCTGCCAATGCTTGGGCTCCATTTATCTGCAATTCTCAGCTCTGCCTTCCTTCATGTGTTGCCTTTTTCCCCCAGTATAGTTTCCCTTGTGGTGACAATATGGCTGCCAGCAGCAACTGGGTCTCCTTGTTTATACTGAAGAGGAGAAAGCAACAAGTCAAGAGCATTGAGCAAAAGTTACAGTCCCTAGTTAGTAGGCCACTCCTTTCCTGTGGCCATGGGAATACCATTGTTTAATTGCTTAGGTCTGAGTTATGCAAGCCAACTGCTGTGCCAAGAAAGACAGGATTAAACTAGTTGGCTTCGACTAGTGAGCTCTCATCTTTGGAGCTAGGATTGGGGTCAAGTCTCCAAAAAATATGGCCACTATCCAATGGAGGGAGGTAAGGGATGTTGGAGCAGCAATTTAAATGGTACTGCCAGTTCCGCCCACCAGTACATACAGTGATCCAGTGAACAGGTGGCCTGGAGTGAGCTGAGAACAGAAACTAGAGTCTGCTCTTCTCTGTCAGTGTCTGTGCCTGTGGGCTTATGTGGCATGAACACACACCATACTGAGCACTAGCCCAGTGCAACACACATGCTAAACACAGCCACCAACTTCATCACACACCATCTCTACTAAAGGAAGAATAATCTTCCTGGAGCTGGAGGGGACTTGGTTGTCTGACACATGATAAGCAGGGGTGACTGTCCACCCAGCATCTTCCAAAGGGACTATATGTAATTAATTCAACCTACACTGACTTTTTTATTTTCACTCCAACAATGTATTGTCCATCAGAGAGATTCTTCTAAATATGCTGTCACTATCTCTCCCCAGCCTCCATCTTCCCCAATTATTTATAATCTTTCAGTGGTTCCCTATTTCCTGTGGAACAGGGATTTCAATCTTAGCACTCAGTATTTACAGTTTGGGCCAGATACTGGGCTGAGCTTCTGGGCATGTGATCTACGCAGTCCCCAGGGCATCACACTCAGAAGGACACTTAACTTGCTCCACTGTCACTGTCTTGAAGTTCTTAATGATCTTATATTTGAACTTGTGCTTTGTAAGTGAAATCCAGTGGAGCAGTAGAACATACCCATGAGCAGAGCAGATAAACACAGGATGCACATCTATCTATGGTCCTTGCTGCACCATTTGCAAAATAGTGTGCTGAAGTCCCATGAGCACAGAACTCCAGGGGACCCATGATGTATGGAAGTTCAGTGAGAATCTGAGCAAGGACAAGATAAATGCATCATGTTTGTGATTAAGTGGGCAGAGCCCTTATAGCTCCAAGATGCTCTCTAACCAGAAACTTGCTTTGAATGCAGAAAGCGAGCACTGGCCACTAAGAAATGCAAATGACTAAGAACCTCTAACGTATCTTGTCTAATTTGTGTTACTTCCCTGACCTAGCCAACTACTGAAAATGAGGACGTAGAAGCAGAGTTTTAGGACAGGGAGTGTGGCTCAGTAGAAGTTTGCCTAGCATGTGCAAAGCTCTGTGTTCCATCCCCAGCAGTGAAGGAGAAAAAAAAAAAGGAAAGAAGTAGGGTTTTATTTAGCACAGAAAATATAATGCATGTTAAAATTTGACCTTCAGATAAACAACACGGCATATCAATATGAAATTTTTTTGTTATTTATCTGAAATTAAATTTTTTGTTTTGCTTTTTTTTTTTTCCTTTTTGGCAGTATTGGGGCTTGAACTCAGGACCTTCACCTTGAGCCACTCCACCAGCCTGATTTTTTCGAGATAGGGTCTCGTGGAACTATTCGCCCATACTGGCTTCAAACCACAATCATCCTGATTTCTGCCTCCTGAGTAGCTAGGATTACAAGTGTGAGCCACCATTGCCCAGCTTGCTTTGTTTTTTGAGATGGGGTCTTACTATGTAGCCCCAACTGGCCTCAAACTCGAAATCTTCCTGTCTCAGCCTCCCAAGTGCTGAGATGTCAGGTGTGCACCACCATGGCCAGCATGAAATACAAATTAAATAGGCATCCTATGGAGGTTGTCTGGTAACTTTACAGAAAAGAAAAGGGAAAAACAGGGCAACTCTTAGTTCCTTTCTCTTTCAGTCTTTCTTGCTCCTTCCTAAGCCACAGACTGTGCCATAATGAAGAAGTGGAATCAAAGCAGGCAGATTCATTCACACAATATTTCTACTGTTTCAGTAAGAGCAAAACACATGGACATATATATGTGAAGTGTGGTTTTGAAGAGTCTTCAGGGGAATTAAATGTTCTTATGTTTCCAGTTTAAAATTGGCATTGCACAATATAAAGATGAGTGGTAAAACTTATGCTGATAATTGAAATATTTTAACTTTTCTTTATTTAAAATTACATTAAGTACCAAATTAAAACACCATGAAAAACATCATAACAAATAACATGGAAGAAAGGGAAAAGTTATATTTTAATACTTTTAGTGACATCTTTTTTCTGCCTCTGTTTTTTTTTTTGCAGTGCTGAGATTTGAACTCAGGGTCTACATCTTAAACCACTCCACCAGCCCTTTTTTATGATGGGTTTTTTTTCGAGATAGGATCTCTAGAACTATTTTGCCCAGGCTGGCTTCAAACCTCGATCTTCCTGATCTCTGCCTCCTGAGTAGTTAGGGTTACAGGCATGAGCCACCAGTGTCTAGCCTTTTTTCTGACTCTTGAACAAAGGTTCCATACTTTCACTTTACCCTGGACTTTCCAAGTTAGCCAGCTCTGGAGGGAGGAAAGGAGGTTGGGCTGCCTTGTACACTATAGGAGGTTTAGTGGGAGCCTTAACCTCTACCCACTTGAGGCCATTAGCATCCCCCAACTTGTGACAATGAAAATTGTCTCCAGACATCGCTAGACAAAGTCACACCATGTGAAAAGCATGGGAGAAAATCCCTTCTCCATGCCATAGAGGACCCTTAGTGATCTGGCCCTTGCCTCTCTGCTCAGCCTACTCCTCCCCACTGTGACAAATACTTAAAAGGATGAAAGGTTTATTTCATCTGTGGTTTCAGAGGTTCCAGTGCATGGTTGCTTTGCCCCTTGTTTTTGGACCTGTAGTGGCACAGTCTGTCTTGGCAGGAGCACACAGAGAATGAGCCTATTCACCTCAAGTCAGCTGGGAAGCAAAAAGAAAGAGAAAGGGGTCAGTGTCCCCATATCCCCAATAGCCCTCAGTAACCTAACATCCTTCCACGAGACCCCACCTCCTAAAGGTTCTACCACCTCCAGTAGCACTGCAGTACTGGTGATCAAGCATTTAATACATGGACCTTTAAGGATATTTCAAATCCAAATTATAGCAATACTCTAATCATGCTGAATCTACTTGGGGTTCCTTGAACAAGTCACCCTTGAAGGTTTCCTTGCCTTTGGATACCTTCTTTCCATTCTCTAGATCACCTTTCTCCAACTTCATTCAACCAATTCTTTATTAGCTTTCAAAACCACTCTGGCATCACCTGGCCACCCAACTTATTCCCATCCTTCCTTAGTTACTCTCCAACTAACCAACTGAGTAAGGTGCCCATCTTTGGATCTCTCTAAAGCATCTTGCTCAGAAATCCATCCAACTTCTCCCTGCTACCTGGTAATCACCTGTGGTACAAACCTGAAGGGCTGGGCATGGTGAGACAGCTATTCAAGAGGTAGAGAAGGGAAAAAACATGAGATCCTACTTGAAAAATAACCAAAGTGAAAAGGGCTGGAGGTATGGTACAGATGGTAGATGCCTGCTTAGCAAGCATGAGGCCCTAAGTTCAAACCCTAGTTCCACCAAAATAAATAAATACATAAATAGAATTTAATGTCATTAGTCTGTGAAGGCAAGGCAGGACTCTATCTTTTATCTTTTTATTTGCAATTTCTGGTACAATGTTTAGGGCATAGTTGATGTTCAGCAAATGAATGTGGGAAGAAAGAGGAATGGAGGAAAAACAAGAGAAGGAAAAGGAAGGAAGAAAAGAGGGAAGAAGAAAGGAGGAAGAGAGGGAAGGGAGGAGAAAAGCTGTAAGAGATTTTTCTAGTGTTACATGAGTAGCAAATGTTGCTCTCTGTATTCAACTTTTATTTCTAGAAGTCCAGTAACTAAGTCATAAAAATAAATGCTGGTCCCTCATAAAAACTATATATGTCAATAAAGTGAGATCTTTGGTTCTTAGATCAGTTGCTAAGGTTTTGTGGATTTTTCTTTTTGTTCAATCTTGATCAAAGTACTTTACACTTTCTCTGGTGATCATTGCTTATTCCAGATGGTCCTTTTTCAAACACTAGCCTTTGTCAAGTGTCCCTTCTTAATGAGACTGGTCTTGTGCTACCCCTGTATGGGGGAAGGAACCCATTAGTGACAGGCCACCACCATCAAAGCCCCTCACACCCTTTCCTGCCACCAGACTTGCTCTTTGCTCTCAGACTAGTCCATTTCCTCACTGGCCATCTGAGCTTCAACAGCCAGCTGTTGGATGCATCATAACTCCATAGATAAAGTGATCAACATCCCCTTGAATGCTGTGACAGAGTTCCACTTCTCCTGTGCACCAGACCCTACAGGAGAACTGCCCAGGAGGCTCCTGGGAGCAGATGAACTGAAGGGAAAACAGGCATTTAATCCTCTGGCTTCCCTGAAGCTGGGGTCACCTTCCTATTGAAATTACAGTAATATGAAGCAATATGAAAATCTGGGGCTGTAGCTCAGGAATAGAATGCATGTCTGGCAGGCACAAGTCCCTGGGTTCTATCCCCAGCACTGCAAAAAAAATTTGATATCTGTAACTAGATATAGATATAGATGCACAGAGTACACAGAAAATCAGCAAAGAACCAACAATGAATTAAATATAATCAGCCTGGAGATTGCAAGATGGCAGCTGGAAGGAGGAAGCAGAAAGCGTGCCTCCTAAAGTAAAATCTTGGAGAGACGCTGGAGAAACACCTTACAGGAAAAACCACGAAGAAGAGGCAAAACTTTGACTCCTCCACACCTCCAGCCTGGGAAACCAAGAGGGCTCCCACACTGCCACCAGACTCCAGCGCCCAGACAGCTTGGGAAGATGCGGACCATAAGGTGAGCTAAGCGGTACACGGTACTCTCACATACAGCCCTGGGCCAGATCAGCAT
The DNA here is from genome assembly GCF_047511655.1 of Castor canadensis. NCBI lineage: Eukaryota > Metazoa > Chordata > Mammalia > Rodentia > Castoridae > Castor > Castor canadensis. The sequence continues at coordinate 85,406,032 of NC_133397.1, read as the reverse complement.
AGCCCCCTGGACAGACCGACCCTCACCCAGGGAAAAAAAGAGAAACTGAATAATAAGCAATAACAAAAAAGACATGTAGCAAAGAGGGTGGGCACACTGAGCACCAAAGGGGGAGAGGGGAATCCCTCACGGAACTGTAAATAAACAAGCTGGGCCAAAGAAGGCAGGAGCAGTGGCACAAAGCCCAGTAATAAGGAGCGGAAAAGCTTGTAAAAGTGGTGGTGGGAGGAAAACTCCACAGGAGAGAGGGGAAGACCACTTCCCACATGAGCTGTAAATAAACACGCTGGCCTGAGAAAGCAGGTGCTGTGTCACCTTCCTCAGTGTGCTTAGAAAGGGGAAAGCTTGTAGCAGCAGCTCACGCACAGAACTCTGAGTAAACAAAGAGTGCAGGGCCAGGTGAGTGCTAAGCTCACCCCTGAGATCTGCATAAATAACACCTCCAGCAACAGCAGGCTGACAGCAGTGGGTAGGCAAGCAACAGCCACAGATACCATTCACAGAACTGTCTCCAGACTTTTTTTCCTCTCTCCCTACCTTTGATGAGACAACAACCTAACTACACCTGCATGCTGAAAAACTTACTGAAATTGTATTGCACTTAAACTTGGGACACTTTGTGGGGTTTGTTTTTGTTTTGTGCAGTTTTGTTTTATTTTGTTTTTTCCAGTATTTTTCCCCTTTGATGAGACAACCACAGAACTACTTCTTAGGCACCATCTCCAGGATTGGAGGCTGAGGGACAAACACCAAAATTATTAAGACTGAAACTTTATTGCATTTGAACTTGGAGGTTTTTATATATTTTTTTCATTTATTTATTTTTTATTTTAATTTTTTTATTTTATATATTTTTAAATTTTTTATTGTAAATCCTCTCTCTGTCTCTCTAATGCCTGTTCAGCTTACAGTTTATTAGTACACTATCTCTCCCTATTTATATCTTTGAAACTTTTTTGTTTCTTTCTTTGTTTTGTTTTTTTCTACTTATTTATTTGTTTTTCCCTTTTCCTTTAACTTCTTTGCTTTCCATCTCCTCTCACCCTTCCATTCTAAATATCAACAGTGCTATTATTACAAGCTAGAAAATACTTAACTGCACACAGTACAGGGACAATAACAACACCAAGGGCAATGATGGGAAGACAGAAAAAACAAGGAAACCAGTTTCCCCACAGCAAAAAATTAGTACAGGAACCAGAGGGAAATGAAGAAAATAGATACTCAGATCCAGACTCCAACAAAATGAATAATGATAAACAATGCCAAAGAACCCAATAAAGCCCACAAGAATAATCTAAAAGAAGAAATACTACAGGTACTCAATGAGAATTTTATAGAGATGATACTGAATATGGTCAACCAAAATGTACAGGAGACACTCAAGATTCCAAGACAACAAAAATAGAGAATTTGAAAAAGCAAAAGAAGAAATAAAGGAAACCATAGGAGCACTGTCTAAACACCAAAGTGAAACAAAAAACATGATTAATAAAGACATAAATGAACTCAGGACAAAAATAGACAACATTAAAGAGGAAATGATCCAGGATATGGAAAACCTCAGAAAAAAGAATGAAACAGAATTGCAAAACAAAACGGAAGGCCAATCCAGCAGAATAGAACATACAGAAGACAGAATCTCAGAACTCAAAGATGAAATGGTAATTAAAGGAAAAACTGAAGAACAATTAAACAATTCAAGACTTGTGAAAAGAAAATGCAACAACTCACCGACTCCATCAAAAGACAAAACCTGAGAATCATGGGCATCGAAGAAGAAGAAGAGGTGTAAGCAAAGGGAATGAGTAATATATTCAACAAAATAATAACAGAAAATTTCCCAAATCTAGAGAAAGCTATTCCCATACAGATGCAAGTGGTCTCCAGAACACCAAACAGACCAGATCAAAATAGAACTACCCCACAGCATATCATCATTAATACAACAAGTTCAGAAACTAGGGAAAGAATATTGAAGGCTGTAAGAGAGAAAAAACAAATAACATACAAAGGTAAACCCATCAAAATCACAGCAGACTTCTCAACAGAAACATTAAAAGCAAGAAGAGCTTGGGGAGAGATCTTTTGGGCACTGAATGAAAATAACTTCAACCCCAGGATACTCTACCCAGCAAAACTATCATTCAAAATAGATGGAGCAATAAAAGTTTTCCATGATAAGCAGAAACTAAAACAATATGTGACCACAAAGCCACCACTACAAAAGATTCTTCAAGGGATTCTGCACACAGAAAGTGAAACCCAACATAACCATGAAAGGGCAGGCAGCACCAATCTACAGGAAAAGAAAAAGCAAGAAAGTAGAGAGTAACCTCAACTTAGGTACACACAATCAAACCTTCAAACAACAAAGACAACTAAATGACAGGAATCACCACATACCTATCAGTACTAACACTTAATGTTAACGGACTTAATTCACCCATCAAAAGGCACCGCTTGACGAAATGGATTAAAAAGAAAGATCCAACAATTTGTTGCTTACAGGAAATCCATCTCATTGATAGAAATAAGCATAGGCTTAGGATGAAAGGCTGGAAGATTTAGCAAGCCAATGGCCCCCGAAAACAGGCAGGAGTAGCAATACTTATCTCTGACAAAGTAGACTTGAAACCTACATTGATCAAATGAGATAAAGAAGAACATTCCATACTAATAAAGGGGGAAATAGACCAAAAGGAAATAACAATTATCAACCTATATGCACCCAATGTCAACGCACCCAATTTCATCAAATATACACTGAAAGACCTAAAAGCATATATTAACTCCAACACAGTGGTTGTGGGAGACTTTAACACCCCATTATCATCAATAGATAGGTCATCCAAGCAAAAAAATCAATAAAGAAATCCAAGATCTAAAATATACAATAGATCAAATGGACCTAGTTGATGTCTACAGAACATTTCATCCAACTGCTACACAATATACGTTCTTCTCAGCAGCCCATGGAACCTTCTCCAAAATAGATCATATCCTAGGGCACAAAGTAAGCCTCAGCAAATATAAGAAAATAGAAAATATACCATGCATACTATCTGATCACAATGCAATAAAACTAGAACTCAACAACAAAAGTAAAGACAAAAAACATGCAAACAGCTGGAAATGGAATAACTCATTACTTAATGAACAATGGGTCATTGATGAAATAAAAGAGGAAATTAAAAAGTTCCTGGAAGTCAATGAAAATGAAAACACAACCTACCAGAACCTAAGGGACACAGCTAAGGCAGTCTTGAGAGGAAAGTTTATAGCCATGAGTGCATATACTAAAAAGATTGAAAGATCCCAAATCAATGACCTAATGATACATCTCAAACTCGTAGAAAAACAAGAACAAGCAAATCCCAAAACAAATAGGAGAGAAATAATAAAAATAAGAGCTGAAATAAATTAAATAGAAACCAAAAAAACTATACAAAGAATTAATGAAACAAAAAATTTATTATTTGAAAAAATAAACAAGATGAACAGACCCCTGGCAAACCTGACTAAAATGAGGAGAGAAAAAACGCAAATTAGTAGAATCAGGAATGCAAAAGGGGAGATAACAACAAACACCATGGAAGTCCAGGAAATCATCAGAGACTACTTCAAGATCCTATATTCAAATAAATTTGAAAATCTAAAAGAAATGCACAGATTTCTAGATACGTATCATCATCCAAAACTGAACCAAGAGGGTATTAATCACCTGAATAGACCTACAACACAAAATGAAATTGAAGCAGCAATCAAGAGTCTCCCCCCAAAAAAAAGTCCAGGACCTGATGGATTCTCTGCTGAATTCTATCAGACCTTTAAAGAAGAACTGATACCAACCCTCCTTAAACTGTTCCATGAAAAGGAAGGAAAACTGCCTAACACATTTTATGAAGCCAGTATTACTTACACTTATCACAGAACCAGGCAAAGACACCTCCAAAAAAGAGAACTATAGGCCAATCTCCTTAATGAACATTGATGCAAAAATCCTCAACAAAATAATGGCAAACCAAATTCAACAACACATCAAAAACACTATTCACCACGACCAAGTAGGCTTCATCCCAGGAATGCAGGGGTGGTTCAACATACAAAAATCAATAAACATAATAAACCACATTAACAGAAGCAAAGACAAAAAACACTTGATCATCTCAATAGATACAGAAAAAGCCTTTGATAAGATCCAATACCATTTCATGATAAAAGCTCTAAGAAAACTAGGAATAGAAGGAAAGTACCTCAACATTATAAAAGCTATATATGACAAACCTACAGCCAGCATTATACTTAATGGAGAAAAACTGAAACCATTCCCTCTAAAGTCAGGAACCAGACAAGGATGCCCACTATCTCCACTCCTATTCAACATAGTACTGGAATTCCTAGCCAGAGCAATTAGGCAAGAAGAAGGACTAGAAGGAATACAAATAGGCAAAGAAACTGCCAAAATATCCCTATTTCCAGATGACGTGATCCTATACCTTAAAGACCAAAAGAACTCTACTCAAAAGCTCCTAGACACCATCAATAGCCATAGCAAGGTAGCAGGCTATAAAATCAACATAGAAAAATCATTAGCATTTCTATATACTAATAATGAACAAACTGAAAAAGAATATATGAAAACAGTTCCATTTACAATAGCCTCAAAAAAAATCAAATACCTAGGTGTAAACCTAACAAAGGATCTGAATGACCTCTACAAGGAAAACTGTAAACTTCTGAAGAAAGAGATTGAGGAAGACTATAGAAAGTGGAGAGATCTCCCATGCTCATGGATTGGTAGAATCAACATAGTAAAAATGTCGATACTCCCAAAAGTAATCTATATGTTTAATGCAATTCCCATCAAAATTCCAATGACATTCATTAAAGAGATTGAAAAATCTACCATTAAATTTATATGGAAACACAAGAGGCCACAAATAGCTAAGGCAATACTCAGTCAAAAGAACAATGCTAGAGGTATCACGATACCCAACTTCAAACTATATTACAAAGCAATAACAATAAAAACAGGATGGTATTGGCACAAAAACAGACATGAAGACCAGTGGAACAGAATATAGGACCCAGATATGGAGACACACAACTATAACCAACTTGTCTTTGAGAAAGGCGCTAAAAATATACGATGGAGAAAAGACAGCCTCTTCAACAAAAACTGCAGGGAAAACTGGTTAGCAGTCTGCAAAAAACTGAAACTAGATCCATGCATATCACACTACACCAATATTAACTCAAAATGGATCAAGGATCTTAATATCAGACCACAAACTCTAAAGTTGATACAGGAAAGAGTAGGAAATACTCTGGAATTAATAGGTATAGGTAAGAACTTTCTCAATGGAACCCCAGCAGCCCAGCAACTAAGAGATAGCATAGATAAATGGGACTTCATAAAACTAAAAAGCTTCTGCTCAACAAAAGAAATGGTCTCTAAACTGAAGAGAACACCCACAGAGTGAAGAAAGTATTTGCCGGCTACACATCAGACAAAGGACTGATAACCAGAATATATAGAGAACTTAAAAAACTAAATTCTCCCAAAATTAATGAACCAATAAAGAAATAGGCAAGTGAACTAAACAGAACTTTCTCAAAAGAAGAAATTCAAAGGGCCAAAAAACACATGAAAAAATGCTCACCATCTCTAGCAATAAAGGAAATGCAAATTAAAACCACACTAAGATTCCACCTCACCCCTGTTAGAATAGCCATCATTAGCAACACCACAAACAACAGGTGTTGGCAAGGATGCGGGGAGAAAGGAACCCTCTTACACTGCTGGTGGGAATGTAAACTAGTACAAACACTAGGAAAAAAATTTGGAGGCTACTTAAAAAGCTAAACATTGATCTACCATATGATCCAGCAATACCACTCTTGGGGATATACCCAAAAGACTGTGACACAGGTTACTTCAGAGGCACCTGAACACCCATGTTTATTGCAGCACTATTCACAATAGCCAAGATTTGGAAACAGCCAAGATGCCCCACTACTGATGAATGGATCAAGAAAATATGGTACCTATACACAATGGAATTTTATGCAGCCATGAAGAAGAGCGAAATGTTATCATTCACTGGTAAATGGATGGAATTGGAGAACATCATTCTGAGTGAGGTTAGCCTGGCCCAAAAGACCAAAAATCGAATGTTCTCCCTCATATGCGGACATTAGATCAAGGGCAAACACAACAATGGGATTGGACTTTGATCACATGATAAAAGCGAGAGCACACAAGGGAGATATGAGGACAGGTAAGACACCTAAAAAACTAGATAACATTTGTTGCCCTTAACGCAGCGAAACTAAAGCAGATACCTTAAAAGCAACTGAGAAGGGGACCAGGAACTAGAGAAAAGGTTAGATCAAGAAGAATTAACGTAGAATGTAACACACATGCACAGGAAATCAATGTGAGTCAACTCCCTGTATAGCTATCCTTATCTCAACTAACAAAAACCCTTGTTCCTTCCTATTGTTGCTTATACTCTCTCTTCAACAAAATTAGAGAGAAGGGCAAAATAGATTCTGCCAGGTAGCAAGGGGGTGGGGGGGGAGAAGGAGGGGATGGGATGGGTGGTAAGGGAGGGGGTGTGGAGGAGGGGGGAGAAATGACCCAAACATTATATGTACATATGAATAATAATAAATATTAAATAGATAAATAAATATAATCAGCCTTCTATATTCACAGGTTCCATATCTGTTGATTCAACCAATGGTGGATCATAACAAAAACAAATAAACAAACAAAAACAAAAACCAACTGCATCTGTACTGAACATATACAGAGGTTTTTTTTTTGTCAATACGCTATAACAACTATTTGCATAGCATTTGTATTGCATTAGATATTATAAGTCATCCAGAGATGATGGAAAGTACATGGGAGGATGTGCTCAGATTATATTCAAATAGTATGCATTTTATATAAGGGACTTGAATGTCGATAGATTTGAATATCTTGTCATTGGAACCAATCCCCCACAGATACAAAGGGATGACTATATCTTCTTTTGCTGGAATAATCCTTTTTAAGGCATTTTATAATTGTTTTCTCAATTTAAAAAAATACTTTTTACCCCCTGCCCCCACCTTAGAATTTAAGCACTCTTGCTCTTCTGTGCTCATTGTCTCAAGGGAAGGATTTATCAGGCAATGGGGGAGGAGGGACCCAGAAGCCAAAACTGCCAAGGGACCGGAGAGGACTTTGGGGCCTGGCCCTAAAAATTAGCAAGAGTGGGGGAATTATGGAGAATGACTGCTTCTACCAAAGACTAGGAAATTATCTCAGACTGGCTAAGGAAAAACTGTTAAGTGTTGACTTATGAGCTCCTGAGAGAGAGCCTTACAACTCAGCTCCAGATCAGAGCCTCCCACACAGTGAAACCTGCAGGCAGGTATATGGAAGCCAAGAGCAGGGGATAGCTGTGGCCTCCTCCTAGGCAGAACCCAGGAGGCAGCCAACCTAGAATGGAAAGGCATGGGGTAGCTAGGCCCAGGGATGACATGAATATGGATGGAGCCAGAATGGATGAGCCTGTGTAGACAGATGCTACTGGTATCCTGAAATGCCTTGGCCCCATGAAGGACCCCAAAATTCAACAAAACAGAAAGAAAATTGAGGGACATTGGAATTTATGTCACCCTAGGGGAAAGGTGGTTCAAAACAAAAATTAGCTAGATGAATGCTCTGCTGCTATAACAGAGACTCAAAATTAACAATGGCTGTATCAAAAAAAACCTTTTGATTTCTCTCTCATGTAAATTTTCAGAGATAGGCAGATATCTGGCTGTCCTTGTCTGAGCACCACCTATCTTGTGATCTTTTCTCTTTAACATGCAAAGAGAGCACAAGCTCTTTTCCAAATCTTGGTTGTGCTCCTTTCTCACTGGCCAAACTTAATCAGGCAGCCACAGTTAGCTGCAAGGGAGGCTGGGAGATGTAGTTCTCAAAGCTGCCCACCTGTGTAGAACCCAGCATGGAAAATTCTAACTAATCCTGTTTGGTTTTTTTGACCCTTTAGACAACAGACAGGAAGCTGGCTTTATTTTTATTTTATTACTATAGTTTGGACATTTTTTTTCTCACAAAGTTTCATGTATGAAAGCTTGGTCACCAATGTAATGGTATTGAGAGGTGATGAACCTTAAAGAGGAGGGCCCTAGTGGCAGGTGATTAGGTAATGGGGGCTCTGCCCTCATAAAAGTTAATGCCTTCAGGTGGAAGTGAGTCAGGTAATGTTAGATTGGATCAGTTCCTGCTAGAATGGATTGTTATAAAGCAATTCAGCTGTGTTGGTTGACTCTCTTTTTTCCCTCTCTTGATATGTGATCTCTACAGCATTTACCACTCAACATTCTTCCATTACTCTCACCATGGTGCCTTCTACCATGCTGGGTGGATAGCCCTCACTAGAGGCCACCGATGTGGCTAACCAATTTTGACCTTTCAGCCTCCAAACCATGAGGTAAATAGACTTCTTTTAAATAATAATAATAATAGTAAGTTTCCCAGCTTCAGGCACTTTGTTAGAGCAAAACAAAATGGAGTAAGACATTTACCAATAGTATAGTGGTATCAGGATATTTGTTTTTTCACAAATCACAACTATCCAATGTTAGAACAAGCCCCAGATTTAGCATGGAGCATATAGCAACAGAAGCTGAGGAATCTCAGGTCTATAGCTAGAATTAAAAGCTCTTCAATCATGAAATTCTATGAGTCTAGTACAACCCTGAGAGGGGAAAGGAATCCCTAATGACAACAGAGGAATTTTCCACCAGCTTCTCAAATAGGCACTTGGAGATAAAAGTAGTTTCATTTAGAGGAAATAAAGGCAGTGGGGATTTCTGCTTACTTGGGTTGCACACAGAGATTCTCTCTCTAGAGGTATCAGCCTTCACTAGTAATTTTCTCTGTCTCTGCTGAGTCCCTGCCTTCTAAAACTTTCCATTCCTTGGGTGGGGGTTCTTAGCTGGTATGCCCTGGCCCCCAGAAGGACCATGCTAGATGTGTCCTCAAGACCTAATTTATGGGCAACATTTAGTTTTGCTACCTCCAGGGAAGCACAGTCAGTTGGAAGCACACCCTGTTGGAAAGGAGTGTTGACACAAAGGAGTGTTGGCACAATCAGGGGAGCACACCCTGTTGGAAAGGAGTGTTGAGCTGAACGGTTCTGCTACATCAACTGACTTTGTGCTCATTTCTGACCAGAGAAAGCCCAACTTCAAATCCACACTTTATATTCCATTCTATACAAAGTATGTGACGACATAGGTCACCATCTACTCTAAGTTGTCTTATAGGGTATGATTAGCAAGTTGGTAGCATGCTGGCGCCGTTAAATTGAATGAAATTTGGCCTAAAGCTGCCTCCATGCGTGTTTTAAGTATACTAAAAGTTTCTTTAAACATAGTGAACTGTAACACAACTTTATGTGTGAATAGATTGTAACCTACTTTTGTTAACAAGTAATCACGTCTCAGACACACACAGCCTTCCATCACAAGTAGTCAACTCTTCAAACCAGGTTCAAATAAGGCAAAAGCAGAGCTGTAACCAATGGAGCCATCTCTGAACTTCATTTCTGCCTCCTGTATGCCACTTCCTTTTCTGCTGTAAGTATAACTTATAATATACATTGCAAACCATTTTTGGTTTGCATTGCTGCCTGATCACAATAGAATCACAAACCAAACCAATTAAGATCTACATAACTAAGTGTTGTAATGGAACAGAACCAAAGTAATGAAGATTTGAAGAGAAGCAGACAACAGACCTCGATGGCTACTTCACTTAACAGCTATACTGTCCTGTTTGGGAGACACTGTCCACATGGCTACAAACCACTTCAAATGGGGCTATTCCTGACTGAAATGTGCTGCGAATATGACAGGCCTTCTAGACTTAGAAGACTTACTATAAAAACAACACAGATAACTATCTCCTTAGCAATGTTTTTACAGATTTCATTTTGAAATGATAATACTTTCAATAGATTAAAATATCATTAAATATTCAATAGATTAAAATATTATTAAAAATAGTTTCACCTACTTTTTACCTTTCAAATGTGGCTTCTAGAAAATCTCAAATTATCTAAGTGGTTTGCATGATATTTTCACTAGGAAAATCTATCCTAGAGAAAAGGAAAAAGAAAATGACCTATACTAAGCAGCAATGACTTCCTTACCTGCACATCTCCTGTACTCTTCTCAAGCTCAGAACAACATTTTTAATGTATGAATGGTCAACAAAGTCTTCTATTATTTCTTTATTATTTGGGAATTGCATTTAAAGCTTTATTTCATGCATTTAAGAAGAGCATAAATGTGTAAAATGTTGGATGATGGGAGTTTGGAATGTGCCTATTATTTTACATTAATTTTTAATGGACATTATTCCTTTCTCAAGTCCTTTGACGAAAAGTTGCACTTTCCTGTAATATGATATGTTTTGTGGGCCTTCTTTTTTTAACTCCCTAGTTTTGTTAAAATAAGAATAGAGTCTTTCCATTTAGACAGGGTACTATGACTCAGCTCTCCCTGCTCCTCCAACTAAGCACAATGTAAACTCTGAAAACAACACAGGAGGCAAGCAAAGCAGAGATCTGGAAGGTGGAAAGAGGAAGGAGGACTTGTTAGGGACCCAGGACTGGAGAGCCAACACAGCAGCAAGGTCTTCCCCAATGGCTGCCAACAATGACAACAAAAAAGATACCAAAAATCAAAATCACAACGATAATACAGGACAGCTAAAATAAATAGATAATGACAACAGCACATCTGGACAAGAATGTGAAGAAACTGGATCACTCTTGGAATGCTCGTGGCAAAAGAAAATGGCACAAGCATTCTGGAAAAGTTTGGGAGTTCTTATAAAACTAAATATGCAACTACCATATGCTTCAGCAATTGCACTCTTAGGCATTTATTCCAGATGAATAAAACTTATGTTTATATGAAAATCTATACATGAATAATAGCAAAAATCCATAAACAGCCTAGATATCCTCCAATGAATGAACAGATAAAATGAATACTACTCAGAAATTGTAAAGAAAGAAGGAAAGGGAGTTAATGATCCTTCCTCATTATTCCAAACAGAAAGAAAACTGCAGTGCCCAATTTCCATTAAAGCAACAAGGAGAATTACCTTTAAAACATTAAAAACAAAACAAACTTTTCTGATAGACACAAGTACTACTCTGTCAATTGTCAGTTCTACCCATCTTCCTTGGAGTCATTAGCACCTTCCCATTACCTAACCTGTGACTGTAACTCTGACTCCCTGCCAGGTAACATGCATTTCTTCTTTGTGATAACACACCAGTAAGTTTCACTGGGAGGGATCCTTTATAAAAATGGAACTACCAAGTCAACTATTCCTCAGATGGACTATTTCTGGAAATACCTGATGGCTCTCCCATGCATAACCCTTTAATAGTGTTATTATTTATTTATTTATTTATTTATTGTTTTGCAGTGCCAGGATTCAACCCAGGGCCTCACATGTTAGGTGAGGGCTGTCTCACTAAGCCACACCCCCATCCCCTCAATAACGTGATTTATATATCGTGCTTTGCTGGGCCCAACAAGTTTAACCAAATCTCAATTTCAGGAGTTATTTCACAACCCTGGGACAACAGTTAGTATGGGAAGAATTCTAAGAACCAAACCCCCAAAAAGTAGAACTTGACTTTTCTGAACCCTTACTAGTTCTTGCTCAACACCCTTTAATGTCTAAATCTCAAAGAGGGTCAAGCCCACTATGGGAGAGTTCACAAACCAGGGCCTTATTATGACTTGCATCAGCCCTTATGATATTCCAGTGTGCTCAGTAAAAAGCCTCAGGGCACAGATTTATGTGACACCATAGGACCATAAATAAGAATGTGATCCCTTTTTTCCCAATGGTCCTTAATCCAAATTCTATTTTGTCTTCAATACTACCTGAAGCCCCTTGCTCCACTGTGATGGGTTTATGTTATTTGCCATCCCATTAGATTCAGGCAGTCAATATTTATTTCCCTTCTCACAGGAAAATCAACAATATACCTGGACCATTTTGCCTCAGGGGTTATCTGAAGTTCCTTTCTTACTTCTCTGATTCTTAATTAGGAACTCAAAGATTTGAGATTTCCTTGTGAGTCTGTTCTAACATAATACGTAGATGATCTTTTACAATGTTTTAAAAATCGAGCAAAGCTTTGAGGCTGATTTTGGTATTTATTAAAGAAGAGTCATAAAGCCTTCGAAGATAAATTAAAATTCTGCAGTAACAACAAAAACAAGAGCTTCATTATTTACAGCATTCTATACCACAAGAAGGCAAGTTTCTCACTATGTAAAGATTACAAATGATGCAGCATTTCCCAGACCAACTATCACAAAACAACTTTGAGGATTCCTAGGGTGACTATATGTCATAGAAAATGGGTGCCAATCTTTTCAGCCATCACCATTCCTTTCCATGAATTAGGTCCTTGGTTCTTGAACCTTTGCCCTAGGAAGATAAGCATGACCAAGTCCCCTGGGACTGAAGTTACACTCTCACACAGCACCCAGATCTGGGGTCCCTAATTATCATAAGCCCTTCTCCCTTGTTGTTCAGGAAAGATTGGAATACTTGGATACTCACTCAGTTACCTGAGAATCATCACAGCCCCACTGCTTTTCTTGAAGTTTTAGGCTGTTTTTAATTGGCACATAATTGTACATATTAATGGAGTAACCATTTTCATATATGTGCACACTGTGTAACGGTCAAGCATATCCAGCACCTCAAACACTAATCATTTCTTAGTGATGAGAACATTCAAAATTTCCCTAGATCTCTTTGTTTACTGAGAAAGAGTCTTGCAGACTGACCTGTGTGTGTGTGTGTGTGTGTGTGTGTGTGTGTGTGTGTGTGTGTGTGTGTGACAGTTCTAGGGTTTGAACTCAGGGCCTTGCACTTGCTAGGCAAGTGCTCTATCATTTGAGCCATGCCTCTAGTCCCTTTTTGATTATTTTCAGATAGGATCTCACACTTTTTGCCTAGGGTCTACCTCCAACCATGATCCTCCTACCTATGTCTCCCATGTAGCTGGGATTACAAGCATGTACCACCATGCCCTAGCTTGTTTGTTGAGTGTGTGTGTGTTTGGGGGTCTTGCTAACCTTTCTTCCTTGGCTGCCCTTAACTGCAATCTTCCTGCTCTCTACCTCCTGAGTAGCTGGATTACAGGCATATACCACTATGCCAGACCTGACCTGGAACTCTTGTTTTAAAATTTCTATTAGTATATAACAGTTGCACAGGGTGATTCATTGTAGTATTTACATATGTGCTATAATATATCTTAGTTAGATGGACCTGCTCCATCATTCTCCCTCATCCCCCTCTCCACTTCTTAGGACAATTTCAACATGTTTCATTCTTCTAATTTCATATATGAATACAAAATAAAAATACATCCACCAAATTCATCCTCATTCACCCTTTCCTTATGCCCACCCCCTCGCACTGGTACCCATCCCCAGAAAAGACCTATTTTACCCTCCTGTCCTTCATTTTTAAAGTGTTTATTGATAGTCCAAGGAGGTTTTGCCTTGGGACTTCACTTGGCCTTGAAACACACTTGGAACTCTTGATCCTCCTGCCTCAGCCTACTGAGTGCGGGCATGACAGGTGTGTGCCACCATGCCTGGCTTTCTCCTTATTTTCAAATATAGACTACAATATTGTTCACTGTTAGTCATCCTACTGTGCAACAGAACTCCAGAACTCATTTCTTCAATCTAACTACAATTTTGTGCTAGCACAAACCTGAATTCATCTTTAAACTATAAACAACTCCCAGAAATCAAATCAGGTCAGATGGCTGAATGAATTGCCTTTGCCTTGGTATACTAACTAGAAAAGAATGAAGAATGGAAGAGCATATATTTAAACTGACAATTGATATGTTTCTCAGGTAGTCCATGATTTTGGAATTCTTTGGAAATAAAGAGGTTTTTTTTTTTTTTACATCAGCAGGATCTCCTATAAACCTGGGTGACAAATTAAAGAATTTTCAATGCTTTGCTTTTACAAAAGAAAATAGCTATAATAAAACCGGAAAGTCATTCAAAATGCAAACTCTCTGAATCTCATGGTCAGTTTTAGCTGACCACTATGCACAAAAGGGCAACATTAACCAGGATAATTGTTCCTGTAATCACCCAGAAGAGTCTGTTGTTAACTGTCAAAGAGAAGCTCCTGATTCAGAAAAAATTAAATGGAAAAGTTAAGATGCTCAATGATTACAAATAATTTTTGGTTCTTTCAGGATAGTTGACTGGTAATACAAAAAAACTGGTAATGGAATTTTACCAAGATGCTTCCTAATATTACATATAACAGCAGAAATACATTGGCAACAGTGTTAGACTCACATAAGTGGGCTAATTGTAGAGGCATTGCAGAAGATGTCTCTAAAACATGCTCTACCTGCAGTGACACGGTCCTCACAAAGCCACACAGACCAGACATGGACAAGAACCCAACCCCAAGGGCCCTTTGAGCACGCCAGATAGACTTTATATAAATGCTTCCTGCACTGGGTTATGAATACATTCTGGTTATTGTCCATTTATTCTCAGAGGCAATTGAATCTTCTCTTTGCCAGAGAGCTACCAGTCTAACTATGGCAAAAAAAATTCTTGCTTTTGTTTTTATTTAGGAAAGTTCCATTTATCTCTCTAGTAAAAGGGACATTTATTTATTTTACTGGTACTCTTTTTTAATTTTGGTGCGGCTGGGGTTTTGAACTCAGAGCTTCATACTTGCAAAGCAGGCACTCTACCACTTGAGCCACACTTCCAGTCCATTTTTGTCTGGGTTATTTTCCCAGGGTGGCCTCAAAGTATGATCATCCCTATCTCAGCCTCCCAAGAAGCTAAAGCTCCTGGCTTTACTAATGCTTTTAATAAAGAACTTATAGTTTTGTCTTTTACTCAGAAATTTATCATCTTCAATCCCCTCAAAATAGATAGAACTAATAGAACCTTAAAATAAAATTAGCAACACTCTTAGAAACCCTTATCTTCCATGGTCTGAAGTATTGCCAATATTTCTGATGTTTATAAAATGAACCCCCTCCAAGTCCCACAGATTATCCCTTTATGAATTAATAACAGACTATCCTATGTTTTGAACTTTCACCCCAATCTTACATTCTACTTGTTCTGAGTTGAACTACCTCCCCTAAAAAGATACATTCAAGTCCTAACCCCTAATCTCTATGAATGTAATCTCATTTGGAAATAGTATCTTTGCAGATCAATCAAGTGAAGATAAGGTCATCCCGGATTATAATGATCTGATTCAATGACAGATATCCTCATAAGAAAAGGAAATTTTAACACCAAGACACACACAGGCAAGAATAAAGATATATGACACTGAAGGATGCTTCTACAAGCTAGGAAACCTCAAGGATTGCCAGCGACACCAGAAGTCAATAAGAGGAAAGGAGGAATTCTTCCCAGTAGCCTTCCAATGCTTCATCTGTGACAGCTTGATTTCAGGCTTCTACCCTCCATAACTGTGATAAAATAAATTTCTATTACTGTAAGCCACCCATTTTGTGGCACTTTGTTATCATAACCCAACAAACTAATGCCCTGCCTCCTTACAAACAGATATGATTAGCTACTGCAAAGGACTCGTGCAATACTTCCAGATTTAACATCAATAAGCAAAAGCTGCTTTCCCAAAACACCTCCTAACCAACCTTAGCATAATCTGCATTATAGAGAT
Source organism: Castor canadensis (assembly GCF_047511655.1). Taxonomy (NCBI): domain Eukaryota; kingdom Metazoa; phylum Chordata; class Mammalia; order Rodentia; family Castoridae; genus Castor; species Castor canadensis. The sequence goes on along the minus strand of NC_133397.1, from coordinate 85,390,215 downwards.
TTAGTCTTCTGGAAAATATACCAGAGAAAAACTACTCTTGAACGTCAACAGAAAGGACATTGTCAGGTACAGTTAACAAATACTACAGCTGCAAAACTCCAAGGTAATGGTCTTTGGATTCATGTTTCCCCACAAGAAAGATATATATCATCCCCTCCTGACTACTGGATTTCCATTCCATATGAAACCTTAAACTGAGAATTCTTAGGAGTCCTCTGGAAGTTTCCAACATCATAGATAGACAGCAACTTTCCAAGATGGTGGATTAAAGTGTGGACCTCAGAAGTGGACTTCTACTCATGATAAGGGAACAAGATGAACCTTCAGATTCTCCAACAGTTTTATACACCATGTTGGCTATTACACCACAGCAATACCTAGAACACTAATATAACCCCCTTTATCTTCATCCTCTTAGTTCTGACCCTTTGGACTCCTATACCCTAAGAAGAATCAAATCTCTCTTTTGTGTTTTTCCCAGGCCACAGCTGCTACTCTGAAGACAATGGATGTGTGAATCTGTACTTCCTTACCTGACTGTGTTGTCAAAAATGAACTACTTGTTCTTTAAAATACTTCAGAAAGACTGGGTACTGGATGTTCATACCTATAATCCTAGCTACTTGGGAGGCTGATATTGGAAGAATTGCAGTTTGAGGCCAGCCTGAGCAAATAGATTGTGAGACCCCTTCTTAACCAATAACTGGGCGTGATGGTGTGTACCTGTCATTCCAAGTTATGCAGGAGGCTGAGATAGGGAGAACTGCAGTTCCAGGTCAGTTCAGGCAAAAAAGTTTGCAAGATCCCACCTCAGTAAGTAAAAGCTGGGTATGATGGCCCATGCCTGTCTTCCTAGTTACAGCATGAAGCATAAGATAGGTGGATTGTAGACCAAGCCAGCCTGGGCAAAAAGTGAGACCCTATTTATAGAATAACCACAGGAAAAAAGGGCTGAGGAGTGGCTCAAGTGGTAGAGAGCTTGCCTAGCAAGTACAAAGCCTTGAGTTCAAACCTCAGTAAAACTTCAGAAGAAAGATTCTTTTTCAACTCCTTTTGGTACTTGAGCTCTCCTCAACTCATCAATGCCAACTGCTAATCTTGCAAAAATTAGACCATGACTTTATATCAACACAGTACTTCTGCTGAGATTCTTACAGTACTGTCAGTCCTATCAGTTCTAGTCAATCAGAAATAGTTGTTAGTACTGGGACTATCCTGACCATGGTCATTTTTTTCCTGCAGAGATACTTTAGTCTGCTTTTTTTTTGCCTGAATTCATTCTCTCTTCACACAGACTCTGAGAGCTGCAATTTCCACAGTGGGAATAATACAATTAGAAAAGTGGTTTGAAGCTTGTCTCTGACTTTAGCAGAAGTCATAAATGACACTCCTGCTCTGGGAGTCCAAAGAACTAGTCTAAACTCATTAGCTTGTGTTGTCATGGACAGTCCTACAGCACTTGATCTTTTAGCCAATCAAGGGGGAGTTTGGGCCATAGCAAACACTCCCATTGCACCTATGTAAATATTACAGGGTACATAGTACAGCCTATGATGAAGCTAAAAGAAAAAGCCATCTGGCTCTCTCAGGTGGATTATGGGACATGTTTCCATTGCCTGGGTTTCACAATTGAGGCCTGTGCTTCAAGCTGTATTATAAACACTAACAGTCATTTTGCTTCTGATAATTGCCTGTGTCACAGTTGGCTGATGTATCCTGTCCAGGGTCTTAAATGCTTCTGTGCAGCCATTGTCACATCATCCTACATCAGGAAGGAAGGTTAACCCTGGATCAACCACAGACTGCTTCAATGGACTCTCTTCTCATCTTAATCAACAGTAACTTGTCAGTGGCAAAAATCTGTATACTATGATTAAGATCCTGTGGAATGATTTAATGTTCCCTTGACTAAAAGGGAGGAATAATGAGGAAAAGAAAGTGCGGCCCCTAACATTCAGAGGCAGGCCTGACTCTCCTAGCTAGGCATGTTGGTCTCCTGTTAGATATAAGACATTGTATAGAATTTCAATCTCAGACGACAGACCAGAATAAAACAGGGAAAATAAAGTTCTCTTCACTATGTTGTCTAAGCACAGACAGAAACAAAGTCAATTCAACATTCACTCCCTTTCTCAGCCAAATGAATGACTATTACTTCTTTACCAATGACAGCTTTACCTTCATTCTAGTCTCCTCTCTCTATAGCTAAGTTTTGTTGAGACATGCAGTCACAGAATTACCCATTTTCTGACAACATCCAATCTAGAGCATAATCCACTTCCTTAGGCTCTCCCCCAAATTACCCAACCAAAGATAAAACACACAATATGCTCTCTACCCTTTGGCTGAGACAACCATGATTCCCCGTGACATGTGTTCTTCCTCACTGTGATGAGTAATAACCCCACCTTGTTCAATTACAGGTGTTCCCTGGTAGTCTTTGACCAGCAGGCATTAATAAAGCCATCCTAGGAAGTCATAACAAAGACAGTGTTTTAAGGGGAGGTCACTGACAGCAGAGGGAGGGTAAAAGAAGGGAGTTAAGAAGATGAAAGTGACTGATGTACTTTCTATACAAGAATGAACATAGAATTTTTAAACCTGTTGAAATCACCATAAGAAGGGGACCAAGGTAGAAAGGAGAAAAATACAGGGAGGAAACAATTGCATTTAGCTAGGAGAGAGGAGATAAGAGATTGTGCAAAGACTGTGGTCAGGGAATAAAGATGGAGGGAAAATTACAAGAGACATTTTGGATGAACTGATAGGAATTGACAGATTATCATGATTTTGTTCATGCAATCAAAACATGCCAGGTGCTGGGCCACAGTGCTGATAAGACAACCAAGTCCTCCTTCTCAGAAGCTCATATTCCAACGGGGGGTGGCAATGACAAAGACTATGTGTGTATTTAAGAGGGGAAACAGGAGACTGATGATAGTGGTAGTGATAGGATGGAAGGTGACAAGCATAGATAGGTTGGTCAGGGAAGAGTGAGCTGCCTGGTGAGCTGAGAGCTGAGACCCAAAAGTGAGAAATAAGAGTTGACTAGAAAAAAGGGCAAGGCCATTATTCAGGAAATAATTGTACCTGGAGATAGAGATAGGGACGGTGTGGGGGGGGGCAGGGGGAGAGAGAGAGAGAGAGAGACAAAGTCAAGGAGAGGCATAAAGTTTGGTGGATGCAAAATAGAGAGACAGGGGAAAGTGTAAGAGGGAGATAAGGCCAGATACACAAGGTCTTGGATGCCAAGATAAGAATTTTGCTAAGGAGGGAGAATTTGTTTACACAAATTCATGCTATTCATCTCAAAAACCTCTTTCCTTGCCCTTGCCTCCTTCTTTTCTCCTTTCTGTTACCATTTCCAAACCCCTCCTCTTCATGTTAAGAGGCAGTGGTGTGCTAGTCCCAAGGCCACAGAATCACCTTCCTATTTCTTCCTTGCTTTTAAATAGGGCAACTTCCTAGCCTCTGACTCATATTTTGAAATTAATTTTCCATGCAGTAATTTGCAAATAATCCTTACCAAAAAAATTAGTGTGTGCTGAATGACCCTGCTGCCCACTTTCCTTTATAATTACAGTAATGACCTCCAGAAGCACCCAAAGCTTAGTTAAGTATGACTAGCTCATATCTAAAAATGGGACCAGATGGCACGTCTAAAAAATTCTACTGACTTTTCCATAACTTTCCTGCTAGCTACTGTTCCATCAAGAAAGATTTTTTTCATTTGCCTGCATTTTACATAGTCTGAGTTAGTCTTTTGATGTTCTGTTTTGGTTTTTGTTTTTCCCCTTTCAAAATAAATTTCTTCTTCCTATTTCAGAATCTTTCCTTATCTTTCTTCCGTTGCCTTTTTCCCATGGCTATTTTTTCTCAATATTCACTTATATTGCTGAACACTCTTGAGACAATATCTGAGCTTAGTGCTGTGCTTAGCTGAAATGCATTCTGCCTGTTAATAATCGTTTCTACTACCCCTACCCTTTAACTCGGAGTCCTGAATATCAGCTGTTGTTCATTTGGTGATTCTCCACTCTCTCCCTCTGTGAGTAATGAAATTGTCTTTTCAAAACCTACCTTTCTTCATACGTTTTTGTACTCAGAACCCTTTTTCCCTGTGTGATGTGTTTGATGTCTTATGTATATGGTTAAAAAGCCGATGATTATGAATGCTGCTTGCAATATTGAGCCTCTTGATTTTTTTAATCTTCTCCTGATTAAACTCATATAATAATTAATTCTGCTTGTCTTTTATAAGTCCCTTATCTTTATTCTGGCTTCCCCAAATCTTTTCTTTTAAAGGCCAGAAACAAAACCCTCTCTATTGTTCTAGCTATCTTTAATTGAGTATGTTTCTGTGACCATGTTAGCTTTTTAAAATTAAATCAAATTAAATGCATTATTTTGACAATTTCAGTACCACATGCTATAACAATCATTTCAGTTTATTTTATTTATCTTTCAAACCTTTAAGACTAAGGTTTCATAGAGCTTGGGAACACATTGCTTGCAACAACCCTTTTATTTTATAGACCAGGACTTTGAGATCTAAAGAAGTTAAATTATGTTTCAAAAATTAAGCAGCTCATTACTGTCACAGCCAGAACAAGAAACTTGGTCCCAGACTTCCTTTCTGATGCTCTTCCTAAAAAGAACTGCATCTCCACTTCAAGTGTCATTTATATTAAAATACCTTCAGTATGTCATCCTTTTCACAACATGTGCTTTCTCTTTCTTCATTTTTTCTTTTCTTCTTTCTTTCTTTCTTTCACACCCCCAACAAAAAAAAAAATCTTCCAATAAAAACCAGAAACAGATTCCATCCTTCAATGTCCTATAGGTTCCTGGAGGTGTTAATTGACAGAGTAGGCAGTAAAAGTCCCTGGGTTTTATTTTCAGTTCTTCTGATGATTTGGTGAATAACTTGGGACTATTTGCCCTGTGGGTTTTCCTAATGTGTTGGACTCCAGCTGTAGAAAGGCTCTATCAAAGACATCATCTAAGACAGTCTAAAAACAAGATACTCCACATCATTAGGACATTCAATTTGGGGATGTGTTCTTACTTTTATTCTAGAAACTTGATCCTTATGTCTCTTATGTTAGTTAAGCCTCACCTACTGAGCTCAGAATTTAGGGCAGTTTAGACCTTTTCTTTTTTTCTGTTTTGGTGAGGAAGGGAAAAGGAAGTGATAAATAAACTAGGCCTGTATCCTCATGCTGCTTTTCTTTTCTCTGAGATCAAATCCTACTAAAACCTCATGAATGATCCAAGGCCATGGTAATTTGATTGGAGGCCTTGGTTCTTTATGGTGTCAGTAGAGACAGACAGACTGTTACAACTCTCCATAGAAAGTTTGATTAGCCTTACTGATCAGTGAAACACACGTCTTTGATCTTAGCAAGTACCTCTTATGTGAAACTACTAGAAACAAACTTGAGTCAGCTCAACCAGGAAAGAGAAATCCAATCCAATGTCACAGACCTGTGCCATAAAGATCAGGGTACAAACAAGGCTGGACTAAGGAGGTAGGGCCTGGAAAACTCCTGGGAAGAAGGCCAAGGGGATTCTCTCTACCTTTGGTTGTGTTGCTGCAAGAATTCATAGCAAGGATCTGTAAGAACAAGCTTCCTTACCCCCAGACTATAAATTCATGCACAGGTCCTATGATTATATGCCACATGGAGATATCCTTTCTCTGCTTTGATTCCAAATTCCCTGAAGAGAGTCCTATATGAGTCACGTACCCACGTAGCTAAGACTTAAGATAAATGGAGGTAGAGTGAAGTTAATTACATGTGGGTTCTTTGTGACTCTACTCTCATCAAAGAATAAAAATGCCTAAGGTCATAGCCTCAAACTCAAACACACACACACACACACACACAATATACACACACACTCACAATAGACTAAAACTACTTGTAGTTTTAAATTATTACAGCATTTTGATTTTTCCTAGGGTGGTGCCCTAGAAAATAAAACACATTGCTTCATGCAAGGGAAGAAGAATTAATGAGAGAGGAGGAAGAAAACATATCATTTAGATTATTGTTCTAATTCAGCCAGTAAGCACAGGTTCTGATATAAGCCTTATGAATGACCAATTGACCAATTGAAAATGATCATTTGTTAGTTAGAAAATAAATTTAAAAACCAAGGAGACTTCCTGTTGCACATCGGGTTGAACACACATTATTTTTCTCTGTTCCTTTCTAAACACCATGGAAAATGATTATAAGTGGATTTTTTTAAGTTAAAGGGACTTATATATACAAAGAAAAGAGAATGACAGAGGAGAGAAATCAATAAGAATTTGTAAGCTGGAAATCTGAAGGCTGCATACTAATGTACCTGGCTGGTAGGAAAAGTTGAAAACCGAGTACCTCTGATATGGCAGCAGGAAGAGCATCCTGAGGATTCTTAAGAACTGGAAATACCAAGTCTCCCTAAAGGCAGAGATGAGAGCAGAACTAGAAACAGGACATTGATTGGAGATCTGTTCTTCTCTACCTGGCCCCATCTCTCTATATGGCAGCCCTATTCTTCTGGTTGTTTAGGCCCAAACCTGGCAATCCTTTATCCACCCTAAACCCTACATGCAGCCCATCAGCAAACCCTATTGACTCTGTCTTAAAACCATCTTCGAAGTCTGGCTATTTACCACCTCCACCATGACCAACCTAGACAGAGATGTCATTACCTCTCACCTACATCTATGTACTTCCTCTCCTTTCCTTTTCTATTGCGTCAATCAAGATTTTGTCACCACTTCTCTGAAGGACTTACCCAATTAGTTACCTCTGCATTGTCAAGTCAAGAGGCCATTCATGGTCCTTACTTTATTTGAATTAGAAACATGTGACTCAGTTGGTCTTTCACCCTTGAAACATGCCCTTCTTTGGGCTTTCAGAACACTGCTCTCTTCCCCCTCACTGACAGTGCACCTGTGTAAGCGTCCTTTATGCTATATGGCAACATCTATGTATCAAAGTGCTCAAATATCAATCACCAAATGTCTTCTCTCTCTAATGAATTGTATTCAACCACATGGTTTTAAGCATCATCTATAAACTAACAACTCCAAAATGCGTATCTCCAACCTGGATATTTCCCCAAACTCTACAATTGAACAACTTACTGCCTATTTAATATATCCATTTGCATATCTCATAGACATTTCAAACTGAACATGACTGAAGCAGAATTCCTGATTCTCACCTTGCCAACATGGTCTTCTCACATGACAGCCACAGGGATTCATTTAAAAAGGAAGATATATTATTCACCACCCCTTTGTTAGAGACCCTTCAACAGTTCCATCATACTTAGCCTAAAGGTCAAGTCATGATATGACTGGCTCTCTGCCAGCCTTCCCCAACCTCTTCCCTGACCTCATTTCCAAACCTTCCCCCACCTGTCACTCTGCCCAACTTCAGTGTCCTTAAATCTCCAGGCATATTCCTAACTCAGGGCCTTTGACCCCACTGGCCCTGCACCTGGAATGCTCTTCTCTAAGAGACCTACATGGTTTCTTGCCAACTTTAAGAGGTTCCCTTTATTGCCAGGTCCTGTGACTGAAGGCAAGAAATGCAGACCACCCGGGGAGGCACATAAATAAAGCCATGGTGAACTGAAAAAAAAAAAAGAGGTTCCCTTTAGCCAAATATGGGACAAATTGTGCATCAAAAAGAATTATAATTGATTGTAAAATTGTAGTCAATAAAAGTCTGCAAATCCATTAGAATTTTCAAGAAAAAGAAGGGAGAATAAAGAGAAAAAGAAAAAGGCTCATTTATTACCATTGAAGATTGCTATTAGATAACTCTATCCTATAAAAATTAGTAACTAAATGGAAAGCACCAAGCATCTGCCCTGATTTTTAAAAAGAATTATATTTTACCCTAGTGGATAAGAGAAAGTTCTTTGAAGAAGAATGCCAGCTAATAAACATAGAAGGAATGATGAAATTAGGAGACTATTCCTCACTATCCAGTGATACAGCTGATTTGGGCCAGGATCATGAATAGAGGCTGAAACTAGTAGATGACAAGATTGTTGAAGAGGATATTTAGTTAGGTATTTACTACCCTACAACTTATATCTGGGAAATATCTGGCTGCCACCCTCCAGATTAAATGATCCAACTTAGTATCACTAGTAGTGGTAAAACCTGTAGTGCCCATTATGATGGAATATGACTTGCATAGCATTATGGGAAATGAAGGTGATGTTGTCAACCTGGTTCTCCAAAATTTGAGAAGTGGTACATTGTTCAGTGACCACACATGTCCCATTAGTAATGATGGTTACTTACGAATGGAATTTAAATATTATATTTGCCTTCAATTTATGTGCATTAGTTTTTCAATTAGCTACCAAGTTAGTTAGATCAAAAATACTTAAGTTGTTTGGTCCTACCCATGTAATAACACTGTTAGGTATTTCTTTTGGCCTAGAGATGATGTGAAAAAATAAATTACTGAGACATTATTGCCATGAACAGAGGAAGTTTGGGAACCTCTGCCCTAAGGCCATCCCATCACTGTATAGAGTTGGTCATGTTGAATGATATATCCTTCTGACCTGAAATCATCAAAATGGTGCTCTTATTCACTGCCCCTTTCCCCAGTATTACTTCAGTCTGTATTCCTGATGATTTCAGTATACAGAGATGCTCCTTCTCACTATGGCCCTTTCTACCTTAAGCTTCTCCCTCCCAATGACTGTCCTTCATCCTATCCCAGCCATGTCCTCTAGTGCCCATCTACAAAAATCCTTTGAAATGCCCCCAGCATCCATTGACACCATCTTTTCACCAATCCCCATGTGCCCTCGGCATGTCTTCTGTCCTCTTCGACTTAGGTTCCATGATCAATCATTATACTCTCTTCCTTGCCTTTGTCCTCAACTTCCTTACCCTCTTCTTGCTTCATTACAGTTGCTTTGCAAAACCCCCAACCTGGCTCAAATCCAACCTCCTGCCTCCTCTGGGCCGCACCTGTGTACCTGGACTGATGCCTCTCAAATCCATACTCCCTGCAGCAGCCAGAGTAATTGTCTAATGTCACTATATCGCTTAAACCCCTCATGGGTTCCTTGTCCTTATAACAGTCAAAACACAGTAAGATACTTTATGGACCCTTTATGCCCTGATCCCCTACTTGCCTCTCTAACCTCCTTTATCAACATGCACAAATCCCTACAGCCTATGACACTGTGCACTCGCACTCTGCATTTCCTGGAATATTCCCTGTCCTCTCACCTTTCTCTGCCTTTGCGCATTGCTCCCTCTGAAAGTGGTGGTTTCCTAACTGGACAAGTCTCTCAGTCCTTACTGACATGTCGCTTCTCTTTCTTTCTTTTTTTAGTACTGGAGATTGAACCCCAAGAACTTGTACTTGCCTAGTACAAAGCCCATCACTTGAGCTATGTCCCCAGTCCTTTTGTTTGTACTTTGTTTTTGAAATAGGGTCTCAATAACTTTGCTGAGGCTGGCCTCAAACTCGAGATCCTCCTGTCTCTACCTCCTGAGTAGGTGGGATTCCACCAGGTCACTTTTCTAAGAAACTTCCTTGATGAGCGCCCTCTGTGCGCCACAGATTGTCCTCAGGTGTAGCCCTAAACTGTACTGCAGGTGTCTGTTTACCTATTTGCCTCCCTCACTACACTGGAAGCTTTTTAGGACAGGTGATAAATATGTGTTGTCCACTGGCACAAAAAGGATGACACAGTAAGTAGCATGCAGAATCCACACCCTAAGTATTTGTGGAATCATTTTGAATTTTGGGAACAATGTTGCTTGAATATAAATAGAGCTGGGTGCCAGTGGCTCATGCCTGTAATCCTAGCTACTCAGGAGGCAGAGATCAGTAGGACTGTGGGTAGAAGCCAGCCCACGCAAATAGTTCAGAAGACTCTATCTCACACACACACAAAAAAAGGGGTGGTGGAGTGGCTCAAGATGGAAGGCCTGAGATCAAGCCCCAGTACCACAAAAACAACAACAAAAACACCTGTCGGTATTTTGGAAGAATTCAGTCTTTTTTATTCAATTCTGTTTCAACTTCCTACCTCAGTGTCTATGGGCTTGAGCTCATTCTCCCTTATTATTTCATCTTTCGGCATAATGTACAGAATGTTGTGTAACAATCAGCACGATTGCACAGTAACATGAGTTACTGTACATTACCCCAGGGACTTGAGTACAAACCTCTATTTTTTAATGGTTCCGTGCTCTTATTTTTCTGGGTTTGATATTTCAGAGATTGGATGTGGATGTTTTCAATGAGTTTACTGCCAGGTAGAGAGGTGAAAGGGCAGCAGAAGCCATGTCATTACCCAGGGCAGTTCCTACAAGGGCCACTGGTCTGCACTTTCATAAGCCCCTGGAGATGTCAGTAATGAAGGAATTTTCAAAAATGAATTTTAAGTAAGTTTAGAAAAGAGGGAAAAGGTGCAATGCCTCAACTCACTCCCAAAGTTTGGGGGAGGAGGCAGATTGGTCATCTCATTTGCCCTCTCCAATTAGGCAGGCTCCTTTTAGATGGGAAAGATAGTCCTGATAGGAATAAACAGAAGCAGATGAATAAATGAATGAAGGTAGGTGACTACATAAAGTTGAAATAAAGGACTCTTCAGGCATTATGGGATGGCATAAGAGAGAACGTTCGGAAATGGACAAAATAAAACCAGCAGAATTGTTCATAACTAGGACTCTAGAGTTTGTCTATATTTTATTTCTGTTCTCTTCATCTCTTTTTATCCTATTTTGTCTACAAAGCAAGATATTTATTCCATTATATGGGTTCCTGAAGGCTGACTACTAGTTTGTACTAAAGTGTGGCTTATACTGTTGTACTATATTCTATAAAGGTATGCCAAGGTCTGTTAGTTCAATGCTTGTTACTTGCTTGAGAAAAAAAGGATCTCGTCTTGATTACAAGTATGAAACGAAACTGAAATTGAAATCCAATGATGCATTTCCTACAGAGTTCACAGGTTGTTTTCAATTTCAAAATCAAGTTTTGCGAGTTCTCCTTAGTGGAAGTAACTGCCATTTAAAACTAGAGTTTTAAAAACCCTTAAAAGTAGTAAGAGGCTGTCACTGTTTTTCTGTGTCATCCAAGTACATGAAATCACATCATCAGATGTTTTAACTTGCGGGTCCCAGAAAAGTGCACAATCTGATTTGGCTGAGGTAAGGAGAGAATACAGAAGTTGAGGTGAACTTATAAAGTCTATAAAATGACAAGAAAAAAAAGGGAGGGGTGGTGGAAAGAAAGAAACCATATTTGAATGCTGCCTTCTTTCCAGTGAAAAAAATCCGTTTTCAAAAGAGTACCGATCATTTCCTAAGTACTTGGCAAACTCCAAGTTATCTTGGATAAAGGAATGAGAAAAGAAGTGTTGCCTTTGTAAGGGGACTGGCTTCATGTTTGCGGATGACAACAATAAAGACTACTATAATCAACCATGTAGAGTCTCCTAGCCAACCAACACTGCCAAGAGGGAGAAAATGGTCCTTTTGGGACAACTGGGGGTTTTTTTGCCAGAAGGCCCTTAATTGGGATTGTATTTAAGCATACATGACCTAGGGTATTTTTTTTCACACTATAAAATTGCTTTCCCGTGTGATTTGGTTGCATGTGTGGAGAAGGGATACTTGCAGATTTGTAAGTACCCAGGGGCCATGCGGGACTGGGCGTGATCCTGCTTGGGCCCTGCGGGAGCCGGCTAGAATCCCTCAGCCCCGGTGGCGCAGTCTTCCCTGCCGCTAACCTAGTGTGCCACGATTCTCGGTTGCTCCCCGACAGAGGACGCGTCGGCTCCTGTGCGTGTCCCTCCACTAGATGTCACTGCACGTCAATCGCTAGTGCGGCGGGGTCGGGTGTTTGCGTCTCTTCCGACAGTACAGGGCTTGCAGCCCGGTTAGTACCGGCACTAGTGTCTTCCCCGACTGGGGAGCTCAGGGGCGGACAGGAACGCGGAGACGTCGCTGCCGAGGACCCGACAGGGAGGCGCGGAAGTGGCGAGGTGATGCGGCACGGCATTGCGCCGCGCGTGCTGCCCCCACCCCTTCTCCTCCCCGCTAGCGAGACGGTCACGTGCCGCCGAGACGCTGCCCCTGCGGGCGGCGGCCGGAGAGGAGGGCGGGGCCGGGCCGCCCGCGCCGCGCCCGCCAAGCGGGGTCGCCTCCGGCCGGGCGCGCGCCAAGCGCGTGCTCCTCGCAGAGTGAGTGCGAGCCGAGCGCGGCCGGCCGCCGCAGCGGGGAGGGGGCGGAGCCAGGAGCGCGCGCCCGAGGAGGGGAGGGGAGAGAGGGGGAGTCGAGGGGGAGGGGCGGGAGCTGCCGCGGAGGCGCGAGGCCGGCGCCGCGACTGAGGGGGAGCGTGGACCGCGGCGCGGCCGGCGGGCGGGCGGGCGACCGGCCGCCTTTGCCAGCGCTCCTCCTGGCTCCGACAAGGGCACTGTGCAGCTGCGGCGGCAGCACCTGCGAGGCCGGAGGAGGCGGCCGGGCCCGGGCATGGTGGTCTGGGGCAACGCGGAAGGTGAGCGACCCCCGGGCCGGCGCGGGGTGGGGGAGGGGCGGCCTGGACCCGCGTCGCTCAGACGCCGCAGAGCCGCGCGGCCTGAAGCAGAGGAAGGCGGGTGGCGGAGGGGCGCGCGGGCCCGGGCCCGCGGCGGTGCGGAGCGCTGCGGCCTGGGCTGCTCGCGGCGCCCGCCTCTCGCGCCGGCGGCTGCCGGGTTATGTAACGCGTGACCTCCCCTTCCCCCTCCGCCATAGCGTGGCCGCCCGGCGCCGCCGCCCGCTAGCTCGCTCGCTCCCGCCCGCCGACCGACCGACTCGGGCCCCCGCGGCCTTTCCCCCGGCGTCCCGCGACCACCGCGCCGTAAACTCCTTCCTGCTGCGCCGGCGCTTGGCCGGCCATTCCGTCCCGCGCCATTCATTCATGCGCGCGTTCAACAAGCGTCGGCAGACTGTCGCGGGGGCGCCGGTGTCACCCGCCTCCCGCCACAGCACTGCCCCCCCAGGCCCGCGACTTGTCCCCCGCCCCGGTGAATCTCGAAATCCACCCCGGAATATCCGAAGGCAGTTTCCATCCCTTCATTTCCCCTTGTACTTATCCGGCCCCTTAAGACGCAGACACCTTCCCCCGGCTGTCCTCGCAAGCGCCCCTCGCACACTTGCGCGCAGCGCGCTGTGTTCTCTGCGCTTCCTACCTGGCCCCAGGTTGTAAACAGTAGCTCTGCCGCCTCCTGACTCCACACCCGCTTGCTTAACAAACATCACGGGTGATGGAAGTCTCATTCCTACGTTACCGCCTTGTGGTCTCAGCCCAAGTGCAAAGGAGGAGCCATAATATGTAGGTGAAGGGAATGGAGCTCGGCGTGCCATAAAAAGTGTAACTATGAGGACTTGATGTAGTAACTCTCAACCTGCTCTTGGGCTTCTGCAATAACCTTGATTCTTCCTGTGGAGTACACAGTAGCAGCTCAAGCTATGCAAGCCATGTAACCTGCTTTCCACAGTTCCCGCGTAAGCTTGGCTTTGCCTGGGCAAATGCTGCTAGCATATGGTTCTCTTCCCACCCCGCTTTCTGTACTTCCGGGGCTGGGCACTTGAAAGCTCACCAAAAGTCATTGAATGCTTCTACTGTTTATTTGCCGTTTTTCATGAGTTACGGTGATTATCTTTTCACCCTTGTTCTCTTTATTTTTGTAGGTCCTTTGAGGCCAGTCTGTAGGAAATCTGTCTTGTCATAAAATTTTACACTTAATGCTAAGCAATGTATATTTAAGACTTTTTAAAGGTAGAAATCACACTTTTAGGATTAATTTCATGCAAGCTGAAGCAGAAAATACAATTTTTGCAAAATGATGTGAGATCGCTCCATTTCCTCAACCCCAACTGAAAACTCATATTCTTTATAAGAAAATTGAACATTTTCCTCAGCAACAATCCAGTCATTGTTTATAAAAAGGAACAATGACTACACATATATGTATTTGACATTCTGATTTTTGATAGCTGCTGAACTGGGAGGATAAGAACTTAGATGTGGATTTGAATTCTTGACTCTGCTAATTATCTGTGTGACCTTGGACAAGTTACTAATACCTCCTGATTTTTTTTTTTTTTTCCCTCTCGTTTGTAGAATGAAGACATCATTTTCCACTTTGGGTAACTTAGTATTAAATGAGTTCTTAAGTGGAAGGTATCTAGTGAGACCCTAGTACTCAGTATTTCTTTCTGTGTATTTGTTGCAGCTTACTATCTAGAATGAGCCAGGATGTGCTAGAGACAAAGCATGAGAAGAAAATTAATAGAGACGTTAGCAACCTGTTATCTCCAAATAAATGAAGAAAGTAGGCTAAAGGAACATGATTCTTTCTGCTTTCTGCTTCTCAAAATGTATGGATATATGCGGGATATTATAAATCTCGGGATAGATTAAACAGAACATTAAAGATGAAGAAAAAGACCTTTTTTTTTTCCCTTCCAATTGATTTAAAAAGAGTGATTTTCTTTAAAAAGCAACTCGGGAGTACAAGTACAAGAGAAATATTATTATTATTATTATTTTTGGTTGTACTGGGGTTTGAACTCATGGGCTCAAGTTTGCTAGGCAGCCACTCTAGTGCTTGAACCCTTTTTTGTGTTGGGTATTTTTGAGCTAGGTTCTCAAGAACTATTTGTCCCAGGTTGGTTTTGAACCTTGATCCTCCTGATTTCTGTCTCTTGAGCCACTGGCGTCCTGCTCAGAGTCTTTCTTAATGAATCTTTTAGTATCACCTCTATGTATAAATCATGTACAAATGTATATCCAAGTTACAGTATGTCTTTCTTGGCTGCTGGAAGTGTCCTCACTGGTGTTCCTGTATCTTTTACTCCCTGACTATTCCCCACATAGCGGTCAGAGTAATCTTAAAAAAAACAGGTTAGATTGTGATTTTCTTGCTCAAAGTTCTCCAGAATTTTTTTGTTATATTTAGAATTCAATCTGAGCTTCTTATGCCACCCCAATAGGACATTGCATGGTTTGGCAGCTGCTAACTTCTTACCCCATTCCCTACCTTGGTTGGGTCTCACAGTACTTTAACAAGCTATTCCTCCCTTAGGGAATGTAGATAGTTACAGCTCCTACCTTTAGGTTCTCTGCTACTCAAATGTTATTGCCTCAGAGAGGCCTTCTGATGTCTAACATAGAAACCAGCCTCTTTATTACTTGATGATTTTATTCTTTACCCACCTAGGTGAAGATACACTTATTTCTTGATCACCCCCATCAGACTTGTTTGCCATTTCTTCCCCAGGGCAGAGGTCTTGTCTGATTGCCTCAGTGCTTAGATAGGCTCTTAGTAAACTTAGTAAACTTGATAAATTAATGAAAGCTAGAGTTGATTTGAACGTTTCATTCTGGACAACTTGAATCAAAACCCCAGCTCCTCGAATTTGCCTGATTGTGCCATGTGCAAGTTAGTAAATTCTTGTTGGAATCCTCCTCTCTGCCTCCCAAATAACTGGGATTATAGCTGTGAGCCACCAAGCCCAGCCCAAATTAATTCATTTTTATACTACTTTTTTTGACTGAATTTTTGTTGGCTACCAAGTTGTATTTATGGAGCTCTTGTGGCTGTATAAAACAAAATATAAATGCTGAAAATAGTATTTGCTCTTAATGTGTCAGGTTTTTTTTATTCTATCTATGGAAGATGCTAAGCGTGATTATCTCAACAGTCACCCACCAAAGTGGCTTTTATATATTTGCCTTTGAAGTTCGCTGGAGATATGACTGCTGATGAAAGGACTTGCTGGAGGCTTCTTGTCTTTAGACAGGAACATCCTTGAAGATCCACTTGAAGAATGAATCTTGTAGTATGTGAGAAGGAAGAATGTTTTATTTTCTTTTGTATGTTCAGTTTCTGCCTTCTTTCATTGTAAGTTTTTCCCCAACTGGTATTTGGGTAAATACCTTTACTTTTCTGTTCTTTTCATGGATTTTTTTTTTCTTTAGCATTTACAGAAATAGGAAAGTGAAGGAGACACTGACTTTGTAGTAATAAATACTTTGAGAACACAACTTGAATTATTTTTTTAAACTAAGATTCTTCCTGCTGCAATTATGCTTGCATAATACCAGTTATTTTTACTTTGACCACTTGTCCTTAGTGGAATGACTTTTTGTAGTAACATTAAGTTTTATTTTTTCACTCTTAGCTTTAGTGATAGAATCCTAAGTTTTGGGGCTTAAAAAGAATTTGAAATGCTGCTTGTCATGTAACATTTGTCCAAAAATGTAATAATTGCTAAGTTATTAAATATGCGCTTTATGCCAGGTTCTTTTCTAAGTGCAGTGTCTTTTTTAATATTCACAACCACCATATAAGGTAGGCATAGTTACAAAGAAGATTTGTAGAGATGATGGTACTTGACGGGGTCATATAAGAAAGGAGCCAGGATTTCTACCTAGTTCCATCCTATCTATAATCCAAGGCAGTGACCACTGTTCTGTGAATCACATTAAAAATAACAACTTGCCATTTTATTTTATCACATTATTTGTGAGCACATGTTCCATTTAACTACTGGCAGTGTACATTATTATTTATGGCTAAGTTTTTTTTTTGCTTTTAACTATTACTATATTTAAATGCCTGTATATTCTTTATGTGTAAAACATTTTGTTAGGTTGATGATATATACTTGTTTTTTCCTCACTTATCCTATTAAGCTATTAAAACATGTCTAAGGGTCATCTATATCATGGTAACGTCAGTTTGTAAATAGTTTGAGAAGGTTTTGCAAATAATGGATGTGATACATCAGATTTATGAAAACTAAGTCTTTAAATTTGCCAGAGGCTAAATTTCAGGTAACAAGTGTTAAATAAAAATCATTAATGATGTATATCTGCTGATTGCAGAGGAAATCTTTGTTGTCATGTTTAATAAGTTTGGGAGAACATGTTGGTGCAACATTTTTACACAAGTTTTAGCGATTTTTTGACATCTGCTTGTAAGACTTATTTCTAAGAATATCTTAATTATGAACTGCTGACTTAACACTAGTAGATTCAGAATGTTGGTGCTAGAAAGAATCTTATATATTCTTTATATTTTACTAGAGGAAAATGATTCTGAGTCATTTAGCTGCTAAAAAGGAAAAGTAGAACTAGAGGCTAGGTGCAAAGCCTTTTTTGGTGGGGGTGGGGGCTACACTCAACTGTCTCTGTACCATCCAGGGAAAGATCAACACATAGTAACAAGAAGGCAGAAAACTAAACAATGTATTCTTGTAAAATTATGATTTAAAGTTTTTTTTTTTTTTTTTTTTTTTTTTTTGGCAGTACTGGGGCTTTGAACTCAGGGTTTCATGATTCCTAGCATGTGCTCTTCCAATTGAACCATGCCTTCAGCCCTTTCTGCTCTGGTTATTTTGGAGATAGGGTCTTGCCTTTTTCTCCGCCAGTCTGGACCACATCCTCCTATTTTAAACTTCCCACCATAACTGAGATGACAGGCATGTGCCAACATGCCCAGCTTTTTTCTGTTGAGATAGAAATTCTTTTTTGCCTGGGCTGACCTGGAACTGTGCTTGTTCACACCACTGCATTCAGCTATTGCTTGAGATGGGGTTTTATCAACTTTCTGTTGTGTTGGACTTGAACCATAATCCTCTTGATCTCAGCCTTCCAAGTAGCTAGGATTACAAGCATGAGTCAATGGTGCCAAGTTTGAGGGTTTTTTTTTTAATCATTGAAAAAAATTTTGTCTTTTAAGTGAAAGGTTATATGCTCTCATTTGGCTTTGTTTGGAGTTTTACTCAGAAAGTAATGGCTGCATGTTATTTTCTCCAAACTCCATCATTCCTACATTTGGGATTAATAAAAGTGAGCTTAATGAGTTTTCTCTTTTAGGAACTGGTATGAATTATGCAGTTGAAATTAAGACCTTTTTAATTTTTTTCTTTTTTTGGGATACAGAGTCTTGCTATGTAGCCCAGGCTCTTAACTTGCCATCCTCCTGCCAAATGCTAGAATTACAGGCACATGCCACCATGCCTCTTTGCTCTTTTATTTTTAAATTTTACTTTATGTTTTGGAGGTCCTGGGGTTTGAACTAAGAGTTGTGTGCTTGCTAGGTGGGTGTTTTACCACTTCAGCCACTCCTGCAGCACTTCTCTTTCCTTTTTAAAATGCTTTTCATTAAGTTCTCGTCTAATGACAAATTCTTTTTCTTCATGATTTGTTGGCTCTTTATTTTAAGCTTTTTTATTGTTTTTGCAATACTGGGATTCGAACTTAGGACCTTGTGTTTGATAGCCAGTTGCTCTACCACTTGAGCCATGCCCCCATCCCTTTTAAGTTCATATGTTTTTGCTCAGGCTGATGTTGGACCTTGATCCCCCTACCTACAGCCTCTCTCATGGATGGTATTAAAGGCTTGTGCTAATACTGCCTTGCTTATTGAGATGGAACCTCACTAACTTTTTGCCTGGACTGGCCTCAAAACTGGTCCTCCTAATCTCTGCCTCCCCAGTTGCTGGGATTACAGGCACAAGCCACTGGGCCAGCCTTCTTTTTTTTAAATCTCTACAATCTTTGTTTTACTTTAAGCCCTTTTAAAAACTTAGACAATTCAAGTTGGATTATCAGTTGTAAAAGCATTTTAACAATTTTTAAAATACTTTAAAGAGCATAATTTTAAAAAACACTTTACTTTTTGTAGTTTTTTTTTTTTTAAACATTAAAGAGTACTTTCACTCAACCTTTTGTCCTTTTATTCTCATAGGAGTGATGGGAAGAGAAGTCAGGGCATTTATAGCTGCTGTGTAATTCGGGCGCCAAATATCCAGAGTTAGGGCACAGTCCACAGGACTCCCATTATTTTAGATACCAGTCACAAAGTTCCAGGGCTTCAGGTTACCCACACTTCTGGCCTGTTCTATGAGTTCTAGCCAGTTGACCACAAACCCCTAAGGTTTGACAATTTGCTAGAATGACTCACAGGTTCAGGAAGTGGTATTCTTGTAATTGTAGTTTAATTTATTTACTTTTGGTGGTACTCAGGTTTGAATTCAGGGCCTCACACTTGCTAGGCAGGTGTTCTACTACTTGAGCCATGTCCCCAGCCCCTTTTAAATTTCTTTTTCAGATAGAATCTTGGTCTTGCATTTTTTCAGGTCTGGCCTTGAACCTCAATCCTTTTATCTGTGCCTCCCACACAGCTGCGATTATAGAAATGCACTACAGTACCTTGCTTATTGGTTGAGATGACGTCTTGCCAACCCTCTGATTATGTAATTGGCCTTTTCATCATGGCTAGCCACATCCTGAAACTTAAGGATTCTCAGGGAGTCATACTGTTAGTATAAACTTAGAAGTCAGCTACAGTCTGAGGGACCCACCATGTATTAACAAACAGCAAAGCCACTTTTATCACTTAGGAAATTCCAGGAGTTGAAATCGTCCTTCCATGAACCAGGGACAAAGTCTAGCCAAATTCTTTATTATGCATTAGTTGAAAGAATGAGAACACACACTTGCCCAATTGAATTAAAACTAGCAGTAATGGTATTAGTCCAGTGGTCTCTATTATATTAAAAATTAGAACAGGTTACATTTGTTTATATAAAGGGATTGCCTTCTGTTGAGAATTGCAGTTTTTCTTTTATTGATAGAATAGAATTTAAAATCTGGGTTGAAGATGAGGGGTGGTGGCTCAAATGGTAGCATGCTTCTGGGCAAGCACAAGGTTCTGAATTCAAGCCCCAGTACCATCGAAACTCCATGAGTTGACACTGGAAATCAGTATGAAGGTTCCTCAAAAAAAACTAAAAATTGACCTACCTTATGACCCTGTCATACCACTCTTGTGCATGTACCTGAAGGAGTGTAAATCAACATACATGCTCTGCAATACATGCTCTGCAATAGCTGAACTCTGCAACCTATGAATGGATGAAGAAAACACACACACACACACACACACACACACACACCTTGGGCTATTAGCCATAAGAAATGAAAATAGGTCATTGAGGAAAAATTGATGAAACTGGAGATCATGTTGAGTGAGATCAGCCAAGCTCAGAAAACCAAATACTGCATGTTTCTTGGTTTGTGGAAGCTAGACCTAAAATGATGATGATAATTGACAAAAACAACAACAAAAGAAAAAAAACTGAAGAAGCAGCAAAAAAAAAAAAAAAAAAAAAACAAAACCCAACTGGATTGATAAGTCATTTGAGTCAAATACTTTATTTACATAAATTTTGTTGCAGGTTAAGTTACACACTACATGATTTGGGGAAATTTAAAAGTTTGACAGTTTTGCTTGTGAAAAGTTTGATACTTGGAATGTCTTTGTAAATAGTATTTTTAGGACTAGGCAATTAGTTACTATTGTTAAGAGAAAAGGAAACGAAGACAATGAGAGATTTTTGTGGGTAGGATGAAGGTGTTGATTATTTGTTAAGAATTGTAAAATGTTTTAGAAACAGTTGCTGTGTTGAATTTTAGCACTTGAGAAGAAGTTACAGTGTTTAAGTTTATGATGTTAGAGGCTAATATTCTGCATTATGCCCAATAGGAAATTTTATTTCTGTCACTTAATGATTATATTAAATTCTCTAGGATCTCTTAGTTACAGTGTACTAAATAAATTTGCAGTGAATACAGACTTGTCTTGAAGAATGTAGCATCTTATAGCTTATTTTGTTTTAAAATATGTGATAGGGAGTTCTTGGCATGAAGGCAAGGGAAGACTAGACACTATGGCAACTTAAACATTCTCCTTTTGTGTTTACGTTCAATTGCACTGAATATAAGCATTTGTGAGAAAAGAGATTTGTGAAAAATGGAATGGATAGATCTAGAAAAGAGTGTATCTGACTGTATTTTTGAATTGCAGTTGTTTTTAGTTATGTATCATTTATGCAAGTTTACCTTGTGAATTTAGAGATCTAGTGAATTGTGAAGGTGGGATGCACAAAATGATTACTTCTGCTAAGACACATTTGTTGATCTTACGGTAGTTTTGGCTTGAGCTAGCAGCTATCCCTGTCTGTGTACCTACCCCATTTCCTATAGTTTTAAGTATACAAATTTGCACTTCATTTCCTAAAATTTAAAAAGGTTCAAACCTCTTGGTATGATATTTAAAACATGTTATATTTCCTCACCTCCCTTAGTTTTCCTATGACTTCATCTGGCCATGTCTACATATCAGTCAATTTTAGAATTGGCCTTACTCATTTTTTGCATTTTTTTTTGGTTTTGATTATGAATTTTCCTGTCTTTGACATCACTGTACCTCCCTATTTACCAGTCACCTCTGTCTCTTAAAATCATACTCGTTATCATTCTCAGCTCAGATCTACCTCTTAAGTGACGCTTTCTTGGGTCTCTTTTCTAATCTGAGATTTATCGTTGCTGCTTCTGTGCATTTATTGCATTCTGTCAGTGCCTCTAATGTAGGATCCAGAATTGTAGTTTTATGCAAATCCTTTCTCTGATAACCTTGGATCATGATTTATACTTATTTTACTTATATTGAAAACTGTAAATAACAGTAAATGCTCAGTGAGTATTGAGCAGACCATTAGAACACAAATGGAATTTGAAGGGAGGAAAAGTGAGAGACCATACAGATGAAATTTTGTCACCTGTAATCTAAAACCTTCAACAGGTGAAGTGCATTTACTCCTGTTGTGAACATATTTCAACTTGGAGCACATTATAGCAGCATTGTCTCTTTACTCTGAACTGCCCTTGTCTCTGTCCTCATTTACCACTCTAGACACACTTTACAGATAGTCAAAATCAGCCTAAGACCAGCAGTATAAAACTACCTGGAAACTTTTAAGAATGCCAATACATAGCCTCACCCAAATACCAAAAGTTTCTGAATCCTAATCTTTGAAGTTGGGGTCCCAGCAGTCTGCATTAACAATCTCTCCCAAATGATTCTGGTACATGTTCAAGCATAAGAACCACTGTTCTAAAGAAAGTCCCCTCTTATATCATCTCAAGAACATTCTTTTTTTCTCTTTAGCAGTACTGGGGTTTTGAACTCAGGGCCTCAAGCTTGTTAGGTAGGTGCTCTATGGCTTGAGCCACACTCCTATCCTTTTTTCCTTTGGTTATTTTTGAGATAGGGTCTCATGTTTTTGCTGACCTGGACCACGATCCCTCTACTCATGCTTTTTCCATAGCTGGGATAGCAGGATGAACACCACAATGCCGAGCTCTTATTGTTGACATGGAGGTCTTAGTAACTTTGTGCCTGGGCTGGCCTTGAACGGCAGTCTTCTCAGTCTTTGCCTCCTAAGTAGATGAGATTATAGGAGTGAGCCACTGCACCCAGCCCATTTCTTTGTTTTACTTTGTCACTTGATCCCTTCTTGGTGTCGTAGAGGTTCATATGGACATCCTAGTTTAGATGCTTAATAGAAGTAGTTAGGCCATGTAGTTTGGGACATAACAAACCAGGAAAATTGACAGGATGTTTGGAAGTTGGTTCTGTTGTACTCTGGAAGGCAGTTCTTAGTACTTTATTATCTCTGCTACTTTCCTTTATTTTCTACAGGAATCTGTAATTCCAGGGAAGAAAATTACTCTCTTGCTTGTATTTATATGATTGATCTTGTTAAATCAGGCATCTTTTTGTAATTTTTATAGTTACGAATAACCAAATGATGAGAGACAAAACTCTTTGTTAAATTGGATTGTTTGGGATAGAAATTTTCCTTTCAATAAGATGTACCTCAAATGGGGACATTATAAGTATTTGTTAGGCATTTTCAATATTACTATATCCAGATATTTTTATTATGCATTTTATCATTTGTCTTATCTATGTTTAGTTTGTTTAAATGTGGAATCAGAATCATATTTCAATACTTAAATATTCTTACATCTATTTTTATTTACTTATTAATGAACTCAGGGCCTTGTGCTTGCCAGGTCAGTGCTCTACCACTTGAGCCACACCTCCAGCCCTTTTTGCATTCGTTACTTTTCGGATAGGGTCTTGTGCTTTTTGCCTGGGTCAGCTTTGGCCCTCCATCCTCCTACCTATGCCTTTATCACCATGCCTAGCTTGTTTGTTGAGATGAGGTTTTGCTAACTTTCTGCCTGTATTGGCCCAGAACCTCCTACTCCACCTACCAAGTAACTGGGATTACAAGTGTGAGCCATTGTGCTCAGCATGTTCTTAAATTTCTTAGGGTACAAGCTAAGCTGCTGTAACCAGAGACTTTGGATACAATGCAAACAGTATCAAAGTTTTTTTCCTTGCCCATAATACTCTAAAAAATAGGCAGGCATTTCACAGTAGATGAGCATCTATGCTTTTCAGATCATTCAGGACCTCAGGTTCCTTGTGTGCTTAGCCATTCCCTAGGGTATTGTCCTCATTACTTTAATTGAAGCTGGATTTTCTCACAGTTGCATTCCTGAAAATGAGGTAAACAACTTCCTTCCTTTAAAAATATAGGATATTCTATCCCCTGGGTGTGGGAGAAGGACATGATACAAATTTTGTGTTTATTTTGTTTATATCCTATTGACCAGGGTGTAGTCACATGGCCACTCCTAATTCTGGGAAATGTAGTTTCTAATTGTCAGTCATGTCTCCCATTAACAGGAGTGGGTAAAGTGTTCTTTGTAAAGAAAGAAGAAAAAATATTTGAGGACATTGCCATTCTGCCTGCACAGTTTGGGTTCTCATAACCATCCTCACTTCTGACACTGCAAGTTTGGGGAGCCTCAGGACCACTCTCTGATTCAGTAAATCTGGGTGAGTTCACAGAACTCTGAAAGCTCTTGTGCTTATGATTGAATTTATTATGTGAAAAAGTACAGATTAAAATCAGCCAAGGGAAGAGGTACATGGTGCACACAGAACAGATCCATCATGGAAATTCTGGTTATTCTCTCCCACGTATAGTCATAACCAGTGCTAACTTCTGGCACTGTGATGACAGCCTTGATGTCCAGGGTGTGCATGGGGGGCTTGAACTGTTAAATATGATTTACTGCTAGCATGGTTGACAGACATTTAATCTCTAGCTTTTCAGGAAATTGATGATACACGGGCCACAGTTCCCACCATAAATCACATTGTTAAGACTATTTGGAGTTGCTTTAAGTCCCCTAGTAAACAAGGTCATTTAGTAGGACATTCCAAGTATCACCTCCCAAGAATCAGTAGCAAAACCAGACCTCTCTTTGTGTAAGTTTAATTCTTTACTGTATAGCCAAATATTGTGGATAGGCACTTCTCATGTTTTTTTGGAAAGCATAGAAAAAGTTTCATATTTGTATGCTTTGTCTTTCAGGTATATTGGTCAGGTAGTAAATCTCTATGATTTGTTTTAAATGAATAGATGTAAGGTCATAACATTTAAATAAAAACTGCAAAAGACTTTAGAATTTGTCATTTCCAGCTATGCCCACATATGAATAATACCTGATGAATTGTGAGCTAGTTAGAAACAAAGTTGGTTGTCTCTCGGTCTTTACTCCTGAATATGGATTAGTTGGAAATAGTGTAGATGGGGCTTATTTGTAAGACCTGTTCTTCTTAGTTCTTCTGTTACAACTGTGGCTGCTACTTTAACCCAGATAGTTGCTACATTCCCTGGTGAATAAGCATTTATTTTACTGAATTGTATTAGGCCAGTTCAGTAGGAGTGTTCTTACTCACTTTTTCAGTAGTTATGTTGATACCATTGTTATTTTCTCCATTGAAGATTTAGGAACATTAGTTTTTTGTTTTTGTTTTTTTAATCAGTATGATTTTGAACCACAAACTAATAGTTCAGCCTTATTTATTGAACTTTAAAAAAATTTTAGCCAGATACTGTGACTCATTTCTGTAATCACAGGTACTTGGGAGGCAGAGATAGGAAGGATTGAGGTTCAAGGACAGCCCTGGCAAAAAATTAGGGAGACCCCATTTCAACCAATAAGCCAGGTGTTATGGTGTGTGCCTGCCATCCCAGTTCTGTGGGAGGCATAATATAGCTGGCTTGGGCAAAAAGGCAAGATCTTACTGGAAAATAATTTTTAAAAAAATGTCTGGAGTGTGAATAAAATGGTAGAGCACCTGCCTAGTAAGTGCTCTGAGTTCTAACTCTAGTTCCACAGAAAAAAGCCTTTAAAAATAACTTAAAATTTAAACAAATTAAATTGTGATAAATTACATATAAAAACTCAACGTTTGGGCCATTTTTAACTGTAAATTCACATTGTGGAATAACCACCATCATTATCTCCAGAACCCTTTCATCTTGCCTGACACTCTACTGCTAAACAATAACTATACCCCTCCCTGCTACTCTACTTTCTGCCTCTGAATTTAGCCTCTTGAAGTATCTACTGAGTCCTTTTATGAGTGGTTTATTTCACTTAGTATTTCATGGTTCATTCATATTGTTGTACTTGTTGGAATTACCTTCCTTTTTAAAGCTAAATATTTTATTGTATGTGTTTATCCATTGTTTGGGTGAGTAAATGTAAAAATGATAAAATAATAAAAAGAGGAAAAAAAAGAAACAATGACAGGTAATGTAGCTCTGTGATAGAATGCTTTTGTAGCATGCACAAGGCCCTGGGTTTGATTCCCTGCACTGCAGGAAGTAGCCATCCTTTGGGGGTGCTTGGTGGTGTCTCTTTGTCATTTCAGTTTGCACAATTGGTAGTGTTGAGCATTTTTTCTTATCCTTATTGGCCATTCCTAAATCTTTAGAGAAATATTCAAATCCTTTGCCTATTTTTAATTGGATTAATTTAAGTCATAAGAGTTTTTTAAAATATTTTTTCTGCATATTAACCTGTTATTGAATATATGATTTGCAGATATTTTTTCCCATTCTGTAGGTTGCCTTTTCACTGTTGGGCCCTTTAATGTAGTTTTAAATCTTTTAAGTAGTCCAACTTATCTACCTTTTTGTTGTTTATCCTTTCAGTGTCATATATAAGAAATCATTGCCAAATCCAGTGTCATGATATTTACCTATGTTTGCATCTAAGAATTTTACAGTTTCAGCTCTTTTTTTTTTTTTTTTTTTCATTTGGGTTTTTGATATAGGGTCTTACTATGTAGCCAAAGCTGTCTTTGTCTTTGAACTTACTGTATAGCCAGGCTGCCCTCGAACTCATGATTCTTTTGCCTCTGCTAACAACTAGTTTTAGCTATAATGCTTAGACTTTTGATCCATTTTTAGTTCATTTTTATATGTAGGATAAGGATCCAACTTCTTTTGCATGTGATATTCTTTTTCCCTAACACCATTCATTGAAAAGATTGTCAGTTTCCTGTTGGATGATCATTGAGAAGTCCTTTTAGATAGAGATGTCCCTGGGGTGGATTATACCTTAAGCTAGTTGTTAACCAGTTCCTTAATTGCCAATAAAATACTTCAGCAGAGAACTGACAGCTAACTACTAAGGTAAAGAAACTTTAAAGACAGAAAAGTTGGGAGGAAACCA
This sequence comes from Castor canadensis, assembly GCF_047511655.1. Lineage (NCBI taxonomy): Eukaryota > Metazoa > Chordata > Mammalia > Rodentia > Castoridae > Castor > Castor canadensis. The sequence goes on along the minus strand of NC_133397.1, from coordinate 85,363,714 downwards.
AAGACAAACATTTTTTTCAACCTTGCCTGGAGATGGGGTGGCCTCAGATGCTTTCTTTGCATTGTGTCACATTCATGAGTTATGTTATAGTACTGAAATGTGCACATTTATTCATTGTTTCATTGCATATTTATTAGCGTGTTAATATTTCTTTACATAATTAAGTAAAAACCCCTACATTTACATATTAGTATATTGTATATTAGTATAGTAATGAGGCTGATTAAAATCCAAAGGGAGTTTCATTTCTTTCTTTGTTGGTTTACAGTGTCTGGCTATGTAGTCCGGGCTGGCCTACAACTTGAGGTGTTCCTGCTTTTGCATCCAAAGTGCAGGGATTGCAGATGTGTGCCACCACACACCTGGCTTTCAGTTTCATTTCCTAATAGTCAACAGACTATAGAGTTACAAATACGTAACTGACATTAATACTAGTGAATATGTATTTGGGCATTTTCTGTACAGTCAGCCCATCTTATTTTTGAGTTTATCACATGTGGTTTGACCAAGCACAATAAAAAATAAGTAAAATTTCAGAAGAAATCTCAAGCTGAGTGGGGTGGCTCATACCTGTAATCCCAGCTACTTGAAAGGATTGTGTATAGTTCAGGGCCATTCTGGGCAAAAAATTAATAAGAGTCCACCATCTCATTCAGTAAGCCGGGCATGGTGGTGCACATCTGTGATCCCAGCTAGTGGGAGCTCTTAGGAGGATCATGATCTGGGGACAGCCCTGGCCAAAAAAAAAAAAAAAAAGTTATTACCTGAAAATTAGGAGCATGGCTCAAGTGGTAGAGTTTCTGCCTAGCAAGTCCAAGGCCCTGAGTTCATATGAAACCCCACTACTACAAAAAAATAAAAAATTTTCAAAAATATAAAGTTTAAATTCCCATCTGGGCATTATACAGCTCAGTTGATGTGTTATCAGTTGTATTTAAAGTGTCATCTGCAGAATGTTTCCTTGCCCCTTAAGTTTATGAAAATATGCCTCCCAAAAAGAAAATGGTGCTCAAAAAACAAGGTAAAGGTTAACAGTAATCCTCCCAAGCCTAAAAGAGTAAGTAATGCGCTTAAGTGATACAGTGAAAATTTTAGATTTATTGAAAGGTGGCATGTTTTTAGCTGAAGTTGGACGGTGTTATGAAAAAGTGAATCAAGCATCTACAGTTTAGTACTGAGTTCTAGACATACTGACAATTTGCAGTTTTTCCTTAAAGGTCTAACTATAGACCCACAGATACCAAAGGTCTACTATACATACAGGGAGAGTTTTGCTGGCTTGTTTAGAACTTACAGTGTTAGTAGTTCTTTTTTAAAAACTATATGAAATACTAGTTTTGCGTAAAAATGATTTCTCCTGGCAATGAATATCGTTCCCTGGATAGATAATAAAATTCACCAATAACTAGTAATACAGGCAAAATGAAGCTTTTGTAGGATTTGACCATCCTCTTAAAAGGCACATTGGAGTCCAGAGTGGGACTGCTAGCAATGTGCTCTAGCAAAAGATGGACGTAAATTAGAAGAGCATAGTAATCTTGTTACGTTTCAAATAAGCCTGCCCTTGATGAGCCTCTCCTGGAGTTTTGTGAACATCTCTCTTAAAGAGAATAGAGAATGTCAGAAAGTCTTAGCATTGTAAGCATTTCAAACTCCTTGGCTCACCATTATAGGTTGACACTGAGGGCTAGGCATGGCTATACTGCCAGTCACTAATTTGTTTGGTTTTTAAAGTTTTACTTGACTTTTAGTTTATGGTTTTAGTTTCAAGGTGAGATTTAGCTTGTGAACCTTTCAGTGGCTGGAGCATTTAGTCTCTTTTGTGGAGTCACATACAGAAGCAGCAGAGGAGAGCTAAGAGGTCATTAGACTTACTTTTTGGTTCAGCAATTTCAGTTAACCAGGGCTATTCAAGTGGTTGAATTTTTTTCCTTGAAAAGAATCTTACTCAGATTCCAAATCCAAAATTTTAAAAAGGAGGGCTGCTAAAGTTAGATGGGTTTAGAGAGTGTATTGATTGATATTTTTACTCCAACTTTCTTCCTGTCACATCCCCATTGGCCTCATAGGGGATTCTGCTGAGCACTAATCAGTCAATACTTTTCTTGTTTTATAGGCAGAGATGTCAGGCTCAGTGCTGTTGGACTTACCTTATCATCATAGCTAGGCAGTTGTTGAACTGGTGTTTGAGCTCAGATCTTGTGTTACTAAATGTGCTTCCCATTATATTGTAGACCATGGATATTTATTTAAAATAACAAGAACATGTATTTTATACTTTTCAGAGGGTTTCTATATATGTGATCTCATTTGATTTTTCACTCTGAACTGGCAGGGTAGATTACTGTAGTAGTAACTGTTTTTTGAGGAAATACCCTAAATGTTAGGGATAAAGGTACTTCATTCTTCCTTTGTCCGTTTTTAAACTATTTTTTGAGAACCATAGTTAGCTGCTGTATTAATGTTGCTGGATAAGGAGAGTTGGTAAATTATTTTAGGTTGTGCATTACAGTTTTAAGAATCTTTGTCTCTTTCCTAAGGTCATGAAGCACTGTGGGATTAGCTTAGAAACCCAGTCTGTAAGAGGTTCTGAAAATAAGGTGATTTTTATTTACACGTTTTATTTGGCAATTTCATGACTTGGCAGTACAGACCATTTCTTCTCAATGAGTAGGTTTAGTAAAGAGGACACATGGTAATTCAAAGGTTACCTGGAATAAAGAGGATTAAAACTGAGTGTGCATTATTTCTGAGGGATATTTCTGTTAAATAGTGATATCCTGATTCTTTGCCTTCCTCCCTTTAGGGAAAGTTCTATTTGAAGAATTAAATCAGTCACTTAGAATGGAGAACTTTTTTCCTACAGAGGCATTGGCAGAATCACTTTCTTTTTTGATGATTCTTACTAGTTAGGAGGAACTTTTGCCTTTACATCATGTCACATCACAGTTTCTATGAATAGGTTTTGATGTTAGCTGTTTCCTGATTTCACACTGTATCAACAATCCTCTAAATGACCTGTAGTTAATTCCATCTGTTTTATGGTTCTTGTTAGCATCAAAGTGTGTCACTTGCCAATTTTGTCTGTGTACCACTTTGGGGGAGAAGGTTTTCTATGGTGTGCTATTAAACAACACATAATTTGTGAATTTTTGGAAAAGTTTTATAAGTAAATGGTAGATAAGATTAAATATTCATGGTACCTTTTCAAATATTGATGTGTGTTGGGTCACTGTATATTTGGGATATATTTCTGTTGTTATCATGCTTTACAGCTTACATGTAAGTTTACTCTCTACTTAACAAGTAAATTTCTGGCCAGGCGCTGGTGGCTCACACCTGTAATCCTCAGGAGGCAGAGATTAGGAGGATTGCGGTTTGACACCAGTCTGGGCAAATAGTTCTGGAGCCCCAGTCTCGAAAAAAACCCATCATGAAAAAGGACTGGTGGATTGGCTCAAGGTGTAGGCCCTGAGTTAAAACCCCAGTACCTTAAAAAACAAATTATTGACTACCTATCATGACTAGTATCTAAAAGGAGATACATGTGGGTCTCAGTGAAGTATTAATACTGTGTATCAGAAGAAGTGATAATAAGTGTATGTATGATGTCACTGCATCTTTTATTTGGCCTTACCGTTGAGGCTGTCAGGTGCTTTATTGCATGTCAGATTGGCCTGCTGTTGCTATTTCTCAGCATTATGAAGGTGTATGGTGGTATCTTTGTTCTTGAAGTCCTCTCCCCCCAAAAAATCTTTCCCTTTGTAGGTCTAATATTTCCTTGCTTTGTGCTCATTTGTTTATGTTGGAAACTCAGAATTCTTTTATCTCCCTGAACATAATTATGGTTTATTTTAAATTGGTGTTAAGTTCAGTATCTGCAGTTTCTGTAGGTCTGTGATGTTGTTGTTTTGTTGGTTCTCACTTTGCTTGAGTGCCTGACATTATACTTACAAAATAGATTGTAGAAACTGTGACATTTAGAATGTTGTCATTATCATCCATGTGGATTTACATTCTGCCAGGTGCCTTAGCAGTCCAGGATCCCTTTCATCTACTTTCAGAAATTGAAATAGGATTTGGTTTTTGCAAAGTTTGATATATTTACTTCCAGTTTATTATTTCTAGATTACTAATCTCAAGACTCTTGGAGTCCAATTTTCTTCTTCCTAGCTCTGTGTTTGCCAAAAACATTGCCCACTCCTCTAGAATTCACAAGTGCCCTCAGAGGGAAAAGCAGTCTCATTTTTGGGAGGAGAGTTGTGATAGCAGATCTCCTCTGTAGGTTTGTGTCTTCTGATTCCAGTAATCTTCATTTTCACTATTTGTTAGGTCTTCTGTGCCTTCAGACAATATTTTAGGGTCATTTTTATTTTTTATTACCATAGTTTGTTGTACTGGGGGTATATTGTGACATTTACAAAAGTGCTTACAATATCTTAGTTAAATTTACCCCCTCCATGATTCTCCTTTACTCCCTCCCCCATTCTTGGACTACTTTCAACAGGCCTCACTTTTCCATTTTCATACATAGTATATAATATTTCCACTTCATTCACCCTCCTATACCCTTTCCTTATACTCTTCTCCCCTCCCACTGGTACCAACCCCCAGAGAGGACCTGTTTTCAGTTTTTGAAAAAGACATTTTTGTTTAAGATACTTTTACAGAGAGTTTCATTATGGCATTTCCATGTATATATGTATTGTATCCCAAATTGGTTCATCCCCTCCATTTTTCTCCTTTCTACCTTAGTCCTCTTCTTATGTTGATTTCAACAGGTTTAAGAATTCTGTATTCATTCTTGTATAGAAAGTTTGAAAAAACAATATATTGTTCTATATTCAACTTTTGTTTCATACTTGTTTACCCTCATTATACCATCAGTAAGAATTTTCTGATTGTCCTTATGCAGTAGAAACCTAATAGATCTTAATAAACGGGCTCTTAAATGATCGAACAAATGAATTAAACTTTAAAAATATAAAATTGTTATTTGATTTCCTTTCATTTAGCAAATAACTAGTTACATTTAATTATTTCGAGTATGCATCCTTACCATATAATGGCCACAACTCTCAAAACATAGGTTCAGAGTTATGTAAAGTCAGCCCTTTAAGGTAAGGGCTTATCCTTTTAGGGCTGGACAAAGTTAGCCACTTGAAAAGAAAAAAAGATATTTAAGAGAAAACTATGGTAGTTCTGTGACTTGACAATGAGTACATTGGCCATCTATTTCTCTGCTTACATCAAACTTAAAATTCTTCTGTTCTCAGAAGAATTGACCTCCTGTTTACCTCCTGTTCTCAGAGCACTTTGCACATGCTCCTATCTTGTCTGTTTACTTGAACTTCTCCTTGAGAATTATTTCGGTGTTATCTTTTAAGTGTGGACAGTACAAATTCACTATTAATATCAATAACAGCAAAGAGAAACCAAATCTCACAGTATACCAAGAACAAAAGTATTTAAAGAATATCTGCTAATATGAGTGGATAAAGTGTCATGATTTAAGGTGTTAAGTAGTAAAGTCTCCTAAGTCACATCTAAGCTAATTTAACACTAATAAATGTATAAGCCTTCATATAGTAACCACTTAATATAAAACTATATAGTTACTGAAAGAAAAAACCTAGGGGTTATTTTAATTTTGTGAAGGATAATGCATCGCGTCCAAACTGTTTTTGTTTAGAAGAATTTGACTTTGTAAGGAATTTCATTTAGTTCCTATTTTGACTTATGAATGATCTTATGTTTTGTAAGCCACTAAGCCCACTGACCCTGGAGGTGAGCCATTATTTGGTTGTCTTGGTGGTTTTATAGTATTGTTGGTTAAGTGTTGTCTTAAGGAGAATGACAGATTTACTAGTTTGTTATCTGCCATAGTTCTTCTGTATCATGTCCCATAGAACGTATTGTTTTAATTGGTTTGCTTTAGGGATATTTTTGCAGAATAGATGAATTACCCTATGTGTGCATTCTTGAGTATCCAGTGTGTAATAATAAAGTATAGGAGACATGTTACAGGACAGTTTATGAAGGGAAATGTCTTATTAGGTACTGTTTCACTAATTAATAGTAACAAGTTAGTATGGCCATGTTAGATTTGATGACATTTCTTAAGTGGGTATTAGGATTGTTGGTCAGGAATGAATAAACATTTTCCTATTTAAATATAAAGTAGCTAGTCATGAGTCTTAACCTGAGGGGAAGGTGTTTTAGAGACAAGTTTCACTTGTAAAGTAGTTTGAGAATGATACATTTTGGAAAACATTTTCTTGGTATTATACTTCGGGCTTTTTTGTTAATTAATTGGACATTTGAATTTATCTTAACTTCTTTTTGTAGATACTGAAATAAAATACCAGTTAGGAGTAAAATATCAATACATTGTAAAATTGACATATTTTTTTTCCCCCCAATACAGAAGCTCCACCATGAGGCGAGGTGGATGGAGGAAGCGAGCTGAAAATGATGGCTGGGAAAAATGGGTGTGTTTTAAAGAATTAAAAATATATTGAAATGTCTAGGCATTTTTCATCCTTCTTTTAGCTTAAAATGTGACTTAAGATGTTAAGTCGTAAACTACTTTATACACCAACTCTTTGTTTTCAAAATGTATTAAAAACTTTAGAGTGTTTATAAACTTTAACTCTTAATACTATCAGGAATTTTATCCTGAGGAAGTAAATATACCTGCACACAAAATTTAGTGTATGATGGCTTTATCTCAGCATTACTACTAATACTGAAAAACAGGAGAAAAGACAAATTTCTAATAATCAGATTGGTCAAATAAATCATCTGTACATAGTAGAGCACTATGCAGTCATTATTTAGCTTTGTATTTCTTAACTGGAAGATAGCCTCGACTAAAAGAATGGGTTACAAAAAATATTACATATGATCTTATTTTTGTAAACCTCTGTATTCTGAAACAGAAATAGGTTTGAAAAGAACATCTCAAAATATTGAATGAACTGATTTTAATTTTCTTTTTACATTCTATATTTTCTGATCTGCAAAAACAATGAACTCATTTGCATTTTGGGGGAAAGTATGTACTACTGCTTGCCACCTACAGCTTTTAAAGACCTTATAATTCAAAACACTCAAACCTAATTATTTCCAAGTTCAGGAAAGTGAGACTGAATTCATAAATCTGTCAAGATGTTATGAGTGATATTTTTTTTGCATTTTGAGGTTGAAGTTATCTAATGAAAGTTAATAGTACTATCAAATAGATTTATTAGCTCCAGAACTGAGCCACTGAATTACTCATTGTTTTCTTATCCCCATTTATACTGCAGGTTTGTCTAGTTGCTTCATTTTAAGCTTCCTACATAGGAGACAGTGGAAGCCAGTTAAAATATACTCTTAGAGCATTTGTCAAATTTCTTACTGATTTAGCTTTGATGTAACCCGCTCAGTTTTGTATGTAAGAACAGCATTTTGTGATATTTTATTATTCGCTTGTTCCTTCTTTAAAAGTAACTTATACAAATGTAATAAAATTATTAAGAATTGAGTTGACAGAGGGAAATGTCATCTATATGTACCTGTTTTATTGCCTTGCCTTGTACTTAGTGTTTAGGAGATCATCATTTTACTGTGACCATTGGAGTTAGAGTAAGGTGGTTTTATTTATTTTTGAATATGTTTCTTTATACTGGGGGGAGTAGAGAAAGTATAACTTTTGTGATTGGTTTACCTTTTCTTTAATTCTAGGGTGGGTATATGGCTGCCAAGGTTCAGAAATTGGAGGAACAGTTTCGATCAGATGCTGCTCTGCAGAAGGATGGGACTTCATCTACCATTTTTAGTGGAGTTGCCATCTATGTAAATGGATATACAGGTTGAGTACTTTTTGCTTTTTAGGTACCCTGTGTTAGCATGTACTTTTTTAGGAGCAAGAATGGATTGTTTTCTCTTTTTAATTATTTATCATGTATATATTTTTATTATTATAAAATAATAAAAATAAAAATGTTGCTTGGATACCTTTGCACTCTTCCTATCTGCCCTACCTTTAATTTTTAAAATCAGAGTATAGTGCTTAGAAAGTTAAATGAAGTTTAAAATGAAAAACAGACATTTTGCTTGAACAGCTGACTGGGAGCTCGTTGCACATTGGGTGGGATTTGAAACATATGAGCTGCACTGTAGCAGAATCTGATAGGGTCATTTTTCCTTGGGAAATGTTCAACTTAATTATCCATAGATTCTTTTGCAGCCAGGTGGGGTGTGTGTATGTGATTTTCTAGAGAAGAATCTTTAGTTCTCTTGCCTAGAGAAGGATATAAACATAACTGTAAGCATTTTGGTTGTCAGTGAGGTAAGGAAAGGACCAGAATTCTCACAGTTTAGCAAGTAGAATTTCACTTACTCTTTCTATCCTTTTTTTCATCTTCTCCCCTGCCAGCTACACCTATCATTGAGTCTAGTCTCTGGAAGAGATTGGATAGTTTGTCCTATCTGTGAGTGGGGGAAGAAATCTGCTCATCTAATTTGCCTCAAATTAGAGTAGCTTCAACCAGGAACTTCCTGTTTTAAGACTTCAATCTGTATACCAACTTTTGGAAGTACCCAGTGCCTCCATTTCGTGAAGCTCTCTTGATTTTGCTGACACCAAGCAATTTCTTTCTGGGCCTCCACATAGCCAGTCTAGATTTATGTTTTTCTGATCTGTAAAGTCAGTTAGTACTTGTTTGTTAGTTATCAGATTTTACTTATAAAAAAGTTTTTTCCCTCATTCTTTTACTGAGTCTTCCTCTGATTATTGTGAATTTTTTTTCAGTGACTGGCTATAGATATTTGTGTCAGTCTGTTACATTTTCCTCTCTGCTTCTCATCTGGCTGATACCTGCTTATCGTAATGTCTCTATTCATACATCACTTCCCCCTTGATTGTCTTCACTGCTTTAGATGACTTTATATGCTCCTATGGTGCTATATCTCTTTTATGTATCTGTATTTTAGCACTCATTAGACCTTACCATAGTTGTGTGTTCACTGGACAAGAGCAGGAGCTACATTTCCATTACTCTGTAGTGACTGGGCCTATCCATTCAGGAAATGCTTGCTGAATTAAAGTTAAATATTAACAAATTGATACATTTGCCTGTTTACTGAAGGTAGAGCTTGTTGGTTATAATTAGGAGTTTTGTTAGGCATTATCGACAATGAATTTAATCTTAGAATGTTATCTTAGTGTATGTTGGTGTAGCTTTGGAAAATTTACATGCAGAAACCTATGACATTTTCTTAGAAATACTTGGCAAATTTAAGTTCCATAGATTTTTGTCCCGTGTACTTAAAAGATTAAACAAGCATTGTTTGTTACATTAGCTAGTTACAGAAGTCCTCATTTCACAAGAGTATACTTGTTCACATAAGACAAAGCAAAGGAGATTCTTTTTGTGAGGAAGAAAAGTAAATATTTCAGTAATCTTTCCTGGGTGATAGTCTGGAATTCTGATTCTACTTTTGTCACAAATTGTATGACTTGAGACATTTTCTATTTGGATTCATTGTTATCGTTCTTTAGAATAGAGATAATAATGACAATTTTTTTAGCTCATTTATTAGTAATACACAATAATTCTACAAAGTTCCATTAATGCTGGATTTTACAATGATGTACAAATTGTGATCATATAAAATAACTTTGTTTTTAGTGGGACACTGGTGGCTCACACCTGTGATCCTAGCTACTTGGGAGATAGAGATCAGGAGGGTCACAGTTTGAAGCCAGCCTGGGCACATAATTTGAGAGACTCTATCTCAGGAAAGCCCATTACAAAAAAAAGGGCTGGTGGAGTGGTTCAAGTGGTAGAGTGTCTGCCTAGCAAGTATGAGGCTCTTAGTTTAAACCCTAATACCACAAAGAAGTAAATAAGTAAGAGTAAAATAACTTCATTTTTAGAAAAGTTTTCAGTTTTAGTGAATACTTTACAACTTTATACTTTAACTTCCATGTTATGAATTACTAAGTAAAGAACAGTATTTTAGGCTGGCCTATGACCTCAGTACTCAAGAGGCTGAGGCAGGAAGACCTTGATCTAGACTCTTGGTCTGGGCTGCCTCATGAGAAAAAGGTGAAGAAAAAAAAAAAAAAACAGTGCGTTAGAGATACATTAAGACAAGTTAGTTGATTCTAAGCCATTTTCCCCAAAGACTTTTACTAATATTTCAAGTTTTCTTGATTCTCTTAGAACTTCCAATTCTGCCATCTGTGCCTTTTTCATAGCTCCCATCTCTCTGACCCAGTGAGTTCAATAACTTGAGCTTAGAATAATCGTTCTGTCTCTGTCAGCTCATTTTTTTTCTCTTTTCCCATAAAAACTAAAGAAATAATACATACAGATACCATAAATCCTTTACCCATTTTCCTCCAGTGGTAACATCTTCCACACTAGGTGATAGAATCACAACCGGGAAGTTGACACTGACATAGTCAAGGTACTGAACATTTCCAACAGGATCCTTCATGTTACCCTTTTATAGACATAGCTGCTTCCTTTCTGCTGTCAGTTTTTCCTTCACTACTGCCAACTATTAGCATGGTCTCCATTTCTCTGGAGATTCATCAGAATTGTTGCATATTGTATAATTAGTTTTTTTTTCCTTATTGTCAAGTTATATTTCGTACTGTGAACATGCCACAGTTAACCATTTGTCCATTAAAGAACATCTGGGTTATTTCCTGTTTTTTGCTATAACCTTTGTATGTAAGTTTTTGTATGAACATGAATACACATGCTATGTAGTTGCATCTTTAGTTTTTTGTAAGAAGCTGACAAACTTTCTGAAAGTGACTGTACTATTTTACATTCCCACTAGCAGTGTACGAGTGATCCACATTCTTTGCATCCTTGCCATCATTTAGTGTTTTTAATTTTATCCATTTTAGTAGGTGAAAAGGATTATCTTACTGTGGTTTCACTTTATTATCCAATTGTTCTACATACCCACCAACATTTGTTAAGACCAGTTTTTTTGTTTGTTTAGATATTTTCATAGATGTGTTGCAGTATCACATTGTGGTTTTAATTCGCATTTACCTCTTGGCTAACATGATAGACTTTTGTTATTCTGACCAAATGCCTGAGAGAAACAAAGGAGGAAAGATTTATTTTGACTCATGGTTTCAAGGTTTTAATTCATGTTCAGCAAGGCTGAAACATCCTGGTAGAAGGGCATGGCAGAGGAAAGTTGCTCATCTCATAGAAGACAAGAGGCAAAGGTAGAGGCAGGAAGAAGTATCCCCCAAGGACATGTTCCTCCAGTTTGGCCCTGTCTCCTAGTTTCCAGAACCTCCAAAACAGCCCCACCAGATGGGGACCAAGCCTTCAACAATGAACCTTTTGGGAGCATTTCAAATTCAGGCTATAATGAGTAAATGTATTTGTTATTTCTGTATCATTTTTGGTGAAATGTTCATGTCTTTTGCCCATTTTCTAAGTGGGTTATTTGGTTTGTTTTTGTTTTTTGTGTTTTTTTTTTTTTTTTCCATTAGTTTTAAGAGTTCTTTATATATTCTAGGTACTCCTCTAAGTGATTGGCAAACATTTTCTCCTAGTCTGTAGCTTATCTTTAATCTTGGCATGGTCTTTTGCATAAGAAAAAAAATTTAATTTTAATGAGTGGTAATTTATCCATTTTTCATTTTATGGGTTGTACTTTTAAATCAAAAGATCTCTTGCTTACTCCTCTATCCCAGAGATTTTCCTCTGTATTTTTTTTTCAAAACTTTTTGTGTTTTACATTTAAGTTTATGATTCATTTTAAGAATTGGCTTAGTTTAATGGTTTTTTGTTGTTTTGATTTGCTTTTTTGTTTTGTTTATGTTGGTTTAATGTTTTTGCCTGTGAATTAGCATCCTTTGTTGAAACAACTGTACTTATTCCCTTGAATTATTTTCATAGCTTTGTCATAAATCATTTGGGCATATTCAGGAGTGTCTGGTTCCACTGATGTATGTATTTATTCCTTCACCAGTACCACACTGTCTAAATCATTGCTCTTATGTGGTAGAGCTATTCTTTTCATTGCTGCTTCTTTGTCAAGAATGTTTTAGCTATCTAGGCCCTGTGCCTTTTCATGTAAACTTTAGAATAAATTCTATTCTGTGTACAGAAATGTCTATACAATTTCTTGCTAGGTTTTTTTTTTTTAATAGTAGTTTCATTAAACCTGTAGATAAATTTAGGAAGAATTGTCATCTTTGCTGTATTGAGTTTTTAGTCTGTGAACCCATTCCCATTTTATTCCACTTTAGGTAATTCAATAAATACATTTTGGGTGCTGCTTGTGTGCTATGAACTATGTTTGAAAAGAGACGATGGTTGATAGAGAATGTGAAATTTTTATTTAAATAACCTCTGTGAGTTAGATACAAACGGAGGGAAATAAATGGTAAAACTTTTGAGGAAGCAGTGGCCTATGGAAATTGGAGAAAATCTTTCATAAAGGAACTAAAACTTTTAGCTGGGTCTTGGATAAATAGGAGTAATGGCAGGCTAGTCCTGATCCTAACTTCTATTTTGTTCTTAAATTCTCTAATTTTGGTCAGTGGGTTTGCTCTGATTGTCTAGATTTGTCTTTGTACTTTCATAGTTCTGTGTTTCTGTTTACTCTTTTGCCTCTAATGAAAAACTCCTTTCCTCCTTCTATGAACTGGTTGATACTGTATCCATGAAGACTCAGATCAAATATTGTCTCCTTCCCTGAGTCCATAGTATTTGAATTTCATAGCATTACTGCTAGATACATTTATTTGAAAACCTATGTAGTATCTCCTATTGTCAAGTCTTGTTTATATATTAAGCTTTTTAGAGTCTGGAAGCATGTTTTTTATAGTAACCCCTTGCCAAACATAGATCAGAGATAAGACCCGAGGGCTTTAAATTTGGTATTCCTTTTGCTTCCTTGCGTCTTCATCATGCAGAGCTCTGCTAAATGTTACCTCCTCCAAGAGACCTCTGAGTGCCTTAGATTTAAATTAAGTGCACTTTGTCCTCCAATTACTCTTACCCCTGTTCCAACTTAATTTCTCTTTGTTACATTTATTTGTACTGGAACTGGTATTATTTATCTGACTTGATATTTTTTGTCTACCCATGAGAAACAACTTCCCTGGAGCGTAGACCAGTCTTGTTCCTTGCTGGTTCTCCAAGCCTAGAACCTTAACCTAGCACAATATAGATGCTTAATAAATACTATTCGAGTGAGAAAATGAATAAAATGGTTTTGTATTTGTACATCAGAATGTTAAAAATATTTTCAATCATGTTCATTTAACTCAGTCTTATTAAATGTTTAGTTTATAATAAGAAATAGGGTATAATCTAGGCCTGCTGAATTATAATAATCTCTCGGATGTAGAACCTGAGTATGTTTATTTTTCTGAGAGCCTCTCAACTGAGCCAGTGCTGAAAATCTAGTGACTAGTAATTGCATTCTTCTGTTGATTGGAAAAAAGAACATTGATATGGAAAGAGGTGTTTGGTTATTTTCTCCTTTTTATGGCTAAAATTCCAGGTTTAGTCACCTTGGCACTGCTGAAGTTTGTGGAAATGCAGGTGGGTGGGCAAAATCTGTTGCACAATTTATTTCCAAAATGAAACGAGAAGAAGCAAGTGTAACACACTTTGATTTCAAGTGATAGAGATTTGTTTGAAAATTTATAACCTGACATTGATATTTTCTGAATACATGAATGTGGTGATTTGGGAGAGGAATCCATGTAATATTGACAAATTTTATATTTTTGGAAGCAGATTCCTTCAAGAAATTTTCTTTGTATATCCTATGAGGCTGATCTTATAAATCAGAGATGTAGCAATTTACCTGTAACTCAGAAGAAGATATTATTGTATCAGTTTATATTACCTCCTGTAATGTTACCAGCATCTGATGTGGTATCTGTGCATAGAAAGTACACAAAAATTTGTTCCTTCAGTTTTTTGTTTGGTTGGGTGTGTGTGGTATTGATTGGTTGTGGTGACTAAGTTGGTTAAGTCTGAGGTAATTAGAGAAAAGAGAGGAGTCAAGAGAGGAAGCATGGCTCCTGGAGAGTCATGGGAAGAAGTCAAAAGGCAGAAGAGTTGGCACAGTATTTGTGATTATGCATACAAGTCACCTCAGTTTTCTGTTTTCTCATTGGTAACTATACTAAGTTATCTTCTCTAAATGATAGGATTGGCACTCACTTGAGGGGCTTACACAAAAATAAACACAACACAATGAAACCCACCAAACACTGCTTGAAAGAGAGGGGAGAGGGAGAAAAAGAATGGAAATACATTGGAGGGGGAGAACTTGTTCAAGGTATTCTGTACACGTATAGAATTATCACAGTGAAATCCCTTGTATTAATGCATGATAAATCAAAAAGTTAAAAAAGAAACTTAAAAATAAGCATACTCAGGGTCTGTGTCTCAAGAGATTATTATAATTCAGTAGGCCTAGAATGTGTCCCATTTCTTATGAGAAAACTTAATTTTTAGGATGAATGAGTTAAGTGAACAAATGAAATAAAGAGTCTTAGGGAAGGACCACAGTGGGTAGAGGAAGCTATTCAGCTTCTGTCTTTTACTGTTTCTGTAGTATAGCACAACCAAATTCATTGAATATGCAGAATGATATGGTGCACATGATGAATTTTCAGTATAGATCTAGTTAGAGAAGGGTTTTTTTCCCATTTTTTGAGACAGGGTCTTGCTATTTAGCCCAGGGTAGCCTTGAATTCATGATCCCTCCTCTGCTTCCTGAATGCTGGGATTACAGTGTGTACCACCATGCCTGACTCTTGGCCAGGAAAGCTTTTGTACAAGACTTTAAATTTTGTTTATAGAACTATTTTAAGTAGATTAGCAGAACTTTATAAACTGAGCCTATAGACATAAAGATGGTCTTAATGTGACTATTCAGGTGTTTTTGTAGTGGCATTTACTACAATGGATTTGTATTGTAGAACTTTAGGCCTACATGTAGCCTATATTGTGGTCCTTTAATGTCTGTGCCTTTTACTTCTGTTATGCTTTGTGTCTTATTACTTACTATGGTTGGTTTTAGTTAATCCTGAAATGTAGTTGCATGTAGAATGTTCTTAAGGAATGTTGTATAAAATAAAAGTAGCAGCCAGGCTCCAGTGGGTCACACCTATAGTCCTAGTTACTTGGAAGGCTGAATTTGGGAGGATCACAGTTTGGGGTCAGCCTAGGCAAATCGTTTGGGAGACACTCATCTCCAAAATAACCAGAGCAAAATGGACTGGAGGTGTGGCTCAAGCATTAGAGTGCCTGCTTTCCAAATGCAAAGCCCTGAGTTCAAACCACAGTCGCACACACACACCCCCTATCAATGCAAGTATTGTGGAATATAATTTAAATTTTGATTGAGAAGATTCTTTAGTATCCTAGAATGTCTTCATTTTCATTAAGAGCACTGCTAAATAATATGCATTTTCAGAATGTCAGAAATCTTGCTGAGATACTAGGTTCAAGGCTAGCCTGGGCAAAAAAGTTAGTGAGACCTGCTCCCCCTTCTCCCCCATCTCAATGAATAAGCAAGCCCAGCATAGTTGTACATGCCTATATAGTCCCAGCTGGGCAGGAGGCATAGGGAAGTAGAGGAGGATTGAGGTCCAGGCTGGCCAAGGAAGAATTTGAGACCCTATCCAAAATATAACTAAAGCAAAAAGGGCTCAGTGTGGTTCAAGGGGTAGAGCATCTGCCTAGCAAGCACAGGCCTTGGGTTTAAACTTTCTTACCACAAAAAAAAATCAGAAAACTTCATTGCATTGATGATAGTTCTTCAAACCTGGTACTTTATTCTTGTCAGTACTGTTTGCTACTAGCAAACATTTTGCTATAAAAAATTATTTACATTTCTTCCCCAATAATCTACCTTAAGAAAGCAAGTAGAGGCTGGGCAGGGTGACTCAAAGCTGTAATCCCAGCTACTTGGGAGGTATAGATCGGTTAGATCAAGGTTCAAGGCCAGCCCCAGCAAATATGCAAGACCTCATCTCAGTCAATAAGCCAGTGTAGTGGTGTGTGTCTGTGATAGCTACATAGGAGGCCTTTCCGTAGGAGGATCACAGTTTGAGTCTGGCTCTAGGCAAAAACTTGGGATACTAACTGAAAAACAAGTAAATCAAGAAAAGGCTGAGGTGTGGCTCAAGTGGTAGAGTACCATCCTATCAAGCACGAGGCCCTAAGTTCAAACCCTTGTACCACCAAACAAAAAAGCAGTGATGAAAAAGAAAATGAGAAGAAACTAAATTTGACATCTCAAAACCTAGTATAGATTTTCTGCTGTGTTTCCTTTTTGTAGTATTAATTTTTTAATATTTAGATTTTGATCCATTTTAAGTTACCTTTTTGTGTATGGTGAGATAAGAGTCCACAGTCATTCTTTTGTGTGTGACTATACAGCAATAGTGTTTTGTTTTGTTTTGTTTGAGATAGGGTACCTTTATGTGGCCTAGTCTGGTCTTGAACTCTTCCCCAAGCACTAAAATTACAAGTGTAAAGTATAAAGATATAAAAATTTACCTTTGTGCCAGGCACCAGTGGCTCATGCCTATAATCCTAGCTACTTGGGAGACTGAGATTGGGAGGAGTGAGGTTCGGTGGCACTCCAGGCAAATGGCTCATGAGACCCCATCTCCAAAATAACCAGAGCAAAACGAGCTGGAGGTGTGGCTCAAGTGGTAGTGCACCTGCTTTGCAAGTGCAAAGCCCCAGTCAAACCCCAGTCCCACCAAAAAGAGTCAGCAAAAAACCTTTTGGTTTTTTGTTTAGTAAACATTTATTAAGAACACTTACTTCATAGCAGTATAGGCTATGTATGTTGTATCTTTAGAAGCGTATTGTTTAATGTTAAGTATGCTGGCTTAAGGAAATTGGCAACTAATCTCAGGTTTCTAGATAGCATGTTTAGGATTATTGTTAGTAAAAACCACAGAATTCTGGCATTCTATAATTTACTTTGTCATACAGAGGATTTCCTGAGCATATTGCTCATGTATCATATTTAAAACCACTGGTACCTCACCTCAGTGGGGAAGCAACAAATGGAAAGAGTGGGTTAGGTACACGTGTTCAGCTATGTTAGCACTTTTGCACTAGAGTTTTTCTCTTTTTTTGCCAGTATTTTAATATACACTTTGGGGAGTTGGTGTAGGTAGTTTGGCAAGTATGATGGCATGCACTTGGATATACCCATAAATGTGTAACCTGTACATTTATGTATGATAAAACAGTTGATAATATTGCTAGGTGAAAGAATAAAAGAAGCAGAGACCCTCTACATCTTTCCCTTTTGCCTATAATTGCTGGTTGCATATACAGTATTGGATGTAGAGCTTCTATTATAAACTAAATTAAAGAGGGGGAGTTTGGAAGGACACACATGCATCACAGATGATTTCTTTTAAGCAGGTTATCTGATTATCTGATGTGTTGTAGAATTGCTTTTGTGATACTGATTTTGGTTTTGGTAAAGGCATTTGTGTACTTGTAGTGGAATATGAAGTAATGGTTGGTAGAGAATTTGTTTGAAAACTAAACAATGCAAATAATTTAGGTTTGAAAGGAACTTGAGGTCAAGGTTTTTTCTTCTTTCATCCCATTTAATCTGTCACATTGAAGTATAACAATAGAAGAAAACTTATTAATGACACCTAGCTAAATTATTATGAAACCAAATAGAACCCAGGACTTTGTTCTCCAGTTCATTGTGCTTTCCCTTATACCATACCTTTTAAATTGGCCATAGTAGAGACTAATTGTTTTTAAGCCCTTTGCTTTATTTGATTTTAAACTTCTTGGATTTTATACTTGGTGTATGTACAAGGTATTATAGTTTATTAGATAATCAAAATATGTGGGGTTTTGCCCTACCTTTTCCAGTGTGTTAATACATACATGTATTTTCCTCCATTTGTATTTTTCTGCTTTAATTTCTTTATCCATGACATTGGAACTGATACTTGTTTTAAACCTCACAAACTTATGAAATATTCTTCATGTTTTGTGTTGGAGGTATAATTTTAGTGACTAGAATTGTCACTAAAATTGCACAATGAGAGACATAAGTTTAGCCTTTCATTTTGCAAATGAGGAAATGACAGCTAAGTGAGGTGAATCAGTCGCCCAAGATGACATGACTTTTCAAGTGTCAACCCACACCAGGCCTCTCAGTACAGGAATGCTGCACATTAATGTAGATTGAGGGCTGGGGACGTAGCTCAGTGGTAGACCTGTTGCCTAACATGCATGAGTCTCTGGGTTCTATCCCCAGTATCACACCCCAAAAAAAGGTGATCAAGTGTGAGTTTCTTGAGTCACAAACTTAAACCTGAATAGTGGAGGCACTAGCTATGTGACTTAGTTAATTTCTCCAATATTTGATTTTTTTCTATAAAATGAGGATAATATTCTTTCATAGGATTGTCATGAGGATTAGAGAAGGTAATACAGGATGCAATGTGAATACATTCAGATGTTTCCAGGTCAGTTTTTTTTTCTTTTTTAATATTTTTGGACATTGATTTTGAAAGGGTTTCGCTATTCAGTGAACACAGGTACTACATTATAAAATTACTCTACCTAGAATTGATGCTGTTTACAGAAAACTTTATTATACTCATTCAACAAATAATTTGCTGCTTTAAAACTTAGTAGAACTTTAGAAAATAGTTCTTTTGGTACATGTCCATGAAAAAATCTCTTTTTAGAACCAATACTATGTATTTTTTCTTCTGGTAAAGCATGTGGAACTGTTAGATATACCTCATTTAAAGGGTCTTCGCTAAAATGTCAGTGGTAATCAGAGGGTGATGATTTTGTTGGTTATGGTATTGTCTTGTTCATATTCTAATTTATTTAAAAGCAGTATGTTTAAGGAGGATGTATAATGGAGATTTAAGGATGCTTATTTTATTTGCTAAGGATTTGAATTGGTCTAGTCTGTTTACCTTGATTAGGCTTGTGTATTACTGTGGGAAATGAAATGGCTATTTGGTCTCTAAGAGTTCTTTTACTTCTGACACTCTCTGGAGTGTGAAATTGATTGTAAGTTTCAGAGGATAGAATTTCCCTCACTTTAGTCTTGTTTTGAGTTTTCATTTTCTGTTCTTTGCCAGTATATCATGGATATTCTTGAAAGAATCTGGTGTTCCTCCTCTTTCCTGCTGTGGGGCAAGAGATGATAATGATAATACTAATATCACAATACCATAATAGCTGACACACAATTCTTACTATGTGCAAGGTACTTTTCTTAATTATTTATAATTTTAGCTCTCTGATTTACATGTGAGGAAAGTGAGACTGAGATGTTAACTTGCCACACTTAACAAGTGACAGAGCTAAGATTTGAACCCTAGTCAATCTTGCTTTGAGGTCTGTGCTTTTAATAATAGGAGCCTCTCTCGTTTGTGAATGAATAAATAAGTATTTTGACAGTTGAAGAATTTTAAGAATTCAGTTGCTACCACCTGAACTCTACTTTTGTGGGAGTGGTGAACTTGTGATGAATTGAGGATGTTTGAATTCTACAAATACACACTGAGCACCTGCTTTGTATAAGGAATATGTAAGTAGACAGGCAAGGTTCTTGCACTCAAGGAGGATATGTTCCAGGAGGGAATTTGGCAGTAAACAAATAGAGAAGGTAATTTTAGAATGCTATGAAGAAAACCAACTGGTATAGTAGATTGCAGGATGGGGTCCTACTACAGGCAGTGTGTAACATAATGTTTAATGTCATAAAGATTTCATGGTGTTGAGTGCTATCTCCCATTTTTTTCCTAAATAACTGCTGAATTAAAGGAGAGTATTAAATGTAAAAATTTGTTGTGCAAAACTTCAGTTATTATTTATATTCTTTTTGAACCTGTAATACTGGAGTATTTTTATTACTAAAAATACAGAGCCAGAAAGAAATACTACTTTGAAAAAACATTATTTTTTAATCAGAATAAGAGTAGCTACTAACTACTATGCATGCCAGGCTGTTGGGCTGTTAAGAGTGGTCCCTTGGCTGTTATCCACAGTGCCGTACTGGCAGTTATTCTTGTTTGAAAGTCAGGGCTACCATATACTGGCCCTCTTGTCTTTTTCATTTGTTTTTCTTATGGTCTGGGGTTAGGAGCCTCAAATCATATATGTATTACTTGAAAAGGGTTTTAATGTCATCCTAATTTAGTAATAGCAGTTTTCATATCAAGTGCTTCCTATATGCCAGACTTATTTCATTGCTATTTGTTTATTTATGAAGAAACAGGAGAAAGCCTAAAGGAGCTTAGTAACTTGTCCACAGTCACACAACTAAAGGGTGGTAGTAAAGCCAAGATTAAACCCAGGTCAGTCTGACATCATAGTTTATGTGATTTTTACCTTTTAACTAGATTGGTTTTCATGTATACTTCACTCTAAAGAATTTGCAAGAGCTTTCAAACTTCAAAGAGCCCTTTTAACTTCATCCAGTGGAAGGACCATTGACTCGCCAGAATTTCCAGTTCTAGATTTCCAGAATAATTAGATTTCAAAGAGCAACTAGTAGGGGAAGAGTAATTAATGAGTATGTATATATAAAGTTAATGTGTTCCTGACACATCTTTTGAATGACTAGATAGAGGGCAGCCAGCTATTTTCTGTTTTTATCATTTAGTAGAATTAGTTTAGAAAAATCATAGATTAATTTACAAGGTAGTTTTTTAGATTTCTGTGCTATTTATTGAATTTTGTGTCTATTAATATACTTTAATTTGGTACTTTTGGTTATGTTATTTTTGTTTTTGAGATGATCTTGCTATGTAGCCCAAACTGGCCTCTCATTTGTGATCCTCCTGCTCAGCTTCCCAAATGCTGGGTTTATAGGTATGTACTACTATGCCCAACTCATTGTTATTTTATAAGGTCTGTCAGAGTCTTTAATTATAAAGAAAAATCTATAGGGTCCTGCTTGACTAGCTGTTTAATTTCTACCATTTTACTTCAAATCGTTGTGATGCTACAGTCAGTTTTTGGTGATCCTTAACCTCTAAAAACGTTCCATTATGAATTTTTAATTCACTTTACTCAACATTCAGTTATGTTCTCAATTAGCTTTCTATTGCAGTATCCAGTTAAGTGGCCACTAATTACATGTGTTAAGCACTGTAAATATGGTAGTCTAAGTTGAAATGTGTTTTCAATATAAAATTTGCACTGAATTCTAGAGACAATATAAAAATGAATATAAATACCTTTTTATATCAATTACATTTCAAAATAATATTTCAGTGTACTAATTACATAAAATATAAAAATTAATTTCACCTTTCTAATGTTTTTAATGAAGTTACTAGGAAGTTTTAAATTATACATGTGGTTGCCTTGTGGTTCACATTATATTTCTTTTGGAGAGTTCCAGTGTTTGTAATGTCAAATTCTGTGCTACAAGAATTTGCCTAGAATTAGATTCCCCAAAATAATCTATGTGTGGTACAGGGTGCGACTGAAGTAATAAAACATTTATTTAAACCCTTGGACCTATATTGCTTGGGCTTAAGAAAAGTCAGTTGCTGAATAGCAAGGTGGATACATAAAGCTCCTGTAGAAACTCCCTTCTGGGTACAGCTATTGCTGGGGGTAGGTGTGAGTTGGAGCACTCATTAGGACAAAAGGTGAAAGAAGCAAGAAAGTGTTTGGAAAATGAGTTAATGTAATACTAGAAATATTGGTCATAACATAATTTTAGTGAATCACATTTATTTTATTGGAAAACGTAAACCACATTGATTCTTTATATTTCTTTTAACAGTTTCAGATATTTAAAATGTTTCTTATCGTTTTATTAGGAGTCATATGAAACAAAATTTTTTTAAAAATGGTCTTTCTTAGTCTAATTCTTTTTGTATTTGTGAACTTTGTTTTTTGTCCTTGATGCAATTTTATATTGGGGGATTAGATAACTATTTGTTTAACTTAGAAAACATTTTCTTAAGTAAAAATTACTAAGCTTCATAAGAGCTAAGTTTATTAATAAGCCCAACATTAAGTCTACTTATAATAAGTATGAGTAGTTAATTTATCATACAGCTATTCTTGTATTAATCTGAAAGAGTTAATGGATAAAAGTGTGAAAATGTTATCTTTTAAAGCATAATATCAATATAAGAACATGCTAATATGGTAAAAATGTTTTAAAATATTTACCTTGTTAATTCGTATTTGGTTCATTATTCTGAGGTCCTTGTTTGTTCTGCTAGGTATCTCTTAGCCATAGATGTTTTTATGTTGGTTGGCTATCTCTGACAGCCAGGAAAAAAGGGTATGCTAAGTCAGCATGGCTTTATCACTTTGTGATTTGCCTCCTGACTTTGTTAAATGACCCGGTGATGATTTCTAAGTTGGCTTATTTAAGGGATTTTTTTCAGCCTAGGAGTCTACTTTCTTGTACATAAAACCCTTAATATATTTTAATACTGATTTTTACAGATCCTTCTGCTGAGGAATTGAGAAAGTTGATGATGTTGCATGGAGGTCAATACCATGTGTATTATTCCAGATCCAAAACAACACACATTATTGCCACAAATCTTCCTAATGCCAAAATTAAAGAATTAAAGGGTGAGAAAGTAATTCGACCAGAATGGATAGTGGAGAGGTAAGTAACTTTTGATTAAATTTAATAAAATTAATAAAAATTGTAATTCAGGTCCCACTTCTTAAAGTTGCCATCACCTTCCAATAGTACCAAACTGAGGATCAAGTCTTTAACATGGGCCTTTGGGGACATTCCAGATCCAAACTGTAGTAAGTAGCATGCCAGTGTTTGTGTAACCTCAGCTACCAGGAAGTCAGGGAGATAACTCAAGCAGGCAGCAGAAATCATTTATGGAAAGGAGATGACAAAGTATGTTATCAGTGCAACAAATATTTATGCAACTATTAGGGGTAGTGTTCTGTGTACTTGGAAAATGTCAGTGAACAAAACAAAGATCCCTTCACTACCTTGTGGAGTAAAGACATTCCTTTTCGAGAGACAGGCAATACGTTTAACATATGAATAAATTATATCATATGGTTGTTAGTGCATATTACATATATGTATTTTATTTATTTAACCCTTAGAATGTTAATATACCAGGATAATGTGGATCTGGATTGCCGGAAGTAGAGGCAAGGAAGAAGAACAGTATTACTAACTTCTTTTAAGTAGTGCTGAGGAGTGAACCAGGGCATTGTGTGTACTGGGCAGGCATTGTTCTAATCTACCATCTCACGCTGCCACCACCCTTATGCTCTGCTCTGTTTCTCTTTCTTTAATTAGTTAACTGTATTAGTTTTTGTTTTTTTTAAAGTAGGTTTCACTATGAGGCCTAGGCTGTCCTCCATCTTGCAGTCCTGCTTCTACAGAGTGCTGGGATTACAGGCATGTGCCACCATGCCAGTTTCTACCTATCAGTTTTTGATGATCGTATTATGGTTTCTTTGCTGATAGTTTGTTAAAAATGTACATTAAAATGTAAATTACAGTGGTTCATATTAGCTTCCTAAGTTTAAATCTGTCAGCTAGGACCTTGCTAATGAACCAAAACTTGATTTATAATTTGAAGAAGCACGTAAAATATATAGGTGATTACTGGATTTATAAAAGATAGAAATGAAAATCATAGTTTTATGTGTAGATAGATTGTAATCAGTATAGGAGAGCACTATCACGTTACACGGTGGGGTGCTAATGAAACAAACTTGGAAATTATCTTTCTAAGTCAATTGACTAAACTTTTCTAATTCTGGCTTTCTCTCATTCTGCCACCTTCCATGAACTTATTCCATAGATACGGTATTGCTCAGTGTTCAGTATAAGAAGTTAGCATCACTCCAGAGTTGAGATGTGTTGTCACAGACAATCTTGCTGTTGTGCTGAGGCTAGAATTTTGAAGGGAATGGGGGAAACCTTGGACAGTAAGGGAAATGAAGGTTAAAGGGCTCTTGCTAGGTGGGACTTAATTGCTTAGAAATGGTATTTTTTTATTACAGATGTTTTCTTTATGTCTTCTTTTGTTGGATGCAGTTAGGAAGATAACATAATAGAAAAAGCGGCTGAGATAGTTGTAAGTTTTAAAGTAAAATTTAATATAGTTTAGGATTACGCTCATCATACCCTTAAGTAAATGAAAGTGACTTTGTATATCATAATAATATGATATGTTGGCTTCATTTTTGTGGGTGAAAAGGCAGAACCAGTAAGTTCAATGCGTTTGCCAAGAACATAGCAAGATACAGAATCCAGGGTATTTGGGTTTCTTTTTTTGGCAGTACTGGGGTTTGAACTCATGGTTTACATTTGAGCTACACCATCAGCTTGTTTTGCTTTAGTTACTTTTCTTCAGGTAGTGTCTTGTGTTTTTGTCTGGAGCCTGGACTGCCATCCTCCTACCTTTGCCTCCCTCATAGCTTGGTGCATACCACCATGCCTTATTTATTGGTTGAGATGGAGTTTTGCTCACTTTTTGCCTGGGCTGGCCTCAAATTGTGATCCTTCTGATCTTTAATTCTGAAAAGCTGGGAAGATAGGCAAGAGCCACTATGCCTGGGCCCAGAATCCAGGTTTTGTGACTCCTGTTTGGGCCCACTCTTGATCATTTCAGTTTGTTGTATAGATGAGTAGATGTATGTGGAAATGGGTCAGTTTTGGCATATGTCTTAATATATTAAACAAATACCAAGTGTCTATTATGTCATTGTAGCATGGAATCCTTTTGGTTTAATCACAGTATTCTTTTTTTTTTCTTTCTTTTGTACTCTAATCTTAATCATGTTGATGTCTTCTTGGCAGTGTTTGATGAAATTTTGTTACGCATGTTATTTAATGGAGGATACATACTATTCTATAATTAGTTTTTCTGTTTTCCTTTGAGGAAATTTTTAGGAACTACAACTTACAAATGCATGGAGTATTGTTTTAATCAGAATTCCCTGATGCCAGTATATGTGCCATTAAGCCTCAGGTAAAATAGGCATGATTATGGGGCCCTGCCTTTCAGGAAGCATGGGAGTCTAATGAGAAACCTGTGCACATTAGTTTAAGTTACAAGATTATTTTTCTAAAAATCTTTGCTTTTTAAATCTTATACTTCTATATGCTATAAGTTACTGGCCTTCAATTTTTTTTTTTTATAATCCTTTTCATGACAACCTGGCATTGAAATTTGAAATGTGGAAGATAAAGCTGTTGTGACTTAACCCTACTAGCTTATAACCCTGAGGTGTGCCATGGGAGCACAATTTAAGAACATTGTCCTAAGTTATTACAGGTTGGTTTTGTTATTGTTGTTTTTTGGGTTTGTATTCAGTCTTGTAGCATGGGAACCTGTCTCCTGTGGTTAAGTTCATACAGAGATTGGTTGTGAGTTGAGAGTTCCATCTTATTCCTACTCATTGGGGTCTGCTAGTAGAACTGATTCCCAGAGGTTATGGCTCTTTCTAAACTCCCAAGCGATGATACATTAACATATATGTCATGTACTTATGATACTATGAATTTCTCATGCTTGATATAGGCTAAAACTTTGGTTTCTGCTTACACTCAATGTAAATATTAGTGTGCATATTCACCTCATTTAAATAAAAGTTGATTGCAGGGTTTGTGATATGGCTCAAGCAGTAGAGTGCCTGCCTAGCAAGTGCACAGCCCTGAGTTCAACCCCTACTACCATTAAAAAAAAAAAAAAAAAGCTGATTGTAGTTTTGTTTCTCATGATTTTTAATAATTTCCTTTGCTTTTTGGGTCTTGCCTCAATTTATACTTCATAGAACATTTGCATGATCCTAGTCACTAGTACAGATTAGGCTTTTAAAAGAATAATCTTGATGTTATTTATTTACATTATTCTCTTACAGCACTATAAAATTCTTCTGAAGTTCTCCTTTACTAGGCTAACTTTAACCAGTGCGTGCATTTCAGGCTATCTCAGTGACTCATGGGTAATACCTTATTAGAAAATATATTCTCAGTCTTCAGAAACCTAAGAATGAATAACTTAACTCTCAGTATCTGTAGTGAAAAAACATAATCTGGACGTAGGAGAAAGAATCAGAAGTCATACAGTTATTTTCATACTTAGTTACTTGACTGAACTTATGACATCTTGGTAAGTGGTTGGGATATTTAGGTAATTGAGAATGGAACAATGGGAATTTCACTTTTGAGTGTGTAGAGATGAGTTTTGTTTCATAGAAAAGAATAGTTACAAATAAAAGCTTTTTTTTTTCCTCAGCACATAATTAGATCCTTTCTTGCCTTAAATCCATTTTTGAAGAAGGTTAATATCTGAATGGATGTGCAAGTGTTAGATGCTATTTTCTTTTATTATAATGAATGATTGAGACATTGAAACAATTAAGCAATGGATTTGCAGAATTATTTCATACAAAGAAAACATTATTACAAACTATAATAAGTACAGAATAGGACCCAACACAGTGAATTTTTTTGTGTCTTTATTTTTGAAAAGTGTTTGAGATATTTATCTTAATTCTTTAGAATTTGATTGTAACTGCCAGTGTAGTTGTTGGTAGTTGATAGAAACAGGATGTAATTCAGACAACTATATAGATTTACATTTGAGAAATAATTTTACCTAGGCTGAATATAAAGCAAGAATTAAGACTCATCAGAATAGATGAATATTTCACTTCTATGTGACTGATCCTTTGTATAAATATAGAATATGCATATAAAATGTGTATCAGAACGTATTTTCAGTAACACGAGAAATGTATATTAAGAAACCATGTAGTGTATTCTCGGTAGAATGAAAGATTAAATCAGCTCCTGTTGGTTTTGAAATTTGGATTTTGGTAACTTTTTTTAAAGAATTCTTTTTGTAAGGAGAATAATAGAAAATGTAGATATAATTCCTTTGTACTTAGGATAAGCAGGGAAATTGGTAAATGTTAGAAATTGACCTCTGAGAAAAGTTTAAAGGTCTTTAAAAAATAATACTTTCATGTACTGCTTCTTCTTCATATATGTGAGGATAGATAAATGGATAAGCAGGGATGATTATGAATGTAAAGCTGATAATATAGAGGTTTGGGTTTCAAATTATTTTAAGGATTTCTAATATTACTGTAGTGCATTGGGCTTTATTCCTTTTACCAAGTATCTCTGAGGATATCTTGACTTGAGACCTGCAGTATTTAAATTGGCTGTCTAATTTTATAACCTCTGTGGACCAAGAATTCTGCTGGGCCACATGGCTCTTATTAGGAGTGGGACAAGGTCTTATCTGAGTATGGTCAGTGTTGAGCACAGAAAACATCTATAGAGTCTACATCACCCCTGCATAATGTCAGAGGGTAGAGAAATGAGCATGAGATTAAGGCATTTTGTATGTACTTTTGCACTTTGGTTTTACCTAAAATGTACAGCTAGTGCACTGGGTGTAGTATAGCTATCCATGATTTTTTTTTTAAGGGGTAGAAAGTTAAGGTGAGATGAAATTCCACTTTAGGTATGAAGTACATCTATTACCTGTGGGATGGAGGAAGCAGATGAGAAGGAAGAGGGGATTGGTTTGATAAATAATAAGTGGTCAATTTTAGAATTTTGATTGTAGTATTAGACTGTAACCTGTAACTGATTTAGCCTATTAATCAATCCATTTGGGTAGGTAAAAATAGAAATGTCTTCTGACTACTATGTTCTTTACTCTCATAATTTCATAGTTTAAGCATTTGGATATAGTTTAAGGTACTTTAGGTAGAATTATTAATTACATAAAGAACATAGGTTGTACCATTTTATCATTGCATGTTAGAATATATGATTATTGTGTTCAGTATTCACAATTATTGACTCAAGTTTTTTAAGGTAGACTTCTTTCAATGGTAATTAAGTCATTTCTCACAGGGTTATTGTTTTTAATATGTAATGCCATTTAAAAAATTAAAACATGAGAAGATATTTTTAGTCTAATTTATTAGCTATTATTGTATATAATTTTAGAGAGATGACTTAGACTTAAAAATATTTAAGAAGCCACCTGTTTTAAAACTTGGTTGTTTAAGTATATTAGTTGATTATTTTAAATTTTGATGTGAAAATTTTTAAAGATATAGTAGCCATATATAACTCAGTTTATTAGCAAGCAACAATCGGTTTAAGACAGCCTAATCAAATTAGTTTTAGTTGTGAAGTAGCAAAGGAATGCCAGTACTACCTAGTATTATAACACTGGGGCTTCCTTGGACGTTAGAGATGTTTGATAGGTAGTGAACATTTGGAGTCAGGGACATGTAATAGCTTTTACCCTCTTAAAGTTCCTATCTTTGAGAGTCTTATCTTTTACAACCAGATGCACATAAAAGGAGTGTAAATTTTTTGTCCTGTATTTTTCATTTTAGTTTTTCACAGTTAGTAGACCTACATGAATTATGGAAATTAAGAGTCCTCGCTCAGTTTACTTTTATCCTGGAAAAGCTTAATATGTAAGATGGACTTTTGATAGTCTTAATGATTGTTAATTGTCAACAGAGGAAGAACATGAAGATTAAAGTATTGACTAATCCAGCTGATGCTTGAGGGTTTTATCCTGTGCTGTGGTCTTGGTTTTGTTTCCTCTCACATAAGATTGTTGGCCACTAGTTTATTAACTTACAGACCTGTTTCTTTCCATGAATGCAATGTCTTATTCTAAGTACTTGAGTAAATTCATAGCGAGTTAGAACCACTAAAACAGAAGGAAGAAGAAGAATAACATTAGGAAAACAGGTGCCCTATTGCTGATGAAATACTTCTGTTTTTAAGAACGCTGCTGTTTCTGGAAGCTCTTTGTCCCAAGTGTGGAACTCTAAATTGGTGTTGCTTTTTGTTTCAGCATCAAAGCTGGACGACTCCTATCCTACATTCCATATCAGTTGTACACCAAGCAGTCCAGTGTGCAAAAAGGTCTCAACTATAATCCTGTATGCAAGCCTGAGGACCCCATGCCAGGTCCAAGCAATATAGCCAAACAGCTCAACAACAGGGTGTAAGTTTGTCGAGTTTTGGAAAATTACATAGCTGGTGTTTAGCAGTGAATATGTCTGTTCTGCTGAAGATAGAAAAAATATAAAACCTTGCCATTCACCTATAGTAAACATGTTGAAATATGTATGTGGATATTTTTTCCCCAACTTAACTATTTTTGTAATGAAAGTTTTATAACTAAAATATGAATAGGTTTTTCTAGTTGTAATAGTTCCTAATTGGTCTTAAATTATGAGTAAATTTTTTAATGGATTTTCGTCAATGTAATTATTTTCTTACAAGCAACTTGCTATAGAGCATTACTTTCCCAAAATCTGAACTGTACCAGATATATTTTTGTTTTGCTCCATGCTTTGAAAGACAAACTGCTTACATTTCTTAAGTTGTTTTTCATAATTTCAAAATTCATGACTAATTCTAAATTTGTAAATATTTTATACTGGTGGAAGTTTAATTGGTGATTCTCAGTTACAGTATTGGTGGTGAATCTATACGTTATGAGATGTGGCTGATTTTTTTAAAAATACATTGATTTAAGCTGTAATTGCAATAAACCTGGATAAATTGGTTCCACAACTAATTGGTGTGTTGCCTTAACTTGCATATCCAGTGGCATAAATTAGCTTTCTCCTTTTATTAAATTGCTTGCTTTGGGAGTTGGATATACTTTTTGCAAAAGATCGGGAGTCTAATTAACCTGGGAGGATCTGATATCACTACCTTCTGTAATTTTTTTGCTGTCATTGGTTATTTAACTTGTATTCACTTACAGACTTACTCAAATGTTTTTCATGATATCTAAAAACTTTTCATTTTTAAAATACTTTCAAAGAGTATACCAAGTAACATCTTTTCACAGAATACACAATCTCTTTCTTACTACACTGATAAAAGTAGGAACTAGATATGTGGCTTTTCAAATTCATCTTGATGATTTTAGGAAGAGTTTACACAAATGTGTAAATACACTATTGCTTAATATCTGTTTACCAGTGACAATTTGCTAATGTTAATGGTCTTGGGAAACATACATAAAGAGTATATATTAACAATATATTTTCTTTCCAATATATGTGTTTCTGTTGCATGTTTTGCTGTTATTCATAAAAAGGATCTTACTATTTTGACACAGAAAACCAGACCTAAGACTTTTCTGATTTGTATCACTTTTGTTACGTTCCGTGAGGGGAGGGCACAGTCAGTAGTTTTAAAAGTTTCTTTGAAACTGTTACCTTTCCCTTGCTTGCTTTCTCTTTATCATAAGGGACAGTATTTCTCTGGCATGTGATCAAGCAGGTTTTCTTTCCTTCCTTTTAATTGGTTTGTCATCTCTTTTCTTTTCCCTGGCCTGATGATCTGTGAGGATGGATCTACTCAGAATTGGCTGTCATGTTCTTTGAAATGGTTAACCAGAGTCTGCGACAATCCAGAAATGGGTGGCAATGTTTAACACCTGAGCTGTGTGACTATGTGATGTGGTCAGGCTGTCATTACCGATAGCCAAGTTGGTATTAGGATGAGGGACTTTAGACAAAACCTGGTAATACTGGTAATCTACCTGTGCCCTGGTACTGTGTATGGCATCCTTGCATCTGGAGCCTGAAGTATAATTGGGCTAATACCATGGATATAACTACATAGGATTAATTACTGCCGTATTCCAGGTTTTTGCTTTTGTTACTTCAGTGATTTCTATGAGTGCAAATTTTATCTTCATTACAGAATATTACTAAGCAAATATATAGAAGAGTCAGGATGTGAATTTAGCAAAACGTTTGTTATAGGTTCTGCATTTGTCAACCTGTCTTTAGGAAACTTATCCAGATGCCTTTGGACCATCCTGGCATCTAAATATGCTTTTTCTTAAAAATAAAATGTTGTGTCCTCATTTTTCTTGGTATAAATTTTACTGAATTACTGCCCCCCACCTACACACATTTACGTGGTTCTTAACTTTTTATCTGCTAATACAATAGCTAGCCTCTTAGTGAGTTAATTAATATAGTCTGTCAACTTTTGTCTTGACTGAAGCTTACTGGCCTCAGAACTTTAATCCCATATGTTGCAGAGTTGGATTTAATGTGTTAAGATAGTGGTTTACATAAAAACTAAATATAAAAGAACTAAGAATTCATTTAAAGATTTTTGTCCATTTTTATGGGAGTTATATTAATTTAGCAAATATTTATTAACTGTAGTAAATAAATGACAAGCACTGGTTGGAACTGGATAGTTAGCATTTAGAGGTTACAATTAATTTCTTTTGTGGGAAAAGTAATGTAAAATAGTTATCTTGCTACTTTGGCCAAGAATAATCTTTTGTTGAAACAAAAAGAATGTAGATTGTGGTTTAACTTTTCAGTTTTTTAGGGGGAAATATCAAAATATGTGTAAACAAACTGTGGTTAGCCTTAAAGTTATACATTATTAACTTAAATTTTTTTATACTATAGAAATCACGTAATTAAGAAGATTGAGACAGAAAACGAAGTCAAAGTCAATGGAATAAACAGTTGGAATGAAGAAGATGTGAATAATGATTTTAGTTTTGTAGATATGGAGCAGACACTTCCAGGAAGGAAACAAAATGGAATTCCACATCCCAGAGGCAGCGCTGCCATTTTTAATGGACACACTCACAGTTCTAATGGTGCCTTAATGACACAGGATTGCTTGGTGCCCGTAGGCAACAGTATTGCCAGCAGGCTTTCTCTAGACTCTGCCCAGGAAGAGAAGAGGGCTGAGAAGAGCAACACTGACTTCAGAGACTGCACAATGCAGCAGTTGCAGCAAAGCACCAGGAATGCAGAATTTTTACGGAGTCCACACAGAACTAATTCTCTTTCATCATCTTTGCACAGTAACACTAAAATCAATGGTGCTCATCACTCTACTGTTCAGGGGCCTTCAAGCACAAAAAGCACTTCTTCAGCACCTACTCTTAGCAAGGCAGCACCTTCAGTGCCATCCAAACCTTCAGACTGCAATTTTATTTCAGATTTTTATTCTCATTCAAGATTGCATCACATATCAACATGGAAGTGTGAATTGACTGAGTTTGTCAATACCCTACAAAGACAAAGTAGTGGTATCTTTCCAGGAAGGGAAAAGTTAAAAAAAATGAAAACAGGCAGGTCTGCCCTTGTTGTAACTGACACAGGTAGATACTTACTAAAATTGCTCTCTTAAGAAATAGTTGTACTTGACCATTTTGTTCTGACGCGTTCACTGGTATTTTGATCAATGCTAAATTCTTAGTATAAGGAATGTCAGGTTATATAAGTTACAGTAAGTATAATATTATAGAAAACTTTTTTTTTAAATTAGATTTAATTGTGACTAACTGAGAATGTCAGGTCATTTAAGCAGTAACATAGTTGGGATTCTGAGCCCTTATTCTTCAACGTAGACCTTATCAGTTGTTGAAGTTTTGAACTCTGTAAATATAATGTTTTATATTCAGTGCTTGATCTCCTGTAAGAATGAAATTGATTGGGTAAGACTAACTGTTAATTTCTAGAAGCTTGCCTCATAATGAATTTTAAATAATTAAATAACTTTAACATACAACTGTTGTACTTACAGTGGTAAACATGTAGTGAGATTATTTTCTCATCTAAGTAGATTGCATTGTTTTTTTAATATTCTCATCAAAACCAAACAATTCCAACGATAGCAAGCTATTTGATGACAGTCATTATAAATTAGTATCCTGTTTGAGGTTTTAGTTGCTTTTGACAAGTTATAGTTTGTTTTTTTAAAGAGGCGACCTAACAGATTATATAATATCAACCTTTACTTTATAGCTATAGAAACTGAGACATAGAAAGAAACTGATGGTTTTCTCCTTGAAAGTTACAGGGCTTCTCCATGTGGGTTTGTGTGTGTGTGTTTGTGGGTGTTGGTGTGGTATTTTATTGTTTGGTATATTCTTAGTATTTTTAGTCAAAAATGCCTTTTTGGTCTTTATGAAATATTTCAGAATAATGTTTTAGGTATTAGATTATCCTTATGTCTTGGCCTTGTAATCTAAAGATCATTTAATTTTGAACTATCATTAATTAGTTCCATGATGGGAACAAAATGAGAAATTTTTATAGTATGTGAAAACATTTGGTAGATATTTGGTTTATGTATTCTGTAATCCTTGAAAGTTTAAAGCCATCTTAAATTATTTATGTTTATATACAGCAGAATTATGATTAAGACTTACTTCATAAGAAGATAGCAAGGAAAGTGCCTGACTTTGGAGTCAGATAGCTTAGCCTGAATCCAGATACTGGCTCTGCCACTCTTCTGTGGCAGGACCATGGACAAGGTAGTTTGCTTCTGAGTTTTAGTTTCCTCTTTGCAGAAGAGTAATAGAAATTGATAACTGATGGTGTCACAGGCTTAAGTTTTGGTGCCTTGTACATCGGCAGGACAAGGTGTAAATGCTATCATAATCACAGTTTGATAGATGGGACCAAGTTTTTAAAAACCTGTTACAAGGTTGGGGGCGTGAGTCAAGTGATAAAGTGCAAGAACCTGAGTTGAAGCCGTAGTGCCACCAGAAATAAAAAATTTAAAGCCTATTATAAAGACTGACCCTGACTACTTGCTTTTTTAAACTGTAAGAGGAAAATTTTGTGAAATCAGGATTCTTCTGGTAGAGCAGAAGAAATAAATTGTTTTGTTATTATAATAATATTAACCTTAATATTATTTAACCCTAATAGCATTAAAGTAACCCTAATGAATCTGTGTAGCTTGTCTGTGAAGCCAGTTGTCTTCAGGAGAGGATATTCACTTTTATTTCCTTAAATGGAGTATATGTCCTGCAGAACTGGTTTTCAGTAGTATCTAATGGCATAAGGAGAAAACTTCATTTGTGTATAGATTTTTATTTTATAGACTTGAAGTATGTTTACTTAGAACACCAGCATACTTGTTTGAAGGCTCTGAAATCAGACTGGGGTTAAACCACAGCTTGGTACACTCACTGGCTGTGTGACTTAAGTAAATTATTAATCTGCAAAATGGGGATAATAGAGTTGTGACAATTTAGATGGACTAACTCCTTAAGCCTCTAGTTCCTAACACAGTGGATAATAATATTTTAACTGTCCTTTTTTTAAAGAAATGTTTGTAGACTGCATTGAATGGCAGTCATCAAAAGTTAACTTTGCTCCATGTAACAAAATGTATGAAACAATGTTTATACATTTTTATAAAAATAACCACAGAAATAATTTTAAGATAAGCTTTTTCACAAACTATTAAAATTATAGACTTTATTAGAATATAGATTAGGAAAAGTTACCATGGTATCTTCACATGGTATCTTGATTTAAGATCATTTTTGAAAACTCAATTTGTGCCTCAGAATTATTTTTAGAGTTAAAGACATTTGATTTCTGTTGAGATGACAGAAATAGTATGTAATATGTTCCATATTTTTTAAGAATGCCATTCTCCTTGTAAACATCTTTTAAATATTCTAACATTAACTAAACCTACCTGATTTTTAATATGGAAAATTAGTTTTGGGTTTGAATGCTCTCTTTTTCTTTCTAGGAAATATGTCAGTATTGAATTCACCCAGACATCAGAGCTGTATAATGCATATTGATATGGATTGCTTCTTTGTATCAGTGGGTATACGAAATAGACCAGATCTCAAAGGTCTGTATTCTTGTTTATGTTTTAAGGAAATTGACACATTGTTATGAATGTATATCCTAAGTGATAGCAAAGTGTTCTTTTATTTATTCTGATTGTCCTTGACAAAATCACTTCATGCTTTCTCTCCAGTTTCAGAAAAGGTGTAGGGAAATTACAGTTACTTGAGCTATAGAGATCCAAGAGGATCACAATTTGAGGCCAGCCAGGGTAAAAAAGTTACTGAGACCCATCTCAACCAGCAAGCTTGGCATGATGGAATGTGTATAATCCCAGCTGTGTGGGAAGCATAGGTCAGACTGAGGTCCAAAGTTGGCCCTGGGCAAAAACATGAGAACTTTATCTGAAAAATAGCTAAAGCAAATAGAAATTTTAAAGGGGTGTTAGGCTGAGGTTTTGGCTCAAGTGGTAGAGTAGTACCTGCCTAGCAAACAAGAGCCCTGAGTTCAAAACCCCTAGTACCAACAAACAAACATACAACCACAGGCCTTTTCTCCCTGTAGAGATGAAGTGTTCAGGGAATAATATTCATCTTCAGCTGAGGAATATGTCATCTGAGACTAATAAGGGCAGGGACCTCTTTTGGGCATTTTCTGTCATTTTTCCTGTTAAGTAAATTTTATGATAGCTCACACCTTTCATTCAGACTTGAGTCACTATGCTTTCTCATAAATAATTTGATTAGCTGTCTTGATGAGGTGACCATCATAGATTTTTAGTTGCAGAATACTTTTGTATTACTGAATATTGCTAAAATATGTTGTCATCTGGGTAGGCAGTCTTTGTTATTTTTTATTGTTTTATATATTTTTAATATGCTTTATTATGACATTTTCATACATGTAGCAGTCTGTTTTAATGAAATTTCAGGATATTTGTGAACTAGTCATTACTTGTAAAAACATTCTGGATTTTTCAGTAGTTATATATGTCTGAAAGAGATATCTTAGCATAGTCTTTTGAGAGTCAGTTTTAGTCTTATGCAAAGAGTCACTATGCCACAGAAATTGCTAGGTTAATGCAGGTGGTTTATTTTTGTCATGGGTAACTTCTCTGAAAGGAGGTTTTTGTTTCGTTTTAGTGGTTCTGGGGTTTGAACTCAGGATCTCATGCTTGCTAGGCCAGTGCTCTAACACTTGAGTCACTCTGCCAGCCCCTATTTTATGTTGGGTATTTTCGAGATAGGATCTTCAGAACTATTTGCCCAGGGCTGGCTTTGAACCACGATTCTCCTCATCTCTGCTTCCTGAGTAGCTAGGATTGCTGGTTTGAACCACCAGTACCCAGCTCTGAAAGGAGTTTTTAGAATGTTAAAAGAATTGATTTTAGCCTATGACTAACTTATTAATTAATGCATGTGGCTTTGTGTTGTTTTAGTGCTTGACCTTGTGCCATGTGCCCTACCATTGAGCTATATAGCCTCATTTTTTTTTTAATTTGGTCTTTGCAACAAATGCATTCAGTATGTATATCTGTGTATATACATACATGTATATATTTATACATATATATATATATACATGTACACACACATATGAATCATCCATGTTACTGCTTTACATATGCCATTATGGTTCTGTTACAGCTACACACACACAAGCACACACACAAAATGATACATGAAAGTAATTTTCTAACTAAAGAAAAACTAAGGGACTGCGTACCCATGTTTGGTTATATGGTAAATCAGATTGTAATTCTTATGTGTATAGATTTGTTTCTCTTGCTTTAAAATTGAAAGATAAGTATAGATGGAAAACCTACTTATCAGATACCAGAAATACAAAAATCTCTATATACTTAGTTGTTTTTTTCTCTTTTCTACTCCTCCAATCTGAATCTAGGATATTTGCCTTTTTTCTACTGTAAGAAATCAAACAAAAACCACAGAAAGCTAAGTGATGGTGCTACTTGAGTAAATGTGTCACCAGTAGTTTACTTTTTTGTACAGGGGAGCTGAGAAACTTAGATGATGTTTGCACGATAACTGATAATTTTTAAAGGTATTAGCTTCTTTAGATTAATGCCTTATAAAGCTAAAGAAAAACATAATTAAAAATTTCTTGAATTTTTTTCCTTTATGTGTTCTCAATATTCCTGTGTACTTAGATACGGAAATTATTTAATCTTTTCCTTACAGGAAAACCAGTGGCTGTTACAAGTAACAGAGGCACAGGAAGGGCACCTTTACGTCCTGGCGCTAACCCCCAGCTGGAGTGGCAGTATTACCAGAATAAAACCCAGAAAGGCAAAGCAGGTACAGATGAGCTCTTTGACATCATAGTGCTTCTGTGGACGACTTCTGGATTTGCTTTTGGTATTATTGTTCTAGAAATGAAAGTAGAGTTCCAGTAATCATCTTTTTCATTCAGAGGTTTTTAAGGATGTCAGTGACATCTTAAATCAGAAAAAAATCTGAATATAATTCAAGCCACTGTTTTATAGTTATACTTTGTTGAATAGGATGGTTGTATTTTCCTGGAACACAGAGTAAAGGATGTTTTTTAAAATGTGAGATTTACATTGGGAATGAAAATCAGGGACATCATTTTGTTAGAAGACTTGACTTCTAGACTTGAGAGTTACTTATTAGTCATTAGTCCCTGATAAAAGTTTATGTCCTTTAAGATTTATGTGAGAAAGTGAAGTAAGAAACAGTGCAATTAAAGTTAGACACAGTGATACACACCTTTAGTACATTTACTTAGGAGGTTGGAGGAGTATTATGAGTTCCAGGTCAGCCCAGGCAACATAGCAAGGCCCTGTGAAAAAGAGGGAGAGAAGGGGAGGGAGGGAGGAAGAGAGATAATCACTACAGCTTTAATTTATTGGAATAAGAATGTAAATATCAGTAATCATTCCCCATACGTTTTTTTGAATCTGTTTCATATTAGAAGCATTTTCTTGGCTCTCTTAACTTTTAAAGTTTGGATGTTAATAAACAAAAATCATTAGTTAACACTAATTACAGTACTTACTAAGGTTTCGTGTATCATTGACTGCACCCTCCCCCAAGCAAATTCCCTGAGAAATGTTCTAGAAATTAAAACTTTGACACTGATTAGTTTCCTTATGAATGTCTTGCAAAACCTGAAGACTTTTTTTTTTTTTTTAGTTTTTTTGGTGGGACTGGTGTTTGAATTCAGGGCTTTGCACTTGCAAAGCAGGACTCTACTGCTTGAGCCACACCTCCAGTCTCTCAAAAAGTTTCTTAAAAATTGTTTTGGGCTGGTGGAGTGGCTCAGGTGGTAGAGCACCTGTCTAGTAAGCGTGAGGCCTTGAGTTCAAACTTTAATATTCTTTTAGAAAAATATTAACCAAAAAGTAGATACACAGTGGAATGAAAGATATGCCATTTGGTTTTATCCCAATTATTTCAGTTGCATTGTTTGTCAGTTATAAAACATTGAAAAAATTTCTATTGAGGCAAAAGGAAAGTCAGTGGACATCTCTGAGAACCTTTTTGGGATTAGTCTTTTGGTTGTGATCATCTGTTTATATGGTATAAGTATGAAAGAAAATTGTAGGTACACATTTATACTTTATGAGCACATACATTTTCTTAGTTTTCTAAAGCTTTCCTTACTCTTGAAATCTTCAGATTTTTGAGATTCTAGCATTTTGTGCGTCATGAGTAGATCTTGGGGTAGCTATTATTGAATTGTTTTGATTTAGGTGTTTTGTGGTATGGTTAGTTTCTTAAGTTCTTAGTGGTGTTTTTGGAGGAGGCTTGTTTTTCTTTCTGTATTTTCTATGTGGTATTATAAAAAGTTGAAATCTTAAGTTCTAGAAAACAAAAAGTAAGTAGCTTAAGAAAGTGTACAGTTCTTGCTACATGATGAGCACTTAGTGAAAGAAGAAAAAGCCTCAGATGTGTGTGTTCAGTAGCATCTTTCAGCTGCTCCGTGCTCAGACTCTGGTGGGTAGAGTCTGAATTTGCTACACACTTCCTTATTTCAGCAGTCTACATCTAGATTTTAACCTCAGCAGGCACGAATAACAGGGACCTGGTTCTCTCTTTTGTCTTTCTTTCCATCACTGTCTGAACATAAATGATTTATTACCACCATATTGTCATTGGCTACTTTATTATCTTCATCAGTGTAACTACTGGGTTATTGGGTTTTCATAAGGTTTAATGACCTTTTATAATTCACATCCCCTTCACCTCTAAATGTGGGTGGTACACCAGAAGGCAAATGTTAGGAGAAATATTTAAATTTCACTTCCATTGAAAACCGTCAAAAATAAATTTTCCTCTCACTAGAAAAAGTGACTGAAATACTTTATTTTATTCATGCTTTAACTTGATGTCATTCACATAACCTAAAATGCCTTTTGACTCACTGGGGCTTACCAAAATATTTGCTACATGTAAAAGGAATAGATCATCCTTTAAAGTTTGTTTTAAACTAACCTTGTGCTCAGAGCTTGTTTTTCCGATGCCTTTGTTCCTCTTTCCCTGATCTTCCTTCTCTGGGTCATTGTTAGACATGTCACCAAAAGTAAAAATATTGAAGGTCAATTTAGAAATTAGAATCTTTGGCTTCTGCACACTAGCTTTAAAAAAAAATCACTTCTAATTTTTGGCTTACATGTCTACACAGAGTATTAGAAACAAGTAAACATCTTTAGTCCTTTTAGAAACTTTGGTTTCTTAATCCTTGTACTCAAAACCTAACTAGACCAGTGAAACTAGGGGATCTCATCCATCTGTGACTTACTTTGGAAACTGCTTCATGAGCAGTCCTCAGTAGTAACACTTCTCATTGATGATCTCATTTGGAACCATTTATATTCTGGATTTCATGGTTGGGGCCTTTTACCCCTCCTGAATTCCCAGGATGCAGATGTTTTCTATTCTTTCAACAACTTCAGTTTTCATTCTAAAGAACAGTTTAAAAAATCGTATTAGTCATAGATTTATTCTCAGCGATTTCTTTTTCACAGACTTGGGTCCTGGCCTCTGATTTCTCCAACCGTTCCTCCACATTCTCCATGTGCCCGTCTAGTTTGTCAAGTTTTGATCAGCAGTTCTCTACTTTGCCCTCCAGTGAGGACAGTGTGTCCCTGCATTTCCCTGAATCTCACATGAAGCAACTCACTCCGCTGGTGGAGGGACCCACGCACTCTGCTGCACTGTGGAACAGGTCAGCCAGCCCAGTGAAGAGGAACACAATGGTGCTGCCTCTCAGGCCAGGGCGTTGGGGGCGCATGGACTACATTCTGTTCTCGCCTCAAGCATGAGCTTTCTGTAATTTCCAGATGAGAATCTTAAGTTAACTTAGCCCTTCAAATATAAAGGTCATATAACTCCCTGATTTTTAAGGCATAACTCAAGATTATAACTTTGAATGACAACTGATTGTGGCTGTGCAGGTGTCCACATACTTTTTTTTTGTCTAGTAGCACCCTTTGTTGGACTCTATTACTGACAGTCCTGAAATTCTTATAGATTAGAATAGTGGACTGTTGCAGACACATTGAATAATCTGCTCTGCCTTCGGTCTTGAATTTGTAACTGGCATATGTTCACATTTTATCAAAAGTCATAGCCCACATTACGTACATTGCTGTTTTTATTTTTTGATGTAAGTAGAATTTGACCCTACTTAGATGTCTGTTCTGAGTTTGACTTGAATTTATGTTGTTTGTGTATGGGTGCTAGAATTTGGAAATCTCTATATGGGTTGCATAGTTAGGTAAAAGATGTTAATGATTACTGGTTAAATGAGAAAGTTATTTTACCAGATGAAGCCAGATACTTTTCCATGTTTGTCTGGTGGCACATTAACTTGGCTGAGTTTTCCTGGAACACTTAAATCTCTTAAATAATCAGAAGCAAAATGCTGAATTCATTAGCTTTGTGTTGTTACCGTGTACTTAGAATAGGTTTGTGTAGAATTAGCTGCAGTGGTATATTTTGG
Source organism: Castor canadensis (assembly GCF_047511655.1). Lineage (NCBI taxonomy): Eukaryota > Metazoa > Chordata > Mammalia > Rodentia > Castoridae > Castor > Castor canadensis. Next base: position 85,323,086 of record NC_133397.1, on the reverse strand, counting down.
TCTTATTTTGCTAATGGTATTTTTATTCATATAGTAGAGATATGGCTGGGATTTGAGTTTTTAGAATGTGGCATGTGCATACTCTTCTTAAAATCTAATAGAATTATCCCAAAACCTATGACTGAGCTTGTATTTTAATCTATTTCTCAATTACTAGTGAAGCTTAAAATGGTATGGAAGTTAAAGAAGTGGCATGTAACCAGTAGGCTTTCTAGACCATGTGCTTTTATGTTCTTGTGCAAAGTTGCAAATTTGGTTTTGACATTAAGAGATACTGATGAGCTGTACTGTTTAGGCTAGAGTTGTGTTCTGTAAAGCAGTTGACACTCTGATTGCACTTTAATTGAATATGCTTTGTTAAAAGTAGAATTACCTGGGTGGGGAAATACTGTTGTGAAGTTCTTTTACCTGATGTATGTTTAAAAGAAAAAGCTTAAAATTTAGAATGAAACTTCCATAGTATGTGACCTACTAAATGACTACTTGATCTAACAGCTGATATAAATTTGATGTTTGATGAACATGTTAATTAGCTTTAAGTTCTGCAGATAGTCCCTTTAGGAAATAGCAAGGAACATTCTAAGAAACTTGTATTTTCCATTAACTTTTTTCCACTACAGAGAGCTCTACAGTCCTGAGGCAGTAGGAGGGAGTTCATATCCCTGACCACTTTTCATCCTTGTCCACTTCAAGGGACTGTGTATTAAATATTTTACATTTATCTTTTCATGTTTTTTAATTTATTATTAAAACAGGATACTTTGAATTTGTTGTGATAGGTTTTTATTTGACTGCCGATGAAGAATATAATGGAAGCTAACTGTTTTAGAGTTATAGTTTTATTAAATAAAGAGATAATGAGATAACTGTATTTGGAATTTATTAAGTGTTTGTATATGAAAATTATGGAAGACAAATTTTTTGAATAAAAGTTAAAATCAGTTTTTAACATATAATCATTACATTTTATTATTTTAAAGCAGATATACCAGATTCATCAATGTGGGAGAATCAAGATTGTGCACAAACAAATGGAATTGATTCTGTTTTGTCAAAGGCTGAAATTGCTTCTTGTAGTTATGAAGCCAGGTATGTTGACATTAAGTGTATTGTAATTCTTAATAATTAATTGTTTTTATAATCTTATGTAGATTCAGACATTCCAGGCAGGATTTTAGTATATTATAAATAGGAAATGGGAAGAAATACGTTTAGTCTTAATCCTTTCATTTGCCCCCCTCCACCAAATTCTAAATAACTTTAAATAATTTAATAGCTACTTACGAAGCTACAAGTAGAAAAAGAAATTGACATTACTGTTTTTTTATTAAGAAATTAAACAGATTTCTCTTGAGTTGGACAGGGTCTCATATTCCAATCTTTGCTTTTTATTTTTTAAAAAAATTTATTTTATTAGTGTAAATTGTCTTTTTTATAGTTAAGAAAAAACCCCTGTGGTGTAAAACTGATAATTGGGTGGGTTTTTTTGTTGTTAAAATTTGATTGCCTTTTAAATTGTAAACAAATAATTTCCTACAATAATACTTAATAATCTCAACTAATATTGATACAAGTTTTATCAACTTGTTAGCAACAACTGTGTGTAGGTCTTTATCTTACAATAACCTTAAACCCTATTTATAATCAGCTGTTTCAATACAAGAGGAAATACATATATGTCCCTCAGGTTTAAAAAAAATCATTTAAAAGTAACCAGTTAATGGTTGTAAATGCAGAGGGAATTAATTAGAGACGTCCTTTTTCTTTCCCAATATTTGAACCCAGACCGGACATACAATTACTTACTCACTCAATTATTTATTTATTGACAGTACTGGGGTTTGAAATCAGGGCTTCACACTTGCAAGACAAGTGGTCTACTGCTTGAATCACTCCTCCGGCCTTATTTGCTGTGGTTATATTGATTGGACATACAGTCTTGCTTTTTGCCCAGGCCAGCTTGGATATTGATCCTCCTACCTTACATTTCTTTACTGTCACTGGGATGACAGGCATGTCCCACCACACCCAGCTTTAGAACCATAATCCTCCTGATCTCATCCTTTCGAGTAGCGTGGGATGACAGAGCACACCACTGGGCCCAGTCATTGGTTGAGATGGGATTTTTTAGGACTTTTTGCCCTGTCTGGCCTCAAAATAGAACTCCATGTTCTCAAGCCAAGTAGTCAGGATTTACAGGCATGAGCCACTAGCTAAAACCCAGACATTTTTACCTTTACAACTGACTGAGCACAGATTGTTGTTATGTCTTAAGATATTCAATAATTATGAAGCGAAGCAGTCTTATTTCAGTTATATTTTTTCAGTCTTCATTCAGAGTTGGAGTTATTCATGTAAGTCTGATATGAGCAAAAAATAGTTAAGCTCAGCATAATATCGTCAATTATAATTTTAAGTTATTTGTTTAAAATTTCACTAATTTATTAAAAGGAAATTTAAGTTAAAAAATATGTTCAAACATGCATAAAATATGTTAAATTCTTACCGATTTATGACATGTCAACTTTTACTCCCAGGCTCCACCTTTCTCATTAATGGGACTCTGCTTTAATCTTTTTATCAGTTGATAATGTGGCTAGACAATTGAAACTTACTTTAAAAATGATAATTAAGTGAAATACAGATGCATTTAGGATTGTTGGTATTACCTTTTCTTAACATAGGCACTTGATGTGTGGTTTCCATAGCTAGACAGTTAGCTAGACATAGCTCAGTGTCTGGAAGATGTGATGACACCAAGAAGTACATCCATGAGTTGTGCTGGTTGGTGAAATGAGAGCTGCACCCTTGCCATGCTTCCTCTGCAGGGTCTCCCTCAGCACCAGCACCTCAAAAAGATGAATGCTGAATGGGGAGTCCCAAGGCTGTCTCGGTGTTCCTGATGGCTTTGACTTTAGGAACCACAATTAGTATTTAGGCCGTAGACCTCTGGTGTTTGACTGGTGCATTTATATGGACTCACAGATGGTGATAGTCAAGCTGAAGGCCTTACAAAATAATTGAGGTGATAGTAACTGTAGAAGCACCAAATACTATGTAGAAAGTCACATGAGTGCCAGTTAAATGGAAAATACTAATTTTGAAGAGATGTATAAAGAAGTGAAAATGAATTTGTGTGTCAGTTGAAAAAACAAAACCAAACAAACCCACAGCTATAGTTAGGGGGTTTTGTCCTTTAATTGTGATTTTCCATTAGCTAGAAAGTTTTTCCTGATGAAGGTATCTACAAAACAATTTCTTGATAACCCTTAAGAATTTTTTGTCTGTCCAACATATATATTGTCCTTCTCTGAAGAATTCTTTTAAACAAGTATAATAATTGCATCAGAGAAATGTTTCTGAGGTTGAAGTGTAGATTAGATTGTGGGGATAACCATCCCATTTATTGGTATTGAGGTTTTGTGTTTATTTGGTGTTACTGGGTATTGAACTGAACTCAGGGTCTTGAGCTTGCTTAACAAGAGCCACACCCCCTTGTCCTTGAGTTTTAAATTGACATAAACTAATAATGCAGTCAGCAAAGGATGGAATATGAGTTTGTAGAAGTTGTACAGAGGTGGAATGTGTGTGTAGATCACAGTGTGCATCATTCTTAATGGTTCTGCTCATACTTACTATAAAGAGCAAGCTATGTACATAGTAAGTTGGAAGTAGATATGAGTGATGAATAGGTAATGATGTACACATACTCTAAAATGTTAGATTTAGGGCTGGTGGAGTGGCTCAAGTGGTAGAGTGACTGCCTAAAGTGTTAGATTTCTTAAACCAAGTAATTTTTTATTGTTTTTATATTTATTCATACATGTATACATTGTTTGGGCCACCTCTCCCCCTCTACCCCCCTGTCCCTCTAAACCAAGTAATTATGAAACCTCTATTTTCATGTGTTTTTGTAAGAACCCTTTACTGTTGTTATATAGCAGTATGAAAGTCTTTTACTATGTTGAGTGAACAGTAGCAGTGATTTGGTGGTCAATTTTTTTATATTGTCTGATACCAAATTCCATCATAAGATCAAAGGATATTGTAAGAAAGAGTATGCTTTTAGGACTTTAAATCTGTGAATAAGGACTTGGGGCATGGATCAAGTGGTAGAGTTCCTTCCTAGCAAGTGTGTGACCCTAAGTTCAAACCCCACCACCCCAAAAAAATCTGGAATAAATTACCTTTCTGCAGCATACATATATGAGGTATAATATTGGTAATGTGTCCTGCATGGGATTTTAGTTGGGGAGAATACATAACCAAGTATATTAAAGGGTCACTTCAGGCATTTTTGTCTTTACACATTTATTTTCTGTGTAACAAATCTTAATTTCCCAAACATTGGTTGAATGTGTTTTGCTTCCATTAGTTATGGGAAACCTCTTTGGTTTTCCATTTTCGTTTGTAACTTTCTTATAGTATGTAGTGACTGGTAAACTTTTCTGTCTGGGAAATGTTCATGAATATATTAGTAGATGTTCCTTTTTTTCTGTTTTAATCATTTCTGATAACTTCTCTAAACTTATATGTTTCTCTACATATCTAAATTATTATTTATTCTCTTCCCTGCACTAGTCAACCTGTTGACCATAATCCATGCTTTGCTGGGTGAGTGCAGAACTCATCCTCATCAGGTCTCTTGTTTACCATCCTATACCCAGCACCTAACAGAATGCCTGAGGCATAAGTATTTGTTCAATGATCAAAAGAATTGTTTTCTTTACTATTTTCTTTGTTATCAGTTATCACTTCCTTTACTATCACTTTTTCCTTCTTATAAGATAGTCTTTATCCACTAGGAACTTAAGAATGAGATAGTTTACTTTTGCTTTTGTGTACGTAAAAAGTGCATGTGATTTTTGCATTTACTTATGAATAACTTAGAGGGTTTTTCCTTTTTGGCTCTCAGTGGTGATGTGAATACTGAGGGGGTTTCAGTGACCTGAGTAATTGAAGACTGTTTTTGTTTCTCCATACTAAGAAGACAGTAAATATTTATTGAATGAATGTATAGAATAACAATGACCATATTATGTAATAATATGTAATCTGGTGAAATAATTGCTTTATTTTGCTTGTGTTTTTACTATATTTTTTCTTGACAGAGTGATAAAATGGAATTTTACTAATTACATATAATTCCATAATTATAGTTTTGTGTCAAATGCTCCAAATATCAAAGGTAATGTGGGGCATTTGAGACACGCAGTAGATTTAAAATTTACCATTTTCAATCAGGTCCCTCAAAGTTCTGGAACCCTGGCTCCTGCCCAGAGTGATGTCCTACCATATACAATGCTGTTGGCATCTCAACCACTGTGGAGCCACTTCAGGAGCATGGAATTGGTCAATTGGGAATTGGGTGGTAATAGGATGAGTACATTTTGTCTGTTTGTCGCATAGCACTGTTTTGTGTAATTCTTGCGTTTATATTCTTTGTCTTTGGGGGATGAACCCTGGCCAAACTGTGCCATGTATTAGAGGAAGAAAACCTTTTTGACAGCACATTCCTGCTCTTTGGTGGTTGTGATATCACCAGCATATGGCATGCTGGCATCTCTGCAAAGGGGCCAGAGGTCAAGACTTAGGAGAAGTCTTCAGATATAGACCAAAAATAAGTCATTTACCTCTACTGAGACAATTGTGTAGTTTTCCGTTGGGGGGAAACAAACCTCTAAGTGTTCCTAATGCCTGTTGTTAACCCCTAATGAGAAAGGGAGTTAAATGGAAATATTTATTAGTGGCATGGGGAGCTATCAACATATTTGGTGCTTGGTTTTCAGTTTAGAACTTTCTAGTATAACTTCCACTGTGTTTTGTTTTCTCTCTAGACAAGTTGGCATTAAGAATGGAATGTTTTTTGGACACGCTAAACAGCTGTGTCCTAATCTCCAAGCTGTTCCGTATGATTTTCATGCATATAAAGAAGTTGCACGAACGATGTATGAAACATTGGCAAGGTACATAATATAATATTGTTGTTTTCATGTCTTGTCCTGCTTATGTACTGTTAAACATAGTCCAGTTTTCTTTAGTACTGTCAGGGTTAGTTTTGCTAGACTTTCTTTTTGGTGGTACTGGGGTTTGAACTCAGGACCTCATGCTTGCTAAGCAGGCACTGTACCATGTGAGCCACTGCTCCAGTCCTTTTTTGTGTTGGGTATTTTTGAGATAGGGTCTTAAGAACTCTTTGCCCATTCTGGCCTCAAACCAAGATCCTATTGATCTCTGCCTCCTGAGTAACTCGGATTATAGGCTTAAGCCACTGCCACCTGTCATGCTAGACTTTTATCTCTCCCAGGAGCCCTTCCCTCAACATCCCAGTATGATTATATTCTTTCTTTGGAAAGTTTCAGTAATTGGGAAGCTCATTCTCAAGGGACATTTTTGTATTGCCAGCATGGTTCAGGTGCTTCTGATGGTGATATAAAATCTGATTCTCTGCCTATATAACTTGTAGTTTGTGGTCCTAGTTTTCATTCCCCTGGAACCAGATATACGAAAGATTGGAATTCTTTAACCTAGTTGTTCTTCTCTATTACATTTTAATTAAGTTTTGTTTAAAATTAGAACTCAGAGAGTGGGGGTGGTGGTGTGCATCTACAGACCAGGTAGTCAAGACACTGAGGCTGGAGGATCACTTGAGACCAGGAGTTCAAGACCAGCTTGAGCAACATAGTGAGACCCCATATCTTAAATAAATCAATGAACGAAGGAATGAATAGATAAATAAAATTAGAACTGACGGGTTGGTAACAAGTAGAGACAGTTTGAAACATTTATCTTCTTAAAATCATTATGCATGCTTTCAATGATGAGTTTTTATGTAGTAGTTTTGAAATGATTGATTAGTTGGCTTGAGAAAAGGAGATTAATTTTTAAAATATTTGCTGTGTAGGTACATTTAATATTAAGTTAAAACTTAAGATTTTAAAAAGTTATGTGCCAACCTATTCTGTAAAGCAGGGGACAGCATGGTTTCTATGTAAAGGATCTCTGTTCACAACTGCTTAATTGTTTGTAAATCAGAGGCAGCCACAAATGATGTAAACAATGGCCTAGGCTGGGCTCCAGTGAAAATTTATTTATCAAAAGAAGTATCTTAGCTGGGCGCCAGTGGCTCACGCATGAAGTTCTAGCTACTTAGGAAGCTGAGATTGGGGAAGGATTGCCGTCCCAGGACAACTCAGGCAAACAATTCCTAAGACCCCCATCTCCAAAATAACCAGAGCAAAAAGGGCTCAAGTGGTAGAGTATTGGCTTAGCAAGCATGAAGCCCAGAGTTCAAACCCCTGTCTCACCAGAAGAAAAACTAAAAGAGGCAACTTACACATTAAGCCACACTTTGTGGGTCCTGAGGCTCTATTGACATTCCAAGAGATATACTTCTTACCACTGTATTCACCTTTGCCTCCTTTTTCTTATGCTTTATTCTGAACATCAGTATCCATTAAGTACACACGCTTTACTTAATCTAGTATACTTAATCTAGCAGCATGCTGCTAGATGCCGATGGTCTCACCAAGAGAAAGAATGTCCAATCGCTGTTCTTGTGGGAGCTTACATTAGTATGGGAAAGATTAAGTTATCTGGCACCAATATGTAGTGTTGAGTGCAGAATGGTAAACAAGTTGCAATCACAGCTGTCCTTAAATCTCAAATGCAAGAATGTTGGTGTTACCAAGTGCTTTAAGTCCTGTTCCAAAAGCTGAGATCCAAATGGGGGCTAGGAATTGGCCACTGAGCTGAGCAGTGGTGCTACCATGTTCTGGGTCTTGACTCCCTGCAGTAGACTGCTGGACTGTACATGAGGCCAGAAGGATTCAAGGGAGAGCTTTTACTCATAGTAGCTAGTGCTGATAGAATTTTAATCTGTGAAGACATTTTTAGTGGCATGTTTCTATTCTTGGGGGAAAAAATTCAGTGTTATTCTCCTACTACCTTTTAGTTCTTAAAATTTCATTCTTTATTTACGCCTAAATAATACATACTCATTTCTTGAATGAATAGATATTTTGATGTGATTTGTATCACCTAGTAAGGTCTAGGTGAGAGTTGAAGACTAGCCCCCTAGTGGATAATACCAAGTAAATTATTGAGGCACATACTTGATTGTGAAGTGTCTTTTGTCTTTTCTCTAGCTAATTAAGACAAGTCCTTTATGTGGGTACATTATATGAGATGTTAAAGAAGAATTCTTAAGGTTTCCACATGTTGGGGATAAATACAAGTTTTCCTGGACAGGCATTTGGGGGTGATTGACTGCTTTATCCTAGTGCATTCTATGTCTGCTATAGTGAATAGTATTTAATAGTGGTATTTTTGTTTTAGGAGAACAAGCTTATTGTTTTCCTAAAGAATTACTTACTGGACTTATTTTTGTATTTTGTTTGTTCCTAAGTTTCTTATAAGCTATTTTTGAAATTTTCTAAGATTAAATTTTTTGACAGATCAAATTCATCTACCTCACAACTATGTAAAGGTTTACACAGGTCTTCTCAGCATAGAGAAACTGGTATGATCATTTCTGCTTAAGTTTTTGGTAGTTAATGTGGGAAAAGAGTACACTAATTAATTAACTTTGCAGTTGAAAGTTAAGTAAAATAATGGCAACTTGTCCAAGTCCTTTAAAATGCAATTTTAAATTTATATTTATTTTTTAGTATTTTTAAAATGCCTTAAATGTAAAGATACAAAAAGGCTTTGTTTTGCTAGCTGGAGGAGTGGTTCAAGCAGTAGAGTGCCTGCCTACCAAGTGTGAACCCCTAATTTCACTCCCCAGTACTGAACCAAAAAAAAGGCTTTGTACACTTGTGTCTACCAGATGACAGTGATGGCTGTGATTCATTGTCTTTGCTTTGTATTGATAGCTACACTCATAATATCGAAGCTGTCAGTTGTGATGAAGCATTGGTAGATATCACAGAAATCCTTGCAGAGACCAGACTTACTCCTGATGAATTTGCAAATGCTATTCGAATGGAAATCAAAGACAAGACTAAATGTGCTGCCTCTGTTGGAATTGGTTAGTATCTGCCTTATCTTGTACTGTTCATTTTACTCAAAATAGCTGGGTTGAGATCCTTTAAATTACTTAGGTTTTAAGGAGTTTTTACTAATTTACAATGTATTTCAGAGGTGGAACTCTCCTTTAAAACACTTCTTTGCATTCTTTGCAGCTGTGTAGAACATAACCTAAAAATGTTGGAAATGCAAGTTAAGTGTTGATAGAATATTTTTGCAATAAACAAATTGGAATTTTTTTTTTGTTGTTGTTACATTGATCTTTGGTTGTACTGGGGTTTAACTCAAGCCCTTGCACTTGATAAGCATGGAATATTTCTTCTTCAAAAATGGGAAAAGCTCAAATGTACTTGTAAATACATTTTTTTCCAAGAGTGAACAGAAGCTGTATTTAAAAAGCAGGGTGGTGGATTTGGAGGTTAGTTCTTGTTATTCTCAGCCCTCCAGTTTCCTCTACTGACAGTGCTCTCTGTAACTTCAGTCTCTCTCCACTCCCTCTCCATTCTGTCTTTGAACCTTATACATTGTTTACTCAGCTGCTCTCACCACCTGTCTTCTTTGTGTAGATTCTTCCAGCTGTGCTCCCTGGAACTTTAAAACCTAAGCTTCCTACATCATCTCCCTTTTTCAGTGTACTCAAACCTTCTGTGAGGATACCCCTTTTCTCACCATTCTCTCCAGAGGAGCCCATTTTATTCTTCCCATACTATCCTCCAGGCATGAGAGACAGAGATAATGCTTTCTGAGATTGATACTATTATTTCCAAATAGTTATTCCTCTATTCTTATTCAGAAACACTTCTTCCTCTCAAGTTCCTGTCTCTTTTGTACACATGGGATTTACAGAGGTGACACAGTGATGACACAGGTGAATACCTCTAGGAGAATGAGTCATTTCCATTTCCTTAGAGGAGAGGCACACCAGGCTGCAGTACCATGGGAGAAGTGCCAGGATGAGGATGGTCAGGAGGCAGTAACAAGAAAAGCAGCAGAAAACCAAGGCAGAGCCTTTACTGGAGTTTCTGAGGGAAAGGCAAGGCAGGACAGAGGAAACAGCTTAGTGTTGGCTGGTTTGAGTAATCTTTGCAGGCTTTCAGTCTTAGGGGTGATCTCTAAGTACCTGGTACCTGACACTGGGATAATTTAAGGGGAGGAGATCTAGCTTAGTGTGCGAGAGTTTGATAAGGAGGTGTTTAGGGATGACTAGCCTGCATGTGAGAGGCATGCTTCCAAGTGATTACTGCCCTTAGAAATTAAATAGTCTTGGGAAGGGCAGTCTCTTCAGCCAGCAAAAGGCTGTATTTGTTTATTTTAGGTTTTTTTGAGACAAGGTCTTGCAATATAAGTTAGTAGCCCAGGTTGACCTCAAACTCGAGATCTTCCTGCCTCAGCCTCCCAAGTACTGGGATTATAGGCATGCATTCTACTCTGAGCAGCCAGAAAGATTTTTAAGATGTCAAAAATACTGAAAATTTAAAATTAAGATTAATACACTGTCACTGTTGCTGCAGTTGCTGGCTGGCCTGCCTTTCTACTCCCTATTGTTGGCCATAACTTCCTCAGTTATCTCCTTTACTACTCCTTTCTGCATTCCAGTGTCAGACAAAGGTATAGTTTTTTGGTTTTAATCATACTTAAATTTTAGTCTGTAAGTGATAGTATAAATGCATTCTTTTAAGTTTAAGCATTAAAGAATAATTGAAACTAAAATCCCACTTGATATTCTACTCCTCTGTCCCTTTCCGTTCCAAAAAACTCACCACTTTTCCTCATTGTGGTGTGACTGTCCTGAACTTTTTCTCCTAATGACTCAGTGAATTTAACCAAGGAAAGTATGTATTCATACCTAAGTCTTCCATGTGTCTGTGATAATACACATCTGGAGATGTTATTCACAGACAAGCACACCTAGCAGCAGATATCCACACATCCCTGGCTTTTCTCAGTAGCCCTTCCCTCTTCTGCTTTTATGGCCTATGCCCACATCTGCACCGTGAGCCTCACCTGACTATCTGCATCAGCATTTTGAAGATTCTGCTGCCCCAGTGTTTTGAGGCATTTCTGGTTCTTAGACTTTCTGTTTCCCCAGCCTGGTAGCCCATAGCCCTATCTAGCCTGGATCCCATGTGAACTACTTTTTGATCACTGCCCTCAATTCCTGTGAACCACATCCTTAAGACCAGGGCTTTGTTCTCTATCCTGCTTCTGAGTAGATGTTGAAATAGCACTTGCTTTATACCAAAGAGAAACCTCTGTTCAGCAATCATGTTGGTAATAATCTGGAATATTTAATGATCAAAAGTGTATATTTTCATTGTTTTTAGAAATTTGATAGGTAACATGCATATAGATATCTTTGTTCAGAAATTTAGTAATTGTGGGCATTTCTTAAGTAACATTTTTTTCCTTTTTAATTTTATAGGTTCTAATATTCTTTTGGCTAGAATGGCAACTAGAAAAGCTAAACCAGATGGGCAGTACCACCTACAACCAGATGAAGTAGATGATTTTATCAGAGGTCAGCTAGTTACTAATCTACCAGGTAAGTACAAGTCTTTTATCTAAACATTTATCTATTAAAGATATTTATAAGTGCCTTTTTTTTTTTTTTTAAGATAGGGTCTTGCTGTGTAGCCTACATTGAACTCTCAATCTTCATGCCTCAGTCTCCCAAACACTGGGATTACAAGTGTATACCACAACACTCAGCTTTCTCTTTTTCAAAATACAATATTAAGTATCAATTTGAATATTCTCTCAGTTGATTTATCAAGACCTTGATGGTGTGTTTTAGTTTTGCAGCTAATACATTCTATTTTATTTCAAAGATTCTAAGGACTTTCTGTCCTTTAAATAAATTATCATTGAAATAGCTGTGGTAGAGGTGTGGTTCAAGTGATAGAGCACTTGCCTAGCATGCATGAGCCTGTGTTTTCATCCCTAGCACTGTTTTTGTTTTTTTTTTAACTGAAAAAGAAAACCATAAAATGCCATTCTATTTGCTATAGGACTAGTAACAATTCTCTGAGCTTAGTAGGCAAATAGCTTTAAAAGTAGAAAATGTATAAGGCAAACTAGGAAAATACAACCTGAAAATGAAGAAAAGTGTGTTTTTTATTAACTAAATAGTGAAGAAAATCCAAGGGGCAAAATTGCAGTTATTTTGTTTTTGTTCAGTTAACTATTTGCTATAAAACAGCCTGTGTTAGCTTTGCACAGCTGTTGTATACACTTAGGTTTTACTTTTTTTTTTTTTCAATTTTTCCAGTGTGGTGCTAGGAATTGAACCTCATGTGAGGCACGTGCTCTGCCACTGAACCATACCCTCAGTTCCCACTCCCCATCCCAGTCCCTGTGTACGTTTATAGTGAAAGTTTTTTAATTCATTTGTTAAAAGTAGACTTAGTGGTATTTTATTTATTTACTTATTTATTTTTATTGGTGGTACTGGAGTTGGAACTTGGGGCCTCGTGATAGCGAGGCAGATACTCTACACCTGAGTATACCCTCATTCCTTTTTTGCTTTAGTTATTTTTCAAGTAGTGCTTGTGTTTTCTCCTGGGATTGGCTCCAACTCCTGCCTATGCCTTCAATAGCTGGAGTTACAGGTGTATATTACCAGACCTGACTTGTTTGTTGAGATAGTGTCTAGCTAACTTTTTGCCCTGACTGACCTTGAACTATGATTCCTGATTTCCACCTTGTGAGTGGCTAAGATGACAGGCATGCACCACCATGCCTGGCCTTAATTATTTTTAAGCCTAATAAAAGTGCATCTGAACTGCCTTAGAAATTTTGTGTTATAGGCCATAAGGTATTAAGTGCCCCAATTGCCATTTTATGGTGGGTTAGTTTTAAAGCTCCCTGATGTCTAGGAAATAGCTTAAAATGATGTATTATTGTTAGAAATGTGAAAAGTGATATTTTTGATGGTCAGTTTGAGGTTAAACAGTAATTAGCCTTATAAAAATCAAACTGGCAAATTACCTTATTAGCACAATTTAAACAGTTTTAGTAACACACACTATAAATTGTACATCAGTTGGAAGTCATATATTGAAAGCTGCAGGTAAACTATGAGTTTATTATGTTAGCTTTTAGCTTATTATGGCTGCCATCACAAAGTACCATAGAATAAGTGTCTTAAGCAGTAGAAATGTATTGTCTCAGTTCTGGAGGCCGAAACTCCACGAACAAATTGTCAGCAGGGATGTTTTTTTTTTTTTTTCTGAGGATTGTCTTTCTTCCGTTGTAAATCTGTGTCCTAATCTGTTCATATAAGGATACATGTCATAACTGGATTATGATGATATTACCTTCATTATCTTTAAAGTTTCTGTTTGAAAATACAATCATACTGAAAAGTATAGGACTTCAGTATAAAGTTCTGGGAAGGCACAATTTTATTCGGAAACACCATTGATTAGATAAAGATCTTTTTTTTTTCACGTACTGGGGTTTGAACTCAGGACCTCACATTTGCTAGCAGGCGCTCTACCACTTAAGCCATTCCGCCAGCCCTGGTAAAGATTTTGAAACTGAAGTTTAAAGAATTTTTAGCTCCTTGATCTAGTAATTTTACCACTCACCTTCATTTGCTTTCTGGTTGGGAAGACTTTTCTTTCTTTTTTGGTTTTCCTTTGTTTTTGAGACAGGACCCAAATGCTGGTGGAGTGGCTGAAGCGGTAGTTCATCTGCCTATTAAGTATAAGGCCCTGAGTTCAAACCCCAGTACTGCCAAAAACAAAACGACTAGAGACAGGACTCAGACTGTCTTTGAACTTGCTGGGTAGCCCATTCTGGCCTTGAATTCATTATCTTCCTACCTCAGTCTTCATAGAGAGTGCTGGGATTGTAGGTGTACCACATGTTAGGCTAGGAAGACTTTCTTCCTTTCCTTGTGCTTCCCTGTCCTCCTTTCTCCTCCCTTCCCCTCCTTTTTTTTTTTTTTTTTTTTTTTTTTGTTATGCTGGGGAGCAAATGAGGGTCTTACACATGCTAGGCAAGTGTTCTATCACTAAGCTACGTCCCCAGCAAGACCTTTGTTTTTTTTTTTTTTTGAGGGGCAGTACTTGGTTTGAACTCAGGTCCTCATACTTGCTTACACAGGTGCTGTACCACTTGAGCCATACCCACCCATTTTTGCTAGTTATTTTTCAGGTGTAGTGTCAAGTTTTGCCTGGGGTCAACCTCAGACTTTGATCCTTCTATCTAAGCCCTCCCATGTAACTGGGATCCTGTGTATGTGTCAACTCATTGATTTGAGATGAGGTCTGTCAAACTTTTTGCTCAGGCTATCCTCGAGCCAAAAATCTCTGCCTCCCAAATAGTTGTGATTACAGTCATGAACCACTTCATTTGGTAAGACTTTTATTTCTTAAAGGGTAAGTATGAGGTTATGTCCTGGCTAAGCTCGGAGGCATAGCTTTGAGTTTATTTATTAAGTGATTTCTGAAAGGTAGAGGCAGCAAGATTGGCTTCCTCTTCTCTTCTTCAAAAGGTTGTACACCAGAGAAAATGGTGCATGTGTTGAAACTATTGGCTTCTGTAAAATCTGCACATTCTGAATCTCCATGATTCAGATCATTTTAGGTATGCAAAAATGTCAGCCTTCTGCATTGTTATACCTGACCCAAAAATGGCATTGTAATTCATCTTTTCTGAAAGTGTGTTCCACAAAATACAAGTGGTTCCTTTAAAAAGAGACATATGGCAGTCTTCCATGGTAGAAGGCCCTGTGAGTTAAAAGCTCTAAGAATGATAATAAAGAACCCTATTTAATTTTGCTAAAAACTGACAGAATTTCCCAGTGTTTGATGATAAGTACGATAGTACCTGTATCATCTTGTGGAATGTTTTTCTTTTGTTTTCATTGTTGTGCTTGGGGTGGTACATTGTGGCATTTAGAAAAGTTCTTACAATATATCAGTTGAATTCACCCCCTCCATCATTCTCCTTTATCTCCCCCTCCTCCATTCCTGGAATAGTTTCAGCAGGTATCATTTTCCATTTACATTCATGTGTGCACAGTATTTGTATTATATTCACCCTCCTATACCCTTTCTCCTCATCCTCCCGTCTCCCACTGGTACCAATCCCGCACCTCCCCCCACACACAACCTGTTCCACCCTCCTGTTTGAGATTTTAGAAAAGAAAAGTGAAATGACATTCTGTTTATTTAAGATAGCTATACAGGTAGTTTCCTTGTGGTATTTCCATGTATGTATGTATTATAACCTGAATTGGTTCATCTCTATTTTTCTTCTTTCTGCCTTAGTCCCGTTATTATGGTAATTTCAAGAGATTTAAAATTTTGTATTCATTCTTGTATAGGAAGTACATAAACCATATTTGCCTTCTTAACTTCTTTTACCCTCATATGTGAACTCCCCTAAGTGTGACCTATTTTTTCATAGTTTTGCTGTATTTGTATTAGGTCTATATTCCACATATGAGAGAAAGCATACAGGTTTTGGTCTTCTGAACCTAACTTCTCTTAAGATGATGTTTGCCAATTCCATTCATATACCTCCAAACAACAAAATTTCATTCTTTGAGGCTGAGTAAAATTCCATTCCATATAAATGCCACATTTTCTTAATCCATTCATCAGTAGTGGGACATCTTGGCTGTTTCCATAGCTTAGCTATTGTAAATAATGATGCAATAAACATGGGTGTGCAGGTGACTTCATTGTAACCTGACTTACTTTTCTTCAAGTATATCCCACATGGAATATGCTTTTAAAAAACCTTGTTCTCTAACCAGTAACCAAAAGAAATTCATTGGTAACTTCCTCTACCCCCAACCTTGCTTCAGCCCATGTGCTCATGAATGTTTATTCAGCACATAATGTTCCAAGCACAATAATACACAGTTAAGTAGGTACATACATAGGAAAAACACAATAGTAAGTTTATGTTTTAGAGGACTTAACAGAATAGTGATTATATGTTACACAAATAAATACATTTATTCCATTCAGTCTCATTATTTAATGAAAGAAAGGACTGTCCTCAACTATTTTAATACTAAAAACCATTTCCATGGGGTCTCTGGGTCTTTGCAAAGCTCTTGACCTTATGTATGCATCACTGATTAAGGATCTTGTGCCTCTCATTCAGCCTGTATTGGGGGATTGTTCATCCAGTCAGTGGCTTCTAACTATTTATTCCATGGTGTTTCTCAGACAAACACTACAAGCATGTAGCTTTTCATAAAGATCTGGACTATTCTAATATGGTAGCCAGAGCTGAATGCACTAGTGACATTTCAGAGTTAATTCAGTTCCCCACTTGCACTGGCCACATTTCATGTGCTCAGTAGCCATGCAACTAGTGCCTACTGGTTTGCATATCATGGACACAAATGTTTCCATTGCCACAAAAGTTCTTTTGGACAGCCCTGATATAGGTGGTAAAACCTTCTTTGAAACTTTACTTCTGTATGTCAGTGTTGTACAGCCAAATTTTGGATGCTAGAGTTCTCTGTCAAGGACAGGAATGTTTGTCCCAGTTGCTTGACCAGGAGCATTGACATCTTTGGTTTTCTTCTTTTCTTGGAGACTTGGTTCTAAGCTAGCACATTTACATTTAAGTGGTTGCACTCCATTTGGGCCTTGAACCCAGTTTACTTTCTCTCATCGGTGTTTTGTGCTGGCTCCAAGCTTAAATTTTCCAGCCCCTCTCAAAGTAATAAGGATGAGGTAGACCACAGCCTGCCCCCTTGTCTTCCTTGCTGCCACTGCAGGCCCATTTGATCCCACCAGATAAGCTTTTCATGGAGAACAACTTTGCTTCTTTCCAAGAACAATGATTTGATTTGATTAGAGTGTGGTGTTTAGTGATGTTTAAAACAATATATTTTCTGTTAGTGAATAATAATTCTGTTCCAATATACCCAAGATACTCTGAAAAGTAGTGGGTTCCCACACAGCACATACACAATCAGGATTATTATTGCTTCTTGTGAAACTTGCAAGTCTGGGAAAACAGATTGGTCCCCCCAGTTTATAAGGGAAAGATCATGATCAGACTGTAAGGGTGGAGAGCAAAGAAAAAATAAGACAGAAAGCTTTTTTTGAACACAAGTAGCTGTTGAAAGTGTCTGCCTTGTCTAACCTCGTACATGATTTAGGCATTTTTTTGGTTTCTCCTGTGTATTTGAAAAATACTCAAGAGTCTCTAGAAGGTTTTTGTTTTTAATGATTAACTTGGAAACTCTGGTGTTCTTACTTTCTATTTCTTCTGACTTGGACTTGAAAATGTCACAGTAGAGAGCCAGCACCATTCACACCTTTCATCTAACTTCTGTTGAGGAGTAATTCATCTTGGTTAAACTTCTCTGGTCTGCTTTCATGCCATAGGTCTTTATTATAAAGTTGATAAACTCCTAACATTGCATCACTGCTTCTAGAGGTTCTCCTAGCAGAACCTGGACTGGTCATTCCTGCCACTGATGATCACTCAGTAGAGAAGCCTAAATTACCATGACCATATTGAGCAAAAGATAGCACAGACTTCACTCTAAATTCTTTTGATAATATCATACAAAAAGCCAGAAAGGCACATGGTCTTTTCTTCATTGATGGAAAATTTGTGGACCAGTAGTTGTTTCCCTATGTTATTCTAAACTGCTTTCCTAATTATTTATATTTTACAGCATGTAGGACAGGTTGAAGAACATCAATACCCCCATCTGAAAGCAACAAAACCCATCATCCTGTGGGTAGGACTTAAAACTTGCATCTTGCAGAAGAGGGCATAGGGGCTGCTGCATGCTGGCCCACCTGTAGAAGGGTTCATACCACCTCTCCAGGGAGATCAACTTTTTGATAAAATAAATAGGTGTGGATTGGGGTTATGGCTCAAGTTGTAAAGCACTTGAGTCCTTGAGTGAAGAAGAAAAAAAAAGTGTGTGTACAAATAGGTCTGTCTTCTTCTCACCACTGATTTGTACTTTACAACTTTCATCCCCAGGTCACTGGTACTTTTGTCCAGTATGATAGCAAGTAACTTTTTCTTTTTGTAGTACTGGGGTTTGAGTACTGGGCCTCATGCTTGTTAGGCAGGTGTGTGCTACCATTTGAGTATTTTCGAGATATACGGTCTCACAAACTATCCATCCAGGCTGGCTTTGAACTGTAATGCTCCTATTTTCTGCCTCCTTAGTAGCTAGGGTTATAGGTGTGAGCCACCAGTGCCCAGAACAAGTAACATATTGGGCCCATATTGTAAATTCTTGTTCTATTTTCCACTAAAGAAAAAGTATCTGAAGCCATCAAAAATTGGTAATCATCAAAATCACAATGAAGTCCCTGACATTCTGTGCGTCTGGTTGTATGTCTATATGTCATACTAGAGACTTCTCAAGAGTCTTTACTTAGGCAATGTTGTGGATAAGAGCAGTCTTGATATTATTCACCAATAAATAATAATTACATTCTCTAGATAAAACGTCAATTTAAATTGTTTTGTATATGAATGATGGTTACTTTGTATTGCTAAAATTATTTTTAATAGTTTATCCTACATAATTAAAGAACTGTATGTGTCCTCTTTCCTAGGAGTTGGACGTTCAATGGAATCTAAGTTAACATCTTTGGGAATAAAAACTTGTGGAGACTTACAGTATATGACCATGGCAAAACTCCAAAAAGAATTTGGTCCCAAAACAGGTCAGATGCTTTATAGGTTTTGCCGTGGTTTGGATGATAGACCAGTTCGAGCAGAAAAGGAAAGAAAATCTATTTCAGCTGAGATCAACTATGGAATAAGGTTTACTCAGGTACTATTCATGTAATAGAATTTACCTTATGTTGTTCTAACATGAACCTTTTTCTCTCCCTAACCTGTAAAACTCTTGATGCTTGAAGTTAAATCTTAAACTTGTTAGTACTCCCAGAGCCTCAGGAAAGTCTTTGTAGGGAATGCATGGTAAGGGGGAGCCCCAGATAAGACAGGGGAAACCCAAATCTTAGGGAAAAATACTAAAAGATTATGCTTTTGGAGTCAAAAGTGATTTGAAATTATAATTATTCTGATTTCCATTGAAGGTGGCAGGAGGAGGAGAAGGATCAGAAAAATGTTTTTAGTTTTGAAACACTTTTTAAGCTGTAGTTAAAAGTAGGTTTCACCTGATTCATGCATGTGGAAAGTAGTGGCAAGGGTAATTGACTAGTGTTTACTTTCTGTCAGAATATATGTTTGGGTTTGAATATATCTCTGGAATTTAGATCCATAAATACCTCTATCTCATGAGGATTCGAAATTAGATGAGTTCCTACTCTTTGAAGCTGTGCAGTTCTCATTTCTTTAAGAGTGGAGGTGGTGCTTGGGCTATTAGTTAGGAGTATAGGGAACAGTGTTGGAGAGTATGTTTCACTAATAGAATTATAGAATATTAGAATTATTAGAATTTGATTATAGAATCATTAATAGAATTATACAAAAAATTTCAACAGGTCAGTAAGGTCATAGAAAAGCAAGAAAGGAAAAATGCCTTAAAAAGTACTCATTGTAGTTTACTTTGTTGGGAATATGGGTATTTTTAATACATAGTTGAGGTTTAGAGAATGTATTTTTTAATAGATGCTTAGAATACTGGAAAAACATGTTTAATCTTCAGTGTTAAAATTCTATAGAAGAATTCTTAGCTATAAAGGCAGATAACATGGAGGTTTTTGGGTGTTTTTTTCCACATTTGCCTTTTCTATAGCCAAAAGAGGCAGAAGCTTTCCTTCTGAGTCTTTCAGAAGAAATTCAAAGACGACTTGAAGCAGCTGGCATGAAGGGTAAACGTCTGACTCTAAAAATCATGGTGCGAAAACCAGGGGCCCCTGTAGAAACTGCAAAATTTGGAGGCCATGGAATTTGTGATAACATTGCTAGGTAAGCTTATCTTAAAAAGTGCAGGTTATTATAATTCATAGAGAAATTGTTTGTATAAAAACCTATAAATTGTTTAAATAGCTTAACATTCTGTAGCGCCAAGCCCAAGGTTATTTCATTTAGATTAATAAACTGCTATTAACCCATTTTTCCATTGTATAACAAAATGCCTGAGGCTTGTGCTTTGTAAAGAAAAGGTATATTTAGCTCACATTTCTGAAGATCCAAGAGCCTGGTACTGGCAGCAACTTTACTCCCTAAGCAGATGGCAGGGGGGAGGAGCATATGCCAAACAGATCACAAGGTGAGATAGGAAGCCTGAGAATTCTCAGGATTGGTCTTTTATAACAACCCTCTCTTGAAAACTACAAGGCCCCACAAGAACCATATCAGCTCCTTCCAAGAGCAGTGCCCAACCTAAGGTCCTACCACCTCAACATCACCACTCTGAGGAGGATCAAGCTTCCAACTTATGAACCTTTGGGAAACAAACCAAATCCAGACCATAGCAGCACTCAAGTTCAGCCAGTTACAGGCCCTTTGTTGGGGTCTCTGGGCTGTTGACTTTAGTGAGTGGAAGGAAAGGGCTATAGATGTACAGACCAAGGAGAGTGCTATGGTTTGTAAACGACTTAAACATTCCCAGAAGATTTCCATGTGATTTGAGTCAATCATTTAGGTAGGTATAATTTGTTTATGAAAAGAGTGATTATTATCATCTCTGAAAACAGGTGTTGGTTTAGAATCCTGTTTTTTTTTTGATAGGATTGGAGTTTGAACTCAGGGCTTCACGCTCACAAAGCAGGTGCTATACCACTTGAACCACACCTGCAGTCAATTTTGCTGTGGTTACTTTGGAGATGGGCTCTCACAAATTATTTGCCAGGGCTAACCTAGAACCTCAATCCTCCCATCTCAGCCTTCCAAGTAGCTAGGATTA
Organism: Castor canadensis; assembly: GCF_047511655.1. Classification (NCBI taxonomy): domain Eukaryota; kingdom Metazoa; phylum Chordata; class Mammalia; order Rodentia; family Castoridae; genus Castor; species Castor canadensis. The sequence goes on along the minus strand of NC_133397.1, from coordinate 85,302,226 downwards.
TAGGCATGAGCCACCAGTGCGTAGCAAGAACCCTGATTTTTTATGTGAAGGGCCAGTTAATAATATTTCATGTAAGATCTCTTACTAGTATGAAAATACTTGGTTTGTATGCCATCTTATTATACTGTGCAATATACTGCATTTTATCTGTCAAACCAAAGTTTTAAGACTTTGAATAGTGAAAAACCACATATAAGATAGATTATAAAGTCTTTAAAGATTAGCCCATGCCAAATACACATTACATTCATGTATATAGTGATATTGCTAAGTCATCAGATGATTGCTCTCAAATATTGAAAGTCCCAGGTGTATCATTAATGCATTTGTTCACCATGAAAACAGGAAGCGTAAATGAAATGACATCATTTGTAGAACATATTTTTCTGTCTTTGGTTTCTTGAGCTATTACATTTACCTACTTCAAAAAGTGTTATGCTATATACATACTTCAAATAATAGTTAAATATAGTGTTAGTGGTCATACTAAACTTTACTAGATTCTTAACAGTATCTTCTTAAACAGTTTCTGTGAGGGGATATCAGGTCTAATTTATATTTTTCTGCAAAAGACAACAGATAGTAATCTATTACTGAATTGATAATTTTGTTTGTAGTATTACAGTCTGCACATGCCATAGAAGCCCAAAAGGCCATAAAGGAAATGGTAGGTTGAGTTCAGTGCAGTTTTGGCACCTAATAACACAGGCAGACCTTCTAGTCCTTCAAGGTTTCTCAAAGATCTAAGACTTGTGTGTTTTAGTCTTTGGGCTTTAGATCACCATCTTTCCTTTATGAGATCTCAGGACCTTGTGCTTGCTAGGCAGGTGCTTTACCACCTAGAGCCACTCTGCTAGCTCTTTGTGTGTTATCTTTGAGATATGCTCTTGCTTTAAACCTATATTAGTTTAATTGTGATCCTATTTATGCCACCCCACCCAGCCATTGGTTGAGATGGGGGTGGGGGTGGAGTCTCAAACTTTTTGCCTGGGCTAACCTCAAATTGCAGTCTTCCTTATTTCCATCTCCTAAGTAGCTAGGAATACAGGGTTGAGCGACTAGTACCTAGCTTCCACACATTTTTTTTGATCCATTTATAAAACCTCCTAGAGAAAGTAGTAGTATTCAAGTGTTGGAATTATTGTGCCTTCAAACATGAGACTCAAGAAACAAAATACAAAAACATTATGTTTTTTTCTTCTGAATATTAACTGTACCTTAACATAATCTTATAAACTACTCTTAAAGTCTAAAACATCATGATTACCATGCATTCATATGTATATGGTAATTGCAACAATATGTATTTTTGTATGCATTAGCTAAAATCTGTCTACTTTTGTCAACCTTTTGATCAAGTCTCCATAATTACTTCAATATTCTTTATAATTTTTCTTTTCCCTCTTGCTGCTGGAAAATTTGTTGTTGCTGGTGACTTATAAAGGAAACTGATTTATTTTTATACCTCTTCTTTAACTAGTTTCATGTTATTGAGGTACTCTGAATACATGTGGAATGTAGCTTTTGTTTGTTTTAAAAAGTAATTCTATCACTTACAGGACTGTAACTCTTGACCAGGCAACAGACAGTGCAAAAATAATTGGAAAAGCTACCCTAAATATGTTTCATACAATGAAACTAAATATATCAGATATGAGAGGGGTAAGTATATAATATTTAAAGATTATTTCTGTCTTATGTTAACTTTAGGCTTGATAGGATACTGATCATGGCAGAATATAGGAGGTCTATATGCGGGTTTTGCTCCTTTGATGTAATCCAAGGAGAAGGGAAGCAGAAAAACCTGAGTCTCTTATCTGATGTGACCTTATTCTAAGTCTTGAGAGAACTCAACTTGTTATGAAGACAGTGTCTTCTACCTAGAATAATTTTTTGTTTTAGATTTTTGAAGTACTATCTTTTAAAAACCAATGTCTAAATGTACATGCATTGTCTTCTTGTTCTTGTTCTCATTTTCTTAGAAATAGGTGGGGCTGAGGACTGAATCCATCAATCTTGTCCCTTTAAGGTTCTTTTTAATCCAAAGTATATTCTGCAGTGTGAGGGCGTGAATGCTAGAGAAACTACAGACTCATGAGGGCTGCTTTTAGGACAGACAAGAGAGCATCAGTGTGGAAACCTTAGCTTTTCTTTTTCTGTTGTGGGATTTGAACTCAGGGTCTCATACTTGTTAGGCAGGCTGGACACCTTAGATTTCTGTTCTCAAATGTGAGCTTTTATAGGGCCAGTTGTATTTGCATAAGAGGAAGGGTAGTGTTTGGCTTGCTGTGAATTTTGTTAAAGGATTAATACCAAACACAGGTGAAACTTTCCCTGAAATACTGTTAAAGAGTTCTATGGTAGGGAGCAATAGTGGTGAACTGCAGTGTATTTGTTGCTCATCAATCCCCCTCAGTTTTTTATTTGAAAAGTATTTCATCTTTTAAAAGAAAAAGAATAACCAAAGGAAAGTTGCCAAGTAAACGGTCCCTCATTTTTGTGTGTGGACCAAACCCAGGACCTCGCACATGCTAAACATGAACTACTGATGAGCTGCACCACAGTCCTCCCAATTTTTATTTACTTATTTAGTGGTACTGTGTTTTAAACTTGGCCCTTATTCTTGAGCAGGTGCTCCACCACTTGAGCTGTGTTTCTTCATAGCAAAACAGAGTCTCAAGATTTTGCCCAGGCTGGCATCAGACCATGGTCCTCCTACCTTTCCCTTCAACATACCTGGCACCACAGGCAATATGCCTGGCTTGTGTGATGGAGTCTCACTAACTTTTTACTCCAGTGGGCCCTGAACCACAATCCTCTCAATTTTTGCCTCCCAAGTAGCTGGAATTGCCAGATGTGTACCACTGCAACCAGCCTTCAGTTTTATAAACACCTCAGAATTCTACTTTAAAACCTTAGTTCATTGGAACATCAGTAGAATACAATGTTCCACTTGTTTGGATTTTCTGATTTTTAAATACTTTGCTGAGTATTTGGGTAGAATCAGATCTCTTGTAATTAGAAAGAAAACTTCTCAATGGCTCCCTTAGAAGCAGGTTTCTTTTTTTTTTTTTTTTTTTTTTTTTGGTGTGACAGGGGTTTGAGCTCAGGGCTTCACATTTGCAAAGCACCACGTGAGCCATGTCTCTAGAAGCAGTTTTTGTGATGTCATATAGACAGCTGTTTGAATAGTTACCCTTTATTCTAGAAACAGTATCTTGATGACTGTAAAAAGGTAGTAGCTGAGATTCAAGTCTTATTTTTACACACACACTTTTTATTCTGGTTCTAGGTTGGGATTCAAGTCAATCAGTTGGCTCCTACTAATCCGAACCCTTCCACGTGTTCCAGTCGCCCAACAGTTCAGTCAAGCCACTTTCCTGGTGGGTCACACTCTGTCCGTGATATTTTCCAAGCTCAGAAAACTAAGAAACCCACAGAAGAGGAACATAAGGAAGGTTGGTAGTCAGTATGGTCCTTGTTTTGGTGCTGCTTACGTCTTTGGGGAGGTACTTAATGTTCATATTTGCGCAGGTATGTGTGTGTGTAAAACAGATTTATATTCTTAAATGTGATGAATCTAATAAAAGCTATTTGCCATGGACAGAGGGAAGTCAGTGGTGATTAAAGTGTTTTATTTTCCCTCAGACAAGCTAAAGAGGCTATTTCAATGTATTTTTCTATACTTGTAGTATTTCTGGCTGCTGTGGATCTAGAAATATCATCTGCCTCTAGAACATGCACTTTCTTGCCTCCCTTTTCTACACATCTGGCAGCTAGTGTTGGTCCTGATACTAACAAAGGCGAGTCTTCAAGGAAATGGAATGGTCTGCACTCTCCTGTCAGTGTACAATCAAGACTTAACCTGAGTATAGAGGTCCCGTCACCCTCCCAGGTATATTCTTATAGTGCTATGTACAAAAGTGGCTTACACATGAAAATGGCATTTTTTATTCCATCAGTATAAGCAAGAGAGGGAGAACAGACCACTTGTTAAGGTGGATCATTATGTTGCTCAATTGTAAATGATCAGTTACCAGATTAGGTAAAAGTGCTTTTGCAAAGATTTGCAACTCTTGCATGTTGCCAGTCTGTGATAGTGATAATCATGTAGACCCACTCTATTGAACAAAGCAGCTTTGATGAACTGTAGTGAATTAGAGGCCCCATGTCAAATGATTTTGCAGCACTTGCAAACAGTTCTCTTTGTTAGAGTGAATGGTGTTTATAACAAGGTATTAATTCTTGTGTAGGTTGCAAATCAGGTACACTATTCGCATCCTTAGCTCCTTGGACGAGACAGCACTTTTTAGCTCTATGGGAGGTTGGAGGTTTGTGACCCTTTCCATACCCCTAGCTGGAAGGAGGCCAATGCTAGCTATAGGACTAGGGAAAGGGACAATTCTGATAGGCTTGTATTGTTTCCTAGTTGCTAGTAACTGCCAAAACAGCCATAATCAGTTGTTCCTGGCAAGGCAAAATGGGCTGGGCCTCTGCAGTTTGTGAGATTGCATGTTTCCGAAGGGCAGGATGTGCACGGACAGCCAAAGGGAGAACCTGGCCAAGGTAGCAGAGGATTGTGCTATAGAGGCAGAGAAGTCAGCTTCTACAAACTCCTTCCCCAGTTTGCTTTCAGACTAGAATTATTTGTATTTTGGGCATTCTCCTGTCTGGAAAGTGAATTTCTGAGCCAGGACCCTGTTACCTTTCCCAGAAATTTAGCATGTCTTGAGCATTGGATCCTGCCTGGGTAAGCGCCTATTCCAAGACATTCTGAGTGTGTATTTACTCATGGTGTACACTACCTCTAGACTCAGTGTGTTACCTCAGGCTTTAGTGGCAAAAGATGTGCTGGTTGAGGGTGAGGTGGGGGGGGTATGGTGTTAACTTTTCTAGCCTGGTGGTGTTCAACTTACATTCTTTATCTAAAGAGGTTCATACCCCCAAACACCCACCTTGAGCACACTTCAAATTCACATTTGGTATTTTATAGATTGATCAGTCTGTTTTAGAAGCACTTCCACCTGATCTCCGGGAACAAGTAGAACAAGCTTGTGCTGCTCATCAAGGAGAGCTGCGTGGTGACAAAAAGAACCAACCAGTAAATGGCTGTAATACAGGGATTTTGCCACAACCAGCTGGGACAGTTTTATTGCAAATACCAGGACCTCAAGAATGCAACAGTGACATGGGAATAAATGTTATAGCTCTTCCTGCATTTTCACAGGTAAGTTAATGTTAGTGACTTTCTGTCATAGTTTTCTCACCTATCCTTCTCCTACTCAGGGAATGTCTCATTTCCCTTTCTCTTCTAAACCCTATCTCTGAGTAGTTCACACCCATGTCCAGTGGGGAGGGTTGATGGCTTGGCTGCATTTCATCTGCAGGACAGTTACTGGACCAGATGGGCTGGTTCTTACACCAGAGGGAAGAAAAATGGGAGGGTGCCATGGTGTGTGAGTACATGAAGTGTCTGCCTGGAGGAAAGGAAGGAATCCATTGTTCTCCCACTTCACTGGCCAGAACAGATAGCTGGGCACAACAGAGTAGAGATGTAGTCATATACAGGGGATAATGATACTTGTACAACCTGTGTTCCTGTTTTCTTGCTTTGCATCCCATTTCTGCTACTGTGTCTTGCCCACTTGTACCCCTGTAGCAGTGGTCTTATTTTTCAAAGTCATTTAGTCGTAAAATTTAATTCCTCATTCCCACTCTAAACTCTGAAGGTAACAACTTTAATTTTCATAACAAAAAGTATGATTTGAAAAACTCCACTTTGTAAAAAATATAAACCAGCTGTCATCTAGAATTAACTAAGGATTGACTTTGAGCTTCCCTTTGCACTTAGGTAGACCCTGAGGTGTTTGCTGCCCTTCCTGCTGAGCTTCAAAAGGAGCTGAAAGTGGCATATGATCAAAGACAAAGACAGGGGGAAGCCACCACTCACCAGCAGCCAGCCAGTACATCTGGTAAGACTAGGATGTGGTGTGTCAACAACAACAACAAAAAAGTGATGGCATCATTGTTGAGCTCTTTACCCAGACAGTATCTGAAGAGAACAAGTACACAGTAGGGATGAGTGTAGGTCCTGGTTGGATTAGTACCTGTACTGATCTTGACACACACACACTATTCTTTACTTTTACAAAAACAGTCTGAATAAGATCTTACCAGAAGTCTTTTGAATACATGTGAAGGCAGTTTTCCTTTGAGACCGTTACTTGAATCAAAGAATGAGATTCAAAACACAAAGTCTGGGGCTGGGACTGGTAGACCATTTGCTTTAGCATGCATAAGGCCCTGGGTTCAATCCCAAGCACCACAAAATACTGTTTCTGTGCATGAGTCACAAACACCTGTATCCATATTTAGTATTAAAAATGTTTAGACTTAAAGTTTAGGAGGTACTATTCAGAGTGCTTCACCTGTTGAGTTTTCTTTTAATCCTTGTGACTACTTGATTATAGATAAGCAGGAAGCCAAAGGTCATTCAGTGGCAGAGATAAAATAGAAGGAATTAGAGCCTGCCCTTTTAGCCACTGCTGTGTACGGCCTCCACGCTTGGCAAGAGGTTGCAGGAGGGTGGATGGATGTGCTACAGGGTGGGAGGGTTGTTGTTTGGAAAGAAGAAAACCCATTTTGTTGAGGATCTTATAATCCCTCTTCATTTAGTGCCAAAGAATCCTTTACTTCAGCTAAAGCCAGTAGCAGTGAAAGATAAGAAAAACAAGAAGAAAAAACCCATCAGTCCCCTCAAAAAGATTCAGAGTCCTTTGAAAAACAAGTTGCCTAACAGTCCTGCAAAACCTCTGCCAGGGACCTATGGGAGTCCACAGAAGTTAATCGATGGGTTTTTAAAACATGAAGGACCTGCTGCTGAGAAACCCATGGTAATTTTTTTTTTTAATACTTTTAAAACTCTGACCTTCTTGAGGTTTTAATGTACTTGATACTGTGTAAACATAGCACTTTTATCCTTTGTTTTCTTAACAGGAAGAACTCTCTGCTTCCACTTCAGGTGTGCCAGGCCTTTCTAGTTTGCAGCCTGATCCCTCCAGCTGTGTTAGACCTGCAGCACCCAATTTAGCTGGAGCTGTTGAATTCAATGATGTGAAGACGTTGCTCAAAGAATGGATAACTACTATTTCAGGTTGGTTTGGTGTGAGTTAGGTACCCTGATGGTAGTGGTCCTGTGATTTGAGAACATGAATAGGCTAACCTGTAGATTTAACCCACTTTTCTAATTCTAATATGCTTACACCAACTAACTATCCATCATCTTTTAAGTTCCAGGACTTGTTCTGTAAGTCAGTGGTAGACTTGTAAACTTGCCGAAATAGTCTTCCTTTATCAACATGCACTAGTCCTCATCTGAAGTTTTTCCCCTCCCTAGATCCAATGGAAGAAGACATCCTACAAGTTGTGAAATACTGTACTGATCTTATAGAGGAAAAAGATTTGGAAAAACTGGATCTAGTTATAAAATACATGAAAAGGTAATTTATTCAGTACTTTATGGAAAGGGGGGAAAAATGCCACAACTAATTGAGGCTTTATGGAACAAGTTTCATACTTCCCAGCAAATGTATTAGAAAGTGCCGTGTTGAGAGGGCAGTAAATCAAAATCAAGTTGGTACCCTCATTCTATTTCTGTTATGTAATTAAAATCATAGGAAATGCATTTTCCTTATCGAAGATTGCATTTTTAAAGTCCAAACCAATTAAGTATAAAAAAAGGTCAACATAAAAATGTTAAAGCACTCCTTGAAGGAGGAATGAGTCTTAGAGGTCTTTCCTAATGTGTGTTTTTTCTTCCCCCACCTTCAGATTGATGCAGCAATCGGTGGAATCCGTTTGGAATATGGCATTTGACTTTATTCTTGACAATGTTCAGGTGGTTTTACAACAAACTTATGGAAGCACATTAAAAGTCACATAAATATTACCAGGGAGCCTGGTGCTCTCTGCTAGCTGTGCCATAAGTGCTTGTGAGGTATTTGCAAAGTGCATGATAGTAATGCTCTGAGTTTTTATAATTTTAAATTTCTCTTTAAGTGTTTTGTACATTTCTTTTTGAAAAGTGCCAAATTTGTCAGTATTGCATGTAAATAATTGTGTTAATTCTTTTACTGTAGCATAGATTCTATTTACAGAATGTTTGTTTATAAAGTTTTATGGATTTTTACAGTGAAGTGTTTACAGTTGTTTAATAAAGAACTGTATGTATATTTTGTACAGGCTCCTTTTTGTGAATCCTTAAAAACTCAACTACTATTTATCATACTTACAAGGCTTGAAAAACCTCTAGAACAGGAGGTGCTAAAGCTCTGTGCTACGCTTTGAAATTGCTGAGGTGCCAGACCAGGATTCTGCTTGTTCAAAGAAAGGGTAAAGCTTCTAAGTCAAGTTAATTTATATACTAAGTGCATGTTTACTTCCTTATTTTAAATGAGGACATACCCACAAAAAAGATTATATTGAATGTCCCTTGAGAAACTTGGATATCTAGTAGACTTTCCTTTTTTATGGATGGCGCTTGAACTTGGCCTCATGCTTGCTGCTTGATTCTGCCAGAAATTAGTAGATGTTCAAATGTAGAAAATACCTTTTGTCCTCAGAGCTCTGTGCTATAAGTAGGAGGAGTGAGTTTAAGTTGAGCATGGGAGTGCCAGCTCACTTGGACCCACATTGCTCAGGACAGCCATGCAGTTAGCTACAGATTGCTGCTGTAAATAAATCACTAAAAGATCTGCAACAATTTAGAAAATACAGAATCCACAGTAAATTCTCTTTTGTTGCCACTTGTCTCATCAAAATTCTAGGACAAAAGCTGACCAAGACTAGTGTACAAAAGTCCCTCCTGTTGCCAGGTGCTAGTACTCAAAGTGTGATGATTGGTAAAACAATCCTTGTCCTGGGAAGACCAAGCTATGCTTAGGATGAGAAGCTACACTAACAGGGGAGCCTAGCAAAGCTTACTGGTATTGCAATGTATGTTTTCTTTATTGGTAGTTTGGAATTGTGATAATTACAATGGACTCTCAGGGCTATACAAGCAGTAAAAAGCAGCCAGCTATGCTTTACACCATGGTTTCACACAAAGCAGATAAATATCAGAATGTCTTATTTTCTATTTTAAAAAATTCCCTAAGGGCGTATGGCAGAATATCACTGTGGGAATATGCATAAATTAAAGATGTGTTTCTTACATCAAAAAAAATCCCAAGAATCACAAACTCTGCAGAAGCTTGGTTAATCAAATACTGCAGGACTGATTTAATCAGTATAAAATTGAAAGAGCTTTAGTTTTATAATAAAAATCCAAATTTGGGGAAGGGCAAACTTTTAAAACAGCAGCCAAGTAGGGAAGGGTGAGACAAGGAGGGTGACTGAACAGGCACTCTGGAACTGTAGGGGTACGTAACTGACCACTGTCAAACCAGTGTAAGTTTCTTGGTTTCTCATGGAAAACATTTTATACACCTAAGTCCATCAGTGTCCAGGTACATCTGTTCCATTTTTTGTCTTGTTTTGTTGGTGATATTACAACATAATATTGCATTTACTCCGATTCCTGTCCCATGTGGAAAAATTAGATGATTTCAAAGACTTTCTTCAGCTCCACAATAAGCTGCCAGTCACTCTTCTGCATTTCATCTCTGAACCAGTCTTTGAGTGCATCAATGGACTGCCGGCTGATCTGCAATGCCCGAGGCACAAACGGTGAATAGAATGTTACAAACAAGTACCAAAGAAAGCCTGTGGCCCCAGATGTTGCTCATTATAAAGGCTTAAGCAAAAGAAAGAAAACAGTGCTTGCCCACCTAAGGAAGCAGAACCCACACCACATCTGGGAGGCGCAGGTCCAGTGGTCCTGGCATTGTCAGTGGTGCTCTACTACACAGAAAGCCCTGGATGCAGAGCCATCACATTTTCCATGTCCAGACTTCAGCCCTGAGAGCTACTGATGATACAGGTAACTAGATAGAAGGCACTGCCTCTGAGGATGGGCCTTTCCCTTGCTGAAATACTCACCTTGCTGACCAGAATGTCTGTAGCTTCAAAATGTCTCCCAAACATTTTGGGAGATTCACCGGGAATAGGTTCTATTTTGACACAGACTTCTTGTCCTTTTTTTGCAACATCCACTTGTTTATGGTTTATTTCAATACTTGTTACTATTCCGATGTCAACAAACTGTACAGTAAGAACAGAAAGTACAATGAATGCAGAGGAACTCAAGAACTACATCAAAAGAGCTCACTTTAAAGCCTTGGCAAGTGATCCTGTGAAGATTTCCACAGGAGAATTTTCTTGGCACCATTTCATCTACCCTAAGGACAAGGTCACCGATATGCTATGTGAAGCTTCATGTGTACTTAGTCAACCCAGTATTATTTTTCTACTCCTCTACCCTCTCATGGACGGGTGCTGTGCTAGGAAGGAACAACAGCCACCAAGTTTCTGAAAAATGAGCTCAAAACGGCTTACAAGAGTAGCTCAAACGGTAAGAGTGCCTGCTATAGTAATCAGGACGTTGTGAGTTCAAACCTCAGTATGCCGAAAGAAAAAAAAATTTTTAAAAGAAAGTTCAGAAAAGCAGCCAGGGACATATGATGCAGTTTAAAGATAAGCTGTGAGCAAGTGATTGACTTGGAGTTACAAGGTTGGGCAGGTCCAGGAAAATAAGAGTGAAAACAAGATTTGGTTTAGGAAACCAAACATCCCAGAGTAACTTCAATTCTCTGCTATAAAATAAGTAGCAGGTATAAAGCTAGCTCAGTCCTAAAATGACTTCCCACTAAAACCAGGTCCAGGGCAGCAAAAATAATGAGCCTGCAACAACTCACTACCCCCAAAGGGAGGTTCCAAGGGCCGTGCCGGAAGGACACAGAAGCCAGCCATGAGTGGTCCTCAATATCCCACCTGGGGAAACTTAGTATCAGGAAGAATAAGGGTAATGGGATTACATCAAAAAACAACCCTTGAGGATTATTTTATTAAAAAGTCTGTGGAAGGGGGAAATCATAATTTTGCAACCATTTACATAATTGACTCAGGCAAGGGCTGCAGAGGGTAAAGGCCAGTGTGATAAAAGTTAAGAAAGCCAGGTGTAGTGGGTGCACACCTGTAATTCCAGCACTTGGGAGGTGGAGGCCAACCTGGGCAGCATAGTATGACCATGTTGACCAACAAGGTATCATTAAGGAATGCCAGTACCAGAAGGAAATGTGTCTTTTAGCATCTTCCCCAAAGAATGGAGTTGGCATCACCAGTAGTGAAACTATCCTGTGACACAGCAGTCACAAAGAGCCCGCCAAGTATTCTCCTTTCCAGTAATTTTCCCTTGAATCTGATGAAGAGGGAATAGGCAAATTCAAATAGAGAAATAGTTTTGAAAAACAATTGGCCTGCAGGTGTAGCTCAAGTGTTGTAGTGCTTACCTAGCAAGTACAAGACCCTGAATTCAAACCCTAGTACCATAAAAACAAAAGAACTCTGGAATCTTCAAAGAGGAAGGGGACTTTTCTTGACTGAGGCTCAAACAGAAAAGGGCCCAATGCATGCACCTGGAGGATTGATCAGGCCCATGAGTGGAGTTACCAAAGACATCTTTGAGACAACTAATGATACGTGGATGAGGACTGCAAATGAAAGGATAATGCCTAAGTCATGTTAGTATTTCTAAGAGTGTGGCGCCAGTGGCTCATGCCTGTAATCCTAGCTACTCAGGAGGCAGAGATCAGGAGGATTGCACTTTGAAGCCTGTCTCTGTTCACGAGACCCTATCTCGAAAAACCCTTCACAAAAAAAATAGAGCTGGTGGACTGGCTCAAGGCCCTGAGTTCAAACCACAGTACTGCAAAATAAATAAATAAAATTCTGAGACATGAGCTAGGAGAAAGATAAGCCCTGAAATCAAGTGCTATAAATCCACTCTAAGGACTGACACTTACCAACACTGAGGCACAAATTACAGAAGATGAAAAGCTCTTCATTTTAAATTTTGTTTGCACAATTTTTTCTACTGAGAGAACTCTTTAAGTATAAGTGGAACTTACATTTTTGCTTGGGACACACATGGGTGTCCCTTGTTTCACCTGACCTGCTTCAACAGTCACCCCCATCACTATCGGGTCTCGAGAATTGAAAATATACTGAGGGAGGATTTTCATCTTGCAGGGAAATACTGCTATGTGCCTGAAAGGAAAAAGAAATCAAGTATTTTAAAGCTTACAAAATCAATTTAAACCTAAAAATCATATGCATTGAACATGAGATTTCTTCCATTACATCAAGGTGGCTTTCATTAGAGGCTGGTGAGAGAAGTCCCCTTCCTCCCCAACAACTGAGGGTGGGCCCTGCAGTCCATTTTCTCTTTACTTTCTTTTCTTAAAGCTCCAGCCCAGAATGAAGCTGTATCAAAGGAGAATTCTGTGCCCCAAAATAAAAGGTAGAAACTAGCCTCTGAAGACAGCAGATACTCTGCGGCCTCACCCTGGGACCTAGAATATAGGCAGTACCTCTTGACAAGTGTCACTTAGCATATCGGTAGTCTATTTTAGAGAACAAGTAAGTATAATGCACACACTTCTTTTCCCCATCATCACATTCCTAAAGTGTTGATCTCAAAGGTTACTTACAAAGCTAATTTCCCTGCTTGTCAAGTAAGTGTTGGAAGTGCTTTAATAATTTCTATCAGTCTTCATAATTTTCACCTCAGGTTCCATGGTCTAAAGTGAGCATGTACTAATTAAAGTCCTAGTATTTATCAGTTAGCTCTGCTTTACAAGTATAGTCCAAATTGAGCTATGATTTCCTGTGCCACTAATCACCAATGGTCGACAGATGACAGTAACCACAAGTCTGATTGTGACCATGTAACACTGGCAGCCATTGGCTTCTCAACAACTCAAAGGAAAAGCTCAATCTCTCCCATGACCTACAGAGTCCATCATATACCAAAAAGGTCCTGACACTTCTCTGACCTAATTTTCTCCATGATCCCTACAATGTACTCTGCCTCAGCCAGTGCTACCTTAGGTCCTGTGGCTTCTCAGTCTCCTTCAGACTGCTTATTCCAGCAAGGCCTAAGGGGATGAGCTGTCATCCCTGAACACACTATTAATCACAGCCCTTTCTCTCCTTACCTAGGCCCTTCCCTGCTTTGTTTTTCAACACTCATCCCTACTGTCATTTATTTAACTGTTGCCTCTCCCAGTGACAACCTGCACTGTAGGAGGGAGCTTGGCCAGTCCCCACAGACTCCTCTTTCAGTACCTGTAAGCAGCGTATGCACATGAACACTTGGAATACTTGTGAAAGAATGGATTTGTCGCCCACAGAATCCTTCGGTTTGCTTTCCAATTTTCACACTGATTTTGCTAATTCCATTCCATATAATTTCTGATAACTCCAACAAGATAAAGTCCCCAAATTTAGCAACTATTATACTAATACTAATATACTATCCTACTGAGACCTAAATCTGCCAAATTGAAACTAAAAGGCCACAAGAGTGTTCACATATCACTGGGATGTCCCAAGGTGAAGGGTTTCTGGTTTATAGCACATCATTTCAGGATGTAGCCTCTGACAGATGAACAAATGCCAAGCTTTTGTTGCCTATACTCCTTTCCAGTATTTAATAATTCTCAATCTGCTGTATTACCAAAGATCCAAACTAAAGAAAAAAAACCAACTTACTTAAATTCTTCTTGTTTTTGTTTCTTGTAGTCTTGTCTATATTTTGTAAAGGCATCAAATAAATGATAAATAATTTCTGCACTAAAAATTCTAACTCCTAAACTATCAGCCATTTCTTGTGCATCCCGTTCAATTCTCACGTCAAAGGCCAAAATTACTGCATACCTGGAAGGATAAAACAAAGATTCACTGGAAAACTAGTATGTCACAAAGGATAGTTTGAAGACAGTAGATAACAGAGTAGTAACTTACTGAGGGTCATGTTCCAACATCACTGAAGCCTTCATAACATCTTTTTTATGGACGGGGCCAATGTTAATCCCTGCATACTGTAAAAAGGGAGTTTTCAGGTTTATCTGCATGCATCAGGTAATGGTATCAGCACTACAGACCACCACTCACTTTAGAGCAGGGGATGATTACTTACTGGCACTTCCGATGTTTTCAGAAATTCAAGTAGAGCTTCCAAAGAGCCCAGTGTAGATGCCTGGACATAGACTCCTTTTTCTTCTAACTTGATAGCATTTAGTGTCTGCTTTAACTCATGGATCAATTCATCCTTGAAATCAAATTTGAAAAACATGTCAGCACACCTCTACCTCCAGCAGCCTAGAATTAAACTGTTTCAAGTACTTACCTGAAAACATGAAACTAAGGCAGAGAGAGAGAGAGACCAAAGCATAACAGTCTGTTCCAAAAAAAGAGGAGGATGTCTGGCAGCAATGTCTTACTTAGACCTATACCATTCACCTGTCTCATTGGGTAATAAATGTTCAACCTCTGTTCCACTTAGCAAATCTGGTATATGAGTGGGCAGAATGAAATAACAATATCTTTTAAAAGTGCTTACATAAACATGTGACAGACCAAAAGCTCTGCTTGACACACAGCTCTCGATTTTTGCCCAGAAATAATCAAAACAAGCATACTCATGCCATTAAAGACAGAAGTCCACTACACAATTGGGACTAGCCAAAGACACATGCCTGTTATTACTGATGGGATTCCCTGACAGCGTGACCTGACACTGCCTAAAGAAGAACGTTGGCCCACGCATATAGTATGTGTTGGCAACAGTTTTAATTTCTTTGGCAAGCTCATAAACTGACGAAAAGAAATGGGCAAATAGTCTTTACAATAGCTATCAATTAGGTTATCTAAAATAAACTAGCTTTTGGCTTATTTTTTATTTGAATAAAACACACATTTTGCTTCTATGCAAATATTATTTATGCTAGTTCCTATGACTGTGCAAATGAAGTAATTTGAAAGCATCAAGTTTGCTGTTAAGAGTCCAATTAGTAACAGGCTTCACAGATAAAGGTGCCCATTTTAGTCACCGTCCCTAGTATGTGCCCTCCTAATGCGCAACAGAACTTAAAACAGCTGAGAAGCTGAGTCAGGAGGATTGAGTTCAAGGCCAGCCTGGGCAATTTACCAAGACCCCATCTGAAAAAAAAAATGTAAGTAAAAAGAAAAACTCAAATACCTTTGGAGGCAATAAAGACCTAATGAACTTACTTTAAGAACAGGTATTTCATCTTCTTTATAAGCCACCAGAAGAGGTAAACCAGCCAATGTTTTCTCCAGGTCTTTCCCAAGAATCTTCACCCCCTGAGCTGCTTCTACTTCTTTATGCTTTTCATATTGATTCTACACAGAAAAAATTTTTCCGCCATGTTTATTTGAAAAGTGGTAACATTAGGAGATGATGTATGTGACAGTATCTTCAAACTTTGGGATTGGGAAAGATTTCTTAAACTAGACACACAAAATAAAGATCAGTAAATTCAACACTGAAATTAAGTATTTCTGTTTCTTGAAATACTACAGAAAAAGGAAAACAAGTCACAGAGTTGAGAAGACATTGAAATAAAAAGTAAAAACTCAGTAATATTCTAAATATAAAAACAATTCATAAAATCTCTAAGAAACAGCCAGTGAAGGAGAAAAAACAGGTGTTTCACAATGGAGGTAATCAACAGTTAACAAACACAAAGCAATGGCCACAGAAATAATGAAGCAAATACCAACAGAAAGAGCAATAAGCTGCAGACCCACCAGAATGGCAAAAGCTGAAAAATCTGAGTCTCAAAGAGCTGGTAAAGACGGGAAACAATGAAAAACTGCAACTAAGAGTATCACATGTCAGGCCCACTGAGATAGAGTAAAGTGAGCTTTCAGTGCATGAGCACTCAGCAACCCATCAAGGTCCACCCTGGAGAAACTAGCTAAACTGCACCAGGAGACACAGTACAGATGTCCACAGCCCTGGGAGAATGGATGACATGAAACACACAATGAAATAAACCTGAAAATTATTTTTAAACTGAAAGAAACCAGATACAACGATACAGGCTGAGAATAATTCCATTTATATAAATCCATAGACATTTTATAGTGATGCACATTCAGCTACTGAAACTATAAAGTATCAGGTGTTAGTGACGATCATAAAAGTCCTTGGTGAACTTAGGGAGGATGAGGAAGGTATAAACATGAAGCAGCATGTAAGAAAGCTTCTGGGTGCCAGTACTAAATTTTTGTTAAACGTTTATTCTAGGTTTTATGTACTTTTCAGTATGTTTTCTTTCATTATAAAAAAGTTAGTGAAAAACTAGTTATCAGTGTATAAGGATGGGAAACATGTTTACCCATCAACTTTCTGAGGGATGGCCCTCCTGTATGATATCACCGACAATAAGACAGAGATGGTATGTGCTGTGCTTTAAGCCAAGAAGCTCTTAAAGTGAGGGAGCAATCTCAGCAGAACTTCTACACACTCCACAAATCCTATGTTTCAACACTTTGCCCCCTCAGCTTACCTTCACTCGTAACTCCTTCATAGGAGGAGGTAACAGGAGGCCTCGAATCTGAGTGACAATGGGCCCTTCCACTCCAGGAACAATGATTGTATCTCCTTCCTTCAAGCGTCCGTTGATCAATATGACATCAATAGTTGTGCCCATTCCTGGGAGAGCTTTAACCTAACAGACATTATTGCAAAGGGAATAAAACATGACATATGGGCTGGCAGAGTGGCTCAAGAGGTAAGAGCTCCTGCCTAGCAAGTGTGAGGACCTGACTTCAAACCCCAGTGCCGCCAATACAGAAAGGCATCATGTAAATCTAAAAGCAGCACACACCCCTATACCCAAGGAATGAGCTATTTTGGGGGGGAGGGGGGTTAGTAGTAATAAACCAGAAACTGATGATTACCTCCATCACCTGTGCTCTCAGCTCTTCACAATGTGCAAGCCTCTTGCTCAACATGGTCTGAGTTAACTCGACAAGAAGGTAGATGAGACTCCCCATGCCATCACCAGTATGTGCAGAGGTAGGCACCAAGGACACAAAAGTTCGGGGATCTTTATTCTCATAAAACAAAGCTGCATTCAAACCCTAGAAGCAAAATTCATTCCAAAACACCAAGGTGTGAAAGAAGCAACTAAATACAAGCTAGATGAGCAAATGGCTAATCATTGTGAAATTCCACAAAACACTCCAGAGGGCAGGGAACGGAACACAGAGGTAGATCACATGGAGGAGGCCCTTAGCATCACATAGGTTCAACTGTTAGCACCAAAAAAAAAAAAAAAGAAGGAAGCCCAGCAAAGTGTCATGCTCCGATAATCCCAAGTTCTCAGGAGGGTGAAGTGGAAAGATCACAAACCCAGCAGTTCAATCAGCCTGGGCAGCATAATGAGACCCTGTCTCAAAAGAAAACAAAAAGGCTGGGTGTGGTGGTTCAAGTCTGTAATCACAGCTACTTGGGAGGCAGAAACCAGGAGCGTTCATAGTCTGAGGCCAGCTGGGGCAAAAAGTCAGTGAGACACCATCTCAACCAACAGCTGGGCATGGTGGTACACACCTGTGATCCCAGCTACATGGGAGGATAAATAGAAGGACCATGGTTCAGGCCTCCTAGGTAATAAATATGAGATCATATGTAAAAAAAGAAAAAAGAATGAAAAAAAGGGCTGGGGGCATGGCTCAAGTGGTAGAATGCCTACCAAATGTAAGGCCCTGAGTTCAAACCCTTAGACCCAAAAAATAAACAGAATGGAAAAAAGGAATATAAGAAAAAGAATTAAAAACATTACCACTGGTAAGGAAACAGACCAGTAGCAATTAAAATGGTGTCTTCACTAAAAAGGATAATGTACTAAAAAAACAAACATTCTGAGATAGGTTCTTTATAAATGAGAATTACTGCCAGGCTTGATGGCTCATGCCTGTAATCCCAGCTACTCTGAACTGGGAAACTTAGTCAAAATAAAGAAAATAAAGTTTTAAAAAAAGGAGGGGGAGCCTGGAGGGGAGGTGTTAGCACAGTGGTAGAATGCTTACCTAGCATGCATGAATCTCTAAGCTTAATTTTCACTATTAAAGAAGAAGAGGAAAGGAATTTTTTCTTACCTGCTGTGCAAATTCCACAATAATGGCCTTTGCTCGCTCCTCAAATTCATCTTTTGTATTCTTTTTCTGCTTCTTTAAAGTAGCAGCCACATCAGAGTCAGGACTCTTTTTCCAATCATATAACCTATCAATCTGGAAAAATTTTTTCATAAGAAACATCTCCAAAACTTCAGAACATTCAAGAATATAAGCTTTAGAAAATTCCCAATGTACATCATATGTATATACAGAAGGGTGTAAAATCACTCAAGCAGTGTAACTGAGCCCCTTGTAAGTAAGAAACTGTTGCGGCGCCATGCTGCCCCACATTCAGTTTTCAGTCTCCAATGACTCGGGAGGCTGCCATCTGTTTGTAAAGCCTAAGATCCTAGAATTATCTTCATTGAATGTGGGCCATTTGCTCCTATAAATGGGCAAATAGTCTTTACAACAGCTACCAGGAGTTAAAAAGATTTCTATATATTAGGTTATCTAAAATAAAACATAAACAACTTCTAGCTTTTGGCTTATTTTTTATTTGAATAAAATGCACATTTGGCTTCCATGTAATTATTATTTATGCTAGTTCCTAGGACTGTGCAAACCAAAGTAATTTAAAAGCATCAAGTTTGCTGTTAAGACTCCAATTAATTACAGGCTTCACAGATAAAGGTGCCCATTTTAGTCACCATTCCTAGTATGTGCCCTGCTAATGCACAACAGAACTTAAACAGCTGAGAAGCTGAGTCAGGAGGATTGAGTTCAAAGCCAACCTGGGCAATTTACCAAGACCCCATCTGAAAAAAAGGAAGTTCATTTAAAATAAACAGAAAAAAAAAGAACAGCAAAATGGTACAATTAAATGTAACTGCTGATAATATGCAATTAAGAAACTAGGTCAGGGACTATTACCCTGGACAAATAAGATGAAAATATGCTAGCTACAAAAACTTCATTTTAAATATAAAGAAATTTTTTTAAAAAGAAGAAATGAAGGCAAGATAGGCAAAAGAAGTCACACTAATGATCATAAAACAGAGCAGCTACATTAATATCAAAAGTGATTTGAGGACAAATTATATTAAACAGAGATAAAGAGTGACTTAGTTAATGAAATAAAAGGTCAGTGTATCAAGAAGAATTAATATTGTGTGTGTGTGTGTGGTACTGGGGCCTGAACTCAATGGTCTATACCTTGAGCCACTCCAACAGCCCTTTTTGTGATGGTTTTTTTTTTTTTTTTTTTGAGATAGGGTCTCTCAAACTATTGATCCAGGCTGGCTTCCAACTATGATCCTCCAGATCTCTGCCTCCTGAGTAGCTAGGATTACAGGCATGAGCCACTGGTGCCTGGTGAGAGGAAATATTTTTAACTGTGTATATACCTAATTAGAGAGCTTCAAAATACATGAAGCCAAAATGTACAGAACTTAAAGAAGAAATAAAAAAATCTACAATTACAACTGGGGTCCAAATACCCCTCTGGCAGTAATTTATAATAAATCAAAAATCAGTAGAAGTGAGTAGTGCTATCAACAAATTTTGACTTGATGTTTTTAGAACATATAAGCCATCAAAAGCAGAACAGAGCACTGTGAAACAGAGCACATATCAATATAGACCACATGCTGACCAATGAAACAACTGTCAGTAAATTTAGAAGAAATAAAATCACACAGAGTATGTTCTCTAACCACAATGGAGTTTAATCAGAAATGAATTACAATTATCTAGAAAAATCCCAAAACAGTTATATTAAACATTCTTCTAAAAAATGAGGTCAATGAAAAAATCACAAATGGGAAAATATTTTGACCCAAATGATAAAAAACAATGTATCTAAGCAGTGTTTAAGAGGAAATTAATACCTTTTAATGACATCAAAAAAATAACAGTAAAGGCAAAGGGAAGTTCTTTCAAAGACAAAAAGTGATAAACTGACAGCCAGGCATGGTGGCACATCTGTCACTCTAGCATTTGAGAGAGTGAAGCGGCATGGTAAGTTCTAGACCAGCCTAGACTACATAGCAACACCCTGTCTCAAAAAAAATAAATAAATAAAAATTAAATTTTAAATAAAATTTTTAAATGAAATGCTAAAGGTCATAGGGTAGGGCAAGTATTGGCAAGGATGCACAGAAACAGGAACTCTCATATGATTCTGGCAAAAACGTAAAGTGTATCATCTCTTCAGAAAAAAATCTGTTTCTCATAAATATGAACAAAATGCTGGACTCAAAAGATTATACTACAATTCCACTAATGACAAATTTTCAAACGGGCAAAAAACTACAAAGAAGCACGAGGAAAGTATCTGGGATTTATGAAGATGGTCTACATTCTAAATGGTAATGATGATATGACATGAAATTGTCAAAATGTACTACATTTGTCACTGAGTGCATTTCTCTCACATTTTTTTATTTTAAAAATATTTTATTAGCATATATTATTTGGGGTTTATTGTGGTATTTTCATTTGCATATAATATACTTTGATCATAATCATCACCCCATTATCTATTCTTGTTTCTTTCCGTGTGTATGTGTGTGTGTGTGTGTGTGTACTTTATCCATTCATCCATTGATGGGCACCTAGACTGGTTTCATAGCTTGGCTATTGTGAATAGTGCCACTACAAACCTGGATGTGCAGGTATTATACTATTTTTTTAAAAACACAAAAAAATTAAGCAGTTTTTCCAATTAAATTTTCAGAAGGACTTACCTTATTGAGTGCAACAATGAAGGGACATTTTTTAGATTTCAGGAGGTTGATAGATTCAATTGTCTGGGGTTCCAAGCCATGCATAATGTCAACAACTAAAATGGCAATATCACAAAGGGAGCTTCCTCTGTTTCTCAGATTACTGTTGTAAAGAGGAAAAAGACGTATGAATTAAAAAAAAAAAAAGAAAATATATATATATACATATATATATATATATATATATATATATATATATAAAGTGTGTGTGTGTGTGTGTGTGTGTGTGTGTGTGTGTGTGTGTGTGTGTGTGTGTGAGACTAGGGTTTGAACTCAGAGCTTTTCATTTGCAGAACAAGCAGTGTACTGCTTGAGCCACACCTTCCAGTCCATTTTGCTCTGGTTATTTTGGAGATGGGGTCTTGCAAACTATTTGCCCAGGCTAGCCTGTAACTGTGATGCTCCTCGTCTCAGCCTCCCAAGTAACTAGGATTACAGGTACAAGCCACTACTAGCTTAAAAAAATATATATATTTTTCTTGAACTTAAAATTTTAATTTCTTTGCAAAACCTAATATAAAAAGTTATTCCTGTTATCTGGAGGAGAATGGATCCATAGTACATCAGAGATATCAAAGTCTGTGTATACTCCAGTCTCTCATAAAATGGCACAGAATTTACATATAATCTACATGCATCCTTCCAAATATATCATGTTATCTCTTGATTATGTACACAGGTTAGGCATCCCTGATCCAAAAATCAAAAACTTTGAGTACTAAAACATGATGCTCAAAAGTTAGATTTTAGATAGAAGATTTTGAGATTCAGGATGCTCAAATGTAAAATCCATGCAGACACTGGAAAATCTAAAATATTTCTGGTCCCCAACATTTCAAAAAGGGGGTCATCAAATTGTAATACTAATATAACATAAAAGCCATTTAAATAGTTGTTATATTGTATTGTTTAGGGAAAATGATACGGAAAAAAGTTTGTACACATTCAGTACAGACGCAAGCTTTGTCATTACTTTCAATCCAGTCGTTTCAATCCACAGATGCAGAACCTGTTGAAAAGGTGGGTCAACTATATATGCCTTACTTTATCCAAGTACCATTTGCCTTTACCTTGGCAAATATCCATGTGACAGACACAAAGACTGACATCTGTTGGAAGGAGTTAGTTCGTTACTCTAGTATTTCTGCCAATTTTACTGACCAAGTTTTTTCTGCTAACAAATATGGTCAAGCTGGATTTCTTTAAAGTTTTAGGAGCCTTAAATATGCTTAAATCATTGGAAATACCAAGGGGATATGAGGTATGCACTCTGAGCTAGCCTGACTAGTGAACTACCTTGTCAAGGCATAGTCATTCACACCAGACATTTAATTTTTCACAGAACACAGCAATACTATGTAGCTTTTTCTGTGAGTTTCCAAAGAGTGGTTTTTCTTAAACACTATTATGGATCTTTACTCCTGATTGCTCAGGTCATTGTAGTGTTATCTTGAGCAAATCTTTTTGACCTTTTATATTATTATAAATTCTTACGTTTAAAAAAAAAATATGGTCAAGTGGAGCAATATTCCCCTTGTAATAGGTTTCATAGGGATATGACTAGGTATCTATTAGTAACTGCTCTGCAATCCACATCAAGGAAGTACTCTTTCAGAGTAGAAACACTTTCTTCTATTAAAAAAAACCAGGGTTCCAAAAAAAAATGCCACTTAATCAATGATGAACAGAAGAACATCTGCAGTTACAGGGACTATAGATTTCTTATCCAAAGGCTAATGAGGCTCCACTAAACTTTTAGACTTAGTGGGTTGCAAGCAGTTTCCTTGATGACGAAAGACTTGGTCTTACCTGAAAGATTCATGCCCAGGAGTATCAATAATCAGCATCCCTGGAATCCGGACATTTTCTCTATCAAACTAGAAACAGTGGAGAGAAAGATGGAGAGTTTTAAGGAAGTCAAAACAATGAAATCTTTATAAAACAATTTATCCATAATAAAATTTAAAAACTTAAAATATCAGTATTCCCTTTTCCAAATGAATGGTTTTAAAATAGTGAGTTGTACAGAGCAATGGTTAATAGTCTCATTAATAATATCAAAGTTTTGAAAAAAAAAAAAAAGACAGAGAAAATATTACTTTTGTTAGTCATATAACTGTGGTGTAGTTTAAACTGGATCAGATTATTAATAAGCGTAACACAAATGTAATCTAAACTTATAAAAAGATGACATAAAACAGGTGGTCTGCAGTATCTGGAAATTTCTCTGATCCAATTTTAAAGCAATTCTAAATTACCAAAAATATCCCAAATCTGATTTAAAGAAAATTCACATTGATTCGAATTATCATAAAAACTCGATTTTCTAGACAAACACAATTTTTCAAACTATGTTTTCCTACACTTTTTCTAATCTTCAAATGATTCTACAAAATTTTATCTCTTAACCTATGTCAAAATGATTCAAACGTCAAATCCGTATTCTAGTGCTTTTAAATCAACATTCTCTGAGCACCATAATTATGTCTACTACTGTGCCTTGACTACTGTAAGTATTTATAACTATGATACTACGGTTCATTTAAAAGGTTATGCTAAGAACTATAATGCAGGCCTAGTAATCATCTTCTTATTTATGTCCTAACATAGTATTTCAAGTTTTGGTAAATGACAAACTGAAAATAATTTTAAATTATAAATGTAAAAAGCGGCAATTGAAAAAAAATTCTAAAACATTAAGACTTAAAACTACACACTTCAATAGAACATCACGTAACTGTAACTAGAAAACTGACCCAGAGAAAAACCCAACAGCAAGATGTAAAAAGATTATAAGCCTTCTAAAAAGATGAAAATCAGCTTATAATCAAACTAAATAGTATTATATGCAAGAAGAAAGTAGACATTTAAGATAGCTAAGTAAAGAAAATGTGAACTACAGATTTTACATTCAGCCAAGTGCCTTTCTAGTATGAAGATCACAAAATATTCAAAATCCAAGCCTCAAGGATCAAGACTCCTTCCTTAGGAGTCTTAGGAGCTTCATAAAACTCAATCTCAAACAAACAAAACAAAAACTAGAGACAAGCTCACTGACTACATGCAGAACAGAGACAAAAGAAGAAATGAAATAAAGTGTGACACTGTATTTACTAATACAGGCAGTATATGATTTTGCCACTATCACCTACTTTTTGCGACAATGAAACTGGGGAATTAGTTACAAGATCCAATTCAGGTCTGGGGCAGTTTCTACTTCAGATAAACCTAGGACATCCTTCCTGATATACCAGATAGCATGAACATAATAAAAAATGAGAGCTACCAATATTATCAAAAAGACTTGGTAGCCAAACACTGGGCAAAGATGGACTATTAAAATGACTGAAACACAGTCAGTATGTTTAAATCTGTGATTACCTAGTAGAAAACAAAAATCAAACTGGTCTCTCTTTATTTTAAAGGTTCTTATATGAAAGGTAAAGGAACAGATGTTAATTCTACCTTTTCAGTATGCATTATCACTAAGTAATCAAACAGTAAATTAGGTAAAGTAAGGTGGATGACAGGCCTGGAATGTCAACATTTTGCAACTCCCCAACACATTAAAGGGGAAAGAGATTACTTTAAAAATTACTTGTGGAAGAAGAGTTTGCATGATACACTCAGAGGACAACAGGGTGTTTGCATTATAATCCATTCAGCTTTACACTTATTTTACTGTGTGATATTTAACATAAAAAATTGGATAAATCTAAACAAGTAGAGAAAATAGGAGAGATAACTAGAAAGAAATAACAGTGGTAGAGGGAACAGAATTTTAGAGTGGTAAAACATGGAGGGAAATGACAAACATTACCTGTAGAACAGTGGTTGCTTCTGGGAGAGAAAGGGAAATGGAATGACGACTTCTATAATATATACTACCTTATTTCTTGGAAAAAATGTAAAGCTAAATAGGGCAATATTAATTCTGAATGACAATATGGGTCTGATATACTAGTCTATGTTTTTCTTATGCTTTAAACAGTTTATAACTTAATTTTTGTTAGATTAAACGACATATAATGTAACTTACATTCTTTATCATCTTAGTCTGTTCATTAATAGCTTCAAGGGGAACATTAGTGGCACCAATTTGTTGTGTGATACCTCCTGCTTCACCATCTTGCACATGTGTGTGACGGAGCTATGAGAAGATAGCAAATTTGGATTGGTATTTTAACATGGAAAGAGATAAAAGCAAAAGATCATAATGAAAACCCTTTGCACAATTAAAATATGCCAATAAAAAATTTTAAAAAGGATAAAAGCAAAAGCAGTAATTGGCAGCTTATTCACTGTAAGCAGAATTGCCTATGCTATGTGTTTTTAAAGGTTTTTAAACTTTTATAGTCAGTGCATCCGCTTTCTTACCTTATCTAGAATTTTTGTCTTCCCTGTGTCCACATGTCCAAGTACACAGATAATAGGGGCTCTCAGCTTTTCTGTATTTACATTTTTACTATGTTCAAGTCGCCGTTTCTAGAAATGGAAAAAAATTTTTAAAATTAATTATTTTAAATCCTCACTATTCTTTTCTTTTCTATCTATGCCTTGGCATAAGAATGCTTGCAACCTACACTGAAGTGCTTTGGTGATGTGACCACATGAAACTGCATTTTACTGTGTTAAGCTCATAATCTAGTTCCTAACACAGCATCTTTGGGCAAGGAGAAATCTGTTTAGAAAAGACTTCAGAATAGTACTGCTACCTACAAATGGGCCTGGTATAAAAAGCATCACCTACAACTTTCTGATCACTTTTGCATATAGCTAATTTAGTGGAGTATAATGAAAAGGAACCAATTTATCCATCATACTGAATATATATATATATATATATATATATATATATATATATACCCCAAATTAATGTGGAGGTTTAAATATAAAGTGATAACAACTATAAAGATTTTTAAAGTAATTTATTTCACACTTTCATGCAACACTATTCTAAAACAGAAAAAAAAGCCTCTCAGTGAGGAGAATGTTTCTTTAACCCTTCTTAGCTTAAATAAGTCCAACATTTCCTAACCTGTCAGGGCACTACAGCTTCCACAGACACTAGAAAGTATCAGAAAGCTTCTCTCTGAACCACAATGTAGTTTTGGTGTTTGTTTTGTTTTCTCAGCATTTACCTAAATATTTCAGCTTTCTGAGGAACAACAACAACAAAAAAACCATAAACCAATGCAGTTCTTCTTTGAAATGACAACTTTTCAATACAATAAAGCTGGCATTCCAATGACAGACTTTCATCAAAAGTATACAATAATGTCATTTATGAAACTATTTCCAACTAAAAACCCATTTTGTAGTAGCTTTTCTATCTCACACTGGATACTGTATTTTTCCATAACTGGAAGGTCAAAACTTTGTGGAATGTCAAAAGTGAGATGAAAATGATGAGTACAAAGTAGCACTTATTTAATAACAAAGAATAATACATGAAAGCCTCACAGTATATACAACACAAATTTGAACATCATTACTTTAGTTAGGATATGACAGGGTTGAAAACTGCCTTTCTCTCCTGAACTTGAAGAGTTAAAATTTTCAACACTTAAGGTATAACCTTTGACTCAGAAATTCTACCTCTTAGTATTTATACTGAACAAGTAACAGGACAAGTGCATAAATATGTATGTGTACAACTGTTTGTTCACTACAGTACTACTCATAATTTCATAGCTGCTTAATTAATGTTCTTTAGTTGGAAATTTCTTAATACCAGTATTACATATCACACAGAGAAAATACTTATTTGGTACATAGAATCCTCTTAGGTAGAGATCATTATCCGAAATGGAGATTCTGATCAAGGAGTATGGAGTGATTTCAGAAAATGATAGTATGTAACAAGGTTTTACATCTATGCAGTTTGCTAAAGATTGACTGCCTTTTCCCAATGTGATACATTTAGGGACAGGGTCTCCAAATGAAGTTATAAAGGTATGGCCAAATCTGAAAGGACTTGTATTAGAAGAAGAGCAGACATGAGAAATTGATCTCTTTCCACAGATGTACAGAGGAAAGACCAAATGAGGACTCAGCAAGGTGAATGTCTGCAAGCCACAAAGGAAGTCCTCCCTGCTGGCATCCTAATCTTGAACTTCTAGCCTCAAGAAATATGAAAAATTAAATTTCAATTGTTTAAACCAGCAAGTCTGGGGTATTTTGGTAAAGCAGACCAAGCAGAAAAATACAAAGTTAAACTAGGATCTTTTTATAAAGGTGAATACAAAATGTGGCTATCAACTGTACTGAAGCAGGACTTGCTGAATATTAGAATGAGGACCTCAGCAAATCCTCAGCTAAGATGAAATGGTAAGACTAGACGGGACAGTGGAAAACAATCTCTTAAACTCTAGCAAATGGCCAAAGACACATGCCAAAATGAGAAATATTTAACTAAAAATTAATTCATTTAGAGGAATTTCATTAAAAATAAATATTTAATTAAAAAGAAAATTTCCTGGCCCCCAGAAAGAGTGGTTGGAGCCTGTGGTGTTTTAGATGAAGGACTGCTCTGTGACATTGCTCCCACAGCCCTATGGGGAGAAATATACAGGACAGAGGGAGGAGGGTACTTCATATCTGAAAACACAGTAAAAACGAGCAGCCAGCTCAGTGACAAAGAGGAAAAGCAAAATGACAACCAGACTAAAACCTCGGTACTGCTAGGACAAGAGACAACCTGGAAGTCCAGCTAGAAATTTAAGATTTGTAGAATAGACAGCCAAGATAGGCACTAATAAGATGTTTTTAGAGACAACAGCAGGCTGAAGGAGTGGCTCAAGTGGTAGAGTGCCTGTTTAGAGACAACAGCAGGAATTTATTATAGGAATAAAATACATGTACTTAACTGAATTCCAAAATAAAGAAAGAAAAAACTGACAGGACTGAAGGAAAAATGTAAAATTTAGAACTTTAATAGTAGGACTGGAGATATGGCTCAAGTAGTACAGTGCTTACGTAGAAGACTATGAATTCTAACCCCAGCACCACAAAAAGATAATAAATAAAAAATCAATATGGAATAGAGAAGGCACCAGAAAATGAGCAAGCACATAAAAAAATAGAACACAGTCACTAACAAATTCGACCTGATTAAACACTGGGCCCAAGGACAGCAGATAAAAATCTTCCTTAAGAGCACAAGTGTGTGGGGGGGGGTGCCATAAACAATGTATACACATGTAAGTAAATGTAAAAACAATAAAATAAAAGGAGAAAGAAAAAATAAAATAAAATGGAGGTCATACTCAGGGGGAAAAAAAAAAAAAGAGCACTATAAGGCCAGGCACCAATGGCTCATGCCTGTAAATCTAGCTACTCAGGAGGCAGAGATCAGGAGGATCATGGTTCAAAGCCAGCCCAGGCAAATAGTTCACAAGATCCTATCTTGAAACAAAATCCATCACAAAAATGAGGAGGCAGAGTTGCTTAAGGTGTAGGTTCTGAGTTCAAACACCAGTATCCCACAAAAAAAAAAAAAAAGAAAAAAGAGCACAAGAAGGCAAGTGCTGGTGGCTCACACCTGTAATCTTATCTACTTGAGAGGTTGAGATTGGGAGGATTGCAAATTCAAGGCCAACCTGGACAAGCTGTTTTTGTGAGCCCCCATCTCCAAAATAACTAGTTACTGGAGGTGTGGGCCCAAGAAGAATAGTACCTACTTTGCAAGTGTGAACCCCTGAGTTCAAACCACAGTCCCACAAAAAAAAAAAAAAAAAAAAAAAAGCAGAAGAAACATTATCAAGGAAAGATCATTTGCTAGAAAATAAAACAAGTTTTAATTATTTTACAATTAGAGGACTGGGAAGGAAAATTGGTAGTAGAGTATTTGCCTAGCTTGTGTGAGGCCTTGGTTTCAATCCTCAGCACCAAAAAAAATCAAAATCAAAACCAAAAGCACTAATGTGAAATATATTCTCTGACTGCAAGGATCAAAATCTAGGCAATGAAAGGAAATCAGACAAATCTGTTAACTCTGTAACTTCTAAACAGCAGACATCAAAGAAGAAAATATATATAAATCACATTAGACTATGTAAAAACACAACATACCAAATTTTTCAGGATGGAGCTAAAGCTGTACTTAGGGGGAAATGAAAAGTAAAATTTCAAATCAATAAGCCAAGCTGGGACCTAGAGAAATTAGCAAAAGAGAAACAAACTAAATCTAAACTCAACAAAAGGACAAAATAATAAACAGAATAAAAATCAATTACAGAGAAAATTCAATGGGAAAAAAAAAAAAAGGAAAATCTTTAGCTTGAGTCAAAGAAAAAGAGGTAAAGCAGAGAGCACCAAGAGCAGAACAGAAAGGAAGTGCTACTACTGATCTCACAGAAACTTAAAGGATGGCAAAAGGATACCATCAACAAATTTATGCTCACATGAAACACACCAGTAGAAAGAGAGAAGCTACTAAAAATAACTCAAGATAAAACAAAAACTGAACACAATTACATAAGAGCTTGAATTAGTGATTTTTAAATCTTGCTTATAAAAATATTAAATTCTACCAAATATTTAAAAATGGAAATGATACAATACTTCATGAATTTGCAGAAAACAGATGTACTGCTTCCCAACCAATCCTAGGATGCTATTATTACCAAACAAACCAGGTAAATACATCACAAGAAAGCTATTGACCAGTTCTCATAGACATAGCATTTTGTTGAGGATTTTGGAATCTAAGCCCAACAACATACAAAGAGAACTATATGCCATGACCAAGTATGCAAGGTTGGCTTAAAATCTGAGTATCAGTGGAAGTAATCACCACATATTAATACAATGCAGTTGGGGGGAGGGACGGACAGAAAGCTAATATCCACTGGTGATAAAAACTCAACAAATGGGAACAAAAGGGAATTTCCTAAAACTGATAAAGGGCATCTAATGGAAAATCTACTATTAACATCTGAATTTCTATTCATGCCAAAATTGACAGCAAGAAAATTCATTAAAAAAATAAGTTTAGTCTCTTACCTCACATTATATCTTCTCTTACCATTTCCATTCAATATATTATATTGTTCATCCAGGAAAAAGAAACACGAGGTGATTACATTGGAAAGAAAGAAGTAAAACTATCTTTGATAGATGGCATGACCCTGATCTGATTATAGAAAACTTAAGGAATCCATGAAAAGCTATTAGAATAAAAAATTTTCACTACAATTGTAGAATAAAAAAATTATTCCATTCACAATAGCATCAAAAGAATAAAAAGCTTGGTAATAAATAAACTTAAAAGAATACTGTATTCTGAAAACTAAAAAACACTGCTAGAAGGAAGTTTTTAAAAATCTAAATAAATGCAGAGAAGGCCTGTGTCCATGAAAGATTTGGTATTAATATGACCATTCTGCCACAAAACTGATCTACAGAGTAAGGTAATCCCTAATAAAATCCCAGGCAGCTTTTGGCAGAAATCTGCAAACTGACTTAAAATTTATACAAAATTCAAGCAACCAATCTTGAAAAAGGAAGAGAAAGTTGGAAGATTCAAATTTCCTGACTTCAAAACTCATGATAAAACATAGTAATCAAAACAGTGTGGCACTAGTGTAAGAACAAATATACAGATGAATGAAGGAGAACTGAATGTCTAAAAATAAATCCTTATATTTCTGATCAATTGATGTGACAAAGATGGGGAATGAAAAGTCTTTTCAATCAAAGTATTGAATGAATTCATAAAAAATGAATTTAGTCTCTTACCTCACACTATCATATAGCTAGCGATTAATAAGCTAAAAAATGTAAAACTTCAAGAAAAAAAAAAAAACCATAGGATAAAATATTCATGACCATGCATTAGGCAAAGACTGCTTCAACATAGTACCAGAAACATGCTCTAGTGAAAAATTTGATACAAGTAAAGATGTACTCAGAGCCTGCAATGATGCAGCCATAAGACAAAGAATGCCAGGCAGCCACCAAAAGCTCAAAGAGGCAAGAAACAGACTATTCTCTAGAGCCCCGACAGGGGATGCATCCCTGCCAACACCATTGTTTTGGCCTAGTGAAACTGATTTTGGATTTCTGACCTCTAGAAATATGAGAGAATGGATTTCTTTTGTGTCGAGCTCTGTTGCCAAACACACCCCACCAAACCCACAGGTTTTAGAGTCATACAACCTTGGATGCTTAATCTCACATCTGTCAAGAAATAAGTGCCTTACTCAGTTTCCTCACTTGAAAATAAGGATAAGTAATATCTATTTCACAGAGGTTTTGTGAAGGGAAGATGACGGTATGTATAAAATTTCTGTTGTGTAATAGTTATTCAATGAACAGAATATACTATTAGTTTTTTAAAAAGAAAATTTATATATCAAAATTTAAAACTTATTTCAAAAGACAGTATTAAGAAAATGAAAAGAACACTTACAACTCAACAGTAAACTGGCAAACTACACAATCAAAATGGGCAAAAACTTTGTATACAATTACACTAATTATGATTAAGAAATGGCCAATAAGCACAAGAAGGTATTATCACCATCATGGCAACATACATTAAAACCACAATGAAGGGCTGTGTAGCTTTAATCAAAAGGAAAACAATAAAGAGCATAAAAAGAAACTGGAATTCACAATTAGTGGGACTCTGTAATTCTGCGGTCACTTTGGAAAATAGTTTCAGAAACAAATCAAATGTCCTTTAACTCATGAGTGGATAATAAAATGTAGTACAGTTTGAATATTCTTTATCTGAAATGACTGGAATCAGCAGTATTTCAGATTTTGGATTGGAATATGTGCAAATAAGTGAGATATATTTTAGGAATGGACCCAATTAAACATAAAATTCATTTATGTTTCATACTATATCTACATAGCCTGAATGTAATTTAAGGCAGTATTTTTAATGTGCTTATATTTTGACTATGACCTGCTGCCCAAAGTCGGGTGTGAAATTTTCCACATGTAGCATCATGTTGATGCTCAAAAGATTCTAGATCTTGTAGCATTTCAGATTTTCAGATTAGGTATGCTATTTAGGAAAATGCTATATAACACAAATTAATCTCAAAAACAGGTTAAGTGAAAGAAGCCAAACATCAAAGACTACATGTTATATGATTATAATTGTATTAAATTACCAGAAAAGACAAAGCTATAGAGACAACATAGTTGCCTAGGGCTGGAAATGGAGAACTTGGCACAAGGAATCTTTTTGGGGTGATAGAAATATTCTAAAGTAGTGCTGTGGTGATGGTCGCACAACTGTGAATACATAAAACATGACTGGATAATACATTTAAATAGATGAATCTTATGGTATGTAAATTATATCTCAACAAATCTGCTTAAGAAATTATTTATGGCTAAGAGGGTACAGCACATTGTTCCATAAAGAAAAAAACTGGAAGTTCTACAACTGATCCCTTTGAACAGTTTTTAAACCTGAACTTTTACTTTTTGTCTTACACACATTTTGACTGTTTTTTAAATCAGCAAACACACTACAAATATTTTGTCATTCTCGCAAACATGGGTATAGAGCAAGGGAATTGTGGTGTGAGTAGACACTATGGGAAGAAATAAGAAAATGCCACTGGCACCTACTGAGCAGGCCAGGGGTGCTGTTCAACATCCTCTAAAAAAGAGGACAGTCCCCAACAACAAAGAATTAGCTATCTCAAAACAACAGTACTGCCAGGGCTGATAAATGCTAATTTAGAATAAACCTTAGTCCTTTAAAATTAAATTTATTCCTATCTAGAATTCAGGGAGGGAAAAACCAAGTACTGATTTTAAAAAAGTTAATTACACATGAAAAGATGATGAAAAGGAAAGCTAAAATACTTTTTAGCTTTAAAATAGTTCAGTATCCTCAAACTACTAAAGTATTTAATGCATTATTTACACTACAATGGCAGCACTAAATCTCTTAGTCTACTGATATCTTACTGCATTAAGTAGAAAATACAAGACAGTATTCATATTTGTACATGTTCTTTATTAAAGAGAAGCTTCATCAACATACCAGATCTAAACAACTGAAGTGATTAGATGTTTTACACTGCCTAAGCTTTCGAGAGCAAATACCTAACAGTAGAGGGCATATGCTCAGAATACCTCTCCATAACTATAAACCATCACCCAAAGAGCATATTACTATTAGGAGAAAATGAGAAAAAAAGATGAAGCAGTCTTCACTCTGACTTAGGTAAGAAGACAGAAGCCCTCAGGTAAGACCAGTGTCAAATACCTACTATGTCTCTACATTACAAAAGCTGAAGAGAATATTACTCTTAAAAATGTATTTCTTAAAAGTGCTAGCCAAAGCCTTCAAGTTGTATACTTCTAATGATCAGAGGAATAGGGAGGAAAGGCGTAAAGAAAAAGGGGAAAATAAATACCTCAATTCTCCGTTTTGCTTTGTCATAAGCCCTTTCTTCTTTAGTCCGATCATCATCAGAGTCATATTCAGAGTCTGAACTAATTTCTTTACTTGGTTTTTTATCTAACGTTTTCCCTGAATCTTTCTCATCTGACATCTTTTCATCTTCCTCGTCAACTTCACTGCCTTCACTTTCTCCTTCCTCTTCCTCCTCCTCTTCACTCTCTTCCTCTTCTTCTTCCTCTTCTTCCTCTTCCTCCTCCTCTTCAGGGTTTTCTTTTACTTCTATATGAACCGTGTTTCCTTCTTCCAGAAAAGCAAAGATTTTAAAATAAAGTTAACATTGTAGATTTGTATTAAGACAGGAAAAATACTGAAAATGTATTACTTAAGGCAGCAAAATTGTTTCTATGCAAAGTAATTGTCTATATGCTGCAATGAAGACTGTTACTTAGTAAAAACTTCCGGTGGTAATCCACACTGAAGTTAAAAAGAAGCATTACTAAACTAGAACAAAATACAGGGAGGCAAGTACAATGCCTCCTTTCCCGGTGGAGCTGACTCTGGAGGCAGCAGCTGAAAGACTAAGTTACCCTGGTGCTAGGAGCCATGAACCAGTACCAAGAACAGGGGTGGGGAGGAGGGCAGAACAGAGGGTGGAAATACAACCCCTGGATCATACCCTTACTGTAGGATAAAAATCCAACCAAGAGGACTACACCCTAGGAGTAAGGGTGAATTAAAAAATAAATAGGACTTCCCAATTATTGGCAAAAAAAAAAAAGCTTCAGATTCTCTCAACTGCAAATGTAGAATAAGATAATTCCATATTGCTTGTTCATTCAGACTCCTGGTCTAAGTATAGGATGAACATCATTAGTTCAAAAATTCAAACTTTCTGAACACTGACATGATAGCACAAATGGCAAATTCCATGTCATGAATGAAAGTATTAAAAATACTGTATGAAACAACCTTCAGGCTGTTTATAAAGCACATATAAAATATAAATCAGTTTCATTTTTAGGCTTGGGTCCCATCCCCAAGATATCTTATGATGTATATACAAATATTCCAAAATCCAAAACACTTCTGATCCCAAGCATTTCTATTAAGAGATATTCAACCTATATAAATGATTTGTGCTAACTGATATCCAGTTCCTACAGATTTACATTAAAATATCCCACACAATGTATAAGAGTAACAAGATACATGAGCAAACAATTTCTATGAAGAAAACTAGCAAGTAAGATATCCAAGAGGGCTTCCATATAAAGTTATAAACCAAAATTTTTAAACAACCATGCTTCTAACATGCAGGGAAGAAACAAGGTAAAAATTTTAGAAGGTAAATAAAATTGCAAAATATTTAAATGGGAACTCTGAAATGGAACATACACAGAAGATAAAATTAAGAACTCAAGAAATGGAATTATTCAGAGTACAAAGAGTAAGAAGAAATTAATGTTACAATAGAGAGGAAGAACAATCCAGAAAGAATTACAAGACTCAATTAGGAAAAATACAGAAAAAAAAGGAAAACAGTGAAATAGGAAGAGGATCTAATTGGAGAAAAATAAGTTTCCACCATTACAAAACTGTCAAAACCAAAATACATTCATAAAGTCCTACAAGTAGAACCATACCCAGTACAAATGAAGGAAGGGAGGGAGGTTAAGGGAAGGAAGGAGGGACTCTTGACAACATCTCACTAATATACACGTACAAAAGAAAATTGTAAAAAGAGTTCTTCAGGAAAGAAGAAATGATCCCAAATTGAAGATCAAAGCTATAGGAAAAAATGGAGAAAAATAAAATTGTGAAGGTTATGGATATACTTAAGGAAATATCAACTGGAGTTTAAGAAATAGAGAATGAAAACAAATGAGACCAGTGATATATATACTGAGAACTGGATAAACATTCAAGTATTCCTAAAGTCCTTGCAGCATCTTCAAAAGGGGTAGGTAACATTACACATCATTAGTTGAGAACTGCAAATTAAAATTTTGAGTCATCACTTAAAAAAAAAAATACTAAGCCAGATGTGACCAATTAGGAAGCTGAGGCAAGAAGGGCTCAAGCTTGAAGCCAGTCTGGACTACATAGCAAGAACTTATCTCAAAAAAATTTTAAAAATTAGAAAATATACAACTACCTAGTTCACGGGAAGGTGGAAAAATAAAATGGAATTTAAAAATTCCAATAATCCAAAAGATGGCTAGAAAAGAGAAAAAGAGGGAATAAGAAGGGACTTAATAGACAAAAACCCAATTCCACATAAAATGTAAATATTGATAAACTATGCTTGCTATGGTCTGAATGAGGCATACTGCCCATAATTAATGTTGAAATGTAATCACCACTTGGTGATTACATTTAGAAATCACCTTTTAGAAAATAACTAAATCATAAGGCCTCTGTTCTCAAAAGAGGCTTCATATCTTTCAATCACCCAAGCTGTGGTATTTTGACATAGCACAAATAGACTAAGGCAATGCCATTTAAGGACACAGGAAGAGTAATAAAAAGAAAAAACAATCACATAAATCATCAAAGCTGGTGTAGCTGTGTGAGTATGAGAAAAAGTAAACTTGTAAGCAAAAGACTTGTCTTGAAAAAAAGAAATATATCAATGATAAAAGGCTCAATTCATAGGAAAGATCTAAGATTGTATTTACCTAATAATATAGCAACAAAATATTAACAGAACTCAGGAAAACACATACAATCACAGTGGGAATTTTTGTTTTGTTTTTACCACAATGGTCTCAGTAAACAGAGGGAAAAAATTTGCCACGAAAAAAATCCAAAACAATACAAAGCCTTGAACACAATGATCAGTAAACTTGACCTAAATACAGAAAGCAAGGCAACAAACAACACAGCATATAAACGCTTTCCTATTACCTCTGAAAATACTAATGCTAACTGACTGCTGCATCTTATAAACAAACACTCAACATATTTCAAAAGCCAGAATCACAGAATCATGTATTTTCCCTGACTACCCATTTTTATAAGCTAAAAATTACACTGAATCATAGATAAAAGGTAGGAAATTTAAAAATATCAACATATCAGAAATTGTGGAATTTGATGGACACCATAGTTAAAGAAATAATATAGCTTTAAAAATAAGATGGGGGTAAGAGGCCTGAAAAATCAAAGAGCCAAACATCATTCTCAAGAAGACAACAAGAAAAATCAAAGCAAATTAAACCAAAAGGAGGAAGAGATTTTAGTAAAAAAGGGCAGAAAGTAATGACAAGGAAGAAAGCTTACATCTTATTCACAGTGATTAGGAACTATACTATTAATCTTTTCATTATATTTTAAGCTAACAGGCTTTTTGTAGGCCAGCTTTAATGACAACCCTATTTATATAACATAATCATCCTGAAAAAATGCATTCTAAACCCTACATGTCATCCTGTTTTAGAAATGACCTTCTGAAAATCCATTCATTTGGATTTAGGAATCATGGACACAGAAAGTACAAGACTGGTCCCCATCACCAGGTAAATTCACCAGTCTTTCATAATCTGGAGATTACTCGTTTAAATATATGCATCTCTAATAACTATTGGCTTTATCAATGTGTGCTTATGAATTATTTACCTTTTTCTCTTTCCTCATCACTGGCCATAGCTTCCCAATCATCCAATTCAGCATCCTCACCTTCTTCTTCTTCTATAAATAAAAGTTTCATTTAAGACACAGAAATCATTTAGGAAATATGAAACTTTTAGAAAAATCCAAAATTATGCTCTGACATAAAAAGATATGTTTTAACTATGTCAAAATACGCATGAAACTTTGTTCTGTTTGGAAATATCTTTTCAATATAGTTAGCATGTTATAATTTAGTGTTTCACTAGTTCTTAGTATTCTTTCAATATACCATATTAACATCAGATTTTAATATACAAGATTTCATGTTTGAGTAAAATAAAATATCAGAAATACAAACATTAAAATGTTCCTTTAGAACTTACAAAGGATATATATATACATTCAATTCTTGAGGACAAATGCTCACACTATATACACAGAATTTATACTTAATTTTGCTTAGCCTCTACAGGTAACATTTAAATACCACTAAAATTCCAAAGTTGAAGATACGAAACTACCATGTCACTCCAGGTCAAATAACAGAATGCTTTGTTTAATCCCAAAATAGGCAGAAAGCTAAACAATTGAGTTATTGTTTAAATATGAAAGACTTTAATACTCTAACAACTCTCTTTTTACCAAATTCCAACTGGACAAACGTATTAATAAAAGGCTGACAAGGGTATAGTGTCTATTTCCCCATAATAACTATTTATCAACAAGTCTGGATAAATTATCTTGAGGAAGAAATGAAACTCAGAAATAAGTACCCCCAATATACCTCGAAATTAGCAGTTCTTTATGATACAACAAAATATAACCTAAAATAATGAACTGCTATTAAGCAGATCAACCTCAACTTAGCTCTAATTTCGCCAGATTAACGCTATACTATCCAGCCTTCTGAAATGACCCTATTCAATTAGAACAGAAGAGGAGAAAAGGAAGAAAGGGAGCTATCGATGTAATAATTCACAAGGATCAATCAATCTTGATAGATACTCTCTGTAACTATCCTCAGTCCTGATCTGTCTTTAAACACTGGAATCTCTCTAGAATACAAAACATTGATTACCTAGTTCCTGGCTTTCTTAACAGTCTCATGAATTAGAACAATGTTTAACTTAAAAAATAAAAAAGAAAAGAAAAGCCAGAGATTTTTCCCTAACCTCTCAAAACAAATAGACACACAGAATTCTATTATTTACTAACTAGAAACTGACCTCTAAGGCTTTATAATGCAAATTCTCATGGTTCTTAAAATATTCTAGGTAAAGCATGCCTGTAATCCTAGCTACCTGGGAGGCTGAAATTTGGAGGATTTGTGGTTAGAGGCTAGCCTGGGCAAATAGTTCATAAGACCCAATCTCCAAAATACCCATTTGCAAGTGGGAAGTCCTGAGTTCAAACCCAGCCCACCAAAAAAAGTTCCAGTTAAAGATGCAATAAAAACAGCATGGTACTGGCACAAAAACAGACATGAATACCAGTGAAACAGAATAGAGGACCCAGATATGAAGCCATTCAACTATAACCAATTTATCTTTGACAAAGGCGCTAAAAATATACGATGGAGAACAGACAGCCTCTTCAACAAAAACTGCTGGGAAAACTGGTTAGCAGTCTGCAAAAAACTGAAATAGATCCATGTTTATCACCCTATACCATTATTAACTCAAAATGGATCAAGGACCTTAATATCAGATTCCAAACTCTAAAGTTGGTACAGGAAAGAGTAGGAAATACTTTGGAAGTAATAGGTATAGATAAGGACTTTCTCAAAGGAACCCCAGCAGCTCAGCAACTAAGAGATACCATAGACAAACTGGACTTCATAAAACTAAAAAGCTTCTGCTCAAAAAAAGAAATGGTCTCTAAACTGAAGAGAACACCCAGAGAGTAGGAGAAAATATTTGCCAACTATACATCAGACAAAGGACTGATAACCAGAATATATAGGGAACTCAAAAAACTAAACTCACCCAAAAGTAATGAACCAATAAAGATAGGAGCAAGTGAACTAAACAGAACTTTCTCAAAAGAAAAAATTCAAATGGCCAAAAAACACATGAAAAAATGTTCACCACCTCTAGCCATTAAGGAAATGCAAATCAAAACCACACTAAGATTCCACCTCACCCCTGTGAGAATAGCCATCATTAGAAACACCACCAATAACAGGTGTTGGCGAGGATGTGGGGAAAAGGGAACCTTCATACACTGCTGGTGGGAATGCAAGCTAGTGCAAGCACTCTGGAAAAAAATTTGGAGGCTTCTTAATCTAAACATAGATCTGCCATGTGATCCAGCAATACCACTCTTGGGGATATAGCCAAAAGACTGTGACACAGGTTATTCCAGAGGCACCTGCACACCCATGTTTATTGCAGCATTATTCACAATAGCCAAGTTATGGAAACAGCCAAGATGCCCCACTACTGACGAATGGGTCAAGAAAATGTGGTATTTATACACAATGGAATACTACTCAGCCATGAAGAAGACTGAAATCTTATCATTTGCAGGTAAATGGATGGAACTGGAGATCATCATCCTGAGCAAGGTTAGCCAGGCCCAGAAAACCAAAAATCATATGTTCTCCCTCATATGCGGACTTTAGATCAAGGGCAAACACAACAAGGGAATTGGACTTTGATCACATGACGAGGCGAGAGCACACAAGGGAGGTATGAGGATAGGCAAGAAACCCAAAAAAAAAAACCAAGATAGCATTTGATGTCCTCAATGCAAAGGAACTAATGCAGAAACTTTGAAGAGACAGAGGCCAATAGGAGAAGGGGACCAGGAACTAGAGAAAAGGTTAGTTTGAGAAGAATTAACTTAGAATGTAACACGTATGTACAGGAAAGCAATGCAAGTAAACTCCCTGTACAGCTATCCTTATCTCAGCTAGCAAAAACCCTTGGTCCTTCCTATTATTGCTTATACTCTCTCTTCAACAAAATAAGAGATAAGGCTAAAATACTTTGTGCCTGGTAGCGAGGGGGTGGTGGGGAGGAGGGATGAGGGAAAGGGGGGCTGGGGGGAAGGGGGGAGAAATGACCCAAAAATTGTATGCACATATGAATAAAAGAAATAATAAAAAAAAAAAGATGCTTCCAAAGTATAAAGTAAAAAAAAAAAAAAAAAATTCAGGCCTTCTTTGAGGTTTCTGATGCATAAAAACATAAAATCCAAAACCATCAGACTCTCTACAAAACCTCTTAAGCACACTACTGAAAAGGACAAATGTGAATGTAATCTCACTTGATATTTTCTCAAAATGGAAATGAAAAGAGATGGCTAAGAGAACTATGAAGAAAGAAAGCAATCCACTTTCATTATTTGACTCTAAACTACTTATTGTATGATAAGACAACTTATGATAGATACATCAACACCATTTGATAAGAATTAATTAACTAATTGCCTAGTTCAACTGGCCTGGTTCAACTAGAGGTGGTGTCTCTTCTTTTTCTGGCACTCCCTGTTCCACAACTTCCACAACAGCTCTTAATTCCACTGCTTCAGACACTGAAAAAAGGAGCAGAAACAAAGTTAACAATATGTTCGTAATGTATCATTTCTGCAAGATACCTTGCTCAGTATGTAATAAAAATCAGTATAAGAATCTATGTCTTCAGTAAGTTTAGAAAACATTTATCAGTCATATGTTTAAAGGAAACTAATCTTTCTGCTCAAGGAAAAAAATACAAAAATCACAGAAAGCTGAGAAGATATAAGGAGCATTTTTGTTCCTCAGTGTTAACAACAGTCAGAGGGTAGGACCATATTTTTCAAACTAAGGTCCTTTTCCCATTAGCCACTCATTTAAATCAGGTGAAAAATGACACAGTAAGAAAAAAGATGTAGGAAAGAAATTTCAAAATGCAGTTCTGAGAGGCTAGGCAGAGTACATGCTTAGCACGTGTAAGACCCTGGACTCAATCTCTAATGCCACATATGTAGCACAATGCAACATAACGTACAGCATTTGGGTTAAAAAGACAAGTGGCAAGGAAAAAAGCAAACAAAATTGTTTCTAAATCAGAGGCTACTTTATATACAAACCTTCTTTAGTTTCTAGCTGCTGTGGTGTTTTTTTCTTCTTTTTATCTTCATAAATTGGTCTTTTCTTTGGCAAAGAGTCTTTTGATGGCACTTCAACACCTAAGGGATTTAAAAAAGAAAACTTCAGGGTGGCATGACACCTAAAAAATGCTTTTTCTTTTTGGTAGTACTGGGTTTAAATGCAGGGCTTTGTGCTTGCTGGGCAGGCACTCTTACTACTTGAGCCATGCCTCCAGCCCCTGAAAAATAGTACTTTAAAAGACTAACGTATCACTCACCTCAGAAATAGACACCTTAAAATATAAAAGAACATTTGTGGAAAACCTGCTTTTTTTAATGTAAGGTATCTTAAAATTTACACTAAAGTACACAATAAGAGTTCTGCAACTGCCAATGCAATGAAGATGCAGAGCAGTTCCATAAGCCTGTGGTGTCTCATGCAGTCAAACCCTCCTCACACCCCAAGTCTCTTAGTAACCACCATCTGTTCTCCACCCTTACCAAGTAGCTTTCCCCACAATGTCAAATAAATGGACTCATTCAGTCTGGCTTCTGTTACCACAAGGGATTTGTAAGTCATCCACCACTTTACTGCATGTATTAGTACATCATCTTCTTAATGCTGAACAGCATACCACTGATGTACCCCTTTGTTTATCCATTTAACAGCTGAGGGATATTTGAGTTGGTTCCAGTTTGGGACAATTAGGAATAAAGCAATGTGAACATTTCCATACAAGTGTCTTCATGAACAGTTCTCTCTCAGTAAACATTCCAGAGTGGCAATGAGACATAAAGTAAATATATACTTAATTTTATATGAAACTGTCAGTTGTTTTTCCAAAGTAGACTTACAATTTTGCATTCCTACCAGAATTACTGATCTGTATCCTTGATGGATAGGTTTTAATTTTTTCAGGTTTATGTACTTTAACAGATGTGCGTGAGGGGGGACACTTGTTCCATGCTCACATACCTGTTATCTGTGCCCCACTTTTCCCTCTACCTCTCTGCCCTGCTCATTATCCATTTAAAAAAAAAAAAAAGGAAAGAAAGAAAACATTGCATGACTTCAGTTCTTTTAAATGTGTTAAACTTTATTGTGCAGCTCAAAAAATGACCTACCTTGGTAGGTTAGGTGCATTCACATACAATGTTATAATCTTTTTTGTTACATAATGCACTTTTTGGGGGAAAGGGGAGGGTGGGACCGGGATTTGAACTCAGGGCTTCCTGCTTACAAAGCAGTCACTCTACCATTTGAGACATGCATCTAGTCTATTTTGCCGATTTTTAGGGGGAAAGGGGAATGGGGTCTCATGAACTATTTGCCTCAACTACTGGCCTCAAACCACAATCCACCAGATCTCAGCCTCCCAAGTAGATAGGATTACAGGCATGAGCCAGTGGCCCCCAGCCATAATATACTTCTTTATTCTTGGAAATTTCACTTTTCTGAAGTGTATTTCAAATTAATGCGACAACGCCAGCTTTCTTCTGACTGTTATCATTGTACATCTGCTTCTATCCTAAATTATATTTAAAGTAGATTTCTTATAGAAAACAGTTGGCTCTTGTTTTCAATCTACTTTTTAATTGGTATATTCAGACTATTCATATTTAATGTAATTAGTAGTATGGCTGGTTTTAGGCTATTATTTGGATTTTTTTATTTGCTCCCTCTGCTCCATTTCCCTTTCTCCCCCTTTTCCACTATCTAAAATATTTTTTACTATTCCATTTTCATTTATCTAATGATTTTTGCTTAACCAATTTTAGTGGTTGCTGGAGAGATCAGAGTATTCCTATCTGACTTCCCACAGTATACTTAGAAGTACTGTTTTTACCTGATACTTAGATGTCAGTCTAGGTCTTGGTCACTGGAAGCTTTGGGTATGCTTCTTTGGATCTATTCCAAGAACAACAGCTCCCTGGTGAGCCTGGGAGTTATGTAAGCTCATAAACAGAATTGTAAGACCCTTCTTCTCCAGCTCTCTCAAATTTATAGCATCTCTTATGCACTGTAGCTTCCAGGAGCCCCCTTACTGGCCCCTCTAGCCAAAATGATGACACTGTCTCAAGAGTTTTATGTTCCAAGGTTGTTAGGAAGTTTCACATAGTGGGCCTGCCATTTGACCCAAAGAAAGAGAGAAAGGAGGTAAATGACAGGGAGTCCCCTCAACTTTTCAGACATCAGAGAACTCTTTCCTAGCTCCTCTGGCCATAGGTAAGTAACCAAATGGGTACATCATTTTAATATTATTTAAAAAAAAAAACTCACAAAACAATGTATTCAATTCAAAATGACCAAAATAATTTAAAAATTTTATAGATGAAAGGATGGAAATTCCGAAACTCTTTTCTTCAAACTCCCTAAAAGGATCACAAAAGGAGCTAGAAATGACTGAAATATAACACAAAAGCAGAAAAGCCAGAATCAAGCCACAGCTGCTGGAAGACAAACTCTACCTTTAACCTATCTTTTTTCTTGAATAAGTGCCTCTAAAAATCCCACAGGGATAGCAGAAAGACAAAAGTAAGTTCTATTTTAACATCTACTCTTTCAAATATTCCTTTAGTAGTAATGCAAAGTATGCCAACATATATTAACCTCCTGATCATAGTTAAGATGATCAGCTGTTTTGCCTGAACACTCACCCTTAAGGACTAAAG
Organism: Castor canadensis; assembly: GCF_047511655.1. Classification (NCBI taxonomy): domain Eukaryota; kingdom Metazoa; phylum Chordata; class Mammalia; order Rodentia; family Castoridae; genus Castor; species Castor canadensis. The sequence goes on along the minus strand of NC_133397.1, from coordinate 85,258,615 downwards.
TGAGACTATTTGCCTATAGGCAAATAAATAGCATCAAATAACCTTCTGTACATTTCAAAGCAATGTGCTAACTAATTCTATTTACCAAGAGATTTTGGTCTTTAAAAGACATGATGAAACACAACACAAAATGTTTAATTTGTAATGCACTCACAAATGAAAGGAGTATGTTTTAAGGGTGTGGAAAGCAGACTAAAAGCCCCTCTAAAGATGTCCATGTCCCAATCCCCACGTATGAATATGTTACCTAATATGAGAAAAAAAACAGTGTAGGTAGCCAGGTGACTGTGGCTCACCCCAATAATCCTAGCGACTCAGGAGGCAGAGATCAGGAAGATCACTGTTCAAGGCCAGCCAGGGCAAAAAAAGCAAGACCCCATCTCAAAATACCCAAAAAGGGATGGCACTGTGGCTTAAGTTCTAGAGCATGGCATGGATTGGTAGAATCAACATAGTAAAAATGTCGATACTCCCCAAAGTAATCTACATGTTTAATGCAATTCCCATCAAAATTCCAATGACATTCATTAAAGAGATTGAAAAATCTACTGTGAAATTTATATGGAAACACAAGAGGCCACGAATAGCCAAGGCAATACTCAGTCAAAAGAATAATGCAGGAGGTATCACAACACCTGACTTCAAACTATATTACAAAGCAATAACAATAAAAACAGCATGGTACTGGCACAAAAACAGACATGAAGACCAGTGGAACAGAATAGAGGATCCAGATATGAAGCCACACAACTATGAGCAACTTATCTTTGACAAAGGAGCTAAAAATATACGATGGAGAAATAGCAGCCTCTTCAACAAAAACTGCTGGGAAAACTGGTTAGCAGTCTGCAAAAAACTGAAACTAGATCCATGTATATCACCCTATACCAAGATTAACTCAAAATGGATCAAGGATCTTAATATCAGACCCCAAACTCTTAAGTTGATACAAGAAAGAGTAGGAAATACTCTGGAGTTAGTAGGTATAGGTAAGAACTTTCTCAATGAAACCCCAGCAGCACAGCAACTAAGAGATAGCATAGCTAAATGGGACCTCATAAAACTAAAGAGCTTCTGTTCATCAAAAGAAATGGTCTCTAAACTGAAGAGAACACCCACAGAGTGGGAGAAAATATTTGCCAATTATACATCAGACAAAGGACTGATAACCAGAATATATATGGAACTTAAAAAACTAAATTCTCCCAAAACTAATGAACCAATAAAGAAATGGGCATGTGAACTAAACAGAACTTTCTCAAAAGAAGAAATTCAAATGGCCAGAAAACACATGAAAAAATGCTCACCATATCTAGCAATAAAGGAAATGCAAATTAAAACCACACTAAGGTTCCACCTCACCCCTGTTAGAATAGCCATCATCAGCAACACCACCAACAACAGGTGTTGGCGAGGATGCGGGGAAAAAGGAACCCTCTTACACTGTTGGTGGGAATGTAGACTAGTACAACCACTCTGGAAAAAAATTTGGAGGCTACTTAAAAAGCTAGACATCGATCTACCATTTGATCCAGCAATACCACTCTTGGGGATATACCCAAAAGACTGTTACTCCAGAGGCACCTGCACATCCATGTTTATTGCGGCACTATTCACAATAGCCAAGTTATGGAAACAGCCAAGATGTCCCACCACTGACGAATGGATTAAGAAAATGTGGTATCTATACACAATGGAATTTTATGCAGCCATGAAGAAGAACGAAATGTTATCATTCGCTGGTAAATGGATGGAACTGGAGAACATCATTCTGAGTGAGGTTAGCCTGGCTCAAAAAACCAAAAATCGTATGTTCTCCCTCATATGTGGACATTAGATCAAGGGCAAACACAACAAGGGGATTGGACTATGAGCACATGATGAAAGCGAGAGCACACAAGGGAGGGGTGAGGATAGGTAAGACACCTAAAAAACTAGCTAGCATTTGTTGCCCTTAACGCAGAGAAACTAAAGCAGATACCTTAAAGCAACTGAGGCCAATAGGAAAAGGGGAACAGGTACTAGAGAAAAGGTTAGCTCAAAAAGAATTAACCTAGAAGGTAACACCCACGCACAGGAAATCAATGTGAGTCAATGCCCTGTATAGCTATCCTTATCTCAACCAGCAAAACCCCTTGTTCCTTCCTATTATTGCTTATACTCTCTCTACAACAAAATTAGAGATAAGGGCAAAATAGTTTCTGCTGGGTATTGAGGGGGGGGGAGCGGGAGGGGGCGGAGTGGGTGGTAAGGGAGGGGGTGGGGGCAGGGGGGAGAAAAGAACCAAGCCTTGTATGCACATATGAATAATAAAAGAAAATGAAAATAAATAAATAAAAAAGTTCTAGAGCATGGGCCTAGTAAACCTGAGGGCTTGAGCTCAAACTCCATACCAAAAAAAAAAAAAAAAACCACACACACCATAGGTATGACTTAAGGTTAAGGACTTTGAGGTAAGGAAATTCTCCCAAACCTGATCACATGATTTCCTAGAGGTAGTACCTAGTATCATGCAGATCACATGATTTCCTAGAGGTAGTACCTAGTATCATGCAGAGACTTTACTAAGAAAAATGGTCAGAGTAATGCAACATTGCTAGCTTTGAAGATAGAGGAAGTCATGAGACCAAGCAGTCCTGCAAAAAATTCAGCCCAGTGAGATCTAGGTCAGACCTTGATCTAAAGAACTGTAATATAATATTTGTGTGTTGTTTTGAGCTAATAAATTTGATCAGAAGATTGTGGTTCAAGGCCAGCCCAGGCAAATAGTTTGCAAGACCCTATGTCAAAAAAACCCATCACAAAAAAATGGCTGGTAGAGTGGCTCAAGGTGCAGGCCCCAATACTGCAAAAATAAAAGAAAAAAAAAAGCATTAATACAAAAGTCTATCATTACAAAACAGTTAATATACTTTGTGCCCTTTTGGCCAGCTTAATAACTGGTTAAAAGCAAAGGCAAGTAAGATTCAATTAACAAAGTAACTTTTTCAAATTAAAACTGTATTATCAAGTCAGTATACTGTTTTTTGTTTGAATTCATAGCTATTCTTAATCCAGTTTTGAATATTTGTTATAAGATTTTATACTAAATAGAGCAAATAATAAAACACTGCTACATTAAGATAGCAAACTGGTACCAAATCTAATTTATAACTAACATTACCACATCTGAAGGAAATACACCTTTATCATCAACAGTTATAAATGCCAGCAGAAATAAAGAACTACAATGAAATGGTTGTATTACAACCCTCCTCTCGATTCCTAAAACAAACCCGTTAAGACAAATGACTCATCACTCCTGTCAGATTACTGACAGTCTCTCACAGTGGTAAGAAGATTTAAATAAACCCAGCAGAGAATACAGAGATAATCAGGTTTTTCCTCATTATCATCCTACACCAGCTAAGTAAAAGGCATGGGCTTGTGGGAGAAATTGAAGGCTGGATGACCTAAACATTGGTCCCAACAACATCCCAAATTTAATCAACTAACTTCCTTTAGTTAGGGATTCTTAAATAAACTGTATCTGTAATCAATACCAAGACTTATGTACGTTCAAAAATTCTATTTAAGTTGCATACTCAGATATCTCAATCAATTTCTTACAGAGCTCTTTTCCTGATTCAAATTATTCATAAGGTATCCACTTCATAGGACATGCTTAGTAGTCACAGGCTAAAGGCTAACTGAAAATCTGCTTCATATTTCAGAATAATTATAAGAAAATTTCCACAGATACCAATACTCTCTAAGAACACATTCTGGGTTAAATGAATAAGTGTGGCATTACTTTAGGTAATGAATATGGTGACTGACATTTCTTTAACAAGCTATCTTTCAAAGACACAACAAAACAACAGTGTGGAAACATGCACTGAGATTATTCACAAGTGTTTTGTTCCATCCTAATTTCTTCATAAATGCTTTTAGCCATCCGGAAGGTCACCAGTAGTATCTGACATTTGTATGCTACCTACATTCAAATTTATTCTCTAAATCACATTTTTTAAAAAAACAGCTATATCCCCAATTAAGAATAAAACTTTCTGAGCTCTAGGTACTGTGTTTCTCTACTACTGCTCCTACCATACATATAATATATCATACAGAGTTAGTCAAACAAGCCATTAAATCCCATCTTTGGGATGTTGGGCAAACTGTAAGCTTTGTAAGTCTCACTGTTTCCTCATCTATATGATGCAGATGAAACTATGGTGGAAAACAGACAATGTCTAAGGTTTATTAGCACATCAGCTTACAAACTACATAACTGATAAACTATAGCTATTACTGTAATCACAGTATGAATCCCAAAATGCTATAATATAAAAATCTATGGAATGCAGGGACAGGAAATTAAGGAAAGACCCAATATATTCTTCTCAATGGAGTAAAGACCCTTTTTAAATTATCTTACCTGTTCAAGAACAGAGTAATATGCCCCATGTATGGTCACAAAACACCATTAACTACTAAATAGCTGATCCCATATCTAGAGCAGAAAATGTAGAAGATGTCTTGTGCCAGAAAGCAAAGAAGTGGTCAAAAAAGAACACTGGTCTTGTGAAAAAGCCACAACCCGATAGACTTCTACTGGCCAAAGATGATAAAGTTGAGTGTCAAACGTAAATGACTTTAAGAGATGAAAATATATCAATTATATAAAACTCCATTAAATTGATTTGCTATCCATACAACCAAAAAAAACAAAATTAAGCTCATGAGTCAACTTTGAAGGTTGCCAGGGAACCACCTTATTATTTTGAACACTGATAAGGACAGCAAAAGAAATAAGCACATATCCTGGCATTTCTGTAGGAAAGCTGTATTTCAGGGAAAGATTTTCTTTAGATAGTCTAGCTAATTAAATGAAGAATACATGGGAAAATGAGAATATTCCCAAGGAATACTGGATAAGATGACCACCAACTAAGTTTTAAAATTCTTAGAACAGTCAATGGGGAATTTTTATAGTACACAGGGCTACCAACACTGCAGCCTACTGATCAATCTTGACATAGCTACAAGTGAGATATCCAGATTCTGTGTCTCCTGACATACAGCAACAGGAAGTACATAGCACCACCCAAGCTGCTTCCTAGTAATAATTAAAAGGGATAGAGAAGCATATTCACCAACATTAGGAGAGTGCAATCACACAAATCAGAGAGTGAAAAATTCTAGATAATTATTCAGTACTGTCAACAAATAAATGGCATGCCATAAATAGAAGAATGGAGTGGGAATTTTATTAGTGAGAGACAAACTTATCAATGAAATTCAATCTGTGGATCACATCTAGATCCAGATTTAAACTAACCATTTATAAATACATTTGGAAAATAAGTAGAAAATATTAAAAACATGGAGAGAAAATAAGATGATGTAGACAATTTTGTCAGATAAGAGCATATGTAATTCATATTAAAGGTCCAGACATGGTGGGACATACCTATAATCTCAGCTACTTCATAGGCAGATATTGGAAGGATCACATTAGAAGCCAGCCCAGGGAAAAAGGTAGCAAGACCCCCATCTCAATCAAGAAGCTGGGTGTAGTGGTGGTTCATAACTGTAATCCCTGCGATAAGGCATAAGTAGGAAAACTGCAGGCTGAGATCAGCCCCAGGCAAAAACACAAGACCCTATCCAAAAAATAAATAAAGCAAAAAGGGCTAGAGGTTGTGGTTCAAGTGGTAAAGCACCTGCCTCATAAGTACAAGGCCCTGAGCTCAAATTCCAGTACCACCAAAAAGAAAAGCAAAATGCTATTGTCTCTTAGATACATACAAAAATATCTTGGGTAGAAAGATGTTATCTAGGATTAACTTTAAAGTAATCCAGGAAAAATAAAAAAAGTGGGCAGAGGGTTACAAAACAAGTTTTAATTTCTAAAACTGGTTGATGGGTACTCATTAATACCTCTATTTTTATTTTGGTGGGGAGGACTGGATTTTAAAGAAATACTACCATTTCCACATAAATTTTTGTCCTAGCATACAAGTCATCTTGCTAAACAATAAAATGACATCACCTATTCACTACATTTTTACTGGACTGTCTCACAGCATTTTCACTGGAATCCTCTTCCTGATTCAATTCTATTCCTCTAAACATCATGAGGATATAACTGCATGAGAGAAGTTCCCAGACTACTCAGTTAATTAAGAGCACACTTACCCTGAGCTTGTAGAAGTTTAAGGGTAGCTTCAGCTCTAGCTCTGGCTTCTCTCTGGGACTTAGTTAAAAGTTTTCCTTCTTTTTTTAAACGTTCTTTTCTTTCTTTTTCTTTTTGCTTTTTCCTTTCTCTTTTTTCTTGTTCCAATCGTTCCTATGAAAGAGTACATGTCAGATAAAAATTATAGTAGCTAAACAAGCTATAAAATTTAATGCAAACCCAAACCTCAAAACTCTTGGATATAGGCAAAGTATTGTTAAGAGATTCCAAATAAAAACAAATGCTAAACATTATTACTAAGTAACAGAGCAGACTGGCAATAATACATAAGCAACCTTTAAAGTATCTCTACATGAGGAATTAGAATTTTCTGTACCTCTTGATCTTATTTAAACAATAGTGTAACTGAATTGCCATACAACTATGAAGTTTCTAGAAGCAGAAGATGAGAGATATTTTATATATTTTATAGAATTAGAAGATCAGAGATATTTTATATACAGGAAAACACAATTCAATGTTGGCAATTTCATGAAAGAACATACCTCTTCTTTACGTTTAGCTTCTAATTCTTCAAGTCGTTTTATACGTTCTTCCTCCTCTCTCTTCTGTCTTTCTTCTTCCTCCTTAAGCTTAGCCAGCGCTTCTTGCATAGCTTTTACAGTAGCTTTGCTAGGTCCTTTCTTCTTCTCTTTCTCTTTTTCTTCCTTTTCTGCTTTCTTTTTCTTCTTATCTTTTTTCTTTCTGTCTCCTTCATTGTCATCTACCAAAAAGAACAAAGAAAAACTGTTTAAAAAAAAAAAGTTGCTTCTTGTGGCAATCATGAGCAAATCTAGCTAGAATTCAGGGATTGTTAACTAGAGACCAAAGCTGATGCAACCAGTGGGCTACAACTGCATGTATCAAGGTATCCTGAGCACTTGAGTATCTAGAACAGCTCATTATAACCCACAGCTGGCCTGCTAAGGTGAATACAATGTTGGTGTTAGTCTGAGTTGACCTGATTACAACTGAAGACAAGGATCGTGTCAGTGTAATACTGTATTTCAGGTGTCTATGATACCTGGACAGAGTGGTTGGCACATCAGATGTGTTTATCTAATTCTAAAGAACAGGATGGACTAATTTCCATTTAAGTTCTGTAGCTTCATTCATTTCTGTAAGATAAGGATGATAAAAATGTCTACTTTATGGGGATGGAAGAACAAAATATAAAAATATAGATAAATGTACTCCAAGAACTCTAAAGAATTAAAAGTTCTAAAGCTACTTTCATTGTGTTTCTCCCTAAAGAAGTCTAGTAACAAAAAATCCAGTGTCCAAATTGCTATGTCCTAGCAAGCGCAAGGCCCTGCACAAAAAAAAAATAGCTAGATCAACTTTTCCATTAAAAGTTTTCTAGTTGAAGCAGAATGCTGGTGGCTCACACTTGTAATCCTAGCTACCCTAGCCTGCCTGAGCAAATCATCTGCAAGACCCTATCTCGAAAAAACCCATCACAAAAAAAGGACTCAAGTGGTAAAAGCACCTGCTTAGCAAGCATGAGGCCCTGAGTTCAAACCCCAGTACCACAAAAAAAAAAAAAACAAAAAAAAAACCTCTAGTCTAAAGAAAAACTATTCTAAGTTTTAAGAATATAGTCTTCCATATGAATCATTTGACCTTTAGGTATTCTTTAGGTATCTTTGTTCTAAGAGGAGGAAGTCATCAAGAATGTTTTTCTCTTCGTAACTGGTTCTGTTACGAAAACATGACATGTTATTACTTAAAAGATGTTAATGAATTTTAGGAGATTTAGGAAATAATTTAAAGACAGCATCTAACACTAATCTTTCTTTTTTCAGAGAAAGAGTAAATTTTTCTTTGACAACTTAAAAAAGTCTTCCTTTTTTTTGTTGTTCTGGCATTACTGGGAGGTTGAACTCAAAGCCTCATTCTTTGCTAGGGAGGCACTCCAGCATTTAAGCCACACCTCCAGCCCAAAGTTTTTAACAGCAAAAAATAGTATTCACAATGAAATTCTGTAAAACCCAAAATGCATAAATAAACCAATCAAGAGGTATTTTATACTATATATGTAAATGTTTAACAATGAAAATTACAGAGTGCCCAGTTTTGTTTTCTCTTTTTTTAAAGACAAGGTCTCACTAAGTTATCCATACTGGCTGCAATCCTCCTGCTTCAGCTTCCCAAGTTGGTGGGGATGTAAGTACAAGTACCACTGTGCCCAGCAACTTAGATATAATTTTTTAAAGGCTTCTTACAATTAAGCTCCTTCACATGTAAGGATAAGTAACAAAGTGCTATTGAAGCATAATTATCACAACTTAGACTAAGCAACAGCCAAAAGCCTTTTGTGCTTATTACTAACCTTCTGCAGTTGTGAGAGCTTCTCCTTTCTCTTCAAAGGCAGCTCCGGTATCAAGTGTCACTTTGGATTTTATAGCTTCCTCTTCAGATTTCTTTTGGGATTCTCGTTTACTCTGATCCTTCTTACCTATTTCTAACTCTTCTTTTTCTTTCAGCTTCCGTAGTTTTGCTTTTTCTTCATCTCTTTTTTTTTTCTCTCGTTCCTTCTTTTCTGCCTTCTTTTGGGCTACTGTCTTAATTTTGAAGGAGGAGTCATCATCTTCATTCCCACTCTCTATATTAGGACCTGGCTTATTTTTTTGATTTTTTTTCTGTCCTTTTTTAGACTGCGAAAATTCATCTGAATCATCAGCACTTTCACCTGAAGAATTTACTCTAGAACGTTCTTTAATTCTTTTACTATTATCTTCATCCTCTTCTGAACCATCCCACTTTTTATTTGATTTCTGAGCTTTCCCTTTAGCTTTTTTAGAAAGTTTATTAAAATCATCGTCATCACTCCCAGAGTACATTTCTAGTTTTTGTTTTGCAGTCTTTTTTGTTTTTGAATCTTTATCTTCAAATTCTTCACTATCATTATCATCAAAACTTGGTTTTTTGGCCTTCTGTCCTTTCCTTTTTTTATCTGGTTTTGATGTGGATTCGTCTTCATTGTTTTCTGTTGGCTAAAGTTTCCATCATTAGTAATATTAACAGAATTAATTTACTCATAAAAATATCTGAGACCCCTTAGAGTCATATGCTTTACAAAGTTATAAACTCTCAAAATAATTACAAAAAGAGTTTTCGAGTTGTTTTACAGAAACAGAAAAATCAACCACACATCAGACACTATTCTAGGCCTGAAATACATTTCATTCACTACACATTTCAAAATCTAGCTGCTCTGAAACAAGCAGTAATCCCACTCCATATTTACTAGCTTCTTTAAATGACATGACACTCAGGGCAAAAACTGAAAGAGGAAAAAATATCACTTTCCCATTGCTTTAAGACATATCTGAATTCAAAGAAAAGAAAATATGGAAAATTAAAGGTAGATGGGAGGTGTCACTATATCTGTAAATGTCCCAATTTTATGAGCAAGCTAAATGACATTAAACGCCTTTAGATTCCCACGTAAAGCATCTCTTACTTCTGTGAATGGTTTTAAAGTACATATTTTCTTTCTAAAAATTGTTTTTACCCTTTGGCATCATATTTTCTGGAAACTTTTAACAAATCTACATTTACAAAAATTTCCTAAAGTACCTTCCAGAACCAGCATTAGGAAGAATAGACCAGGAAGCATAAAAGGTAACACAGTCTCTCACCTTCACTGTAGCAGTTTCTCTGTCAGCTTTGATGCCTTGAGCTTCCAAAGACAACTCTTCCAGTTCTTTCAGAATATCATCTTCACTAGAAAAGGAGTAAAATGTATTTTGAAGTATTAAAATAGTTTAAGTGAATTCAATTTCAGAATTTAAAATCAAATGTATTTTAAATATACTCACTCAAAGTCCTGCTTCTTTTTCTCCTTTTTCTTTTTCCCCTTTGACTTTTGAGGTTCCTGCTCCTTGGCAGCACCAGCTCCTTCTATTTCTGCAGCCAAGGCATCAAGATCGATGTCATCCTTGGCACTTAAATGTAAACAAAGACCTACAGTTACCCAAAAGTAAATAACCTATCATATTCATTTAAAACTATCATTTAAAATTTTATCTTTTTTTATCATTTTAAATCTTTTTCATGCATTAGCAGAACACTAAGAAAAAAACCTTCAGCAAGTTCTTTCATGACAACACAAGTTGTCATGATGCCCAGCATCTACTTCAATAAAGTTTCTGGATTTTTTTACTCAAATCAGAAATAGCTACAATTGAAAACACTTCTTAAAAATCTAGTCAATCAAAAAACGGAAATAACTTTGTGGATACCAAAGGGGTAGGGGGTGTGTGTATTGTGTGTAATTATTTATAAAACCGAGAAAACAGGTCTTATTCCTTGACCATCAATAACACCTAATATTTGGACATTTTCTACACTGCAAAAAAAAAAAAAAAAATCTGCTGGGCACCGGTGGCTCAAGCCTATAATCCTAGTTACTCAGGAGGCAGAGATCAGGAGATTTGTGGTTTTTAAGCCAGCCCAGACAAATAATTCATGAGATCCTATCTCAAAAACAAAAACCCTTCACAACAACAACAACAACAAAAAAAGGGAGCAAGGGGCTGCTGGAGTGGCTCAAGGTGTAGGCCCTGTACTTGGGGGGAAGAGAGGGGAAGAAAGCTGATTGATCATTAATTTCACCTGAAGAATTTAAATTTATTCCCAATGCTCTTTAATTCTCTATTATCCTTATCCTGGGCTGGAGGCATGGCTCAAATGGTAGAGTGCCTGCCTAACAAGCAGGAAGCCCAGATCAAGCACAAGTAGCACAATCAATCAATCAATCAATCAATCAATCAATAAATAAATAAATAAATAAATAAATAATTTTAGGGCTCAAATACTATTAGTCTCATCCTCTTCTGACCCATCTCACTTTGTATTTGATTTTTTTTAAGCTTTTTCTTTAGCTTTTTTACTTGGAATAGCAAAAATTAGATAGACGGAAGTAACATTAGAGAGCTAGTCTATAATCTCATTTACTACACACACAAAGACTGAATGTTTGAGAAAAATATTACTTCATGTTTAGATCTACATGAAATTAGGCAGGGATCACTAAATAAAACAATTGCAAATCCAGAACCAAAACTGCTCTCAATCTTTCACATGCCTGGTTCTCTTCTGATTCCATACTATAATGTCCTCACCTACTAGTATTTGGTATAACCAAATTAAAACCTACAGAAAACCAAGGTCAGTCTAAGATACACAAGCACAAAAAAGAAGATAAATCCAAATGAATGGCACAATAAGAAATCAAAGAACTCAAGCAACAGATGGATACCTTGCATTGTTTATTTGGGTCAAGAGAATTTCTAAAGAGGAATAAATTAACTTCTGAAAATATAATGAAAAGATTATATAACAAGCAATGATGATAAAGAATTTATCTTCAAGGAGCTTAGTAGGGAAGGCAAGACAGAAAACTAGTAAATTAGGAATTACAAAGTGCTAAATGCCATCAAATAACGGAATTTAATGACCTTATAGTTGGACAGAACTGAAATATGTTCCTTATGGCCCTATTTGACAATAAACTGCTGTACTGGTAGTCACCTTCTATCACACCAAATTCAGAAAGAGAAGACAAAGTCTTCCCAGCAAAGAAACTTGAAGCCAAGTACCAAAAGAAGTTAGTCAGGCAAAGAGGATGCACATAATAAGCACATTAAGTCCAAAAACCTAAAGGCAACACAGAGCATTGTACTTCCAGAAGGCTCCCAAAAAAGCATCTGAACCTCCTGAGAAGCTTTCATACATTATGGATTTCTTGACCCCACACAAGAAACAAGAAAACCAAAACCATGTTTATCACCCTATACCAAGATTAACTCAAAATGGATCAAGGACCTTAATATCAGACCACAAACTCTAAAGTTGGTACAGGAAAGAGTAGGAAATACTCTGGAATTAGTAGGTATAGGTAAGAACTTTCTCAATGGAACCCCAGCAGCACAGCAACTAAGAGATAGCATAGATAAATGGGACTTCATAAAACTAAAAAGCTTCTGCTCAACAAAAGAAATGGTCTCTAAACTGAAGAGAACACCCACAGAGTGGGAGAAAATATTTGCCAGCTACACATCAGACAAAGGACTGATAACCAGAATATACAGGGAACTTAAAAAACTAAATTCTCCCAAAACTAATGAACCAATAAAGAAATGGGCATGTGAACTAAACAGAACTTTCTCAAAAGAAGAAATTCAAATGGCCAGAAAACACATGAAAAAATGCTCACCACCTCTAGCCATTAAGGAAATGCAAATTAAAACCACACTAAGATTCCACCTCACCCCTGTTAGAATAGCCATCATCAGCAACACCACCAACAACAGGTGTTGGCGAGGATTGCGGGGGTGGGGGGAAGGAACCCTCTTACACTGTTGGTGGGAATGTAAACTAGTACAACCACTCTGGAAAAAAATATGGAGGCTACTTAAAAAGCTAAACATTGATCTACCATTTGATCCAGCAATACCACTCTTGGGGATATACCCAAAAGACTGTGACAAAGGTTACTCCAGAGGCACCTGCACACCCATGTTTATTGCAGCACTATTCACAATAGCCAAGTTATGGAAACAGCCAAGATGCCCCACTACTGTCAAATGAATCAAGAAAATGTGGTACCTATACACAATGGAATTTTTTTTATGCAGCCATGAAGAAGGAAATGTTATCATTCGCTGGTAAATGGATGGAATTGGAGAACATCATTCTGAGTGAGGTTAGACTGGCCCAAAAGAACAAAAATCGAATGTTCTCCCTCATATTCGGACATTAGATCACGGGCAAACACAACAAGGGGATTGGACTTTGTCACAAGATAAAAGCGAGAGCACACAAGGGAGATATGAGGATAGGTAAGACACCTAAAATACTAGATAAACATTTGTTGCCCTCAACAGAGAGAAACTAAAGCAGATACTTTAAAGCAACTGAGGCCAACAGAAGAAGGGGACCAGGAACTAGAGAAAAGGTTAGATCAAGAATAATTAACCTAGAAGGTAACACACATGCACAGGAAATCAATGTAAGTCAACTCCCTGTATAGCTATCCTTATCTCAACTAGCAAAAACCCTTGTTCCTTCCTGTTATTGCTTATACTCTCTCTTCAACAAAATTAGAGATAAGGGCAAAATAGTTTCTGCCAGGTATCGAAGGGGTGGGGGAAGAAAGGGAGGGGGTGGGGTGGGTGGTAAGGGAGGGGGTGGGGGGAAGGGGGAGAAATGGCCCAAATATTGTATGCACATATGAATAAAAAAATTTTTTTAAAAAGAAACAGGAAAACCAAAACCTGAGGGAAGTCAATGAACTAAGTGAGACACAGATTTTGCTCAGGATCACAGACAACAGTTACAGGCTTTGAACCCAAAAGTCTGATTCCACAGTTAGTGATCTGAGTGTTGAGACTGAATCCCAACTTATCAGAAAGCAGGGAGACCAATTAGGAGACCAGTTAATTGTGATGAGAAACAGTGAGCACCTGACAGGTTCAGGTGGCAGGCAAGATAACTTGAGTCACTTAGATAAATTATCAAGAGCGTCAAACCAGCAACACTTAAGACTAGATGTATATGGAAAAGAGTAGAGAAGAACCACAAAGATTCTCAGTCTGGTCAGGTAACAGGAAGCCAAGCCAAGCCCAGCCCAGCCCCTCCCAGAAGTATTCCCAGAGGAATCTCTGCCACTATTTCACACCATAGCAATTTCTGAAAACTGAGTGAGAATGGAGGTAGAAACTTGGTAGTGAGGCAGGCTAGAAAAGGGAAAGTTTGGGACTTTTTAAGACCATTCTGTTACATGCCAGTGTGAAATGTGGGCCAATGTTGAGGGTTCTTGCCTTCACAGGCCAGAGAACTGGCTCTTGAGGCAGCTGATTGACTTATAAGGCAAGAGATACACAAGTAGGATTTATTAGAGAGAAAGAGAAGGCCACAGCTAGAACAGTGCAGCAGAGCCCAGAAACCGTTGGCTCCCTGCTCAGGTGAAGGCTGGGGCTTTTTATGGACACTGTAACTCTGCGTTAGGGTATTGGTTAGGTGGGTTTTTCCTATTGGCTGTGCGTGTGCAGGTTCTCTTAGATGAGCTGGTCTGTTTGCCCCTTATTTGGGGAGGGGGGAGAGGAAACAACCTTGAGAGCATTTTATCAGCCCCATGGCAGATTTATGAGACCCTGTATCTCCTCCTCAGGGTGCAGGAATGCAGATTTATAACTCCTTCTCAGGGTGCAGGGCTCATAGTGCTCTCCATGGGGGATGGGCTACTCACTCATCTGTCCTTTAGGTTCCCAGACCCAACAATTCAGTATGATTTATACCATCTTGCTCTCCATCCCTGACATGTCTCCTCTGGGCCCAGAGAGCCCCACTTCAGTTGCAATTCCTTTGTTAAACTAGAGTGAAAATTTCCTCCCTTATGGATGTGGGGTATTAGCATAGGTGAAAATTTTAGAATAGGTGAGAATTAGCATAGCTGTACGCATGAGTCCACCCAGCTGCACCCCCTGGCCTGAAGGCCACTGGAGACTGAGAGTGACACTGATTTTCTCCCCTCCTCCAAGTTAAGGATGTAAAAACAACCTAAAATAAAATCCTGCCCCTTTTTTTTCTCCTGCACGCAGCACCTCCATTCCACCTGGCAGAGACCTCACTTGTAATCCCTTCCCTATAATAAAACTCCATTAGCTCCCTCACCACACTCACATGCTCTGCTTGGATTCTTCTATGACAGAGTGCAAAGGACCAAGATCTGGTTTGAAGCATCCTTGCTGTTAGCATTTGTAAGCCAGTCTGGAGTTATAAAGTGACACCTCAGATTATATCTCAAGATGTTATTCTTACTGACTCTGCCTTCTCAACCATCCTTCCCTGTTCCCTGCCTCTGTCCCCATCCAAATGATGCTTCAGGGCAGAGTGCAGTCCATGGCTTAGAACTTACCACTAGGGAACCACAAATTAAAACCCACAGCTATCACTACAATCAGAATGTCACCCTCTCAAATAGTGACAATAGCCAGTGTTGGTACAGTTAGAGAGGAACTGGATTATTCATACATTGCTAGTAGAAAAGTAAAATAGTATAGCCACTCCAGAAACTAAAAATGTACTTACTAAACAACAGTCAACACTTGCATTTACCCCTAAGTAACAAAATTTTATGCTCACTGAGAAACTTGCAGACAAGTTTCTGTGGCAGCTTTATTTACAATAGCGCAAAACTGAAAACAACTCATGTATCCTTTAATAGGTGATGGTTAAATAAACTGTGGTTCATTATAACTCCATGGAATACTAGTCAGCAACAAAATGGAATGAACTACTGAAATATGAAACAACTTGGATGGAACTCGAGAATTAAGATGAATAGAATGAGATCAAGTTTACATATATACAAGGTTCCATTTATGCAACATTTTTCCAAGGACGGAATTTTAGAACTGTAGGACAGACGTTGTTACCACGAGTAAGAGACAGACAGAAGTGGGAGTGTGCATGAGGTAGCAGTAATGTTGTGCATCTTAATTGTGGTAATGGATATATAAATCTACACGTGTGATAATATATGAGAACACTACACATACATACACAAATGAATATAATGAAATCAAGCAAGTGTGAATATGATCAGTGAATTTCACCTATACCATCATCTGGGTCATGATATTACAGTATATTTAATTTTGGTTTTGGCAGTACTGGGTTTGAATTCAGGGCCTCACTACCACTTGAACCACTCCACCAGCCCTTTTTGTGTTGGGTATTTTCGAGATAGGGTCTCTGAAACTATTTGAACCACAATCCTCCTGATCCTCTCTGCCTTGTGAGTAGGTAGGATTATAAAAGTCAGCCACTAGTACCCGGCCTACAGTACAGTTTTACAAGATGTTACCTTTGGCAGAAATGGGATAAAAGACACACACAGATCTCTCTGTATTATTTCCTAAAAATACATGTGACTCCATAGTGATTTCCAAATAAAAGATTAATTTTTAAAAAGACATTCAACAAAATGAAAAGGAAAGCCACAGACAAAATATTTGCAATGCATGTATTTGATAATAAAAGCCAATACAAAAAGCAATACAATTTTTTAAATGGGAAAATTTTAACAATCACAACCAGTGAGATGCAAAGATGGAAAATAAACACACTTAAGATGGTCAGTATCATTAACTAACAAAGGATATAAATTAAAACTATAGTAAGATGTCACTATACAACCACTAGAATAACTCAAATTAAGGACTGATAATACCAAGTGCTGAGAAAGATGTGAGCAAATGGAAATCTCATACATCCCTGGAGGGAATGCAAAAATGGCACAGCCACTTTGAAAGAGACAGTTTGGTAGTTTTTTAACGTTACACAGTTACCATATGACCCCACAATCCCACTCCTAAGTTATTTACCTAAGAGATATGAAAACATATGTCCACACAAATACTTGCATTCAAATATTCATGGCACCCGTATTCATAATCATGAAAACCTGGCAACAACCCTAATATCTACCAAATAGTTTATAAACAAATTCTCAATTTACAGAGTAATAAAAGGTTAGAACTAATGCTGCATGCACTAAAACAAATGAATCTCAAAAGCATTATACTAAGTAAAAGCCAGTCAGGCAATACCTTATACTCTACTTAATTGCAGTGACTATTGGCCAAAAGCTTGTTGAGGGGAGAACGGATAACTTCCAAAGGTCATGAGAAAGCATTTTGGGATAATGGAAATATTCTATAAATCATATTATGACATCATGACTATGGCAAACGATGCACAACTTTATATTTAACTCACTGACTGCACACTTAAGATTTGTGAATTTTATGTCATTTAATACTTTAAAAATGCATGTGTTGGGCCAGGCATGTGGTAGCATGTTGGCATACCATTCATGATGCCCTGGGTTCAAACCCCAATCATAAAAAAAATTCATGAATTTCCAATACTATAAAATACTATAAAAAGTTAAGAAAAAGTTATTAAAGTCAGGTTTGGTGTTATACAACTGTAATCTCAGTGCACAGGAGGTGGAGAAAGGAGTATGGCTTGAGCTTAGGAATTTGAGGCCAGCTGGGCAACACAGCAACACCATGTGTCCAAAAACAACAAAAAAAAAGGTGAAAAAATTCAATTTTAGGAGACAATATATTCCTAGCAGAAATGGTAATTTAACAAGATGGTTTTTTGTTTGTTTTTTTTTTTTTAGATTATTTTGATGGGACTGGTGTTTGAACTCAGGGTTTCGTACTTTGCTGTGACTCAAAATATAGTTCCAAGAAACAGCAGCATAAGTTTCACCTTGAAAAAATACAGTATATCAGGTTTTGCCCCAGATCCACTGAATCAACATGTCCATTTTGCAGTATCTCCAGGTGAATAGAGCTTGAAAAACACTGACTTAGATTCAACAATGTGATGTCATCCTTTACAACAATGCTGCAAATGTGAACTTTTCAAAATTCTCTATTTGTTATCATTTGATATAAGTGTTTTTTGTTTTGTTTTGTTTTTGCAGCATTGGGGTTTGAACTCAGGGCCTTGAGTCACCCCTCTAGCCCTTTTTCCTTTTAGGCTATTTTTTCAAATAAGGTCTCGCTTTTGGCCCAGGGCCAGTCTCCCAAGTAGCTAAGATTATAGACATTTCACAATGCCAATGCCTGGCACTTCAATACAAGAACTTTTGGAGACAGATGTGATGGTATATACTTATAGTTCCAGTTAGTAGGAGGCTGAGGCAAGAGGACCACTTGATCCCACAAGTTATACACCAGCCTAGAGAACACAGCAAAACTTAGTCTCCCCAAAAAAAATTATTTCAGGCTTCATAACTGCATAACCCATACACATTTATATCTAATACATGTCTGTGGTCTATAAATGTAAGAAATATTGATAAAAATTTAGGCCAACATTCTCAATAAATATTTAAAGAAAGGACACTACCAGGTGCCGATGGCTCACGCCTGTAATCCTAGCTACTCAGGAGGCAGAGATCAGGAGGATCATGGTTCAAAGCCATCATGGGCAAATAGTTCACAAGACACTATCTCGAAAAAACCCTTCACAAAATAGGGCTGGTAGTGTGGCTCAAGGTGAAGGCCCTGAGTTAAAGCCCTAGTACCACAAAATAAATAAAGAAAATAAAGAAAGGACAAAATGTATATACTGAAGTAACTGACTCCATGGTAGGTACTCACTTAAAAGTGACCTCACAACCTTTGTACTCCATAGCAGTGAATCTGGTCCTTAATCACTGCTAAAGGATTATTCCCACCTAATTTATTTTGTACAATGCCTACCATAATCAAACACGTGTTAGTAACATTTTGAAACAGACAACTACTCTAATGAGAGGATATTTCTGAATAACCAATCTGCTGAATACTACCATCCAGAGTCATTGGTACCTAAGATCTTAGATAGTCCTTATTATACTCAAGAGACCTAGAAACAGAGCATATCTTGTTTCTTCTCATCTAGCATACTCTTATGATGGCAAGTTTAATTACAAAGGTATTTTAAAGATGTGTATATAACAACTTTAAAAGACAAAGTTGAAATCAGGAGTACTACTCCCATGCTTAACCTAAACTAAATGGCATCTATGCATATGCCTTTTGCTACATTAAGACATGAGGTACTCGCCTTTTCCACTTAGGAACAGGGTTTGGGAAAGGGACAGTAGATACCATGTCTGGCCAAATGGCAAGAAGCAGCCTCTGAAGCATCCCAAGGAGATGTATAAGGAAGATACAGATGTCAAACAAAATCAAGAAAAGGAGCAAAAAGAAGAGCTAAAAGTGAAGGCTGTGGGAAGGGCACTCTAACCAAAGGTAGAATTAAGAAATCTTGCAAAAAGTAAGTTGTTCCTTATGCCTGAGATGAGGGTGACCCTAGATCCCATTCCTACTTAAACATCTGGATTCCCGGCAGTAACAACTACTGTCACGTATAACTAGAAGTATAATACTATAAAAGCCTAATTTTTATAAAGAAAGACCCCTTGGGGGGGAAAAAAAACTTCCTTCAAATTTTCTGATGTAATAAATTCAAAGACCAGCCTAAAAATCCCACTGAAAGTAAAAGTAAAAATCCCACAATAACATTTCATTTATCTGACAACAGAGACAAGGATTCTACTGTATGTGAATTTTTCTAAATGAATGGAAATACTGTACTTTTTAAACTTTATAGTTGGAGGTGTAGCTCAGGAATAAAGTACTTCCCTAGCATACATAAGACCACAGGTTCAATCTCCACCATCAACAAAAAATTAAATTTATAATTAAAGTGTAAATGTTTCTTATAATTAATTATATTACTTTATGTTCTAGTTGTATCAAAAATAAGCAGGATAGAAAGGAACAGAGAAAATTATACATGAAACAAGGTCACCCATTGAAACTAAATGATGGATATGTGTTTATTCTTAAACTCTTCTACTTTGTGTATGTTTGAAATTTTTAAGAAAATTCACACTACAGTAATAGGGACCTAAAGAATAAAATGTAAAGTCCAGAAGCTCAGATAGCAATTATCTAATGATTTGACAAAGGTATTAAAACCACGCAATAGGGAAACAGTCTCTTCTAACAATGGTACTAGGACAACTAGATATCTACATATAAAAGAATGTGAACGGTCCCCTACAACACAATATATACAAAAATCAATTCAAAATGGACCTAAATGTAGGAGCTAAAGCAATAAAACTCTTAAAAAATAAAAAAGGGGTAAATCTTGACGACCTTGGATTTGGCATACATTCCTAGATACACCTCCAAAAGCACAAGCAACAAAAGAAACGAAAAAAAAAAAAAAAACAGGACTTGATCCAAATGTAAAACTTTTGTGAAAACTATTCATAACAATGCAAAGACAGCCTACAGAATGGAAGATGATTTTCACAAATCATTATCTGATATGGGTCTACTATCCCAAACATATTATGAATTCTTACAACTCAGTAATAAAAAGACAAAGAACTGAGCAAAGGACTTGAACAAACATTTGTCCAAAGATGAAATAAAATGTCCAGGGAGAACATGAAAAGATGTTCAATGTCCTTAGGAACTGCAACAGTACCAATCAAAACCATAATGCAAGTCTGAGGTGGTGGCATGCATCTATAATCCCAGCACTTGGGAGACAGAAACTAGAGGATCATAAATTCAAGGCCAAAGTGCACTACATACAGAAATCCAGATCAGCCTAGGATAGATAATAGGACCTCGTCTCCCAAAAAAAAGGGGGTAGGGGGAGGACTGAGGGCAAAGCTCAAGCAGTAAAGCAGCTCAAGTAAAGCAGTTGCCTAGCAAGCACAAAGCCCTGAATTCACACCCCATTACTGCCAAAACACTCTCTCTTCCCCTCTCTCCCTCCCTTTCCCTCTCTCCCTCATACTCACATTCTCTCTCTCTCTTTCTCTATCTCTCTCTCTCTCTCTCTCACACACACACACACACACACACACACACACACACAAATAAAGCCAGGTATGGTGGTGCACACCTGTAGTACCAGCACTCCAGAGGCTGAGGGAGGAGAATCTCAAGTTTCAGGTCAGCCCGAACTACATAGCAAGACCCTGCCTAAAAAACAACAAAACCAAAAACAAAACAACTCACAAAAACCCACAACAACAAATCACTTTGACAACCACTAGACAAAAAAGGAAACAGAAGTGTTGGCAAGAATGTGAAGAAGAGGGAGAGAGGGTGGAGAAATGACCCAAACAATGTATGCACATATGAATAAATGAATAAAAAAAAAGAATGTGAAGAAACTGGAACTTTTCTACAGCTGCTGTAGAAAAGAGTTAGGTATTTAAACACAGAATTGCCATTTCAACCCACCAATTCCACTCCTAGATATATACTCAACCTGAAAACAGGTTTTTAAACAAGTATCTGTGCACAAATGTTCATAGGAACATTATTTACAATAGCCAAAAGTAATGTTCATCAATCAATGGAATGGATAAACTTTATGTGGGGGATATGTGTGTGCACATACATGATGTGGTATTATTTAGCCATAAATGGAATGGAGTACTGATACAACCTACAATCTGTAAAACACTATGCAAAGTGAAAGAATACAAAAGGTCATGCATGGCACGATTCCATTTATATAAAATATCCAGAATATGTAAATCAAAGGATAGATGACTAGCAGGTGCCAGAGGTTCAGGGGAGGGAAAACGGGGAATGGTTACTTATTGGGCACAGGATCTCTTTTGGGGGTGTTTTAAAACTAGAGATAACTGCACAATACTATGGATACACTAAAAGCAAAACCATTTAAAATAGTTACTTTTATGTTAAGTGAATGTCATTTAAAAAAACCAATAAAATTGATTACACATTTCCTACCAACTAGGAGAATAATATAATTTAACATTCTTCATCATTTACAAATGATAAGTTTATAGGCATACAGGATTATTTATCCTTAAACAATAGTACAGATGGCAGCTGCCACTTACAGACCTCTCTAGTAATTCCTCTCCATTTTAATTATCAATAGGCTGAGATAGTCAAACATTGAGAACTCTAAATGAGCTAAAAAAGTGTGCAGAAGATTTACATACAAAGAAAAGAGCAATAATGTTACCCAGTCACCTATAACTGCAGCGTGACTTTTTCCTGAAGAAAACAGACATAGAAAGATCATACCTTAACATAATAAAGGTTCTATATGACAAACTTATAGCCAACATTATACTCAACTGGGAAAAATTTAAAGCATTTCCTCTAAAATCAGGAACAAGGGTATCTACTCTCTCTACTCTTATTTAATAGTGCTTGAATTCTTAGCCAGAGAAATAAGGTGAGAGAAAGAACAGGAAAGAGAAGCCAAATTATCCCTATTTGCAGATGATAGGATTCTATACCTAACAGACCCTAAAGACTCCACCAAAAATCTCCTAGATCCCATCAACAGTTTTGGAAAAACAGGGTATTTAAAAAAAAAATCAGCTTTATGTCAGTAGTTTTTTTATATACCAATAACCAACAGGCTAATAAGAAAGAGATCAAGAAAACAATCTTATTAATAGTCTCAAAATTAAGTAAATACATAAAATACCTAGGAATAAACCTAACCAAGGAGGCAAAAGACTACTACGATGAAAATTATAAAATAGTAAAGAAAGAAATGGAAAATATTGGAAAATGAAAAGACCTCCATGTGCACAGACTACAGAATTATATTCAGCAAAAATATAACCAGAATATACAGGGAACTTAAAAAACTAAATTCTCCCAAAAGTAATGAACCAATAAAGAAATGGGCATGTGAACTAAATAGAACTTTCTCAAAAGAAGAAATTCAAATGGCCAGAAAACACATGAAAAAATGCTCACCATCTCTAGCAATAAAGGAAATGCAAATTAAAACCACACTAAGATTCCACCTCACCCCTGTTAGAATAGCCATCATCAGCAACACCACCAACAACAGGTGTTGGCGAGGATTGCGGGGGTGGGGGGACAGAACCCTCTTACACTGTTGGTGGGAATGTAAACTAGTACAACCACTCTGGAAAAAAATATGGAGGCTACTTAAAAAGCTGGACATCGATCTACCATTTGATCCAGCAATACCACTCTTGGGGATATACCCAAAAGACTGTTACTCCAGAGGCACCTGCACATCCATGTTTATTGCGGCACTATTCACAATAGCCAAGTTATGGAAACAGCCAAGATGTCCCACCACTGACGAATGGATTAAGAAAATGTGGTATCTATACACAATGGAATTTTATGCAGCCATGAAGAAGAACGAAATGTTATCATTCGCTGGTAAATGGATGCAATTGGAGAACATCATTCTGAGTGAGGTTAGCCTGGCCCAAAAAACCAAAAATCGTATGTTCTCCCTCATATGTGGACATTAAATCAAGGGCAAACACAACAAGGGGATTGGACTATGAGCACATGATAAAAGCGAGAGCACACAAGGGAGGGATGAGGATAGGTAAGACACCTAAAAAACTAGCTAGCATTTGTTGCCCTTAACGCAGAGAAACTAAAGCAGATACCTTAAAGCAACTGAGGCCAATAGGAAAAGGGGAACAGGTACTAGAGAAAAGGTTAGCTCAAAAAGAATTAACCTAGAAGGTAATACCCACGCACAGGAAATCAATGTGAGTCAATGCCCTGTATAGCTATCCTTATCTCAACCAGCAAAACCCCTTGTTCCTTCCTATTATTGCTTATACTCTCTCTACAACAAAATTAGAGATAAGGGCAAAATAGTTTCTGCTGGGTATTGAGGGGGGGGGAGAGGGAGGGGGCGGAGTGGGTGGTAAGGGAGGGGGTGGGGGCAGTGGGGAGAAATGAACCAATCCTTGTATGCACATATGAATAATAAAATAAAAATGAAAAAAAATAAATAAAAATAAATAAAATAAAAATGAAAAAAAAAGGCATATTACCAAAAGCAATCTACAGATTCAAAGATTCTATGTAACTTCATTAAAATTCTAATAATCTTCACAGAAACAGAAAAGACAATCCCAAAATTTGTATGAAAGTACAAAAGCCCCAAATAGTCAAAGGAATCTGAGGAAAAAGAGCAACGCTGGAGAGTATTACAATACCTGACTTCAGAGTTATAATAACAAAACCAGACACAAAAACTGATGCAATAAACAAGAGAACCCAGAAATAAACCCACACTGCTGCAGCCACCGGATTCTCAACAAAAGCGCCAAAAACAGATGTTGGAGAAAACACAGCCTCTTCAACAAATGGTGCTACGAAAATTGGATACCCACATGTCAAAGTCTGAAATCAGATCCCTATCTCTCACCTTATATAAAAATCAATTCAGAATGGATCAAAGACCTTAATGTACCACCTGAAAACTGAAAGTACTAGAGGAAAACATAGGGGAAACAATTTAAGACACAGACATAGGCAACAATTTTCTGAATAGGATTCCAATAGTTCAAGAAATAATAGCAAGAATTGACAAATACAATTGTATCAAACTTAAAAAGCTTCTCATGGCTTAAGTGGTAGAGTGCTTGCCTAGCAAGCATAAGGTTCTGAGTCCAAACTCCAACACCACCCAAAAAAAAAGAAGGGACCTGGGTCATGGCTCAAGTGGTATTGGACTCTCCTAGCAAGCACAAAGCCCTGAGTTCAAATCCCAAAAGCTTCTGCACGGCAAAGGAAACAATTACCAGAATGAAGAGACAGTCTACAGAATAGGAGAGTCTTTGCCAGCTATTCATCTGCTGGCAAATACATATATTCTGATTAATATTGAGAATATATAAAGAACTCAAAATCTAAACACAAAAAATATCAACTAATGAGCAAATAAGTTGACCAGACAATTTTCAAAAGTACAAATAGCCAATAAATACATGAAAAAATGTTCAATATCTTTAGCCATCAGGGAAATATAAATCAAAAGGACACTGAGATTTCATCTCATCCCAGTCAGAATACCTACCATCAAGAGAAACAACAAATGCTGGCCAAGATTGGGGAGGGGAGAGACTGCTGGTAAGAAAATTAGTTCAGTCATGATGGCGTGTGGAGCCTCCACTCAAAAAACTAAAACCTGAACTACCATATGATACAGCTATACTACTCCTGAGTATGTACCCAAAGAACTTTAAGTGAGCAGCAGAGATATCTGCACACTCGTGTTTACTGCAGCACCAGTCACCACAGCCAAGTTATGGAATCAGTTCAGGTGCCCTTCAACAGGTGAATAAAGATAATGTAGTATGTATACACAATGGAGTTTTATTCAACCATAAAAAAGAATGAAATTATGCAAGACAAAGATAAAGAGCTTCCCGATTGGGAAAGGAGGAAAACTAAATTAATAAAGTCATACATATGGGAAATCCTAAAGAATCCACAAACACAAAAATCCATTAGTGCTAATAAATGAGTTCAGCAAGACTGCAGAATACAAGATCAATACATAAAAATTAATTGCATTTCTATGCTCTAGCAATGAAGAAAAAAATCCACTAGCAATAGTATTAAAAAGCGGCTAGTGGAGTGGCTCAAGTGGTAAGAGCACCTGTCTACAAATAGAATCAAAAGCTATTTAGGAATAATTTAAACAAAGAATAGCAAATCTTATACTCATGAAAACTACAACAGAGAACTAAGGACAGAAGGAAGGAAAAAAAGAAGAAAGAGAAAAAACTGAAGACATAAATAAGTGGAAAGGCATTCCATGAGCACACAGCAGAAGGCATAATATTGGCAATACTCCCCAAATTGACTTACAAATGCCAATACAATCCAAATTAAAATCCCAACTACCTTTTGTTTTTCAGAAATTGAGAGGCCAATCCTAAAATCCTTATGGAAATAAGAGTCCTAGAAATGCCAAAATGATGCCGAAAAAAGAACAAAGTTTAAGAATTCACACTTCCCAATTTCAAAACTAACTACAAAGCTATAATAATCAATAAAGTGTAGTACTGTCTTAAACACAAACTTATAGGTCTATGGAATAGAATTAAGAGTCCAGAAATAAACTCTTGACACATACGATCAATCATTTTCACAGGGAACCAAGACAACAGAAAAACAATAGTTTAACAAATGGTGCTGAGTCAGCTGGAAATCCACAAAGAATGAAGTTGGGCTGGGCGCAGGTGGCTCACACCTATAATACTAGCTACTCAGGAGGCAGAGATCAAGAGGACCAAAGTTCGAAGCTAGCCGAGGCAAACAGTTCCATGACACCCTATCTTGAAAAACCCTTCACAAAAATAGGACTGGTAGTGAAGGCCCTGAGTTCAAGCCCCAATATCACAAAAGAAAAAAAAAAAAAAAGAATGAAGCTGGGCCTCTACCTTACACAATACATAAAAATTAAATAGTTCAAACACCTGAATTAAGACCAAAACTATAAACCTCTTAGAAGAAAACATACATAGCTGGGCGATGGTAGCTCATGCATGTAATCCTAGTTACTCAGGAGGCAGTGATCAAGAGGATCTCGAGACCCTATCTTGAAAATACCCAACATAAAAAAGGGCTGGCAGAATGGCTCAAGTGATAGAGCACAAGCATGAAGACCTGAGCTCAAATCTGAGTACTACCCAAAAAAAAAGAAAAAGAAAACATATATAAATATTTATGACCTTGGATTTGGTCACAGTTTCTTCAATCTGACACCACAAACACAAACCACCAAAGGAAAAATACAGATAAAATGACCTCATCAAAATTAGAAACTTCTGTATTATAAAGCCCACTATCAAGAAAATACAGAGGGCTGGGCATGGTGTTACATGTCTTCATGCCTATAATCCCAGTGTTTGGGAGGCTGAGGCAAGAGGATCAAGAATTGAGGCCAGCCTGGACTACATGGTGAATTCAAGACCAGGCTGAGCTACATATATAGAGAGACACTATCTCAAAAAAAAAAAAAAAAAAAAAAACAAGGGCTGCTGATAGATTAAGAAAATGTGGTATATATACACAATGGAGTACTACTTAGCCATAAGGAATGAAATTATGTTGTTTATAGGTAAATAGATAGAACTGGAGGATATCATGCTAAGTGAAGTAATCCAAGTTCAGTAAAACAGTTAACATTTTTTACTGAAAAATGTTAACATTTTCATGAGTTAACATTTTTGCTCATATAAGGAAGACAGATCCAAAAGATGAATGTATACACAAAAACAAACATGATCATATACACATTTATATAGAGTACATATTTGAAATAGCGGGACTGTTTGATGGGACTCAGGGAAGGAAGAAGAGGAAAAGAGAATGACAGTCAACAACATCAAAATACAATGCATCTGTGTAGGTAGATAACAGTGCAACATACTGAAAGCTGCTGAATAGTTGGGAATAGGAGGGAAAGGGTAAGGGAGAGTAATAAAGGTAGTTAATCTGACCACAGTACAGTATATTCACAGCTGAAATACCACTGAGAAACCCCTCTGAACAATAAATATGGAATTAAAAATAAAGAACAGGATTGTAAAATAGATCCCATGGGGGGGTGTTGGGGGGTTTGAAAGGAGGGAATAAAGGAGGGTGAATATAGTTAATGTGTTTTATATGCGTATATGAAATGGAACAATAAAACCTTTTGTAAGTTTTAATCAGGAGGGAGAGGGATGAGAGAAACAGATGGTGGAGCTGAGTGAACCCAACCAAGGTACAATGTAAGCATATACAGAAATGTCACAATGAATCCCCTTGTACGACTAATTAATAATAATAAAACAAGGGCTGGGCATAAAGCTCAGTGGTATAGCACTGCCTATTATACACAAGACCCTGGGTTCGATCCCCAGGACTGACCCCCTCTCCCAAAAAAGAAAGAAAGAAAAACTTCTGGAGAGAAAAAAAAAAATTAAGAGAGCCCCAGCTCAGTGGCACAGGCCATAATCCCAGCTGCTTAGAAGGTTGAGGCTGGAAGAAGGAGAGTTGAATCCTAGCTGGGCAACATAATGAGGTAGGCTCAAAGAAAACAAAAACAAAAGAGCCCACAAAATGGGAGAAAATATTTGGAAATCATGTATCTGATAAAGGATCTATATCTAGAATATATGAAGACATCTTATTTCTCAATAATAAAGATAAATTACTAGATTTTAAAACTGGATTAAGATTTGAGTAAACAATTCTTCAAACAAGATACACAGACAAACAATAAGCACATGAAAAGATACTCAACATCATAAGCTATCATGGAATGCAAATCAAAACTAGGAGGTACCACTTCACATCCATTAGGATGGTTATACGCAAAAAGTCAGCAAGCATAAAGGAGAGTATGAGGAAACTGGAACCCTATACATTGTTGGTTGAATAGGGAACTTTGACTGTTCCTGAAAAGGTTATAGTTACCCTAAGACATGGCAATTTCATTCTTAGGTATGTAACTATATACAATGGAACTGAAAGCACATGTCCAGCACAAAAACTTGGAACAGTGATGTGTACAGCAGTATTGTTCATAATAGCCAAAATGTGTTAACCTCAGTGTTTATCAGCCGATGAATGGATAAATAAAATGTGGTTTATTCATAAAATGGAGTATTACTTAAGAGCATGTAATTCTAGACTTAGAAGAAATTCCATTATAGTACCATCAGTTACATCCATTAACTTCACCAGAGCTCAGTACTGGAAACCCAATGACTTAAATTGAACTAAGTTAATGAGTAATCAATTATATTATTCAGGGACTGTTACACAGTATTACTGACTTGAAGTTTCAGAAGCAGAAAAATTAAACAAGTATTTTATATACCAATGATTCTAAAAAATGACTGCTGCCTGGATGTCAAAGAGGGTACCTCAAAAAAATACATATATACATATATATTTTTACACACACATCTGAAGTTTCACTTATATGTCAGAAAAAGGATAGAACAAAACACTAAGTAATCATTGCTTTCACTTTAAATGGATATTTAGATAAGCTAGGCACAGTAGCTGATACCTGTAATTCCAGCTACTCCAAAGGCCAACACTGACAAAAATCTTACAAGACCCCACCTCAACCAATAAAAGCTAGGCAGGGTAGTGAGTGCCTGTCATCCCAGCTGCACAGGAAGCATAATTAGGAGGACTGTAGTCCAGGCCAACCCAGGCAAAAAAACACTATTTGAAAAATAAAATTTGAAAAAGCCCTGTCTGAAAAATAACTAAAGCAAAAAAGAGATGGAGTGTGGTTCAAGTGGTAGAGCAACTGCCTAGCCAGTGCAAGGCTCTGAGCTCAGCCCCCCAGTACCATCAAACAAACAGACAGAAGCTTACTGAATTAAGGTCAAGGGAGGGAGAAAAAAAAAAAAACCCTGTAAAGAAATGTTGCCACTTTATGATCTAGAGACAATGGTAGTCACTTTTCTATTCTCCCACCTTCTTTAAGCTCTTAATGGTCCTTAACAGTTATTTCCCCAGTTAAGATCCTTTATGGATATTAATTTGTCTTTTGAAAGTTTGTATTTTGCAATACAAGAACTGCTTACATCAGCAAGTACAGTTATTTAAAAAAAAAAAAAATTCCATAGACTCTGGAGTCAGCCTCGGCTTAATACTAAGAGGCTCTAAGTCTCACCCACATCATGCCAGTGTAGTTCTTACATCCACCTTTCCCTTCCTCTCAGATTCTCAAACTAATTACAGCATTGATTCTATATTCAATATATTCATCCTTAAAATTATGTAAATACTGTGGTAATTCTTAAGGCAAATAGCGTGCTGTGATAATTTCAATAAATACTAGTTAATAAAATACCTTTATAATTTGTATTATAATTTCTGAACAGAATCTATTTGCCACACAGCTTAAGTTAGGAAGGGGTAGAAAACAGGTCCTTTGTGTATCACTAAATAAAATGTTGGCATTCTGTTTTAATGTCTTTAATTTTCTCCCTGCTCTCTCCCTTTATTATTTAGTTACATATTCTCACAAACTAATAAACTAAGTCATATTTTAGTCCTCACACCCTAGACAACTATTTTTAATAACAGAATTCAGTAAGTTGATCAGACACAGATAACTATCTTGAAAAACAATAAAGCTTTGCTATTTACAAAATGAAAAATACTTTAACAGTAACCAAAACTGGCTTGTTGGTTTTCTGGTGCTGGGGATTGAACCTAGGGTTTCATGTGTGCTAGGCAGGCACTCACCAGTGAGCTACATCTCCAACCTCAAAATGCTTAAGGTATCAAGGAATAAGCCAAACCAAATACCCTAACAACTCAAATGAAAAAAATTAAATTTTATTGACATACAATTAACCAAATAAATAGAAATTTATCATATTATTTATTCATCACTATATTTTCAGTACTTAGAATAATATCTGGTACTTAAGCACTTAAACAAACAATGTATTTGTTTCTTCTTTTTCTTTTGCAGTACTGGATATTAAACACAGGGCCTCCCGCTTGCTAGGCAAGCACTCTACCACTTCAGTAGTGCCCCCAGTTCTTTTACTTTTTTAGTTTATTTTTCAGATAGGTTCTCATGCTAACTTTGCCTAGGCAAGCCTCAACAGCAATCCTCCTCCCTACACCTCCAGAGAAACTGGGACCATGGACATTTGCTACAATACACAACAGCTCAACTTATTTTTTTTTAATATTTTACTAGTGAATGGGATGATCAAACAGCATAAAGATGTTAAGTGTTCCAAATAATCTAAAAACTTAATGGTCTCCCAAGGGAAATCAATTTCAAAACATTTTTAACAGAACTTGATACCCTCACTTATTACATTAAAAAAGGAAGCTATAAGTGGGTAAAACATCAAGAATGTTAACATGCCCACAGATGCCTTAAGTTGTCCTTAAATGATTCTCAAGCATGTTAAGCACATGTAAGACAAACATTAATAGTGGTCAGTTTGTCTCACAAATGCCTAAACCTAGTTTAGAAATCCATAAACCAGCAGTTCTCAAATTAGTCCCTAAGACCTCTTTAGGAGGTCTAAACTAATCTGAAGGATCAAAACTACTTTCAAAATAACACCAAAAGGCTTCTTCATTCTCATTTTTTGGGTTGAGGCATGACTCAAGTGGTAAAGCACCTACATAACAAGTGCAAGGCCCTGAGCTTTTGGTGACGCAGTATCATCAAAAAAAAAAAAAAAAAATCCTCCTTGGTTACAATTCATTTTCTCACAAATGTAGATTTTCAGAGGCAACATGTACGATAATGCTGCAGATCAAATGCACAAGCAAACATGAGAGTCTATCTTCTATAAAGCCAGATAGTAAAGAGGTTTGCAAAAATGTTTAACAATGTGACTCCTCATTTTTTGAAAGATTTAGTATTATTTATATTAATGTAATGCATTTTTATTCTTAAGTATATTAAGAACTTTTCATTTTTAATTTGTAATATGGTAACTATCAAAAGATATAACCCACATAAATAAGAAAATCTTTTGTGTTCCTTAGCAATTTAAGAATGTAAAGAACTCCTAGAACCAAAAAGTTTGACAATTGCTATTCTAACTAGCCACTGACACTCAGTTCCTTAGAAAAAACAATTCTTTACCCACTTTATATATAGATCACCTGCAAAGTTGGAATAAGCTTATAAGGCAAGACAAAGCACAACTAATGGGCCAGTAACTTTAAAAGTGGCTGAATCAGCTCCCCACAGAGATTCCCACAATGGAAGGTTAGGCAGGTTACTACCAACATGGGTCTATAATCTGCTATCTTACTCATTTATAGCTAACTATGACTTCTTCCCCTATCAAGTTCCTAAAATGTCAGTATAGGAACTACCTTAACCCAATAATGCATTTTCTTTTTTTTTATTTAATATACACAGATACAAGTTTTTAAGTTAATTCAAATATATGCAAGTGAGACATGAATTCCTTTGTTGAATCTAGATTATCCGAACTACAGACTGAGTCTCCCTTATCCTAAATGCTTAAAAAATGAAAAGTATTTTGGATTTCAGATTCTTCCAGATTTGGGAATTTGCATATATACAATGAGACATTTTGGGAATAGGACCCAGGTCTAAACATAAAATTCATTTATGTATCATATACACTTTATACAAATGGCATGGAGTTAATTTTATACAGCATTTGTAGTGCACCTGTGTTTTGACTGTGCCCCATCACATGAGGTCAGGTGTGGAATTTTATACTTGTGGCATCACATTAGTGCTCAAAGATTTAGATTTTGAGTTTCAGATTTTTCCGATTAAGGGTGTATTTTCAACTTTGATTGATCCATTTATGGGATGCGTTGTAGTACTGGTTATAGTCACAGATCCTCTGAAACAGGTTCCTTAAACAGATCACTATGTTTTCCAAGGGACCCTGTTATCTTGATCATACGTGACTGACTAGGATCAATGTCTGACACTAAGGCAATCATCTAATGTTAGACAGCTACCTTGGATAGCCAAAATTCCCACAAAAGAATAGAATCTATCAGTAATAACAGAGTATTATCTATAGTTAAAACCACAGAATAGTAGAGTCACTACACTGGCTCACGACTAGTGTGAAAACCCACAGCAACAAATAATCTGATGCTGAATGCATCCAAAACACTGAAGACCTAGCTCCTAAATGACATTCTCACCTCCATGATAGCTGACTGTACGATAAGTGAAAAAAATTATCTTCCCTCTGTATTCTGCAGGGGTTTATGTCTAAAATGCTCGACAGGAGGAGGGTTATACTGGTTCCATTAATTAAGGGAATATGCCAGATTCCTTATAACATGAAAGATCTACATTACTTAATTATCACCTTTAAAAATGTTCAAAAAACTTGGGACTAATAATAAGTGTAAACAGACAGAAACAGTAGGATATTATTAGAGCACACAAAAGCCCATAAAGTTTCATTATGCAAACTGGTGACTGGAAAGTTTGTAGGACAAAAGGAAATACTGCCTTAACTTTTGTTCCATCTGTGGATACTGAATCCTAACCTTTGTCTCATCAAGTTTTCTGAGTCAGCTGAAAAAAAAAAAAAAAAGGCAGGAAAACTTGCATTTTAAACATTCTATGTCGGGGCTGATGGAGTGACTCAAGTGTTAAAGAGTTCCTGTCTAGCAAGCATGAGGCTCTGTATCGCCAAACAAACAAACAAAAAAAAAAACACCCTTTGGAAAATCTCATTTTCAGAACTGCACAGAAATAGAATTCTTGAACTTGGTCTTTAAGCAAAGTTCAAGAATTCAAAAAATAACAGACAAAAATAGTGTAAATAGCTCAGTCACTAGTAACAAAAAAATGTTACACAAATAAAACTAGATACACAAATCTAACAGGAAATCAATGTTGGGTGGCTAAGTAAAAATAAGAATTAAACATAAGGACTAAAAATAGTCAATATTTTATTTTCCTTCCAAGAACAGAAAAATGACTCCACACCTTTCTTATCTTGATAATAATCAGCTGCTCCTTTCTCCCCAGTTCCAGGTCAAAAACAGGCTTGACTGAAGATAGCCTAGGAGAGGCCAGGAGGTAGGATGACAGTAAAATCTTTCAACTGGATATCTTCATACAAGAGTATGACCAGATATATATCATTTTACGCAAGGAAAATTAATCCTAAAATGGAACTTTCTCTTCCCAGACTTTTATATATCATTTTACACAAGGAATATTAATCTTAAAATGGAACTTTCTTTTCCCAGACTTTTATATATCATTTTACACAAGGAATATTAATCCTAAAATAGAACTTTCTCTTCCCAGATTTTCTTTCAATCTGCATTCCTGTCCCTTTTAAAAATTATTCAAGGTATCCTTGAAGAAAGTACTTTTTTTTTTTTTTTTGGCAGCAGTGGGGTTTGAACTCAGGAAAGAACTATTTAAATACACAAAGGGAAAAAGCAAACTAAGTCACAAAGCTGTGCAAGTTCCCTTTTCCTTATCCCTCCAGTATTTCAAGTAGAATACACCAAAGTAAAAAAAAAGCCAAGCAATTCTGGTCAAAATGAGCCCACTGCAAAATTTCAGGAATCCTTAGTACAGTCTGAAAGGTGCTCAAGCAAAGAAGACCATAAAGCAATAAGACACACACATATAAACTTCATACTGGTAATATGAGAAAATAAATGTTTTAAAATTACACTGCAACGACTTTCCATTCAAAATGAGTCAAAAAAATAAAGACTACATACAGGTTAGTTGAAGGAGAGTAAGGAGGGACCCAGTACCATTCTTTCTATAAAACTAAACCAATTACTTAACAACACTCTTGCATTTGCAATTTACAAGCTTTAACCATCTATGAAAATCTTTTACGAATCTATGAGACATTCACTTTTCACTAAAAATACACAGACAAAAATAAGTATCTCCCCTCCCAATGGCTTTTTTCCAATGTGAAAAGAGCATGTAAACTAAAAACTTAAAATCAGGGTATGTATTTTTTAAGATCTAAACTTGTATAATCCTGAACCAAACAAATGAATTAAAAAAAATTGAGGAAATTAAAACACTGATTGAATATTGGATAATATTTAAGAAATCATTGCTACTATTCTTTGGACTTGATGATGGCATTGTAGTTGTATTGTTATACTTCTGTAGTAGTTTTTTCTCCCGTAAGTATCATTCAGATATACCTGAAGGATTTGCTGAGATTTGAATATCAACAGGTGGGTGAAACAGGCTTGGTGTTGTGCTAATAATGGCTAAAGAGCCATAAATGACACAAGAGATTTTATCATACTCATTTTCCTGCTTTTTGTCTCTACTTTTCCTTTACTGCTGAAAACTGTTCTCAGCAAGGAAAACATGTAACCTATAAAAGTCCTGTCAAAAGTACAGAAATTTGTGTTTCAATAAACCACCCAGATATCTGCTTATTTTTTCTCATTCCCCTGATTTAATTAACACTAAATTCTATTCTCCAAACCAATTAACTTCCTCCAGTGGTCCTAAAACAAATACAAGACTGTAGCTTTTTAATTCCACTCATCAGGTTAGGCAAGTGCTGGGTGAGGAAGACATACAGGATTCAAACTTATAATCTCATTTTAACTTCAAGACCACATATGTTTTGAGTTAAAATGATGAACTAGCGTAAGTTTGGTTTGGTTTTGAATTTATCTTACTCTCTCCCTACTATTTAAACAAAGTTTGGTGGGTAGCGCCCAAAGATGTGAAGTAACAGATGGTTGTCCGCTCCCAGGAAGTAAACTTCTCATGAGAAGAATAAAAGAGTCCATCGACTGTGACAACAGAAAAGCTCCCCAAAACGTCTGGGTACGTCACTCCGATACACTCTCAACACTCGTTCACCCCCCAAAAAGCCTTTCAAGTGGTTAGAAAGCAGCGACCCTGGTTGGCTTGTTTCTTCTCCTCCTCCTTTCTTAGGGGAGGTGCTAGAGAGCAAAGAAATGACCAAAAGACAGGCCGGAAGAAGAAAAGCGAGAAGCATGGAGTCTCGGCAATCATCACTTAAAAGAATCTGAGACGTGTGTCCAAATTCGATGAAGTTAAGAGAGAGAGAGTGAGTGTGTCGCTCGCTAGACACCTCCCAACTCCCAAGTTCTCGAGCAGTTCCGAGAGGAGGAAAGCCCGGCGGCACGTCCATCACGTTCGGGTCCCTCTCTACCCCGGTATTCACAGGTACAAAGGCATTAAAAGAACTCTCCCCGGCCCTTGCCCACAGCAGCACCGAAATCCCAACTCCCTGAGGCGGGGCCACACAGGCCTGGCGGCCCCCGAGCCGGGAAAGCCACCGAGCCCCTCCCCGCGCGGCCAGGAACCGCAGACGACTGCCGGACTCCTCGGGCCAGGCACCTCTGCCTTTCCACACCCGCGAGGGACAGCGACGGGACTGACCCTCGGCTGGAGGGACCCGCTCGCCGCCGAGGCCCTCCGCGCCCGCCCGGCCTGGAGTTTCGGACCCGCGCCGCCCACTCCGAGCCCCGGCCCAGCGCCCCGCGAGACCCGCCGCGAGCCTCCAGCCCAGTCCGACCCCGCGCGCGGCGGGACACGCGCGCCCCACGGGAGCGCGGCAGCTGTTACCGTACGGACCCAGCCACTGCCTACCTGTCTTCGCTCTTGTTTTTCTGTTTCTTCCCCATCGCTTGTCAGCGTCGCTTGTGGACCCAGCCTTCGCTTCGGTCTCTCACAGACCCGCTGTCCTCCGGCTGACTTCGGTCTCCGCTCTGCTCCGTCTCCCTCGCTCTGCCGCCTCACACCCGGCTCTCCACAGACCCGCGCACTGGGACAGGGCACATATGGTGTGAGCCCTCAGCGCGCAAGCGCAGCGCCCCGCCGCCTCGGCGTGGGGACGCAGGGCGCGGCTCATCGAGAGCTGCGCTTCGGGTAGAGCGTCTCCAGTTAACCCACCAGCCAGGGAGGAACCCGAGCGCCCCCTGCACGCGAGCGTTCGCAGTGCACCGACGCACGGCGTTTTCCAGGTTCTAGAACCGGGAAGTGAACAATGAGGCTGTTCGTTTCCCACGTCAACACTCTCCCCGCGAGGGAATTCAATGGCGGGGGCCAAGGTGGGGGGGCTGCATTTGGTTCAAAAGCGGGCCTTAGACGTCCCTTACACCTACATACTCTCAGCTGCACGAAGTTCAGTAAAGAACCACAACGAACCAGTGTGGAGCCCGGTGCAGCTCCTGAGGGAAATAAATCCAGGACGAAAATTGGGATCGCAGTAACATTGATGGAATATGAGCTATGTACAGTTATGAAAGGAAAAAAATGTAAGGACATGCCCACCTATTCCCTTATATGGGCTTCAATCTTTACATTCAGAACGAGAGCAAGTTCTAAAAATTCCTAAGTTTAAGAAGTCAGGAAGATGCTGGGGTGGGTGAAAATGTTCCATATCAGATCTTTGCGGTGATATTACGGGTTTGAACTATATAAAAATTAATCGTGCTGTGTAAGTTATAAGTCAACTTCATATAGCCAATAAACACAACGGAAATGAAGTTCGTGTATCACTCCTGAACAAGATCGTAGCTATTTCATTTCTGGTGTAACATGAGTACTGACGCACTAACTTTCTTGAAGTCAGGCAACTGCGCACACACAAAAAAAAAAAATCCTATAATTTATAGTATACTTCGCTCTCTCCCCCTCGAGGATGCTTATCCAGAGGGAAGCAAAGGAAAGACCCGGATTCTTGGGAGTTCCGAGTGCCTGGGAAAAGGCACAGAAGCAAAACCGCAGGTAATACGTTCGGCCGCCTCTTCCGCGGGCGTTCTCGGATAATATCGCGAGAGTGGTGCAGCCAATCACGGGACGGAAGTGACGCTCGGCTCGTAACCTCCGACAGCTGCTGCGAGGCTGAAGTGACAGTGGACCGGTCTTCTAGAGCTGCTGCTCCCTCAGTCTTTAGGCGTCACCGAGAGCTTAGGTGAGGCAAACGGTGCTGTTACAGATCCAGCCTCGGGATCCCACTGCTGATGAGCACATCGCCCCTCCACAGCCGGCTGGGTTGGGGGAGGGATGTGGTTCGAAAGCCTGAGTGTGTTCTGCGGCTGGGGCTGTGGCGCATGCGCCAGGGGAGGCATTGAGGTCGCCGCGACAGGCGCTGCCCTCATCTGTCCGTGGGACTCGGGGAGTGGTAAGAAGACTACTGGGAAGACAATCCTGAGAATGGTTAAGGTGAATTGGCAGATGTCTGTCAGGGAATTAAAGAAATGTTTGGAAAATTTGAGGACATTCGATATTTCTTTGCACCCTTCCAATTTATCTAAAAAGGAAGAGTCAGAGGCTGCGCGGTTCCTTACAGAAATTATAATGAATGTCTTGGGAATTAAAGAAATGAAACCATGAAGAAGCTGGCTGTCTTTTGCTCAGCTCTACTGGTTGAAGCACACTTTGACAAGTTTATGTATCTGTAAAATAGTAGAAATCTCTTGCCATTGTTTACAGTCATTCTGCTCTGCTTTCCTTTTCCTTTGGTAAAAAACTGATTGTCAGTATATAGCCTTAAGCATAACTCTACAACTCATTTCTACGTGGTTTGGTAATGGTCTTAAAAGATTTGTCTTTGCCTTAACATGGTAAAGTACAAATTAAATCAGAAGCACCTAAAATTTGCTGTGAGTAGTTTCGTTTCAGTCTTTAATTTTTTTTGGGGGGGGGGAGCAGGTGGGAGGTTGCAAAGGTTTTGTTTCTGGATATACCTGTAATGTTAACATTCTTTTTGGGGGGACAGTACTGGAATTTGAACTCAGGGCCTCATACTTGGTAGGAAGGCACTCTGCCACTTGACACATGCCCTTTGTCCTTTTTTGCTTTAGTTATTTTGACCATAGGGTCTCTCTCATTTTTGCCTGGGAGCAGCCTCAGACCA
Source organism: Castor canadensis (assembly GCF_047511655.1). NCBI lineage: Eukaryota > Metazoa > Chordata > Mammalia > Rodentia > Castoridae > Castor > Castor canadensis. The sequence goes on along the minus strand of NC_133397.1, from coordinate 85,220,597 downwards.
GTGCTTCCCATATAGCTGAGATTATAGGTGTGTGTGTCCATTTCTCAATTGAATTGTGATTTAAAAATGTTTCCATTGGTTTAAGTTACCTGGAAATACATTATCACCAGTCTGTTTTCTTTTCAGTTAGCTATGACAAAAACATGACCTTTACTTTTTTGAAGTTTCGATATGACTATAACCTACTGAAAATTAAGCTTAAAAGCATTTAAATAATTTTTTTGACACAATCTCCATATGTAGTCCAGGCTGGCCTTGAACTTGAAATCCTCCTGCCTCAGCCTCCCAAGGGTTGGGATTATAGACATGCACCAAACCCAGCTTTTAAATAAAAATTCTTAAGCCTAAGGTCAAGTGCTTGGGAGTCAGCAGAATACTCCATGAAATATACATACAGTTGCCAAAATTTTTGAAAATGAAAAAAAATTTTGCTTATTATTTGCTTTTTCTTTCTCATTTATTTTCTTCCCTCCCCCAGCACCAAGGCTAAACTGTACCATTTAGAAGAATGGAGGGTGATGCGTCTGTTGACATGTTCTCAAAAGTCCTGGAGAACCAGTTACTTCAGACTACCAAACTAGTAGAAGAGCATTTGGATTCTGAAATTCAGAAACTGGATCAGATGGATGAAGATGAATTGGAACGCCTCAAAGAAAAGAGACTCGAGGCACTCAGGAAAGCTCAACAGCAGAAACAAGTAACCTCCCTGAACTGCTTTCTGAAATTGCTGTAACAGTATGCTCCTAACAACTTGCACATGTGTATGCTGTAGTAGTTACACCTCAGTCCTCATTTTTAGAGTTTTTATGAATTCAGGTATCTACCACTGATAAAAATTTGTTCAGGATAAAACATTAGGGAAAACGTAGGCAAGATGTGATATCTGAAGAACTGATGTATGAAAGAGATTAAAATTTTTCTCTCTAATCTTAGTACAAGCTAGGAACCACCAATCAAATATAGTTGTGGTCATATTGGAGTTACGTGTGAGAAGACATTTTCTAAAAATTATATAGTATAGGTACAGATGCTTTTTAAGCACACGTGTCAGGGACTGATTTAGGCATCTTTATGAAGATTGCCTCATTTTAAGATAGTTTCCATGTAGATTGCCTATTTTGAGATAGTTTCTTTATCATGTCTATGTTACAAATGAGGAAATTGAGGCTCAGAAATCTCTCTAGAGTTCTAGCCCAATAAGTGATGGGAAGGGCATTGAACATGTGCCTTCTGCCTGTAAGCCCAGTGCTCTATTTTATTAAAACCAACTGCCTAAAAAGGGTTATGAGCTTCCAGTTAAGGTGAGAAGCATCCGGCCACAGGAAAGGTTCAAGAAGCTGAAAGGTGTCTCAGGTTAATAAGGTACTCTGCATTGGTTTGGAAAATTGGATTAGATATAAGATCTTCATGGGTTCTGGATACCGTGAGTGGACTATTTTTTCCTGAGGACACTGCCCATTGGTGGCCAGTGTCCACCAATGCTACTTGCCACTCTGAGGTAGTCATCAGATGCAATCAGGAATCCCAAGCTTCTGAGCTACAGTAATCTGCCTCTGTCCACAAAACTGTCTGGCTTGTCTCATGAAGATTTGGTATGTTGGTTTTTGCTATGGATGGAACATTGCTTTTTAAAGTGTAGAACTAGGGGCTGTAGCTTAGTGGCAAATCATTTACTTAGCATACTTGAAGAACCTGTATTCAACCCCCCAGCTCTGGAAAAAAAATAAAACTAGAACTAAAAAAATTTTTGTAGCCAGGCCCTGGTGGCTCACGCCTGTAATTCTAGCTACTCAGCAGGCAGAGATCAGGGGGATCACAGTTCAAAGCCAGCCCAGGCAAATAGTTCCCAAGACCCTATCTCAAAAAGGGCTTTTGGAGTGGCTCAGGTTGTAATCCCTGAGTTTAAACCCCAGTACCAAAAAAAAAAATTGTAATAATAACTTGTACCAAATGTTTCTGGCTTTAGTAGCTTAAGAGCAAAAAAAACAGATAAATGGATATTTACATTCTGAGTCTCTATAGAGTCTAAATTTTTATTATGAAAGTTCTGAGAAAACAAGTATCTTAAATTATTAAAACAATAATTAATCCAACCTTTGCTGTGATGGAGATGGTCACTGTGCACAGGCTAGTTTGGCATTTATTGATCTGTATCAGGGAAGTAAACTGCTAAAAGGAATTCATTTCTCTACAGGATAAAATCAGCTTCGCTACAAAATAAATAATACAGTGATTGAGACCACTTAAAACATCAAATGGTACTGAAAGAAATATTTCACATGTATATTTCACTTCTCTCCAAATTAGGAATGGCTTTCTAAAGGACATGGGGAATACAGAGAAATCCCTAGTGAGAGAGACTTTTTTCAAGAAGTCAAGGAGAGTAAAAAGGTAGTTTGCCATTTCTACAGAGATTCCACATTCAGGTAACTTTGTTCCCATTCTTGATTTACCTTTAAAACATAATGAGATGTTTGGATAGAGATTCACTACTGACTTAATAGAAAAATTAAGAAAACTAAAAGGAAGAACTTCCCAAGTTGTTTCATGGTACTCTAGTATGTTTTTTTCAATGTTCTCATCCACATGTTAAACAATCGTTACTTTAATGATTAATCTAAAACCCAATGGCATGCAAATATATAAATGAATCTTACTAAAGTCAGTATTCCCATATAAATGGCTTATAGTTCCTAAATTCTATTTTCACTAGCTAACTCTAAAAATGTCTTAGAAATGTACACTTAAAGTTCTCATCAGAACAATTATTTCTGCATTTTTTCTCATTCTGATAATATAGCCATGATGTTGGAAATTGGGGGAGGCCAAAAGCTTTCACAGTTGGGGTTTATTCACTCTCTCCTTTTCAGGTGTAGACTCTAGGTGTCTACAGTGTCTTGACCAAGCCTTTCACCAGAAGCATAGTTGAGACTGCCAGGCTTGATTAGAAGAAATCACTTCTCTCAGACCAACCAAGTCTAGGAATCTAAGGAGAAAGATCTCTTAGAAACTGAAAGTACTCCCAAGAAGAGTTTTTGTTTGTTTGTTGTTTTCTTTTTTTGGTTATACTGGGGAAAACCCAGAGTCTTTCACATTTTAGGCAAGAACTGTACCATTAAGCTCCATCCCTAGCCCAAGAGATTGTTATATCTTAAAGGAGTCAAGCTTGTTTTTTTTTTGTGGGGGTGGTTCCTCAAATTTGATGAGTTGCCAACATTTAAAAATTGACAATTTAAAATACCAGATTTCAGTTTTCTTTAAAAGTCAGAAAACTTAATAGCAGACCTAGAATTAAGTATGATAGCAACTTTCTGGTGCTAAGTAGCAACTGCCTTTCTTAGGTGGACATACACTAATGTAGAGTCTGTCACCCACTTGTCTCAGTTCTGCCCTCTTCTGTCTTTGCTGTCACCGACCTGGCCTTGTCTTGGTCTCACCAACAACTTCATCATTAGTTAATAACTTTCAGGGATTGACTGCATGAGGTTCATTGACTAAGAATAAAAATTGAAATACTGAAATGGTTAAATTCCTAGAAGAAATGAGGGAAGAGATTAGAAAGGTACAAGGGTATTTTTAAACTTCTGGTCTTGAAGGACACTATCATCTGTCATTGGCATATATTCCTTAGGTTGTCAACCTCTGACATTTATGACAAGATGATGTACTGATACCATATCAGTATGTAAGATTGGTATTATTTATTCACTTGTTTATCATATGTTGTCCTCTACTAGATGGTGACTTTTGTAAAAGCAGAGCATTTGTACCATGGCCCACTCTGTTCTGGATTTGTAGCCCTAGAGCAGCAATTCCTGACACATAGCAGAGGCTCAGTGAATATATTTGATGGATAGGTAAACAGTTCTGTACTTACCGTCAAACAGAACTGGAAGATCAAAATTCAGCTAATGCACTATTTGACATATCTACCAATGTTCTTAGCTCATAGTAGACTGGTACTTTCATGCATATTTTCTTTGTTAACATTAACAATAACTCTTTGAGGTAAGTATTATATTTCCTGTGTTTCTTGTGTGGAAACCAGGGCTGAGAGATTGACTCATCTAATGTTAGTCAGCTACTAAGCAATAAAAGAGGGATTTGAACTCATGTTTTATGCCTGAGGCTATTTAACTGCACTATGACTACAGTTTCTGGATTTTTAGGTGCTTTGATTGGGTTTGATTTTGGTCGTTTGATTATTTGCAGTGCTGAAGATCAAGCACAGGGCCTCATACATGCTGGGTTTTTAAAACTGGGTTAAGGCCTAGTGTGGCGGTGAATACCTATAATTCCAGCTCTCAGGAGAGTTGAGGCAGACTATCTTGAGTTTGAGGCCAGCCTGGGCTACATAGTGAGACCTTGTCACAAAAACACAGAATCCCCAAAAGGAAGGGTAAATGACAAATGATTGATTTAAAATAGGTTCACAGACTTATTAAAATGGGTTCCTTCCTACAAAGTATGGGGTTGATTTATGTACAAATTTTCAGGAACATATTTCTCATACAAAGGTTCATTTATCATTTGTTTTGACTTTCATTTAAAAGCCATTAAATTGTTCTCTTAACCTTTTTCACTAAAATCTCACTCTTGAACTCCATGGGTGATATTTAAAAAGATGGCATTTGGTGGAAAGTGACAACACTTTGAAGGTTACACAGAACTTGCTAAACCCAAACCTAGTTCAGGAAAAACACCAAGTGTACAAAAAGCTTACTAATAAAAACAACCAGAAGTGTATGGTGTGCTAATCTTCTGACACAGGTCTCAGAATTTATTGGGCACACCTGTATATTTCCCACCTCCTCCCACAGAGAACTTGGATTCATCTGTATGTTTTTAAAGTTGATCGTAATGAACACCTGAGATTTAAGAACCTCTGATCCCAAAGATTGTTACAACAGTTGGTTTCAGAAATGCTACACAATTGGCCAGTTAAAAAATAGATTTTAATTTAAAGAAAACATCACTTCTATCACCAATAGAAGGTGGCTTAATAAAAGTCACTACAGGTCCGAGAGTATGACTCAGACTCAGAGCACTTGACTAGCATTTGTGAAACCCTGGGTTCAATCCCCAGCACTGTTAAAAAAAAAAAAAAAAAAAGTCACCTCTGCTATTTTTCACTTCTTTAGAACCATAATGGCCACGTTTATTTAACGATCATTAGTATCCTTTAACTTTAACATGCTCCTCACTGACATGGTTACACATTAGAAGAGTTATTTCTCAGTGAACCAGTTTGGTCTTCCTTGCTGACCTCCAAATATGACACTGTGCATTTCTAAGTCTAAAAGTCTTCTGAGTTCTATCAATTTTAGATGTGTTCCTCTTCAAACTTTCCTGTATGAAATACCAAACACTTTGCATATGGGAAACAAAATCTTGATTTTTCTCTTTTTTTTGGCTCTTAGCAGGAACACAACTTCTTGAGAACCCCTTTCTGACTTACAGAATATATTTTATATTTTTGTTTTTAAAATAAATATCACTGGAGCAAATCTAACTTTCTAGAATCGTTATGTGCTTTTATGCCTCTCAGGCAGTTAACCTATGACCTCGGAATGAGGTCATCTGACACGAGTGTAGGTTGACTGTCAGATTACAAGTGTCATAAAGAAAAACTATAAAATCAAAGGCACAATAATATTTATTTTAAAAATTCTGTTACTTTAGCTTTTAACATTTTAATGTGTTGCTACAGGTGTAAAATACTAGACAGACATTTGGTGATACTGTCCAAGAAACATCTTGAGACCAAGTTTTTGAAGCTGAATGTGGAAAAAGCACCTTTCCTTTGTGAGAGACTTCGGATCAAGGTCATTCCCACACTAGCCCTGGTAAAAGATGGGAAAACACAAGATTATGTTGTTGGATTTACCGACCTAGGAAATACAGATGACTTCACCACAGAAACTTTAGAATGGAGGCTTGGTTGTTCTGATATTCTTAATTACAGGTAATCTTTAACAAAAGAATAGATTTATTTAAAATCATACACAGTTGATAGCTTTAGAAGAATTTCTGTAACTTAACATTTATGAAATTAAGACCTGTTGGCTGAGATGTAGGTACTTTCTCAGAGGAACAGCATATTTCTTTTTTGTTGGGATTTTTGTTGCTTTGTTTGTTTGAGATGGGGGATTTTCCCCATGTAGTCCAGGCTGTCCTTGAACTCACAGTCCTCCCTCTGCCTCCTGAGTGCTGGGATTATAGGCATCCACCACCACATCTGGCTGGAAAAAGCTTTCCTTTTCCTTTCTTTTTGTAGTAAAAGTAATAGTAAAGCTTATTAGGAAAGGACTACACTTTGAATAGACATTTTCTAGAGACCTGGGAATGAGCAAGCTTATTTCTTAAAGCTCCATTAGCATGATTTCACAGCAAAATCAGATTTATATGTAAAACTGAGTCTTGGCATATACATGACTAAAAATTTTCAACATAACAAATGTTTCAGAAACTAATTCTGTATTAAGCTGGAGACCCACAAAGACACTTGAGAATGGAATCCTCCCCGTATTGTTTTCTTTTGTTCTTACTTATTTATTTTGCGGTATTGGGGTTTGAAACCAGAGTCTCACACACAATAGATGTATCACTGAAATAGGCCCCAGCCCCACTTCTCTAATTTAATACTGACTTAAGTGATTATCTTTGATGAAATTAAAATTTAAAACACTACTATAAAAGTTTTTCACATGTAGAATCTGGAAAATGCAAAAAGGTTTCTATATTTAGCTTATGCTACTAATGGAGAACAGTTGTTCCTATATAACACAGATTTTTGATATCTATTAAAGAAAATTTTGTATTTTGAAATCACACTTTAGATGTTGCAAACTAGCACAAGGACTTCTCATATATCCTTTACCTGTATGCCCCAATTTTAAGCATTTTCCAGATTCTTTGTAGATACATATACACAAGTTTTGTAGAATCATTTGAATAGAAGTTACAAATGCCATATCCCTTTATTCCTAAATAATTCCATATGTATTTCCTAAGAATAAGTACATTTTCTTACATATGAGAGTACAATTATCAAAGCAGGAATTACTCAATTTACAGACCATATTCAAATTTACCATCATCCCCTAATTGTCCTCAGTGCCCAAAAAAAGTGTCACATTTAGTTACCATGTGTCTTTAGTTTCTATTAACCTGCAACAATTTGTTACCAGTTCTTTGTTTTTCGGGACTTTGCGGGGTTTGAAGAGTGTAAGTTATCCAGTTTCAGTTTATACAGTGTTTCCTCAAAATTAGATTCAGATCAGACATTGTTAGCCTTATTACAGGAGTGACATTGGGCTGTTTGTACCAAGGGGCATGTGACGCTTCGTCTCATTTCCAGGAGTAACTTAACTGCATTTGGTTGTCCACTTCTCTACCATGCCAATTGGCAATTTAATGAGAAACTACCCTATCTCCTACACTTACTTTTTATTCAATGATATTAGTATGGTTTGTGAATTACTTAATGAATTATTTACTTTCCCCATTTATTTTGCAACTCAGGTTGTCCCAGATTTGGGCAGTGAGAAATCCTTTCACACTAGCCTTTATGTTCCTTCACTGTTCTTTTCTGATCCAAACAAGACGTTTAAGGGAGCCTGGTGCCAGTGGCTCATGGCTGTAATCCTAACTACTCAGGAGGCAGAATCAGGAGGATCATGGTTCGAAGCCAGCGGAAGCAAATAGTTTTTGAGACCTTATCTTGAAAAAATCCTTCACAATAAAAAAGGGGGTGGCAGGCTGGTAGAGTGGCTCAAGGTGTAGGCCCTGCGCTCAAACCCCAGCACCACCAAAAAAAAAAAAAAAAGTGTTTAAGGGAGGCTTAAATTGTATTTTACCTGGAATTTGCTATTTCTTTAAGGAGCCATTCTTTTTCTTTTCTTTCTTGGTTTGCTGTGTAACCTATGTTGTCCTCAAATTTTTGATCCTCCTATCTCAGCCTCCTGAATGCTGGGATAACAGGTGTATGCACTATACCTGATGATATATCAAAAGCAATATCTGGGTATTAGAAGTAATCCCAGATGCTTTTGAAAGAAAAATTGTCTTGTTTCATTTATTTCTCAAGTATCATTGAAAAGAATTTTTTTAAAAAGGCTTCATGTCAATTCCAGATTAATGCTAATGCATTCTTAGCTGGGTGCAGGTGGCTTTGATTGGGAGGATCATCATTCCATTCCAGCCTAGGCAAATAGTTCATGAGACCCCATCTCAACCAGTTGTTGGATGTGCTGGCATGCTCGTCATCCCAGTGACAGTGGGAAGCATAAAACAGGATTCAGTCCAGGCCTGCCTACACAAAAAGCAAGACCCTATCCCCAATATAACCAAAGTAAAAAAAAGGCTAGAACATGACTCATGTGGTAGAGCACTTCCATAGTAAGTGTGAAGCCCTGAGTTTGAACCCAGTACCATCCCAAGAAAAAAATAGATAATGTATTCTTTAAGTTTTGCTCATGTCTGTAGAAATCTTAAACATTAGGAAATGTTAAACTGAACCAAATCAGTCATAGCAAAGCTATTTAAAATAGAGCAGACAGTGGTCTATCATTCTCACAGTAAAAAGTAACAGAGTTCAGCATATCTATAGCCAGTAAAACCAAACACTCTGCTTTTCAGTTTTACAGCCTACAAAATGTTAATCAGTAATTAATGATAAAGGAGAAAAAACCAAATTGATCTAAAACATTGTGTACAAAAATAAGATTACAAAGCTATTAACTATTAATATGGGTATTATACTTTCCTAATACAGATGTTTTAGAGAAATTTTCTTTAATTCTCTGTGTTCTGTATGTTATAATGAAAAAGATTTACTTTGCATTCTAGTGTACCAAGTGTAATATGTCTTAAAGAATAAAATGTTTTCCATATTTGTTTTCTGTTTAGTGGAAATTTAATGGAGCCACCATTTCAGAGCAAAAAGAAATTTGGGACAAACTTCACAAAGCTGGAAAAGAATACTATTCGAGGAAAGAAATATGATTCAGACTCTGATGATGATTAGAGCTCAATTGTAATTCTTTGTAAATTGTCTGTTTCTGTTTACTTCAGATATAAATGTGTTTTCTAAATTGTACTGATTTCACTACACTGCTCACTTAATACTCATATTCTGGAGTTTTATACAGTTCCATCACACTAAAAGGCATCTTTACTATTTTCTGTGAGTTCATCATGTTTAAGGTGAGGGAAACTTTGTTGTTTTTCAGTGACTTAGAAAGGGTCTGGTTTCTCTATTTTTGAGATTGATTTTATCATAATATGATTCTTACATCTTTATACCATTCACCATTGTGTTTTTAATCTACTAAGCTGAAAATAGAAATTCAGCAAACTTTTCCAAACTAACTCTTAATCAGTGTTATTTATACAACAAGCCACATAACATTTACTGGTGTAACACTCTGCACTTGTAAATGAATTATAAACACTTCACTTGTGGAATATTTAAATAACTATTAAAGAACTGCTAACTTACTCTAGATGCTGCATGTTGATGTTGAATCAACTGATAGCAGCAGAACATTCTTTTAGGTTGTGAACAATATATTGCCTTATTCAAAGTGTCCTCATTGCTTATATTTTAAAACATACATTAATATTAGGAAGCTGGGCATAGTGGAGCACATCTGCAATCCCAGCAGAAATAGGATCACAGTCTGAAGCTAATCCAGGCAAAAGCACAAGACCCTATCTCAAAAGCAAGCTTAAAAAGCAAAAGGACTCAGGGCATAGCTCAAATGGTAGGCAAGCATTTGAATTCAACCTCCAGTACTTCCAAAACAGAAGAGGAGACTATAGCACCATGATAGCAGCAAGCAAAAAGAAGCCCGATGAAACGTTCAACAGAGAATAAGAGGCAACTAACAAAGTGCCCTAAAGTTAGAACTAGCCTCAAAGGTACTGTACAGGATTCTGAATTTATTTGGGTCACAGTGCAACTAAGCCTGGGAATGTAGGTCAGTGGTGGGACTTGTATTTAGCACTCATGAAGTCCTGGATTCAGTTTCCAACATGTTAAGAGAAATAAATCAATCAAAACAACCTGATGCCTCAGAGCACTTTCAGTAGGTTAAATTGGTCGTAGTGGTACACATCTAATCCTAACACTCAAGAGGCAGAGGCAGGAGGATCACAAGTTTGAGGCCACCCTGGGCCACTTAAGGAGATCCTATCTCAAAATTCTAAAGGGTTACTTAGAAGTTAGTGGATCCTAGTAGCAGGATGGCAGACCAAGTAGGACCTTTTCAAAGAGACTGAGGGAAATAGGCTATTATTGCCCCTGGGGACAGAAGGCAGAATCAAAGAGTGACTGCACATGTCCAGGCTGTACTCAGTAGAGTGGAACACCAGAGGCTGCACCCTTCACTTAGTTAACTGGAATAGTTAAGCAAAGTAAAACAAAAAGGGGAGGGAGGCTCTCAGAGAACCTGGATGTTGGGAGTCAGCAGATGAAGTGCTGTTATACATTTGTTCAAAATAACTGAAGGAGCTGGGCACTGGCATCTCATGCCTGCAATCCTAGCTATGCAGGAGGCAGAGAGCAAGAGGATCACAGTTCAAAACCAGCCCTGGCAAATAGTTCTTGAGACCCTACCTTGAAAAAATCCTTCACAAAAAAAGGCTGGTGGAGTGGCTCAAGGTGTAGGCCATGAGTTCAAACCCCAGTACCACAAAAAAAAAAAAAATAAGAAATTGTGCAGGAGGTAAAAGAAGGTATTAAAATACTTCAAATATCAGTAAGGAGAGAATTACTTTTTGTTGTTGAGACAGCCAGCATCTCCTTATGTAATCAGGCTGGCTTGGAACTTGCTCAACAGATTTGAGTTTGCTATAGGAAGAACCAGCAAATGCGGAGATCTATGTAGATCACGCACCCGAACAGCAGGAGAAATCAGCACCCAAAGAATAATATGGGACATCAACTGTACATAACAGGGTTAGAAGGAAAGAAGAAAGAATTATTTGGGCAGGGGTATAGCTCAGTGGTAATGTGCTCCCATAAACTGACTGAAGCCCTAGGTTCCATCCCCAGCAACACACAAAAAAAATTCTGAAACCCCCAAATTGGATTAATTTGATTTGATTAATCCAAGAAGATCAGCAAGTTATAGAAGATAAGGCGGGGGGGGGGGGGGGGGGGGGGGAGGGGGAGATATGACTCAAGTGGTAGAGCACCTGCCTAGCAAACTAACAAGCACAAAGCCCCAGTACTGAAGGGGAAAAAAAAAAAAAAGAAAACCTCATTGAGTCTACTGTTCACTGAAAACACAGAGGTCTTAAGACAGAAGGATGAAATGCCGAGTTCTGAAAGAAAAATACCTGTCAACCAAGAATCTTGAATCTTAAATCTCAAAAAACTAATCAAGGCCTGAGGCTGGTAGAGTGGCTCAAGTGGTAGCGCAACTGTCTAGCAAGCATGAGGCCCAGAGTTCAAGCCCCATTACCTCAAAAAAAAAAAAAAAAAGGCCAAAGTGCATGCATGTGTGTCTGTGTGTGTGTTTTAAGGGGGTGGGATAGGACGAGAATTTGTTCCTAGAAATGCCTTATTTTTATTTATTTCAGTACTGGAGAGTGATCCCAAAGCCTCATACTTAGGCAAGTTCTTGAGCCATGCCCCAGCCTTTGGAATTTTGTTTTTGAGACAGGGTTTCACTATCTTTGCCCAGGCTGGCCTCAAATTTTACATCCTACCATCATCCCCCAAGTCTCTGGGATCACAGGAATGAACCACTATACTTTAAAAATGTTCAAAAAGTTTTTCAGGCTGAAAACAAGTAAGACTACACACTAACTCAAAACCTCTCCCTCCCTCAAACAATGCCAGTAGTGATTATTATGTAAAACTTAGAAAAGGCATTGTAATTATTTTTTCTAGCTTTGATTAAAACAATGTAAGTTATAGTCTTACGTCTCTAACACAGAAGTATATGCTCGTGACAATAAAGTTGGTGATAGTAAATCTGTGATGCAGTAGTAAATCCTCAAGAAATAGAGTCAAAAATGAGTCAATTAAAAGGACTTAAAGTCATCCATGGTGGCACATTCCTGTAATCCCAGCATTTGGGAGGCTGAGGCAAGAAAATCTCAAGTTCCCGATCAGCCTGGGCTGCAGAAGGAAACCCTGTCTCAAAAAGAAAAAGAGTTAATAAAAGCTATGTGTACACTTCAGCTATTTTTAGAGACAAAAATTATGAAAAAGCACTGAAGGAATGTATTCATGCATTTTAACAGAGATGTAATATATTTAACACAAAAAGGGAAGGCTAGAGCTCTGTAGGAGTAACATTTCTGTGTTACACTAGATTTAAACTACTATAAAGTTAGAGTAAATTCTAACAAGATGGACACTTCAAAAGCCAGAGTAACCAGTAAGAAAAGGACTCTTAGCATATACATTGAAAAAAATCATTAAAGGAATTAAGTTACACTAGAAATTATTTACTTAATACAAAAAATCAGAAAAAGAAAAAAAGGAGATACGTATAAAGAACCAAAAATAAAATGACATATAAATCCAACCATATCAATAGTTCCATTAAATGTGAATGAATTAAACAAGGCAAAACTTGCCTGATTGGGTTTAAAAAGCAAGATCCAACTATTTGCTATCCATAGGGGGATAGCAAATGTGCAATGGAAGAGACACACTAGCAAACAGCAGAGAGCAGAGTGGTCAAACATACTGGGCAGAATAGACTCCAGGGTAGAAATTTACCAGAGATTATCATGTCATTTCATGATACAAATAATCTATCTGTACTTTTGGTTTGTTTGTTTTGCAGCATTGGGGTTTGAACTCAAAGCCTCACATTTGTGAGGCAAGCACTCTACACTTGAGTCATTCTGCCAGCCCCTGTTAATCTATCAAGAAACTAAAACAATTAAGAAGTAAAAATTTACATATTGGGGGTGTAACTCAGTGTAGTGTATGCTTAGCATTTGTGAGACTCTGGGTTCAGGTCCCAAGGACACAAAACTTAGAGATAATTGAGAGAGAAATAAACATTTTAGCAATTATAGTTGGAAATATTACAGCACTTTCAATACAGGACAGGGATAGCTAGGCAGAAGAGCAACAAGGAAAAAGAACACTTGAACAGCATTATAAACTACACCTAACATGTTTATAAAGCATTCCATCCCACAACAGCAGACTATACATTCTTCCAAAGAGCACTTGCTACTTTCTCTAAGACAGACCTACATATTAGACCATAAAACAAGTCTCAATAAATTCAAAGTTTTGAAATACACAATCATATGAAATCATGTCTTCTTTGAATACAAAAAAATGGAAGTGCAAATCAGTAAAAGAAGCCTAGGAAATTCAAGAATATGCAAAAATTAATGCACTTTAAATCAACGGGTAAAAGAGAAATTTTTAAATATCTGGAGGTATATGAAAATAAAACTGCAACAAACTTATGGAATGTAACTAAAACAATGCTTATAAGAAAATGTATACTTTATGTACATATACTTATATTAAAATATACAAAGATCTCAAATTGATCATCTACCTTAAAACAATAGAAAAAAGAGAAAGATCTAAAACAGGAAAGAAGGGAAATAAAGATTTGAGCAAATATTAATAGAACAGAGAATAAAAAATCAAGTACACACATGCACACACACACACAAAAGAAAAAACTAGCCAGGCCTTGGTGGCTTATACCTGTAATTCTAGCTACTCAGGACGCTGAAATTGGGAGGATTGTGGTTCAAGGCCAGCCCAGGCAAATAGTTCACAGGACCCGATCTCCAGAATAATCAGAATGAAATGGACTGGAGATGTGGCTCAAGCAGCAGAGCACCTGCTTTGTGAGTGTAAAACCCTGAGTTCAAACCCCAGTCCCACTAAAAAAAGAAAAGAAAAGAAAAAAAACTAGTTGTTTGAAAACATCAACAAAATTGACAAACATCTATGATGGACCAATTAAGTGTGGGAAAGGGCACACACAATATAAAAAGACAACTTACTAAAGTCAAGACTAAAAGGGCTTACTATGGATAATTTGTACCAATAAATAACTTAGAAAACATAGGAAGATAAACTACTAACACTGACAAAAGGAGAAATAGAACAGGTCTATAACAAGAGATTAAACTAGTACAAAAACTTCTCAACAAAGTCCAGAACCAGATGGCTACAGTGGTGAATTCAAGAAAACAGTTAAAGCTGGGCGCCATGCCTCTTGCCTGTAACTGTAGCTACTCAGGAGGCAGAGCTCAGGAGGATCGCGGTTCAAAGCCAGCCCAAAGCAAAATAGTTCAAAAGACCATATCTCGGAAAAACCCAAAACAAAACAGGGCTGATGGAGTGGCTCAAGTGGTAGAGTGCCTGCCTAGCAAGCATGAGACCTTGTGTTCAAGCACCAGTATTGAAAAAAAAAAAAATCGTTGAAGAAGAATTAACACACCCATCTTCACAAACTCTTCCAAAAACAGAAACAGGAGAAACCACTTTCTAAGTCACATTACTAGGTCAGTATTATGCTGACACCAAAACCAGACTGCAACATCACAAGAAAATTACAGGCCAATAACTTTTAAATATGAAACAAACATCCTCAACAAAATATCAGCAATTGGACCAAATCAAATCCAGCAACATAAAAACTGGATTATACATCATGACCAAATAGGATTTATTCCAGGAATGAAATATTGGTTTACCACATTAAAATGAGTGGCATATAACCTGTACATACAATGAAAAAACAAATATAAGCCAGGTGCTGGTGACTCACAACTGTAATCCTAGCTACTCAGGAGGTAGAGATCAGGAGAACCAGAGCCAGCCTGGGCAAATAGTTCATGAGATCCTATCTCGAAAAACCCTTCACAAAAAGGGCTGGCAGAATGGCTCAAAGAGAAGTCCCTGAGTTCAAGCCCCAGTACCACAAAAATAAATAAATAAATAAACAAATAATTTCTTCAATAGATACAGAAAAAAACATATTAAAAGTTTAAACCTTGGACTGGAGACACGGCTCAAGTGGTAAAGTGGTAGGGCATTTGCCTAGCAAGTGTGGAGGTCCTGAATTCAATCCTCAGTACTACAAAAAAAAAAAAAGAAAGAAAAGAAAACAGTTAAACCTAATGATAAATCTTGACAAACTGAGATATAGGACAAATTCCTGAATCTGGTGAATGTCATCTAATAAAAATACTCAAAGTTAACATTAAACAGGATTCTTTCCATTTTAACAGCAGGAATAAAACAATGATGACTGCTCTTGTCTTTTTTTTTCAGGCCACTCCACCAACCCTGTTTTTGTGTTGGCTTTTTTTCAAGATAGGGTCTTGAGAACTATTTGAACCATGATCCTCCTGATCACTGCCTCCTGAATAGCTAGGATTACAGGCATGAGCCACCAGTGCCTGGGTGCTCTCATCAGCCAGAGCAATTAAGTAAGAAAAGGAAATAAAAGTCATCAACATTGGCAAGGAAGAAGTAAAAGTACCTATATTTGCAGATTACATGACAAGTTCAGGAAAGTTACAGGATACAGGATCAATACACAAAAATCAATTTCATTTCCATACACTAGCATTGAATAGCCCAAAGAGGAAATTAAGAAAATAATTCCATTTCCTGTGATTTTAAGAAGGACGAAATGCATATGAATAAATTAATATAATTTAATGTATTGCATAGAATGTAAATTTTTATTTCCCTGGGTTTTTTTTTTGTCAGCACTTGCGTTTGAACTCAAGAGCACTTACTCCACTTGAGTCACTTCACCAGCCCCTAGTTTTTAAAATTACATATATTTAAAGACAAAATAAAATTCATAGGCTAAATGTCAGAAAAGAATTGCAGATCTTATATTATGAAAACTATAAACCAGCAGTTAAACACATTAAGGAGAACTAAAGAAAGGCAAACATATCAGATGTTTATAGTCAACGAACTTAATATTAAGTCTGTAGATCATAATACTCCCCAAGATCAACAAATTGAAAAAAAAATCCTATCAGATACCTTTTCACAAAAAAAAAGACCAGGTAAGCTTAAAATTTATGTGGACCCAAAATAGCAAAAATAATCCTGAAAAAAAAGAACAGATGTAGAGGACTCATATACTCACATATCAAAACTTAGAGCAAAGCTACAATAAAAAGACAAGTATACAGAGAGACATATAGGTAAATGGAATAGGATTAAGAGTCCAAGAGAAAACACTGTGGTCAAATGTTGTTTGGCAAAGATGGCAAGACAATTCAAATGGAAAAAAAGAAAACCAGAGTCTTCAACAAATGGTGTTGTATGACCAAATATTGACTCTGCTTCACACAATATATGAAAGTTAACTGAGAACGATTTAAACATTTAAATACAACTATATAACTTCTGTAGAAAAAAAATTGTTTCCTTTGCTTTCACACTACAACAAAGAAGACTTCAGTGGCCTGAGAAGGTGTGGGGGAAGATAGTCAATTAGAAGTTTTCTCTAGTCAGGTGCCAGTGGATCACACCTGTAATCCTAGCTCCTCAGGATGCAGAAATCAGGATGGGGGTTCAAAGCCAGTCCTGGGTAAATAGTTCTGAAGACCCTATCTTGAAAAAAACCCATCACAAAAAAAAGGGCTGGAGGAGTGGCTCAAGCGGTAAAAGCACCTGGCTAGCAAGTGTGAGGTGAATTCAGACCCCAAAGCCGCAAAACAAAAAAAAAATTTCTCTATGTGACTTTGAATGAGAAGAAGTAGGGTTAAAAAGAATTATATTCCATAAAGAGAAATGGAATGGGGAGAGCATAAGTAATTAAGAAAATAGAGACAGGATAGCTAAAAAGCTACATCAGGAAACAGTCTGCAACTTCAACCCTGTCTCCCCAGCACAGAGGGAATTCCAAAGCCACAAACACAAGACTAACTTGGTGACAACAGACTGGCAGTCCTAACTACAGGGAAAACCCATGGTTTTTTTTTTTTATTATTATTATTCATATGTGCATACAAGGCTTGGATCATTTCTCCCCCCTGCTCCCACCCCTCCCTTACCACCCACTCCACCTCCTCCCTCTCCCCCCTCAATACCCAGCAGAAACTATTTTGCCCTTATTTCTAATTTTGTTGTAGAGAGAGTATAAGCAATAATAGGAAGGAACAGGGGTTTTGCTGGTTGAGATAAGGATAGCTACACAGGGAGTTGACTCACATTAATTTCCTGTGCATGGGTGTTACCTTCTAGGTAATTCTTTTTGATCTAACCTTTTCTCTAGTTCCTGGTCCCCTTCTCCTATTGGCCTCAGTTGCTTTTAAGGTATCTGGTTTAGTTTCTCTGTGTTGAGGGCAACAAATGCTATCTAGTTTTTCAGGTGTCTTACCTATCCTCACAACTCCCTTGTGTGCTCTCGCTTTTATCATGTGCTCAAAGTCCAATCCCATTGTTGTGTTTGCCCTTGATCTAATGTCCACATATGAGAGAGAACATACGATTTTTGGTCTTTTGGGCCAGGCTAACCTCACTCAGAATGATGTTCTCCAATTCCATCCATTTACCAGCAAATGATAACATTTCCTTCTTCTTCATGACTGTGTGAAATTCCATTGTGTATAGATACCACATTTTCTTGATCCATTCATCAGTAGTGAGCATCTTGGCTCTTTCCATAACTTGGCTATTGCAAATAGTGCCGCAATAAACATGGGTGTGCAGGTGCCTCTGGAGTAACCTGTGTCACAGTCTTTTGGGTATATCCCCAAGATTGGTATTGCTGGATCAAATGGTAGATCAATGTTTAGCTTTTTAAGTAGCCTCCAAATTTTTTTCCAGAGTGGTTGTACTAGTTTACATTCCCACCAACAGTGTAAGAGGGTTCCTTTTTCCCCGAATCCTCGCCAACATCTGTTGCTAGTGGTGTTGCTAATGATGGCTATTCTAACAGGAGTAAGGTGGAATCTTAGTGTGGTTTTAATTTGCATTTCCTTTATTGCTAGAGATGGTGAGCATTTTTTCATGTGTTTTTTGGCCATTTGAATTTCTTCTTTTGAGAAAGTTCTGTTTAGTTCCCTTGCCCATTTCTTTATTGGTTCATTAGTTTTGGGAGAATTTAGTTTTTTAAGTTCTCTATATATTCTGGTTATCAGTCCTTTGTCTGATGTATGGTTGGCAAATATTTTCTCCCACTCTATGGGTGTTCTCTTCAGTTTAGAGACCATTTCTTTTGATGAACAGAAGCTTTTTAGCTTTATGAGGTCCCATTTATCTATGCTATCTCTTATTTGCTGTGCTGCTGGGGTTCCGTTGAGAAAGTTCTTACCTATGCCTACTAACTCCAGAGTATTTCCTACTCTTTCTTGTATCAACTTAAGAGTTTGGGGTCTGATATTAAGATCCTTGATCCATTTTGAGTTAATCTTGGTATAGGGTGATATACATGGATCTAGTTTCAGTTTTTTGCAGACAGCTAACCAGTTTTCCCAGCAGTTTTTGTTGAAGAGGCTGCTATTTCTCCATCGTATATTTTTAGCTCCTTTGTCAAAGACAAGTTGGTTATAGTTGTGTGGCTTCATATCTGGGTCCTCTATTCTGTTCCACTGGTCTTCATGTCTGTTTTTGTGCCAGTACCATGCTGTTTTTATTGTTATTGCTTTGTAATATAGTTTGAAGTCAGGTATTGTGATACTTCCTGCATTGTTCTTTTGACTGAGTATTGCCTTGGCTATTCGTGGCCTCTTGTGTTTCCATATAAATTTCACGGTAGATTTTTCAATCTCTTTAATGAATGTCATTGGAATTTTGATGGGAATTGCATTAAACATGTAAATTACTTTTGGGAGTATAGACATTTTTACTATGTTGATTCTACCAATCCATGAGCAAAAACCCATGTTTTTTGCAAGCCTTAAATGTAATGTGGGGATTTGATCAGGCAATGACTTCCCTCACATGGCCAGCTGGCATTGGAGAAGAAACCCATGGCATATCTCAGAGTGCTTTCGCAAGGTACCATCTTAAAAGGGTAGCCACTCTGCAGACCTGAAAACAAGGGACAATTGCAGTCAGGAGCCTGGGGCCACCCTGCAGTGTCTGAGTGATAAATGGCCACAAGAGGCAGACATGGAGAGAAAGAGGATAAGACACAGACCCACTGATAAGATTAAGCAGCAGGGAGCTTTGGCTATGGAGGGTGTGGTGGGTGGTGAATAGAAAACAGAAAAAAATGTTGAAAGCTGCAAGAGAAAAAACACTGTCTTACTTACAAAGAGAAGCATATCGAAATTAGCTTAGACCTCTCAACAGAAACCCTAAAAGCCAGGGATGCACAGGGTGATATATTTCTGACTCTCAGATAATAATTACCTACCAAGATTACTGTGTCCAGCAAAGTCATCCTTCAAAATCAAAGGAGAAATAAAGGTAAGCTTCTAAGGTAAGCATAAGCTAAAGCAAACCTTGACCACTAAGTTAGAGTTGCAGAAGATACTTAAAGGAATACTTCACCCAGAGTAAGAACAAAGACAAAAACATGAGAGCTCAGGAAAGAACATATTTCATGAGATGAATAGATGAACATGTGAGAATTAGGAAACAATCAAACATGTTCAATGCAGGAAACCAGTAAACACCTAAGATGAATAAGGGCAAAAGAAAAGAACAAACAGTACTTATATTAACCTGGAAACAAAAAAGCAAAATCACAGGAATCAGAAAATATTTCTCAATAATAACCCTAAATGTAAGCAATCTTAATTCTCCAATTAAATGACACCTACTGGCTGATTGGATTAAAAAACAAGATCAAGTCAGGCACTGGTGGCTCACACCTATAATCCTAGCTAGTCAGGAGGCAGAGATCAGGAGGAGAAATCTAACAAGCGATGAGATTGAAGCGGTAATAGTCCCCAACAAAGAAAAGTGCTGGGCTGGATGGCCTCTGTGTTGAATTGTACCAGACCTTTAAAGAACTAACACCAGTGCTCTGCAAATTATTCCTTAACATAGAAAAGAAAGGAATATTTCCAAATTCATTCTATGAAGGCACTGTTCCATGAAGCCCTGATGCTGAAACTGGATAAGAACAAAACCAAAAGAGAAAATCATAGACCAAGTTCTCTGATGAACCTTGGTGCAAAAATCCTCAATAAAATCTTTGCACACTGAATTCAACAGCATATTTTAAAAATCACATACTGTAATCAAGTTGGTATCATTCCAGGTATAAAAGGAAGTTTCAATATATGCCAATCAATAAACATAATACAGCATACAGATAGAATCAAGGACAAAAATCACATAATCCTCTCAATAGATGCAGAAAAAGCCTTTGACAAAACTCAATATCCTTTGATGATAAAAGCCCTTAAGAAACTAGGAATACAGCCTGTAATCCTCACTACTCAGGAGGCAGAGATCTCCAGGATTGCAGTTTGAAGCCAGCCCAGCCAAATAGTTCAAGAGACCCTATCTTGAAAAAAACCCTTCACAAAAAGGGCTGGTGGAGTGGGCTCTGAGTTCAAACCCCAGTACTGCAAAAAAAAAAAAAAAAAAGAAAGAAAGAAAAGAAACCAGGAATGGAAGAAATGTTCCTCAACATAATAAATGTTATATATGACAAACCTATAGCTAGCTTTATACTGAAAGGGGAAAAATTCCTCTAAAATCAGGATTTAGACAAAGATGTCAAAGGTTATAGCAACCAAGCAAATGCTGAAAAAGCAACCTGTAAATAGCAGATAATCTTTGTGCCATTTTAACTTGTCCTTGTCCCTCATTGTCCCTCACTCAGGGGTAGTCTTGCAGTAGTCAATGAGGTTCCCAGTGTGGGGCTCTATTCCTGGTGTAGAAGGAGCAGAGCAGACTTTATTCACAAGGAATTGTTTGTTCTAATATGTCTAGTGGCTATAAGAAAGGCTAAGGCAAGGAGTTTAGCCTGTCTCATGGCAGATTAGCATCTTAAATGTTCCCCTAAGGACCATATGTTAAAGGCTTGATCCCTCAGAGACCATCCAGAGGTCTAAAAGTAGCGGGCATGGTGGCTCACTTCTGTAATCCCAGCTACTCAGGAGGCAGAGATCAGGAGGATCACAGTTTGAGGCCAACTTGGGGAAAAAGTTAGTGAGACCCCATGTCAACAAAAAAAAGCTGGGTGTGGTGGTATGTGCCTGTCATCCAGCTATTTATAACCTGAGGCCAGCCATGGACAAAAAAAAGTGAGACCCTACCTGAAAAATAGCTAAGGCAAAAAGAACTGGGGCTATAACTCAAGATGTAGAGTACCTGCCTAGGAGACACAGGGGCCTGAGTTCAAACCCCAGTACCAAGGAAGGAAAGAAGGAAGGAAGGAAGGAAGGGAGGGAGGAAGGAAGGAAATATATAACAAAATAAAAGCAGTGAACTGAAACTCCAAAACTGAGTAACAAAAATTAACATGTTGGGCTAGCAGCAGAATGCTTTTGGGGGTTGTCTTTCCCTGACTCCTTCGTGTTTCTGTCCCACTGCCTCCTGTCCACCATGAGGTAAGCTTCTCTACCATGATGGAATGAACTCTGAAACCAAAAGCTAAATGAACCTTTGCTCCTTTTAAGCTTTTTTTTTTTAATGTCAGGTATTCTGTCATAGAGACAAGAAAGCTAACTAACACAATAGTACAGTAGGCAAGTACCCTGCCACTAAGCAGCCCCCCTCCCTGCTTTTTTCTGAGTCAGGGTCTCACTGTGTAACCCAAGGACCCTCCTTCCTCACTGTCTTTCTACTTCCTGTCTGCCATGACACCAGTAGTGTGTGTCACATGCTCCCACCGCTATGTCTGCTTCACCATGGGCCCAGAATCAACAGAGCCAAGGATTATGGATTAAAATCATGAGCAAAAATAAATCCTTCCTCCTTTAAATTGTTTGTCTCAGGTATTTGGTTACAGTAACAAAATCTAGCAAGTCTAGCATCCAGAATATATAAAGAACACAAGTCAACAACAAAAAGAATAATAACTCAATTTAAAAATGGGCAAAGAGGGCTGGAGGAATGGCTCAAGTGGTAGAGTGCCTGCCTAGCAAGCATGAGATGCTGAGTTCAAACTCCAGTACCACCAAAAAAGAAAAAAAAATTCCAGCAAAAAATGAGCAAAGAATTTGAATAGAAATTTTCTCAAAAAAGATACACAAATAAGCACATGAAAATTTGTCATTAGAGAAATGTGGGTTAAAATGAGCTACTGCTTCATACCCATAAGGATGGTGGTTATAATTTTATAAAATGGAAAATAACTACTGTTAACATGGATGTAGAGTAGAGCTGTCAAAGTCAAGCAAAATAAAGAGAAGAATTTCCAATAAAAGAACTTTAATTTGGTAATAAAGGATAGGATTCACTTTAGGACGCACAAACATAGGCCAGGGTAGCTGCTGGTGTGTCCAGAGAACAAAGGATATAAAGGCCAGGGGCTTTATGAGGACAGAGGAATCCATGAAAGTTAATATGAAAGAAACTTCATTGGCACTTTCAGTGCTTGAGGGAGCTGGTAAAGCTCTAATGGGTTAGCAGTGATAGTTATGTAGTTAGTCGTAGGTTCATAGTTGGAAATTCCTTCCACACTTGCTAAGAAAAACAGATTTTTTTTGGTGGTACAAGAGTTTGAACTCAGGGCCTCCTGCTTGTGTAGTAGGTGCTGTAACATTTCAGTTACTCCTCCAGCCCCCCCCCCCTTTTGTGTGTTGAGTATTTTTGAGATAGATTCTGCAGAACTATTAGCCCAGGCTGGCTTCAAATTGCTATCCTCCTGATCTCTACCTTCCAAGTTGCTAGAATTAAGGCCATGAGTCACTGCTCATTGCCTGGCAAAACAGATTTTTAAAAATATTCATCTTTTTACTTACAAGTTATGATTCTATCTATCTATCTATCTGACTTTTAGGCAGTACTGGGGTTTGACTCAGGGCCTTGAGCTTGCTAGGCAAGCTCTCTTACCACTTGAGCCACTCCAGCATTTTGTAAATAAATTACCCTAATAAATGCTGTGGACAGATCACCCTGGCCTATCTCAGGATGGTTTAGGGCTCTCCTTTGTGAGAATTCCTCTGTATCACTCCCCGACTTTGAGGACATGTCTGAGTTCACCAACT